>NC_139353.1:168429666-169629666 GCF_055883805.1 Amblyomma maculatum | reverse complement strand
CCAGTTTGTTGCCCTAAGCGACCATCACTTATTCTGCCACCCCCTGCTACGCTTTCCTTCCCTTGTAATCCAGTTTGTTGCCCTAAGCGACCATCACTTATTCTCTCTTCGCACTACATGTCCTGCCCATGGCCTTTTCTTCTTCTTGATTTCCACTAGAATGTCAGTAACTTGAGTTATTTCTCTGATCCACTCTGCACGCTTCCTATCTCTTAACATTACCCCTACCATTTTTCGTTCCATTACCCTTTGCGTTGTCCTCAGCTTATGTAGAAACCTCTTGGTAAGCCTCCACGTTTCAGCCCTATAGGTCAGTACAAGTAATATGCAACTGTTACATACACTTTCCTCTTGAGCGATACCGGTAAGCTTCTAGTCATAATCTGGGAGTACTTGCCAAATGCACTCCATTCCAATCTTAATTTCCTTGCCCTTTTATGGTCAGGATCTTCTGTTACAGCTGAACCCGGATATATCGAACTCGAAGGGGATTGTGAAATAGTTTGATATATCGATAATTCGATATACAGAAATCGGCTTGAGACGCCACTTGCAATCATGAAAAATGATACCACATTTGTTGCGTAATCAACCCACTCGCATATTGAACCCACCTTCTACTTTTGCGGCCGAGAATTTGAAAAAAAAAAAATCTAAAAGAAAACCAACATATTCAGTGGCGCGTCCCTCCGTTTCGACCGTTGCATCCACAGTTCATTTATTGGCAGCGCGCCAAGAGGCTGCGCAGTGGTAACGTCACATGTTTGTCTTTTGACTCTACTTTTGATGTTAGCACCTGCAGTGGCGGGGAGCGACGACTTGTTTACACAAGCCTGGTTTGATTTATGGTTTGGTTTGGTTTGTATGGTTTAACGTCCCAAAGGAACTCAGGCTATGAGAGATGCCGTAGTGGAGGACTCCGGTAATTTCGACCACCTGGGGTTCTTTAACGTGCTGCACTGACATCGCACAGCACACAGGCGTCTTGCTTTTCACCTTCATCGAAAAGCTGCCGCAGAGGCCGGGATTCGATCCCGCGTCCTTGGGAACACTAGTCGAGCGCCATAACCACTGCGCCACCCCGGCGGGGCTGGTTTGATTTATCATGCTGCGCTTGGAGCGGACGTAGTCCACATCCACAAAATCATTGGAAAGCGTGATAGCTGCAAAATGCCGTTTGAAGCGAACATGCTAAAAGCCGGTATCATGATCACAGCTCACAGTGTGCTTTTGTTGATTCATAGATGCAAGGATGAATGACTCTCGCAAAAGAAAAAAAAAAGCATTTGCTGCTTCTTAGCGTCCACAGCCGCCACAGCTTACGCTGCGCCGCACGTACAGCCCGACAAGGATGGTCGATCCTCACAAAAAACTAAAATAAAAATTGCCGCTTTTTGAAATCCGCAGGTTATGCACGTTCAGCACGACGACATGAGACGCGCATCGCACATCAGCCGCCACGCACAGAGGGCTTACAACATACACTGGAAAGAGCTTCTAACATTCTCTTTGCCACAGGCTGAGCTGGCTTGTCGGCGCATGCGCAATCTGTACTGCTGCGAACGAAGATGAGGACAGAGAAAGCTCGGCAGAAGAATGGGCACACCCTTGCGTTGTTTCCCCTCTCCCAAACACCACGACAGTATTGGCTGTAAATGTCACGTGCTGGCACACTGCAAACGGTCACCGCAGATTCGCGCGTCTTTGGGGAAAGGGATGCATGGTGTTGCCCTAGACCAGCCGTCACCAAACTGCTCCCTCTCATTCCTTCCGCGCATGGCTTGAAAATGTCATGCGGCAAATGGCCGAGGGTGATGCGATCATCATTGGGGAAGGTGCACCTTCCAGTGCGTGGTGCGGAGTTCGATATAGAGAACGCCCGGTGAAATTGAGTTCGATATACGACATAGCTTTCCTATACTTTTACTTGGGATTTTCAAGGGGATATTCCGTGAGTTTGATATAACCAAAATTCCAATTATCCGGGTTCGAGTGTACTACCTGTCCTAAGTAGACATATTCACCTACGACTTTCAGTGCTTTGCTACCTATTGCAAACTGTTGTTCCTTCCCAACGCTGTTGAACATTACTTTAGTCATCTGCATATTCATTTTCAGGCCTACCTTTCTACTTATCTGCTGTAGGTCATCAGTCATTCTTCCCAGTTAATCCACTGAGCTACTTAGCAAGGCAATGTCATCAGTGAATTGCAGATTATTGAGGTGTTCTCCGTCCATTCTTATCCCTAACTGCTACCACTCCAAGTCTCTGAGTACTTCCTCTAAGGAAGCTGTGAATAGCACTGGAGAGATTGTGTCTCCTTGCCTTTCTTTATAAGAATTTTGTTTCTTTATGCAGAGCTATGGTTGCTGTGCAGCCACTATATATATCTTGCAGTGCTTTCACAAACGGCTTGTCTACGCCTTGATTTCGCAATGCCTGCATGACCGCTGAGGTTTCTACTGAGTCAAATGCTTTTTCGTAATCGATGAATGCTATGTATAAGGGCTGGTTATATTCCGAGCCTTTTTCTATCACCTGGTTGATGGTATGGATATGATTGAGTATAGAGTGCCTTTTTCGAAAACCTGCTTAATCTTTTGCTTGGTTGCAGTCTAAGGTTGTTCTGATTTTCTTTGAGACTACTTTAGTAAATACCTTATATGTAAAAGGTACTAAGCTGATTGGTCTGTAATTTTTCAAGTCCTTAGCGTCCCCTTTCTAATGAATTGTGAGGAACAACCTCCCCTCATCCTCCTTAAACTCAGCTTTTTCTTGTGGTAGTTACTCTAGCTATCACTAGATGCCATTAACTATCGAAAGATGGCGCCAGCGTCCCCTGGGCTCATGGCTGTGTACAGGGGAAAGCCAGGGCTCTTCGGCATCTAAAACTCGACACGAACGGGCACATCCTCGCGGAATTTGCTGTCGCCGGCATGGCGAAGCCTTGCGTGACTTTTCCCGCCTGGTTGCACTGTCCGGCCTCAGAGCTTATCCCCTGCCCTAGCATGGCCCTGCTGATGAGTCAGACGACATAGATTCATTTTATTGCTAGCTGTCGTTGTTGTTATTCCAGCAATAAATGCCTGTTTGTTGGCAGCACGGGTTGTTCCTTTGTTCCCAAGAGCACTGCCCGCAATGGTCGGTGTGCACTACCGACCATCGGCGTGTGCTCGGTAGCGCACGCGATGACCGGGTGGGGTCAACGGTTTGGACTGTCAGCATGAAATGTCAGCCGCAATGCCAGCCGCGGGGAAAACGCATTTATGCTCCTATTGCAACCCCACAGAAGTTAAGTAATTTTAGCTTTCTTCTATGAGTTCAGGGCTGTTGATGACGCCAGGCATAGCTTAATCAGAGTGGCCAGTTTCTCTAGCACGATCATCATCATCATCAGCTTGATTATACCCACTGCAGGGCGAAGGCCTCTCCCATATTTCTCCACTTAACCCGGTTCTGTGCTAGCTGCATCCACTTGACCCCTGCGAACTTCTTAATCTCATCCGCCACCTAACTTTCTGCCGCCCCCTGCTACGCTTTCCTTCCCTTGGAATCCAGTTTGTTACCCTCAGCGACCATCGGTTATCCTCTCTTCGCACTACATGTCCTGCCCGTGTCCATTTCTTCTTCTTAATTTCCGCTAGAATGTCGTTACCTTGAGTTATTTCTCTGACCCACTCTGCACGCTTTCTATCTCTTAATGTTACCCCTACCATTTTTCGTTCCATAGCCCTCTGGGTTGTCCTCAACTTAAGTAGAACTCTCTTGGTTAGCCTCCACGTTTCAGCCCCATAGGTGAGTACAGGCAAGATGCAACTGTTGTATACTTTCCTCTTGAGCGATACCGGTAAGCTGCTAGTCATAATCTGCGAGTGCTTGCCAAATGCGCTCCATCCCAATGTTATTCTTCTTGTTATTTCCTTTTCATGGTCCGGATCTGCGGTTACTACCTGTCCTAAGTAGACATATTCGTTCACTACTTCCAGTATTTCGCTACATAATGCAAACTGCTGTTCCTTCCCGAGGCTGTTGAACATTACCTTAGTCTTCTGCATATTGATTTTCAAGCCTACCTTTCTACTTTTCCTGTCTAGGTCATCAATCATTATTTGCAGTTCATCCCCCGAGTTGCTTAGCAAGGCAATGTCATCAGCAAATCGCAGATTACTGAGGTATTCTCCATCTACCCTTATCCCTAACTGTTCCCATTCCAAGTCTCTGAATACTTCCTCTAAAAAAGCTGTGAATAGTACTGGGGAGATTGTGTCTCCTTGCCTAACACCTTCCTTCATGGGAATTTCGTTACTTTCTTTATGCAGAACTATGGTTGCTGTGCAGCCACTGTATATATCTTCCAGCACTTTCACGTACGGCTCGTCTACCCCCTGAGTTCGCAATGCCTGCATCACCGCCGAGGTTTCAACTGAGTCAAATGCTTTTTCGTAATCAATGAATGCTATGTATAAGGGCTGGTTATATTTCGAGCATTTTTCTATCACCTGATTGATGGTATGGATATGATCGACAGTAGAGTACCGTTTCCGAAACCCTGCTTGATCCTTTGCTTGATTGCAGTCTAAGGTTGTCCTGATTCTATTAGCGATTACCTTAGTAAATACCTTATATGTAACAGACAGTGAGCTTATTGGTCTGTAATTTTTAAGGTCCTTAGAGTCCCCTTTCTTGTGAATCAGGATAATGAATGCATTCTTCCAAGGTTCCGGTACCGTCGATGACACCAGGCACTGCGTATACAGGGTGGCCAGTTTTTCTAGCACGATATCCCCCCCGTCCTTCAGCAAATCTGTAGTTATCTGATCCTCTCCAGCTGATTTCCCCCTTTTCATAGTTTCTAGTGCTTTCTTGACCTCGTCCTTCGTCACTGGTGGAACGTCTGACTGTTTTTCCCTACCGCCAATTTCATTATGGTCCTGACTACTTTGGCTACTGTAGAGATCTGTATAGAACTCCTCGGCTACTTTGACTATCTTTTCCGTATTTGTGATGACGTTGCCCGCCTTGTCCCTTATCGCATACATCTGGTTTTTGCCTATGCCCAATTTCTTCTTTACCGCTTTAAGGCTTCCCCCGATCTTTACAGCATGCTCAATTTTCTCCATGTTATACTTCCTTATATCGGCCACCTTGCGCTTATTGATTAGCTTTGATATCTCGGCCAATTCGATCTGGTCTGTTGGATTGGAAGCTTTCATACTCTGGCGTTTTCTAATCAAATCTTTCGTCTCCTTAGACAGCTTACCGGTATCCTCTCTAACTATCTTGCCGCCTACTTCTACCGCGCACTCAGTAATGATATCTCTGAAATTATTGTGCTTTGCCTCTAGGGTAATGTCGCCATCCTCAGTTAGAGCTGAATACCTATTCTGTAGCGAGATCCTGAACTCTTCTGCCCTCCCCCTCACCGCTAATTCGTTGATGGGTTTCTTTCTTACTAATCTTTTGCGTTCCTTCTTCAGATTTAGGCTAATTCGGGACCTCACCATCCTGTGGTCACTGCATCGCACTTTCCCAATTACCTCTACATCCTGCATAATGGCGGGGATTGAACAAAGTATGAAGTCAATATCATTTTTAGTCTCCCCGTTAGGACTTTTCCATGTCCATTTCCGGTTCTTTCGTTTGCTGAAGAAGGTATTCATGATTTTTGAGTTATTGTGCTCTGCAAACTCAACTAGTAACTCCCCCCTGCTATTCCTAGAACCAATGCCATAGTCACCTACTGCCTTGTATCCTGCCTGTTTTTTCCCTACCTTGGCATTGAAGTCGCCCATTAGTACAGTATACTGCGTCTTTACTTTTCGCATTGCTGATTCTACATCTTCATAGAAGCGTTCAACTGCCTGGTCATCATAACTACATGTAGGTGCATAGGCCTGTACAACCTTCAGTTTATACCGCTTATTAAGCCTAATTACGATACCTGCAACCCTCTCAGTAATACTATAGAATTCATCTATATTACCCGCTATATACTTGTTGACAAGGAAACCTACTCCTAGTTGTCGCCTCTCTGGTAAACCTCGATAACACAGTACATGCCCATCCTTCAGTACAGTATATGCCTCATTCGGCCTCCTAACCTCACTAAGCCCTATGACATCCCATTTCATGCCCTCTAGTTCCTCTAACAGCACTGCTAAACTAGCTTCACTAGCTAGGGTTCTAGCATTAAACGTTGCCAGGGCCAGTTTCCAATGGCGGCCTGTCCAGCGGAGTAGGCTTTCTTAGCAACCCCTGCTGCGTCGCAGGTCTGACCGCCGCCGTGGTCAGTTGTTCCGCAGCCGCTGTTGACTGAGGGCCGGGGTTTTATGGAGCTTATCATAGGAGGTTGCAGCCAATTACTGCACCAGGGTGGCCAACTCCTGTTCTAGTGAGCTCTGGTTCTAGCACGATGTCCTTCAACAAATCCGTAGTTACCTGATCTTCCCCATATGCTTTCCCCCTTTTCATAGTTTCTAATGCTTTCTTAACCTTGCCCGTCGTCACTGGCGGAACGTCTGAGTACTCTTCACTATGGCCAATCTCGTTGTCCTAGCTACAACTGTATAGGTCAGTATAGAACCCCTCGGCTACTTTGACTATTGTTGCGATATTCGTGATGACATTGCCCACCTTGTCCCTTAGTGCATACATCTGATTTTTGCCTATGCCCAATTTCCTCTTCACCACTTTAAGGGTGCTCCCGTTCTTTAAAGCATGCTCGATTTTCTTCATGTTATACTTTCTTATGTCGGACGCTTTGCACCTATTGATTACTTTTGATAGCTCTGCCAGTTCTATCCTGTCTGTTGGGTTGCAGGCTTTCATGCTTTGGCGTTTCTTAGGCAATTAGGCAGTTAGGTTTCTTAGGCATGCTTAGGCGTTTCATCTGCTTAGGCAATTTTCTTGTATCCTCTCTAACTATCCTACTGCCTACTTCTACCGCGACTCAGTAATGATATATCTGAAGGTATCACTCATCGCTTCTACACTAAGGTCGTCATCCTTGGTTAAATTCAGGATCTATGGGAGTTTAATTCAGTTTATTTCGGTTGAATTTGGTTTAATTCAGGATCTCGGTAAGGGAGATCTTGAATTCTTCTGCCTTCTCCCTCACCGCTTATTTGTTGATGGACTTCTTCCTCACTGATCTTTGTATAAGAACCAGAGCTTGCGAACACAGACAGAGAACGAGATGAAACAAGGTGGTGAACTGACAATTGAGTTTTAATCAGAAGTAAGCAGTCAATTTATACACTTACACACGCACGAAGTCATCTTGTCAAGCACAGATATAGACTTGTTGCAAGTAGTAAATAATTTTACGAGGGTGCAAGAAGCCATAGGATCCATTCTTGATCTATTTTTTGTAAGTGGTGCTATCCGTAATCTCATAACCTGTGATGTCACAAATGGGATATCTGATCACAAAGCTGTACTTCTGAGCTTGTCAAATGTGTACCCATATCGCCAGAATAATGTGCATTTCTTTCCCAATTTTTCGCGTGCTGATGATGAGTCTATTCTGGATGTGCTTGATTTATGTTTTGATAGTTTTAGAAACAGTACTGCTAGCGTGAATGACCTATGGCTGTTGTTTAAAAATATTGTCTCCGACTGTATTGACCGTTTTGTTCCCAAAATTGCAAAAAAATCTGTTTACCGTAACCCATGGATCTCTCGGGAGACGTTGCGCTTACAGCGAAGGCTTAAAAGGTTAAAAAAAAAGTCAAATAGAAACTTATCATTAAAACCAATCGTGGAAGAAATTTCCGAACAACTTAAGCAGAAAATAATTTGCGACAAAGAAAAATATTACGGAACGTTCCTGCCTTCGTTCATTAGAACGTCTCCTGAGAAGTTCTGGCGCCAAATCACGCCAAAGTCTTCCTCCACGAATGAATTTATTGTAGACGGCAAATGTGTACATGATGAGGTGGTGATTTGTTCTGCGTTCAACAAATCCTTCCAATCGGTATTCACACAAGACAATGGTTGTGTCCCCAACTTTTCAGTATCGCTCCCTGCCATAACTGATGTTGTCATTTCAGAGACCGGTGTTTTTAATTTGCTCCTAGATCTTGACGTGAAAAAATCTTCAGGCCCCGATAAGATACCAAACGCATTTTTGAAACGGTATGCAGAGTGGTGCGCGAAATACTTGTCAATTGTATACACTAGATCTTTACGTGATGGTTCTTTACCGGATGACTGGCGGACAGCCGAGATTAAACCTTTGCACAAAATCGGCAAAAAAGCACACATTGAGAATTATCGGCCTATGTCACTGACGTCCACATCATGCAAAATTTTAGAACACATAATTCATAAACATATATTAGGTTTCTTGGAAGAGCACAAAGTACTTACAAATGTTCAACATGGTTTCAGGCGTGGGTTTTCTACAATTACACAATTAGTTGAGACAGTACACGATTTCGCTCAATCGATTAATCAGGGAAAACAAACCGATGCCATATTCATGGATTTTCGCAAAGCATTTGACAAGGTGTCGCATAACAAACTAATTCATAAACTAAGCTATTATATAAAAAACGACCAGATACTTACATGGATCACAGCCTACCTTTCAAACAGATGTCAATTTGTCACCCTAAACCATACTTCTTCTAACAGTGCCCAGGTTGTGTCCGGCGTCCCCCAGGGATCCGTTTCGGGACCACTTTTATTTTTGCTATTTATTAATGATATTGAGTCTGGCCTTTCTGTCCGCGTGAAGCTTTACGCAGATGATTGTATATTGTACAAAGAGGTTTCTTCAGTTGATGACCAGGTGTGTTTGAATAATGATCTAGGAAAGGTGATTGCGTGGTGCAACGATTGGCAGATGTGTATTAACAGTGAGAAAACCGTTTTCATGAGAATTACACACAAGAAAAGTCCTCTTCATTTCGTGTACGGTACTAACAACACATCATTATTGGAGGTAACAGAATATAAATATTTGGGCTTATGGATTACTAACAACCTTTCATGGACAAAACACATAGATATGGTTGTAGCTAATTCACTGCGCAAACTTTTTTTCTTGAGGCGCTCACTGAAGTCATCTCCGCCCAGTGTCCGCCTATTAGCTTACAACTCCCTCATCCGTCCACTGTTAGAATGTGCCGTAATTACATGGGACCCTTTCACCTTAACTAACATTCATAAACTTGAGCGCATACAGCATAAGGTCGTTAGGTTTGTATTTAATTCATATGGCCGTGCGTCTGTCAGCGAGCTTGTGAAGCGTAGTGGATTACCTTCTGTGACTGAGCGCAATCGTATCTGCCGATTAAAGTTTCTTTTCCAGCTCGTAAAAGGTCATTATAATATTAACACTTCCAATTATATTACTTACTCTTCAGGTTATAATACGAGACAAAGGCATGCACTAACAATATCCCCTGTGAACGCGCGAAATAACTGTTTTAAATATTCTTTTTTTCCGAGGACAATTACGGAATGGAATAAACTTAATAGCGAGACTGTAACTCAAAGTCCTTTACTAATGTTTGAAAAGTGCCTGCAAATTTTATGAATTTGAGTGCGTTTTTATGCTTGTATTTCTTTTTGTTTTTCCCACCCTGCTATGATCTGTACCAGATCGCAGTACCTATAAATAAATAAATAAATAAATAAAAAAAGAAGAAACTGGATAACACCATCCCAATGCACGTGTGCTACCATCACAAACCAATAACCACCGTGAAGCATGCTCATTTAGACAAGTTAATCGAGGCTTTGTTCACGCAGCCCTTTGTATGTGGAATGCTTCAGCAATCTCTCCTGTCATCACTTACAAACACCCACTGCTGTGTCAACAAAAAACGAAGAACACTGGCACTTGAGGCAGTGTTGTGGTACATATCTATTTTCTTTGCTGGGAAATCGGGAAAAGTAGGGGCTGCAGTACAGAGAAAACGGGGGGGCGGGGGGGGGGGGGGGAAGGTTATTAAAAAGCTTTGTAGTATTAAGCATAGGGACAGGTATGTTGCCTGTGAGAAGGTAGGGCATGGCTTATCTTATCCCTTTTTCTTGCGAGCGTGTGTGCATCGTCCAGACCGACCGGTGCATCAGTGTTCGCTTTTGCCCCAAGATTTGCCCCAAGGTCAGCAGTGGCGGCTTTGAGAAGTCAGGCTGTGGTATGAAACGCTCCTAGCCATACGTGCAGTGTACCACTGGTGTGGTTTATCAAATCCCCCTAAAAGGTGGCAAAGTATATGTCGAGCAAACTGGCCACTGTGTAAACAAACGTGCCATGCCAGAATCCACCCGCCCATCGCCGCTCTTGCAAAAGGGACAGTGGTCAGTAGTGTGAGCCACGACTTGAGGACATCAAAATTCTGCGCAGAAGTAAGGATAGATTGGCACGCAAATTGTAGGAAGCATTTTTTATGAAGGAAACGGGTGAAATGTGCGTCAGCTCCACATCACTTTTCCTGCAAGACACTGCAAATAGACTCAATTGGTGCATAGCGCTAAAAAGACAAGGACACAGCGAGACACACAGGACGGGCGCCAC
Source organism: Amblyomma maculatum (assembly GCF_055883805.1). Lineage (NCBI taxonomy): Eukaryota > Metazoa > Arthropoda > Arachnida > Ixodida > Ixodidae > Amblyomma > Amblyomma maculatum. Next base: position 169,619,137 of record NC_139353.1, on the reverse strand, counting down.
GATAGAACGGCAGATACGATAGAACGTATCTGCTCTTCCTAATCTGGCAAGAAATTTCCTATACATATGCATATGCGCTTTCGTTCACTCATTGGTGTACAGATGTGGGGTGCGTCTGTTTCAATATAATTAGTTGGCATCAGCGCCCGTCCTGTGTTTTCTTCCAGTGTCCGTGTCTTATATGTAGCGCTGAATATCCTTTTACGAAATCACGTAGCACAATACTCCCTTATGTGCAAGTGTTCTCCGTTTTTGTTGACACAGCAGCGGTGTTTGTACGTGATGACAAGAGAGATTGCTGAAGCATTCCACATACAAAGGGCTGCGTGAACAAAGCCTAGATTAACTTGTCTAAATGAGCATGCTTCATGGTGGGTAGTCGGTTTGCGATGGTAGCATACGTGCCTTGGGTTGGTGTTATATAGTTTCTTCTTTCTTTTTGGTACCGCGAGTAGTTGCAGTATATCTGTGTTTGACAAGATTCCAAGATTCCTTCGTGCGTGTGTAAGTGTATGAATTGACTGCTTACTTTCGAATAAAATTCAGTTGTCAGCCTTCCGTTTGTTTTGCCTTGTCCGCTGTCTGTGTTCACTAGTGCTGGTTTTTATACGATGGATCACCACCGACTCGCCTAATCCTTAGTTCTTCTCACTAATCTCCCTATTCAAATCTAGGCTATTCGAGACCTTACCGTCCTGTATTCACTGCATCTCACCTTTCTCCCCCTACATCCTGCATAATGCCAGGGTTGGAGCACGGTATGAAGTCAATTTCATTTTTAGTCTCCCTTCACTGCACCTGTGGGAAAGTTGCTTAAGCCTTTAATTGTTGTGTGTAACTCATTCTGTGTTCAGAAATGCTTGTTTGAATGCAGTGCTAGTGTATGTGGGATGGCGTTGCTATCTGTGCATATTTCTAGAAGCTATCTTTCCACTGGGCTTGTCAGTTGAGGTTATCGCGCCCTGATGTGATAGAGGGGCACATATGCAAAACATACCCTGTATGGCCACTCCTGTAGGAAACACGCTTTGGAAAATGGCCAGAACGTTGCTACCATGTCTTTGCATCACCTTCAGTGAATATTGAGCTGCAGGAAAAGCTGTTGGCAAAGCAATCTCGTTTGTCTGGCATCATTCTGCCGTCCAGCTTGTTTCCTAGGAGCTCCCACATCGCGGCTGGATCCTTCGTTGAAACATTTGTTGTAACTTGTTTTATTCTTCTGGGTGCGTGTCAAGTTTAAATTGCGCATATTGCTACCCCTCCACGCACTGTATTTATTTACTATCAGGGCCCACAGGGCGTTATAGAGGAGGTGGGTGCAAAAAGAAGAAGAAAAAAAGACATTGAAACGTACAGGCAAAAGGCAAAAATCATGATGCAGACGCTTGCTCGATTACATACTTGGTGATAAATGGCTTGAAAGATGACGCTTCTTCAATGCAGGCTGGTTCCATTCAGTGCTAGTCTTCGGTAAGAAAGACGCTCATCACTAAGCATTGCTCACCCCGCTGTAAGGGTAAAAGTGCAGCATTGTCATAAAATGGTGACATGTTTGGCACCTGTGGCGTATGTTGGCCTCAGCATATAATCTGCACTGTGGTGTTATTCTCCCTGTCCTGCTCAGTGTGCAGAGCACTTTTCTGAAACATGGTGCACACAAAGTAAGCTGTTTTGCTGAGACGTGATTTTTTACCGCACGAAGCAGCATTTTCTTTTTTTAGGTCTTTGAGCATAATCTCGTTTTGTGGTGTTACAAAAGGCCTGTTGGCTGCACCTGAAAATGCCAATGCAGCTTTTGTCATGCAGTCATTGTCCTCTCCTGTATCAGGACGGACGAGAGGCACAAGCGGCTGCTGGAGTACTTGCTGTCCTGCTATGAGCGCACTGCTCTGGATGAGAGGAACAGGGTGAGGCTACCTGATCATTGTTGAGCAAAGGCCTTCTCTGTGCTTCATTTCATGTCTGGCTAAAGGGCAGAAAAAGGAAGTGCCAAAATGAAATTATTGTCTGGATTATTTCACTGCCATAAGCACAGTTCCATCATGGAAGGTTCCTACGCTGATGTGAGGTCGTAGCAACACAGTTGAGGATATCCAAAACGAAAATTCACGCTCTGCGTTGGCCGAATGCACAATTTTGAGCAGCTAGTGCACGCTTACCTCCGATACCAGGTCACAAGTGGCGCCACTTGGTGCCACTGGCAGTCTTTGGCGCTGAGATGCACGAACTTCTCTTCGGAATGTAGGCAGTGATTAAGGATGACTTGAGGGTAATACAACAGCACACGATAGAGGAGAACAGTGTGATGGAGGTGAGGCATGGCCTGTGTGCAGCAGCGTGCGGGGACAGAGGAGACCAGCCTGCTGACGCAGGTGCGAGTGCAGGTGGTGCGGCAGGTGGTGCTTCTGCTGTGTGGCACGCTGGCTGAAGGACCCAGGTGGGCTGCTTTTTTCCCCTCCCTTGGCAGTGGAGTGGTAGTGCAGACCAGCATTAATGATGGCACAGCTAATGGCAAATCACTGGCATTGCAATCATCTCCCACGCAGAGTTTTGAATTGAATTGAAAAAAATTTATTTCCAGTAATATACATGAAATTGGCCTCAGGCGAAAGGCTAGAACGATAGCTTGAGAGATGCCCGAGGCCCAGTAATGGCAGAGCAACAGGACGTCTGACATTAAGGTGAAAATATACATATACATATACATGTACATATAAAATAGTAAAACCTCGTTACAAGAGACAGTCAAGGGACCCGAAAAAGATGTCTCTTGTAAGCAAGGTCTCTTGTAACCAAAAATTCTAAAAGCACTGTGTTGATCAGTTTACTGCACATCAGCATATAAATGCATTTACACACATTAACAGGAAATTGTTCAGGAAAGCTTAAAGAAGTTATTCATACAAGTATGTATTTTTGTGAGTGCAGAGTGTATTCCTTCCCAAATTCCTATTCCTTCCTATTGCTTTCCTATTGCTCTAATACCTTTTGAAGAACTCTTACTTGCTTGTCACCCTCAGATGCTGACGCTTTTCTTCTAAAATGTCCTCGTAGGCATCCTCTATGGCACATGTGTCATTTACTTGCACAAGAATTGCAGTCTGTAAGCTCTTTGGCAGCACACAAGATCCACATCTGCAAATATGAATTCCTAAAGAGATTCTGGTACTTCTTGGATGCTCACCCAAGCTTCATCTTTAAGGAAGCTTGCCACAGTATTCATATATGGTCCCTCTTACATCATGTCACCACATTTAAAGCCTGCTTGTCTGAAATGGTATTTCACAGCTTCACTTCTCAAGCCATTCCAGACACCTGAAATCACCTGAACAGCAAACTTCACATCAATTACTGTTGTACAATCTTGCTGCCTGTCGAGCAACAGACGTTCTACCAACCTTGTTTTGTACAGCAACTTGACTGAGTGCATAATGCCTTTGTCTATTGGTAGAAGGTAGGTGTGGAGTTTGGAGCGAAAAAATAACTGGTGGCTTTGAGCACGAGAACTTTGGTGCTGCAATCATTGGGAAGTACTCCTTCTCAATTCCTGACGTATACAACAAAAAGGACGCTGATATGGAGCAGAATTTAGCTAAGGGAATCTGAAGTGCATCATGTACGAGTTGACACGCTTCACCTGCATTGCAAGAGCACACCTGGGTTGTTTCTCTTCTAAATAATGAATAATTTACTCCAGGGACCTGCACAAGTTGTCCTTAGTAACCGAGTGTCTCTTGTAACCATGTCTCTTGTATGCAATGCTGTTAACATGGCAGACATAGGAAAACCAACCAAACAATTTTCAAATGTCTCTTATAACCGAGTGTCTCGTGTAACAGTGTCTCTTGTAACGAGATTTAACTATAACGTGAAAATTATGAAGCACAGAAAGAGCACATATATACAAATGAAACAGCTAGTTAAAAACCAGCACAGTAAATTAACGGCCCACAATAACATGGCAAAACGTAATGAAAATGAAGTGACTATTCTTGTAATAATGTTTAAGGCAAGGAACGGAAAGTACAGAGAGACAGTGCGGAATTGATAAAATATAACTTAAAGTCCTTAATTGACGCGGTAAAGATGTTTGGGTTGTGTATGCTATAATGATTTAATATGCATGGCAAAGTAAACCGAAGGCTCTGGTTACCGTATAACGTCCTCATTCGAGGAATGTTTCATATTTGTTTACTTCTGGTGTGAACGGGTTTTTCGTAAAACTTCAGTCCAGATATATTCTTCAAGAAGTCAGTTAAGCATTGAGGTGGGGTTAACTGCATAATCGCACTGTAGTATGCGGTGGGAGTATTTTGCCACCTTTGCAGTCTCTTGCACATGCAATAAGATATTTATGGTAATGTTCACCTATCAAGCCTCATAAAGGTTTGTTTAAGTGATGCAAATTTTTTAGTGACCTGTGAGATTTTTGTCGCCAATTGTAGTCTGTGACTTTGTGAATTTCCTGTATTACAGTGCAGAGTTACTTTCTTTAATATGGAACAAAAATATCTGAAAATAATGTCTTTTCCTGCTCCTGTGGAACAGCAAAGCTGCTGTTTTCATTATTTAGAGTCTCTGCGGGCACGCAAGGCTACAAAAATCTTAGCCTCTTGCGAAAGAAGTCCCAGTTGGCTTCCACAGATGATTTTCCCCCATGAAATGAGATCGCAGTACGCGCGCAACCTAGGAGGCAAATTTTAATTTTTTCCAGGAAAAGAACATGTGGCTCCAGCAGCTGGAAGCCAGCTTTATGGGAGCAGGCAGCGAAGAAAGTAGTGAAGTTGGATACGAATGTGGAAGAAGGCAGCATGATACTCTGAGAGAGGGTAATTAGAGAAGGGAAAGGTCCCTGGCAAGATGAAGTAGGAGGTGGCAAGAAGGGGACTACGTTTGTGTATACTCTTTTATGCGCCGTCTACACTCAGTGGATTGCCCAAGCGTCTGTTTTAGCAACAAGTGGCATGCACAAACCTTTCTTTTTCATATGAAATCACTCAGATTGCATTCATATTCTTGTTGTGCTAATACAAAAATACTTCCACAAGGTGTCAACGTAAAATATAAGTCAAAAAGTAAAATTGCATAAAGGGGCAATGAGTAAAGGAAGGAAGGTATTTTTTCAAGAGTTTCTTTTATAAATCAGCCAGATGCGTTGAGTAAGTAGCCACTTAATTACTAGAGAGCATCTTCAGAGCTGTGTTATTAACCAGTGACTGATTATTCAAGACCCTGATATAGTAAAGATTTTTGCCGGTTGGAGTGGCCTTAATGGTAACTGTAACTTATTTTAATAGAGTCAAGAAAGGAGAACAGCTTTGCTTCTGCGTGTTGCTAGCTTGGAAATTGGACGTATATAGTCGAACTCGGATATATCGAACCCGGATATATCGAATTTTGGTTACATCGAACTCACGGAATATCCCCTTGAAAATCCCATGTAAAAGTATAGGAAAGCCGCGTCATATATCGAACTCAATTTCATCGGTCGTTCGATATATCGAAAACGTGTGCCTTTCCCAAAGACGATCGCATCACCCTTGGCCGTTTGCCGCATGACGTTTTCAAGCCACGCGCGGAAGTAATGAGAGGGGACAGTTCAGTTGCATGTATGAATCAACGAAAGCACGCTGCGATCATGACACCAGCTTTTAGCATTTTTCGCCTCAAACAGCATTTGCAGCTGCTGTATCACGCTTTCCAATGATTTTGTGGCAGTGGACTACGCCCGCCCCAAGCGTGGCGTGATAAATCGAACCAGGCTTGTGCAATCAAGCCATCACGGGCAGTCTGCCAAGTTCGCTCCCCGCCGCAGCAGGAGCTATCAAAAGATAAACACACCACAACGTTATCGCTGCCCAGCATCTTGGCACGCTGCCAAGAAATGAGCTGTGGATGAGACGACCAAAACGAAGTGTGACATGCAAGCGAAAACGCTGGCGATTTCTGCCCCGGCGGCGACACAGCAACCTTGTTTTGAGCTACTGCGGTGGATCGAAAGGCAGAGGGACGCAGTTCCAACAAGTAGGAAATTTTTTGCTCTGTCACTGCCCTTCGTCGCTGAGATCGCTTAATTGCTTGCATGTGAGCGAGCTGGCCTTAACGCTTTTTTTTTTTTTTTTTTTTCAAAATTCTCGGTTGCTAAAGTAGAGGGTGGGTTCATTATGCGAGTGAGCTGATTACACGAGAAATACGGTATCGTTTTTCGCATCGTAAGTGCCGTCCCAAGCCAATTTCTGTATATCGAATTATCGATATATCGAACTATTTCGCGATCCCCTTCGAGTTCGATATATCCGGGTTCGACTGTAAAGCTGTCATTGACTCGGTTTTGCAGCTAACCAAAAATACAAATCATAATGCTCAACTTATTGAAAATTTGGCTATTGGTAACTTTGATTAGGCTGCACTTGTGTACGCATGTTTTAGTGGTGCCCCCTGGAAGAGGAGCCTGCTGCTGGATCCCCTCCTGCGTCAGCAGCTGCCTGGCGGATTCCTCAGAGACCTCGTGGATGCGGCTGCTGCTGCTGACCGTCTCAGACAGGCACGTCTCCCACTCTGCGAGTTTTGACTGAGTCTCTGCTGCCCAGTGAGGTCATTTATAAGGATTTGAAAATAATTTTTATCGTTACCCTTAATGACTAGCCAAAACACCACATCATTACTGCCAGTGGCATCTTGAGGGAGGGAAATCTAATGAGCTTCATCTTGCAGCTCATTAGATTGCAGCTCGGCAGCTGTGCCACTGCGCGGACGAGTAACCCTCTTGTCTTCGCCATGCAGGTGCTCCTTCCTGTGTTCACACATGTGCTGTTGCCTGTTCTGGCTGCTGCCTGCGTTGACGTGCGGCCACGTTATCGTCATCACTACGGCAGTCATGACGCTGATACCAATTCCGTAACAGCGCCTGACGTCACGTTTACCTGGATTTCGCCACCACCTGGCTCTGGGACCATCCGTTCGTCGTGGGAAATACAATCGCCGCAGACATCATGTTTTTCGCCACCTATAAAAGATCGCCCGTGGACCGCGGCGCCTTGTGGGCTCGGCAGCTGTGCCACTGCGCGGACGAGTAACCCTCTTGTCTTCGCCATGCAGGTGCTCCTTCCTGTGTTCACACATGTGCTGTTGCCTGTTCTGGCTGCTGCCTGCGTTGACGTGCGGCCACGTTATCGTCATCACTACGGCAGTCATGAAGCTGATACCAATTCCGTAACAGCAGCTGACGTCACGTTTACCTGGATTTCGCCACCACCTGGCTCTGGGACCATCCGTTCGTCGTGGGAAATACAATCGCCGCAGACATCATGTTTTTCGCCACCTATAAAAGATCGCCCGTGGACCGCGGCGCCTTGTGGGCTCGGCAGCTGTGCCACTGCGCGGACGAGTAACCCTCTTGTCTTCGCCATGCAGGTTAGAAAATCATACTCTCTTTTTGCAAAGAAATCGAGCAACTACTTCTTAATTCAGCTGCCGAGCCCGCAGTGTTGTACTTGTATTGTCGTTGAATGCTTTGCTGTTGTCCATTCGTTGCTTATGCAATCCGGTGACATAGAAACTAACCCTGGTCCTGACACTGCCGCCATACTTGCAGAACTACAGAAACTAACATCGGGCCAAAGCACGTTAATCAGCGAAGTAAAAGACCTCAGCAGCAGGTTAGTAGCGACAGACAAATCGATCACCGAATTAAGTAAGCGCATTACCGAATTAGAAACCCACTATCAAGACCTCGCATCACTTAAAACAGAAGTTGAATCCATTAAGACTGATGCCGCCACGTCGGCGAGCCAAATCAGTAACCTCGAATCCAAAGTAGACGATGCCAAAAACCGGTCGCGCCGTAACAACCTGCTATTTTATGGCTTACCTGATACTAGCTCAAAGGAAACGTCCTCTGAGTCTGAAGAACTGGTCACCCGCCTTTGCAGTGAAAATTTGGACATCACCATAGACCCAAAAGAAATAGAAAGAGCACATCGTCTTGGCCGTCACTCAAGTGAACGATGTCGACCCATTATCGTTAAATTCACTTTCCATAAGACAAAAGAATCCATCCTAAAAAACGCCCGGAAACTAAAAGACACCGACTACAGCATAGGAGAAGACTTTTCACATTCTGTCCGTAAGGCACGCAAACATTTACTACGTTTCGCGAAAGAAACATCTGATAAGTACGCACTGCGCTTTAAAACACTGTACATAGGCCCCAAGCAGTATATATTCGACGACTTGACGGAAACGGTAAAAGAAGTGCCATAGCAATCACACTCTTCTCGCTCTAAAGCAACTCCCCGACAGCACACCCCCCGAACTAATCTTACCTTATCTGCAGTATTTACTAACATACGAAGCTTTTTACCAAAACGGGAAATCGTATCTAGTCTTGTCTTATCAACCAACAGCACCCTTCTCATTCTTACAGAAACGTGGTTAACAGACAATATCAGTGATACCGAAATTTTAGCTGCGCTGCCCAACTTTAAAGTTTACCGTAAAGACCGGGAAATAGCCCGTGGCGGTGGCGTGCTCATAGCCGTACATCAGCAGTTTTCAGCATCCTTAATCAATGTAGATTCTAACTTAGAGCTGCTATGGCTGCTCTGCCACGCTGCCCCCCGAACTGTGCTGGTAGGAGTCTGTTACAGGCCACCGCAAAATGATCCGGACTTTTCCTACAAACTAAACAATGTGCTGAGTGAACTGAGTATCCTAACGCAGATATTGTTCTTTTTGGTGATTTCAATTTTCCCACTATTGACTGGCGTAACTACACCTCCATGACAAATTCTTCAGAAGCAAAAAATTTTGTCGAGGTCTGTCTTAACTTCAACCTTACCCAGCTAATATTAGAGCCAACGCGTATTGCGCAGAATTCCGCCAACACTCTAGATCTGATATTAACCAACAGCCCTGATAGCGCAACAAGTATTACATACCTAAGGGAAATAAGTGATCATAAAGTCATTCATGCTACCTTCAGTTTTACACCCATGCTTCATCAAGTTTCCAGGAAAACAATTCGTCTTTATGAAAGAGGTGATTTTCAAGCAATAAATGAAGAACTAACTGCTTTTTTTACAACTTATGAAACCGATTTCCACACAAAGTCTCTTAACGAAAATTGGACTATTTTCAGGGACAAAGTTCACGAACTAACAAACAAGTACATTCCGGTAGCTAGTTTCCGTGCTAACCAGCAAAAACCGTGGTTTACTACGGCCCTGAAACGCCTGGAAAACAAGAAAAAGCGTCACTATCGGGCAGCAATGCGGAACCTAAGCCAAGCATCATGGGAAAAGTACTACACTGCCGAAGCTGATTACCTTGCTGCTATCCGCAACGCAAAACACACCTTTTTCCACTCTGACTTGCCAAAAATGCTAATACACAACCCTAAAAAATTCTGGCACGTAGTAAACCCGAAGGATACACGTACAATTATTCTTACTAACGATATGGGTCAAACCATCAGCGATTGTGAATGTGCTGACATTTTCAATAGAGCCTTTTCAACTGTTTTTGCGAAAGAGTGTGATTTACCTGCTAACGCCTTCATAAGTTCCTTCACAGCGTCAACCATGGATCCAGTTTCTTTCTTCGCAGATGGTATATCATCTCGTATCGAAAACATCAAGCTAACGTCATCAGCCGGGATCGATGAAATTAACTCGAAATTTCTGAAAAATACTAAGCACATTTCCGCAGCCTACTTATCACTATTGTACTCTCAGTCTCTCTCTTCAGGTAACATACCGCATGACTGGAAAGTGGGACAGGTCGTCCCAATCTTCAAGTCCGGTAACAAAAACTCGCCCTTAAATTATCGACCCATTTCCCTAACAAGCATTCCTTGTAAAATCATGGAGCATGTAATTTATTCTCAAGTCATGAACTTTCTCGATTCCAACAATTTCTTTCATTCATCACAACATGGCTTCCGTAAAAACCTTTCCTGTGAGACACAACTGGCTACATTTGTTCATGACTTACATGCCAACCTTGACTGCAACCAACAGACTGATGCTATTTTTTTAGATTACGCAAAAGCCTTTGACAAAGTACCACACCAGAGCTTAAGCTCTCTTACCTAAATATTCACCCTAGCATTCTAAACTGGATTGAGGAATTTTTAACAAATCGAACCCAATTAGTCATAGTTAATAACGAATTTTCTGATTACATTCCAGTAACCTCAGGCGTCCCCCAAGGATCAGTGCTCGGACCGTTATTATTCTTAATATACATTAATGACTTGCCCCTTCACGTATCATGTCACATTCGTATGTTCGCAGATGATTGCGTCATTTATCGTACTATTAATAACTCTTCCCACCAAGAAGCCCTCCAGACTGACCTAACTAACGTTCAGAAATGGAGCGACCTGTGGATGATGACACTTAACCCTCAGAAATGCAAGATTGTATCCTTCACCCGTCGCACTAAACCATTTATTTTTTCGTACAATATAGCTCAAATCCCAATAGAAGCAGTTAACTCAATTAAGTACTTAGGAGTCACGCTATCTCATGATTTATCTTGGCGCACACATATTTCTAATGTAATATCATCCGCGAATAAAACACTAGGCTTTTTGAAACGCCACTTACATCACGCTGCCCAACAAGTTAAACTCCTGGCTTACCAATCGCTAATCAGACCGAAACCAGAATATGCATCCCCCATATGGAATCCACATCAAATATACCTCATAAATGCCCTCGAATCCGTCCAGAACCGTGCCACTAGATTCATCCACAATACCTATTCATACCAAGTCAGCGTGTCGTCTTTAAAAGCAGAATCCGCCTTATCAACCCTTGTTATTCGTCGCCGCATTGCCAGCCTAAACCTGTTTCATAAGTTCTTTTACAGCACCCACGGTTACGCAGGCTATATCACATCACCAGCTCGCATATCGCATCGCACTGGTCGCATTCTTCAAGTTGCCCGGCCTCGGACCCATACGACCACGTTCGCTGCCTCCTTCTTCCCCCGAGCAGCATTAGATTGGAACGGCCTTTCCCACAGCATCGCCGCTATTACCTGCCCATCCAACTTTTCCAAAGCACTAACAGATCATATTGTATGTTGAACCCACATGGCAACCATTGTACTTATTTTTTTTGTATAATCCACCCCTTATGTAATACCCCCACGGGGGTCCTTAAGGTAATAAACTGAACTGAACTGAACTGAAATGTGCCAAAAGATACAACACAGGAGCAGACAAGATGAGGCTGGTTTTGTCTTTTTTTCACATCCAACTAGGCTTCTTGGGCTGCCCTTGAACCTAATGTCTTCAGATTATTATCGTGAAGCCATGCAATAGGTTTGCTTCCTCTAAGATGATGGCTTTGCTTTCACTCACAACTAACTCACAACTAAGTTTATTCGAACAAACAGATGCACCTGCACGGAACTGCCCGATTGCCAAAAAAATACCATTACGTTTCAAGTTTTATCAAGGTATAAAAATTCACACTCTGCAAGGGAGACAGAAGGCTGGCTGATGCACCTAGTATCACCTTGTTTCATGATACAGTAGGCCTCCTTAACTTCTCGCGTTAGTTAATGATGGAAAAGAATTCTAGTTTGTGAGAACAGCGGGTAGCAGCTTTGTCTATCTTTATTACCTTTTTGATTTTTTCATTTGTTGCATTTCCTGCAATGCACAGCCACGTGTGAATAAGTGTCGGATGAAGTGGCCCCCAAATGCTCCTTCAGTTGTACATTTATACATCGGCCCGTCTAACCAACTTAGTTGTGAGTCTGCGCTTGTCCAGTTCTTTTTTAGCTCAGTGCATTTTTCAATCATGTCTAATTACCAACACTGCCAACTTTCAGCACACAGAACTGGTTATTGTGGCTCTTTGGTTGATTGCTTTCGATTGCGCTCTATTGCGAGCACATTTGAATATCTGATGACATGCGCATTTTTGATAAGGCATAATCAAATTTTGGACCGAAGCTAAGGCTGCGGCGTGACGCCATTTCAAGCAAAGTGAATACAAGCTTTTGCTCCCTGCAGGGGCTCACTCGTTATAATCTAAACAATGTAAAGAATATGCTGTTTTCATGTCAGTTGTGATGCAGAACCATTTACGGGATCTGAATGCAAAAAAAATATGCTTCAAATGTCTATATTGTCATGGCAGGGTTTTGTTGCCTTGCTGCCACCGAAGTGTGCAGGAAGTGTGTTTTCTAAGGCTAATGTGAGAAAAAACCTCACAACAGATTAGTTATTCCCTCTTATGCTTCTTTTGTAATGTTGCACGTCTATACAGCGTGCGTCGCTGCGACGGCTGCCCATTGCGAGAGGCCGGTGCGTGCCGGCAATATATTTCATTGTGAAGATTTCACAATGAAAGCCTTGGAGGTCTGCAAGCAGCTTTCATGGCACCGTTCACCCTTATTAAGGGGCCTTTCTTTTAGGAAAAAAAATAAATGCCAGTTCAAAGAAAAAGTTTCAGACTGGTGGTTCAAAAACTGAATTATTCATTGTTTTGTGGTGCAGGTGTTTGGGCCGCTGGTGCGTGGTGTGGTGGAGCGCATGCGGGGGTGCTGTTCTCTTCTGTCGGAGGCCTTCCGGGCTCCCCTGGGGGCCCTGGTGGAGCTGACCCAGCTGCGCCTGCTGGGGCCACCCGTCTGCTGGCCCATCTGCCGACTGGTGAGCACCATCATCCATATTTTTGGGGGTTAATGTGGCAGCGTGTAATGTGCGTTTTTGCCCTTGTAATTTGCACCCTTGTTTTCGGAGGAAAACTTACACATTTGAAATGAAACACAATTCAGATCCTTGATTCTTGATGAAATTTGAGACACCACTGCACAAAGAATGGTTGCATCTTGATATTGAAAAGAGGGCCCCACATGGAGGTCTGTTAGTAAGGTCGTATTCCACCTTTATGGTCAAGAATGTTGACAACAATACCAAGCAGATTTCCACACATTGGGGCTACTAGGGATTCCATACTAAAAAAAAAATGGTGCTCAAATTGCATAAGTGAATGAGTGCAGAACAAACATAGGGGTGATGTGTACCTACGCTTAGCCATGCGTGGCATCTGGGGAAAAAGGGATCCGGGTGGTTGAGCCGAGTGTTTGGACCAGCCCCTCAATACACCACTTTGGCCCCCAATAGACGGCCTGACCCGACTGGGGGAAATCGGCAGTCTCCTTTTTCTATCCTCTCCTTTTCCTCTCATCCTCTCTACCCTTCCTGTTTTTATTGCAAAAGCAATACAGTCGAACCCGGTTATATCGAACCCGGATATATCGAATTTTGGTTATATCGAACTCACTGAATATCCCCTTGAAAATGCCATGTTAAAAGTATAGGAAAGCCGCGTCATATATCGAACTCGATTTCACCGGTCGTTCGATATATCGAACTCCACTACACGCACTGAAAAGTGTGCCTTCCCCAACGACTATCGCATCACCCTTGGCCGTTTGCCGCGTGACGTTTTCAAGTCGTGCGGAAGGATGAGAGGGGACAGTTCTGGACAGCGCCGCGCCCATTCCCCAAAGGCGCGCGCATCTGCAGTTATCGTTTCCCGTGCGCCAACACATGACGTTTGCAAGCCATGTGCGTGGGTGTGCCCATTCTTTTGCCGTGCTATCTCTCTCCTTCAGCACGCGCTACGCATGCGCCAAGCCAGCTCAGCCCGTTTTCAGACAGACGTCGGACGCTTTCTCCAGCGTGTGTTACGAACCCTCTGCGCGCGGCGACTGATGTGGCTATGGTATGGCACCTGCGGACGTTAAGAAAAGGCAGCTCTCTCTCTGTTTTTATTCTTTTTTTTTTCTGCGAGAGTCATTTTTTTTTATCGTTGTGCTGTACGCGCGACATAGGCGTAAGATATGGCGGCCGCGGACGTTAAGAAGCAGCAGGCATTTTTTTTTTTTTGGCGGGAGCCGTTTATCTTTGCATGTATGAATCAACGGAAGCACGCGGTCTGCTGCTGCGATAATGACGCCTGCCCCAAGCGCGGCGTGATGCATCGAACCAGGCTTGTGCAATCAAGCCATCACGGGCACTCTGCCAAGTTCGCTCCCCGCCACTGGAGGAGCTATAAAAAGATAAAAGCGCCCTGACGTTATCGCTGCGCAGCATCTTGGCACGCTGCCAAGAAATGAGCTGTTGCTGCGACGACCGAAACGGAGTGATGCGCGCCATCGGCATGCAAGCGAAAACGCTCGCGATTTTCTGCCGCAGCGACACAGAAACCTTGTTTTGAGCTGCCGCGGTGGCTCGAGCGGCGAGCGGGACGCAGTTCCAACAAGTTTGAAATTTTTTGCTCTGTCACTGCCGCTCGTCGCTGAGATCGCTCAATCGCTTGCATGTGAGCGAGCTGGTCTTAACGCATTTTTTTTTTTTTTTCAAATTCTCGGGTGCAAAAGTGGAGGGTGGGTTCATTATGCGAGTGGGTTGATTACGCGACACATGCGGTATTGTTTTTTGGCATCGTAAGTGCCGTAACAAGCCGATTTTTGTATATCGAATTATCGATATATCGAACTATTTCGCGATCCCCTTCGAGTTCGATATATCCGGGTTCGACTCTACTGCTAGCACTTCGAGCCTTTGGCGTGTCGTTGCACCTCCATACATAACCTTTCAGTGACCGTGTGATGTCACGCCAGACCCAGAGACGGGGCTTCAGCTCGCGCCATCGGATGGTGGCGGTGAGTCCTTACAGGAGCCACAGCGGTGACGTCACGCCATTTTCACGTGACCGTGTGACGTTTAGCCAGACCGAGAGACGGGGCCCCAGCTCGCGCCATCGGGTGGTGGCGGCGAGTCCATACACTGCGCTGTGTCGCAGCGGAGAAAGGGCGCCCGCTGTTTGTGACGTTACACTAGGAGGATAAATGGGGCTGTGGCTCGGCTCCTCGCAGTAGTCGGGGCGCAGCCTTACGGTGTGTCGGATGATGCGTATTAGGCAAGCCATAAGTTAATCAAGGGCAACCATGGCACACCACCAGCCGAACAAGGCGCAGCCAAGGGTATTACTTTCACAATCTTCCAGGCTTAACCAAGCTAAGCCTTCAGCTAACTTTTTTTCCCTTTTTTCCTGGCAGCAAGGGCTTGTGTGGCTAACCACCCTGCATTACGCGATATCTGGTTATAGCCAAGGTGTACGGCTGACGTGGGCAGGACTTCCTGCCAAGCCCTTGTTTCCTATTGCGCTCCATGGTGGGTGGCCGCTACCGTGGCCCAAGAAAAAAATTAATTCATGGCTCCTTGTCTGCTCTCAAATTATCGTTCCCGAAGAAGGGGCTGAACCGATGAAACCGCAAAGTTGTTTTTGGAGAATGCAAGCCGATTCCCATGCTTCCATGTGGTGCATGGTGAAGACCCTCAAAAAACAGCAAATCTCTCCTTTCGTTGTGACCAAAACATGGACTGAAGGTCGAGGATACAATGTCAAAAACCTTCCAATTGGCAACCTTCTCTTAGAAATTATGTGTCATCACCAGCACGAAAAACTCCCACCAGATTGGGGAATGCCTATCACCAAACACTGCTCTCTAAACATGGTAAGGGGAGTCATTCAAATGATGACCTCAGTGAAGAACTCCTCGAAGGACTAAGAGAACTAAATGTCATAAATGGGTTCAGAATCAAAATCAGATGGGATAGCAAAGAGATACCGACCAGGCTTAACTTAACCGACTCAGGATCCAACTTATTATGTTGTGACGCAAAAGGGGGCGGCATCACATCAGTCTTCGGAACCTGCCCAAGCCACACATGGTGCACCTGAGGCAGGGACCTCTATGCCCCGAGGTGGAAGTAGCTGGGGCTGCTTCATCATCATCATCATTTAGGGGCTGCTTCACCGCCCCTAAAACTGGCTGTGCGGACCTCCAGGTCAGCCGGCACCAAGGTTTCTTCAATGACGGTGAGGCCTAGCACAAATGTGGCTATGCATTCTGCACAATCATCCAGCACATCCGAGGACGCAATGGACACAACAAACGATGATCGTCCAGGCCCTCAACGTCTGACAAGCAGCAGCGCTAGCGAAGTAGAAAAGAAAAGGCCCGAATCACCGGGCCAGTAAAAACTTAGTCTCTCTACCTTCCTCATATAAAGATGTCGTTCCTAGTCCAGTGGAACTGTAGAGGACTTTTAGGAAACTACAGCGATATAAAGGATATCCTTGTTTCATTCTTGCCGGCAGCGCTACGCATTCAGGAAACCAATCTCGGTGCGCAGCATGCATCATCATCATCAGCCTGACTATACCCACTGCAGGGCGAAGGCCTCTCCCATATTCCTCCAATTAACCCGGTCCTGTGCGAGCTGTATCCACTTGACCCCTGCAAACTTCCTAAGGGGGAACCTTGGTCTTAAGACAATTTTTTTTATTGACACGTAGATTCTGACGAAAATTTCACCACTTATGCAGTTTTTTGTGCTGATTTCAAATATGCACATAAATTTTGTGTAAGCCATTTAGTTTTCAAAATATTGAGCACTTTATGTTCTTTGTTTGGAGGTGAGCTGTCAGTAAAACTGAGTTACAATGAAAATTGACCTATGAAATCAATTTAGAACACGCAGAGAATGCAAAAATCAAGATTGAATGTCCTGGTCCTATTTTAATCAAATTTACAGCTTGCCAAAGTTCAGAGACCAAAAAGCCACCTGGACGCTCTAGAAAGCATGCAATTTTTAAAAACTTTCCTCATTAAATACCACAAATTCATTGATATTTTTGCACTGTACATGAGTTTAGCTTGCAAAAGGAATTATAGCAATATCATAAGTAGAACCAGAGATATTGCACCTCCAAACATGTACCGTTACCAATATTTTGATTTTGAGAAAACGAAGAAAAACGTTTTATAACATGTTTATTCACTGGAAAGTTAAAAAAACCCAGTCAAAACCACTCAATATGCCCCAGGAGAATAATCGGGGTGCATGGAGTCCTGGTGTCTGTGCTTCACTCTCTTCTTCAGGAGATGTGAAACTTGAAGTTTCTTGCCGGACATGCGGCTGCGGCGTACATCTCTCTCGCAACCCCTCTTGAGGCCAGTTTTTGGCACGTTTGTGCTTTGTTCCCCTAAGATTGCTGCCACTGCATGTTGGCTCCCTGTATTGAAGCGCAACACTGCCTCAGCAACAGCTGCTTCAACAGCAAAAAGCGAAGAGTGTCGTGCTTTGGGCACAAGGCTCCAGATGACCGAGTGCAAACTCTCATTGGAGTTCTGAGCCTTTCCTCGAGGACACCTTTCAAGCAGCTTTCTTTCGGAAAGCTGCTGATAAACCGGCAACAGGGCCATGGCGACATCCTTTGGCAAATTATATTTGTGCTTAGGGACTGCCTCTTCCTTTGCTTTCGCAGCATTGTGCCAGCACCGTGATTCTTCGCCAGTTGGGCACTGTGAATGATTAGGCTCCTCATTAGTCGAAGTAACATGGCAATCAGTAACCATTTCTGCCCTTTTCATGGCTTCCACATCACCTTCATGGGATTTTAGCGCATGGCCATAATATGCACTTAGCTCTGTGATGAGGTCCGCTGTCAATCGCCCTTTCCCTCCCAGGCTTCGTCCATATTCAGTCCTGTGGTTTTGCAGCATGTTTCTGAGTGCCGTCACCATCCTTTTCTGAACGTGATTTATGCAGTCCTCTTTCTTCACTTGCACAAAACCATACACTTCAGCCTGGGTAATATCATCATAAGTCCGGCTGTCCCCATCACAAAGGACAGTTGTGTACCGGAGGTTGCGTCTCAATCGACCTTTGAAATAAAATCAAGCCTGCCTCCACTTTCATTTGTCCTGACTTACAGTCAGTGTTTTTTTGGCACTGGTGCTCATTTTCCATTCCTCATAGCATTCTGTGCCAGGTTTCAGGCCAACTTCGCATCCCAAACAAAAATTGCTCAGAACTACGTAGTACAGTAAAACCTCGTTAATTCGACCCTCGTTAATTCGGAAAATCGGATAATTCGGACAGCCCATCCGGTCCCGTCAACCGCATTTACTTTTCTATGGCGCAAAACTCTCGTTAATTGGGACAAATTTGGCCGCCCTTCGGTTAATTCGGACAGGCAGCGGAGCTTGAATGTATGTGTAAAAGGCGGCCATGAGGGCGGCTGACGATGATGATGATGGTGAATGAGGGATAAGCCTGGCCACTATAGCACGGGTGGCGCTGGTGTTCAACCGAAATGTAACAGCACCATACTCATTGCTATAAACATCAAATGGGAAACGGCACGATGGGATACTTTTTTGTTTTCTGCTGCTGGCCGTAGTTCGCCATTTTCCCTTTGTTTTCTTTGCGTGTGCATCGTAGAGCGCGCTTTGTCTCAGCTGTTGCGAGCGTGTCGTACGCAAGGTGTGCGCTTTTTTTTTTTTCGCGAGGTGTGTGCGTCAAGCTGGTGCTGAAGTGTGGACGGCAGTCCCCTGTTCTCATTTTTTCCCGTGGAACAAGCCCGATAGCGCTGCGTTCTTAGGCCCCCGCGATGGCTACCGCGGCCCCAGCAAAGCGGGCGAAGTAGTGCAAAGCGAAGGTCTTGGGAGAAAAAGTCGAGATATTGAAAGCCGTAAAGGAAGGAATGCCTCGACAAGTCATCATGGCAGAGTTTAACGTGAAGAGGTCCACGCTGAGCTCATACATAAAAAATGAAGCTCAGATTTTCGAAGCCTACGACGGACAGAAGTTCAGCGACAAGCGAAAAAGACTCCGGACAGCAGCACACCCAAAGCTAGAAGAGGCACTACTTCGGTGGATTTCTGACTCGCGAAATGCACAGCTGCCCTTGAGTGGACCCCTCATCTGTGCACAAGCAGAAAGGTACGCACTAATGATGGACATTGAAGCCTTCAGTGCATCAGAAGGATGGTTTGACCGATTTAAGAAAAGGCATAATCTAGTCTTCCGTAGTGTCTGCGGCGAAAAAGGCGCTGTGGATGAAGGCGTCGAGAACGATTGGAGGGCTCAGCTGCCGAGGCGCCTTGCTGCCTGTGAGCCCTGCAATGTATTTAATGCAGACGAAACGGCACTTTTTTACTAGGCTCTGCCTGATAAGACAATCACTTTTAAAGGGGACCCGTGTGTCGGCGGCAAGCGGAGTAAGGACAGAGTGACAGTTTTGCTTGCTGCGAATATGACCGGCACGGAGCGGCTGCCACTGCTGGTTATTGGGAAATCTCAAAAGCCGCGGTGCTTCAAGAATATAAAGCAGCTGCCGGTACAATACCGAGCGAACAAAAAGGCTTGGATGACGTCGGGAATATTTCAAGCATGGCTACGACAACTTGACCGCGGCTTTTCAGTCCAAAAACGCAAGGTGCTGCTTGTCGTTGACAACTGCAGTGCACACAGCAATATGTCCGGGCTCGAAAACATTGAATTACTTTTCCTGCCACCCAACACCACTGCTTCCCTCCAACCGATGGATCAGGGAATTATTCAATACCTGAAGAGCCGGTACAGGAAGCAGGTGCTTCAACGTATGCTCTTATGCACGGAAGCTGGACGCAAGTATGACGTCACACTTCTAAGTGCACTACACATACTGGTGCATGTGTGGAGAGGCACACCACCTGCAGTGATCGCCAACTGCTTCCGACATAGTGATTTCGGTGATAGCACCGACTCCATCGGTGTGGACGGCCTCGATGCCAATGAAGATGATGAAGACTACGAAAGCGTTCTGCCATCAAATGTTCGGCTGAGTGATTACGTCGCTATCGACAGTGACGTTGTCGTTGCTGGCCACCTCACCGACGGTGAAATCATCGCAGAAGCCTTAGGAAGCGAACAGCCCAGTTCCGAAGACGATGACGATGCATGCGATGAACTGCCGCATCACACTGTGACGGAGGCTGTTGACGCCCTGAGCGTTCTAGAGGACATTTGTGCAGGCTCTGCAGACAGCGTACGTGCACTGCACCATTTGGCAGAGGTGCGTAAGATAGTAGTTGCGATGCAAGTTTCTCGCACAAAGCAGACATCTATAACAGATTTTTTCAAAAAATAAAGGTATGTTGGTGTGGGACAGTTTGTTGCATTTTTTTTTTTTGCCCCTCTCGATAATTCGACATTCGGTTAATTCGGACATTTTCTCCGGTCCCGTGAAATCCGAATTAACGGGGTTTTACTGTAAAGCACTTAGCCCGTAAACAACTCAATGACGGCACTGACACCAATGTGTGAAGAGTGGCCGCGCGGCATCCAACTTCTGTTGTAACACACGGCGATGTTGTTGCGGTGCCCGAACCACAGTTCCTCATAGAGCTTAGTCACTTCGCGTGCGCTCTGCTCCATAGCAGCCTCGGCCGCTCGCACTGCAGCAGGTCTAAGCATGTTTTTGAGGTTGCCCTGAAACGTTTTTTTATGCATGCCGCGGCCGGACAATCCCATAGTGGCAAATATATTGTTGATGGCTGTTTGGCCATTGCCAGTCGAGAGCATTGCTCGTCCTACAAGTATATTAATTTCGAAGGGGTTGCACCGCTTCTCGATCTCCACCCTCCGCGAGCTCCATTCTGAGGCAACTTCACCGCAGGTCTCGCAAACCAATGTCAACTTAGTAGCGAGGCTGTAGTCACTGTCGCACCGCACTAATTTCAAGTCACTACAGTACTCTTTGCATGCTGCAACACGAAGGAGAACATTCACTGCAGCAAGGTCGACAACAGTATAGGCGATGCGCAAAACGCCGACAACGCCGCCTGTCGCCAAAGCCGCAAAGCGTAGGCGGGCTCGGTCGGGCGCTGTTCATGGCAGCGTCTATGCGCGCGCGTCGCGTTTTCGTCTTTGGTCGTGGTTTAACTGATATAACGCCGCTGTCAATCTTTAGCAATGTCCGGGAAGAATTACTGCGTAGTTGATTTTTCAAACATACATAAAACCTTGCCAGGAACACGTTTGTATAAGTTTCCAGTGATGCTTCACAAGAACGACGGCGGCCGTGAATCGTGGTTTTTCGACGCAGAAAGCATTTGTGACATTTGTTCAGCATTTGACATTTGACAAATGACATTTGTTCCGGTTAATGTCATTTTTTTTCGACGCGCTGCTACACGACCAAAGCTAATGCCATTTCCAAAGTATGTTAACTGCGATTGACACGCAAATGTTGGTGCGCCTTCAATATGTTGCGAAGATCACTGCGCTGTAAACGAAAGCAGCCTTTAAATTGACATTCCTGTCTTGCATGTCTTGTAACCAACCTGTTGATTAGGACTATCAATTACGAAGTCAGCGGCAATGTCGGCGCCGTTTGTTTACGAAAGGGCACGTCTGCACTCGACTGCGAAACGCGTATGAGTTTCAACAATGCGTACACTTTGCGCACTGAAGCAAGTGTCAAGAGCAACACGTAAAATAGGCAGTATCTAGTGTACTGTCCGACGGTGCTTCTATAGAACCTTCGAGTATCGCCATACGGCGCGGCATACTACAGCCCCGTTGACTCCCGTACGTTTTCACCAGATCGTTCGCTCGGCGTATTAAGGCCCGTCGAAAAATGCCCTAGCTTGTCCTCATCAAGAACACATATGGCAAATTCGTAACGCTTGCCACATCAGATACCGCGAGCCTACCGCAACGACGCTTCCCGCGAAAGCAGCAGACGACGGCGCTCTGGCCGCGTGCTAGGCCCTAGTCGTCACTATGCCTAAACGCCTAAACGGTTTCACATCAAAGCCGTAGCTGGAAGCGCTTTGGAAATAGTAATTTTTTTTATTCCTTCATCAAATTAGGCGCTTATTATCCATAATCAACAGAGCATGCGTTTCTGAAGGTGACGAAAGAAATTCGTCGTGTCGGCAACTCGGCGCCGACAGACCGCGGCAGCAGGAAAGACCTGTTCCGCCCGTGCTGGGTGCGGTGGCTGGCAGCAATGGGTGCCAGTTTTTTTTTTCTTTTACGATGGTATTTGGCATATTTCACAAACATGACAAGCTGCACAATTATAGGAGCACAGTAGAATTTATTGCAGGTGGCACGTTTGTAGTTTATTTTGGGTGTATCTTCTCATCGAGTCTCTGGCGTCGAGATAACACATTTCCTCGTTGATCGCATTCGGATGAGTACCTCACACTCATTCGATACCTAAGGTCGTTTTCATCGAATGTCATTATATTTTCTTGGGTAGCAGCAAACAAATATCATTTTGAACGAACGTCATTCGATGGAAAAGGTACTAAATTTACCGTGTGGCAGGGCTGAGTGATAACTATTGATAACTATGTTTTTAGTGTTTTCTGCTTGTCATTGCACCTTCCATGAATACTTCTTGTTTAAATTTGGTTGACTCCGTTAAATGCTTAGCCAGACGATTTTTAGCGTGCATTGACATCGCACAGCACACGGTTGCATTTTGCGTTTCGCCTCCACTTAAACGCGGGCGGCGCGGTCGACTTCGGTCCCAATAACTCGATCTTCCTCAGTAGCCTGAGCCGCTGCGGCAGGTTATTGAACAGACAATTTCCAATATGCGTTTTGAAACTTGCCATGCAATTACTTTGAAGACCAGAGCCAGTGTTCTTGTTGGCTGGCAAGATTACGAAAACATAACATGTCGCTGTACTTGATATTCAATCTAAATGTTCTAGAGCTTGTTATAAAGCGCGCTGTAATTCTGCAGTTGGGCGCGAGGGTGATACAAATGAAATGAACATGATATTACAATAATAAAATAGGATATAAAGTTTAAATCTAATATGCTCTTGGCTAACCTGTGATGCGGCTTTTCAGATATGCTGATATCTCATTCCCCCATGAAATTATCTACCCGATCTGCCTTTTTGACGACAGAATACGTGAAATCCATGCCGTACAGGCAGTGGTAAAGCGCAAGCATGAAACATCTGAACTCTTGCTACAGGAGCCCAATATGCGCTATTTATCTGATGCTCAAAATGCTGGTTTGCTAGCTCACTGGCTTTTCCTGCGGTCGCACCGTTACGAAACCGCTCGCAGTTTCTAAGACGCTACCTAGTTTTCTGTAGAAATTTATTGCATGTAAACGAAGCAAGCGTGTACCATGAAGCAAAGAAAGAGCATTGGTGCATAGGTCAAGGAATTAACGAATTAGGGTGGCGTTGTAATGAAAGCGGGGCACCCAAAATGAGCTGCACTTCGTATATATACGCAACCTTGTTTACGCCAGTCTGCAGGAGACACTTGATGGATATGGAGGCGATGCAGTTTCAGACGGCCGTGATATCAAACACATGTCCGCTATTATAAAGGGCGATCCCCTTGCGCACACTGTCACCGCGGAAGTGTCCGCGAGACGCGCACAAACGGCAGATCGCACGCGCGCACCACGGCCAGGCTTGCCGCATCAGGCCCGCGGCGGCTCTCAGTGGCGCCCCTATAGGCGCTGCGCATGGCGTATACTGCGCAGCTGACACGACAGACGCTTCCGCGGTAGTAGTCGGAAAGCACTGGAGCTTCCTTTCTGTGACAGGCGTCGAATCCAGCTTTCCGAGTGCAGCTTTTTCACGGGCACTTACAGTCGAACCTCGATATATCGAACAGCGCGGTGATTCCAAATAGTTCGATATAGCCAGAATTCGATATACAAAATCACATAGAAAACGCGTCAAAAACTAGTACAAATCAATCAATGAACCAATCGTGGCACAGTGGCGCAATAAATACTCACTTGAAGTTTCAAACAAAGTATTTATTCCTTTGGCTTAAAGTACTGTAGCAGCGTAGCTTGCTTCATATTGGCAACCGCGTGCTTAACCACGGCGTCCTCAATGTAGTCTAAATGGTCCACAAGCGATAGTCCAGCGCCTTCTATTGCGCCGCAGTAGCGGCGTACAAGGTCCAAAGCAGCTACAGCCTCAGTTGCAGTCGGGAGCGGGGCAGCGCTTACGGGATCAACCTCGGCAGCGTCTTCGTTTGGCCGCTCAGCAGAAACTTCCGCCGCAATCTCTACATCTGTCAACTCCGCCACTGTTCCGGTGCTATCATCACCGCCAACGAAGTCATCAATGCACATGCTGTGTGGCTCAGCACCGACAAAGCGCTCCAACTGGCTCCAGGTTTCTTCGAGCTGGCATTCTTCCTCTGTGCCGTCGTCCAACGCTGATTCTTCAGTTGCTTGCTTGGAAGCTTCTTCAATGCGGCTTACAAAACCCGCATGCCGAAAGCAGTGAACTACTGTCGACTGCTTGACGCTGTCCCACGAGGCTTTCAGCATTTGAACGGCACCCAAAAGGTCTATCTTTAGCTCTTGGCCCATCCGCAGCTTGAGAAGCAAAATGTCGATCAGCCGACGTTTATAAATAGATTTGAAAGCGCGAATAATGCCCTGGTCCAATGGTTGCAGCTTCGACGTCGTGTTCGGCGGCAAAAACTTAATTTCAATGTTGCTCAGCTGGACATCAGTGTGGTGTGCTGTGCAATTGTCAACGATGAGGCAAACCGTCCGGCCTTAACGCGCCAGCTCCGAGTCCCATGCCTTCAACCATTTTTGGAATATCTCCCGAGTCATCCACGATTTCTTGTTCCATGCGTATGTCACCGGAACACTGGGGCAGTTGCGCATGCATCTCGGGGTTTGGAACTTGCCTATGACAAGTGGCCACAGCTTCGTGCTGCCATCCATATTCGCAGCCAACAGAACTGTAATACGAGCCTTGCCTTGCTTGCCGCCGTGGCACTTGTCTCCGCGCGTGTCGAGCGTTTGTCGCCGAAGCATTTGCCAGAACAGGCCCGTCTCGTCAGCATTGAATATCTGATTGGGCTCATACTTGACGAGAATCTTAGGCCACTCTTCTTCAAGCCACTTCTTGATCTCGCCTTCATTGGCGTCCTCACTTTCCCCCGAGACTGTCTTCCCGACAATGTTAAAGCGGGCCTTAAAACGTTGCAGCCAACCGCTGCTGGCATTGAAGTTCTCGGCACCGAGAATGAACGCAAAGTTCTTGGCCTTTTGTTGTATCATCGGTCCCGATACAGGAATATTCCGGGCCCTTGCGTCGATGAACCATTTGTGCAGCGCCTTCTCAACGTCTTCAAAGGCAGCTTTGCGCACCCGCCGCGCGCCTGAGTGCTGGTTTTGTTCCGCCTTGGTTTTGTTCCGTCACTCTTGTTTTTCAGCAGAGTGCTCAAAGTGCTCCTCAGTATGCTGAAAGCTTCGGCGACGCTTGACTTTTTTTCACCATTCTCAACGCGGCGGATCACTTCCAATTTCGCAGCAAATGTCAGGGTCGTCCGCTTCTTCGCGTTTGCAGCCATCACAACACCGACCACGCCGTGACAGGCCTAGGCCACCTAGGCTGCCTAGGCCACACACGATAACAACGACTGGCGCAGCACAAGTGGCGGCGCCGAGACGCGGTTAGTCGTTGACAAACCAGGCTAGCCACCCTAGCCCGGCCACGGCCGGTCTCGAGGGAGAGGGCGCACGCTCTTTCTTACGGCCTTCTCAATCGCTGCGGGAACAATGCGAACTTTTCTCCTTGAGTCACGCTCTCCGCCACCGCAAGGGGCGCAACCTGCTCACTGTTCGCTCCGCGTCTGCTTCAGCGGCGGCGGGTGGTTTTTGCCTGGTTTCGTGTTGTCGCTCGCGAGTTTCGTGGTAAGTGCAGCCCCGAAATTAAAGAGCACAGAAGGCAGATGCTGCAGCGGCATGTCGTCAACGTACCACACGTGAACGGATATAAAAAACATTGTCGTTCAGCAAACGTTCGACAAGCATGGCATACATTGCGGCACGGTAGCTACTTTTGTTCATTTTAATCCGAATTTTTCCCAAGCCTGTACACGAATGGGAACAAAAATAAAACTGAATGAGCAGTGATCAGATCGAAGCTTCTTCAAGGCTAACATGACAGCAACTCGTCTGCAACAGCAAAACCGTCTTTCAGCGCTAGATGCGAAACCATTCATGTAGCACCGAAGATGAAAATAATTTCATAAAAATGTAATGTAAATTGCAAAATGCTTGCATGATATAAAGTACTAGTATAACAGTCAAAGTAAACGTTGTAGAGTTGAGTTTTAAGTGTTATTACAATTCATATACTTGGCAATGTGTGGTATTATAAACATTATTTTAATTTTGCAAATTTGAATGAACATTTTACATGATATTATGCTTAATATGAAAACAAAAAATGGTTGATATTCATGACACCACTTGTGCTCGAAGTGGTAAAAAAAAGGCCAATAAATGATGAAGGTGATACTCGATGCAGTGACTTACAAATGAGTTCACCTGCTATATCGAAAGTATGCAAGAACCTTCTAAAGCGTTAAAGAAGGGCACTCTCACTGAAGACTCATGTCAAGCCTTATATAGCGACCCATTGAGGCTCTCTTCGGGAAAGTAAGGTTAATGTGTGGAAGGGAATGACATGCCAGATGCGAGGGCCGTAACAGCTAGCGGCACATGACTACATTGTCAAGACGGACGTTTCATCTGAGAGCAAAATCAAGGCACGGAAGGAAGTGATGGCATCTCCTACCATCCCATTTTCCACTGTCACATATTCCGGTTCACTTTACGTCGCTGGATATATCGTTTAGTTAATCAACTTCGGGTCTTACGCTTGCGCCATTCTTCTTGAAACTAGCGAAAGAAGCAGCCCCATGTAGTACGCTCTTCTACGAGGACAATGTTCTAGTGGACTGCATTACCCGAAACCAGAGCTTGTTGCCCTATTGGACAAACCTTTTCTTTTTTTTTTTTTTCAAAAAAGCTGCCGTGCACACAAATGTTCTCGAAGTACTTAAGATCCTGATTCAGTCAGCATTTCAGAACTCAACACTGAGTTGCCAGAAAGGAATTGACAACAGCTATGTTATTAGGTCCGTTTCTTTGATATTTGAAAAATTTCTCAGAATTCTTCTTCTCAATTAATTATACCAGGAAAGTGACAGAGAAGACCGAAAGGCCAACTCCTTATGTGCACAAGCAATGCAGGAAGATTTTGAGCCTGAATTTTCTAGACGCAGGTTGCATTTTGATGAATTGATGAATATATAGTGCAATGTGTAACTTTGAAGGAAATTTTTTTTTATTGTTTGCTGCTCTTTTCGATTCTGCTTAGCTGTTTATGCCCATTTCATTGATTAAAAGTAAGTCGCGAGACTACATATACATCTTCGGTCTTTCAACCGACTGATATGTTTTGAACGAAGCTAGAACAGCCCAGTCCACT
Organism: Amblyomma maculatum; assembly: GCF_055883805.1. NCBI lineage: Eukaryota > Metazoa > Arthropoda > Arachnida > Ixodida > Ixodidae > Amblyomma > Amblyomma maculatum. Next base: position 169,591,972 of record NC_139353.1, on the reverse strand, counting down.
AGACAAGTGAAATTTTTACTAAATGAGTAAATTTTTGTTATTTACTCTGAATCTGAAACGCGCCATGAATTTTTGTTTGCCGGTGCCTCTTCTGATCTAAACGAAAACGGTAGCGGTTGACAGAATCTCCACCCAACAGATGCACTCACGTCAGGTCGCGCTACACCTGCTTAAAACATTCAAAGGCACATTGCATAGCCTGATAAATTTATTTTTCTACAAAACTTAAGGGGTAAAAAATGTTGAAGTGTACCCGAAGCTTCATTCGACCGTGCACGGCCGCACTGATGAAGGAGCGCGCACGTGAGCGGATTGTTGACTGTATTTTATTCCTCGTACACGATAAATGTTCGATGTTGATGACCATAAGGGGCGAAATGTCAGGACCTGCCAGTTGCAACTGACGCGGGCGAAGCTAAAAACGAGCGCGTTTTCCTTGCGCGTGAACGGCTGTAGCGGAGGGGCAGCAGTGGGGCGGTGGCGACCCCACCGAGGCGTGGAGGGCGGTAGAAACAGACCCCATTGGAGAGGCCGTAAGAGAAGAGAAGCGCTCTCTGCCTCGAGACCGGCCGTGGCCCGGCCAAGCCGCCGCGTGCATACGCCGCTACGTTCAAATGGCGCCCTCGGCGCGACCGATGTATGCAGCGATCGTGCGCAGCAGTCGGGAACGCCCATCGCGCCGCCGCTATCTTCGAGGGCGTTGAGGGAAAGCGCTCGCCTCCTGTCAACAGAGTGCACATGGTTTGGGGTGGCGGAGTTCGATTTATCCATTTGGCAACCGACGCCGTTCGAAATAAGAAATAAAAATGCATGCGATTTTCCGCGTGATATAGAAAGTGTTCGATATAATCAATAATTCGATATATCCGTGTTCGATATATCGAGGTTCGACTGTACTTCTTCCAGTTCGCTGGCTGCCACGAGTGCTGTATCCATTCTTAGGCGGCTGGAGTCGCCACAAAACGACGTGCTGTCCACATAGTCCTGCAGAGCCGGCGAAGCATTGGGTTCTTGCAGCGATTCTTAGTCCACATTGGGTTGCCGAGCATCCGTTGCGCGTTCCGGTGGGCTTGATACATTTGTGCACTTCGGTTTCCTTCGCTTACGTCCGTAGCGACAGAAACTTCGTCGGGCCTCCAGGCATGGTGAAATGCACGTCGGAGAGGCCTTGACAAAATGGCGTCTTTGTTGAGATGCCCATAGCTACCCACTCCATTTGAGCCAATCATCACCCGCCATACTGGTCACGTGCCCTGACTGGCCAATGGGAACGTGCGTTGCGTGTTCTTTTTGTCGTTGCTTTTTACCTGATGGTGATGGTGGCCCACCCTTTATATTGGGTCGCCGGTTTAACTTCAAGAAGCTAAAGGCGTGGCCAAAAAGTAAAGAAAACACACAAAAAATCACTGTAGCTGCGGCCGCGTCACAAGGATGTTACTCCCTGCTGCTCGCCACCAAAACTCCAATCGTCTCTTTGTAGCTTTAGTCGCATCCACCGAGGCTGCCTCTCCACTGGCAAGCCTAAAGCCGAGTGCTACAGGTAGTGACATCATACGGGCGGGCGGAGAGATAGCTGGACACTCAAGTACCACGTGGTCCGTTGACTCCTCTGCCACCCCGCAGAGGGCGCACACAGTCGTGAGGCCAACCATGAATTTCGCTCTCCACCTGCGTGTACGTAATGCTCCCGAGCGTGCCTGTGCCAGCAAACCACTACCGCGCGAGTTATCACACCACAGCTCCTTTTGGATGGTGTCCTTCTCCGCCCGGCATAGGTCCAATGACACTTTTTCTTCGGAAGTCTTCTTCCATTCCTCCGTCTCGACCAGCTGTACCTGGGTCCGGATCTTCTGCTGTGCTGTGCAGTCCAGCTCCGATGCTTTTGTGGCCAACGATACCATCGGGAGCCGGTACCTCTGCCGAAGAGATCGTGTTCGGCGCGTCCATCTCGTCGTACGGCTGGTGAAAATGGTGTGCACGAGTGTTTGACGGGCCACATTCGACTCGGGGAGACGGAACAGGCGGTTCTCGAACGCCGCCTTCGCCGCTGCTTCCCGGGCTGTGAATGACGACCAACCCATGTCGCCCTGGATGGTTTCGATAGGGACGTGTTTGGGTAGCCCGAGTGCCATTCGGCCGGCCTCCCTCTGGCGTCTCTCCAAAAATTCTCTCGTACCCGCCGAGAGACAGAGTACGGCATTGGTGTAGGTCGGACCTGGGACCGCCACCATCTTCCAGAGTGCCCTTGTGACCTCGTAGTGGTCGTAGGTCCACAAGGCCCGTTGACCTAACATGCCTCTCGTGCGAGCGGCCTTCGCTCTGAGGAGCCTCTCATGCACCGCTAAATAATCCGCTCCCGCACTCAGTCGGATGCCAAGGTACTTGGTCACGTTGGTTTGTGACACTGCATTGCCCTGGAGATCCCACACTCGATCAGGTTGTGAGGCCCCCACACCATAGCCACACACTTGGTTGAGCTAAAACGCAGACCAAGCCGTCTCATCTCCACACCGCAGATGTCCAGCAACCGCTGCAGCTCCTCGGGTGATCTTGCCAACAGTGCGAAATCGTCAGCATATATTAAAGCTGGGATCCGGTGAACTACCAGCGCTGCTTCCTCGCTGTGCTCCAAAGTGTAGCCACATCCCGACTCTGCCAGCTTCTGTGTCACCCCACTCACAACAGCATGAACAGCAGTGGGGAGAGCGGGCATCCTTGCCACAGGCCTTGGTGCATCTCCATGGGCGCCGTCACCACATTGTTCCACTCCACCACCGCTGATGGAGCTGCATAAAAGGCCTGAAGGAGTTCAATGTCTTGCGCAGCCAGCCCCATTTCCTGCAGCATGGTCCACAGGAGGTCCCATTTCACACAGCCTTCGCTATGTCTAGAAATGCCACATAAAGGGGTGAACTGTACTTCGTAGCCATTTCTATACACTGTGTGAGGACGAATAGATTGTCCTCTATCCGGAGACCGGGGCGGAAACCCATTTGCAGCTCGCCTAGGACTCCTTGCTTCTCTGCCAACCTCTGGAACCTGGCCTTGATGACCTGCATTGCTACCCTGTACAGTACTGGGGTGACAGCGATGGGTGTGTAGTTAGCCAGATCCCTCCTGTACCCCACACCCTTGTACAGCGGTTTCACCTTCACGGTCTTCCAGTCATCTGGAATGTCTGCGTCTGTCATCACCAGTTCCAGCAGGTCCCATAAGTGAGCCTGGACCAGAGGTCCGAAAGCCCTCACCAAGCTCATGGGCATCCCGTCACATCCTGGGGCTGTTCCCGCATCTACCCTCTTCATGGCTCGCTCCTTCTGCTTATCTGTTGGGGCCTGACGGAGCCCAGCCTCTCCTGTGTCTGCCAGTGTGCCCTTGAACAGAGGACACTGATCGTGTTCAGTGGGAGCTGTCATACCCTGTGTCTGTAGGGGGGTTCTGCAGCCATTCCTCCAACAAAGGAATGCAGTTGTCTCCGCGCAGTTCCTCTGCATCCGAGGCTCTCCGTAGTGTCAGCTGGGTAGTGTTCTTTTGGCCCCTTTGGACATGCTGCCAAAACCGTTGAGGAACCTGCTTACCAGCCTCTTTCAACATGCGCATGAACTGTGCATTGATCCTTCGTATCTTCTGTTGGACCAGTTTCGCAGCTTCTTGCTTCAAGTCCCGATAAGACTCCCAAGCCTGTGCCACATCCTTCCTCTCCCCATCTCTGATGGTCTGCCTGTGGAGCCTGCATGCTTCCCGTCTGCGTCTAATAGCTGCTGCCACTTCTGCATCCCACCATGGCTTTGCACTGTGCTTTCTTCTCTTACCTTCTGAGCATCCCCATGCACTCTTCAGTGTAAGAGCCCATGAGATGTGCTTTCTTCTCCAGGTCGTCCGCCAGTTCTTGAACACTGGGCCGTCTTGTGCTGCTTTGTTGCATGGTCTTTCGCTTCTTGCAACCTATTGTGGTCACTGGCAAGGTTCCCTGTGCCATCCTCCTCAATGATCATCTTTTATAACTTGGCATACAGGCCCTCTCTCATGAGACAGTAGTCTATACACGACTGCCGGTCCCGTACTGCCCATGTCACCGTCCCCTCACACTTCTGTGAAAGGTTCACTATGATAAGGTGACCCTGTTGTGCCAGCTCCTGTAAGAGCCGCCCACTTGCATCTGTGCAACCATCCAGATCCTCCAGGTGGGCATTAAAGTCACCCATCATCAGCACCTCGTGGTTTTGAGCGAAGAATTCCACATCTGCAGCCAAGCAACTACACACTTCACCGCCTCCCTCTGTGGAGTCGTCTGCAATGTCCCTGAGGCCTGCATGGATTATCACTAAGGCCTCCGAGGCCTTCCACACTTCTGCCTCTTTCTCCACTGCTTCAATCGCATCCATGAGCGTCGCTTCTTTCTGTGTGCGGAACTGCACCCGCTTATTCCACCCCGTCTCTCGGAGCACTGTGTGCTTTATCTTGCCTGCATTCTCATCCCCAAACACAAACGCATGGCGATCCTTCCACAGAGCACTGGTCTCGGCTGCCTGCGGCAGACTGTGATCCACTGGGGACGGGGCTCCTTGGCTGCCCTCATTGCCTGCTGTTTCTTTCGTTGCTTCTTGCTTATTTTCAGTTGCCAACCTTGATCCCCTGTGAACTGGTCGATCTGCACCTCTCCATCTGGTACTTGGCTTTGCGCCTCACTCGACTCCGCACCGTCAGTGTGGACTGGCCTTTCTTTGGCCTCATTGGCGTCTGCATCCTCCACGCCATTCTCTCCAATACCTGGTGCCCGGTCGATCCTGGGTGCCGATCGCTGGCCCAGGACTTCACTCCTTAGGAAGGCAACTTCTTCCTGCAAGGCCTCTCGCTGATGTCGCTCTGCCTGCAGTTCGTGCTCCAGGTTCTCCCGCTCTCTCTTCCATGCTGCCGTCTCCACCTCGAGCCGGGCGGTCAGATTGCTTATTGCCAGACTCCACTCCTCCACACCTTGCGCTCCTCGCATGGTGGCATCTTCTCTGACCATGGTGCCTGCCTCCACCCGGGTATCCAGCGCAGCCATTCGGACGCAGATAGCACAGGTGAAGGGTTCCCCCTCTGCCGCAGCGGCCAGGTCCTCGAAAGGGGTTTCATCAAGGAAAACCCACCTGCCACAGGACTTGCACTTCACTTCTGGATTTTCCACTTTCATTTTTCTGTTCTTGCCTCCTTTGCCCGTCATGTCGAACTACATCCAGCTCTTTCTAAAAAAAAATCGCTTCACAGCACTATTGCATCGGATCAAAGGCTTTGATTGGGGAGGCGCGGGATGGTCGGGATGTGCGCTGCCACGGCCGCTCGATGGAAGCGCACTAGGTGCGGCCTGCTACGTCGCCCGAAACCGGCGGGAGGCGCCTACTTCCAGTCGCCACCGCCGCGGCGCCACCGTTCGGGGACAGCCGCGCGCGGAGAGCAGCGCCTGGCTGTGCTTTGAGGGAGGCGTCGGCGTGGTAGAAGCCTTCTATTTTAAGGATATAAGAGCTCCGCTTCACACAATTTGGCAACAAGAATTAGTATATACTGTCATGTCTAGTGTGACCATGTCAGCACTTAGCACTTGCTCGGCAAGGATGTATACTGGAGTGTACCCCGAAAAACTTATAGTGACGGTAGTTCAATCGATTGGAGAGCTCGCATTACCATGATGTTGCATTCGGATCCAGTTGTTCGCCACATTAAAATGTGACCCGGCTGTGAACAATTCGAAGCTGTTCAGCTGCCATGGTAGCCTAATGAATAACCACTTAATTAACTATGTTGCGAATTCCGTGTGTCATTTTCATAATCGTGTTCATCTGCTTCACAACACATCGTTAAAAATTCTAGTTCACTGGTCAGTTCCCTGGTAACTAAATATAGGTTAAACAACATGTCGGGAGCACAGGAAAAGAGGACGACACAACTAGCGCGGTTGTGCCGTCTTCTCCTGTGTTCCCGTCACGTTGTTTGCACGGTTAACCGATAATTAATCACCAACAAGTCCAATCTGCTGTCCCTTGTAGCAAATTCAACGGCAGCTGACAGGGAATTATGCTTCAGCATCTGGACTTTTTAACCTCAGCGCCGCTTTCATTTCAGAGGAAGCGAGTGCATTTCCACTCCTCGCTGCTGTCTTTGCCTGAAGCGAGCTCAGCGGATCAAATTAGAGGGTCTCTTAGATGTCTATTAAGCGCAGGACAGCGAAAGCCTACCCTTCTCCTATCATTTGCCTCTCATCGTTTGCCACAGTTCGTCATTTCAAGACGTCTTTTGATATATTGGTCGTTTCTCAGTCATGATGAGTCTGCCTGCGTAGTCATTGTAGCCCTTATCACTCATAACTAAGCAGGTTACTCATTTGGAATCAGCAGTTGTCATTACATGTCGTCGTTTCACATATTGGTCATTTCGTAGTCATTAACAGTAATGATGAGTCATGCCTAGCTATTACAGTCATTACCATACATCGCTAAGCACTTTTACTAACTTCTAATCAATTGCGGTCATTACATGTCGTAGTTTGATATAAATAATTTTAGCCATTATTAACCATTATTAGTCATTAGCATTAGTCATTACCTCTATCAATGTCTATTCATAACTTTTATTGATTGCCTATCACCATCAATCATATTCATTCTTAATCTCCCTCCTTGCACGTCCGCTTTTGCGACTGGCACACTAGTGCACAGATGCGACGCACAGATAACAGGCAAAGCTTCTGCGCATAGATTTTCGCTCCATGAGCCTAGAACGGCTTACGCCTTAAAAAACAAACGCATCCAGTCTCAACGTTAACGTGCTTGCACACGCGCACACAAAAAAGTTTGCGTTTACCATGCAGACACGAGGCGAACGCGCCCAGAAAGGAAGCAAACTGCGCGCTCAAAGCCGGCGACCCCGGCGGCGACGTGTCCCCGAACAGTGGCGCCCTCAGCAGAAATAGCGGGCGCAACTGTAAACTCCCCAAGGACGCGCTTGCCCATTGACGGCGGCGCGACGCACCAGGCCGCACCCAGTGCGCTTCCATCGAGCGGCCGTGGCGCTGCCCTCGGAGGTGCCCCTACACCAGGCTAGGCCTAAGCTCCCGAGTCTCGCCTCGCGATCGAACCGGCTGACGATCCGACGCGATGAGCCCTGTGTCCGCCCAGGGCTACGCGCTGCGCTTACCCTGTGTAGGCTTTAAAAGCCACTCTCCGGTGTGACCACCCACGAGCGCATCTCAACCAGCATATGCACAGTGTTGCCGCTTGACTCGAAAAAAAGTTTCGAACGAGACCAAAATGGCGCCAAGGGAGCCTTGTGCTCCCGAGTTACACGCTGCGGAAATTGAGCATGATTTGTCCTCAATTTAAAGGGTCGTGCTTGGAGACTTTGTTATTTAAAATCGTCTAGGGCAACGAATATGAGGTATGTTTGCACTGAAATTTGCAGATAGGTGCGGAAACGTGTCAGGATCACAAAAATGGAGACTTTGAAAATTCGGTTTTTGGGATGATTTTCGATCCCGAAGAGCCGGGTCCCCCCTTAACCTCATCCGCCCACCTAACTTCCTGCCGCCCCCTGCTACGCTTTCCTTCCCTTGGAATCCAGAGCCGAATTCGTTATACTGATGTTCCTAGATAATAGCGGAAAAAATAATTATGTTCGTTAATCTGAAATATGCGTTATATTGAAATTTGTAGTACTGAAATATTTTTACTTTGAAAATATTGAAAATCAGTTGGGGATTATAAAAATATTCGTTAATTTGAAAAATTCGTTAATCTGGTATTCATAGTGACGAGATTTGACTGTACTGAGGTATTCTGGCCATCTGCTCATACCTATATCACGGCCTAGAACACAGGATTGAACAAGACGCCCACTTGCCGCAAGGATCCATTGTAATTTATGTCGACACGAGCATCCAAGCCTGTGGAGTGACTACTGCAGTTTACTGCCCTAGCAAATCTTCACTGACGTTTCAATTACCGGAACCTCCATCTTTTTTTTGTGCGGAACTGCTTGCAGTGCAATTCACTCTGTTATTCCCATGCCTCCCACGACCCGTATTGTCATACGCCCTCTAGGTGACAAAGCTACTTAGACGCGTTAGTGGTAGCACAGAAATCTGCCAAAGTCTAGCGGCACGCATACCACAGCCATTTCGTATTGAATGGACTTCGCGTAACATTTTAAGTGATCAAAGCCAGGCGGATTCTGCGACCGGCCTTTCACCCTCTACCTCGACATCTCCGAGCCTCATAAAATTGCACAATGCTACTCTACTTTGAACAAGAAGGAATACCTCTGACGCCAGACACGTGCTCTGATACCTCCGTGTACGGTAAACCTCCCCTGTGGTCTAACCCGTGCAGAGGAGGATCAAAGTTGGGGTGGCCCTAACACCGGCAGTGATTAGAAAGTGGCCTCAATTTCGACATTGGTATCCACACCCTGGGTGCCCCGTCTGTAAATCCAGAAATACAGAAGCTGACATTCATCACCTGCTGTGGGAATGTCCAGTGCTGAAGCCAACGCGGATCCAGCACCTGGTGGCAGCTGGCCTCTGCTCCCATAATCCACAGTCATATGCTGTTTGGACGCTGGGACTGCATCTTCGTTCACTCCTCGACTTCATTGCATCTGCCAACCTTTTTTCATTTCTTTGACCACACCCTTCATCCTTCACAGCATTTTTTATGCCCTGAGGCAATAAACGTCGCAAAAAAAATGGTCAATTTCATTTTTAGTCTGTCCGTTTGGTCTTTTCCATGTCCACTTCCGGTTCTTCCGTTTGCTGAAGAATGTGTTCATGATTCTTAAAGGGGACATGGCTCTTAAAACTATTTTTCCTAATTTTTGTCCAAATTTGATAAAACCTTGTATTCTGATTCAGTTTCTTGCACTGATTTCAAATATATAACTATTTTTCCAATTGGCAAATAGTTCAAAAGATAAATAAATTAAGTTTTCATAATTTGCAGGAACAATGAAAAAATAAGCGCACCATAAAAAATTCACATGGACACTTTGCTAGATACTAGAAAGCATAATGAATACAATTTAGAGCAAAATTGAAAAACTTTGAACTGCTATAACATCACTAATATTTGTTGCATCAAAAAAGTGCTCCTAACATTGTATTCATTATGCTTTCTAGTAGAATTTTGCTCTAAATCAGACAGGAGGGCACCCACATTTGGAGCAGTGAACTTTGAACTGCTATAACTTTGCTATTATTTGTTACATCATTGATTACGAAAAAGCATTTGACTCGGTTGAAACCTCGGCGGTGATGCAGGCATTGCGAAATCAGGGGGCAGACGAGCCGTACGTGAAAGTGCTGGAAGATATATATAGTGGCTGCACAGCAACCATAGTTCTGCATAAAGAAAGTAACAAAATTCCCATAAAGAAAGGTGTCAGGCAAGGAGACACAATCTCCCCAGTACTATTCACAGCTTGCTTAGAGGAAGCATTCAGAGACTTGGAATGGGAGCAGATAGGGATAAGGGTAGATGGAGAATACCTCAGTAATCTGCGATTTGCTGATGACATTGCCTTGCTAAGCAACTCGGGGGATGAACTGCAAATAATGATTGATGACCTAGACAGGAAAAGTAGAAAGGTAGGCTTGAAAATCAATATGCAGAAGACTAAGGTAATGTTCAACAGCCTGGGGAAGGAACAGCAGTTTACATTAGGTAGCGAAATGTTGGAAGTAGTAGGCGAATATGTCTACTTAGGACAGGTAGTTACCGCAGATCCGGACCATGAAAAGGAAATAACAAGAAGAATAAGATTGGGATGGAGCGCATTTGGCAAGCACTCGCAGATTATGACTAGCAGCTTACCGGTATCGCTCAATAGGAAACTATACAACAGTTGCATCTTGCCTGTACTCACCTATGGGGCTGAAACGTGGAGGCTAACCAAGAGAGTTCTACTTAAGTTGAGGACACCCCAGAGGGCTATGGAACGAAAAATGGTAGGGGTAACATTAAGAGATAGAAAGCGTGCAAAAGTGGGTCAGAGAAGTAACTCAAGTTACCGACATTCTAGTAGAAATTAAGAAGAAGAAATGGACATGGGCAGGACATGTAGTGCGAAGAGAGGATAACCGATGGTCGCTGAGGGTAACAAACTGGATTCCAAGGGAAGGAAAGCGTAGCAGGGGGCAGCAGAATGTTAGGTGGGCGGATGAGATTAAGAAGTTCGCAGGGGTCAAGTGGATGCAGCTAGCACAGAACCGGGTTAAGTGGAGAAATATGGGAGAGGCCTTCGCCCTGCAGTGGGTATAATCAGGCTGATGATGATGATGTTACATCAAAAAAGTGCTCCTAACTTCGTTATGCGTTCTAGTATCTAGCAAAGTGTCCGTGTTAACTTTTTGTAGTGCAGTTAATTCTTAATTGCTTCTGCAAATTATGAACAATTAATTTCATTTTACGTTGAACTAATTGGCCAATTGGAAAAATAGCTGCATATTTAAAATCACTGCAAGAAACTGAATCAGAATGCCAGGTTTTATCAAATTTGGCCGAAAATTGGAAAAGTAGCTTTAAGAGCCACTCTGCAAACTCAACTAGTAACTCCCCCCTGCTATTCTTAGAATCAATGCCATAGTCACCCACTGCCTGGTCACCTGCCTGCTTTTTCCCTACCTTGGTATTGAAGTCTCCCATTAGTACAGTATACTGCGTCTTTACTTTTCGCATTGCCAATTCTACTTCTGCGTAGAATCTTTCAACTGCCTGTACAACCTTCAGTTTATACCGCTTAATTACGATGCCTGCTAGCCTATGAATAATGCTATAGAAGTCATCTACATTACCAGCTATATACTTATTGGCAAGGAAACCTGCTCCTAGTTCTATGTTGCCAGGGTCAGTTTCCAATGGCAGCCTGTCCAGCGGAGCCCTGATTTTTAGCACCCCTCACTGCGTCACAGGTATGATCGCCGCCGTGGTCAGTTGTTCCGCAGCCGCTGGTGACTGAGGGCCGGGGTTTTATGGAGCTTATCATAGGAGCTTCAGACGACATCCTTAGCGCAAAAAAACACACGCACACGAGAGAAAAGGCGGGACAAGGGACAAGCGCTTTTCCTTTTCTCCCGCCTTTTCTCTCGTGTGCGTGTGTTTTTTTGCGCTAAGGATGTCGTCTGAAGCTGAAAACCATCTAGCCCGTCTAAAAGTTCTTTTAAACCATTTATCATAGGAGGTTGCAGCCAATTACTGCACCAGGGTGGCCAACTCCTGTTCTGGTGAGCTCTGGTTCTAGCACGATGTCCTTCAACAAATCCGTAGTTACCTGATCTTCCCCATATGCTTTCCCCCTTTTCATAGTTTCTAATGCTTTCTTAACCTTGCCCGTCGTCACTGGCGGAACGTCTGAGTACTCTTCACTATGGCCAATCTCGTTGTCCTAGCTACAACTGTATAGGTCGGTATAGAACCCCTCGGCTACTTTGACTATTGTTGCGATATTCGTGATGACATTGCCCACCTTGTCCCTGAGCGCATACATCTGATTTTTGCCTATGCCCAATTTCCTCTTCACCACTTTAAGGGTGCTCCCGTTCTTTAAAGCATGCTCGATTTTCTTCATGTTATACTTTCTTATGTCGGACGCTTTGCACCTATTGATTACTTTTGATAGCTCTGCCAGTTCTATCCTGTCTGTTGGGTTGCAGGCTTTCATGCTTTGGCGTTTCTTAGGCAATTAGGCAGTTAGGTTTCTTAGGCATGCTTAGGCGTTTCATCTGCTTAGGCAATTTTCTTGTATCCTCTCTAACTATCCTACTGCCTACTTCTACCGCGACTCAGTAATGATATATCTGAAGGTATCACTCATCGCTTCTACACTAAGGTCCTCATCCTTGGTTAAATTCAGGATCTGTTCATGGGGGGTTGCGGCCAGTTACTGCACTGGGGTGGCGAACTCCTGTTCTGGTGAGGGAGTGCGCTGTCGAAGGTGTTCACTGCGCAGCATACAAACGTACTGAAAAAATATAACAGTTTTTCACCGCGGCCAAGCACAAGTTAGCAGGCTTTCATGTGGTGTTGCCATCATAGATATTGCAGCTAGTGAACAAAAGTGAACGTTTGAAGCGGTGGCAGCCACTCGCATTTAAAACAATCAGCGCCTGTACGTCCTGCTTGTTCCTCCGTTCTTTGTCCGGCTACGCGCTGCAAAAACGACGAATCAGTGTGCTGCGTGTATGTCGAGCCAAACTGAAAAATTACTCTCAGTGATTTATGAGTCCCTACAAATCAACTACCGGAATCCTGTGCGGTAGTTGTGATTTTAATGCACATTCTCCCTTCTGGTGAAGTGAGAAAATTGATGCACGAAGCCTAGTTATTGAAGATTTTATTCTATCTAGGAAAATATATTTTATTTGTTTATTTACAACGTACTGCTAGCCACGGTAGAGGCTGTTGCAGATTTGGGAGATTGTATTATACAAAAGGAACAAGCAAAAAGATGGAACAGAAATTGTAGGTGCCCTTCAGGAGCAAAACAAAGCAACAAAAAAACATCGAAAATTTGAAACCAGTGACTTAAAACTAGTCAATTAACAGAGTGTTAAAATAAAACACGCACATGTTGAACCACACTCACATCAATGACGAGATTCAAATTAACTATCCTTACGAATCATAACACTACACAACTTAGAGATGAATGAAGAAAGCGTAGTAGACTTCACAATATCATCAGTCAGAGAATTCCAGTCTCTAACCGCTTGGAGAAAGAATGAATACCTAAACATATCATTGTTGAACCTATATTCTTTAAATGTTTGCAATGTTTCACTGGGTTTTCGCCTTTCATCACTTTAGTCGCCAAAGTGTCCTTGAATTTTTTCCCCTTTAAATTGCTTCGCGATTCTAGGTAGCACGCGTGTGGCGATGTCATTTCTTGGGAAGGCGTCGCCGCGCCACACAAACTTTACTATAACAGATTTTTGTCATAAAGATCTTTGCTATAAAGGGGGGAAAATGTACAGTTGTCTATGGAAGATTTTTTTTTTTTACTATATATGAGTTTACTATAGCAGAGTTCTACTGTATGCAGCATCCTTACGTATTAGACCGTTATTAATCATATACCGGGCCTGCCCGGGGTGGCACAGTGGTTACAGCACTCGACTGCTGTGCCCAAGCATGCGGGATCGAATCCCGGCCTCGGCGGCCACTTTTCAATGGAGGCGAAAAGCAAGGCGCCCATGTGCTGTGCAATGCCAGTGCACGTTAAAGAACCCCAGATGGTTGAAATTACTTTGGAGCCCTCCACTACGACATTTCTCATAGCCTGAGTCTGTTTGGGACGTTAAACCCCACAAACCAAACCTAATCATATACCGGGAATTAATAGGTTTCTTCTTTTTGGTAAAACAGCCTTTTTGACATTTAAATTCATCTTCCAAGTGGAACACCAGGACTGAATTCATGTTTGCAAACATGAAACATTGTGATCAGTGAGAATTTTTCAATTCACAATACATTCGTTGGCAAATAGCTGCATAGAGGATGCCTCAGAGATATTTTATACAAACCAAGAACAACAGATTGGTGTGGTCTTGTGAAAATGGTGTAATTGGGGTTGTGCCATATTTGATTGACATTCTCTTGCAGATATTGGAAGATCCCCTGTGGCTGCCGACACCCCTGACTGGCAGCGGAGGCCGTGAGCTGAGCCGGCTGTCACTGCTAGGGCCATTTCTGGCCCTGTCACCGTTTGCCGAGGACGAGGTGGGGCTGGTGTTTTACTGTGTGTTCCTCCCTGACACCGGTTGGTGTGCAGCCGGGTCTGGTGTGGGCCTACTACGAGGACCGGGACCCCGAGCACATTCAGCTGGCCCACCAGACGCTGCAGGTCATGCTGGAGGCCGCCAGGGTGCGTGCTGGATTGCACTGCATGTCTTCTGGGAGAGGAGGTGTGAATGCCAGACAGAAAGCTTGTATTGTGCTACTGTTGTTTTGTGCTGGCGGAGAAGACGTTTTTTAGCGACCATGTTTGAAAGAATGCACCTAGGAGTTTGGGCTATGTCGATTGTGAAAGCGCAAAAGGCACGAGCACTTATTTCCAACTGATTTTATTTCATGTGGGAGCGAAGAAGTAAGAAATGAAGGTGGTTTGAAACAGAAAAAATAGTGCGAATGATGAGACAAGTAACGTTGGTACTTCTAGTCCCTTTTCTGTTTCAGACATGGCTTTGGCACCTGACCATCACCAGATGGGGAAACTCCCCCATTGGGTACCTTGTGTTTTCTCCACATTTATTTCTGTTATAAGTTGTGTCCCAAAGAGGCTCTGGAAATGTGGACCATCTGGGGTTGTGCACTGACGTTGCACAGCACACATTAGGCCTCCATCGAAAGGCTTGAGCAGTGAAGCGCCACTCAGCAACTCATGCGAACATGCTTCATGCCTCCTTCCCACTGAAAATGGCATGCCTTACAGTATAATAGCTTTAGAGCGTTTTCTTCTTTTTTTGCTGCATGCCTTGAAATGTCCAAGAGCAGCACTTAGTGTCTTTGTGTACTACAGGGCCAGCTGCACGGGGTGGTGCGCACGCTGCTCCTGGCGGGGCGGCCGGAGGTGCTGGCCTGGCTGGGGTCCTTGCTCAAGGCCAATGAGCGGCGTGCCCAGCTCCAGGTGGAGCCCCGGCACGTGGCCTCCGACGGATGCATGCTCAACCTGGCTGCCCTGCTCGCCCTTAAGGTGCAGCCAGCCAAGGTACACACCAGCTCTATTTTATGGGCAAGCATGTGCAAAGAAAAGCACATTCAGCATCGTAATGGAACGCCTCTAGGTCAAGCCAAGTCCTTTGTCATTATCTTGAATACACTGCAGTAGCTGATCGTTAATGAAGCAGTGAGTTTACATATCTTTGCTAGTCCTTCTCAAGATCTTTTTGTTTCTGTTTCTCATGTTGTATTCACACTTCCTCAGCATTGTAAGTTTCTTTACCAAAAGTGTGCACTAAGGAAATTTTACTTCTTATGCATAGTGCTCACTTTATCGATGCAAGAAGCTGCATTTTGGCATACAAGATGAAATATCATATTATCGAGAGAGGGGAAAGAGGAACGGTCCCATATCTTTTAAATCATTTAATGCTTTGTATCTCAACCAAGTAGATCCTCGTTAATTCAGCCTTCAAGGGACCAGACATCGAGTGGGCTAGGGAAGCTGTTTTCATCGCAGTTTCATCGCAACACCTGCGCTTGAGATGAAGTGGCAACAGTGTTTCAAGTCGTTTTGTGCACGTTGAGGAATAGTTCCAAAATTGACCAATTTCCTTGCAGTAGCACCAAACCAAGATGCATCACTGCAAGTGTGAACAAGAAGTGCAGCTTAGGTGTCAGAATAGCACCCCAAAATACAATATGGAGCAGCGTACGAACAGTGCAGGATGGCGCCAAGTTAAGCAAGGTGATCTGTTTTTGTCACAATGTAGGTTTGTGCGCAGAACCCCTACTGATAGTTTTGTGTTGTGCTACCTGACTGCCAGGCAGTTTGTGTTCTTGGCTCGTCATGTCATCCTTCGTGGGACTACAGCTATCCATAACAGTTGTCATAACTTGAGTGAAATCATTCAGGTTTATATTGATGATCACTGGTTGCATGGGTAGTACCAGCACACCATCTCGCTTCCAAATCAACTGGACTCACTTGGGCCAGCCAGGATCGCACTTTTAGTTCTAATTAGCGGGGGTTGAATAAATGACATTTTTCTGTTTCATAAATGGTGCGCATCTAACTCCAGGGCGACATGCGTGCTACCAGCAGCCCCTTTCGGCATCATGGGTGGAAATGCACCCTATAGGAATACAGGATTGCAAGCATGATCTTGGCCCTTCATGAAGAAAAGCTCAGTACACCCTAAAACATATTGTAGGATTGTGAAACCTCATTTCGATGTATATTTAAAACATGGTGATACAGTCAAACCCGGATATATTGAACCCGGATATATCGAATTTTGGCTATATCGAACTCGCGGAATATCCCCTTGAAAATCCCATGAAAAAGTATAGGAAAGCCGCGTCATATATCGAACTCAATTTCACCGGTAGTTCGATATATCGAACTCCGCACTACGCACTGGAAAGCGCCTTTCCCAAAGACGATCGCATCACCCTCGGCCGTTTGCCACGTGACGTTTTAAAGTCATACGCGGAAGGAATGAGGGGGGACAATTCGGCTAGGGCAGCGCCGCACCCATTCCCCAAAGGCGCACGCATTTGCGGTTGTTATCGTTTCCCGCGCGCCAGCACGTGACGTTTGCAAGATCTGCGTGAATGAACCAGAGAGAACCAGTGGAAACGAGAGAGGAAAAACGCGATAGAGCTAAGCGCAAGGGTGTGCCCATTCTTTTGCCTGCCTATCTCTCTCCTTCCTCTTTCCCGGCCTTTGTTCGCAGTAGCATGCGTTACGCATGCGCCAAGCCAGCTCAGCCCGTTTTCAGACAGACATCGGACTCTTTCTCCAGCGTGTGTTGCGAACCCTCTGCGCGCGGCGGCTGACGCAGCTATGGCGCCTGCGGAAGTTAAGAAACAGCAGATCTTTTTTTTCTTTTTTGCGAGAGTCGTCTATTTTATCATTGCGCTGTACGCGCGGCGTAGCGTAAGATATGGCGTTACGAAGCTGCTTTTTCTTTCTTTTTTTTTTGCGAGAGTCTTTTATCTTTGCATGTATGAATCAACGAAAGCACGCGGTCAGCTGCGGTCATGACACTGGCTTTTAGCATTTTTCGCTTCAAACAGCATTTGCAGCAATTGTATCACGCTTTCCATTGATTTTGTGGCAGTGGACTACGCCTGCCCCAGGTGCGGCGTGATAAATCGATAATAATAGTCTGAAATATTCTTAGAAGCATCCTGTTAACAACTGCTAAGCAATTGTCTTGGCTCATGAGTACAATTTTTCGCCGCTAGATGGTGTCAAGCGCACGGCGGCGTCGTCTGCTTCCTCGCTCGCTGTGAAGGCTTTGTAAGTTCTGCCTTTCGCACGGAGTGGCAAATATCCTAAGAACGAGGTCTACAATGCCCGTAGTATGCAGTCCGAATCACGCTAGCTCTATGACGGAGGAGTAGCGGCCGCCGTTGCGAGTACAAACGAGCTGCTTGATACCGGCACCGCGCCGGCGCGTCCGCGCCTGCCTATGTAGCGGGGCAGCGTCCGTAGCCTTATCGGCCACTCAAGCGTCGTGAGTATGCGCGACCTTTCCGTGAATAGCTGTCAATGTAGGACGCAGCCAATGACACATGGAATCCGACCGCACTCGATCCAGTCAGCCACCGTCTACTCCCCTTCCGCTGATGTAGAAGGAGGCAAAACTCAGCCCGCACTTACGGATGCAAATTATTTGTCTCTATGACTGCCGGATTCAAATGGTCGCACTGCTGTTGACCGAGAGCTCCCGATAGCAAAGTAGCGATCGAAGCGCGAAGAGCACCTTTGCTTCTGACGGCAGCCCGGCATACCCCTTCGTCCCCACTTTGCTTCGCGATCGGCACGCAGCCTTAGCCAGTGTTGCCGCAAAACCTCCTGAGACATGTAGTCGTCTCGTTTTTCTTTTTTTGTACTGCGTCAGTTTACTAAACCCGCAAAGCGCTGCCCCAAAAAAATACACGCACACACACACACACACACAAAAAAAGAATACCACGGCCATACTCAAGCAGCTGCGAGGCGCGCGCCGTCGCTCGACTACGGCCATAAGGCGCCACAGCGAGCGCAGAGCGGTTCCATCTCGAAGCAGACCAACTCGTCGCGGTTCCTGCGCCGGCCGGCAAAACGGTTCCTTTTGGAGCGGTGGCCCCGCCCCATGACGTAGGCGAAAAACGCAGAGCCGCCTCCGGAAGTTTTGGGGGTCACACCGGACGTGACGCATCAACCAATTAGGAGCGGCGAAAGGAACCAGTTCCCGAACGGAACCGTCGCGGGATCTGGCTCCTGTTGGCTGCGAATATGGACGGCAGCACAAAGCTGCGGCCACTTGTCATAGGCAAGTTCCAAATCCCGAGATGCATGCGCAACTGCCCCAGTGTTCCGGTGACATACGCATGGAACAAGAAATTGTGGATGACTCGGGAGATATTCCAAAAATGGTTGAAGGCATGGGACTCGGAGCTGGCGCGTCAAGGCCGGACGGTTTGCCTCATCGTTGACAATTGCACAGTACACCACACTGATGTCCAGCTGAGCAACATTGAAATTAAGTTTTTGCCGCCGAACACGACGTCGAAGCTGCAACCATTGGACCAGGGCATTATTCGCGCTTTCAAATCTATTTATAAACGTCGGCTGATCGACATTTTGCTTCTCAAGCTGCGGATGGGCCAAGAGCTAAAGATAGACCTTTTGGGTGCCATTCAAATGCTGAAAGCCTCGTGGGACAGCGTCAAGCAGTCGACAGTAGTTCACTGCTTTCGGCATGCGGGTTTTGTAAGCCGCATTGAAGAAGCTTCCGAGCAAGCAACTGAAGAATCAGCGTTGGACGACGGCACAGAGGAAGAATGCCAGCTCGAAGAAACCTGGAGCCAGTTGGAGCGCTTTGTCGGTGCTGAGCCACACAGCATGTGCATTGATGACTTCGTTGGCGGTGATGATAGCACCGGAACAGTGGCGGAGTTGACAGATGTAGAGATTGCGGCGGAAGTTACTGCTGAGCGGCCAAACGAAGACGCTGCCGAGGTTGATCCCGTAAGCGCTGCCCCGCTCCCGACTGCAACTGAGGCTGTAGCTGCTGTGGACCTTGTACGCCGCTACTGCGGCGCAATAGAAGGCGCTGGACTATCGCTTGTGGACCGTTTAGACTACGTTGAGGACGCCGTGGTTAAGCGCGCGGTTGCCAATTTGAAGCAAGCTACGCTGCTACAGTACTTTAAGCCAAAGGAATAAATACTTTGTTTGAAACTTCAAGTGAGTATTTATTGCGCCACTGTGCCACGATTGGTTCATTGATTGATTTGTACAAAATCACATAGAAAACGCGTCAAAAACTAGTACATCGAATTCCGGCTATACCGAACTATTTTGCAATCACCGCGCTGTTCGATATATCGAGGTTCGACTGTACAGATGTTTCTTCGCATTGCAAAGGCTTCTACACTGATTCATAGTAAGGTCATTGCACAGCTAAGATGCTCTATGCAAAAGGCATTACAAACGAACAAAAACAAATTGTGCACCCTGGCTGCTGAGGTTGCTCACGGTGGAAGCGGCCGAGCTGTTGTGTGTGCCGTCGTCTGTGCGGTGCCATTGTCTGCAATGGAGCACAGTTCAAAAGAGTGCGTTGTTGGACGAGTCGGTCAGACATATCTTCAAAGTACTTTCTCGTCCTTGTTTTGTGTGCACAGCATAGTTTGAAGAGGTTTCTCTTCGTTTGTTTGTCATGGCACTTTTTTTTTTCATGTTGAATATCTAGGTTGCCCAGTTTTACAGTCGAACCCAGATACCGTATACACGCGTGTAATGGCCGCACTTTTTTTTCCAAGATTGGGGTGAAAATCAGGGGGTGCGGCGATTACATGAGAAAAAAGACAGCGAAAAAAATTATTTGCAGTGGTACCTGCCTTTATTATTGTTAAAAAACTCCTTGTCCTCCTCCGCTAAACTCGTCGTGATTTCAGGCTCGTTCCGTGTCCAAAACATCACTCCTCGTCGTCGTCCTCCTCCTCCTCCGAACTCATCGGGAGTTCAGGCTCGTCCTTGTCCCAGATGAGGTCATCCTCCGTACCGTCCAGCCTGTTTGATATCCCTGTCACCTTAAAACTTTTTTCCACAGTCTCGAACGAAACCGTGGCCCACGCTTCGAGTATCTAGTGGCACGCGGCCACAAGCGATGCCCGTTTCAGTCGGCCGGTTGGAGTCTTCTGGTGGAGGGCCGTTGCCATCCACTCACTGTACGCACGGCGAAATCCACACTTAAAAGGGCGGTTTACGGAGACGTCCAGCGGCTGAAGCATGCCGGTCATGCCTCCAGGTATGACGGCCAAGTCCGTGTTAGATGCGCGGAGCTGTTGCCGCACGCTCTCTGTCAGGTGCCCCCTGAAGCTGTCTAGGACGAGTAGAGAACGCGTCGCAAGATTCGTCCCTGTTCGCTTCTCCTAAACACACTTCAACCAGTCTGTAACCAGCTCACCCGTCATCCATCCTTTGTCCTGCGCACGAACAAAGATGCCATCACGGAATTTCTTCGCAGGTAGACGTTTCCGCTTAAAAACAATGTTAGGCGGTAGTTTTCGTCCATCTGCTGTGATGCAATGCATGACCGTGCATCGCTGCCTTTCACTCCCCGATGTAAGCACTCGCACGCTCTTCTTCCCTTTCGCCTCGACTGTCACATTCTGGGGTGCGTCAAACCAAACCAGGGTTTGATCGGCGTTACCAATCTGAGAGAGAAGGTGCTCATGTTCTCTGCGCTTGTTGATAACAAACTTGTGGAACTGTAGAAGCTTTTCACCATACTCCTTGGGTAGACATTGACACATCGTCGTGCGGCGACAAATGGATAGGCTTTTTCGCTTCATGAAGCGCGAAATCCACCCATTGCCAAGAAATGAGTTTTGGATGAGACGACCAAAACGGAGTGCGACATGCAAGCGAAAACGATGGCGATTTCTGCCGCGGCGACACAGAAACCTTGTTTTGAGCTGCCGCGGTGGCTCGAGCGGTGAGAGGGACGCAGTTCCAACAAGTTGGAAATTTTTTGCTCTGTCGCTGCCACTCGTCGCTGAGATCGCTTAATTGCTTGCATGTGAGCGAGCTGGCCTTAACACTTTTTTTTTTCCCAAATTCTCGAGTGCAAAAGTGGAGGGTGGGTTCATTATGCGAGTGATTTGATTGCGCGACAAATACGGTATTGTTTTTTCGCATCGTAAGTGCCGTCCCAAGCCGATTTCTGTATATCAAATTATTGATATATCGAACTATTTCGCGATCCCCTTCGAGTTCCATATATCCGGGTTCGACTGTAGTACTGGGGATGTATATCTTCCAGCACTTTCACGTATGGCTCGTCTACCCCCTGATTTCACAGTGCCTGGATTTCTGCCGAGGTTTCTACTGAGTCAAATGTTTTTTAGTAATCAGTGAATGCTATGTATAAGGGCTGGATATATTCCGAGCATTTTTTTATCACCTGGTTGAAGGTATGGATATATATAGAGTGCCTTTTCCGAAAATCTGCTTCATTCTTTGCTTGATTGCAGTCTAAGGTTGTTCTGATTCTATTAGTGATTACTTTAGTAAATACCTTATACATAAGAGACAGTAAGCTGATTGGTCTCTAATTTTTCAAGTCCTTAGCATCCCCTTTCTGTGAAATAAGATAATGTTTGCATTGTTCCATTGTTCCAGTATCGTCGATGACACCACGCACTGCGTATACAGGGTGGCCAGTTTTTCTAGCAGGATATACCCCCTCCCCCCCCCATTCATCAGCAAATCTATAGTTATCTGATCCTCTCCAGTTTCTGTCCCTCGTTTCGTAGTTTCTAATGCTTTCTTAACTTCGTCCTTCGTCACTGGCGGAACGTCTGACTGTTCTTCCCTACCACCAATCTCATTACGGTTCTGACTACTTTGGCTACTGTATTGATCAGTATAGAACTCCTCGGCTACTTTGTCTATCCTGTCCATATTCGTGATGATGTTGCCCACCTTGTCCCTTATCGCATACATCTGATTTTTGCCTATGCCCAATTTCTTTTTATCGCTTTGAGGCTTCCCCCGCTTTTTACAGCATGCTCAATTTTCTCCATGTTATACTTCCTTATATCGGCCACCTTGCGCTTATTGATTAGCTTTGATATCTCGGCCAATTCGATCTGGTCTGTTGGATTGGAAGCTTTCATACTCTGGCGTTTTCTAATCAAATCTTTCGTCTCCTTAGACAGCTTACCGGTATCCTCTCTAACTATCTTGCCGCCTACTTCTACCGCGCACTCAGTAATGATATCTCTGAAATTATTGTGCTTTGCCTCTAGGGTAATGTCGCCATCCTCAGTTAGAGCTGAATACCTATTCTGTAGCGAGATCCTGAACTCTTCTGCCCTCCCCCTCACCGCTAATTCGTTGATGGGTTTCTTTCTTACTAATCTTTTGCGTTCCTTCTTCAGATTTAGGCTAATTCGGGACCTCACCATCCTGTGGTCACTGCATCGCACTTTCCCAATTACCTCTACATCCTGCATAATGGCGGGGATTGAACAAAGTATGAAGTCAATATCATTTTTAGTCTCCCCGTTAGGACTTTTCCATGTCCATTTCCGGTTCTTTCGTTTGCTGAAGAAGGTATTCATGATTTTTGAGTTATTGTGCTCTGCAAACTCAACTAGTAACTCCCCCCTGCTATTCCTAGAACCAATGCCATAGTCACCTACTGCCTTGTATCCTGCCTGTTTTTTCCCTACCTTGGCATTGAAGTCGCCCATTAGTACAGTATACTGCGTCTTTACTTTTCGCATTGCTGATTCTACATCTTCATAGAAGCGTTCAACTGCCTGGTCATCATAACTACATGTAGGTGCATAGGCCTGTACAACCTTCAGTTTATACCGCTTATTAAGCCTAATTACGATACCTGCAACCCTCTCAGTAATACTATAGAATTCATCTATATTACCCGCTATATACTTGTTGACAAGGAAACCTACTCCTAGTTGTCGCCTCTCTGGTAAACCTCGATAACACAGTACATGCCCATCCTTCAGTACAGTATATGCCTCATTCGGCCTCCTAACCTCACTAAGCCCTATGACATCCCATTTCACGCCCTCTAGTTCCTCTAACAGCACTGCTAAACTAGCTTCACTAGCTAGGGTTCTAGCATTAAACGTTGCCAGGGTCAGTTTCCAATGCCGGCCTGTCCAGCGGAGCCAGGAATTCTTAGCACCTCCTGCTGCGTCACAGGTCTGACCGCCGCCGTGGTCAGTTGTTCCGCAGCCGCTGTTGACTGAGGGCCGGGGTTTTATAGGACTGATCACCGGAGGTTTTTATTTTTTATTTACTTTGAACATTCTGCAGGCTGAGCGCCTAAACAGGAGTGGCATACATTTACATAAAGTTCAAAAAAGCATGAAAGCATAAGGTACAAAACACACCAACACATCGAGTAGACCAGTTGAAGCGGTATTACTGCACATAAAGTGTAAGCACACACACAAAAAAAAAGCAATCAAAATCGGCATTCAAGAACTGACTGGAGGCAATATTTTATAAGTCATTACATACTTAATTCAAGCATATTGTCACCACTATGTGACATCTGGTGGAGGTGCTGCCCTTGATCCTCAGCCTTGTTCCTGTCTCCCTGGAAGACCAGCCTACAGGTCACCAAGCCAGCCGCCGACTTCAAGGCTTACAACCTGAACACTGTCTGCTGCCTGACCCCGTTCGACTCCAGAAGGCACCAACTTCTGAAATGGCCCAGCCAGCAGCACCGGTTGTTTTCGTCCAACCCCGTGAGCCCCCCTGCTTCCATGGACGACCGGATGAAGATGCGGGAGATTGGATGGACCTTTTCGACCGTGTGGCAGAATTCAACGGTTGGAACGACGCTGTGAAACTCAGGCAGGTCTACTTTGTTCTTCAAGGACATGCCCGAGTTTGGTTTGAAAATCACGAGACTTCTTTCAAGGATTGGGAGATATTCAAAGCACACTTCTTGATGGCCTTTACAAGTTCTGTCCAAAAAGAAAGAGCTCAGGCCCTCCTCCAATCAAGAATTCAACTACCAAACGAGCCCGTCCTGGTCTACGTAGAGGAAATGAAGCGCCTCTTTCGCCGCGCCGACCCTAACGTGACTGAAGGTGAGAGAGTCAAATTTTTAATGCGAGGCGTTGAAGAATCGCTTTTTGCAAGTCTTGTCGAAATCCGCCAAAAACCGTGGCGGAATTTGAAATGGAAGCGTCTACCATCGAGGAGACGTTGGACAACCGTATGCGCCATTACGAGCGACCACTTCAACCGAACTACTCAAGCCACTACCCCAGCGCACTTACAAGCGGAGAGAACCTTCGGGACCTCATCCGGGAGATCGTGTGAGAGGAGCTCCGCCGATTGATGCCATCATCGCAACAGCCCCAGGTGGCGACGCTCGCGGACGTCATCCGTGAAGAAGTCCAGCAGGTTCTGGGCGTTCAAGCGACGGCTGCGACTGTTCCAGCACAAGAAGCAACAGTCATGAACTACGCTGCTGCATTATGTCGCCCTGCGCCCCGACGTGATGACTTTTCGAGCCCTCGCCGCTACCGTCCTGTTCCTGAAAACCGCCCCTTGGCACCCGCCCGCCAAGCCTACCAACCCCCAAGCCCCAGGAAGTGCGACGCCTGGAGGACAGCAAACAACCGGCCATTATGCTTCCACTGTGGTGAGGCCGACCACATTCTGCGCCACTGCTCGTACCGCCGAATCGGTCTCCGCGGATTTGCAGTCGACGCTCCACGACCACGTTCAGGTGAACAACCGCAAGAAATCGACAACTATCTGCGTAGCGGTGAGATTGCGCCACCAAGCCATCGGTTCAGGTCTCCATCGCCGTACAGGGCCCGCTTTGCGTCGCCAGGCCGTAACTTCGATGAAAGTGTGCGCGGAAGGTCTCCAAACCCGTGCAGGGGAAACTAAATAGAGCAACCTTTGGAGGTGAGGTTGCTCAACGGTGAAAAGACGAACATCCTCTGCCGCCGTCGACCACTAACGACGACACAGCTATTTCACTGCCGCTCCACACGACGACAACACGACCAGAGGGTAAGCCAACACCGCCGCCCAGCAAATTAACAACGGTATGCCCCGGCCATGACCTGAAGGAACGACGGAGCCGAGATCGAACACCAAGGCCCACGTGCGATGCGAGGACACGAACAAGTGACCTTGAAGTTGATGTCGACGGTCGCAGAGTCGCTGCCCTAGTAGACACCAGAGCTGACTATTTAGTCATCAGTGGACCGTTAGCCTCCCATCTCAGGAAAGTTACAACCGCTTGGGATGGCCCACTGATTCGCAACACAGGTGGCAACCTGATTACTCCATCGGGACGATGTACTGCAAGAATAACCGTAAATGGGCATATTTACCCCACCAGCTTTGTGGTCTTGCAGCAGTGCTCCTGAGACGTGATTTTAGGCATGGACTTCCTAAATGAACATAGGGCTATCATCGACCTCCGATCCAAGCTCATCAAGCTCTCTGCAGACAAAGCCATACCTGCTACGATCACTTTGACGCAACACATCGCGCTAAACGTCCTCGATTGAGAATTGACCTTGCCACCCCAATCAAGCATCGCAGTCTGCATAGGTAGCGCAAACATCGAAACCGCTGAAGGCATCGTCGAAGGAAATATCCAATTGCTCTTAGAACGAGGTGTCGGCATCATAAGCGGCATCGCGAAATTCCGGAGAGATCAAGCTCAGGTGCTGGTAACAAACTTCACCGAAGAATACCGGCATCTCAACAAAGGCAGGACAATCGCTTTTCTTGACGAATTAGCGGACCTCAAAGATGTATTCACCCTCCACGACCAAATGCTAGAAGACGCGCCGGACCAATTCCGTCAGCCCACATTTGACATCAACCCGGCATTGACCCATAGCAGGAAAGACCGGATTCGCAGTCTTCTTCGAAGCTACAGGGAGTGCTTCTCGTCATCATCGAAGGTACGACAAACACCACTGGCCAAGCACCGCATTATAATGGACGAACACGCCCGATCTCTACGCCAAAGCCCTTATCGTGTATCGCCGCGAGAACGCCAGGCCGTACACGATCAAGTTGAGGAAATGCTGCGTGATGACGTGATCCAGCCATCCAACAGCTCCTGGGCAGCACCAGTCGTTTCTGCATTGATTACCGCCGCTTGAATAGCATAACTAAGAAGGATGTCTACCCGCTTCCCCGCATCAACGACACTGTCGACCGGCTCTGCAATGCAAGGTACTTCTCATCGATGGACCTGAAGAGCAGATATTGGCAAATTGAGGTCGACGAAAGAGATCGCGAGAAGACCGCATTCATCACACCGGAAGGCCTTTTTGAGTTCAAGGTGATGCCATTTGGCCTCTGCTCCGCATCAGCCACATTTCCACGAGTAATGGACACAGTTCTGGCAGACTTGAAGTGGCAAATTTGTTTGGTATATTTGGACGACGTTGTTGTCTTCTCGTCAAACTTTGAAGACCACCTAAAACGACTACAGACAGTTCTGGAGGCCATCAAGTCATTGGGACTAACGCTAAAAGCAGAGATGTGTCACTTCGCCTACGAAGAACTCCGGTTCCTAGGTCACATCGTTAGCAAGGACGGTATTCGCCCAGACCCGGAGAAAACAGCTGCAATCGCACAATTCCCATCGCCTACCGACAAGAAAGCTGTGCGCGCCGATTCCTTGGGCTGTGTGCTTATTATCGACGATTTGTCAGAAACTTTTCGCGCATCACCGAACCGCTGACACAGCTTACAAAGGCGACGTACCTTTTAAATGGGAAGCACTGCATGGAGCAGCCTTCGACGAACTTAAGCGCCGCCTGCAGTGCCCTTCTGTACTTGACCACTTTGATGAAAACGCCGAGACCGAAATTCACACCGACGCGAGCAGTCTGGGCCTAGGAGCCATTCTCGTCCAGAAGAGTGCCGGACAGGAGAATGTAATCGCCTACGCTAGCAGGTCTCTCACAAAAGCCAAAGTCAATTACTCGACGACCGAGAAGGAGTGCCTCGCGATCATCTGGGCCACTTCTAAGTTTCGTCCACACCTATACGGCCGACCATTCAAGGTGGTAAGCGGCCTAAGTGACAATATCTAAAGACTGGAGGGAAGATGCAGGCAAACTATTCCAATCTGCAATTGTATTAGGGAAAAAGGAGAATTTGTATAAGTTAGTTCTTGCAAAGTGAGGTGCTAAAGAGAGGGCATGTGTCTGCCTAGTGGTAAGAGGGCAAACGTAAGGGCTAGGATCAAGTGCAGGTTTGTTATTAAGTAAAAGAAATAAAAATTTCAGACGGAGGAATTTTCTTCTTGCTTGGAGAGTTACAATACCATTTTCTGCCATTAATTCAGATACCGAATCGGTGCGACTGTATTTGGAATAAATAAAACGCACTGCCCGTCTCTGAATTTTTTCAAGAGCATTTATATTGCACATCATATCCCACACTGTGCAAGCATATTCAAGCCTAGGCCTTATAAGTGTTGTGTATGTGAGAAGTTTAACATGAGCGGGAGCATCCTTAAGCTTGTGTCTGAGCAGGCAAAATTTGCGGAAGGCTGAAGAGGAGATGTTAAGAATATGTGTGTTCCAGCTGAGGCGGTTATTTAGTCTCGGTAGTAATATCTCGGTAGTAAATACGCCGAGATATTTATATTTCTTCACTTCGGTTAAACTGCGGTCCTGGACAGAGTAAGTATGGACAGTAACATACGTGCGCAACAAAGACGAGACAAAGAGGAGAAGTGGACGACGACGGCGCAGTCGTTGTCCACTTTGTCTCTTCTTTGTTGCGCACGTATGTTACTGTCTATCATGGTTCACCAACTCGCCCAATCAGCCGTTCTTCTACAGAGTAAGTATACTAAAGCGGGTATTTTTTCCTGGTTATGCGAAGCAAGACAGATTTTTCTGAGTTTAGGAGCATGCCCCACTCCTGGCGCCATTCTAGTATATTAATTAGTTCGACATTAAGTGCGTGCTGGTCTTCGGGTACCACAATTTTATTAAGGATAACACAGTCATCGGCGAAGAGACGAATTTTCATGGGATCACAGATCACATTAACTATATTGTTGCAAAATATCAGGAAGAGGAGTGGCCCGAGAACACTACCTTGCGGAACACTGGAAGAGACTGGAAGACAGTCAGAGTCTGCACCATTTATATGTACGTACTGAGAACGGTTGGTTAAGTAGGCGGGGATCCAGGCAATGAGGAAACTGGGAAGTTCAAGCTCCTTTAATTTGAAAATAAGTTTGTCATGCAGAATACGATCAAAAGCTTTGCTGAAGTCCAAAAATGTGTCTATTTGTCCACCTCTGTCGAGGACAGAAGCGAAAAAAATGAACAACTGTTGTTAACTGTGTTGTGGTCAAAAACCCTTTTCTGAAGCCATGCTGGAATAGAGATAGAATATTGTGGTTATTTAGGGGGTCAGAGATGTGAGTACTCACTATGTGTTCAAGCATTTTACAGGTTGATGATACCAAGGAAATAGGGCGGTAATCAGGTACTGAGAGTGGGTTGCCTTTTTTAAACACAGGCACTACACGCGCTATCTTCCAGTCACCTGGAAGAGAGGACAATCTGATGGAAAGCTGAAAGATTAATACAATGTACCTTGCTAATTTCTCTGCATAGCGCTGGAGAAATGCATTTGGAATACCATCTGGTCCTGGGGATGATTTTACTTTCAACCTTAACATCATATTAACAATGCCCTCGTATGAAATAATGTTATTGTCAAGAGTATCACAAGGTGTGTTTACAAAGGGCTCAGAGATAGAAAAGACACTGCTGAAGTGAAGGTTGAAATGTGATGCCTCAGGATCTGTTATTAAGGTATCTTCATGCGAAATGTGCTCAATAGGTTTCTTACGCTCACTAACCAAGTTCCAAAAATTTATCAGGATCTGATTTGATAAAATTAGGCAAGGTCGTGTTAAAATAAAAATGTTTGGCTGACTGAATGGCATTTGAAAGGGCGCGACGAATTTAGATAAAGTCCTGTGATGCTGTACGGTTTTTTTTGCCCGCTTCGCTTTCCTTTTTAAATGTATTATGTCCCTAGTCATCCATGGATTACGTTTAGCAGTCTTTTTTACTTTGTTAGGAACGAAGCTGTCAAGACAAAAGAAGCATACATTTTTAAACTTGTTCCATAACGCATTAATGTCATTACCAGAGAAGTTTTCGAGGTGAGAATCACAGTTTTTAGCATAGAAGCCTGATTGGGTCGACTACCATGTAAGGAAAAAGTGACTGAAACAATCTAGTGATCAGAAATCCCCGGATCAACTAAAACATTGTAGTTATTTATAAGACGGTTCTTGATCTTGTTTTCAGCGTCTTATGACGGTAATCATTCTGAACGCAAATGTCTGTTGCTTTGAGTTTGCTGACGTTTTTGAAGACTGCCATCTTTTCATTGTAGTCCTGGAAGAAAACTATTACGGGTCTTTTCTTGTTCCGCTTGCCAAGTCTGTGAATTCTACCAACGGATTCACATTTCATACTTAGTTTATCGCTAAATACTTTGCCAATGACTTTGCGTTTTAGGACTTCTTCTGTTTCATGCGGTTCTTCCTTAACATCATGGGCAACTACATTAGAACGCCTGCCCCTGTCTTCAAGATCTGTGAGGTTACGCGTTTGGAAAGTGAATGTACTTTTACACATTCTAAGATTGTCAAGCTCATTGAGTTTTTCTGTTTTTGCTTTAAAGTCAGATATGTGGCTCTCAATTTGTCTTCAATCGTGGTCTCAGTTTTGCAAGGGCAAAACGCGTGCAAGGGCCTCGCTTTTTGTTTTCACATTCTAGGGCGAATTTTCGGGGTGCGGCCCATAACGCAACATATGGAAAAAAACAAGAAATCCTTTTGAAGTAAAAGCAGACTGATCAGTGAATGTGTGGTGTTTATTTACGATTCAATCATCACTCGCAGAGTCTTCTGACTCAGAGCTCCCTTACTTTCAGTTAAAGCCTGCCTTATAGCTACCAATATGCCTGCCCATTGTGCTAGAATGGCAATGCTCAACGGCAATTCATGAAAGATAAAGCAGAGAGCACACAAGGGCCGCAACAATGGCGTGCGACCACGCTAATAATGCTACCACTACTGACGTGCCTTTGACATTCGCAAGCAAAGCTGGGGTGTCCGGTGCTGGTGATGCCGATATAGATTGCGGAAACTTGCAGCAGAGGGAGAATATAGTAATGATGATGACCCACGACTTTGGGCGTCATCCGTGGGCGGCATCTGGAAACTCCTGTGCACATGCATTTTGAAGGCTATTTCCGCATCGGTCGTGGGAAGTTTGGGTGCGGCCCTTACACAAACTTCTTTTTTTTTTACGTATTTGCTTCGGGAGTTAGGGGATGTGGCCCATACGTGGGTGCGGTCCTTACACGCGTTTATACGAGATTTCTCTTATTCACTCTGCATGCCTTCTATCTTTTAACGTTACACCTGTCATTTTTCGTTCCATAGCCTCTTAGAACCACATTTTTTAAATTTATGGGTGGATTTGCACCAGATTTGCACCACCTGTGAATTTTCTCGTGCTCATTCCAAAGCTGCAAACCATTTTTACCTAATGCAGGTAGGTTTAAATATATTAAGGAAAACATCTTATGTTTGGAGGAAGCATGCTTAGTAAGCATCAGATCTTGAGGAGGTTTTGATCCTTAAATAATCTAGAATCACAAAGGACTGCAATAAAGCATAAATGAGCATTTCAGGGTGATTTGGAAGAAAGTTTTGGCTTGTGAAATTTGCCTAAGAAAAATCTCATTTTGGTGACTGGGACAAATGATTAATTTTGGCAAACGAACAGGGGGTAAAAAGAAGTGTTATTGCAATATTTATGATTTTTTCTTTCTGGCAAAGAAAAAAAGAATTATAGCGGTAGCTGTTATAGAAGCCTACATTATCGCTCCTCCAAAATTTTTGCTATATCCAAAACTCAATTTTGAAAAATCGGTGAAAAATGATTTTGGCATATTTTTGAATTACCAAGGCTAACGGGAACTCTATAAAATGAGTTATGGCTGGTTTTTTGTGTGAATGCACCATTTTTCAATATAATTGCCCCTACAACTCATAAAATATATGTATATGTATGTATGTATGTAAAATGTATGTATGTAGCAAAATGTATTTCCAAAGGAAAATAAAACCGCGGCAGACACAGGACGGAGGCTAGAGACAACACAGGGCGGTAAACTTGAGCAAATTAAAGGGGTCAAAATATTTCATCACAAATGACTATTCTAAAGAAACCTTAAGAAAGCGTAAGCTACTATGGGAATCTACCAAAACAGAGTGAAAAAATGGTCGCAAAGTAAAGCTCGTAAATGACAAACCGACAGTTGATAATAAGGCATACATATGGAATGATGCTACAAGCGAACGGATTCAGCTTTATTCACGTCCTCCACCGGGCTCTGAGGCTTCAGACTGACGCATTACCTCGGAATGTCACCTTCATTCTCAGTTCATAATTCTAAATACGAATGCCCAGAGCATAGTTAATAAAACTGAGGCACTTGAAACACACTGTGTAAATTGGTTTATCTATCACACTTCTCGGCCATCAGGGAAGGGATGGAGAGGAAAAAGAGGTTCTGCCATACTCTAAACAATAATTTCAGTGCATTTACATCGCAGAACCTGTTTTGCCTCCATCGAAAAGAGGTAGCTGAGCACGTTACTAAGCAGATGGTTCAAACCCTGTTAGTTGGCACTGCTATCCCCCATGTAGCCTCTTCCCCTGTATGCAGGGAAGCAGTGCAGTGCGGAGAGTGCGGCCAACTTCTCCACGGAGTGCCTGTTCCTGGCACTGCAGGGTTCACACCTGGGGCTGGCCCCCGCGGTGGCGCGCTACGGCCGCCGCCTGCGTGTGCTGCGTGAGCTGCAGCGGCTGGCCCAGGAGCTTTCCCAGCAGCAGCAGGGTGCAGCAGAGGACGAGGCCCCCCGCAACCGCCACCTACTGGCCAAGTGGTGCACGCAAGCCCGCCGTGTGGCCCAGAGCAAGCTGTGTGCGGACGCGGGCCTGCTGGACCCACTGCTACTGAGCCGCTCCCTGGGTCTCTACAACCTGGCAGCTGCTGTCTTTCTGGGCGTGCTGCAGCAAGCGTGAGTATTCTCATGCCATGCTATCAGTGGGAAGCTCAGTTTCCAAGGCATCATGGCTATGTATCACCAGGGGTGAGATTGTTTCAGGCCAGTCCGGAGTAGCGTGGCCTAGTCTGCAGTGTTGCAGAAAAGCCATTGTCATGGGCCTTATCTCTACCAGCTGACGTGGAATGAGGAAGAACTTTGTTTTCTCATTTGTGGAATCATTGCACAGAATGAGTGGTCTTCTGTGGAGGGTTTTATCAACAGCACCTTTAATCCTTCATCGGTTGCCTTCATGGTTAGCAGTAGGGAAGTAGTTCACTCTAAATATGTAATGGAGGACAGCCGGCAGTCTCCAAGGGTTACAGAGTGGAAAGTTAGGTGGATAGAGCAGATTAGCAAGCTTGCGGGGCTCAGGTAGATGCTGGTGGACACCCCTCTTAGAACCATTTTTTTTTATTTATCGGTGAATTTGCACCAGATTTGCACCACTTGTGCCTTTTCTCGTGCTCATCCCAAAACTTCAAACTGTTTTTACCTATTGCAGGTAGTTTTAAATATATTGTCACATCTCGATAGAACGCCAAGGAGGGCCTAAGATAAGAAGGTTTTAATAGTCTACTGGAACGAGTCTTGCACTCAAGCTTCCTCTGTCTTCTTCCAGGCTAGCGCTTTTGTTCCCAGTCGTCATCTTTTGCGTCCTCTTCTATGCGGCATTTGCCCCCCTCCTCAGGAAGCATCGTCCCGATGAGAACAAAAGGAAGTAGGAGGTTAAGGTCAGCGCTAGTGATACAGTCGAGCCCGCTTATAACGAACATGAGCGTCACGCGGCGTCCGTTCGTTATATCCCAAAGTTCGTAGTAACTGGACCACAAACTAAAAAAGAGAAAAAAAAAAGTTGGCGGTCAAAACACGAAATTTATTTCTTAGCAAAAAAGTCTGTGATGCTCGTCTGTTTCTGCAGTGCAGATGCGATGAGGGCGGTCTCCAGTTTATTTAAAGCACTAGCGTGCTCTTCGCCGAGTCCCTTGGCATAGACAAGTTGTCTGAGGCCCTCTATATAGCCCATTGCTACAGATGTGCTTACGGGTGCTGGCTCAGACGTTTCATCTTCATCTGATTCTTCCACGTCGCTCTCGGCCCGCACTTCAGAAACGATGCCTTCGTCCGTGCACGGTTCCGCAATATCCGCGTCTTCATCCGCAGAAATAAAATCCTGCCAACCAATGCCAGGGCCTCCCATGTCGGAGTCGACAACGCGCTGCCACAAATCGCCGCCAGAATCATCATCATCGGAGGCATCAGGCCTGACGTCCGGTACTGCGTCGACGAAGCCGGCCTTGCGGAAACAGTTTCGCACGCAAGCGGTCGTCACCTCCGCCCAGGCCGCCTTCACCATCTCAAGGGCTGAATACAATGAAACTCGGAGCGGGAAGTTAGCGGCCGGACGGTCAACGGCAATGAGCAAGCGCTGCACAATGCGGCGCCTATACGATGCCTTAAAGGAGCGTATTATGCCCAAATCAAGAGGCTGCACTTTAGAAGTGGTATTGGGCGGCAGGAAAAGTAGTCACTGCCGTCAGAGACGTTTGCACGTGGTGCGCTGAGCAATTGTCGAGCAACAGCAGCACGCGCCTGCTTTGCCTCTGCATGTCGCGGTCAAACTCGCCCAGCCACTCTGCGAATAAATCCCGTGTCATCCAGGACTTAGTATTGTGCCTGTAGCGCACGGGTACATGGTTTTGAAAGCAACGTGGCTTCTTGGATTTTCCGATTACAAACGGCATGCGCCGGTCGCTGCCATTCATATTAGTGCACAGAAGAACTGTAACGCACACTTTACTGTGTTTACCGCCAGCGCATGACTCCCCTTTCATGGAGTGCGTCTTGTCTGGAAGCATCTGATAAAATAATGCAGTTTCATCTGCGTTATACACATCCTGCTCCCCGTAGCTTGCAATAATGGCTCTGTTTGTTGCAAGCCAATTGGCAACGTCCTGGTCACTTACCGAACGCGCCTCACCGACAATCGATTTAAAAACAATCCCATGCTGCACTTTGAACCGATGTAGCCTGGGCAGAAGTCGGGAAAATCTAGTAGGAATGCGAAGTCTTTGGCTTCGCCCAGCATCATTGGTCCACTTATCGGAATGTTGCGAGCCCGTGCGTCGACGAACCACTTCAGCAGCGCATCCTCTACGTCTGCATAGGTGGCCTTCCGCAGGCGCTTTCTGTCCGCTGTGTTGGCGTCGGAGCTGGCGATCTTTTCCTTATTCTTCAGAATTGTCAAGATGGTTGATTTCGACACGTTGTACTTCTTCACCAGCTCGCAATTTTTAGCACCTTGAGACAGTTCCGTCACAATTGCTCGCTTCGTTGCCATGTCCAGCGCTTTTCGTTTCGTGACTGCTGGAGGCAGGCAATTCCCGTCCGCCATCCCAAATTATACGACTCAGGCCCGACAGACGAAGCGCTCACACCACACACACGAAAATGACAACAAAGCGCCGCAACTGACGGAGCACGTGCGCATGTGCGACAATCACGCGAGGCAAGCGAGGAAGTGCCTAAGGAATGGAACGGAACGGAATGGACACACAGTGGGGCATGGTATGCAGCGGGGAGACCAATGAGAGGCATCCCTGAACGTCAGTGCTGCCACCTGTTGGCTCCTACCGTAGTTGCTTTCAACCGCCCATGGCCTCCGAGATTACCTCCGCAAATCTCGGAGGCCACGAACCGTCACCGCCGTACTGAATGTGCCGCTGCGCATTCAGTCCGCCCGTGCAAACAGTACAACCGCTAGCGTATGGAGAGGCCTGCCTCCTGGCGCCCCGCGCCCCTGGCACGGCCGCTCAATGGAACAGCCAGGAAACGAAACGACGAAACTTTGAAGACTATGCCGGCAGCCGGCGCCGTGGAGACAGGCGAAGACGAGGGAATGGCGAGAGGAGAGGGGAGCGGAGTTGCGAGGAGGGGCGGCAGCGTGGCCTTGGAGGCCACACCACGCGCCGACACTCGTAGGCACTGACTTCTTGAAGAATATATCTGGACTTAAGCCTTACGAAAAACCCTTTCACACCAGAAGTAAACAAATATGGGACGTTCCTCGAACGAGGACGTTATACGGTAACCAGAGCCTTCGTTTTACTTTACCATGCATATTAAATCATTATAGCATACACAACCCAACGCCTGCGGAAGTTAACCAAAAGATCTATCTTTTTTTTCTTTTCTTTTTTTTCCCCGAGAGTCGTTTATTTTTATCGCTGTGCTGTACGCGCGGCGTAGCGTAAGATATCGCGTTACGAAGAGGCCTTTTTTCTTTCCTTTTTTTTTTGCAGTAGTCGTTTATTCTTGCATGTATGAATTAAAGAAAGCACGCGGTCAGCTGCGATCATGACACCGGCTTTTAGCATTTTTCGCTTCAAACAGCATTTGCAGTTGTTTCGAGCTGCCGCGGTGGCTCGAACGGCAGAGGGAGACGCAGTTCCAACAAGTTGGAAATTTTCTGCTCTGTCGCTGCGGCTCGTCGCTGAGATTAGCTTTATCGCTTGCATGTGAGCGAGCTGGCCTTAACGCTTTTTTCTTTTTTTTTTCCAAATTCTCGAGTGCAAAAGTGAAGGGTGAGTTCATTATGCGAGTGAGTTGATTACGCGACAACTGCGGTATCGTTTTTTCGCATCGTAAGTGCTGTCCCAAGCCGATTTCTGTATATCGAATTATCGATATATTGTCACGTCTCGACAGAACGCCAAGGAGGGTCGAAATATAAGACGGTTTGATTAGTGGCCTAGAACGAGTCTTGCGATCAAGCTTCCTCCTTCTTCTTTCAGCTCGCGCTTGTGTTCCCATAGTCGTCATCTTTTGCGTCATCTTCTATGCGGCATTTGCCCCCCTCCTTAGGAAGCATCGTCCCGATGAGAACAAAAGGAAGTAGGAGGTTAAGGTCAGACTGAGTGGTATGGCTTCATACGCACGACGTGGACGACATCAGCTTGGTGCTGGCGTCGCTTTGATGTCGACACCCCGTCTGGCATCACCTCATAAGTGACGTCGGTTAAACGTCGCTGAACAACATAGGGTCTAAAGTATCGCCGCAATAGTTTTTCGGAGAGTCCACGGCGGCGAATAGGCGTCCAGACCCACACTTTGTCGCCAGGTTCGTACATTACATGTCGGTGTCTGTGATTGTAGAGTCGTGCATTATGCTCCTGCTGATTTTTGATCCGCACACGCGCTAGTTGGCGAGCTTCCTCTGCACGCTGAGCGAATTCCTCGGCATCCTGATCGAGATTATCGGTTTTGGCATTCGGGGGCAACATTGCACCCAGCATAGTTGTTACTGGTCGCCCGTGAAGGAGGCTGAATGGTGTCATGCGAGTGGTGTCTTGGCGTGCCGTATTATAGGCGAACGTGATGTAGGGAAGTATTTCGTCCTAATTCTTATGGTTCACGTCGACATACATGCAAAGCATGTCTGCGAAGGTCTTATTGAGGTGTTCCATCAACCCAATGGTTTGAGGGTGATAGGCTGTAGTTTTACGCTGACTGGTACCACTGAGGCGAAGAACGGTCTCCAAAAGTTCGGCCGTAAATGCAGTTCCTCGGTCAGTTATAATAAGTGCCGGAGCGCCATGCCTCAGGACAATGTTCTCAACGAATAACCTAGCTGCTTCGGCAGCAGTACCCCTTGGCAGAGGCTTGGTCTCCGCGTAGCGGGTCAGATAATCGGTGGCGACAATTATTCATTTATTCCCGGCTGTAGACGTCGGAAATGGTCCCAGAAGGTCCATGCCAATTTGCTTAAAAGGTGTCGTTGGCACTTGAAGAGGGTGGAGTAGGCCGGCTGGTTTTACAGGGGGTGATTTACGGCGTACGTACATAGTGTTTCACTGTTGCCGGCAGTTCTGGCCAGTAGTATCCGTGCTGTACTCTAGCCAATGTGCGGGTGTAGCCCAGGTGACCGGCGGTTGGCTCGTCGTGGCACGCTTGCAAAATTTCAGTGCAGAGAGCCGATGGGACGACGAGTAGATGACTGTTTCCCCCAGGCTGGAAGTTCTTCTTCTAAAGTACATTGTTGCGAATAAAGAATGAAGAGATTACTCGGGCAAAAATCTTAGGCACAACCGTAGTTCGCTTCTCCAAGAAATCAATAAGAGGGAGCAATTCCTCATACTCTCGCTGCTGTTGGGAAAGCGTTGCGTCATCTATGACACCTAAAAACGCAGTGTCTTGATCAGTCATAGTGGAAGGTTCGACCGGCGCTCGCGAAAGGCAATCAGCATCCGTGTGCTTCCTTCCAGATTTGTAAATAACGGCCATGTCGAATTCTTGTAATCGAAGACTCCAACGCGCGAGTCTCCCTGAAGGGTCCTTTAATTTCGTCAGCCAACAAAGAGAGTGATCGTAACGTGATCGAAGGACGAGAAGTAACGTGCATTTCGTAGGCGATCAATGGAATCGTCGATGCGAGGGAGAGGGTACACGTCTTTTGTAGTCACTTGGTTGAGCTTGCGATATTCTATGCAAAATCGTAAGCTGCCATCCTTCTTTTTAACAAGTACCACGGGGGAAGCCCAGGGACTCTGTGACGGCTAGATAACGCCGTCTCTAAGCATTTCGGCCACCTGGCGCTGAATGGCTTCACGTTCTATCGGAGCCACACGGTAAGGATTTTGTCGAATCGGGCGAATCGAGTCATCCGTGATAATCCGATGTTTTGTCAAAGGAGTTTGGCCGATCCGCGATTCTGAAGCAAAACAGTCTCGAAATTGATCTATGAGATCCAAAAGGCGGTCTGAAGAAGACAAATTTGGACTCACATCGACGATGGTTACGGGTGTCTTGCACACTGATCCTTTCTGTTGCAGCTAGCAGCAGTGCTGCGCATTTGGGAGGCTGTCGAAAAAGGCCACAGTTGTGCCTTTCGGAATTTGCTGATGCTCGTTGCTGAAGTTTGTCAGCAGCACTTCGGTATGCCTATTGGTGAAGTTGACCAGCCCTCGAGCTATAGAAACACCTCGGCTGAGTACCAGGGTAACTGCCCGTTCGGCGACGCCATCGCCTGTATGTGCCACGTCGCATTTCACTTCAACAAGAGAGCATGATCGTGGAGGTAATGTCACCGTCTCATTGGCGACGCGTAAGGGCAATAGTGGTACTTGCGCATAACTAAGGTCTTCATGGTTATTGGTGTAGGCAATGACGCTGTCACGAATGCTGATTACAGCCCCATGAAGACGCAGAAAGTCCATGCCCAAGATGAGGTCTTTGCAGCAGTCAGGGAGAATAACGAAGCTGCCAACAAACACCGCGTCTCCTATTCCTATCCGGGCAGTGCATTTCCCTGTCGGTGCCAGTAGCTGACCCCTAGCACTTCTTATTACTGGCCCAGTCCATTCAATTTTTACTTTGCGCAGTGTGTCGGCCAGTTTCTGGCTAATAATTGAAAAATCCGCCCCTGTATCCACCAGAGCATGTACCTCCAGCCCATCAATGGAAACGGCGAGGTCAGCGCTAACAAAGTTATCTGGGTTGCTCGTTTCTTTTGGCATTTCGTCGCGGCACAGTTGACAGGTCGGTTGTACTGGCGGCACCGGTCTTGGAGGGCTTGCTCTATAGCCGTAGCGTCCTTAATGAACTCTCACGGTTTAGGGTGGGTTGTGTACCAAGCCGGCAAACACCTGTTCTTTAACACCGTGCATGAGATGCTGTAGCTTTCTTGGCTCACTCGATATCAGGGTCGGCACGGCGAAAAAGGCGAGCCATGTCTTCCGCAAGCATAGCCACGCTCTCATTTGGCTTCTGGACGCGCACTTCAAGAAGGCGTAGCGCATTGTCTCGGTGATCACTTCCCGCAAATGTGTCTACCAGCTGGCGGCGGAAGTCATTTCATGTGGATAAGCTGGCCTCATGGTTTTCAAACCACGTTCTCGCATTATTCTGAAGGGCGAAATGTGTTTCGTCCCTGATTGCTGATAACAGGGTGCAGCGTCACCAGCACGCCTATTATTCGTTTTTTTTTTAGGCCAGTTTGAGGCTCGAACCAAAATTTTCAGCGTCAAAACGTCGCTATACCAGCTAGGCCTAACTGCGCGACCTTTTCAAAATGGCGCCAGGCCGCAAGCACTCGACGCTGGCAGCCAACCAAAAGGGGCCGTTTGGATCACATGCTTTCAGAGCCCGATAGCAGCGTGTGTTTCGCACAATTTTGTCCCTTTGTTTTCTGCTTCGGGTGTTCGCTCACGGACGCAATCGTGACGTGGGAATAGCCTGAATCACAATTTTTTTAACGAGACCAAAATGATGCCGGTGGAGCGCATATTTTAGATCTGCAGCCGATCAGAACTCCGTGTGATTTGACGTCAATTTAAAGGGCCAAGCGTTTGCATTTACAACTTTGGAACGCTGTAACATGCGAAATAGGGCATATTTTTCAACCAAAATTTGCAGATAGTTGCAGAAACGTCTCAGGACCACGAAAATGAATAAATAAGAAAGCAGATTTTTAGGCCAATTTTTGGCTGCAAAACTCAGTTTCCCCCCTTATATGGGTGGACACCAAATTTTTATGCTGTACTTTTGTGTTGTAAATAGTATGTAGCAATTCATATAGCACTGTGTTAGAAGCCTAAAATCACATTACAAAATTTATTATCATATTATTAGTACGCAGCAGTGTCTGCTTCATAGTTGCCTTGTTTTCACTTGACGGCAAAAAACACGGAAGACAACATTGAAATGTCACGGGGGCCGTCAGCGAGTAGGTGCTTTGTCTGCTCTGCAGTGCAACTCTGCCATATGCTCTCATGGCGGAGACACACTGCGGAAACGGGGAACTGCATTCGTAAACATGATCTTTGTGTTGTTTTGGCGATCCTGTCACGCCGCACCAACTCGAAATATTCGGAAACATGCCGTTGTTGCCTGTGAAAAGGTGTCGCCAACTCTGTCTCCGACAACTTGTGCTCGCAGCAGGGCCGATGTCGGCCGCCCGCTTCGCTACAGTTTTGCCCAAATTCCTACGCTGTGTAAGCGGCTGAGAGAAATTAAACAGCGGGAGAAGCTTCGACTATGAATGAGCGTGCTTAAATGCTTGAGAGTATGTAGTTTGAATCGCACTGATCAATGCACCCCGGCATACGCCGTTTTGAGCGCTGCGTCATGTGTGCGAATCTGGTGATTGTTGAGAGAAAATTCACACATTTTAGCAAATAAAAGTGGTCATCAAGCGTAGTTTGGCATCAGTAAACTGAAATAGACAATAGCTTACATCGTAGAACGCACATACAATCACAATATATAAGCGCCGGTGTGACCTCAGTGCGCTGAGCAATGCTGCAAGCGGCCCGGAACAGTCGTCGGCGCTATTTGTGAAGAGCAAATTAGGTCGATTGAGGGCAGTCGTTACACACACATGCGTTTTATCGAGCTTATTTTATTGTGCGATAGTCTTCCTGTAGTAAAGTGGCGACGGAAGACGAACCTTTATTACAGCTTTGAATCGCTTACCCGTTCCGCGTCATATATCAAACTCAATTTCACCGGTCGTTTGATATATTGAACTCCGCACCACGCACTGGGAAGTGTGCTTTCCCCAGAGACGATCGCATCACCCTTGGCCGTTTGCCGCGTGACGTTTTCAAGCCACGCGCGGAAGGAATGAGAGGAGACAGTTCGGCGACGACTGGTCTGGGCAGCGCCGCGCCCATTCCCCAAAGGCGCGCGCATCTGCATATCGTTTCCAGCGCACCAACACATGACTTTTGCAAGCCATGTGCATGGGTGTGCCCATTCTTTCGCCGAGCTCTCTCTCTCCTACAGCACACGCTACGCATGCGCCAAGCCAGCTCACCCCGTTTTCAGACAGACGTTGGACGCTTTCTCCAGCATGTGTTGCGAACTCTCTGTGCGCGGCTACGGCGCCTGCGGACGTTAAAAAGCGGCAACTCTTTTTTTTTTTTTTTTTGCGAGTCATCCTTGCTTATCGTTGTGCTGTACGCGCGGTGTAGCGTAAGATGTGGCAGCTGCGGACGTTAAGAAGCGGCAGTTTTTTTTTAATTTTTTGCGGGAGTCGTAATGGGACATGAAGCTAAATTTAGAGAAAACTGTATACATGAAGATAACTAACAAAAAGGCTTCCTTCTCATTTCCTTACAATATTTCATCTCACCTTCTGACTGAAGTCAGCGAGTACAAATATCTAGGAGTTACAATAACGAAAAATAAGGCCATCACTAGAATATGCGTGCACCGTCTGGGATCCCTACACTAAACGTAACATCGAGGCCATTGAAATGATTCAACGCAAAGCCATCCGTTTTATTTTTTCAAAGTATCGTGTAACTGACTCACCAACGACCCTCATGAGAACTCACGGTATTGAAACATTACAGCTGCGCAGGAAAATTCAAAGACTGAAACTACTTTTCTTACTAAAAAAACCATAAACTGTCTATGAATGCAGACCCCTTCCTTAAACCTAACACTACGCGCCAAACACGAAATCATCATGCACAATCATTACAGGCGTTAATCCTAGCACTGTAAGGGGTTAAATACTCATTTTTTTCCACGCACCATTGAGGAATGGAACAGGGGTCCACCAGATCTTTTAACCAGAGCTGATTATTTTGACTCAATGTTTTCTTCACAGCATTTAATTTGAGAGCCATTTATTTCTATGTTTACTTTTTGTATTTTGCATCTGAGCCTTGTATTTATTGTTGTATTTTGTGTTACAACTTGTATTTAACATTTTTTAATTTTGCTAATCCTGTTCTTTTTGCATATATTATGTATTCGCCCCTCCTGCTTGGGCCTACTGTAGGCCTGCAGTATGTACTAAATAAATAAATAAATAAAAAAATATCCTTGCATGTATGAATCAACGAAAGCCCGCGGTCAGCTGCTGCGATCATATAAAACGAACTAGGCTTGTGCAATCAAGCCATCACGGGCACTCTGCCAAGTTCACTCCCCGCCACCGCAGGAGCTATCAAAAGATTAACACGTGGTGACGTTATCGCTGCTCAGCATCTTGGCACGCTGCCAAGAAATGAGCTGTGGATAAGACGATCGAAACGGAGTGACGCGCGCCTTCGACATGCAGGAACCTTGTTTTGAGCTGCCGCGGCGGCTCGAGCGGCGAAAGGGACGCAGTTCCAACAAATTTGAAATTTTTCGCTCTATCGCTGCCGCTCATTGCTGAGATCGCTCAATCGCTTGCATGTGAGCGAACTGGCTTTAACGCATTTTTTTTTTTTTTTTTTTTCGAATTCTCGGGTGCAAAAGTGGAGGGTGGGTTCATTATGCGGGAGAAGTGCCGTCACAAGCCGAGTTTTGTATATCGAATTATCAATATATCGAACTATTTTGCGATCCCCTTCGAGTTCGATATATCCGGGTTCGACTGTATTAGCAGTCCTGATAACCATGGTCTTTTCTAGTACAAAGCCAAGTATCGCTACACAGCCTCACTGCTGCTCCCGCCGGCCACTCCGGTCTCTGCATACGGCGGCCGACAACAACACCGTCCGCTGTAGTCCGCCGACCATTATCAGCAGCAGCATTCGCAAATTTCAGTGAATGAATATTGCCATCAAGCATAATTTTGGCTACAGTGAGCCGTCGTTCTGTCCGTGCGTTAGATCTGTTAGAATGCTGCCAAGAAAGCTGTAACACTCTGACCAGCAGCATCGTCTCTTAGGTCAGAAAAGTGTGCATTGATGTCACAAATACTTGATTATAGTTTCTTCAGTGAACCTACATCACAGTCAATGTGCTAGCGATGGGTCTGGAATGAGAGAGCGAGCATTTCCACAAACATTAAAAAAGAAGTAAATATTTTCTGAGCTTCTCTTAAGTCTAATAGTACTTGTCTGTGATGGTCTTCAAACAATGCCCCCCCCCCCCCCCCCCCCACCCCCTTCGCTTTCCCCTTCCCTAGACACTACAGTCGCCTTCTACCTGCTGCCCAGTTACGCAGTTCTACCCAGTTACGCACTCGAGCAGGATTTATTGTGCCCGAGTATGCGGCAAAAGAACACTCAAATACAACTGCTGTAGCGAGCGAACGTCGCAGTTGTGTACGGGGTGAAATAAACACCCGCCAATAAGGGAAGCACACGCAAGGAGGTGAGAGGAGTGTTCTGCTCACCTGCAGTGCCTTCGCGCCCACGGCCCATTGCGGCAGGTGCATACGGTGACCGGGCAACTCGGTGGCGGTGGTGGTCTCCCCGGCAGAAATCATGAACAGCACATGTGCGCGCTGATCTGCCAAAGAACCCGAGAAGATCGCGTGAGACGCGCTTGTCTCTGACTGTAGAGAGAAGGTCTCAGTGTTAACCAGGAGGAAAGAGGGAAGCCTGCGGAAGCATCGCCGCGGGAGACTGCGAGGCAGTGCGGGGTGGCCAGTGTGCCCTCTCCTCCGCCAACCTCCCTAAGAGCACGCACAGCTTGTGTTATAATTACGCGCTGCCGTTATAATAGGGGCAGGGGTTTGTGAATCGGACACTGGTCTTAAAGCTATTTTTCTTATTTCTAAGCCAATACTAATGAAATTATACCATCTCATTCAGCTTTTTGTGCTGATTTCAAATATGTCTTTCTTTTTTGGGGGGAGCCAATTAGAACTCATGTTATGCAGTATTAATTAGTCATTGATTAGTACCTCTGTGAAGAAAAAATTACTGGGTAAAAATTCTTTTTTTTGCTTGGCTGCAATATTCATGGTAGTTTTTCCATTTTATGTCTGTGAGAAATTTAATGGAACTTTGAACATCAACATTCAGGATGTGCTTTTTAAGGCATTCAGAAGTTTGCAAAATAATCAATTATTGAAGCCCAATATAGGAAGTCTGCCTTGAACATTGCAATTCTAACTAATACACCTGCATCTGCTCTAGGTGCAGAGATAATGACGTATCATACCATCCGGTTGTCCAAAATTTGCAATTTGAGAAAAATGAGAAAAACCCAAATGGGCCAAAATTTATTAAATGCTGGAGATAATATTTACATGTTTGCATTCTTTGAGCGCTAATAAGCGCCAGGCATGTAGTCTGACTGTGGATGGAATGCCGCTTCTTCAGTGCCTGATGCACACTTGCAGCAGACGTGCACACTGACTTGGCAGTTGGTCGCCTATCCTTCTCAGCCATCCTCTTCCTGTTAGTGTCTAGCTTTGGATGCTTGAAGATTGCCTGCATTGAATCTGACAACTGCCTCTGCAAGCGCAGCTTCAAATGATGCTCCTTTGGTGCCAGTGACCATATTAGTGAGTGCGAATTCTTGTTGCTGTTTTGGGTTTTGCCACGTTGGCAACACTCTAGCAGCTTTTTTTCTGCCAAGCGCTGGTAGATAGGCAGCAGTGCCT
Source organism: Amblyomma maculatum (assembly GCF_055883805.1). Classification (NCBI taxonomy): domain Eukaryota; kingdom Metazoa; phylum Arthropoda; class Arachnida; order Ixodida; family Ixodidae; genus Amblyomma; species Amblyomma maculatum. The sequence goes on along the minus strand of NC_139353.1, from coordinate 169,547,756 downwards.
CACATACAACAGTTTGGGCACAGGCATGTGATGTGATGGAACATGGCCATCACTGGATTGCTTGGACATCATGCGTTTTCAGAGCCCAGCTGTAGTCAACTTATTCACAAGGTCGCCTGTGAGCTTTCCCTCGCCTTTGTGTTTTGCAATCACATTGCGGAGGGCTGTGCAGTCTTCTTTGTGTACCTTTATGAAGCCATACACATCCTGCAAGGCCAGAAACTATCTCCATCACACAACATAGTTGTGTACCCATAGTTGTGAAATAACATAGTTGTGAAATAAGACAAGTGCAGCTGATCTCGTGAAATTTTTTGTTTCTATTCTTCTGACACTTGTAGCTGCTCTTCCACGCTTGATACAATGGGTCGCCTTCTGCAGGACCGGCACAGAAATTACTGAACACAACATAGTCTAGTGCGAGCCGGTTCAATCACTGTGCCCACGCCAATGTGCGACTAATGGCCCCTGGTCATTCATGAACCTTCGAAGGAGACATCCAGGGCTATCCAAATGCAACTCTTCTCACGAACTGAACGGGCACTGCCCATCAACACTTTCTCGGCCGCGCATGTTGTCAACTTGTTCTTCATGTAACGAAGTCCCCTATGTGAGCTTTTCATAACTGCAAACACTTTGGTCAGTGCAATCTGACGATTTCCCATGCTTTGCATTGCCCATGTAGCAAGAACATTGACAGGGAATGGATTTATTTTTTGGTTACCTTGAGCGCGCGGCAAACTCCATGCCGATGAAATATCACCACAGTTCGTGCACGAGAGAGCGAGTTTTACGGCTAGACTGTATTCACGGTCTCCTTTAAAAACTTTCACATTTCTACCGCACACCTTGCATTTGAAGACACTCAACAGCTCGTTGAAACATTCCAAATTCACCACAGTGAATGCAGTATCATCCATACCGCTGCCGGTTTTTTTTTCAAGTCGGCAGTTGTCACAGTTGCTGACAAAATCTAATTTCTGCTTCGTTGCCGCCGTTGAATCAAGGGTCCATAGTCGTTCTTGCGCTTTCGTTTCGATCTCCAACAAATCTGAATGCTGTAGCATTACGGTGTCGTAGCGTATGCAGCCGCTGCACGTAGCTGTTGCCGAGCTCTTCTTCGTCCTCCAATAGCACTCCATCACCAGCTGCTGGCTCTTGCACATTATCGGAGCGTTCCCATGACGCATGATGTGTAAAAAGTTGTTCACTCTCTTATGTTGCAGCGGTAACGTAGCGGTAGAACATCCGCCTCACATGCAAGAGGCCCTAGGTTCGAATCCTGGTGCCGCACAATTCTCTACCGGATAAAAAAAAAAAAAAAAAAGAAATTCCACGTGTCGATGGAATTGCATAAACAGGTTTGTGGTGCGACCTGATGCCGGTGAACACCTCCGGCAACGCACTCCCTCACCAGAACAGGAGTTGGCCACCCTGGTGCAGTAATTGGCTGCAACCTCCCATGATTAGTAGTATAAACCCCGGCCCTCAGTCACCAACGGCTGCGGAACAACTGACCACGGCGGCGGTCAGACCTGTGACGCAGCAGGGGGTGCTAAGAAAGCCTGGCTCCGCTGGACAGGCCGCCATTGGAAAATGACCCTGGCAACGTTTAATGCTAGAACCCTAGCTAGTGAAGCTAGTTTAGCAGTGCTGTTAGAGGAACTAGAAGCCATAAAATAGGATGTCATAGGGCTTAGCGAGGTTAGGAGGCCAATTGAGGCATATACTGCACTGAAGGATGGGCATGTACTGTGTTATCGAGGTTTACCGGAGAGGCGAGAACTAGCAGTAGGCTTCCTTGTCAATAAGTATATAGCAGGCAATATAGATGAATTCTATACTATTAATGAGAGGGTGGGAGGCATTGTCATTAGGCTTAATAAGCGGTATAAACTGAAGGTTGTAGAGGCCTATGCACCTACATGTAGTTATGATGACCAGGTAGTTGAAAGCTTCTACGAAGATCTAGAATTAGCAATGCAACAAGTAAAGACGTAGTATACAGTACTAATGGGCGACTTCAATGCCAAGGTAGGGAAAACGCAGGCAGGAGACAAGGCAGTAGGTGACTGCCTTGAATAGCAGAGGGGAGTTACTAGTTGAGTTTGTAGAGCGTAATAGGTTAAGAATCACGAATACCTTCTTCAACAATCGGAAGAACCGGAAATAAACGGAAAAGTCCTAATGGGGAGAATAAAAATGAAATTGACTTCATACAACCCCCGCCATTATGCAGGATGTAGAGGTAATCGGGAAAGTGCGATGCAGTGACTACAGGATGGTGAGGTCCCGAATTAGTCTAAATCAGAAGAAGGAACGCCACAGTTAGTAAGAAATAAATCTATCAACGAATTAGTGGTGAGGGGGAGGGCAGAAGAGTTCAGGATCTCGCTACAGAATAGATGAATATTCAGCTCTAACCGAGGATAGCGACATTACCCTAGAAGCAATGAACAATAATTTCAGAGATATCATTACTGAGTGCGCTGTAGAAGTAGGCGGTAGGATAGTTAGAGAGAGCATGCCGGTAAGCTGTCTAAGGAGAAGAAAGATTTGATTAAGAAACACCAGAGTATGAAAGCAGAGCTATCAAAGCTAATCAATAAGTGCAAAGTGGCCGATATAAGAAAGTATAACGGAGAAAATTGCTGTAAAGAACGGGGGAAGCCTTAAAGCGGTGAAGAAGAAATTGGACATAGGCAAAAATCAGATGTATGCGCTAAGGGACAAGGCGGGCAACGTCATCACGAATATGGACAAGATAGTCAAAGAAGCCGAGGAGTTCTATACTGATCTCTACAGCAGCCAACGAAGTCACGACAATAATGAAATTGGCGGTAGGGAAAAACAGGCGGTAGGGGAAACGCTTGGGGCGGGCGTCATGATCACAGCAGCTGACGGCGTGCTTCCGTTGATTCATACATGCAAAGATAAACGGCTCCTGCCAAAGAAAAAAAAAAAGCCTGCCGCTTCTTAACGTCCGCAGCCGCCATATCTTACGCTACGTCGCGCGTACAGCAAAACGATAAGAAAGAAGACTCTCGCAAAAAAAAAAAAAAGAAACAGAAAGCTGCCGCTTCTTAACGTCTGCAGGCGCCATAGCCACGTCAGCCGCCGCGCGCAGAGGGTTCGCAACACACGGCCGGAGAAAGCATGCATAGCGCGTGCTGAAGGAGAGAGCTCCGGCAAAAGAATGGGCACACCCACGCACATGGCTTGCAAACGTCATGTGTTGGCGCGCGGGAAACGATAACTGCAGATGCGCGCGCCTTTGGAGAATGGGCGTGGCGCTGTCCAGAACTGTCCCCTCTCATTCCTTCCGCTCGTGGCTTGAAAACGTCACGCGGCAAACGGCCAAGGGTGATGCGATCGTCTTTGGGGAAGGCACACTTTCAGTGCGTGGTGCGGAGTTCGATATATCGAACGACCGGCGAAATTGAGTTCGATATATGACGCGGCTTTCCTATACTTTTGCATGGGACTTTCAAGGGGATATTCCGTGAGTTCGATATAACCAAAATTCGATATATCCGGGTTCGATATAACCGGGTTTGACTGTATCTCGAAGGGGGAGAAGGTGTACAAGCTTTCAAGTGTCTTTATCTCCATCAAAGAGCTTCTGTAGTGTTCCAAAATATTTTCATTTTATACACATTCCGCACTCTCTTTCAATATTGTGTGAATTTTGTGCAAGCCTTTTCTATTAAAATGTCAGTTTGAACAGAAGATGAATTTTTTGGGTTATTTGTTAAAAAGACTTGGAAAATAAATTTTAACAACAAAAGTAGCTGTGTAAAGGTATACTTATCACACGTTTATGACGTAGTCATTTTTTGGGGCTTATTGTTTAGCTTCCGCTACTGTCTTCAATCTGTCTAGCATTCTCCTTGACATTGTATTGTATTGTATTGGGGTTTTTTGGCGCATAAGCAACTCAGGCTATCATGCGCCAAGAGCAAGGTTAAAATCTGTGCTTATTTGAAAAGGGGAAAAAGGTTCGTTAAAGTTTACAGTTTATTCAGAACGTCTGCTTCTTTTAAAAAACTAAGAACACATGTTAAGTTTATTATTGCTCTTTCTCCTAAAAGTAATTTGGGATGGAAAGGGATGGCACGATCATAAAAAATAGTGAAATGCTTTCTCCGTAGTTAATTGTTATTTGTATTTGCCTCTCACATGTTTGTATGTTTGAGGATGTGCAGGCTATCGAAGGTCATCTACATAGAGCGAAAACATAACGGAATTTGGGATTTCTCTGCAAATGGAATTCATTTTTACTACGAAAAGGGTTGTGCTTAGAATGCACCCTTGTGGCACCCCGTTTTCCTGAACAACAGTGTTGCACGTTTTATTAGTGTAAAGTAACCTTTATTCACACATAGCCCCAGCAATGCATTTGTTATGATTGCAGTTATTTTATTGTCACTAAGATTTTTGTCATTCAGCTATTCTATTCTGGGCACCTAAGGCTAGTAAAGTACGCTATATGCTGCCTCTTTTGCAGTAAAAACACTCAAGTGAAATGTTGCTGCCAAGAAATAATACTTCTGTCACACAATCACTTTCGATCCTCATTCAACTCGATCTGCATTGAGGTTTTCAAGAAGGATTGAAGCATCCCGTGCTACACGGGCGTTTTCAATGAGCATCAAGAAATTTTCCTCGTGTGCGCTTTAGAGCTGATGACGAGGGTGTCGACGACCGCTTTCGAGTGTGCTTGAAATCTCAAGAGCGCTTGAGGAAGCAGCTTGAAGTCAAGCAGGCTCGAGCTCGATTGCATTTAAAAGTTGCCGTGTGACAACCTCGATCTGCATTGAGTTGAATGAGGATGGATACTGTCCGTGTGACAGGGGTATAAGTGTTTCTGCTGAATATAAGTGGCAGTAAAAAGATCTTTGTTGGTGGTATTTTCTGATTACAATCAGCATCATGAACATTTACTGCGTTGCTGTAATACTACACGTTTCAGTTTACTCCACAGCCAGCCAGATGGTACAGTTGTGAGTGCAGCATTGCCCTTGTGTTTTGGTCAAATATTTAGGGGAATCCCCCAAGGTGGAGTAGAGTTTTAATAAGGGAGTAATTACCGTATTTACTCGCATAATGCTCGCACTTTTTTTGGAGAAAATTGTTGCTAAGTTAGGGGGGCAATAATTACCTGGGGAAAATTTTCGAGCAAATGTTTTGGAGCGCTAAAAGCAAATTTAAATAGGTGTGAATCGGGATTCTTAGCATTACTTTCAAGAAGAACTTACCCTTGTTAGAAAATAGAAGGTTGCCAAAAGCAAAAATTGTTAAAGTACCTCGCAAAATGGCAACGACTACGAGCATCTACGGCCGGTCTCGAGGGAGAGCGCGCTTCTCTTCTCTTATGGCCTCACCAATGGGGTCTGTTTCCACAGCCCGCCACGCCTCGGTAGGGTCGCCACCGCCCCACTGCTGTGCCTCTGCTACCGCCGTTCACGCGCAAGGGAAACGAGCGCTCGCTCTTCGCTTCGCCCACCTCAATTGCAACCGGCAGGTTCGAAAACTCACACCTTATGGTTTATACAAGGACGCCGTAATCAGCGTCTAAAATTTATCGTGTACGAGGAATAAAATATAGTCAACACCGCTCACGCAAGCACGTGTCTTTGTCAATGCGGCCGAGCACGGTCGAATGAAGCTGGTATACTTACTTCAACATTTTTTGCCCCGAACTTTTGTACAGAAATAAATTTATCAGGCTATGCAGTGTTCCTTCGAAAGCCGTAAGCAGGTGTAGCGCGACCTGACGTGAGTGCATGGCAAACTGTAGGCTGGAGATTCTGTCAACCGCTTTTGCTTTCGTTTAGACCAAAGAAGGCACCGGCAAAAATTTATGGGGGGGTCAGGTTCAGAGTAAGGAACAAAATTTACGCATATAGTTAAAATTGCAGTTGTCTAGTAGAGTGAGCTGTTCTAGCTTCGTTCAAAACAAATCAGTCTGTTGAAAGACAGAATATGCAGTCTCGTGACTGACGCACGTACATGTATAACATACGTAGTCGGTTTAATACATAGATAACAACAAATTTTAATCAAGGAAATGGGCATGAACAGTTATGCCTAATTGAAAAGAACGGCAAACAATAAAAAAATTGTCCTTCAACGTTATACATTGTAGTACTATATTCATCAATTCATCAAAGCGTGACCTGCGACTAGAAAATTCAGTCTCAATCTTCCTGGCCGGTTTGTTCATATAAGGAGCTGGCCTGTAATTCCTGTTTGTCACTTTCTTGGCATAATTGACAAGCAGGATTCTGATAAATTTTTCAGATATCAAAGAAGTGGACCTTATAGGCTGGTGTTAATTCCTTCAGGGCAGCTCAGCAATGGCGAATTCTCAATTGCGCTGCTTGAATCAGGATTTGAAGTACTTCGAGAGCACTTGTGTGTGGTAAATGCACAAGTATTTGTTTTTTAAGAAAACCATTGTCCAATAGGGCAATAAACTCTGGTTTCAGATAATGCAGTCCACTAGAATTCTTGTCCTTGTAGAAGAGTGTACATATGGGGCTGCTTCTTTCGATAGTTTCAAAAAAGATAGCGCAGCGTCACACTCAAGGTAACTGATTAACTTATCAATGTATCCACCGACGTAAGCTAAACCGGAATATGTGACAGTAATGGGATGACAGGAGATGCCGCCACAATTACATCATTTCCTCGGTTACTGATTGTGGCCGAGCAGAAATGATTTATTCGGCATCAACGAAAACTACCTTGATTTTGCTCCAAGATGAACGTCCGTCTTGACAATGTGGTCAAGTGCCGCTGTTACGGCCCTCGCATTTAGCAGGTCGTTCTCTCCGCACATCAGTCTTACTTTCCCTAAGAGCGCCTCAATTCCACTATTGAGTATCCTGATTAAGACGGAGCCGACACCTTTCCCCGGGAGGTATTCTACCACTTGTACAGTAGACTCGTGATGAACAGCATTTCTTGAAATGTTTCTCCAGTGAAAGTTTCCTTCTTTTAACGCTTTAGAAGTTTCTTGGATGCTTTCGATATGGCAAGTGTACTCGTTTGTCAGCCGCTGCAATCTAGTATCACCAGCTGCATCATTTATTAGCCTCTTTTTACCGCTTTCAGCACAAGTGATTGTTTTCATAATATCATGTAAAATTTCATTAAAGCAGCATTTATTTGCAAAATAAAATAATGTTTAAATACAACACATTTCATCATCAGCCTGATTATACCCACTGCAGGGCGAAGGCCTCTCCCATATTTCTCCACTTAACTCTGTGCTAGCTGCATCCACTTGACCCCTGTGAACTTCTTAATCTCATCCGCCCACCTAAATTTCTGCCGCCCCCTGCTACGCTTTCCTTCCCTTGGAATCCAGTTTGTTACCCTCAGCGACCATCGGTTATCCTCTCTTCGCACTACATGTCCTGCCCATGTCCATTTCTTCTTCTTAATTTCTACTAGAATGTCGGTAACTTGAGTTATTTCTCTGACCCACTCTGCACGCTTTCTATCTCTTAATGTTACCCCTACCATTTTTCGTTCCATAGCCCTCTGGGTTGTCCTCAACTTAAGTAGAACTCTCTTGGTTATCCTCCACGTTTCAGCCCCATAGGTGAGTACAGGCAAGATGCAACTGTTGTATACTTTCCTCTTGAGCGATACCGGTAAGCTGCTAGTCATAATCTGCGAGTGCTTGCCAAATGCGCTCCATCCCAATCTTATTCTTCTTGTTATTTCCTTTTCATGGTCCGGATCTGCGGTTACTACCTGTCCTAAGTATACATATTCGCCTACTACTTCCAGTATTTCGCTACCTAATGTAAACTGCTGTTCCTTCCCGAGGCTGTTGAACATTACCTTAGTCTTCTGCATATTGATTTTCAAGCCTACCTTTCTACTTTTCCTGTCTAGGTCATCAATCATTATTTGCAGTTCATCCCCCGAGTTGCTTAGCAAGGCAATGTCATCAGCAAATCGCAGATTACTGAGGTATTCTCCATCTACCCTTATCCCTAACTGCTCCCATTCCAAGTCTCTGAATACTTCCTCTAAACAAGCTGTGAATAGTACTGGAGAGATTCTGTCTCCTTGCCTAACACCTTTCTTTGTGGGAATCTTGTTACTTTCTTTATGCAGAACTATGGTTGCTGTGCAGCCACTATATATATATCTTCCAGCACTTTCACGTACGACTCGTCTACCCCCTGATTTCGCAATGCCTGCATCACTGCAGAGGTTTCAACTGAGTCAAATGCTTTTTCGTAATCAATGAATGCTATGTATAAGGGCTGGTTATATTCCGAGCATTTTTCTATCACCTGATTGATGGTATGGATATGATCGATAGTAGAGTACCGTTTCCGAAACCCTGCTTGATCCTTTGCTTGATTGCAATCTAAGGTTGTCCTGATTCTATTAGCGATTACCTTAGTAAATACCTTATACGTAACAGACAGTAAGCTGATTGGTCTGTAATTTTTAAGGTCCTTAGAGTCCCCTTTCTTGTGAATGAGGATAATGTTTGCATTCTTCCATGGTTCCGGTACCGTTGATGACACCAGGCACTGCGTATACAGGGTGGCCAGTTTTTCTAGCACGATATCCCCCCCGTCCTTCAGCAAATCTGTAGTTATCTGATCCTCTCCAGCTGATTTCCCCCTTTTCATAGTTTCTAGTGCTTTCTTGACCTCGTCCTTCGTCACTGGTGGAACGTCTGACTGTTTTTCCCTACCGCCAATCTCATTACGGTCCTGACTACTTTGGCTACAGTAGAGATCTGTATAGAACTCCTCGGCTACTTTGACTATCTTTTCCATATTAGTGATGACGTTGCCCGCCTTGTCCCTTATCGCATACATCTGGTTCTTGCCTATGCCCAATTTTTTCTTTACCGCTTTAAGGCTTCCCCCGTTCTTTACAGCACGCTCAATTTTCTCCATGTTATACTTCCTTATACAACACATTTGCTAATATTTAAATGATAATAACATTGAAAACTCAACCTTACAGTCTTTACCTTGACTGTTATACTAATACTTTATATCATGCAAGCATTATGCAACTTAAATTACATTTTTATGAAATTATTTTCATCTTCGGTGCTATGTATGGATGGTTTCGCATCTAGTGCTGAAAGATGGTTTTGCTGTTGCAGACGAGTTGCTGTAATGTTAGCCTTGACGAAGCTTCGATATGATCAGTTTTTTTTTTTTGTTTGCTATTCATGTGCAGGCTTGGGAAAAATTCGGATTAAAATGGACAAAAGTAGCTACCATGCCGCAATGCATGTCTATATATGCTTGTAGAACGCTTGCAGAGCGACAGTGTTCTTATATAAAGACTCGGTTCTTGTGTGTAGTACGCTGACATGCCGCTGGAGTATCTACCTTCCGTGTTCGTTCATTTCGGGGCTGCACACACCACGAAACAAGCGAGCGACAGCGCGAAATCATGCAATAGCCACCCGCCGCCGCTGAAGCAGATGCGGAGTGAACAGTGAGCAGGTTGCGCCCCTTGCGGCGGCGGAGAGCGTAACTCAAGGAGAAAAGTTCCCAATGTTCACGAGGCGATTGAGAAGGCCGTAAGAAAGAGCGCGCGCTCTCCCTCGAGACCGGCCGGGGAGCATCATGGAAAAAAAAAAAGACGAGCATAACCGATGATGATGATCTACCCAAGCACGCTATCGCTGCCTGGTAGCGTGTGCACACTACAAGGCCAGCTAGGCTCAGTAGGGCTCCAAAGATGACGCTTGTTACTACTAGCAGACGACTCTCGCGGTGGTAATGGTGGTGCGATGATTGTGCGAGGAAAAAAAAAAATTCCAATTTTTGACGCCCAATGTTGGGGGTGCGAGCATTACGCGAGTGCGAGCATTATGCGAGTAAATACGGTACACATTGTCATCCACCCAAGCGCAGCCATATGGCTACAAAGGAAAGCTATACAGCTTCCTCAGAAACTTCGTAGTTAAAAAAAATTCGTCCTGGTCCGGGGATTGAACCCAGCACCACCGCCACTCCGGGGCCGTCACTCTACCGACTCAGCTAAGCAGGACGGCCAGCAGATCAGATGGTAGGGGGAGAGCGGATTGATCTATAACTCGAAGCGGGAAATGTGTTGGTCAAATATTTGTGTTGTTTTGTGTTCTTAACTGCTCTGCTGCCTTCTTCTAAGAGCTCTGTGTAGTATGTATTTTTATCTGTACTGTCATGCCTTTTTATGCATCTTTTTTTACTCTTTGATTTGGTCTATATAGTCTATGTTCAATTTATCTTATTGTGAATTATTGCTGTCAGCGGTGATATAATAAAATTGAATTGAATTTAAAGAAAGTAACCGTAGAAGACACGTGTTATTTTCTTGTCAGTTGGATGTTCCGCTTGCTGCCATTCGCTGGGTTTTCGTTCTATTATTCTGAGGTGCAGCCTGGTTTTCGTTATCTTGTGCTATGTCTGAATCCGTGCCGGGCCCGCTAAGCTTTTGTCTTTGACCTCATCCCACACGTACGTCACCTTGTTGAGAACCAGCTTATCGTACTTCAGATACGCTTTATCATAAGGTGTGCGGCTGTCTTTAAAGGTCGACCATAGCTGCTTCCTTACTTTTTTTAATTCTGGGTGAATAGTCCTCCGACATCGAATAATCGGTATCCTTCAGTTTCGTTGCATTTCTCAGAAGCTGCATTTTCTCGTCGAAATTACAAATGCGCATTATCACGGGCCGCATTTTGTTTGGTCCCTTTCTTATATGTGGTCAAGACTGTTTCGTTTGTGGATTCAGCGATTCGATAAACAATCAAGTTATTGCGTCGACTTCTGTTCTCACGGCCATCTATCTTAAATTCTCTATCTTAATCTTCTTAATCTCGGCCATCTATTTTATCACTCTTAAATTTGCGACTACTAGATTTTATACTAACCTGTGCAAAAACGACGACCCAGGCTAGCCGTGTCTGCATACTTTGGTTGGTCCCACTGATAAAAAGAGCTTGAGGGTCGGTGCCGGTCGGCTCGGGTGTTGACGATGTTGCTCCGATGTGCCTTAGTAGAACAAGAAAATGTCCCAAGTTCAAGGCATTTCTTCCAGTCCGCCATCAAGCGATGCACTTGGGGATGAAGTTTGTAGATGGGCGATGGATTGACGAAGCGAAATTCTTGAAATGTAACCGGCTCATTGCATGCAGGTAAAACCTGCACAAAAAAGACGACCAGGTTAGCCGCGTCTTCATACTTTGGTTGTCCCTTGCCCACCATGTTTCAAGATCTAGCGCCACGCTTTCGACAGCATCTTCGGTAGGAAACTCTAAAAAGAGATCGCCAGCGCCGTGTGTCTGCTATGTAACTCCTTTTCTTTCAAGTCTTTCAATTGCTAAAAGACCGCTTAGGTGAAAGAGTTTTTGCTCTCTCGTGTGACACCGGTATTAATTTCAACATTATGGTAGAAATGCCAAAAGTTTGCCAAGTTAGGGAAAATGGCACAATATATTCCGCAGTGCATTTTCATTTTAAACTGGCACATAGAAAGTATGTTATTCATGCGCATTTTTTTTTTTCTTTCTTGGGCTGAGCCACCATCGCGGCTGCGCCGCAATGCGACGCGCAATATATTAGTTTGACGCCAGCGCATAACTAAGAACTATGAACGCGATCCGATCGGCACAAACGCGCAGCCAGCTCTACGAAGACAATGTGTCCTCGCAGTTTACGCACTGGAGAATAAGTTTGACAGCAATTTCTTATTTATGCTCACCTTTTTCAACGTGAGTATCGCTGCCGTATGTTTTACACTTAGCCTGTCTCGGCAAACTGTCTGCATCTGACGATCGTGAACTCTGCCTCGCCAAGCGGACTGTCCGCTGCGCTGCTGTCATCATCACGAAAACATCCCGATGCCTGCATCACCGCTGAGGTTTCAACTGAGTCAAATGCTTTTTCGTAATCAATGAATGCTGGTTATATTAAGGCTGGTAAGGGCTGGTTATATTCTGATCATTTACATTAATTAGGAGATGGATTTTGGGTGCTAGGGATTCTTATTTCTAGATGGACAGTTTTTATCTATCATGGGCAGATGAGCATAGGCTCATTCAGAGAAATTTTTTTTTTACCCGTCATGTTCAATGTCCGGCAACATTTTCATGCCTCAGGTCCGTTCAAGTGGCAAGCACCAAGAGAAGGGCTGCAAAACCGTATCCAGGAGATGGATGCAGCGTCAACTTGCAGCGAAGCTTGAGGCGTAACTTCGGGAGCACTGTAGCGATGCACACTGCAAAGTTTAATTTTTATACTGACTTTATTTGCGCTTTTAGGTTTTCATTGCTTACTTCTTTTAGCAGGACAGAACAATTTGTGCTATACATAGTCTTCTGGTAAATGCCTTTGGATGGGCATTTTTTTTCTGTTTTCTTCTAGGAGTGTCAAATGTGGTTTCAAAGTTTCTAACACTATTTCCAAAGACGGGCAGTGATCACCCCCCCTTAGCGTTTCTCGGTAATTGTATGGTGTGTTGCGGAACAGCGCTTCTTTAATTTCCCAAATCCATGCATTTTATTTTGAGGCACATGCTATGTGCCGACTTTGAAATATTATGTAATTTGCACTTTTGGTAAAATTCTTAGTGCCTGTTTGTCTCCGTTCGGTGCCTAAAATGGAATTTTACCTGCCATTTTTAGTGCCTAAATATCTGGCCTCTAATCATAACATTAGGCACTTAGCATAAGAGACCATCTAACGTTGTGTTTGGTGGGGCCTGATTGGCTTCAAACTGGGCTTAGTGCACAGAATGTTGATCAGGCTTGCACTTGTCGGGGTGAATCTGTGCAGCTGAAATGTGGGAGTCGAGGTTTCCGTGTAGATGACACATTCTTATTTTTATGAAACCAGCTAGCCATATTTTTGGCCACTCATAGGCACAAAGTGGTTTCGCAACAGAATGAATTTCTTGTAGAACTGTGCCCACATTTGGACGAAGGAAGCTCAAATGTCCTACTGCAAGTGCAAACGCCCCCTTGCAAACTCTGTTAAACGTTTTGAACCCCCTTGCCCATTTATTTTGCTTCCTAGCTTGGTAGCCTGCAAGATGCATGTCATAGCCAAAAAAAATGGGTGAACAAACTAGAGTGTTAGTTTTCTATATCATTGCTGCTAGAAAGACGAGTAGAAAGACAGGTGGAATGTGTGTGCCTTTTGTTATGAACATGTGGGCCTTGAATTGTTTCAGTGTGCCCGATGATGGCCTGCCCCGGCTCTTTGCTGCCTACCCGGAGTGGTACATCGAGGACATTGCTGACTTCCTGCTCTTTGTCATTCAGTACGTAAGCTGCTGCTTCTGTGGGAACATTTGCACCATCTCTTGGTGCTGCGAGAAAAATGAAGTCTCGATGCAACGTTGCACTGCAGTAAGAAATCTGTGGTAATGCTACAATGTGTGTGGGGACCATGCACATATAGACCTTGCGTTTATTACTATATTTTTACTGAGTTATGCAGAGTAACTACAGATTCGGACCATGAAAAGGAAGTTAACTAGGAGAACAGGATTGGGTTGGAATGCATTTGGCAAGTATTCACAGATTATGACTAGCAGCCTACCGTTATCGCTCGAGAGGAAAGTATACCTTTACTCACCTATGGGACTAAAATATGGAGGTTAATGAGAGGGGTTCTACTGAAGTTGAGGACAACGCAGAGGGCTGTGGAACGAAAAATGATAAGTGTAGCTATAGAGATTGGAAGTGTGCAGAGTGGGTCAAGGAAATAACTCAAGTCAATGACATTTTAGTTGAAATTAAGAAGAAATGGACACGGGCAGGACATGTAGCGCGAAAAGAGGACCACGAATGGTTTCTAAGAGTAACCATTTGGATTACATATGTAGCCGGAATCAACGAGGCACTTGCACATATTTTCCGCAAGCACGGCGTCAACATCGCGCATGTCCCAACGACTAAGGTGCGGACTGAGCTTGTCAGCGTGAAGAATCAGCTCCCTCGTAAAAACTTTCCCGGCGTTGTACAGTCGAACCCGGATATATCGAACTCGAAGGGGATCGCGAAATATTGTCGAAGCGGCGGCGAGACGACGCAAAAGATGACGACTGTGGGAACACAAGCGCGAGCTGAAAGAAGAAGGAGGAAGCTTGATCGCAAGACTCGTTCTAGGCCACTAATCAAACCGTCTTATATTATGACCCTCCTTGGCGTTCTGTCGAGACGTGACAATATATCGATAATTCGATATACAGAAGTCGGCTTGGGACAGCACTTACGATGAGAAAAAACGATACCGCAGTTGTCGCGTAATCAACTCACTCGCATAATGAACTCACCCTTCACTTTTGCACTCGAGAATTTGGAAAAAAAAAAAAAAAAAGCGTTAAGGCCAGCTCGCTCACATGCAAGCGATAAAGCTAATCTCAGCGACGAGCCGCAGCGACAGAGCAGAAAATTTCCAACTTGTTGGAACTGCGTCTCCCTCTGCCGTTCGAGCCACCGCGGCAGCTCGAAACAACTGCAAATGCTGTTTGAAGCGAAAAATGCTAAAAGCCGGTGTCATGATCGCAGCTGACCGCGTGCTTTCTTTAATTCATACATGCAAGAATAAACGACTACAGCAAAAAAAAAGAAAAGAAAAAAGGCCTCTTCGTAAAGCGATATCTTACGCTACGCCGCACGTACAGCACAATGATAAAAATAAACGACTCTCGGGGGAAAAAAAAAAGAAAAAAAAATATAGATCTTTCGGTTAACTTCCGCAGGCGTTGGGTTGTGTATGCTATAATGATTTAATATGCATGGTAAAATAAAACGAAGGCTCTGGTTACCGTATAACGTCCTCGTTCGAGGAACGACCCATATTTGTTTACTTCTGGTGTGAAAGGGTTTTTCGTAAGGCTTAAGTCCAGATATATTCTTCAAGAAGTCAGTTAAGCATTGAGGTGACAATTTAAGGCAGTGAAGTAGACGATACTCAAACATGGCATGCACACTATGAATCCTATATTTCGAAAATGTTTCTGTATGGGCAGTGTAGCATGCACCCATTGCCTTCTTTTGGAGACCGAGTATGATGTTTAGATTTGTTTTGGATGTTGTACCCCAAACGAGGGGCAGTAGTTTATGTGTGATTGAATTATAGCGTGATAAATAAGTAGCTTATGCTTTGGGGAAAATTCGTTATGCAGTCTCGAGAGGAAACCAACAGATCTAGTGAGCTTGCTTTCAATATACATTATATGGTCAGACAATCTCATGCGAGAGTCGAATACAACACCGAGTGATATGAATTTGTCTACAATTTCAATTATGTTATTTTCTAGATGATGCAGAGTATTGTTTACTGTAATATCCAGGCTAAAGGGACAAGAAAAGACTGCTTTGGTTTTGTTAGAGTTAATTACCAAACCATTTGTGGAGAGCACGAAGAACCAGATTTGCACTATTGATTAGTTCGGCAGAAGATCCCTTAAGAAAAAAACTTGTGTCGTCAGCGTACTGAATACAACTTGTATGATAAGCTATGCTCGGAAGGTCGTTAGCATATACATTAAAGAGGAACGGTCCAAGAAGGCTACCTTGCGGGACAGCACATTCAATGAGAAGGCAGCTAGACTTATGGTTATCGGCCGAAACGACCTGCTGGCGCATGTTTAAATAAGAACGAAAGAGTTGGAGGGAAAGACCACGGACACCATAGCTTTCAAGTTTACAGAGTAGTATTTCATGATTAAGAAGGTCGAAAGCTTTTGTAAAGTCGATGAAAATACCAAGGGTCAAACTTTTAATTATTTAAAATGATTTCCTTTTGCAAGAGTAAAGCAGATTCCGCGGACTTGCCCTTTCGAAATCCAAACTGACTGGCATTTATTAAGGCATGTTTAGAAAAGAACCCATCGATTCTCTTGAGCATTACTTTTTCAAAAGCCTTTGAAAAAACAGGGAGAATAGAAATTGGCCTATAGTTTGTCATCTTGTTTCTATTGCCTCCTTTGAAAATAACAGTTACGTTTGCATATTTCATTCGTGCAAGAAAAATTCCTGACGTGAGCGACAAGTTAAGGATGTAGCTTAAGCATGGTGCTAAGAGATCCGAAACAAATTTAACTGGTTTAATTTGGAAGCCATCGAAATCGGTGCAACTTGTAGCTTTTAGGTTCGTTATAACGCTAAAAACTTCCTCGGTCAGTGAATTTAAACCATTTGGATTCCAAGGGAAGTTAAGTAGCAAGGGTTGGCAGAATATTAGGCGGGCGGATCAAGTCAAGAAGTTCACAGGGGTCACAGTACTGGGTTAATTGGGTATAGTGCAGCTGATGGTGATGATATTAAAACCTTTTCTGAAGAATCGGCTTGTTGTAGCAGAGGCTGATTGATTCTTCGGGCTCAGTTTGCTTTGTTAATTCAAGTTTTTTCCATACATGCCTAGTGGCCTGAGAAATATTTCATTGACTATAACATCTGAATCTTTTAGTTTGGTCTTTGCACCGAAAACTCGTTTTCCGATTTTATGATGTGGAAATTTGACAATTTTAGGTCGTGTTTTTTCAGGTCCAGCCATATCGATTCTATGAGTGTGCTTCAGTGTCCATTTCGGCTGAATTACAGACATTTCTTCTTGAACAATTTGCCGCACCTTTTTCTCAAATTCAGCCGATAATTCAGTTATTACGTCTGGAACATTGAAAATACCTTATTCACCCTGCAAGACCTATCTTCTAAATCGTTTCACTGTCATGCCATGAACTGCATCCAGCAGTTTATCTTTAGGCAAGTCCTGTCCTTCTGATTGGCAGTGAAACAGATCCTGTCCTTCTTCAGTTTAGTCCCTAAGTTCATGAAGCAATGCTTGTTCGGCCCAGGATTCAGCATCAGTTTTCATCACGCATTCATGAAAGACAACAACGAGTGTTTAGAAGAACTAAGCTGGAACAAATTGTTCCCACTAAACTTGGCTTAAGTAGAGCAGGCAGATGACATCCAGCAGATCGACGGAGCATGCGTCACTTCTTGCTGCAGCAACTGTGGTTGGCCACCATTGCAACACCTAGATATGGTCGCAATCTGGCAGAAGCGGAACAAGCCTGTCAGCCCACTTTACTGGCAAATCTCAGTGCGTTTGAGCCACAAATCTCCATGTTGTGAGCCATTAAATTAACTCATAAGCTACTCAGTCTTAGTTCACAGCATATTCATTGCAAAGAAACTGATGTGCGGTGTTTCATTCTTTCAATCACTATTCACTCAGTTCAAAAATGGTTAATTAGTTATTGTATCGTTCTGGACTAGGGAAACATATGTATTTCAAATTATGACAGTATGCTGTCATAACTCCTTGTTAATTGTTTTTAATTTGTCTCTGCTACTGATTTAATGCCTGACCGGCCTTGAGAGTAATAAAATGAAATCAAATGAAAATATAGAAATGAACCCTCAGGGAGCGTTACTCTGCAACTTTTAGCCAGAGTTCTGCAGAAACAGGCAATCCAGCAAATTAATCAAGTTAAGATTACAAAGGATTATTTGGATTCGAGCAAAGGTGGAACTACCTCCTAACAGAAAAACACACACAAAGAGGCTGGCTAGCAACTAGTTGGGTTGTGTTGGGTTGTGTTGGGTTTTATGGCGCATAAGCAACTAAGGCTATCATGCGCCAAGAGCGAGGTTAATGTATGTTCTGGTTGCAAAAGAGGAAATGGATATGTTTAATCTATAGTTTATTTAAAAAGCTTCCTTCTTCTAGGAAACTGAGAACAGATGCTAGGTTTACAAGTGCTCTTTCTCCTAAAAGCAAGGTGGGATGGAATGGGATGGTATGATTGTAAAATATAGTAAAATGTTTTCTCCGTAGTGCCTCAAGTTTTGAGCATGTAATTAGAATGTGGTTTACAGTGAGTATCTCGTCGCATTCTTCACAGGTCGGTTTGTTATGTTTCATTAGCAGAAAGTTATGTGTTAGATGTGTATGTCCAATACGAAGACGGCATACTATCACTTCCATAAAACGTTGTTGATGTGTGCTCGATTGCCATTCTCCTAGTACAGGCTTTATGAGACGCAACTTATTATTTTCTTGGTTGTTCCATCTGGACTGCCATTTATTCATCTGTTTATGTTTTATTAATTTCAAGCAATCACTATGTGGTATGTTTACTTTCTGAATCAATTTGTTGTGGGCAAGTGCAGCACATTTGTCTGCTCTTTCATTGCCGTCAATGCCTACGTGACTAGGGACCCAACAGAACACTGTTATGTCCTTGTGTTGTGATCATTTTTACATTATGTATTATGTCACCGATTAGAGGCATGGCAGCATTTCTGTGATTTAAAGCCATCAGTACACTCAAAGAATCGGTGTAGATGACACTGTTCCCAATGCCTTCATTCACTATTTTTTCTACAGCTGTAAGGAAAGCTGAAACATATGTATTTCAAATTATGACAGTATGCTGTCATAACTCCTTGTTAATTGTTTTTAATTTGTCTCTGCTACTGATTTAATGCCTGACCGGCCTTGAGAGTAATAAAATGAAATCAAATGAAAATATAGAAATGAACCCTCAGGGAGCGTTACTCTGCAACTTTTAGCCAGAGTTCTGCAGAAACAGGCAATCCGGCAAATTAATCAAGTTAAGATTACAAAGGATTATTTGGATTCGAGCAAAGGTGGAACTACCTCCTAACAGAAAAACACACACAAAGAGGCTGGCTAGCAACTAGTCTTTAATCCAACCTTTAAAGAAATGAAGATGAGACACAGGCGCTACTCACAGCTAAATTTTATTAAAACCATGAAGCACCCTATATAAGGTGAAGAGAAAAGAAGGGCGCAATGGGAGGAGAGGATGACGAAGGCAAGGAAACAACCCAGAATAATAACGAGAAAAATATCGGTAGGCAAAATTCGTAGGCAAAAAAGAGGTAAAGGAGTACTGATACACTTACTGCCAAACTTCATAATGTGAAACACCTCATAACTAACGTTTTATCTTTGCTCTTTCCAAAAATCATTCAGTATAAAACGTGACGCGCGGTTTTGAACAGATTCGATTTCAGATTCTAGAGATGCAAGGCCAGGGTCCCAGACAGAGGCTGCATATTCCTAAACTGGAATATACTGGAAAACCGCGCGTCACGTTTTATACTTTCCAACTATCACCGTAACTCCAGTGTTACCGTTATGAAAACAACATTATCATTGCCACCGCTTTCACTACGCAGAAAAATTTCTCGCTTATGCCTTAAGAGCCGGCTACTAACTACCCCCACATATGTTTCAGGTCGCATTGATCATCTTCACAAAGTAGGTGTTCCGTCACGTCATACTAAACACGCCTCTTATTCTTTTGTTCCAAACACTTCTGTCAGTTGGAACCACCTTCCTAGGCACATTGCTGGTATTACGGACCCAAATTCTTTTAAGACTGCCGTATGTAATCTATATTTATACTAGATGGTAGTCAATTGTTTTTGTTTGTTTTCGGTGACATTGTTGACTGTCGGAAATGTGTTTTTTTTTTTCTCAAGTGCTTTTCCGCTTTTTTTTTTTTTTTGCGCCAATCCTCCTTTTTTTTTATTTTGATCACTTTTCGCCATGTTATTGTTTCTATGTTGTTTTATGCTGCACTGTACCCTGTACCAATGTATCTTTCCCACTCCCCTCTTTAATGCCTTCGGGCCTTCGGGTATATGAATAAATAAATAAACCGCGACTCACACCCATTGCATTTGATTACGTGCTCGACCAATGTCCTTTAAATCTGATAGACTTCAGGCATTCCCCAAACGCCCGTTGATGCAGCAGCCAGTATTGGAGGAGGGTACACTACACCCTTGATTTCAAAAATGTGATTGCTTTTAATTGTGTTGTGTTTTTTGGCGCATAAGCAACTAAGGCTATCATGCGCCACGAGCAAGGTGAAAGTTTTGTTTTGCAAGAAATGGGAAAATGAGTGTGGTAAAAACTACTTTGTTTAAAAAATCTTTTAAAAACTTGGGTTGTTTTAGATCCAATGGCGCTTAAGCTGCCAACACCATGATGTGCCTAGCACAAGGTTTCAGTTTCTCTTATTGAAGTATGTTTCATTTTTTCCTACAGTTTGTGTAAAACATTTGCTTCCCTTATGAAACTAAAAACACAGGATAAATCAACAAGTCCATCATCATCTAAAATCAGTTTAGGGTGAAAAGGAATGTATTCTTTGTAAATTTTGTAAAGCGCAATTTTGCCATGGCTTCAGCAGACATTCACCAACTGGGCCGACAACAGCTCTCTTTAAAGGGTTAGAAACGTCGCATGGTTCGATTCTAGAAAGAGAAAGGGATGCAATATTGAAAACTGTTGTCTTTTTTTTTTACTACAAGTGATTTTAAATGACATTGAAACTCAAGGTGCAAATTGTGCCTAACATGCAATCAAGAACTGCAGCATTTAAAGAAATTTCTCTAACTTAATTAAAAAAGAATATGGTGTGCAGAGAAGTCGAAGAATGCATTGACAGACATGGTGTAGTGAAATTTCAAAACTGTTTTATGGAACCACCTACTTGCATTCCAACATCATCAGGGGAGTCTGTACATCCAACTTGAGGGGACATTCCCCATTTTGAGGGATTTGCTCCTTGCGCGTAATGACAGACGTCTTATGACTGCTATTCAAGTGACAAGCATCATTAAAGCTCAACTCCGGTGGTTTTTTCATCATTTTCTGTTTTTCATTGAATTACATTCCTCGGCAAGTCCTGACTTCAACACAAAAAACCGTTTTTCGAAATTCCAATTAGAAGTATTTTTAGAAAAGAAAAACAGCAAATGGAAACCGAAACTGCTTTCACGGCTAGAAACGACGTCCCAGGTGACGAAATGGTGATGTCACACTCAGTATTGCATTGGATGGTGAAAATAACGTATGGAAATCATGAAACATTGCATAAAATGTCTGAGGTAGTTCAATATAAGCCTCACAATTTCATAATCATGCGGGAAGTGGACAGTAATGCCGGTATACTGTTTGTGACGTGAGAAACTGTCTTGCCACTAGAAATAGTCTCAACTTAAGCCATGAAAACAGCATATTTTAAAGTCGTGTTGCGCAAGAACGGATTATTGTACGGCGCCCAAATTTTGTAGAACGCGTCAGGACGGAGAGGAGAATATACAGTAAAATTTTTATTAGAATATTCAAATGTCAAAAAACCTCCGGAGTTGCCCTTTAAGGTGTTCCGCTATGTCTAATTCTTTACGAAGCAATGTTCTGCAATTTCTAGTCATGTACATTGGCAGTATAGACTGCTCCCATACACCTCAGCGCACTGCAAGATCAAGCGGGGAATAGCAAAAGCCACGTAGACAAGATACTGCTACCGGGCTGTAAAAGCTGAAAGCAGCAGGTTACCCGACGCAGTGTGGCAGAAGGAATACTGCAAGAGGCGGAAAAGATATCAAGATCGGAGCTTTTGGATCATACCAGTTGCGAAACTCCGCCTCAAAAAGTGACCAAATTTTGTGCGCATTTTTCGGGCGTCTATGAATTGTCGCGCCATCTGGAAGCGCTCAATACAAGCTTTTTGCTATTGCCGCCATTGCCTTTAGGAAATCAAAATTTTCTCTCCTCTTTTCCATCTTGGTTAACTATATGGTTGTTATCTTAAAAATTTTTGCCTCTGCAAGTCTTCAACTAATTTTGTTTTCCATAATGGTTGTGTATTTATCAACAATCAGAAAGTTTGGAATTTGGACGCAGTTTCCGTTAATGGCTGCGGGTGCCGCCATCATTCGTAAACACCCGAATTTTGACCAATCAAAACTGCTGTTTTTTAATACATGGGCCCTATGGGAAGTTTCGCAACTGGTAGCATTGAGGAGCTCTGATCAAGACCGCATCGTAAGAAAGGAAGCCATTTTTCGTCATTCCATACATTCATGGTTTTTTTCCACAATAAGCGCAAAAGCTGGCGTAAATATGTCAGCACCTAACCAGTTGAAGAGCATGTGTGCCACAAAAGAATCACAAGAGCATGCACAGAAAATGCCTAAAAGATGTAGTGTAGGAGATAACCCTGTCATGCGGGTATCTGTGAATGGCTCCAAGAGCACAAAAGATCCCTGAAAGGCGTCATGAGCACTGAACTGACAAAACACTGCCGAGCGCATGATTTTGTTCCCCAGCTCTGCAACACCACAGTCATATCGTCGTACTCAGATCAACGGACCAGGGGAAATTCAAGAAGCCATTAACATTCAGCAGAATGGCGTCAGCTCAGCGAAATTGATTATCTGTGTGTGATGGCTTGTCTATCTTCCCTTTTCTTTTTTGTTCAAGCATGCAGCACTGACGAACACACAGTGTGTCCCCTCTCGTGTTAGTGCTAGCAGCCCTGATAGTCCTGCACCAAGTGCATTTCATGATGATGATGAACTGATTTTTTTTCTGGCGCAAGGGCATCTATGGCCAAAGAGCGCCAAACACAAGGTGAAATGCCATCTCCGGTTGATGTGATAGTTTTGGTGATTATGATGATGATGTGCTAAAATCTATGGTGTATAGGGCCTAAAAGTTCGTTTGCAGTGTATGATCTCTAAAAACAGTGGTGTATAGAGCCTAAAACGTTCCGAGATGTATAGTGGTCTGAGTGAAATATTAAAAGAAGAAATGTAAATGTTAAAACGCTAGTTATCTAAGTAAGAGGGACGGGTGGGCGTTGATAAAAAATTCTCTTCGGGTGAGAACATTGGGTCATCGCCGAGAAATATGCACGGATGTTTCGGTATATGTATTTTGTGTATTTCGGGAAAATGATTTCGATCAATGGTCTTAAAGGTACGTCCGACGGACCCGGTGCGTTTTTCTTCGGGATACGACGGACGGATCCGGGAAGTATTTTTCAGAGGTACGGCGGACGGACCCGATCGGTAGGGTTCTTCCGACGGACCCAACGCATTTTTCTCCGATATGGGCCTTGGGATCCGTCGGGAAAGCCGGACGGATCCGAGATGCCCAGATGTGGTTGTAGCAACAACATGGTAGCCATATGTAGCCAAATCGAAGTTGGTATGAGGTGTACGTGCGAGGTGCAGGAAGTATGTACTACTGCATGCGTGAAATGTGAAATTACAAAGAATAGTACAGTGGCAAGAATAGTGCCTAGAATGGGTGATATACTACGTGATGGCATGATGATAGGTTTACGTGAGTTGGACCGCGGCAGGGTCGCAAGCGCATGTAATCGCGGTGTTGACGGCCAGCCCGCGGCCCGCACGCCCGCTCATTTGGTCCTCGTTATCATGTGCATTAACGTCTACGACGGTCGTTATGTAGTTATGTAGTTTTGATTCTTCAAAGTTTCCTCACTTCTATCTGTGATGAGATGCGTCACGTAACGCATCGCTTTCTGCTCGCATTGAGGTTTGGTGCTGCAAGTTCTACGTAGTCGCTGAAAAAGCTGGGTGCCGCCGGCGTGTCTCTAGCCCAAGCATCGCGTCATTCGTGTTTGTTGGAGGTGTGGTTTGTGCTTACCGTGAGATGCTGTGATGTACGGATTACGTCCTACTAGAGTGCTGTGTGAGACTACGAAGAGTGCTGTGATGAGTGCGCCGATGTCCGGACGGACATCAGTGTGTCCGTTTATGATCGGCGATGTTGCACGTGCATGTCAGTGTTTATTAGGTGCAGTGGTAATTTATTTACACGCGCTGTGCAACAATCAGACGAAAATAAGTCATCGACAATTTGTTAGCCTGCAGAGCTCAAAACTCGGAAAATGGGAATGCACATGATGCAGTTTTCGCATGTTGGAGCTAGTGGACCGGAAAATAAGTGCCCAGCCCACACCGCCGGGATGCGCATTACTACAGGTGAAATGGTTCAGATTTCTGTAAAATAGCTGCTTGGCACAGCACCTTCCTAAATGTTCAGGCTTTGTACTATTGTTGAAGGCCACTTTATCATTAATAAAGGAACGAATATGCTTTATGTGTTAATGACTAGTGCTTTTTCAACATATGTTCATTTTTTTCGTTTTTCCTTAGTTTTCTTTGTTTTTCATGCTAGAAAAACACAAATAGCACACTTTTAAACTTGTCAGTCCAAAGCTGAACATGAATATCTGCCATGCATGTGACAGCTTTAATGCTAGAAAGGTTGACGTGTATAGCATGTACGTAGACGCTGCGACATCTTAGTGGCACGTTCGGCTACTTGCCCCAAGGTCGTGATGTTTAATGCCAGTGATGGCAGTCGCACTTTGGTGCAGGTGAAATGCAAATGCTTCTGTTTCCTGCAAGATGTCAACGCAAAGTACAAAGCCCGGGCAGTGAAATTAGTCTGGGGCTCTCCACTACGGTATTTTTCATAGCTACATATGTCACTTTAGGATGTGAAACCCTACATGCCACAGGTAGGCTGCATTGTTTTTTAGATTTTGTAACCTCTCGTCTATGTTTTGCAACATGTGGCTAATTTTAGTTCTCGAACAGTTGTTAAAGATGAAACCAAAGCAGTTCTTGGCATGGTTTCCTGCTTGGATTAATTTGCTAATTGCAGTTCTTTGAAACTTGCATCAATGCTGGACAGTTCAAATAGCAGGCAGTTGAATTACAGAAATGATGTGGATCGTGCATTTCAGTTCGGACAAATGGAAAGTAACGGTCCCCTCCTTGCATGCATAGGTGCTCTTAGACAAATACATACTCGGGTGTGTGATTGTGACGCATATAAAGGGTCAACAGAAGGCCATGTGGAGCCAGTGTGATATTCTTTATGAAGGCTAAAGTAGAATTGTACAACAGCTGCTGTACCATGCAGAAAAAAATTGATCGTTTAGTGTATGATTAACTGACCATGAATAGCATCTTACTCAGAGTATGATGTGATATATATCTGGTTTAGCATCCCAGAATAACTACGGCTATGAGGAACACGATAGTTGAGGGCTCCGGTTTAATTTCGACCACCTGGGGTTCCTTTACATGCACTGACACCGCACGGTGCATGACGGCCTATTGTTTCGCCTCTATTGAAATGCTCCTGCTCTGGCTGGAACCAAATGTGCATCTTTGGGTTCAGCAGCCAAGCACTAACTACTGAGCCAGCACAATGGGGCCAAGTATCAAAATGCATGCCATTACATTTCCTTCTAGCCTGTAGTTTTCTTCACAGAACTAATGTATACAAGGAAAAGTAAATAGCAAGAAAACACTAGTTTTATTGCACATTATATTCACATTTCAGCAAACATTCTCTAGGAAAAAAATTCTCATAATGTTTGCATGGAAACTATGAACATCTTACAAAAAAACAATGCACTTACTCCACTCCAATTATTAATGGGCAAGGTTGCATCTATGCTACTACACTGCACTTATCACAAAACCACAAGCCCCATCTGCTTTGGCCAATCACTTGATGAAACGAACGGAGACAGATGTCGCACACCACAGACTGGTCGTCTCGCAACATATCTCTGCATATGTTGCATTTCAATTTTATGCCTTTCCACTTAGCTTCAACTGTTGCCAGCATTACTAGTCACCCATCTTTTCTGAAATTCCATTTTACGCTGTTGGGATCAGCATGCTTGTTAACGATGGTCTCTGGAATTTTCGATCCTATCATTTTCACATCTTCCTCATCTGGAAGAATGAAGGAAATGACAAGCTTTGAGCAGAAAAAAAAATTAGGGAGACTCCTAATCTCCACCTGTAAGGGTATGGTGTGCCAGCATTAATGGTTCTTGTCTGCAGATCCCACTGTGGATTCCCGTTAATTTACATGCCCTTTGCTACAAACATAATTACTAATTCCTTAATTCATGTCTCTGTTATCTCAGATATACTCATTAGCATACGGTCGTAGGCTGCCCTGTTAGGTGATAGACAACCTGGCATAGACCTCTGTAAGCCTCAACCTTTCTTAATTGGAGCTGAAACGTCCCAGAACATATTTCAAATATAACTTTGTAAGCTTGACTTAACACCTCCTGACTCGTGACATTTGGCTCGTGGCACTTTTGGCTTGTGCACAAGGGTCATCTGTTAAATACTGGTTAACATGCATGAAAAATACATTTTCACGCAAACTGGTGGCAAATGGTCAAGTGGTGCACTGCAGATTCTGAAATGTATACCTATATGCATGCAAGGATCGCATCATCACATAACATGATCAAGGGTTCTATCAGTACCTGTAGTTACATAGCATTTCAATGCCCATTAAAGGACCACCTCAGACGATGGTTGTTGTTACCACAAGACCTGTTCTAGCAGCGTACTGACACCATTCCACTGAGCGATGGACATGTATATGCACACCCTAGATAGCTCATGATTGTGGATCTCATTTATTTCTGACTTCCAACGAGTTCCTGTCATCAGAAACCCTACACTTTATGAAATCGGGACAGCTGTCTTGAAAGGTGATGAAAAGAAATAACCAGGTTACCTTGATGCAATGCTAAATTACAGAGGGTGAATATGCTGCATGAAGATAACAAGAAGCTTGTACAAAGAAAAGTGAGAGTGAAATGGCAGGATTTTTGAAACAATGAAATAAACTACAAACTATACTTGTCAAACCTGTCATTAAGGAATGGAAATCATGCAGTAATCAAAAACATAACATGGAGGCCATTTTAGGTCATCTTCACAAAACACATACCCACACCTCACACACAGCTTCATACTTATGAAAGAGGACAAACCAATATGCAAGGAGTGTGGGGATGAACTAACAATAAACCATATCTTACACGTGCACCAGAGTCGAGAAAAGAGGAAACATTTTGTATAATTTTGCAACAGATCCCTTTCCATCCCAGCATGATTCTAGGAGAGACGTGCAAATTTCCTGCATTTTTGGTTTCCTAAAATGTTCCTAAACAAGCTACATCCTAAAGAACATTTTAGTCATTACACACAAAATAAATACATTAAACCTTGTTCTTGGTGCATGGCAGCATTAGTCGCTTATGCACCATAAAAATCAACACAATGCTGTAAGGTTAGCTATGTTATATGAGAAGCTTTCGGTCTGGTGTGGTCCTTATTCACGTGACAGCGCTGTCATGAGGGTCTATGTCCCAGCGATCAGAAAGTGACCTATTCCAATAATTTTACAAACTGAAAGCGATTCTACAGATTTCTAAAGACTGGAGTGCTCAAATGTTTTATCAACGTCCGCCTGCTTTGACAGCCTGGAGTGAAACTGTTGAAGAGAATACATTTTTGTACATTTAACGTGTTTCTGAAGGCGTTGCTTTCAATTACGGCGCCCACAAAAAGCAGCTGAATGTCAAACGCCGCCTAGGTAGGCTTTCTAGCAAGACAGCGGTGTAGCGTGGAAAATCGCTCCGCCGGTCCATCGCTGACGCCGCTAACTTGACAGGCGAACTGTTCAAACTGATCACACCTGAAACACTAAATTGCGCATGATCAAGGCAGAATTTCTCTTAACACTGAGCACTGGTAGCTATCAATTTCGCGCCCAATATTGTGAAAATCTGTCCTCTCTTCGATCATTGATACGTCCACGGTTGAACATTTATGCGCCTCGGGGTAGGCCAGCCGTTGGAACATGGATGCGTGGTTGTAGCAACGATCACTTGCATGGCACACTCTGAAAAATTCCAAGAGTCAGCTTCTGCAACGAAATGTGCAGAGCACATTTTCTACCGCGTACCTAAGTCCGGCGATGCATGCATATCGATCCCGATCGTTTCAAAGCTGCGCGGCCGTTCAGTCGGGTCATGCTAACCTCGAGCATGCGGGGGTTTAAACTACATGTACGCAAAATTCAACGACAAGAAAAAGATGCAGGCTAAGCACTTTAGTCTAGTCTTCCCCTAAATACCAAAGAACATTGCTGTTCACAGGGAATTCGGATCATTCGCGCTTCCGGCTTTCCGGTTGTGCACTCTTGCGGTGCGGTGCAGTAGGTCTTCGCCTCGACGAGTCGATGTGCAGCTCGCCGCAGTAGCAGCGCAGGCCTCTAGTAAATTCGGCATGTCTTCTGCCACGGCTCTGAGGTAGAATTTAAACGAAGAATTTAGCTAGAAACATCCTGTTTCCTCGGTCTGCATGTGAGGAACGAGCATAATGGCATTTCACATACATACTTTGGACTGCCGAATGTTCTGCACGGCGAGGTGTGTGTGTGTGTTGTGCCGGCGCTAGATCTTCGGAGGTCGATGCAGGACCTAAGACAGCGTAAATGCTAGGAGTAGCTCGCTTACATTACGGGCAGATCGAGGTAATAGTTTAGTGCGAAGCGAAAGCTGCTCGTGAATGTGCGTATCTCGATGCCAGCTGGTGGAGCTGGTGCAGTACGTAGCATCGCCTGCAGCTATGTGCGTGACAGCGATGCTTGCCGTACACAACCCTAAGTGAAGACCGTGATCTATGTTAGAACGGATGCACTCTTCGTAGCACCTCATCGAGAGTCGCGGCTAGCTGATATCATAGAGGATAAGATTCATTCACGCGTAGCAAGCGGTGGCCGCGTTCGACGTGCATATAGCCATGAGCCTGTATATCGACGTCCGCCGTATCTTTACGAGAATCGAATGGATACGTCGGACGTACCTTTAGACGCTGAAGGGTAGCGTTTGAGAGCAGGTATCACGCAAACCCTCGAAGCTTCCCCGAAGTCTTCCTTTTGTTCAGACCTGGCAGACGTTTTAACAGTATGCGAGACAGGTGCTCTCTGGTGCGACTCAAGCCTTGGCAGCATGCATACAGGTACTTCATCTCAGCTTGCCATCTTGTTGGGATACTTATTAAAACAATCTCATAAAGTCATAAGCTAAAATTACAGCCTGTACTCAAGATCCAAGCGTCATGGAGGGCTGGACTTCGATGTCACCCTCTCATCTCAATAGGTAAAAAACGCTCCACGGCGGGTCGGGCCCAGCCAGTGTGAAGATATGCTTTGTAGCTTTCCTCTATATAAACCCCACTATGTGTCAGTTAAAAGTTTCATTTCAGCGGTTGCGTTATTCCTGCAGCATTGAGCCAGCATCACTTTTTCGCTTTATATCGTGGCGTACCAAGCACAGGAAACCATGCTTTGGATAAGAAGCCTTTGAAAGCCGACATAAACATGGTCCACCCCTACAGTGAAGCTGATCTTGGCAAAGTAATGGCAAACTAAGAAGACTGGCACGCTGACATGTGTGGGATATTTAAAGTCCTCAAGTTATCGGATAAGGCGACCGAGGCCTCGATTGCTTACACAAGTGGTGAATTCAATGCTCGTCCATCACATGCTCGTGATGGACACGCCTACGATCTGGGGCCATCGCTGATTGGCCGCTGTCTTTCCCGTCTTCGCCGTGAGGTGGCACCCGCTGCCTTGCTGACGTCAAATTGACGTCATCTTGAAAGAGAACGGTTCCCGAAAGGAACCTCCGCTGGATACGGCCCCAGCTATTCTAGAGCACTATACCCCAGCCATGTGCGTGGGTGTGCCCATTCTTTTGCCGGAGCTCTCTCCTTCAGCACGCGCTACGCATGCTTCTCCAGCATGTGTTGCGAACCCTCTGCGCGCGGCGGCTGATGTGGCTATGGCGCCTGCAGACGTTAAGAAGCGGCAGGCTTGCTTTTCTTTTTTTTTTTTTTTTTTTTTTGGCGGGAGCCATTTTTCTTTGCATGTATAAATCAAGGGAAGCACGCCGTCAGCTGCTGCGATCATGACGCCCGCCCCAAGCGCGGCGTGATAAATCGAACCTTGTGCAATCAAGCCATCACGGGCACTCTGCCAAGTTCGCTCCCCGCCACCGGAGGAGCTATAAAAAGATAAACGCGCCCTGACGTTATCGCTGGGCAGCATCTTGGCACGCTGCCAAGAAATGAGCTGTTGCTGCGACGACCGAAACGGAGTGATGCGCGCCATCGGCATGCAAGCGAAAACGCTCGCGATTTTCTGCCGCAGCGACACAGAAACCTTGTTTTGAGCTGCCGCGGTGGCTCGAGCGGCGAGCGGGACGCAGTTCCAACAAGTTGGAAATTTTTCGCTCTGTCGCTGCCGCTAGTCGCTGAGATCGCTCAATCGCTTGCATGTGAGTGAGCTGGCCTTCAAGCATTTTTTTTTCAAATTCTCGGGTGCAAAAGTGGAGAGAGGGTTCATTATGCGAGTGGGTCAACAAGACCTTCAACGTGCTATTTGCAGGCGTCGTAAACAAAAGGGGCATACTTGCCGCTCATACCAAGGAGAGCGTCGATGTATTGCG
The DNA here is from genome assembly GCF_055883805.1 of Amblyomma maculatum. Lineage (NCBI taxonomy): Eukaryota > Metazoa > Arthropoda > Arachnida > Ixodida > Ixodidae > Amblyomma > Amblyomma maculatum. The sequence continues at coordinate 169,517,543 of NC_139353.1, read as the reverse complement.
CTCGTCACCCGGCGAAAAAAAAGGGCCTCGGGTAAAAAAAAATAATAATAAAAAATAAACCGCCAGTAGCGGTAAGACTCAAACTCGCTGCTGCTTGCTCCGTAACGTTCGGCGCTAACCGCTCGGCTACGCCGCGCCGAGGAACCTTGGAAATATTTCTAGTTTCTGTTGCCGGTCTAAAAATTACACCTTGATCATCGGCGCATGCTGCCTGCTCTCACGTCTTGCAACTAATGTTCTGGATGCATATGCGCACTATATTGTGCACTGGATCCATTTTAACATGTGGAATTTCACAGCGCTGGCAAATGTAGTGGCGCTGGCACTTCGGTCATGTTCTGCTACCGTGGACGTAATTTTCGCTGAACACAAACCTTGAAGGAAAAAAGTGCGACGAAGCTTCAAAACTGACAAGCGCAGCAGCGAGGACACTATTTTGCTGGTAACTAAATCTTATTGTATGTAAACATGTCAGGAAGCGTTGCTCGTTTTGTTTATACACAGTACAAGAAGGAGCGCAAAAGCTTGAGAAACATGTAAAGTATTGTGCATTACAAGCGCTCTATGTTTCTTTTTCTTCCTTTATGGGCCCCTCGCTCGGTGAATTACTCTCTTCATCGTTTTATTTATTTCGGCTGAGGCCGTCATTGCGAGTACGCTGTTGCCATGTTGGCCCTTCAGGGATGCGACGCCGCGGGCCGCGCCGGCTCGCTAGCTATCACGGAGTCTCCGCTTGCGTCATAGTGTGCGTCACTCAACTCCGACTACGTAGTCGGAGGGAACAGTTTGAATTCGACCGGCGGGAACAAGAAAAAACCTCAACTTCTTATCGCAATATCTCAGCAATTATTCGATTTTTTTGCTGCCGGATATGCGGCGACAGTGTCACCAAATGTAGTTTATTAGATTTTTATACCATCTTTGCCTGTCTTCAGTATCCCTTTAATGCAGTATGCTTCGTATAGACCGTTTACAGCGAGTAGTTCAACTCTTCCCTAACAGGTGGCGCCACTAGGACGGCCGTCATTGCTGGCCTTCGGAACGCATCGGCCGCAGTGCTAACTGCTGCTGTGTATCTTGTGTAAGAATACCAGCTGACTTTTAAACAGCGCTGCTTTGATGCAGGTGTCGTCTGTATTATCGAAGTATTCTGCGAGGAAGTAGAGCTAATGACCCTGTTGTTTATTGGCGGAAGAAAAGAAGACGCTTTCTACATAAGGTGCACATCGTGGCCTAGGCAACCGTTTCTCTGGGAGATGTATCACGAGTTCATGTTCCTTTCTGGGACAAGAAAGCGCCTGTGAATTGAAGAGAATGGCTATACCTCACGCCCCAGCTCGTTTTAGCACCGGCAGTAGCCATGGCAATGCGAGAACGACCTTGACGTTTTCTCAGGAATTGGATATTGAGTCTTTGCACTGCTGCCGAGTTTTTTTCGCAGGGCGTTAAGAGGTACCTTGACGTTGCTATTAATTTCTATGCAGTTATACGAATTGATTGCGCAGAGAAGGAAAGTTAGTGTGGGCATGTAAGTGAATCTGTTTACTTTAATTAGGTACTATTCCCTAGGATATGCGGGATCGAATCTCGATCGGCTTCGGCGGCTGCTTTTCGTTGGAGCCAAAAACCCAGGCGCTCGTGTTTTGTGCGATATCAGTGCACATTAAAGAACCCCAAGGGGATGGGAATTTCCGCAGTCCTCCACTCATAGCCCGAGTCGCTTTGGGACGTAACACCGCACAAACAAAACCAAACTTTAATTAGACAAGTACTGCTGAAATACATGTAATAACTGCTGCTTTTATGAAACTAATGCACGGGCCAATGATGAAATTTACCATGATAAGATTTTTTTATATCCCCGCTTGCTTGGGCTGCGTAATGTGCGTTCTGAATTCCGGTGCAGTTTCCAGTCACCTTCGCCCGAGCGCAGGTGAACGCCGCTGTATGAGCGCCTGATGCGGCCTTCAAGCAGCGTAATAGTCTTTTGAAGCCAGGCCGTTTACAGGAGATAAAATTATATCTTATCAATTGTCGAGGATTACACGCGCGTCCATATTGAGCAGTAAGTATTGTGCACAATGTTAAATGAACATTCATAATGCGTCTCAGCCAGCATAGTCAGCATGCGTTCGCCCTTTGCGCAAGAAAATTAAAAAAAAATAAGTTTGAGGGAATAATCAGTTTGTAATCTATTCGGTTTTACCGAAAGTCACGTTTTCCACAAAGAGCACTAGAGAGGGAATTGATAAAAAAAGCAAAAAAAAAAAAGAGTCGACGGCTGATGGGTTTGTTGAAACTTTCTAGCCAATGCAGACATTTAGGAGGACCGAATAAATGAACTACGTTGTTAAATTAAACATTTTTTAGCACCTACACATACTATAGGCATTCACATGAAGTTTTTCGGCTGTCTACAAGCTCTTTGTCCCCAGCGATAGCGGGTACGCCGCACCGTGCAGCCGAGTACTAGCGCGCCGAAAGCCGTCAAACCAGAAGGCCCGAAGGCCAGCGATGGCGGAAGGGTCACATGATCAAATATGGCAGCGCCCATGCGCTCGCGCTGTAAAGGGTCTATACTTTTCTGCTGAGTTTTCACGCGAACTTCTTCAAGATTGTCGTTTCACGGAATCGAGTCGCAGCCTCGGTTCTGATGCAGTGGCGGCAACAGACGTTCAGTTGCCCCCCTCCCTCCCCTTTTTTTTCCTCCTGCCAGGGCGCCTACTCATGCGTGCAGCTCCTGCAGTGTGCCGGCTTTGCAAAATCCAATTTGTTCTATGTAGCTTTTGGCATATGGCAGCCGTGTACGGTAAACGAACGCACTCTTCCTCGGGACGAACCTGCCTACGCGCTTGATGCTATATCCCTGCTTGTGCTTTCTCTGCATCTCATATTGCACACACCAGGCAATGTTTTTGGTGCAGTGATGACTACAAGGATGTCTCCTTTCTGAGCCACGTTTTTTAAGCGGTGGGAGATTGATAGTAATATGGCGACAGGTTTTGTACTTTGCACTTCTTCAGCTCAGCAGCAAGGCCCTTTATAACAGGGTAACCACCTCACAGGGAAATCCTGCACTGATCAGTGTTTGCAGCCTAACATCTATGCTATGTGTTATTTCATGTAGGCACGGTTTGTCAAGAGCGGCATGCAGGTAGTTTTTTATCAATACCCTTGGAAGCTTAAAATGAGCAATGCATTGTAATCACGTGCCCCGCATATTAATGCATGATATGATGATTTTGCTAATTCACAGCAAAGCAAAAAATGGTTAAAGAAATAAGAAAATTCTGCTTATTCCTGCAAACACATGACAAAGACTGTATCGGATATTGAACTGCGGTTTATTTTATTGGAGCTCCTTCACTTCCACGTTCCGCAGCGTACTCAACCAGCTTGATTCCTAATCAATTACTTAACAGTGCTTTAACACCGAACAAGATGCTTCAAAATCACGTTTTATTGTCCCAGAATGATTTTCAAATAACGATGCGGGACTCTTTTGCAGTGAAATGTGGCTGTTCTGCATGGAAGTCAAGGAAAAGTAGAAAAATAAAGCGTTGCTGCAGACCGGGCCGCAAGCCGGAGCTAGGTATCAGTTCTGTTTATCCCCTGTACAGAAGTGCCTGTAAAGATAGAAATCAAGTTTTGCGCCTCTGTTGCGGTCACGTGGCGAAACCGAAACCACGATAGGGTGGCGGCGTTGCCACAGACCGGGCGACACATTGCAGCTGGGAATCACTTTTGTTTACCTTTGCAAGAAGGCAGCACAAAAAATTTCAAGCGCTTCTTGTAATCCCTAGGAGGTGGCAGCACCTCCCAGTGAGCACGCATCGTCATTAGGGCGTGAAATTTTATATGGAGGATTGAAACCGTACCGGTACGGCAAATACCTTGCGGGACGAAAACCGCCGCCGTACATTTACGGCAAAAACCCTCAAAGGTTGTGCAACATGAACTGGTGGGCGAGTTGGTCTGACATATCTAGTGAAGCAGCGCAACGGCACAAGGCCAAGGGAAGAAAGGGACAAACACAGCGCTGTGTTTGTCCAAGGGTTAATGTTACCCCTACCATTTTTCTTTCCATAGCCCTCTGCGTTGTCCTCACCTTAAGTAGAACCCTCTTTTTCAGCCTCCATGTTTCAGCCCCATAGGTGAGTACGGGTAAGATGCAACTGTTGTATACTTTCCTCTTGAGCGATACCGGTAAGCTGCTAGTCATAATCTGCGAGTGCTTGCCAAATGCGCTCCATCCCAATCTTATTCTCTTTGTTATTTCTCTTTCACGGTCCAGATCTGCGGTTGATGATGATGATGATGATGGATTTTAATGGCGCAAGGGCGACTCAGGCCAAAGAGCGCCAAACTCAAGGTTAACGATGTATTCAAGTTTATATAATGGAATAGTCGTGATTTTTCATGAAGGGATAAAAAACAGTGGTGTATAGGGCCTAAAAATGTATTCGCTCTGTAATATCGCTAAAAACAATGGTGTATAGGGCCTAAAATTCATTTGCGATATATAATGGATGCGCAATGTATAGACCTCCTTCACTCCGGCTACGTCACGAAAATGCGGTGGCGCTGTCGTCGTTAGTGACTTTCGCGTGGTAGGCAAAACAACGCTTCAGTCGCCTTGCCTCCCATGATTGTGCGATGGCTTGTTGCTGCCGGGAAATGCAGAGTACCATGCCGACTAATCGCTTCACTATGACATGTGCTGAAAGGCACACAAGAGGAAGTTTAGTAAGCTTGCAAAGGCTTCTTGCCGACAATGGTCGCCGTAAACAGTTGTGGGCCGCCGCGGTGAAGCGCCAAGGCTGAATACCGACGCCTGCTCATCGAATATGCGGCAAATACTTCGTTACGGCTAAGCTGGAGCTTATTCACCTTTACGCCAGAGCGGTCTACCGGATCAAAGGTCGCGAATCACTCGAGTTTGGCCTTTTTACGACGCGTGATGGGATCTTGGTGTGCGGGCGCGGGTGCGCTGGTAACATACATAGACGAGACAGTCATATATATGTTGTATTGCGTAGGCCTGTTTCTTTGTTGGAGCATGCATAGATGTTTACCTATGTGAATTGTTCCTCAAGCCCGTTTTTTCACTTTGGTAATTGTATGTATGCGCAGTGAGCTGCTACTCGAAAGATCTGTGCTGCACTGCTCGATCCGTGATATATATGTTGCATGGCTAACCTTCGCCACGTTCACGTCAAATTATTTTTATTACTTCCAGATGAAGACTCCCGCCTCACGTTAACAGCTAGTGATTTGGATCGGAGCTGCATTTTTTTTTATTTATGCCGAGCGCTTTTATTTGTATTCACAGCGGCTGACTGTGAATGAGAGTTGTGGGGTTTATCCTACATTACCGCGGCCACAGAGGCGAGACCGAACTGGGCCACCCTAACTACGGAACCACGGGTGAAGGTAAAAACGGCCCCTGAAAAGAGGTCCCCAGAAGATACAGCCACGAAACAAAGGCCCCTGGACTATATGGCCTCGGAAAAAAACGTCCAGAAAGGTCCCCTCAGGAAGCGGCCCCTAGGAAAAAATGTCACCGAAGAAATTGACTGAAATCTGCCCGGAACTCACTTCGCGAAAAATTAAACATCTTATGATGCCTTTTTTTTTTTTTTTTTTTTAGAATAGATGTAACCGTTGTTTGGGTACTGGGTCCTCTGGGTGCTTTACGCGTTTACAGAAACTGGAGAAGACTTAGCATGAAAGCATATCGAAAAAAAAAAAAAAAAAGCCCCACCACTACATAATATCCAGCGAGTATATTATGCGGTGCATAGTTTCCAGTTTCCAAGCGGGGAAATATCGCTCTTTAATATAGGTCTAATCACCCGGCTAATATTACACATTCGAGAGGCGTGCTTGTCCTCCACCGCACAAATTTCGGTGCCATAATGGTTTTATTCTTTTTTTTTTTTTTGAGAACGCACAGCATCAGTATCATGTTTTGCAAATTTCAAGCGGACGGGTAGAAAGAAGCACTGTAGCCTACATTACTGCGGCTAGACTCGAGGAAACTCGGTATATGCCTTTAGTTAAAGAACTACAGGACGTGAAAAAAAAAAAAAAACGGCGGGGTTTAAAATATAAATACTGTTCAAGCTAAAACCATAAACACAAATGGCAGATAAAAACAGTAAAAGTTGATTACAATGAGCGAAATTTATCGCTGATAAATCAAGCACCGGGCAAGGCGAAAGCTCGACTTTGTAGTACGTTTAATTGCATCTATTTGGGGACATTTTATCCGAGGCCATTTTTTCCGGGACCACTTTTTCCTGGGACATTTTTACCGGAACCCACGTAACCACATTGGCCGCTGCAGCTCATAATTGTAATGCAAGCTAACAGCGTGACTACCCGTGATAAAATTGCTACCATTAACGACGACGGCCGCCCACGAACAGAGCAGATATAGCAGACGCGCAGCATTGTGATTTCAATGAATAACGAAATGATACGCAAGTCCGTGCAGTGTTAAGGCCACTGTTGCCATGCTGACCTAAATCACCTTACCATACAGCCGCTCGACGCTAGCGAGGTGCTTCGTGCTTACCAAGAACACTCATTTGCCGCTCGGTGTGAAGAATCATCCGATAACGCAATGATGCTTTGAGCGGACTACATCGTACGCGGTTTGCGGCGCTATATATGAGCGAAAAAAATCACTGTCAGCTTACTCGACTCAAAGTAGTTGTAAGCATCCGAAGCTTTGTAATTCTCTATGCGTTCCGCGCTTAATTTTCTCGGAGAAAACACCAAATAGATGTCAACGTCGCTCATTTTTCCTGGCGGCAGCAACGCTTCTCTTGTGCGCCTTGAACCGAATCACCATCGGTACGGCGTGCGGGTTCGTACGCTGCACGCCGTGTAGGTAGAGTTTTTCAATGTATCGCTTCTGTCCTCACTGCTGAGGGTCACGAATACTAGCACATGGTCATTTCGTCTGCCAAGAAGGCGCCTACAAATCACAATAACACGGCCTTAACAAGCTTGGCCACAGTGCCGCGGCCGCGGTCGTGCTTTTTGCCTACCGTGGGATCGCTGACGATAGCAGCGCCACCTCGATCATCTTGTTTGTTTGCAAACATGAAGGAGGTCTATAAGTAGATGTATTAAAAGATCTCATCCGTCCTCTCAAGGAGGAGCGGGCTGAGACCCACGTCGATAAGAAATTTCATGTAAAAAGCCTACTTGTGATAAAAATTTAAGCACCTGTTTTAAAGTAAACATTGGGTTGTCGCCAATAAAAATGGATGGGTGTGCAGGTATTTGATGAGTGAACAAGGAGGGAAAATGACGTCTTCTTTCTGGTTCCAGTTGTGCACATATGATTAAAACATGAATGACAGTGAGTCGATCACCACATCTCGAGCAGTGTGGTGCAGGAGAGTTGTGTTGTGTTGTGTTGGGTTTAATGGCGCATAAGCAGCTCAGGCTATCATGCGCCAAGCACAAGGTTGTAAATGGCGTACACTATTTATTCTACAGTTTCCGTAAAACATTTGCTTCCTTTAAAAAGCTAAAAACACATGATAGATCGACAAGTCCGCTTTCTCCTAAAATCAAAGCTGGATGGAAAGGAATGTGTTCATCATAAAATCGAGTAAAATACTTTTTCCTTAGCATTTCAAATCTTGTGCATGAAAGTAAAACGTGGTTTATGGTGAGTTGCTGTCCGCATTCTTCACACAAAGGTTTGTTTTCTTTTCTCAACAAAAAATTGTGCGTCATATGCGTGTGGCCAATGCGGAGACGGCATAAAATCACTTCTATAAAACGTTCTTGATTGCGACATGATTTCCATTCCCCTAAAGTGGGCTTCACCAACTGCAGTTTATTATTTACCTCCTTACTCCATGATGACTGCCATTCGTCCTTTAGCTTGTTGTGCACCAGCATCATACAGTCTCTGTATGGCATGTCTATGTTCTTTATTCGTTTTCCATGGGCCTGGGCAGCGCAAAAGTCTGCTCTCTCATTGCCTCCAATGCCGACATGACTCGGGACCCAACAAAACGTTATTTTATGTCCTCGAGCAGAAGCTGTTGATATGTTGTGTATGATTTCTCCGAGTAGTGGTACAACTGCATTTTTGTGGTGAAGGGCTGTGAGAACACTTAAGGAGTCTGTGTATATAATACTGTTTGTAATGTTCTCGTTTACTATTTTGCTTACAGCCACTGCCAGAGCATAACATTCAGCTGTAAAAATACTTGCACACTGAGGTAATCTCACAGTTTTTTCCCATTTTCCATGCACTATTGCACTTCCTACGTGTTTTGTTGTCTTGGATCCATCCGTGTAAAATTGTGTGCAATTGTCATACTTTCCTTTAAGAGCTAGAAATTCTTGCAGGATGTGTTCAGGTGGTGTTTTATGTTTATAAAACTGAGTTAGTGTGAAATCGCACACAACAGGAAGGCTGTACCATGGTGGCAGTGAATTTTGCCTTGATGCAATATTGGGGAGGGCGTTTAGTATTCCTAATTCTTTGCATTTATCCTCAAATCGAAGTAACAAGGGTTTGATTGACTGAGGCCTATTTTTGGACAATATTCTGGAGGCACATTTAGTGACAATGGGGTAGCATATATGTTTTGGTAGGGAGCGTATTTTCAGGATATATGAAAATGTGAGCATGGTCCTTCTAAGTTCTAGGGATGGTTCGTTGGTGTCTACATAAAGGCTTGCGATAGGTGATGTCCTATAAGCACCAGTAGAAAGACGCAAGCCTGAATTTTGTACAGGGTCCAAGCGCTTCAAATATGAAGGTCTTGCTGATCCGTATACAATGCAGCCATAGTCTAGGCAAGAGCGAATGACTGTGCGGTAGATGTGTAAAAGGCACGTCCGGTCAGACCCCCAGTGTTTGCGTGAGAGGACTTTGAGTATATTCAGAGATTTGGAAGCTTTCTTTTTCAGGACGTTTATGTGAGGAAGAAAAGAGAGCTTCCTATCAAATGTTAAACCTAGAAATTTGTGTTCGTGTTTTACTGGTAGTGTGATTTCATTTAGGTAGATGGTGGGGTCAGTGTGCAGTCCTCGTCTAAGAGAAAAGAGAACAGCCACAGACTTTTGCGTGGAAAACTTGAAACCATTTTTATCTGCCCATGATGCCAGCTTATTTACAGTTAGCTGAATCTGCCTCTCACATGTAGTTACGTTTGATGATGTGCACGCAATTTGCAAATCGTCTACGTAAACTGAATACATAATGGATTTCGGTATTACTTTAGCTATAGAGTTCATTTTTACTATGAAAAGTGTGGTACTTAAAATGCACCCTTGGGGTACTCCAGTTTCTTGTGTGAAGTTTTTAGAAAGTACGGAACCGAGACGTACTTGGAAGGATCGATTATGTAGAAAGTCAGCTAGACATTTTAGCATCCTGCCGCGAATTCCAAGCTCTCCCAAATCTCGCAGGATCCCAAACCTCCATGTGGTGTCGTAGGCTTTTTCAAGGTCAAAAAAGACGGCAAGGCAGTGTTGCTTATGTAGAAACGCTTCTCGAACTGTATTTTCGAGGCGGACAAGGTGGTCAGTAGTGGAACATGTTTTCCTGAAGCCACACTGGTGAGTGTCAAGCAGTTTTTGGGATTCGAGGACAAACATCAATCTTATATTTAGAATACTTTCAAAGCACTTTGCAAGACAGCTCGTCAGGGCTATTGGCCTGTAACTACCTGGAGAATTTGGAGACTTTCCAGGCTTCAAAAGTGGCACTACAATGGCCTTCTTCCAGGACTCAGGAATTTTTCCGGATATCCAGATTTTGTTAAACAGTTTTAACAATGCTTCTACAGAGGTTTCTGATAAATGGGCTAACATTTCGTAGTGCACATCATCAGGTCCTGGTGCAGTGTGTTTGCCAGCTGACAGTACTCTATGTATTTCTTGTAGTGTAATTAAAGCATTAAAAGGTTCATTCATGCTACCAGTCATTGGGAGTTTATGTTTTTCAACTGTTGATTTATACTTTAAAAAAGATTGTGTATAGTGCGTAGAGCTTGAAACTGCAGCAAAATATTCTCCCAATATGTCTGCTTGTTCTTCTATACTGGTTTGTGCACCAGAGGTTGTGAAAAATGGAACTGTGAAGGGGGAGTACTTTCCATCTAGTTTATGTACTTTTTCCCACATGTCCTTGGATGTAACTGAGCTGTTGATAGAAGATACATACCTCTGCCATGATTGCTTTTCAGCTGTGCGGCGGATATACCGAGCTTTAGATTTTGCCTTCTTGAAATTCATCAGGTTTTCATGTGTTGGGTAGCGGCGTAAAATTCCCCATGCTTTATTTTGTTCCTTTTTTGCTTTTCTACATTCTTGCGTATACCATGCTTTACGATTTTGTCGCACCACACCGGAAGTCCGTGGGATGGCTAGGTAAGCGGCGGCAATAATACGTGCTGTGAAAGTTTCATTTAATTTATCCACATCAGAACTGTCCGAAAAGATTTCTTCTAGGGCAGCTTCCTCGCGGAAGAGCGCCCAGTCGGCCAAATTTAGCTTCCAGCGCCGTGGTTTTGTTAGGGTGATTGATGGTGATGATGCTAGGCTGATAATGACTGGAAGATGATCGCTTCCATAGGGGTTGTCAAGGACGTCCCATTTAAAATTGGTAAAAACACTTGGTGAACAAAAAGACAAATCTAGGCAGCTGAATTTGCCAGTGCTTGGAGAGCAGTATGTGTGTTTCCCCGTATTTAACAAACAGACATTGTTGCACAGAATAAAACTTTCTAAAACCTGACCTCTGACATCAGTTTGTCTGCTTCCCCAAAAATAGGAGTGAGCATTAAAATCCCCAACTAAAAGATATGGCTCTGGTAGTTGTATTAAAAGAGTTTCTAAGTCATGAAGTGTAACGGTTAGATGAGGGTCAATGTAAATGGAGCATATTGTTATGGCTTTAAAATGGAGCACTGTGACTGCAACTGCTTCGTATGTGGTTTTAAGGTCGATTTTTCGGGTTGGAAAACCACCTTGGACCACAATAGCAGTGCCGCCTGAGAGTCTGCTTGGGTTCTGTCGATCGCAACGAAAGACTTGATGCTTTTTAAGGATGTTTTTATTCTGTGGTCCAAGGTTTGTCTCCTGGAGACACAATGCGACTGGGGAAAAAGAACCTAATATATCTGTTATGTCAGTGTAATTGTTTAAAAGTCCACGACAGTTCCAGTGAACTAAAAATGCCATAATAAAATATTAGTTGAGGATGGTTTAAAAACCTAGGCAGTTGGGTCTTTTGGACCTGTTATTGGGACTTTGTCCCTTCGTTTTCGCTCGAGAGAGCTTTGCCGCCGCTGACGCGGCGGCGAGGAGGGAGATGTGTCCATCACATCCTCAGATGTGTTGGACGTTCGTGCAGAAGGCACGGGTGCACTTGTTTTAGGCCTTGCCCCTTGGGACAAGGCCTTCGGGCCTGCTGACCTGGGGGTCAGCGCAGCCTGTTTTGGGGGTAGTGGAGCAGCACCAGCTACTTCCACCAGGGGCGCGGATGGCACCACCGCAGACTCATTTTTCGTTGCCTGGGTAGGTGCTGAAGACTCCTGTGGTGCCGCGCCCTGCTGCGCCACAGAGGAATAGGAAGGGTGTTGGATTGAATATCGTTTGCGTGCTTCGGTGAACGTGATGTTTTCTGTTACCTTTAGAGTGATTATGTCCTTTTCAGTCTTCCACACCGGACAGTTACGCGAATAAGCAGGATGGTTGCCCTGACAATTTGCACAGAGATGGGGTTGAGCTTGGCAGTCATCGGTTTGGTGCTCATGTGCAGCACACCTTGCACAAGTGAGTCGGCCTCGGCAGCTCTGAGCACCGTGACCGTACTTCTGGCAGTTAAAGCAACGTCGTGGGTTCGGAATGTATGGTCTCAGGTTGAGTTTTGTGTACCCCACCTCCACAGACTCGGGGAGTACGCTCAGTGCAAAGGTAAGGACAAAGTGTTTAGTCTCGATTTCTTTGTTGTCACGTCTTATTTTTATTCGGTATACATTTGTCACGTGTTGCTCTTTCAGCCCTTCCAGCAACTCCTCCTCTGTCATGTACTTTAAATCTTGGTCAGAAAGAACACCGCGAACAGTATTCAAAGAACGATGTGGGCTAATCACAACAGGAATGTCACCAAAAGCGCTGACTCCTGAGAGTTTCTCATACTGATGATGATATAAAAGTTCCAACAGCAGGTCTCCATTTGCAAGCTTCTTGATTTTGTAACCCTTGCCTATAGCTTCAGTCAGTGTCTTTGCAACAATGAACGGTGAGGCTTGTCTTGCTGTCTTTTCTGAGTGCTCACTATGAACTACATGAAAGTGTGGGAAGGTGCTCTTCGTTTTCAAAAAGAACTGGGCAGTTTGGTCGGTGCGCCCTCGTTTCGAAGGAGGGCGATCAGTTGAAGAAGAAGAGGAAGCCATAAAAAAAGTATATTGTTCGGCTGCGGTGCCAGCCACCCACCATGGAGCCCAACGAGGGGACGGGACAGGAGTTGGCAATCAAGTCCTGCCCACGCCAGCTGTACACCGTAACTATAACCCAATATGGCGTAACTCAGGGTGGTTAGCCACACAAGGTTAACCCTCACCGCCTGGAAGTAGGAAGAAACGAAGAAAGGTAAGAGAAGACAGGAAAGTTGTAAGAGAGGGGATAGGAAAGTGAAAGATGGAGGGGAGGACAGGAAAAGGCGACTGCCGATTTCCCCCGGGTGGGTCAGCCCGGAGGTGCCGTCTGTGGGAAGCGTGGGCCAAAGTGGTGTGTTGTCTCCGCCGAGGGGCCTTAAAGGTCCAAAACACTCGGCATCGGCTCAACCACCAGGATCCCCTTTTCCCCAGACACGGCGATGCCACGCACGGCTAAGCGTGGGTGCTCGGGGTCCGTGGTGTCGCACAGCACACGCAAACATCTGCTTTAACAGATGCCCCCTGCGGGGGTGGTGCAGGAGAGTTGGTTAAAAGATATGTATGGGTTATGTATGTGTGGCCAATTCTCAGCCTGCACAGGGCTACTTCTTTAAATCTGTCTTGTTTTTCTGTGGTGTACCTGCCTATTTTTGCCTTTATTGTGTGTAGTTTATTTTCTGATGCTGCGTCCCATTCCTCTTGCCATTGTTGTCGAATCATGTTTTTTATGTGTGGTTTGAGGTCATGATAAGTTATCTTATCAATGTCTGTGTCATTTCGAAGGGCAGCTGAAGCAGCTAGCCTATCAGCTGCCTCATTACCAGGTATACAGCGGTGGCCTGGCACCCAACACAGTGTAATTTTAATTTCTTGTTCATGGGCAAACATAAGGGTGTTATAAAGAGAGTTCAGGACTGGGTTCTTATTTTGCCATTTCCAAAAGGATAGGGACGTTAAAACACTGAGGGAGTCTGTGTAGATGATCGACGTCTGTATTTTATTTTCTATAATGTGTCTCACAGCTAAAAGGATACCATGGCATTCAGCAGTAAATATACTAGTATGTCTGTTCAGGGTTTTTGACTGTGAAAACTGTGGTCCATGTGCTGCACAGGAGACTTGAGCAGACTTCGAAGCATCAGTGTAATATTAATCTCAAGTGTACTTCTCCTGAAGTGACATGAAGTGCTGCTGTATGGCAATAGGGGATGCATGTTTGCCCACTTCAAGAAACGACAGGTCGCAATTAACACCGTGCATTTGCCAAGGAGCAATTAGGTCTTTTATGGAAGTTGTATGAAGACTGGTAACCGAAACATTCAGATATTTAATGTGCGTGGCAACTCTGATTGGATATGGTGGTGTTAGAGATGGTTTTTTTTGAGAAAAGTGTTGTGCCAGTTTTGTCAAGCAGGAGCCGACGACATGGATGGTCCAGTTGGCATAGTACCTTCATAGCATAAGTTAGAGAAGTAAATTGTCTCCTTCGTTGCAGTGACCATCGGTTCGCCTCGACATAGAGGCTAGCAATTTGGCTAGTTCGGAAAGCGCCCGTAGCGAGGCGAAGGCCGAGGTGGTGCACGGGATCGAGCAATTTTAGCGCAGAGGATGATGCTGACCCATAAACCATCGAGCAATAGTCAATGCGTGATAGAACTACACTATTCAGAAGGTTCAGAAGGCAGTCGCGGTCTGTGCCCCATGACCGGTGAGAGAATTTTTAGCAAATTCATCGCTTTGAGACACTTCAGTCGCAACTGCTTTATGTGGGGAATGAAGGAAAGTTTTTCGTCAACAACTACGCCAAGAAATTTATGTTCTTTTTTAAAGGCAAGGCTCTGGCCATTTAAAGTAATGTTGGGGTCAGGCCTGATGCCACGCTGCTTAGAGAAAAGTACACAAACACTCTTTCCAGAGTTAAATTTAAACCCATTGTCATCAGCCCACCTGGACAATTTGTTTACACCTAGCTGAATTTGTCGTTCACAGATGGCCAAGTTGCAAGATTTGAAGCTTATCTGGACATCATCAACATATACAGAACAAGAAATAGTTTTTGGCAGCACGCTTTTTAAAGAGTTCATTTTGACTACAAAAAGTGTGCAACTGAGAACACCACCTTGAGGGACACCATTTTCTTGAATGTACTGCTTTGAATATGCATTGCCAACACGAACTTTGAAGGTCCGTCCAGACAAGTAACTTCGAATTGTGCTCAACATGTTTCCTGTGATGCCAAGAGAGAAGAGGTCGCGGATGATACCATAGCGCCAAGTGGTATCATATGCTTTTTCAAGATCGAAAAATACAGATAAACAATGTTGTTTATGTACAAAAGCATCCCTTGCATAAGACTCAAAGGCAATGAGCTGATCAGCTGTTGATCGCCCAGCTCTAAAACCAGCTTGGTTTTGATAAAGAAGACCATTGTATTCAAGGAAATGGAGAAGGCGACGATTTACCATTTTCTCAAAAAGCTTGCATAGACAGCTGGTTAGTGCGATAGGCCGATAACTAGCAGCAAGTGTGGGTTCTTTTCCGGGTTTTAATATTGGGATGATGATCGCTTCCTTCCATGCTTTAGGAAAGCGTCCTGTGGCCCATACTTTATTATACAGGTAGAGTAGGGTTTCAACAGTGTTCACATGCAGATGCCTGAGCATTCCATATGTGATCCTGTCAGGACCTGGTGCTGTGTTACCACATGTGTCTAGTGCAATCTTCAGCTCCTGCATGGTGAATGGGCTATTGTATTCTCCTGAGGATGGCCTTTTATCATGTATGTGCTTCCTCTCCTCTCTTGCCTTGTGCCGCAAAAAGGAATCTGTATAGTGTGCTGAGCTGAATATGTATTCAAAGTGTTGCCCTAGTGTGTCTGCTTGATGTTCAAGAGAGTCACCACTGGTGCTGACAAGGGGCGTTGGGATTGTGCTATATCCTTTAAGTGCTCTTATCCTGTTGTAAACTTTGTGTGCGTCAGAATAGGAGTTCACTGAAGAAAGGAATGATGACCAGCTTTCTCGCTTGGAGATGCGTCGAATACGCCTGCCAATTTGCCTTTGCACGCTTAAAGGCTATTAGGTTTTCGGCTGTGGGGTATCGGCGTAGTTTCGACCATGCCCTGTTTTGAGTTTCACGAGCAGTCTTACATTCTGCATTCCACCAGGGTCTTCGTTTATTTCGTGGCTTACTTGACGTCTGTGGAATGTATTTTTCTGCTGCCTCTATGATGTGCAGCGTGATTAAGCGTTGAGTTTCATCAACGCCTAAGTCAGTAACTGATGAACTGGCCAATGATGAGTGTTCCCTGAACATCTTCCAGTTGGCTGCATTTTCTTTGAATTTTCTGGGATTCGACACATTTTCATTTCCGTTCCCAGTATATTTTATTAAGATCGGAAAATGGTCACTTCCGTATAGGTTGTTAATGACAGTCCACTCTGTAGCTGCCAGGAACATCGAGGAGCCAATGGCTAGATCTATGGATGTGTAAGAGTTATGTGCTATATTGTAGTAAGTTGGCTGTTTCGTGTTTAGTAAGCATGATCCCGAGGACAATAAGAATTTTTCGATTAGAACACCTCGGGAGTCCGTTCTTGTACATCCCCATAATGGGTGGTGAGCATTAAAGTTGTGTTGTGTTGGGTTTAGTGGCGCATAAGCAACTTAGGCTATCATGCGCCAATTTCATGGTTAAGGGTGTTCTATTTATGTAATTTAATCTTACATTCTGTTTAGGACGTTTGCTTCTATTAAAAACCTGAAAACACAGGGCAAATCAACAAGCGCATTTTCACCTAAAAGCAAAGCTGGATGAAGAGGAATGTGTTGTTTGTAAAACTGTGTAAAATGTTTTTTCCTCAGTTGTTCAAGTTGTCTGCATGAGATTAAAATGTGGATGACTGTTAGCTCGTGTCCGCATGAATCACACAGGGGCTTATCCTGTTTAGTTAAAATGAAACTATGTGTTAAATGTGTGTGTCCTATGCGAAGACGGCATAGAGCCACTTCTTTGGAACGTTCAAGATGGGTGCTCGATTTCCACTCTTCTATTACAGGCTTTATGAGGTGTAGCTTGTTATTTGTTTCAGTGTTCCAAGTGGACTGCCATTTTTGTATCAGTCTACTCTGTACCAATTTCATGCAGTCTTGAGATGGTATCTGCACTTGTTTTATTTTCTTGTCTCGAGCTTTGGCAGCGCACATATCTGCTTTTTCATTACCTCGGATTCCTACATGACTGGGTACCCAGCAAATTTTTATGCTTCGTCCTTCATCTGTAAGTGTTGCTATGCTGTGTATGATGTTTCCAAGTATTGGTATAACTGCATTTCTTGTGTGAAGGGCTGTGACTACACTTAGGGAATCTGTGTAAATAATACTTCTCCTGAGGTTTCCTTTCATTATTTTCTCTATGGCAACAGAGACAGCATAGCATTCAGCAGTAAAGATGGACGCGCACTGTGGAAGTCTCATTATTTCCTCCCATTCGCCTTGAACAACTGCGCTTCCGACATAATGATCTGTTTTCGAGCCATCCGTGTAAAAGTCTGTGAAGTTACTGTATTTTTCTTTCAGCTGAAGGAATTCTTGTATGAAGTGCTCTTGTGGGGTTATTGTTTTTTGGAACTGTGTAAGAGAGAGGTCGCAAACTTCAGGGACCAGGTACCAAGGAGGCAGAGGGTTAGGTCTTTTGGCAATGCTAGGTAAACAATCCGGTAGCTCAACCTCTTGACACATTTGCTCAAATCTTAGGAGCAGTGGTCTCACTGCATTGGGTTTGTTGGTGAATAGTGTTCTAGAAGGGCATTTAGTTACTAGAGAATAGCAGATATGCTTTGGCAGAGATCTGATTTTAAATATATAGGCACATGTAAGTGAAGTTCTTCTGATTTCAAGAGGAGGTTCATTTGTTTCCACAAGCAGACTGGATATAGGAGAAGTTCGGTATGCTCCACATGAGAGTCGAAGTCCTGTGTTATGTACCGGGTCTAGTTTTTTTAAATATGATGGTCTAGCTGACCCATACACTATGCAGCCATAGTCTAAGGTGGAGCGTACGACAGATCTGTAAATGTGTTTAAGGCATGTCCTGTCAGCGCCCCAGTGTTTACGGGAAAGAACTTTTAGTATGTTTAGAGATTTGGAAGCCTTTTTCTTCAGGACATTTATATGAGGAAGAAAGGTGAGTTTTTTGTCAAAAGTTACGCCTAGAAATTTGTGTTCGTTTTTCACCGGTAATTTCGTTTTGTTCAGGTGTAGTGTAGGATCTGTTTGTAAGCCTCGTTTGAGAGAGAATAGGAGAGCCACTGTTTTTTGAGGAGAAAACTGAAATCCGTTTGTGTCTGCCCATGCTGCTAGTTTATTTATGGTCAACTGCACCTGTCTCTCACATGTAGATACGTTAGAGGATGTGTATGCAATCTGTAGATCGTCAACATAAGCTGAATACATTACGGATTTCGGGATAACTGTGCTTATGGAATTCATTTTTACTATAAAGAGAGTTGTGCTTAAGACGCATCCCTGTGGTACGCCATTCTCCTGTACAAAGTTCTTTGAAAAAGTTGAGCCCAAACGCACACGGAATGAGCGATTTGACAAGAAGTCCTTTAGACAGTTTAACATCCTACCACGTATGCCTAAATATGCTAGGTCACGGAGGATGCCAAACCTCCATGTAGTATCATACGCCTTTTCCATATCAAAGAAGACGGCAAGGCAGTGCTGTTTGTGAATAAATGCTTCACGAACAGTGTTTTCAAGGCGGACTAGATGGTCCGTGGTAGAACATGCTGTTTTGAACCCACATTGGTGTATGTCTAGAAGTTCTTGGGAATGAAGGACAAAGGCTAATCTGGTATTAAGAACACTTTCAAAAGACTTTGCTAGGCAACTTGTGAGAGCTATGGGTCTATAACTGCTGGGGGCCGTTGGTGGCTTTCCTGGTTTCAGGAAAGGCACAATAATAGCTTTTTTCCAGGCCTCAGGAATACTCCCGGATACCCATACTTTGTTGAAAAATTTCAGAAGTGCTTCTAATGCAGGTGTAGAAAGATGTGCTAGCATCTGATAGTGAATTTGATCTGGGCCAGGTGCAGTCTTCTTGCCGGCAGATAGAACAGTGTTTATTTCTTGTAGTGTTATTAACTTGTTATATGTTTCATTCGTACTTCCACTTGTTGGCAGTTTTTGTTTTTCGGCCTTGTTTTTGTATGTTATAAAAGATTTTGGGTAGTGTAGTGAGCTTGAAATTGCAGAAAAATGATCGCCTAGAATATCTGCCTGTTCCTGTAAGTTTGTTTGGGTGCCAGGAGATGTTAGAAAGGGGACTGTGTACGGGGAGAAGTTGCCATCCAGTTTGTGAACAAGCTCCCACATTTTTTTTGATGTGATTGAGCTATTTATTGATGATATGTATTTTTGCCAAGAAGCCTTCTCAGCGTTTCGGCGGATGTACCGTGCCCTAGCTTTCGCCTGTTTGAATTTTACGAGGTTTTCGTTTGTAGGGTACCTGCGAAAGGTTCCCCAAGCTTTGTTTTGTTTCTTCTTTGCATCTCTGCACTCCTGAGAATACCAGACTTTGCGATTTTTCAGTACCACTCCTGAAGACTGTGGTATAGCTACAAGTGCTGCGTCAATGATGCAGGCCGTAAATTTTTCATTTATCTCGTCAACACTGAGTTTTTCGGAAAAGACCTTTTCCAGGCTGGCTTCAGACTGGAATAGAGCCCAGTTCGCAAGGTGCAGCTTCCACCGCTTGGGTTTGTTTAGAGTGATGGAGGGTGAGGGTGTTAGGCTGATAATGACAGGCAAATGATCACTTCCTAGAGGATTGTCAAAGACGTCCCATTTAAAATCAGTAAAAATTGATGGGGAGCTAAATGATAAATCTAAAATGCTCATTTTCCCCGTGCTTGGGGAGCAGTATGTATGCTTTCCTGTATTTAGCAGGCAGACATCATTGTATAATATAAAATCCTCTAATATACGACCTCTAGTGTCTGTCTGATCGCTTCTCCAAAAAGTGGAGTGCGCATTAAAATCTCCAACAACCAGATATGGTTCTGGCAGTTGTTCTAAAAGCTCTTCCAGATCATGAAGGGTTACAGTTAGGTGCGGTTGGAGATACAGTGAGCATATAGTTATTGTTTTATAATGAATGATAGAGACAGCAACAGCTTCGAACTTGGTTTTGAGGCTAATTTCACGTGTTGCTACTCCATTCTGCACTACAATAGCGACACCTCCAGATAACCTATTTGCTTCTTTTCGGTCGCAGCGAAAAACGTTGTGTCCTTTTAAAATGTTTTGGTGTGGTCCTAAGTTAGTTTCCTGTAGGCAAAGGGCTACAGGAGAAAATGAATGTAAAATGTCTTTTATATCGTTGTAGTTGTTTATGAGACCTCGGCAGTTCCAGTGTATGAGGAACGCCATTTTTTTTTTTTTTTTTTGAATGTACCTGAATTTAGGTTTCAGGTTTTTCTGGTCCTGTTATACGAGGTTTTTCTCTCCGTTTTCTTTCTAGAGAGTTATGCCGCCGCTGCAGCGTGGACGAGGAAGGGGTTGTGTCCATTGCCTCAGGGGCTTTGGACGTTTGGGGAGAGTTAGGAGTGTTGGTTGCAGGCTTCCCTTCTGGGGGAGAAGCCTTTTGGGCTGTTGGCTCTGGGGCCAGTGTGCCCTGTTTCTGCGATGGCAGGGCAGCTTTCGCTGCTTCTGCCTGGGGCAAGGATGGCCCTGCCTGAGGCTTACCCTCGGCGGAGACCAAATCCTGTTGTGGTGTGCTGCCCCCATGCTCCACCACATTGGAATAGTTCGGTTTGGCTGTGAACAAAAAAGTGCCCTGTTTAACAAGATATCGCTGTCGTGCCTCTTTAAACGTTATGTTTTCCTTGACTTTTATGGTAATGATGTCCTTCTCCTTCTTCCAAGAAGGACATGACCGTGAGTACGCGGCGTGTTCACCTGCACAGTTTGCGCAGTGTGGCGCAGCTTCACACTCGTCAGATTTGTGTTCATTTGAGGCACATTTTGCACATGTTTGTCGGCCACGGCAGCTCTGGGAGCCATGACCGAATCTTTGGCAGTTGAAACAACGTCTAGGGTTTGGAATGTAGGGCCGGATGTCTACTTTGATGTAACCGACTTCAATGGATTCAGGGAGTTTGCTGGAGTTGAAAGTCAGAACTATGTGCTTTGTTGGTATTTCTTGGTTGTTCTTCCGGATTTTGATCCTGTGTACACCGATCACATTTTGCTCAGAAAGACCTTCAAGAAGTTCTTCTTCGGTGAGTGACAGGAAGTCATTCTCTGATATCACGCCTTGGACTGTGTTCAAGGATCTGTGAGCACTGACCGTTATTGGGATATCCCCAAATGTTGTAAGTTGCTGAAGGTTGCTGTACTGGAGTTTGCTTTGCAGCTCAAGCAGGAGATCCCCGCTAGCCAGTTTACTAACTTTGTATCCTGGGCCTAGTATGGTTGTGAGAGACCTAGATACTGCAAAGGGGGATATTAGCCGAGCTTGTTTGGCAGGGCTTTCACTGTGGATCACATGATATTTAGGGAAAGTGTCATGCTTTGCTGAAAAGAACTGGGCTGATACATCGGTCCGCCTTTTCTTGGAAAGGCGATCAGTTTGTTTGGAGGAAGAAGCCATAAATAATGTATGATGTTCGGCCGCGGCGCCAGCCACCCACCATGGAGCCCAACGAGGGGACGGGGCAGGAATTGGCAGGCAAGTCCTGTCCACGTCAGCTGTACACCGTAACTATAACCTAATATGGCGTAACTCAGGGTAGTCAGCCACACAAGGTTAACCCTCGCCACCTGGAAGTAAGGAAAAACCGGAAGAGAGTAGAGGACAGGAGAGTTGTAGGGTAGAAGATAGGAACGTGAAAGATGAAGGGGAGGATAGGAAAAGGCGACTGCCGATTTCCCCCGGGTGGGTCAGCCCGAAGGTGCCGTCTGTGGGAAGCGTGGGCCAAAGTGGTGTGTTGCCTCCGCCGAGGGGCCTTAAAGGTCCAAACACTCGGCATCGGCTCAACCACCAGGATCCCCTTTTCCCCAGACACGGCGATGCCACGCACGGCTAAGCGTGGGTGCTCGGGGTCCGTGGTGTCGCACAGTACACGCAAACATCTGCTTTAGCAGATGCCCCCTGCGGGGAGCATTAAAGTCTCCGACCATCAACCAAGGTTCCGGAAGTTGATCAATCAATTTTTCAAAACTTTCGCTACTTAGCTTATAAGTTGGAGCAATATACAGGGAACATACCGTTGTTATTTTGCCATAAACTAAGCTTCTGATTGCCACTGCCTCTAAGTCTGTGTTGAGTGAGATGTTTCGAGAGGGGATTGATTTTTGTGTTACAATGGCAACGCCACCAGAGGAGTGAGAGCTGCCTTGCCTGTCGTTCCTGAATAGATTATATTGCTTAAGGAAATTTGAGTCTGCTGGTTTTAAATGTGTTTCTTGCAGACAAAGTATGTTTGGTTGATAGTCTGCAAGAATTTCATATATATATCATCTGAATTTTTAAAGAGTCCTCGGCAGTTCCAATAAATGAGGAGCGCTATAATTAAAAGTTATTTAGGGGAAAAGTTTAAACTTAGGTTTGTAGGTCCTTGGGACCTGTTATTGGGACTTTTCCCCTTCTTTTTCGCTCCAGTGAGCTTTGCCGCCTAGGCAGCTGGGGTGAAGAAGTTGTGTCCATCGCATCTTCAGATGCGGTGGACGACTGTGCAGAAAGCACAGGATTGTCACTTTTAGGCCTCGACTCATGGGTCGAGGCCTTTGGGCCGGCTGACCTGGGGGTCCGCGCAGCCAGCTTTGCGGGTGGTGGTGGAGTAGCGCTAGCTGACTCCACCGAGGGCGCAGGTGGCGCTGCCCTGGAAGAACTGTGTGCTTCCTGGGCATGTGCCGACGACCGCTGTGATGCCGCGCCCTGCTGCGTCACAACGGAGTAGTGTGGCTTTTGAGGAAGAGAAAGCCGCTTTCGTGCCTCTCCGTAAGATATGTTTTCGGTGATTTTCAGTGTAATTATTTCTTTTTCTTTTTTCCAGTATGGGCATGAGCGTGAATAAGCTGGGTGGTTACCTTCACAGTTTGAGCAGAGAAGCGACTGTTCTTCGCAGTTGTCTGTAGGGTGTTCGTGCGAGGCACACTTTGCACATGTGAGTTGGCCACGGCAACTCTGAGAGCCATGGCCATATTTCTGACATTTGAAGCAACGGCGTGGGTTAGTAATGTAGGGCCTCAGTTTTATCTTTGTGTAGCCTACTTCGACAGATTCTGGGAGAGTGCTTGCAGCAAAGGTGAGTACAATGTGCTTTGTTTCTATCTCTTTGTTATCTCGTCTGATTTTTATCCGGTAAACATCTGTTACATTTTGTTCCTTCAGGCCTTCAAGAAGTTCTTGTTCACTCACGTACCTAAGGTCATCATCAGAGATGACTCCTCGGGCAGTGTTTAGTGATCGGTGCGGGCTAATCTGTACCGGTATTTCTCCAAATGATTCGACTGCACTTAGCTTCTGATACTGATGATTGTATATTAATTCTAGTAGCAGGTCACCGTTTCCAAGTTTCTTTATCTTATAGCCCTGGCCAATGGCCTCAGTCAACGTTCGAGAAACAACAAATGGGGACACAAGTCGTGCAGTGATTTCCTCGTGGTCACTGTGGACCACGTGGAAACGAGGAAAGTTGTTTATGTTCTTTGAGAAGAACATGGTGGTCTCGGTGCGCCCCCTTTTAGAAGGAGGACGATCGGGGTTAAGGAGTTTAGATGCCATAAAAAAGTGTATTGTTCGGCTGCAGTGCCAGCCACCCACCATGGAGCCCAACGAGGGGACGGGACAGAAATTGTCAATTCCTGCCCACGCCAGCTGTACACCGTAACTATAACCCAATATGGCGTAACTCAGGGTAGCTAGCCACACAAGGTTAACCCTCGCCGCCTGGAAGTAGGAAGAAATGAAGAAGGTAAGAGAGGACAGGACAGTTCTAAGAAAGAAAATAGGAAAGTGAAAGATGGAGGGGAGAACAGGAAAAGGCGACTGCCGATTTCCCCCGGGTGGGTCAGCCCGGAGGTGCCGTCTACGTGAAGCTGGGGCCAAAGTGGTGTGTTGCCTCCGCCGAGGGGCCTTAAAGGTCCGAACACTCGGCATCGGCTCAACCACCAGGATCCCCTTTTCCCGGACACGGCGATGCCACGCACGGCTAAGCGTGGGTGCTGGGGTCCGTGGTGTCGCACGGTACACCAAACATCTGCTTTAGCAGATGCCCCCTGCGGGAACCATCGAGGTTATGTAACGCCAGCTGGAAGACAGGTAAATTCGCAGCTGCAAAGTTCGGAAGTATACGTCAGAGCCCGCCGCTAAGGTTACTATATGCGTCGCAGCCGCTAACGCTGCCATAAGCGCCATCGAGGTTATGTAACAGCAGCTGGAAGACAGGTAAATTCGCAGTTGCGAAGTTCGGAAGTATATATCAGAGCACGCCGCTAAGGTGACTACATGCGTCGCAGCCGCTAAGGCTGCCATAAGCGCCATCGAGGTTATGTAATGCCAGCCGAAGACAGGTGAATTCGCAGCTGCGAAGTTCGGAAGTATACATCAGAGCCCGCCGCTAAGGTTACTATATGCGTCGCAGCCGCTAAGGCTGCCATAAGCGCCATCGAGGTTATGTAATGCCAGCCGAAGACAGGTAAATTCGCTGTTGCGAAGTTCGGAAGTATACATCAGAGCCCGCCGCGAAGGTTACTACGTGCGTCGCAGCCGCTAAGGCTGCCATAAGCGCCATCGAGGTTATGTAACACCAGCTGGAAGGCAGGTAAATTCGCAGCTGCAAAGTTCGGAAGTATACGTCAGAGCCCGCCGCTAAGGTTACTATATGCGTCGCAG
The DNA here is from genome assembly GCF_055883805.1 of Amblyomma maculatum. Classification (NCBI taxonomy): domain Eukaryota; kingdom Metazoa; phylum Arthropoda; class Arachnida; order Ixodida; family Ixodidae; genus Amblyomma; species Amblyomma maculatum. The sequence continues at coordinate 169,493,213 of NC_139353.1, read as the reverse complement.
CCGCTAACGCTGCCATAAGCGCCATCGAGTTTATGTAACGCCAGCCGAAGACAGGTAAATTCGCAGCTGCGAAGTTCGGAAGTATATATCAGAGCCCGCCGCTAAGGTTTCTATATGCGTCGCAGCCGTTAACGCTGCCATAAGCGCCATCGAGTTTATGTAACGCCAGCTGGAAGACAGGTAAATTCTTACTACGTGCGTCGCAGCCGCTAAGGCTGCCATAAGCGCCATCGAGGTTATGTAACACCAGCTGGAAGACAGGTAAATTCGCAGCTGCAAAGTTCGGAAGTATACGTCAGAGCCCGCCGCTAAGGTTACTATATGCGTCGCAGCCGCTAACGCTGCCATAAGCGCCATCGAGTTTATGTAACGCCAGCCGAAGACAGGTAAATTCGCAGCTGCGAAGTTCGGAAGTATATATCAGAGCCCGCCGCTAAGGTTTCTATATGCGTCGCAGCCGTTAACGCTGCCATAAGCGCCATCGAGTTTATGTAACGCCAGCTGGAAGACAGGTAAATTCGCTGTTGCGAAGTTCGGAAGTATACATCAGAGCCCGCCGCGAAGGTTACTACGTGCGTCGCAGCCGCTAAGGCTGCCATAACCGCCATCGAGGTTATGTAACGCCAACTGGAAGACAGGTAAATTCGCAGTTGCGAAGTTCGGAAGTATATATCAGAGCCTGCCGCTAAGGTTACTACATGCGTCGCAGCCGCTACGGCTGCCATAAGCGCCATCGAGTTTATGTAACGCCAGCTGGAAGACAGGTAAATTCGCAGTTGCGAAGTTCGAAAGTATATATCAGAGCACGCCGCTATGGTGACTACATGCGTCGCAGCCGCTAAGGCTGCATAAGCGCCATCGAGGTTATGTAACACCAGCTGGAAGACGGGTAAATTCGCTGTTGCGAAGTTCGGAAGTATATATCAGAGCCCGCCGCTAAGGTTTCTATATGCGTCGCAGCCGCTAACGCTGCCATAAGCGCCATCGAGGTTATGTAACACCAGCTGGAAGACAGGTAAATTCGCAGTTGCGAAGTTCGGAATTATATATCAGAGCCCGCCGCTAAGGTGACTACATGCGTCGCAGCCGCTAAGGCTGCATAAGCGCCATCGAGGATATGTAACGCCAGGCGGAAGACAGGTAAATTTGCAGCTGTGAAGTTCGGAATTATATATCAGAGCACGCCGCTATGGTGACTACATGCGTCGCAGCCGCTAAGGCTGCATAAGCGCCATCGAGGTTATGTAACACCAGCTGGAAGACAGGCAAATTCGCTGTTGCGAAGTTCGGAAGTATATATCAGAGCCCGCCGCTAAGGTTTCTATATGCGTCGCAGCCGCTAAGGCTGCCATAAGCGCCATCGAGGTTATGTAACACCAGCTGGAAGACAGGTAAATTCGCTGTTGCGAAGTTCGGAAGTATATATCAAAGCCCGCCGCTAAGGTTTCTATATGCGTCGCAGCCGCTAAGGCTGCATAAGCGCCATCGAGGTTATGTAACACCAGCTGGAAGACAGGTAAATTCGCTGTTGCGAAGTTCGGAAGTATATATCAGAGCCCGCCGCTAAGGTTTCTATATGCGTCGCAGCCGCTAAGGCTGCCATAAGCGCCATCGAGGTTATGTAACACCAGCTGGAAGACAGGTAAATTCGCTGTTGCGAAGTTCGGAAGTATATATCAGAGCACGCTGCTAAGGTGACTACATGCGTCGCAGCCGCTAAGGCTGCATAAGCGCCATCGAGGATATGTAACGCCAGGCGGAAGACAGGTAAATTTGCAGCTGTGAAGTTCGGAATTATATATCAGAGCACGCCGCTATGGTGACTACATGCGTCGCAGCCGCTAAGGCTGCATAAGCGCCATCGAGGTTATGTAACACCAGCTGGAAGACAGGTAAATTCGCTGTTGCGAAGTTCGGAAGTATATATCAGAGCCCGCCGCTAAGGTTTCTATATGCGTCGCAGCCGCTAACGCTGCCATAAGCGCCATCGAGGTTATGTAACACCAGCTGGAAGACAGGTAAATTCGCTGTTGCGAAGTTCGGAAGTATATATCAGAGCACGCTGCTAAGGTGACTACATGCGTCGCAGCCGCTAAGGCTGCATAAGCGCCTTCGAGGATATGTAACGCCAGGCGGAAGACAGGTAAATTTGCAGCTGTGAAGTTCGGAATTATATATCAGAGCACGCCGCTATGGTGACTACATGCGTCGCAGCCGCTAAGGCTGCATAAGCGCCATCGAGGTTATGTAACACTAGCTGGAAGACAGGTAAATTCGCTGTTGCGAAGTTCGGAAGTATATCAGAGCACGCTGCTAAGGTGACTACATGCGTCGCAGCCGCTAAGGCTGCATAAGCGCCATCGAGGATATGTAACGCCAGGCGGAAGACAGGTAAATTTGCAGCTGTGAAGTTCGGAATTATATATCAGCACGCCGCTATGGTGACTACATGCGTCGCAGCCGCTAAGGCTGCATAAGCGCCATCGAGGTTATGTAACACCAGCTGGAAGACAGATAAATTCGCTGTTGCGAAGTTCGGAAGTATATATCAGAGCCCGCCGCTAAGGTTTCTATATGCGTCGCAGCCGCTAACGCTGCCATAAGCGCCATCGAGGTTATGTAACACCAGCTGGAAGACAGGTAAATTCGCTGTTGCGAAGTTCGGAAGTATATATCAGAGCACGCTGCTAAGGTGACTACATGCGTCGCAGCCGCTAAGGCTGCATAAGCGCCATCGAGGATATGTAACGCCAGGCGGAAGACAGGTAAATTTGCAGCTGTGAAGTTCGGAATTATATATCAGAGCACGCCGCTATGGTGACTACATGCGTCGCAGTCGCTAAGGCTGCATAAGCGTCATCGAGGTTATGCAACACCAGCTGGAAGACAGGTAAATTCGCTGTTGCGAAGTTCGGAAGTATATATCAGAGCCCGCCGCTAAGCTTTCTATATGCGTCGCAGCCGCTAACGCTGCCATAAGCGCCATCGAGGTTATGTAACACCAGCTGGAAGACAGGTAAATTCGCTGTTGCGAAGTTCGGAAGTATATATCAGAGCACGCTGCTAAGGTTACTACATGCGTCGCAGCCGCTAAGGCTGCATAAGCGCCATCGAGGATATGTAACGCCAGGCGGAAGACAGGTAAATTTGCAGCTGTGAAGTTCGGAATTATATATCAGAGCACGCCGCTATGGTGACTACATGCGTCGCAGCCGCTAAGGCTGCATAAGCGCCATCGAGGTTATGTAACACCAGCTGGAAGACAGGTAAATTCGCTGTTGCGAAGTTCGGAAGTATATATCAGAGCCCGCCGCTAAGGTTTCTATATGCGTCGCAGCCGCTAACGCTGCCATAAGCGCCATCGAGGTTATGTAACACCAGCTGGAAGACAGGTAAATTCGCTGTTGCGAAGTTCGGAAGTATACATCAGAGCCCGCCGCGAAGGTTACTATATGCGTCGCAGCCGCTAACGCTGCCATAAGCGCCATCGAGTTTATGTAACGCCAGCCGAAGACAGGTAAATTCGCAGCTGCGAAGTTCGGAAGTATATATCAGAGCCCGCCGCTAAGGTTTCTATATGCGTCGCAGCCGTTAACGCTGCCATAAGCGCCATCGAGTTTATGTAACGCCAGCTGGAAGACAAGTAAATTCGCTGTTGCGAAGTTCGGAAGTATACATCAGAGCCCGCCGCTAAGGTTACTACGAGCGTCGCAGCCGCTAAGGCTGCCATAAGCGCCATCGAGGTTATGTAATGCCAGCCCAAGACAGGTAAATTCGCAGCTGCGAAGTTCGGAAGTATATATCAGAGCCCGCCGCTAAGGTTTCTATATGCGTCGCAGCCGTTAACGCTGCCATAAGCGCCATCGAGTTTATGTAACGCCAGCTGGAAGACAGGTAAATTCGCTGTTGCGAAGTTCGGAAGTATACATCAGAGCCCGCCGCGAAGGTTACTACGTGCGTCGCAGCCGCTAAGGCTGCCATAAGCGCCATCGAGGTTATGTAACGCCAGCTTAAAGACAGGTAAATTCGCAGTTGCGAAGTTCGGAAGTATATATCAGAGCCTGCCGCTAAGGTTACTACATGCGTCGCAGCCGCTACGGCTGCCATAAGCGCCATCGAGTTTATGTAACGCCAGCTGGAAGACAGGTAAATTCGCAGTTGCGAAGTTCGAAAGTATATATCAGAGCACGCCGCTATGGTGACTACATGCGTCGCAGCCGCTAAGGCTGCATAAGCGCCATCGAGGTTATGTAACACCAGCTGGAAGACGGGTAAATTCGCTGTTGCGAAGTTCGGAAGTATATATCAGAGCCCGCCGCTAAGGTTTCTATATGCGTCGCAGCCGCTAACGCTGCCATAAGCGCCATCGAGGTTATGTAACACCAGCTGGAAGACAGGTAAATTCGCAGTTGCGAAGTTCGGAATTATATATCAGAGCCCGCCGCTAAGGTGACTACATGCGTCGCAGCCGCTAAGGCTGCATAAGCGCCATCGAGGATATGTAACGCCAGGCGGAAGACAGGTAAATTTGCAGCTGTGAAGTTCGGAATTATATATCAGAGCACGCCGCTATGGTGACTACATGCGTCGCAGCCGCTAAGGCTGCATAAGCGCCATCGAGGTTATGTAACACCAGCTGGAAGACAGGCAAATTCGCTGTTGCGAAGTTCGGAAGTATATATCAGAGCCCGCCGCTAAGGTTTCTATATGCGTCGCAGCCGCTAAGGCTGCCATAAGCGCCATCGAGGTTATGTAACACCAGCTGGAAGACAGGTAAATTCGCTGTTGCGAAGTTCGGAAGTATATATCAAAGCCCGCCGCTAAGGTTTCTATATGCGTCGCAGCCGCTAAGGCTGCATAAGCGCCATCGAGGTTATGTAACACCAGCTGGAAGACAGGTAAATTCGCTGTTGCGAAGTTCGGAAGTATATATCAGAGCCCGCCGCTAAGGTTTCTATATGCGTCGCAGCCGCTAAGGCTGCCATAAGCGCCATCGAGGTTATGTAACACCAGCTGGAAGACAGGTAAATTCGCTGTTGCGAAGTTCGGAAGTATATATCAGAGCACGCTGCTAAGGTGACTACATGCGTCGCAGCCGCTAAGGCTGCATAAGCGCCATCGAGGATATGTAACGCCAGGCGGAAGACAGGTAAATTTGCAGCTGTGAAGTTCGGAATTATATATCAGAGCACGCCGCTATGGTGACTACATGCGTCGCAGCCGCTAAGGCTGCATAAGCGCCATCGAGGTTATGTAACACCAGCTGGAAGACAGGTAAATTCGCTGTTGCGAAGTTCGGAAGTATATATCAGAGCCCGCCGCTAAGGTTTCTATATGCGTCGCAGCCGCTAACGCTGCCATAAGCGCCATCGAGGTTATGTAACACCAGCTGGAAGACAGGTAAATTCGCTGTTGCGAAGTTCGGAAGTATATATCAGAGCACGCTGCTAAGGTGACTACATGCGTCGCAGCCGCTAAGGCTGCATAAGCGCCTTCGAGGATATGTAACGCCAGGCGGAAGACAGGTAAATTTGCAGCTGTGAAGTTCGGAATTATATATCAGAGCACGCCGCTATGGTGACTACATGCGTCGCAGCCGCTAAGGCTGCATAAGCGCCATCGAGGTTATGTAACACTAGCTGGAAGACAGGTAAATTCGCTGTTGCGAAGTTCGGAAGTATATCAGAGCACGCTGCTAAGGTGACTACATGCGTCGCAGCCGCTAAGGCTGCATAAGCGCCATCGAGGATATGTAACGCCAGGCGGAAGACAGGTAAATTTGCAGCTGTGAAGTTCGGAATTATATATCAGCACGCCGCTATGGTGACTACATGCGTCGCAGCCGCTAAGGCTGCATAAGCGCCATCGAGGTTATGTAACACCAGCTGGAAGACAGATAAATTCGCTGTTGCGAAGTTCGGAAGTATATATCAGAGCCCGCCGCTAAGGTTTCTATATGCGTCGCAGCCGCTAACGCTGCCATAAGCGCCATCGAGGTTATGTAACACCAGCTGGAAGACAGGTAAATTCGCTGTTGCGAAGTTCGGAAGTATATATCAGAGCACGCTGCTAAGGTGACTACATGCGTCGCAGCCGCTAAGGCTGCATAAGCGCCATCGAGGATATGTAACGCCAGGCGGAAGACAGGTAAATTTGCAGCTGTGAAGTTCGGAATTATATATCAGAGCACGCCGCTATGGTGACTACATGCGTCGCAGTCGCTAAGGCTGCATAAGCGTCATCGAGGTTATGTAACACCAGCTGGAAGACAGGTAAATTCGCTGTTGCGAAGTTCGGAAGTATATATCAGAGCCCGCCGCTAAGGTTTCTATATGCGTCGCAGCCGCTAACGCTGCCATAAGCGCCATCGAGGTTATGTAACACCAGCTGGAAGACAGGTAAATTCGCTGTTGCGAAGTTCGGAAGTATATATCAGAGCACGCTGCTAAGGTTACTACATGCGTCGCAGCCGCTAAGGCTGCATAAGCGCCATCGAGGATATGTAACGCCAGGCGGAAGACAGGTAAATTTGCAGCTGTGAAGTTCGGAATTATATATCAGAGCACGCCGCTATGGTGACTACATGCGTCGCAGCCGCTAAGGCTGCATAAGCGCCATCGAGGTTATGTAACACCAGCTGGAAGACAGGTAAATTCGCTGTTGCGAAGTTCGGAAGTATATATCAGAGCCCGCCGCTAAGGTTTCTATATGCGTCGCAGCCGCTAACGCTGCCATAAGCGCCATCGAGGTTATGTAACACCAGCTGGAAGACAGGTAAATTCGCTGTTGCGAAGTTCGGAAGTATACATCAGAGCCCGCCGCGAAGGTTACTACGTGCGTCGCAGCCGCTAAGGCTGCCATAAGCGCCATCGAGGTTATGTAACACCAGCTGGAAGACAGGTAAATTCGCAGCTGCAAAGTTCTGAAGTATACGTCAGAGCCCGCCGCTAAGGTTACTATATGCGTCGCAGCCGCTAACGCTGCCATAAGCGCCATCGAGTTTATGTAACGCCAGCCGAAGACAGGTAAATTCGCAGCTGCGAAGTTCGGAAGTATATATCAGAGCCCGCCGCTAAGGTTTCTATATGCGTCGCAGCCGTTAACGCTGCCATAAGCGCCATCGAGTTTATGTAACGCCAGCTGGAAGACAGGTAAATTCGCTGTTGCGAAGTTCGGAAGTATACATCAGAGCCCGCCGCGAAGGTTACTACGTGCGTCGCAGCCGCTAAGGCTGCCATAAGCGCCATCGAGGTTATGTAACGCCAGCTGGAAGACAGGTAAATTCGCAGTTGCGAAGTTCGGAAGTATATATCAGAGCCTGCCGCTAAGGTTACTACATGCGTCGCAGCCGTTAACGCTGCCATAAGCGCCATCGAGTTTATGTAACGCCAGCTGGAAGACAGGTAAATTCGCTGTTGCGAAGTTCGGAAGTATACATCAGAGCCTGCCGCTAAGGTTACTACATGCGTCGCAGCCGTTAACGCTGCCATAAGCGCCATCGAGTTTATGTAACGCCAGCTGGAAGACAGGTAAATTCGCTGTTGCGAAGTTCGGAAGTATACATCAGAGCCCGCCGCTAAGGTTACTATATGCGTCGCAGCCGCTAAGGCTGCCATAAGCGCCATCGAGGTTATGTAATGCCAGCCGAAGACAGGTAAATTCGCTGTTGCGAAGTTCGGAAGTATACATCAGAGCCCGCCGCGAAGGTTACTACGTGCGTCGCAGCCGCTAAGGCTGCCATAAGCGCCATCGAGGTTATGTAACACCAGCTGGAAGACAGGTAAATTCGCAGCTGCAAAGTTCGGAAGTATACGTCAGAGCCCGCCGCTAAGGTTACTATATGCGTCGCAGCCGCTAACGCTGCCATAAGCGCCATCGAGTTTATGTAACGCCAGCCGAAGACAGGTAAATTCGCAGCTGCGAAGTTCGGAAGTATATATCAGAGCCCGCCGCTAAGGTTTCTATATGCGTCGCAGCCGTTAACGCTGCCATAAGCGCCATCGAGTTTATGTAACGCCAGCTGGAAGACAGGTAAATTCGCTGTTGCGAAGTTCGGAAGTATACATCAGAGCCCGCCGCTAAGGTTACTACGTGCGTCGCAGCCGCTAAGGCTGCCATAAGCGCCATCGAGGTTATGTAATGCCAGCCCAAGACAGGTAAATTCGCAGCTGCGAAGTTCGGAAGTATATATCAGAGCCCGCCGCTAAGGTTTCTATATGCGTCGCAGCCGTTAACGCTGCCATAAGCGCCATCGAGTTTATGTAACGCCAGCTGGAAGACAGGTAAATTCGCTGTTGCGAAGTTCGGAAGTATACATCAGAGCCCGCCGCGAAGGTTACTACGTGCGTCGCAGCCGCTAAGGCTGCCATAAGCGCCATCGAGGTTATGTAACGCCAGCTGGAAGACAGGTAAATTCGCAGTTGCGAAGTTCGGAAGTATATATCAGAGCCTGCCGCTAAGGTTACTACATGCGTCGCAGCCGCTACGGCTGCCATAAGCGCCATCGAGTTTATGTAACGCCAGCTGGAAGACAGGTAAATTCGCAGTTGCGAAGTTCGAAAGTATATATCAGAGCACGCCGCTATGGTGACTACATGCGTCGCAGCCGCTAAGGCTGCATAAGCGCCATCGAGGTTATGTAACACCAGCTGGAAGACAGGTAAATTCGCTGTTGCGAAGTTCGGAAGTATATATCAGAGCCCGCCGCTAAGGTTTCTATATGCGTCGCAGCCGCTAACGCTGCCATAAGCGCCATCGAGGTTATGTAACACCAGCTGGAAGACAGGTAAATTCGCAGTTGCGAAGTTCGGAATTATATATCAGAGCCCGCCGCTAAGGTGACTACATGCGTCGCAGCCGCTAAGGCTGCATAAGCGCCATCGAGGATATGTAACGCCAGGCGGAAGACAGGTAAATTTGCAGCTGTGAAGTTCGGAATTATATATCAGAGCACGCCGCTATGGTGACTACATGCGTCGCAGCCGCTAAGGCTGCATAAGCGCCATCGAGGTTATGTAACACCAGCTGGAAGACAGGCAAATTCGCTGTTGCGAAGTTCGGAAGTATATTTCAGAGCCCGCCGCTAAGGTTTCTATATGCGTCGCAGCCGCTAAGGCTGCCATAAGCGCCATCGAGGTTATGTAACACCAGCTGGAAGACAGGTAAATTCGCTGTTGCGAAGTTCGGAAGTATATATCAGAGCCCGCCGCTAAGGTTTCTATATGCGTCGCAGCCGCTAAGGCTGCCATAAGCGCCATCGAGGTTATGTAACACCAGCTGGAAGACAGGTAAATTCGCTGTTGCGAAGTTCGGAAGTATATATCAGAGCACGCTGCTAAGGTGACTACATGCGTCGCAGCCGCTAAGGCTGCATAAGCGCCATCGAGGATATGTAACGCCAGGCGGAAGACAGGTAAATTTGCAGCTGTGAAGTTCGGAATTATATATCAGAGCACGCCGCTATGGTGACTACATGCGTCGCAGCCGCTAAGGCTGCATAAGCGCCATCGAGGTTATGTAACACCAGCTGGAAGACAGGTAAATTCGCTGTTGCGAAGTTCGGAAGTATATATCAGAGCCCGCCGCTAAGGTTTCTATATGCGTCGCAGCCGCTAACGCTGCCATAAGCGCCATCGAGGTTATGTAACACCAGCTGGAAGACAGGTAAATTCGCTGTTGCGAAGTTCGGAAGTATATATCAGAGCCCGCCGCTAAGGTTTCTATATGCGTCGCAGCCGCTAAGGCTGCCATAAGCGCCATCGAGGTTATGTAACACCAGCTGGAAGACAGGTAAATTCGCTGTTGCGAAATTCGGAAGTATATATCAGAGCCCGCCGCTAAGGTTTCTATATGCGTCGCAGCCGCTAAGGCTGCCATAAGCGCCATCGAGGTTATGTAACACCAGCTGGAAGACAGGTAAATTCGCTGTTGCGAAGTTCGGAAGTATATATCAGAGCACGCTGCTAAGGTGACTACATGCGTCGCAGCCGCTAAGGCTGCATAAGCGCCATCGAGGATATGTAACGCCAGGCGGAAGACAGTTAAATTTGCAGCTGTGAAGTTCGGAATTATATATCAGAGCACGCCGCTATGGTGACTACATGCGTTGCAGCCGCTAAGGCTGCATAAGCGCCATCGAGGTTATGTAACACCAGCTGGAAGACAGGTAAATTCGCTGTTGCGAAGTTCGGAAGTATATATCAGAGCCCGCCGCTAAGTTTTCTATATGCGTCGCAGCCGCTAACGCTGCCATAAGCGCCATCGAGGTTATGTAACACCAGCTGGAAGACAGGTAAATTCGCTGTTGCGAAGTTCGGAAGTATATATCAGAGCCCGCCGCTAAGGTGACTACATGCGTCGCAGCCGCTAAGGCTGCATAAGCGCCATCGAGGATATGTAACGCCAGGCGGAAGACAGGTAAATTTGCAGCTGTGAAGTTCGGAATTATATATCAGAGCACGCCGCTATGGTGACTACATGCGTCGCAGCCGCTAAGGCTGCACAAAAGCCATCGAGGTTATGTAACACCAGCTGGAAGACAGGTAAATTCGCTGTTGCGAAGTTCGGAAGTATATATCAGAGCCCGCCGCTAAGGTTTCTATATGCGTCGCAGCCGCTAACGCTGCCATAAGCGCCATCGAGGTTATGTAACACCAGCTGGAAGACAGGTAAATTCGCTGTTGCGAAGTTCGGAAGTATATATCAGAGCACGCTGGTAAGGTTACTACATGCGTCGCAGCCGCTAAGGCTGCATAAGCGCCATCGAGGATATGTAACGCCAGGCGGAAGACAGGTAAATTTGCAGCTGTGAAGTTCGGAAGTATATATCAGAGCCCGCCGCTAAGGTTTCTATATGCGTCGCAGCCGCTAACACTGCCATAAGCGCCATCGAGGTTATGTAACACCAGCTGGAAGACAGGTAAATTCGCTGTTGCGAAGTTCGGAAGTATATATCAGAGCACGCTGCTAAGGTGACTACATGCGTCGCAGCCGCTAAGGCTGCATAAGCGCCATCGAGGATATGTAACGCCAGGCGGAAGACAGGTAAATTTGCAGCTGTGAAGTTCGGAATTATATATCAGAGCACGCCGCTATGGTGACTACATGCGTCGCAGCCGCTAAGGCTGCATAAGCGCCATCGAGGTTATGTAACACCAGCTGGAAGACAGGTAAATTCGCTGTTGCGAAGTTCGGAAGTATATATCAGAGCCCGCCGCTAAGGTTTCTATATGCGTCGCAGCCGCTAACGCTGCCATAAGCGCCATCGAGGTTATGTAACACCAGCTGGAAGACAGGTAAATTCGCTGTTGCGAAGTTCGGAAGTATATATCAGAGCACGCTGCTAAGGTGACTACATGCGTCGCAGCCGCTAAGGCTGCATAAGCGCCATCGAGGATATGTAACGCCAGGCGGAAGACAGTTAAATTTGCAGCTGTGAAGTTCGGAATTATATATCAGAGCACGCCGCTATGGTGACTACATGCGTCGCAGCCGCTAAGGCTGCATAAGCGCCATCGAGGTTATGTAACACCAGCTGGAAGACAGGTAAATTCGCTGTTGCGAAGTTCGGAAGTATATATCAGAGCCCGCCGCTAAGTTTTCTATATGCGTCGCAGCCGCTAACGCTGCCATAAGCGCCATCGAGGTTATGTAACACCAGCTGGAAGACAGGTAAATTCGCTGTTGCGAAGTTCGGAAGTATATATCAGAGCCCGCCGCTAAGGTGACTACATGCGTCGCAGCCGCTAAGGCTGCATAAGCGCCATCGAGGATATGTAACGCCAGGCGGAAGACAGGTAAATTTGCAGCTGTGAAGTTCGGAATTATATATCAGAGCACGCCGCTATGGTGACTACATGCGTCGCAGCCGCTAAGGCTGCATAAGCGCCATCGAGGTTATGTAACACCAGCTGGAAGACAGGTAAATTCGCTGTTGCGAAGTTCGGAAGTATATATCAGAGCCCGCCGCTAAGGTTTCTATATGCGTCGCAGCGGCTAACGCTGCCATAAGCGCCATCGAGGTTATGTAACACCCGCTGGAAGACAGGTAAATTCGCTGTTGCGAAGTTCGGAAGTATATATCAGAGCACGCTGCTAAGGTGACTACATGCGTCGCAGCCGCTAAGGCTGCATAAGCGCCATCGAGGATATGTAACGCCAGGCGGAAGACAGGTAAATTTGCAGCTGTGAAGTTCGGAATTATATATCAGAGCACGCCGCTAAGGTTACTACGTGCGTCGCAGCCGCTAAGGCTGCCATAAGCGCCATCGAGGTTATGTAACACCAGCTGGAAGACAGGTAAATTCGCTGTTGCGAAGTTCGGAAGTATATATCAGAGCCCGCCGCTAAGGTTTCTATATGCGTCGCAGCCGCTAAGGCTGCCATAAGCGCCATCGAGGTTATGTAACACCAGCTGGAAGACAGGTAAATTCGCTGTTGCGAAGTTCGGAAGTATATATCAGAGCACGCTGCTAAGGTGACTACATGCGTCGCAGCCGCTAAGGCTGCATAAGCGCCATCGAGGATATGTAACGCCAGGCGGAAGACAGGTAAATTTGCAGCTGTGAAGTTCGGAATTATATATCAGAGCACGCCGCTATGGTGACTACATGCGTCGCAGCCGCTAAGGCTGCACAAAAGCCATCGAGGTTATGTAACACCAGCTGGAAGACAGGTAAATTCGCTGTTGCGAAGTTCGGAAGTATATATCAGAGCCCGCCGCTAAGGTTTCTATATGCGTCGCAGCCGCTAACGCTGCCATAAGCGCCATCGAGGTTATGTAACACCAGCTGGAAGACAGGTAAATTCGCTGTTGCGAAGTTCGGAAGTATATATCAGAGCACGCTGGTAAGGTTACTACATGCGTCGCAGCCGCTAAGGCTGCATAAGCGCCATCGAGGATATGTAACGCCAGGCGGAAGACAGGTAAATTCGCAGCTGCAAAGTTCGGAAGTATACGTCAGAGCCCGCCGCTAAGGTTACTATATGCGTCGCAGCCGCTAACGCTGCCATAAGCGCCATCGAGTTTATGTAACGCCAGCCGAAGACAGGTAAATTCGCAGCTGCGAAGTTCGGAAGTATATATCAGAGCCCGCCGCTAAGGTTTCTATATGCGTCGCAGCCGTTAACGCTGCCATAAGCGCCATCGAGTTTATGTAACGCCAGCTGGAAGACAGGTAAATTCGCTGTTGCGAAGTTCGGAAGTATACATCAGAGCCCGCCGCTAAGGTTACTACGTGCGTCGCAGCCGCTAAGGCTGCCATAAGCGCCATCGAGGTTATGTAATGCCAGCCCAAGACAGGTAAATTCGCAGCTGCGAAGTTCGGAAGTATATATCAGAGCCCGCCGCTAAGGTTTCTATATGCGTCGCAGCCGTTAACGCTGCCATAAGCGCCATCGAGTTTATGTAACGCCAGCTGGAAGACAGGTAAATTCGCTGTTGCGAAGTTCGGAAGTATACATCAGAGCCCGCCGCGAAGGTTACTACGTGCGTCGCAGCCGCTAAGGCTGCCATAAGCGAGATCGAGGTTATGTAACGCCAGCTGGAAGACAGGTAAATTCGCAGTTGCGAAGTTCGGAAGTATATATCAGAGCCTGCCGCTAAGGTTACTACATGCGTCGCAGCCGCTACGGCTGCCATAAGCGCCATCGAGTTTATGTAACGCCAGCTGGAAGACAGGTAAATTCGCAGTTGCGAAGTTCGAAAGTATATATCAGAGCACGCCGCTATGGTGACTACATGCGTCGCAGCCGCTAAGGCTGCATAAGCGCCATCGAGGTTATGTAATGCCAGCCCAAGACAGGTAAATTCGCAGCTGCGAAGTTCGGAAGTATATATCAGAGCCCGCCGCTAAGGTTTCTATATGCGTCGCAGCCGTTAACGCTGCCATAAGCGCCATCGAGTTTATGTAACGCCAGCTGGAAGACAGGTAAATTCGCTGTTGCGAAGTTCGGAAGTATACATCAGAGCCCGCCGCGAAGGTTACTACGTGCGTCGCAGCCGCTAAGGCTGCCATAAGCGCCATCGAGGTTATGTAACGCCAGCTGGAAGACAGGTAAATTCGCAGTTGCGAAGTTCGGAAGTATATATCAGAGCCTGCCGCTAAGGTTACTACATGCGTCGCAGCCGCTACGGCTGCCATAAGCGCCATCGAGTTTATGTAACGCCAGCTGGAAGACAGGTAAATTCGCAGTTGCGAAGTTCGAAAGTATATATCAGAGCACGCCGCTATGGTGACTACATGCGTCGCAGCCGCTAAGGCTGCATAAGCGCCATCGAGGTTATGTAACACCAGCTGGAAGACAGGTAAATTCGCTGTTGCGAAGTTCGGAAGTATATATCAGAGCCCGCCGCTAAGGTTTCTATATGCGTCGCAGCCGCTAACGCTGCCATAAGCGCCATCGAGGTTATGTAACACCAGCTGGAAGACAGGTAAATTCGCAGTTGCGAAGTTCGGAATTATATATCAGAGCCCGCCGCTAAGGTGACTACATGCGTCGCAGCCGCTAAGGCTGCATAAGCGCCATCGAGGATATGTAACGCCAGGCGGAAGACAGGTAAATTTGCAGCTGTGAAGTTCGGAATTATATATCAGAGCACGCCGCTATGGTGACTACATGCGTCGCAGCCGCTAAGGCTGCATAAGCGCCATCGAGGTTATGTAACACCAGCTGGAAGACAGGTAAATTCGCTGTTGCGAAGTTCGGAAGTATATATCAGAGCCCGCCGCTAAGGTTTCTATATGCGTCGCAGCCGCTAACGCTGCCATAAGCGCCATCGAGGTTATGTAACACCAGCTGGAAGACAGGTAAATTCGCTGTTGCGAAGTTCGGAAGTATATATCAGAGCCCGCCGCTAAGGTTTCTATATGCGTCGCAGCCGCTAAGGCTGCCATAAGCGCCATCGAGGTTATGTAACACCAGCTGGAAGACAGGTAAATTCGCTGTTGCGAAGTTCGGAAGTATATATCAGAGCCCGCCGCTAAGGTTTCTATATGCGTCGCAGCCGCTAAGGCTGCCATAAGCGCCATCGAGGTTATGTAACACCAGCTGGAAGACAGGTAAATTCGCTGTTGCGAAGTTCGGAAGTATATATCAGAGCACGCTGCTAAGGTGAATACATGCGTCGCAGCCGCTAAGGCTGCATAAGCGCCATCGAGGATATGTAACGCCAGGCGGAAGACAGTTAAATTTGCAGCTGTGAAGTTCGGAATTATATATCAGAGCACGCCGCTATGGTGACTACATGCGTTGCAGCCGCTAAGGCTGCATAAGCGCCATCGAGGTTATGTAACACCAGCTGGAAGACAGGTAAATTCGCTGTTGCGAAGTTCGGAAGTATATATCAGAGCCCGCCGCTAAGTTTTCTATATGCGTCGCAGCCGCTAACGCTGCCATAAGCGCCATCGAGGTTATGTAACACCAGCTGGAAGACAGGTAAATTCGCTGTTGCGAAGTTCGGAAGTATATATCAGAGCCCGCCGCTAAGGTGACTACATGCGTCGCAGCCGCTAAGGCTGCATAAGCGCCATCGAGGATATGTAACGCCAGGCGGAAGACAGGTAAATTTGCAGCTGTGAAGTTCGGAATTATATATCAGAGCACGCCGCTATGGTGACTACATGCGTCGCAGCCGCTAAGGCTGCACAAAAGCCATCGAGGTTATGTAACACCAGCTGGAAGACAGGTAAATTCGCTGTTGCGAAGTTCGGAAGTATATATCAGAGCCCGCCGCTAAGGTTTCTATATGCGTCGCAGCCGCTAACGCTGCCATAAGCGCCATCGAGGTTATGTAACACCAGCTGGAAGACAGGTAAATTCGCTGTTGCGAAGTTCGGAAGTATATATCAGAGCACGCTGGTAAGGTTACTACATGCGTCGCAGCCGCTAAGGCTGCATAAGCGCCATCGAGGATATGTAACGCCAGGCGGAAGACAGGTAAATTTGCAGCTGTGAAGTTCGGAATTATATATCAGAGCACGCCGCTATGGTGACTACATGCGTCGCAGCCGCTAAGGCTGCATAAGCGCCATCGAGGTTATGTAACACCAGCTGGAAGACAGGTAAATTCGCTGTTGCGAAGTTCGGAAGTATATATCAGAGCACGCTGCTAAGGTGACTACATGCGTCGCAGCCGCTAAGGCTGCATAAGCGCCATCGAGGTTATGTAACACCAGCTGGAAGACAGGTAAATTCGCTGTTGCGAAGTTCGGAAGTATATATCAGAGCCCGCCGCTAAGGTTTCTATATGCGTCGCAGCCGCTAACACTGCCATAAGCGCCATCGAGGTTATGTAACACCAGCTGGAAGACAGGTAAATTCGCTGTTGCGAAGTTCGGAAGTATATATCAGAGCACGCTGCTAAGGTGACTACATGCGTCGCAGCCGCTAAGGCTGCATAAGCGCCATCAAGGATATGTAACGCCAGGCGGAAGACAGGTAAATTTGCAGCTGTGAAGTTCGGAATTATATATCAGAGCACGCCGCTATGGTGACTACATGCGTCGCAGCCGCTAAGGCTGCATAAGCGCCATCGAGGTTATGTAACACCAGCTGGAAGACAGGTAAATTCGCTGTTGCGAAGTTCGGAAGTATATATCAGAGCCCGCCGCTAAGGTTTCTATATGCGTCGCAGCCGCTAACGCTGCCATAAGCGCCATCGAGGTTATGTAACACCAGCTGGAAGACAGGTAAATTCGCTGTTGCGAAGTTCGGAAGTATATATCAGAGCACGCTGCTAAGGTTACTACATGCGTCGCAGCCGCTAAGGCTGCATAAGCGCCATCGAGGATATGTAACGCCAGGCGGAAGACAGGTAAATTTGCAGCTGTGAAGTTCGGAATTATATATCAGAGCACGCCGCTATGGTGACTACATGCGTCGCAGCCGCTAAGGCTGCATAAGCGCCATCGAGGTTATGTAACACCAGCTGGAAGACAGGTAAATTCGCTGTTGCGAAGTTCGGAAGTATATATCAGAGCCCGCCGCTAAGGTTTCTATATGCGTCGCAGCCGCTAACGCTGCCATAAGCGCCATCGAGGTTATGTAACACCAGCTGGAAGACAGGTAAATTCGCTGTTGCGAAGTTCGGAAGTATATATCAGAGCACGCTGCTAAGGTGACTACATGCGTCGCAGCCGCTAAGGCTGCATAAGCGCCATCGAGGATATGTAACGCCAGGCGGAAGACAGGTAAATTTGCAGCTGTGAAGTTCGGAATTATATATCAGAGCACGCCGCTATGGTGACTACATGCGTCGCAGCCGCTAAGGCTGCATAAGCGCCATCGAGGTTATGTAACACCAGCTGGAAGACAGGTAAATTCGCTGTTGCGAAGTTCGGAAGTATATATCAGAGCACGCTGCTAAGGTGACTACATGCGTCGCAGCCGCTAAGGCTGCATAAGCGCCATCGAGGATATGTAACGCCAGGCGGAAGACAGTTAAATTTGCAGCTGTGAAGTTCGGAATTATATATCAGAGCACGCCGCTATGGTGACTACATGCGTCGCAGCCGCTAAGGCTGCATAAGCGCCATCGAGGTTATGTAACACCAGCTGGAAGACAGGTAAATTCGCTGTTGCGAAGTTCGGAAGTATATATCAGAGCCCGCCGCTAAGGTTTCTATATGCGTCGCAGCCGCTAACGCTGCCATAAGCGCCATCGAGGTTATGTAACACCAGCTGGAAGACAGGTAAATTCGCTGTTGCGAAGTTCGGAAGTATATATCAGAGCACGCTGCTAAGGTGACTACATGCGTCGCAGCCGCTAAGGCTGCATAAGCGCCATCGAGGATATGTAACGCCAGGCGGAAGACAGGTAAATTTGCAGCTGTGAAGTTCGGAATTATATATCAGAGCACGCCGCTATGGTGACTACATGCGTCGCAGCCGCTAAGGCTGCACAAAAGCCATCGAGGTTATGTAACACCAGCTGGAAGACAGGTAAATTCGCTGTTGCGAAGTTCGGAAGTATATATCAGAGCCCGCCGCTAAGGTTTCTATATGCGTCGCAGCCGCTAACGCTGCAATAAGCGCCATCGAGGTTATGTAACACCAGCTGGAAGACAGGTAAATTCGCTGTTGCGAAGTTCGGAAGTATATATCAGAGCACGCTGGTAAGGTTACTACATGCGTCGCAGCCGCTAAGGCTGCATAAGCGCCATCGAGGATATGTAACGCCAGGCGGAAGACAGGTAAATTTGCAGCTGTGAAGTTCGGAATTATATATCAGAGCACGCCGCTATGGTGACTACATGCGTCGCAGCCGCTAAGGCTGCATAAGCGCCATCGAGGTTATGTAACACCAGCTGGAAGACAGGTAAATTCGCTGTTGCGAAGTTCGGAAGTATATATCAGAGCACGCTGCTAAGGTGACTACATGCGTCGCAGCCGCTAAGGCTGCATAAGCGCCATCGAGGTTATGTAACACCAGCTGGAAGACAGGTAAATTCGCTGTTGCGAAGTTCGGAAGTATATATCAGAGCCCGCCGCTAAGGTTTCTATATGCGTCGCAGCCGCTAACACTGCCATAAGCGCCATCGAGGTTATGTAACACCAGCTGGAAGACAGGTAAATTCGCTGTTGCGAAGTTCGGAAGTATATATCAGAGCACGCTGCTAAGGTGACTACATGCGTCGCAGCCGCTAAGGCTGCATAAGCGCCATCAAGGATATGTAACGCCAGGCGGAAGACAGGTAAATTTGCAGCTGTGAAGTTCGGAATTATATATCAGAGCACGCCGCTATGGTGACTACATGCGTCGCAGCCGCTAAGGCTGCATAAGCGCCATCGAGGTTATGTAACACCAGCTGGAAGACAGGTAAATTCGCTGTTGCGAAGTTCGGAAGTATATATCAGAGCCCGCCGCTAAGGTTTCTATATGCGTCGCAGCCGCTAACGCTGCCATAAGCGCCATCGAGGTTATGTAACACCAGCTGGAAGACAGGTAAATTCGCTGTTGCGAAGTTCGGAAGTATATATCAGAGCACGCTGCTAAGGTTACTACATGCGTCGCAGCCGCTAAGGCTGCATAAGCGCCATCGAGGATATGTAACGCCAGGCGGAAGACAGGTAAATTTGCAGCTGTGAAGTTCGGAATTATATATCAGAGCACGCCGCTATGGTGACTACATGCGTCGCAGCCGCTAAGGCTGCATAAGCGCCATCGAGGTTATGTAACACCAGCTGGAAGACAGGTAAATTCGCTGTTGCGAAGTTCGGAAGTATATATCAGAGCCCGCCGCTAAGGTTTCTATATGCGTCGCAGCCGCTAACGCTGCCATAAGCGCCATCGAGGTTATGTAACACCAGCTGGAAGACAGGTAAATTCGCTGTTGCGAAGTTCGGAAGTATATATCAGAGCACGCTGCTAAGGTGACTACATGCGTCGCAGCCGCTAAGGCTGCATAAGCGCCATCGAGGATATGTAACGCCAGGCGGAAGACAGGTAAATTTGCAGCTGTGAAGTTCGGAATTATATATCAGAGCACGCCGCTATGGTGACTACATGCGTCGCAGCCGCTAAGGCTGCATAAGCGCCATCGAGGTTATGTAACACCAGCTGGAAGACAGGTAAATTCGCTGTTGCGAAGTTCGGAAGTATATATCAGAGCACGCTGCTAAGGTGACTACAGGCGTCGCAGCCGCTAAGGCTGCATAAGCGCCATCGAGGATATGTAACGCCAGGCGGAAGACAGTTAAATTTGCAGCTGTGAAGTTCGGAATTATATATCAGAGCACGCCGCTATGGTGACTACATGCGTCGCAGCCGCTAAGGCTGCATAAGCGCCATCGAGGTTATGTAACACCAGCTGGAAGACAGGTAAATTCGCTGTTGCGAAGTTCGGAAGTATATATCAGAGCCCGCCGCTAAGGTTTCTATATGCGTCGCAGCCGCTAACGCTGCCATAAGCGCCATCGAGGTTATGTAACACCAGCTGGAAGACAGGTAAATTCGCTGTTGCGAAGTTCGGAAGTATATATCAGAGCACGCTGCTAAGGTGACTACATGCGTCGCAGCCGCTAAGGCTGCATAAGCGCCATCGAGGATATGTAACGCCAGGCGGAAGACAGTTAAATTTGCAGCTGTGAAGTTCGGAATTATATATCAGAGCACGCCGCTATGGTGACTACATGCGTCGCAGCCGCTAAGGCTGCATAAGCGCCATCGAGGTTATGTAACACCAGCTGGAAGACAGGTAAATTCGCTGTTGCGAAGTTCGGAAGTATATATCAGAGCCCGCCGCTAAGTTTTCTATATGCGTCGCAGCCGCTAACGCTGCCATAAGCGCCATCGAGGTTATGTAACACCAGCTGGAAGACAGGTAAATTCGCTGTTGCGAAGTTCGGAAGTATATATCAGAGCCCGCCGCTAAGGTGACTACATGCGTCGCAGCCGCTAAGGCTGCATAAGCGCCATCGAGGATATGTAACGCCAGGCGGAAGACAGGTAAATTTGCAGCTGTGAAGTTCGGAATTATATATCAGAGCACGCCGCTATGGTGACTACATGCGTCGCAGCCGCTAAGGCTGCATAAGCGCCATCGAGGTTATGTAACACCAGCTGGAAGACAGGTAAATTCGCTGTTGCGAAGTTCGGAAGTATATATCAGAGCCCGCCGCTAAGGTTTCTATATGCGTCGCAGCGGCTAACGCTGCCATAAGCGCCATCGAGGTTATGTAACACCCGCTGGAAGACAGGTAAATTCGCTGTTGCGAAGTTCGGAAGTATATATCAGAGCCCGCCGCTAAGGTTTCTATATGCGTCGCAGCCGCTAACGCTGCCATAAGCGCCATCGAGGTTATGTAACACCAGCTGGAAGACAGGTAAATTCGCTGTTGCGAAGTTCGGAAGTATATATCAGAGCACGCTGCTAAGGTGACTACATGCGTCGCAGCCGCTAAGGCTGCATAAGCGCCATCGAGGATATGTAACGCCAGGCGGAAGACAGGTAAATTTGCAGCTGTGAAGTTCGGAATTATATATCAGAGCACGCCGCTATGGTGACTACATGCGTCACAGCCGCTAAGGCTGCATAAGCGCCATCGAGGTTATGTAACACCAGCTGGAAGACAGGTAAATTCGCTGTTGCGAAGTTCGGAAGTATATATCAGAGCCCGCCGCTAAGGTTTCTATATGCGTCGCAGCCGCTAACGCTGCCATAAGCGCCATCGAGGTTATGTAACACCAGCTGGAAGACAGGTAAATTCGCTGTTGCGAAGTTCGGAAGTATATATCAGAGCACGCTGCTAAGGTGACTACATGCGTCGCAGCCGCTAAGGCTGCATAAGCGCCATCGAGGATATGTAACGCCAGGCGGAAGACAGGTAAATTTGCAGCTGTGAAGTTCGGAATTATATATCAGAGCACGCCGCTATGGTGACTACATGCGTCGCAGCCGCTAAGGCTGCATAAGCGCCATCGAGGTTATGTAACACCAGCTGGAAGACAGGTAAATTCGCTGTTGCGAAGTTCGGAAGTATATATCAGAGCCCGCCGCTAAGGTTTCTATATGCGTCGCAGCCGCTAACGCTGCCATAAGCGCCATCGAGGTTATGTAACACCAGCTGGAAGACAGGTAAATTCGCTGTTGCGAAGTTCGGAAGTATATATCAGAGCACGCTGCTAAGGTTACTACGTGCGTCGCAGCCGCTAAGGCTAACGCTGCCATAAGCGCCATCGAGGTTATGTAACACCAGCTGGAAGACAGGTAAATTCGCTGTTGCGAAGTTCGGAAGTATATATCAGAGCCCGCCGCTAAGGTGACTACATGCGTCGCAGCCGCTAAGGCTGCATAAGCGCCATCGAGGATATGTAACGCCAGGCGGAAGACAGGTAAATTTGCAGCTGTGAAGTTCGGAATTATATATCAGAGCACGCCGCTATGGTGACTACATGCGTCGCAGCCGCTAAGGCTGCATAAGCGCCATCGAGGTTATGTAACACCAGCTGGAAGACAGGTAAATTCGCTGTTGCGAAGTTCGGAAGTATATATCAGAGCCCGCCGCTAAGGTTTCTATATGCGTCGCAGCCACTAACGCTGCCATAAGCGCCATCGAGGTTATGTAACACCAGCTGGAAGACAGGTAAATTCGCTGTTGCGAAGTTCGGAAGTATATATCAGAGCCCGCCGCTAAGGTCACTACATGCGTCGCAGCCGCTAAGGCTGCATAAGCGCCATCGAGGATATGTAACGCCAGGCGGAAGACAGGTAAATTTGCAGCTGTGAAGTTTGGAATTATATATCAGAGCACGCCGCTATGGTGACTACATGCGTCGCAGCCGCTAAGGCTGCATAAGCGCCATCGAGGTTATGTAACACCAGCTGGAAGACAGGTAAATTCGCTGTTGCGAAGTTCGGAAGTATATATCAGAGCCCGCCGCTAAGGTTTCTATATGCGTCGCAGCCGCTAACGCTGCCATAAGCGCCATCGAGGTTATGTAACACCAGCTGGAAGACAGGTAAATTCGCTGTTGCGAAGTTCGGAAGTATATATCAGAGCACGCTGCTAAGGTGACTACATGCGTCGCAGCCGCTAAGGCTGCATAAGCGCCATCGAGGATATGTAACGCCAGGCGGAAGACAGGTAAATTTGCAGCTGTGAAGTTCGGAATTATATATCAGAGCACGCCGCTATGGTGACTACATGCGTCGCAGCCGCTAAGGCTGCATAAGCGCCATCGAGATTATGTAGCACCAGCTGGAAGACAGGTAAATTCGCTGTTGCGAAGTTCGGAAGTATATATCAGAGCCCGCCGCTAAGGTTTCTATATGCGTCGCAGCCGCTAACGCTGCCATAAGCGCCATCGAGGTTATGTAACACCAGCTGGAAGACAGGTAAATTCGCTGTTGCGAAGTTCGGAAGTATATATCAGAGCACGCTGCTAAGGTGACTACATGCGTCGCAGCCGCTAAGGCTGCATAAGCGCCATCGAGGATATGTAACGCCAGGCGGAAGACAGGTAAATTTGCAGCTGTGAAGTTCGGAATTATATATCAGAGCACGCCGCTATGGTGACTACATGCGTCGCAGCCGCTAAGGCTGCATAAGCGCCATCGAGGTTATGTAACACCAGCTGGAAGACAGGTAAATTCGCTGTTGCGAAGTTCGGAAGTATATATCAGAGCCCGCCGCTAAGGTTTCTATATGCGTCGCAGCCGCTAACGCTGCCATAAGCGCCATCGAGGTTATGTAACACCAGCTGGAAGACAGGTAAATTCGCTGTTGCGAAGTTCGGAAGTATATATCAGAGCACGCTGCTAAGGTGACTACATGCGTCGCAGCCGCTAAGGCTGCATAAGCGCCATCGAGGATATGTAACGCCAGGCGGAAGACAGGTAAATTTGCAGCTGTGAAGTTCGGAATTATATATCAGAGCACGCCGCTATGGTGACTACATGCGTCGCAGCCGCTAAGGCTGCATAAGCGCCATCGAGGTTATGTAACACCAGCTGGAAGACAGGTAAATTCGCTGTTGCGAAGTTCGGAAGTATATATCAGAGCCCGCCGCTAAGGTTTCTATATGCGTCGCAGCCGCTAACGCTGCCATAAGCGCCATCGAGGTTATGTAACACCAGCTGGAAGACAGGTAAATTCGCTGTTGCGAAGTTCGGAAGTATATATCAGAGCACGCTGCTAAGGTTACTACATGCGTCGCAGCCGCTAAGGCTGCATAAGCGCCATCGAGGATATGTAACGCCAGGCGGAAGACAGGTAAGTTTGCAGCTGTGAAGTTCGGAATTATATATCAGAGCACGCCGCTATGGTGACTACATGCGTCGCAGCCGCTAAGGCTGCATAAGCGCCATCGAGGTTATGTAACACCAGCTGGAAGACAGGTAAATTCGCTGTTGCGAAGTTCGGAAGTATATATCAGAGCCCGCCGCTAAGGTTTCTATATGCGTCGCAGCCGCTAACGCTGCCATAAGCGCCATCGAGGTTATGTAACACCAGCTGGAAGACAGGTAAATTCGCTGTTGCGAAGTTCGGAAGTATATATCAGAGCCCGCCGCTAAGGTGACTACATGCGTCGCAGCCGCTAAGGCTGCATAAGCGCCATCGAGGATATGTAACGCCAGGCGGAAGACAGGTAAATTTGCAGCTTTGAAGTTCGGAATTATATATCAGAGCACGCCGCTATGGTGACTACATGCGTCGCAGCCGCTAAGGCTGCATAAGCGCCATCGAGGTTATGTAACACCAGCTGGAAGACAGGTAAATTCGCTGTTGCGAAGTTCGGAAGTATATATCAGAGCCCGCCGCTAAGGTTTCTATATGCGTCGCAGCCGCTAACGCTGCCATAAGCGCCATCGAGGTTATGTAACACCAGCTGGAAGACAGGTAAATTCGCTGTTGCGAAGTTCGGAAGTATATATCAGAGCACGCTGCTAAGGTGACTACATGCGTCGCAGCCGCTAAGGCTGCATAAGCGCCATCGAGGATATGTAACGCCAGGCGGAAGACAGTTAAATTTGCAGCTGTGAAGTTCGGAATTATATATCAGAGCACGCCGCTATGGTGACTACAGGCGTCGGAGCCGCTAAGGCTGCATAAGCGCCATCGAGGTTATGTAACACCAGCTGGAAGACAGGTAAATTCGCTGTTGCGAAGTTCGGAAGTATATATCAGAGCCCGCCGCTAAGGTTTCTATATGCATCGCAGCCGCTAACGCTGCCATAAGCGCCATCGAGGTTATGTAACACCAGCTGGAAGACAGGTAAATTCGCTGTTGCGAAGTTCGGAAGTATATATCAGAGCCCGCCGCTAAGGTCACTACATGCGTCGCAGCCGCTAAGGCTGCATAAGCGCCATCGAGGATATGTAACGCCAGGCGGAAGACAGGTAAATTTGCAGCTGTGAAGTTTGGAATTATATATCAGAGCACGCCGCTATGGTGACTACATGCGTCGCAGCCGCTAAGGCTGCATAAGCGCCATCGAGGTTATGTAACACCAGCTGGAAGACAAGTAAATTCGCTGTTGCGAAGTTCGGAAGTATATATCAGAGCCCGCCGCTAAGGTGACTACATGCGTCGCAGCCGCTAAGGCTGCATAAGCGCCATCGAGGATATGTAACGCCAGGCGGAAGACAGGTAAATTTGCAGCTGTGAAGTTCGGAATTATATATCAGAGCCCGCCGCTAAGGTTTCTATATGCGTCGCAGCCGCTAACGCTGCCATAAGCGCCATCGAGGTTATGTAACACCAGCTGGAAGACAGGTAAATTCGCTGTTGCGAAGTTCGGAAGTATATATCAGAGCCCGCCGCTAAGGTTTCTATATGCGTCGCAGCCGCTAACGCTGCCATAAGCGCCATCGAGGTTATGTAACACCAGCTGGAAGACAGGTAAATTCGCTGTTGCGAAGTTCGGAAGTATATATCAGAGCACGCTGCTAAGGTGACTACATGCGTCGCAGCCGCTAAGGCTGCATAAGCGCCATCGAGGATATGTAACACCAGCTGGAAGACAGGTAAATTCGCTGTTGCGAAGTTCGGAAGTATATATCAGAGCCCGCCGCTAAGGTTTCTATATGCGTCGCAGCCGCTAACGCTGCCATAAGCGCCATCGAGGTTATGTAACACCAGCTGGAAGACAAGTAAATTCGCTGTTGCGAAGTTCGGAAGTATATATCAGAGCACGCTGCTAAGGTGACTACATGCGTCGCAGCCGCTAAGGCTGCATAAGCGCCATCGAGGATATGTAACGCCAGGCGGAAGACAGGTAAATTTGCAGCTGTGAAGTTCGGAATTATATATCAGAGCACGCCGCTATGGTGACTACATGCGTCGCAGCCGCTAAGGCTGCATAAGCGCCATCGAGGTTATGTAACACCAGCTGGAAGACAGGTAAATTCGCTGTTGCGAAGTTCGGAAGTATATATCAGAGCCCGCCGCTAAGGTTTCTATATGCGTCGCAGCCGCTAACGCTGCCATAAGCGCCATCGAGGTTATGTAACACCAGCTGGAAGACAGGTAAATTCGCTGTTGCGAAGTTCGGAAGTATATATCAGAGCCCGCCGCTAAGGTTTCTATATGCGTCGCAGCCGCTAACGCTGCCATAAGCGCCATCGAGGTTATGTAACACCAGCTGGAAGACAGGTAAATTCGCTGTTGCGAAGTTCGGAAGTATATATCAGAGCACGCTGCTAAGGTGACTACATGCGTCGCAGCCGCTAAGGCTGCATAAGCGCCATCGAGGATATGTAACGCCAGGCGGAAGACAGGTAAATTTGCAGCTGTGAAGTTCGGAATTATATATCAGAGCACGCCGCTATGGTGACTACATGCGTCACAGCCGCTAAGGCTGCATAAGCGCCATCGAGGTTATGTAACACCAGCTGGAAGACAGGTAAATTCGCTGTTGCGAAGTTCGGAAGTATATATCAGAGCCCGCCGCTAAGGTTTCTATATGCGTCGCAGCCGCTAACGCTGCCATAAGCGCCATCGAGGTTATGTAACACCAGCTGGAAGACAGGTAAATTCGCTGTTGCGAAGTTCGGAAGTATATATCAGAGCACGCTGCTAAGGTGACTACATGCGTCGCAGCCGCTAAGGCTGCATAAGCGCCATCGAGGATATGTAACGCCAGGCGGAAGACAGGTAAATTTGCAGCTGTGAAGTTCGGAATTATATATCAGAGCACGCCGCTATGGTGACTACATGCGTCGCAGCCGCTAAGGCTGCATAAGCGCCATCGAGGTTATGTAACACCAGCTGGAAGACAGGTAAATTCGCTGTTGCGAAGTTCGGAAGTATATATCAGAGCCCGCCGCTAAGGTTTCTATATGCGTCGCAGCCGCTAACGCTGCCATAAGCGCCATCGAGGTTATGTAACACCAGCTGGAAGACAGGTAAATTCGCTGTTGCGAAGTTCGGAAGTATATATCAGAGCACGCTGCTAAGGTTACTACGTGCGTCGCAGCCGCTAAGGCTAACGCTGCCATAAGCGCCATCGAGGTTATGTAACACCAGCTGGAAGACAGGTAAATTCGCTGTTGCGAAGTTCGGAAGTATATATCAGAGCCCGCCGCTAAGGTGACTACATGCGTCGCAGCCGCTAAGGCTGCATAAGCGCCATCGAGGATATGTAACGCCAGGCGGAAGACAGGTAAATTTGCAGCTGTGAAGTTCGGAATTATATATCAGAGCACGCCGCTATGGTGACTACATGCGTCGCAGCCGCTAAGGCTGCATAAGCGCCATCGAGGTTATGTAACACCAGCTGGAAGACAGGTAAATTCGCTGTTGCGAAGTTCGGAAGTATATATCAGAGCCCGCCGCTAAGGTTTCTATATGCGTCGCAGCCACTAACGCTGCCATAAGCGCCATCGAGGTTATGTAACACCAGCTGGAAGACAGGTAAATTCGCTGTTGCGAAGTTCGGAAGTATATATCAGAGCCCGCCGCTAAGGTCACTACATGCGTCGCAGCCGCTAAGGCTGCATAAGCGCCATCGAGGATATGTAACGCCAGGCGGAAGACAGGTAAATTTGCAGCTGTGAAGTTTGGAATTATATATCAGAGCACGCCGCTATGGTGACTACATGCGTCGCAGCCGCTAAGGCTGCATAAGCGCCATCGAGGTTATGTAACACCAGCTGGAAGACAGGTAAATTCGCTGTTGCGAAGTTCGGAAGTATATATCAGAGCCCGCCGCTAAGGTTTCTATATGCGTCGCAGCCGCTAACGCTGCCATAAGCGCCATCGAGGTTATGTAACACCAGCTGGAAGACAGGTAAATTCGCTGTTGCGAAGTTCGGAAGTATATATCAGAGCACGCTGCTAAGGTGACTACATGCGTCGCAGCCGCTAAGGCTGCATAAGCGCCATCGAGGATATGTAACGCCAGGCGGAAGACAGGTAAATTTGCAGCTGTGAAGTTCGGAATTATATATCAGAGCACGCCGCTATGGTGACTACATGCGTCGCAGCCGCTAAGGCTGCATAAGCGCCATCGAGATTATGTAGCACCAGCTGGAAGACAGGTAAATTCGCTGTTGCGAAGTTCGGAAGTATATATCAGAGCCCGCCGCTAAGGTTTCTATATGCGTCGCAGCCGCTAACGCTGCCATAAGCGCCATCGAGGTTATGTAACACCAGCTGGAAGACAGGTAAATTCGCTGTTGCGAAGTTCGGAAGTATATATCAGAGCACGCTGCTAAGGTGACTACATGCGTCGCAGCCGCTAAGGCTGCATAAGCGCCATCGAGGATATGTAACGCCAGGCGGAAGACAGGTAAATTTGCAGCTGTGAAGTTCGGAATTATATATCAGAGCACGCCGCTATGGTGACTACATGCGTCGCAGCCGCTAAGGCTGCATAAGCGCCATCGAGGTTATGTAACACCAGCTGGAAGACAGGTAAATTCGCTGTTGCGAAGTTCGGAAGTATATATCAGAGCCCGCCGCTAAGGTTTCTATATGCGTCGCAGCCGCTAACGCTGCCATAAGCGCCATCGAGGTTATGTAACACCAGCTGGAAGACAGGTAAATTCGCTGTTGCGAAGTTCGGAAGTATATATCAGAGCACGCTGCTAAGGTGACTACATGCGTCGCAGCCGCTAAGGCTGCATAAGCGCCATCGAGGATATGTAACGCCAGGCGGAAGACAGGTAAATTTGCAGCTGTGAAGTTCGGAATTATATATCAGAGCACGCCGCTATGGTGACTACATGCGTCGCAGCCGCTAAGGCTGCATAAGCGCCATCGAGGTTATGTAACACCAGCTGGAAGACAGGTAAATTCGCTGTTGCGAAGTTCGGAAGTATATATCAGAGCCCGCCGCTAAGGTTTCTATATGCGTCGCAGCCGCTAACGCTGCCATAAGCGCCATCGAGGTTATGTAACACCAGCTGGAAGACAGGTAAATTCGCTGTTGCGAAGTTCGGAAGTATATATCAGAGCACGCTGCTAAGGTTACTACATGCGTCGCAGCCGCTAAGGCTGCATAAGCGCCATCGAGGATATGTAACGCCAGGCGGAAGACAGGTAAGTTTGCAGCTGTGAAGTTCGGAATTATATATCAGAGCACGCCGCTATGGTGACTACATGCGTCGCAGCCGCTAAGGCTGCATAAGCGCCATCGAGGTTATGTAACACCAGCTGGAAGACAGGTAAATTCGCTGTTGCGAAGTTCGGAAGTATATATCAGAGCCCGCCGCTAAGGTTTCTATATGCGTCGCAGCCGCTAACGCTGCCATAAGCGCCATCGAGGTTATGTAACACCAGCTGGAAGACAGGTAAATTCGCTGTTGCGAAGTTCGGAAGTATATATCAGAGCCCGCCGCTAAGGTGACTACATGCGTCGCAGCCGCTAAGGCTGCATAAGCGCCATCGAGGATATGTAACGCCAGGCGGAAGACAGGTAAATTTGCAGCTTTGAAGTTCGGAATTATATATCAGAGCACGCCGCTATGGTGACTACATGCGTCGCAGCCGCTAAGGCTGCATAAGCGCCATCGAGGTTATGTAACACCAGCTGGAAGACAGGTAAATTCGCTGTTGCGAAGTTCGGAAGTATATATCAGAGCCCGCCGCTAAGGTTTCTATATGCGTCGCAGCCGCTAACGCTGCCATAAGCGCCATCGAGGTTATGTAACACCAGCTGGAAGACAGGTAAATTCGCTGTTGCGAAGTTCGGAAGTATATATCAGAGCACGCTGCTAAGGTGACTACATGCGTCGCAGCCGCTAAGGCTGCATAAGCGCCATCGAGGATATGTAACGCCAGGCGGAAGACAGTTAAATTTGCAGCTGTGAAGTTCGGAATTATATATCAGAGCACGCCGCTATGGTGACTACAGGCGTCGGAGCCGCTAAGGCTGCATAAGCGCCATCGAGGTTATGTAACACCAGCTGGAAGACAGGTAAATTCGCTGTTGCGAAGTTCGGAAGTATATATCAGAGCCCGCCGCTAAGGTTTCTATATGCATCGCAGCCGCTAACGCTGCCATAAGCGCCATCGAGGTTATGTAACACCAGCTGGAAGACAGGTAAATTCGCTGTTGCGAAGTTCGGAAGTATATATCAGAGCCCGCCGCTAAGGTCACTACATGCGTCGCAGCCGCTAAGGCTGCATAAGCGCCATCGAGGATATGTAACGCCAGGCGGAAGACAGGTAAATTTGCAGCTGTGAAGTTTGGAATTATATATCAGAGCACGCCGCTATGGTGACTACATGCGTCGCAGCCGCTAAGGCTGCATAAGCGCCATCGAGGTTATGTAACACCAGCTGGAAGACAAGTAAATTCGCTGTTGCGAAGTTCGGAAGTATATATCAGAGCCCGCCGCTAAGGTGACTACATGCGTCGCAGCCGCTAAGGCTGCATAAGCGCCATCGAGGATATGTAACGCCAGGCGGAAGACAGGTAAATTTGCAGCTGTGAAGTTCGGAATTATATATCAGAGCCCGCCGCTAAGGTTTCTATATGCGTCGCAGCCGCTAACGCTGCCATAAGCGCCATCGAGGTTATGTAACACCAGCTGGAAGACAGGTAAATTCGCTGTTGCGAAGTTCGGAAGTATATATCAGAGCCCGCCGCTAAGGTTTCTATATGCGTCGCAGCCGCTAACGCTGCCATAAGCGCCATCGAGGTTATGTAACACCAGCTGGAAGACAGGTAAATTCGCTGTTGCGAAGTTCGGAAGTATATATCAGAGCACGCTGCTAAGGTGACTACATGCGTCGCAGCCGCTAAGGCTGCATAAGCGCCATCGAGGATATGTAACACCAGCTGGAAGACAGGTAAATTCGCTGTTGCGAAGTTCGGAAGTATATATCAGAGCCCGCCGCTAAGGTTTCTATATGCGTCGCAGCCGCTAACGCTGCCATAAGCGCCATCGAGGTTATGTAACACCAGCTGGAAGACAAGTAAATTCGCTGTTGCGAAGTTCGGAAGTATATATCAGAGCACGCTGCTAAGGTGACTACATGCGTCGCAGCCGCTAAGGCTGCATAAGCGCCATCGAGGATATGTAACGCCAGGCGGAAGACAGGTAAATTTGCAGCTGTGAAGTTCGGAATTATATATCAGAGCACGCCGCTATGGTGACTACATGCGTCGCAGCCGCTAAGGCTGCATAAGCGCCATCGAGGTTATGTAACACCAGCTGGAAGACAGGTAAATTCGCTGTTGCGAAGTTCGGAAGTATATATCAGAGCCCGCCGCTAAGGTTTCTATATGCGTCGCAGCCGCTAACGCTGCCATAAGCGCCATCGAGGTTATGTAACACCAGCTGGAAGACAGGTAAATTCGCTGTTGCGAAGTTCGGAAGTATATATCAGAGCCCGCCGCTAAGGTCACTACATGCGTCGCAGCCGCTAAGGCTGCATAAGCGCCATCGAGGATATGTAACGCCAGGCGGAAGACAGGTAAATTTGCAGCTGTGAAGTTCGGAATTATATATCAGAGCACGCCGCTATGGTGACTACATGTGTCGCAGCCGCTAAGGCTGCATAAGCGCCATCGAGGTTATGTAACACCAGCTGGAAGACAGGTAAATTCGCTGTTGCGAAGTTCGGAAGTATATATCAGAGCACGCTGCTAAGGTTACTACATGCGTCGCAGCCGCTAAGGCTGCATAAGCGCCATCGAGGATATGTAACGCCAGGCGGAAGACAGGTAAATTTGCAGCTGTGAAGTTCGGAATTATATATCAGAGCACGCCGCTATGGTGACTACATGCGTCGCAGCCGCTAAGGCTGCATAAGCGCCATCGAGGTTATGTAACACCAGCTGGAAGACAGGTAAATTCGCTGTTGCGAAGTTCGGAAGTATATATCAGAGCCCGCCGCTAAGGTTTCTATATGCGTCGCAGCCGCTAACGCTGCCATAAGCGCCATCGAGGTTATGTAACACCAGCTGGAAGACAGGTAAATTCGCTGTTGCGAAGTTCGGAAGTATATATCAGAGCACGCTGCTAAGGTGACTACATGCGTCGCAGCCGCTAAGGCTGCATAAGCGCCATCGAGGATATGTAACGCCAGGCGGAAGACAGGTAAATTTGCAGCTGTGAAGTTCGGAATTATATATCAGAGCACGCCGCTATGGTGACTACATGCGTCGCAGCCGCTAAGGCTGCATAAGCGCCATCGAGGTTATGTAACACCAGCTGGAAGACAGGTAAATTCGCTGTTGCGAAGTTCGGAAGTATATATCAGAGCCCGCCGCTAAGGTTTCTATATGCGTCGCAGCCGCTAACGCTGCCATAAGCGCCATCGAGGTTATGTAACACCAGCTGGAAGACAGGTAAATTCGCTGTTGCGAAGTTCGGAAGTATATATCAGAGCCCGCCGCTAAGGTGACTACATGCGTCGCAGCCGCTAAGGCTGCATAAGCGCCATCGAGGATATGTAACGCCAGGCGGAAGACAGGTAAATTTGCCGCTGTGAAGTTCGGAATTATATATCAGAGCACGCCGCTATGGTGACTACATGCGTCGCAGCCGCTAAGGCTGCATAAGCGCCATCGAGGTTATGTAACACCAGCTGGAAGACAGGTAAATTCGCTGTTGCGAAGTTCGGAAGTATATATCAGAGCACGCTGCTAAGGTGACTACATGCGTCGCAGCCGCTAAGGCTGCATAAGCGCCATCGAGGATATGTAACGCCAGGCGGAAGACAGTTAAATTTGCAGCTGTGAAGTTCGGAATTATATATCAGAGCACGCCGCTATGGTGACTACAGGCGTCGGAGCCGCTAAGGCTGCATAAGCGCCATCGAGGTTATGTAACACCAGCTGGAAGACAGGTAAATTCGCTGTTGCGAAGTTCGGAAGTATATATCAGAGCCCGCCGCTATGGTGACTACATGCGTCGCAGCCGCTAAGGCTGCATAAGCGCCATCGAGGTTATGTAACACCAGCTGGAAGACAGGTAAATTCGCTGTTGCGAAGTTCGGAAGTATATATCAGAGCACGCTGCTAAGGTGACTACATGCGTCGCAGCCGCTAAGGCTGCATAAGCGCCATCGAGGATATGTAACGCCAGGCGGAAGACAGGTAAATTTGCAGCTGTGAAGTTCGGAATTATATATCAGAGCACGCCGCTATGGTGACTACATGCGTCGCAGCCGCTAAGGCTGCATAAGCGCCATCGAGGTTATGTAACACCAGCTGGAAGACAGGTAAATTCGCTGTTGCGAAGTTCGGAAGTATATATCAGAGCCCGCCGCTAAGGTTTCTATATGCGTCGCAGCCGCTAACGCTGCCATAAGCGCCATCGAGGTTATGTAACACCAGCTGGAAGACAGGTAAATTCGCTGTTGCGAAGTTCGGAAGTATATATCAGAGCACGCTGCTAAGGTGACTACATGCGTCGCAGCCGCTAAGGCTGCATAAGCGCCATCGAGGATATGTAACGCCAGGCGGAAGACAGGTAAATTTGCAGCTGTGAAGTTCGGAATTATATATCAGAGCACGCCGCTATGGTGACTACATGCGTCGCAGCCGCTAAGGCTGCATAAGCGCCATCGAGGTTATGTAACACCAGCTGGAAGACAGGTAAATTCGCTGTTGCGAAGTTCGGAAGTATATATCAGAGCCCGCCGCTAAGGTTTCTATATGCGTCGCAGCCGCTAACGCTGCCATAAGCGCCATCGAGGTTATGTAACACCAGCTGGAAGACAGGTAAATTCGCTGTTGCGAAGTTCGGAAGTATATATCAGAGCCCGCCGCTAAGGTGACTACATGCGTCGCAGCCGCTAAGGCTGCATAAGCGCCATCGAGGATATGTAACGCCAGGCGGAAGACAGGTAAATTTGCAGCTGTGAAGTTCGGAATTATATATCACAGCACGCCGCTATGGTGACTACATGCGTCGCAGCCGCTAAGGCTGCATAAGCGCCATCGAGGTTATGTAACACCAGCTGGAAGACAGGTAAATTCGCTGTTGCGAAGTTCGGAAGTATATATCAGAGCCCGCCGCTAAGGTTTCTATATGCGTCGCAGCCGCTAACGCTGCCATAAGCGCCATCGAGGTTATGTAACACCAGCTGGAAGACAGGTAAATTCGCTGTTGCGAAGTTCGGAAGTATATATCAGAGCACGCTGCTAAGGTGACTACATGCGTCGCAGCCGCTAAGGCTCCATAAGCGCCATCGAGGATATGTAACGCCACGCGGAAGACAGGTAAATTTGCAGCTGTGAAGTTCGGAATTATATATCAGAGCACGCCGCTATGGTGACTACATGCGTCGCAGCCGCTAAGGCTGCATAAGCGCCATCGAGGATATGTAACGCCAGGCGGAAGACAGGTAAATTTGCAGCTGTGAAGTTCGGAATTATATATCAGAGCACGCCGCTATGGTGACTACATGCGTCGCAGCCGCTAAGGCTGCATAAGCGCCATCGAGGTTATGTAACACCAGCTGGAAGACAGGTAAATTCGCTGTTGCGAAGTTCGGAAGTATATATCAGAGCCCGCCGCTAAGGTTTCTATATGCGTCGCAGCCGCTAACGCTGCCATAAGCGCCATCGAGGTTATGTAACACCAGCTGGAAGACAGGTAAATTCGCTGTTGCGAAGTTCGGAAGTATATATCAGAGCACGCTGCTAAGGTGACTACATGCGTCGCACCCGCTAAGGCTGCATAAGCGCCATCAAGGTTATGTAACACCAGCTGGAAGACAGGTAAATTCGCTGTTGCGAAGTTCGGAAGTATATATCAGAGCCCGTCGCTAAGGTTTCTATATGCGTCGCAGCCGCTAACGCTGCCATAAGCGCCATCGAGGTTATGTAACACCAGCTGGAAGACAGGTAAATTCGCTGTTGCGAAGTTCGGAAGTATATATCAGAGCACGCTGCTAAGGTGACTACATGCATCGCAGCCGCTAAGGCTGCATAAGCGCCATCGAGGATATGTAACGCCAGGCGGAAGACAGGTAAATTTGCAGCTGTGAAGTTCGGAATTATATATCAGAGCACGCCGCTATGGTGACTACATGCGTCGCAGCCGCTAAGGCTGCATAAGCGCCATCGAGGTTATGTAACACCAGCTGGAAGACAGGTAAATTCGCTGTTGCGAAGTTCGGAAGTATATATCAGAGCCCGCCGCTAAGGTTTCTATATGCGTCGCAGCCGCTAACGCTGCCATAAGCGCCATCGAGGTTATGTAACACCAGCTGGAAGACAGGTAAATTCGCTGTTGCGAAGTTCGGAAGTATATATCAGAGCACGCTGCTAAGGTGACTACATGCGTCGCAGCCACTAAGGCTGCATAAGCGCCATCGAGGATATGTAACGCCAGGCGGAAGACAGGTAAATTTGCAGCTGTGAAGTTCGGAATTATATATCAGAGCACGCCGCTATGGCGACTACATGCGTCGCAGCCGCTAAGGCTGCATAAGCGCCATCGAGGTTATGTAACACCAGCTGGAAGACAGGTAAATTCGCTGTTGCGAAGTTCGGAAGTATATATCAGAGCCCGTCGCTAAGGTTTCTATATGCGTCGCAGCCGCTAACGCTGCCATAAGCGCCATCGAGGTTATGTAACACCAGCTGGAAGACAGGTAAATTCGCTGTTGCGAAGTTCGGAAGTATATATCAGAGCACGCTGCTAAGGTGACTACATGCGTCGCAGCCGCTAAGGCTGCATAAGCGCCATCGAGGATATGTAACGCCAGGCGGAAGACAGGTAAATTTGCAGCTGTGAAGTTCGGAATTATATATCAGAGCACGCCGCTATGGTGACTACATGCGTCGCAGCCGCTAAGGCTGCATAAGCGCCATCGAGGTTATGTAACACCAGCTGGAAGACAGGTAAATTCGCTGTTGCGAAGTTCGGAAGTATTATCAGAGCCCGCCGCTAAGGTTTCTATATGCGTCGCAGCCGCTAACGCTGCCATAAGCGCCATCGAGGTTATGTAACACCAGCTGGAAGACAGGTAAATTCGCTGTTGCGAAGTTCGGAAGTATATATCAGAGCACGCTGCTAAGGTGATTACATGCGTCGCAGCCGCTAAGGCTGCATAAGCGCCATCGAGGATATGTAACACCAGCTGGAAGACAGGTAAATTCGCTGTTGCGAAGTTCGGAAGTATATATCAGAGCCCGCCGCTAAGGTTTCTATATGCGTCGCAGCCGCTAACGCTGCCATAAGCGCCATCGAGGTTATGTAACACCAGCTGGAAGACAGGTAAATTCGCTGTTGCGAAGTTCGGAAGTATATATCAGAGCACGCTGCTAAGGTGACTACATGCGTCGCAGCCGCTAAGGCTGCATAAGCGCCATCGAGGATATGTAACGCCAGGCGGAAGACAGGTAAATTTGCAGCTGTGAAGTTCGGAATTATATATCAGAGCACGCCGCTATGGTGACTACATGCGTCGCAGCCGCTAAAGCTGCATAAGCGCCATCGAGGTTATGTAACACCAGCTGGAAGACAGGTAAATTCGCTGTTGCGAAGTTCGGAAGTATATATCAGAGCCCGCCGCTAAGGTTTCTATATGCGTCGCAGCCGCTAACGCTGCCATAAGCGCCATCGAGGTTATGTAACACCAGCTGGAAGACAGGTAAATTCGCTGTTGCGAAGTTCGGAAGTATATATCAGAGCCCGCCGCTAAGGTGACTACATGCGTCGCAGCCGCTAAGGCTGCATAAGCGCCATCGAGGATATGTAACGCCAGGCGGAAGACAAGTAAATTTGCAGCTGTGAAGTTCGGAATTATATATCAGAGCACGCCG
This sequence comes from Amblyomma maculatum, assembly GCF_055883805.1. Classification (NCBI taxonomy): domain Eukaryota; kingdom Metazoa; phylum Arthropoda; class Arachnida; order Ixodida; family Ixodidae; genus Amblyomma; species Amblyomma maculatum. The sequence continues at coordinate 169,456,539 of NC_139353.1, read as the reverse complement.
CTATGGTGACTACATGCGTCGCAGCCGCTAAGGCTGCATAAGCGCCATCGAGGTTATGTAACGCCAGGCGGAAGACAGGTAAATTCGCTGTTGCGAAGTTCGGAAGTATATATCAGAGCCCGCCGCTAAGGTTTCTATATGCGTCGCAGCCGCTAACGCTGCCATAAGCGCCATCGAGGTTATGTAACACCAGCTGGAAGACAGGTAAATTCGCTGTTGCGAAGTTCGGAAGTATATATCAGAGCACGCTGCTAAGGTGACTACATGCGTCGCAGCCGCTAAGGCTGCATAAGCGCCATCGAGGATATGTAACGCCAGGCGGAAGACAGTTAAATTTGCAGCTGTGAAGTTCGGAATTATATATCAGAGCACGCCGCTATGGTGACTACATGCGTCGCAGCCGCTAAGGCTGCATAAGCGCCATCGAGGTTATGTAACACCAGCTGGAAGACAGGTAAATTCGCTGTTGCGAAGTTCGGAAGTATATATCAGAGCCCGCCGCTAAGGTTTCTATATGCGTCGCAGCCGCTAACGCTGCCATAAGCGCCATCGAGGTTATGTAACACCAGCTGGAAGACAGGTAAATTCGCTGTTGCGAAGTTCGGAAGTATATATCAGAGCCCGCCGCTAAGGTGACTACATGCGTCGCAGCCGCTAAGGCTGCGTAAGCGCCATCGAGGATATGTAACGCCAGGCGGAAGACAGGTAAATTTGCAGCTGTGAAGTTCGGAATTATATATCAGAGCACGCCGCTATGGTGACTACATGCGTCGCAGCCGCTAAGGCTGCATAAGCGCCATCGAGGTTATGTAACACCAGCTGGAAGACAGGTAAATTCGCTGTTGCGAAGTTCGGAAGTATATATCAGAGCCCGCCGCTAAGGTTTCTATATGCGTCGCAGCCGCTAACGCTGCCATAAGCGCCATCGAGGTTATGTAACACCAGCTGGAAGACAGGTAAATTCGCTGTTGCGAAGTTCGGAAGTATATATCAGAGCACGCTGCTAAGGTGACTACATGCGTCGCAGCCGCTACGGCTGCATAAGCGCCATCGAGGATATGTAACGCCAGGCGGAAGACAGGTAAATTTGCAGCTGTGAAGTTCGGAATTATATATCAGAGCACGCCGCTATGGTGACTACATGCGTCGCAGCCGCTAAGGCTGCATAAGCGCCATCGAGGTTATGTAACACCAGCTGGAAGACAGGTAAATTCGCTGTTGCGAAGTTCGGAAGTATATATCAGAGCCCGCCGCTAAGGTTTCTATATGCGTCGCAGCCGCTAACGCTGCCATAAGCGCCATCGAGGTTATGTAACACCAGCTGGAAGACAGGTAAATTCGCTGTTGCGAAGTTCGGAAGTATATATCAGAGCCCGCCGCTAAGGTCACTACATGCGTCGCAGCCGCTAAGGCTGCATAAGCGCCATCGAGGATATGTAACGCCAGGCGGAAGACAGGTAAATTTGCAGCTGTGAAGTTTGGAATTATATATCAGAGCACGCCGCTATGGTGACTACATGCGTCGCAGCCGCTAAGGCTGCATAAGCGCCATCGAGGTTATGTAACACCAGCTGGAAGACAAGTAAATTCGCTGTTGCGAAGTTCGGACGTATATATCAGAGCCCGCCGCTAAGGTGACTACATGCGTCGCAGCCGCTAAGGCTGCATAAGCGCCATCGAGGATATGTAACGCCAGGCGGAAGACAGGTAAATTTGCAGCTGTGAAGTTCGGAATTATATATCAGAGCACGCCGCTATGGTGACTACATGCGTCGCAGCCGCTAAGGCTGCATAAGCGCCATCGAGGTTATGTAACACCAGCTGGAAGACAGGTAAATTCGCTGTTGCGAAGTTCGGAAGTATATATCAGAGCCCGCCGCTAAGGTTTCTATATGCGTCGCAGCCGCTAACGCTGCCATAAGCGCCATCGAGGTTATGTAACACCAGCTGGAAGACAGGTAAATTCGCTGTTGCGAAGTTCGGAAGTATATATCAGAGCACGCTGCTAAGGTGACTACATGCGTCGCAGCCGCTAAGGCTGCATAAGCGCCATCGAGGATATGTAACGCCAGGCGGAAGACAGGTAAATTTGCAGCTGTGAAGTTCGGAATTATATATCAGAGCACGCCGCTATGGTGACTACATGCGTCGCAGCCGCTAAGGCTGCATAAGCGCCATCGAGGTTATGTAACACCAGCTGGAAGACAGGTAAATTCGCTGTTGCGAAGTTCGGAAGTATATATCAGAGCCCGCCGCTAAGGTTTCTATATGCGTCGCAGCCGCTAACGCTGCCATAAGCGCCATCGAGGTTATGTAACACCAGCTGGAAGACAGGTAAATTCGCTGTTGCGAAGTTCGGAAGTATATATGAGAGCCCGCCGCTAAGGTCACTACATGCGTCGCAGCCGCTTAGGCTGCATAAGCGCCATCGAGGATATGTAACGCCAGGCGGAAGACAGGTAAATTTGCAGCTGTGAAGTTTGGAATTATATATCAGAGCACGCCGCTATGGTGACTACATGCGTCGCAGCCGCTAAGGCTGCATAAGCGCCATCGAGGTTATGTAACACCAGCTGGAAGACAGGTAAATTCGCTGTTGCGAAGTTCGGAAGTATATATCAGAGCCCGCCGCTAAGGTGACTACATGCGTCGCAGCCGCTAAGGCTGCATAAGCGCCATCGAGGATATGTAACGCCAGGCTGAAGACAGGTAAATTTGCAGCTGTGAAGTTCGGAATTATATATCAGAGCACGCCGCTATGGTGACTACATGCGTCGCAGCCGCTAAGGCTGCATAAGCGCCATCGAGGTTATGTAACACCAGCTGGAAGACAGGTAAATTCGCTGTTGCGAAGTTCGGAAGTATATATCAGAGCCCGCCGCTAAGGTTTCTATATGCGTCGCAGCCGCTAACGCTGCCATAAGCGCCATCGAGGTTATGTAACACCAGCTGGAAGACAGGTAAATTCGCTGTTGCGAAGTTCGGAAGTATATATCAGAGCACGCTGCTAAGGTGACTACATGCGTCGCAGCCGCTAAGGCTGCATAAGCGCCATCGAGGATATGTAACGCCAGGCGGAAGACAGGTAAATTTGCAGCTGTGAAGTTCGGAATTATATATCAGAGCACGCCGCTATGGTGACTACATGCGTCGCAGCCGCTAAAGCTGCATAAGCCCCATCGAGGTTATGTAACACCAGCTGGAAGACAGGTAAATTCGCTGTTGCGAAGTTCGGAAGTATATATCAGAGCCCGCCGCTAAGGTTTCTATATGCGTCGCAGCCGCTAACGCTGCCATAAGCGCCATCGAGGTTATGTAACACCAGCTGGAAGACAGGTAAATTCGCTGTTGCGAAGTTCGGAAGTATATATCAGAGCCCGCCGCTAAGGTGACTACATGCGTCGCAGCCGCTAAGGCTGCATAAGCGCCATCGAGGATATGTAACGCCAGGCGGAAGACAAGTAAATTTGCAGCTGTGAAGTTCGGAATTATATATCAGAGCACGCCGCTATGGTGACTACATGCGTCGCAGCCGCTAAGGCTGCATAAGCGCCATCGAGGTTATGTAACGCCAGGCGGAAGACAGGTAAATTCGCTGTTGCGAAGTTCGGAAGTATATATCAGAGCCCGCCGCTAAGGTTTCTATATGCGTCGCAGCCGCTAACGCTGCCATAAGCGCCATCGAGGTTATGTAACACCAGCTGGAAGACAGGTAAATTCGCTGTTGCGAAGTTCGGAAGTATATATCAGAGCACGCTGCTAAGGTGACTACATGCGTCGCAGCCGCTAAGGCTGCATAAGCGCCATCGAGGATATGTAACGCCAGGCGGAAGACAGTTAAATTTGCAGCTGTGAAGTTCGGAATTATATATCAGAGCACGCCGCTATGGTGACTACATGCGTCGCAGCCGCTAAGGCTGCATAAGCGCCATCGAGGTTATGTAACACCAGCTGGAAGACAGGTAAATTCGCTGTTGCGAAGTTCGGAAGTATATATCAGAGCCCGCCGCTAAGGTTTCTATATGCGTCGCAGCCGCTAACGCTGCCATAAGCGCCATCGAGGTTATGTAACACCAGCTGGAAGACAGGTAAATTCGCTGTTGCGAAGTTCGGAAGTATATATCAGAGCCCGCCGCTAAGGTGACTACATGCGTCGCAGCCGCTAAGGCTGCGTAAGCGCCATCGAGGATATGTAACGCCAGGCGGAAGACAGGTAAATTTGCAGCTGTGAAGTTCGGAATTATATATCAGAGCACGCCGCTATGGTGACTACATGCGTCGCAGCCGCTAAGGCTGCATAAGCGCCATCGAGGTTATGTAACACCAGCTGGAAGACAGGTAAATTCGCTGTTGCGAAGTTCGGAAGTATATATCAGAGCCCGCCGCTAAGGTTTCTATATGCGTCGCAGCCGCTAACGCTGCCATAAGCGCCATCGAGGTTATGTAACACCAGCTGGAAGACAGGTAAATTCGCTGTTGCGAAGTTCGGAAGTATATATCAGAGCACGCTGCTAAGGTGACTACATGCGTCGCAGCCGCTAAGGCTGCATAAGCGCCATCGAGGATATGTAACGCCAGGCGGAAGACAGGTAAATTTGCAGCTGTGAAGTTCGGAATTATATATCAGAGCACGCCGCTATGGTGACTACATGCGTCGCAGCCGCTAAGGCTGCATAAGCGCCATCGAGGTTATGTAACACCAGCTGGAAGACAGGTAAATTCGCTGTTGCGAAGTTCGGAAGTATATATCAGAGCCCGCCGCTAAGGTTTCTATATGCGTCGCAGCCGCTAACGCTGCCATAAGCGCCATCGAGGTTATGTAACACCAGCTGGAAGACAGGTAAATTCGCTGTTGCGAAGTTCGGAAGTATATATCAGAGCCCGCCGCTAAGGTCACTACATGCGTCGCAGCCGCTAAGGCTGCATAAGCGCCATCGAGGATATGTAACGCCAGGCGGAAGACAGGTAAATTTGCAGCTGTGAAGTTTGGAATTATATATCAGAGCACGCCGCTATGGTGACTACATGCGTCGCAGCCGCTAAGGCTGCATAAGCGCCATCGAGGTTATGTAACACCAGCTGGAAGACAAGTAAATTCGCTGTTGCGAAGTTCGGACGTATATATCAGAGCACGCTGCTAAGGTGACAACATGCGTCGCAGCCGCTAAGGCTGCATAAGCGCCATCGAGGATATGTAACGCCAGGCGGAAGACAGGTAAATTTGCAGCTGTGAAGTTCGGAATTATATATCAGAGCACGCCGCTATGGTGACTACATGCGTCGCAGCCGCTAAGGCTGCATAAGCGCCATCGAGGTTATGTAACACCAGCTGGAAGACAGGTAAATTCGCTGTTGCGAAGTTCGGAAGTATATATCAGAGCCCGCCGCTAAGGTTTCTATATGCGTCGCAGCCGCTAACGCTGCCATAAGCGCCATCGAGGTTATGTAACACCAGCTGGAAGACAGGTAAATTCGCTGTTGCGAAGTTCGGAAGTATATATCAGAGCACGCTGCTAAGGTGACTACATGTGTCGCACCCGCTAAGGCTGCATAAGCGCCATCAAGGTTATGTAACACCAGCTGGAAGACAGGTAAATTCGCTGTTGCGAAGTTCGGAAGTATATATCAGAGCCCGTCGCTAAGGTTTCTATATGCGTCGCAGCCGCTAACGCTGCCATAAGCGCCATCGAGGTTATGTAACACCAGCTGGAAGACAGGTAAATTCGCTGTTGCGAAGTTCGGAAGTATATATCAGAGCACGCTGCTAAGGTGACTACATGCATCGCAGCCGCTAAGGCTGCATAAGCGCCATCGAGGATATGTAACGCCAGGCGGAAGACAGGTAAATTTGCAGCTGTGAAGTTCGGAATTATATATCAGAGCACGCCGCTATGGTGACTACATGCGTCGCAGCCGCTAAGGCTGCATAAGCGCCATCGAGGTTATGTAACACCAGCTGGAAGACAGGTAAATTCGCTGTTGCGAAGTTCGGAAGTATATATCAGAGCCCGCCGCTAAGGTTTCTATATGCGTCGCAGCCGCTAACGCTGCCATAAGCGCCATCGAGGTTATGTAACACCAGCTGGAAGACAGGTAAATTCGCTGTTGCGAAGTTCGGAAGTATATATCAGAGCACGCTGCTAAGGTGACTACATGCGTCGCAGCCACTAAGGCTGCATAAGCGCCATCGAGGATATGTAACGCCAGGCGGAAGACAGGTAAATTTGCAGCTGTGAAGTTCGGAATTATATATCAGAGCACGCCGCTATGGCGACTACATGCATCGCAGCCGCTAAGGCTGCATAAGCGCCATCGAGGTTATGTAACACCAGCTGGAAGACAGGTAAATTCGCTGTTGCGAAGTTCGGAAGTATATATCAGAGCCCGTCGCTAAGGTTTCTATATGCGTCGCAGCCGCTAACGCTGCCATAAGCGCCATCGAGGTTATGTAACACCAGCTGGAAGACAGGTAAATTCGCTGTTGCGAAGTTCGGAAGTATATATCAGAGCACGCTGCTAAGGTGACTACATGCGTCGCAGCCGCTAAGGCTGCATAAGCGCCATCGAGGATATGTAACGCCAGGCGGAAGACAGGTAAATTTGCAGCTGTGAAGTTCGGAATTATATATCAGAGCACGCCGCTATGGTGACTACATGCGTCGCAGCCGCTAAGGCTGCATAAGCGCCATCGAGGTTATGTAACACCAGCTGGAAGACAGGTAAATTCGCTGTTGCGAAGTTCGGAAGTATTATCAGAGCCCGCCGCTAAGGTTTCTATATGCGTCGCAGCCGCTAACGCTGCCATAAGCGCCATCGAGGTTATGTAACACCAGCTGGAAGACAGGTAAATTCGCTGTTGCGAAGTTCGGAAGTATATATCAGAGCACGCTGCTAAGGTGATTACATGCGTCGCAGCCGCTAAGGCTGCATAAGCGCCATCGAGGATATGTAACACCAGCTGGAAGACAGGTAAATTCGCTGTTGCGAAGTTCGGAAGTATATATCAGAGCCCGCCGCTAAGGTTTCTATATGCGTCGCAGCCGCTAACGCTGCCATAAGCGCCATCGAGGTTATGTAACACCAGCTGGAAGACAGGTAAATTCGCTGTTGCGAAGTTCGGAAGTATATATCAGAGCACGCTGCTAAGGTGACTACATGCGTCGCAGCCGCTAAGGCTGCATAAGCGCCATCGAGGATATGTAACGCCAGGCGGAAGACAGGTAAATTTGCAGCTGTGAAGTTCGGAATTATATATCAGAGCACGCCGCTATGGTGACTACATGCGTCGCAGCCGCTAAAGCTGCATAAGCGCCATCGAGGTTATGTAACACCAGCTGGAAGACAGGTAAATTCGCTGTTGCGAAGTTCGGAAGTATATATCAGAGCCCGCCGCTAAGGTTTCTATATGCGTCGCAGCCGCTAACGCTGCCATAAGCGCCATCGAGGTTATGTAACACCAGCTGGAAGACAGGTAAATTCGCTGTTGCGAAGTTCGGAAGTATATATCAGAGCCCGCCGCTAAGGTGACTACATGCGTCGCAGCCGCTAAGGCTGCATAAGCGCCATCGAGGATATGTAACGCCAGGCGGAAGACAAGTAAATTTGCAGCTGTGAAGTTCGGAATTATATATCAGAGCACGCCGCTATGGTGACTACATGCGTCGCAGCCGCTAAGGCTGCATAAGCGCCATCGAGGTTATGTAACGCCAGGCGGAAGACAGGTAAATTCGCTGTTGCGAAGTTCGGAAGTATATATCAGAGCCCGCCGCTAAGGTTTCTATATGCGTCGCAGCCGCTAACGCTGCCATAAGCGCCATCGAGGTTATGTAACACCAGCTGGAAGACAGGTAAATTCGCTGTTGCGAAGTTCGGAAGTATATATCAGAGCACGCTGCTAAGGTGACTACATGCGTCGCAGCCGCTAAGGCTGCATAAGCGCCATCGAGGATATGTAACGCCAGGCGGAAGACAGTTAAATTTGCAGCTGTGAAGTTCGGAATTATATATCAGAGCACGCCGCTATGGTGACTACATGCGTCGCAGCCGCTAAGGCTGCATAAGCGCCATCGAGGTTATGTAACACCAGCTGGAAGACAGGTAAATTCGCTGTTGCGTAGTTCGGAAGTATATATCAGAGCCCGCCGCTAAGGTTTCTATATGCGTCGCAGCCGCTAACGCTGCCATAAGCGCCATCGAGGTTATGTAACACCAGCTGGAAGACAGGTAAATTCGCTGTTGCGAAGTTCGGAAGTATATATCAGAGCCCGCCGCTAAGGTGACTACATGCGTCGCAGCCGCTAAGGCTGCGTAAGCGCCATCGAGGATATGTAACGCCAGGCGGAAGACAGGTAAATTTGCAGCTGTGAAGTTCGGAATTATATATCAGAGCACGCCGCTATGGTGACTACATGCGTCGCAGCCGCTAAGGCTGCATAAGCGCCATCGAGGTTATGTAACACCAGCTGGAAGACAGGTAAATTCGCTGTTGCGAAGTTCGGAAGTATATATCAGAGCCCGCCGCTAAGGTTTCTATATGCGTCGCAGCCGCTAACGCTGCCATAAGCGCCATCGAGGTTATGTAACACCAGCTGGAAGACAGGTAAATTCGCTGTTGCGAAGTTCGGAAGTATATATCAGAGCACGCTGCTAAGGTGACTACATGCGTCGCAGCCGCTAAGGCTGCATAAGCGCCATCGAGGATATGTAACGCCAGGCGGAAGACAGGTAAATATGCAGCTGTGAAGTTCGGAATTATATATCAGAGCACGCCGCTATGGTGACTACATGCGTCGCAGCCGCTAAGGCTGCATAAGCGCCATCGAGGTTATGTAACACCAGCTGGAAGACAGGTAAATTCGCTGTTGCGAAGTTCGGAAGTATATATCAGAGCCCGCCGCTAAGGTTTCTATATGCGTCGCAGCCGCTAACGCTGCCATAAGCGCCATCGAGGTTATGTAACACCAGCTGGAAGACAGGTAAATTCGCTGTTGCGAAGTTCGGAAGTATATATCAGAGCCCGCCGCTAAGGTCACTACATGCGTCGCAGCCGCTAAGGCTGCATACGCGCCATCGAGGATATGTAACGCCAGGCGGAAGACAGGTAAATTTGCAGCTGTGAAGTTTGGAATTATATATCAGAGCACGCCGCTATGGTGACTACATGCGTCGCAGCCGCTAAGGCTGCATAAGCGCCATCGAGGTTATGTAACACCAGCTGGAAGACAAGTAAATTCGCTGTTGCGAAGTTCGGACGTATATATCAGAGCCCGCCGCTAAGGTGACTACATGCGTCGCAGCCGCTAAGGCTGCATAAGCGCCATCGAGGATATGTAACGCCAGGCGGAAGACAGGTAAATTTGCAGCTGTGAAGTTCGGAATTATATATCAGAGCACGCCGCTATGGTGACTACATGCGTCGCAGCCGCTAAGGCTGCATAAGCGCCATCGAGGTTATGTAACACCAGCTGGAAGACAGGTAAATTCGCTGTTGCGAAGTTCGGAAGTATATATCAGAGCCCGCCGCTAAGGTTTCTATATGCGTCGCAGCCGCTAACGCTGCCATAAGCGCCATCGAGGTTATGTAACACCAGCTGGAAGACAGGTAAATTCGCTGTTGCGAAGTTCGGAAGTATATATCAGAGCACGCTGCTAAGGTGACTACATGCGTCGCAGCCGCTAAGGCTGCATAAGCGCCATCGAGGATATGTAACGCCAGGCGGAAGACAGGTAAATTTGCAGCTGTGAAGTTCGGAATTATATATCAGAGCACGCCGCTATGGTGACTACATGCGTCGCAGCCGCTAAGGCTGCATAAGCGCCATCGAGGTTATGTAACACCAGCTGCAAGACAGGTAAATTCGCTGTTGCGAAGTTCGGAAGTATATATCAGAGCCCGCCGCTAAGGTTTCTATATGCGTCGCAGCCGCTAACGCTGCCATAAGCGCCATCGAGGTTATGTAACACCAGCTGGAAGACAGGTAAATTCGCTGTTGCGAAGTTCGGAAGTATATATGAGAGCCCGCCGCTAAGGTCACTACATGCGTCGCAGCCGCTAAGGCTGCATAAGCGCCATCGAGGATATGTAACGCCAGGCGGAAGACAGGTAAATTTGCAGCTGTGAAGTTTGGAATTATATATCAGAGCACGCCGCTATGGTGACTACATGCGTCGCAGCCGCTAAGGCTGCATAAGCGCCATCGAGGTTATGTAACACCAGCTGGAAGACAGGTAAATTCGCTGTTGCGAAGTTCGGAAGTATATATCAGAGCCCGCCGCTAAGGTGACTACATGCGTCGCAGCCGCTAAGGCTGCATAAGCGCCATCGAGGATATGTAACGCCAGGCTGAAGACAGGTAAATTTGCAGCTGTGAAGTTCGGAATTATATATCAGAGCACGCCGCTATGGTGACTACATGCGTCGCAGCCGCTAAGGCTGCATAAGCGCCATCGAGGTTATGTAACACCAGCTGGAAGACAGGTAAATTCGCTGTTGCGAAGTTCGGAAGTATATATCAGAGCCCGCCGCTAAGGTTTCTATATGCGTCGCAGCCGCTAACGCTGCCATAAGCGCCATCGAGGTTATGTAACACCAGCTGGAAGACAGGTAAATTCGCTGTTGCGAAGTTCGGAAGTATATATCAGAGCACGCTGCTAAGGTGACTACATGCGTCGCAGCCGCTAAGGCTGCATAAGCGCCATCGAGGATATGTAACGCCAGGCGGAAGACAGGTAAATTTGCAGCTGTGAAGTTCGGAATTATATATCAGAGCACGCCGCTATGGTGACTACATGCGTCGCAGCCGCTAAGGCTGCATAAGCGCCATCGAGGTTATGTAACACCAGCTGGAAGACAGGTAAATTCGCTGTTGCGAAGTTCGGAAGTATATATCAGAGCCCGCCGCTAAGGTTTCTATATGCGTCGCAGCCGCTAACGCTGCCATAAGCGCCATCGAGGTTATGTAACACCAGCTGGAAGACAGGTAAATTCGCTGTTGCGAAGTTCGGAAGTATATATCAGAGCCCGCCGCTAAGGTCACTACATGCGTCGCAGCCGCTAAGGCTGCATAAGCGCCATCGAGGATATGTAACGCCAGGCGGAAGACAGGTAAATTTGCAGCTGTGAAGTTTGGAATCATATATCAGAGCACGCCGCTATGGTGACTACATGCGTCGCAGCCGCTAAGGCTGCATAAGCGCCATCGAGGTTATGTAACACCAGCTGGAAGACAAGTAAATTCGCTGTTGCGAAGTTCGGACGTATATATCAGAGCACGCTGCTAAGGTGACAACATGCGTCGCAGCCGCTAAGGCTGCATAAGCGCCATCGAGGATATGTAACGCCAGGCGGAAGACAGGTAAATTTGCAGCTGTGAAGTTCGGAATTATATATCAGAGCACGCCGCTATGGTGACTACATGCGTCGCAGCCGCTAAGGCTGCATAAGCGCCATCGAGGTTATGTAACACCAGCTGGAAGACAGGTAAATTCGCTGTTGCGAAGTTCGGAAGTATATATCAGAGCCCGCCGCTAAGGTTTCTATATGCGTCGCAGCCGCTAACGCTGCCATAAGCGCCATCGAGGTTATGTAACACCAGCTGGAAGACAGGTAAATTCGCTGTTGCGAAGTTCGGAAGTATATATCAGAGCACGCTGCTAAGGTGACTACATGCGTCGCACCCGCTAAGGCTGCATAAGCGCCATCAAGGTTATGTAACACCAGCTGGAAGACAGGTAAATTCGCTGTTGCGAAGTTCGGAAGTATATATCAGAGCCCGTCGCTAAGGTTTCTATATGCGTCGCAGCCGCTAACGCTGCCATAAGCGCCATCGAGGTTATGTAACACCAGCTGGAAGACAGGTAAATTCGCTGTTGCGAAGTTCGGAAGTATATATCAGAGCACGCTGCTAAGGTGACTACATGCATCGCAGCCGCTAAGGCTGCATAAGCGCCATCGAGGATATGTAACGCCAGGCGGAAGACAGGTAAATTTGCAGCTGTGAAGTTCGGAATTATATATCAGAGCACGCCGCTATGGTGACTACATGCGTCGCAGCCGCTAAGGCTGCATAAGCGCCATCGAGGTTATGTAACACCAGCTGGAAGACAGGTAAATTCGCTGTTGCGAAGTTCGGAAGTATATATCAGAGCCCGCCGCTAAGGTTTCTATATGCGTCGCAGCCGCTAACGCTGCCATAAGCGCCATCGAGGTTATGTAACACCAGCTGGAAGACAGGTAAATTCGCTGTTGCGAAGTTCGGAAGTATATATCAGAGCACGCTGCTAAGGTGACTACATGCGTCGCAGCCACTAAGGCTGCATAAGCGCCATCGAGGATATGTAACGCCAGGCGGAAGACAGGTAAATTTGCAGCTGTGAAGTTCGGAATTATATATCAGAGCACGCCGCTATGGCGACTACATGCGTCGCAGCCGCTAAGGCTGCATAAGCGCCATCGAGGTTATGTAACACCAGCTGGAAGACAGGTAAATTCGCTGTTGCGAAGTTCGGAAGTATATATCAGAGCCCGTCGCTAAGGTTTCTATATGCGTCGCAGCCGCTAACGCTGCCATAAGCGCCATCGAGGTTATGTAACACCAGCTGGAAGACAGGTAAATTCGCTGTTGCGAAGTTCGGAAGTATATATCAGAGCACGCTGCTAAGGTGACTACATGCGTCGCAGCCGCTAAGGCTGCATAAGCGCCATCGAGGATATGTAACGCCAGGCGGAAGACAGGTAAATTTGCAGCTGTGAAGTTCGGAATTATATATCAGAGCACGCCGCTATGGTGACTACATGCGTCGCAGCCGCTAAGGCTGCATAAGCGCCATCGAGGTTATGTAACACCAGCTGGAAGACAGGTAAATTCGCTGTTGCGAAGTTCGGAAGTATTATCAGAGCCCGCCGCTAAGGTTTCTATATGCGTCGCAGCCGCTAACGCTGCCATAAGCGCCATCGAGGTTATGTAACACCAGCTGGAAGACAGGTAAATTCGCTGTTGCGAAGTTCGGAAGTATATATCAGAGCACGCTGCTAAGGTGATTACATGCGTCGCAGCCGCTAAGGCTGCATAAGCGCCATCGAGGATATGTAACACCAGCTGGAAGACAGGTAAATTCGCTGTTGCGAAGTTCGGAAGTATATATCAGAGCCCGCCGCTAAGGTTTCTATATGCGTCGCAGCCGCTAACGCTGCCATAAGCGCCATCGAGGTTATGTAACACCAGCTGGAAGACAGGTAAATTCGCTGTTGCGAAGTTCGGAAGTATATATCAGAGCACGCTGCTAAGGTGACTACATGCGTCGCAGCCGCTAAGGCTGCATAAGCGCCATCGAGGATATGTAACGCCAGGCGGAAGACAGGTAAATTTGCAGCTGTGAAGTTCGGAATTATATATCAGAGCACGCCGCTATGGTGACTACATGCGTCGCAGCCGCTAAAGCTGCATAAGCGCCATCGAGGTTATGTAACACCAGCTGGAAGACAGGTAAATTCGCTGTTGCGAAGTTCGGAAGTATATATCAGAGCCCGCCGCTAAGGTTTCTATATGCGTCGCAGCCGCTAACGCTGCCATAAGCGCCATCGAGGTTATGTAACACCAGCTGGAAGACAGGTAAATTCGCTGTTGCGAAGTTCGGAAGTATATATCAGAGCCCGCCGCTAAGGTGACTACATGCGTCGCAGCCGCTAAGGCTGCATAAGCGCCATCGAGGATATGTAACGCCAGGCGGAAGACAAGTAAATTTGCAGCTGTGAAGTTCGGAATTATATATCAGAGCACGCCGCTATGGTGACTACATGCGTCGCAGCCGCTAAGGCTGCATAAGCGCCATCGAGGTTATGTAACGCCAGGCGGAAGACAGGTAAATTCGCTGTTGCGAAGTTCGGAAGTATATATCAGAGCCCGCCGCTAAGGTTTCTATATGCGTCGCAGCCGCTAACGCTGCCATAAGCGCCATCGAGGTTATGTAACACCAGCTGGAAGACAGGTAAATTCGCTGTTGCGAAGTTCGGAAGTATATATCAGAGCACGCTGCTAAGGTGACTACATGCGTCGCAGCCGCTAAGGCTGCATAAGCGCCATCGAGGATATGTAACGCCAGGCGGAAGACAGTTAAATTTGCAGCTGTGAAGTTCGGAATTATATATCAGAGCACGCCGCTATGGTGACTACATGCGTCGCAGCCGCTAAGGCTGCATAAGCGCCATCGAGGTTATGTAACACCAGCTGGAAGACAGGTAAATTCGCTGTTGCGAAGTTCGGAAGTATATATCAGAGCCCGCCGCTAAGGTTTCTATATGCGTCGCAGCCGCTAACGCTGCCATAAGCGCCATCGAGGTTATGTAACACCAGCTGGAAGACAGGTAAATTCGCTGTTGCGAAGTTCGGAAGTATATATCAGAGCCCGCCGCTAAGGTGACTACATGCGTCGCAGCCGCTAAGGCTGCGTAAGCGCCATCGAGGATATGTAACGCCAGGCGGAAGACAGGTAAATTTGCAGCTGTGAAGTTCGGAATTATATATCAGAGCACGCCGCTATGGTGACTACATGCGTCGCAGCCGCTAAGGCTGCATAAGCGCCATCGAGGTTATGTAACACCAGCTGGAAGACAGGTAAATTCGCTGTTGCGAAGTTCGGAAGTATATATCAGAGCCCGCCGCTAAGGTTTCTATATGCGTCGCAGCCGCTAACGCTGCCATAAGCGCCATCGAGGTTATGTAACACCAGCTGGAAGACAGGTAAATTCGCTGTTGCGAAGTTCGGAAGTATATATCAGAGCACGCTGCTAAGGTGACTACATGCGTCGCAGCCGCTAAGGCTGCATAAGCGCCATCGAGGATATGTAACGCCAGGCGGAAGACAGGTAAATTTGCAGCTGTGAAGTTCGGAATTATATATCAGAGCACGCCGCTATGGTGACTACATGCGTCGCAGCCGCTAAGGCTGCATAAGCGCCATCGAGGTTATGTAACACCAGCTGGAAGACAGGTAAATTCGCTGTTGCGAAGTTCGGAAGTATATATCAGAGCCCGCCGCTAAGGTTTCTATATGCGTCGCAGCCGCTAACGCTGCCATAAGCGCCATCGAGGTTATGTAACACCAGCTGGAAGACAGGTAAATTCGCTGTTGCGAAGTTCGGAAGTATATATCAGAGCCCGCCGCTAAGGTCACTACATGCGTCGCAGCCGCTAAGGCTGCATAAGCGCCATCGAGGATATGTAACGCCAGGCGGAAGACAGGTAAATTTGCAGCTGTGAAGTTTGGAATTATATATCAGAGCACGCCGCTATGGTGACTACATGCGTCGCAGCCGCTAAGGCTGCATAAGCGCCATCGAGGTTATGTAACACCAGCTGGAAGACAAGTAAATTCGCTGTTGCGAAGTTCGGACGTATATATCAGAGCCCGCCGCTAAGGTGACTACATGCGTCGCAGCCGCTAAGGCTGCATAAGCGCCATCGAGGATATGTAACGCCAGGCGGAAGACAGGTAAATTTGCAGCTGTGAAGTTCGGAATTATATATCAGAGCACGCCGCTATGGTGACTACATGCGTCGCAGCCGCTAAGGCTGCATAAGCGCCATCGAGGTTATGTAACACCAGCTGGAAGACAGGTAAATTCGCTGTTGCGAAGTTCGGAAGTATATATCAGAGCCCGCCGCTAAGGTTTCTATATGCGTCGCAGCCGCTAACGCTGCCATAAGCGCCATCGAGGTTATGTAACACCAGCTGGAAGACAGGTAAATTCGCTGTTGCGAAGTTCGGAAGTATATATCAGAGCACGCTGCTAAGGTGACTACATGCGTCGCAGCCGCTAAGGCTGCATAAGCGCCATCGAGGATATGTAACGCCAGGCGGAAGACAGGTAAATTTGCAGCTGTGAAGTTCGGAATTATATATCAGAGCACGCCGCTATGGTGACTACATGCGTCGCAGCCGCTAAGGCTGCATAAGCGCCATCGAGGTTATGTAACACCAGCTGGAAGACAGGTAAATTCGCTGTTGCGAAGTTCGGAAGTATATATCAGAGCCCGCCGCTAAGGTTTCTATATGCGTCGCAGCCGCTAACGCTGCCATAAGCGCCATCGAGGTTATGTAACACCAGCTGGAAGACAGGTAAATTCGCTGTTGCGAAGTTCGGAAGTATATATGAGAGCCCGCCGCTAAGGTCACTACATGCGTCGCAGCCGCTAAGGCTGCATAAGCGCCATCGAGGATATGTAACGCCAGGCGGAAGACAGGTAAATTTGCAGCTGTGAAGTTTGGAATTATATATCAGAGCACGCCGCTATGGTGACTACATGCGTCGCAGCCGCTAAGGCTGCATAAGCGCCATCGAGGTTATGTAACACCAGCTGGAAGACAGGTAAATTCGCTGTTGCGAAGTTCGGAAGTATATATCAGAGCCCGCCGCTAAGGTGACTACATGCGTCGCAGCCGCTAAGGCTGCATAAGCGCCATCGAGGATATGTAACGCCAGGCTGAAGACAGGTAAATTTGCAGCTGTGAAGTTCGGAATTATATATCAGAGCACGCCGCTATGGTGACTACATGCGTCGCAGCCGCTAAGGCTGCATAAGCGCCATCGAGGTTATGTAACACCAGCTGGAAGACAGGTAAATTCGCTGTTGCGAAGTTCGGAAGTATATATCAGAGCCCGCCGCTAAGGTTTCTATATGCGTCGCAGCCGCTAACGCTGCCATAAGCGCCATCGAGGTTATGTAACACCAGCTGGAAGACAGGTAAATTCGCTGTTGCGAAGTTCGGAAGTATATATCAGAGCACGCTGCTAAGGTGACTACATGCTGTTGTTGTTGTTGTTGTGTTGGGTTTTATGGCGCATAAGCAACTAAGGCTATCATGCGCCAAGAGCGAGGTTAATGTATGTTCTGGTTGCAAAAGAGGAAATGGATATGTTTAATCTATAGTTTATTTAAAAAGCTTCCTTCTTCTAGGAAACTGAGAACAGATGCTAGGTTTACAAGTGCTCTTTCTCCTAAAAGCAAGGTGGGATGGAATGGGATGGTATGATTGTAAAATATAGTAAAATGTTTTCTCCGTAGTGCCTCAAGTTTTGAGCATGTAATTAGAATGTGGTTTACAGTGAGTATCTCGTCGCATTCTTCACAGGTCGGTTTGTTATGTTTCATTAGCAGAAAGTTATGTGTTAGATGTGTATGTCCAATACGAAGACGGCATACTATCACTTCCATAAAACGTTGTTGATGTGTGCTCGATTGCCATTCTCCTAGTACAGGCTTTATGAGACGCAACTTATTATTTTCTTGGTTGTTCCATCTGGACTGCCATTTATTCATCTGTTTATGTTTTATTAATTTCAAGCAATCACTATGTGGTATGTTTACTTTCTGAATCAATTTGTTGTGGGCAAGTGCAGCACATTTGTCTGCTCTTTCATTGCCGTCAATGCCTACGTGACTAGGGACCCAACAGAACACTATGTTATGTCCTTGTGTCGTGATCATTTTTACATTATGTATTATGTCACCGATTAGAGGCATGGCAGCATTTCTGTGATTTAAAGCCATCAGTACACTCAACGAATCGGTGTAGATGACACTGTTCCCAATGCCTTCATTCACTATTTTTTCTACAGCTGTCAGGATAGCATAGGATTCAGCTGTAAAGATTGATGCGCACTGAGGAAGCCTAATTATTTGTTCCCAGTTCTCTTCAACTACGGCACAGCCAACATAAGTAGAAGTTTTTGATCCATCTGTATAAAACTCTGTATAATTACTGTACTTTTCTTTTATTGTGCGAAATTCTTGTATTATATGCTCTTTAGGAGTTTGGCTTTTGTTGAAGTGTGTTAGAGTGAGATCGCAGACATTTGGAAGTTTGTACCATGGGGGTAGGGGGCTGTTTTTTGGTGCAGTGTCGGGCAAGGTGTCCAGAATTTCTAACTCACTGCAAATGTTTTCGAAACGCATTATCAGTGGCCTCGTCGCTTGTGGTTTATTTGTGAAAATTACTCGTGAGCGGCATGTTGAGACTATTGGATAGCAGAGGTGTTTTTTCTGTGACCTTATTCTAAGGACATAAGCACATGTAAGTGAAGCCCTTCTATCTTTCAGCGGAGGCTCGTTCGTCTCTGCATATAGACTATCAACAGGGGATGTTCTGTAAGCGCCACAAGAAAGGCGTAAACCTAAGTTATGTACCGGGTCCAATTTCCTTAGGTATGATGGTCTAGCTGACCCGTAGACTATGGACCCGTAGTCCAAGCTAGACCGCACAACAGATCGATATATATGTAGAAGACACGCCCTATCAGACCCCCAGTGTTTCCGAGAGAGAACCTTCAGTATGTTTAGAGATTTTATGGCTTTCCTCTTTAGGATGTTTATGTGAGGCAGGAATGTTAGTTTTCTGTCGAACGTTACACCCAAAAATTTATGTTCGCTCTTTACTGGCAACTCAATCCCATTTAAGTGTAACTTGGGATTGATCTGTATACCTCGTTTCAGCGAGAACATTACTGCCACGGTTTTCTGTGGGGAAAATTTGAACCCATTTTTAAAAGCCCATGAGTCTAGTTTATTTAGTGTTAATTGTACTTGTCTTTCACAAATTGATATGTTTGAGGATGTGCAGGCTATTTGAAGGTCGTCGACATACAGCGAGAACATAATGGATTTTGGGATTACCTTGCTGATAGAATTCATTTTTACAATAAACAAAGTTGTACTTAAAATGCACCCCTGAGGTACCCCATTCTCTTGAATAAAGTTCCTCGAGAAGGTGGTACCGAGACGTACTTGAAATGAACGACCTGATAGAAAGTCCTTCAGAACATTTAGCATCCGGCCTCGGATGCCCAAATCTGCTATATCGCGTAGGATCCCGAACCTCCAAGTCGTATCGTATGCCTTTTCCATGTCAAAGAAAACGGCGAGGCAATTTTGTTTATGTATGAACGCTTCCCTGACAGTATTTTCAAGACGCACTAAGTGGTCGGTCGTTGCACACCCTTTTTTAAAGCCACACTGATGAACATTAAGAAGTTTATGAGATTCTAAGATGAAAGTTAGTCGGATGTTTAAAACACTTTCAAAACATTTTGCTAAACAGCTGGTCAGAGCTATGGGTCTGTAACTGCCCGCTGAGGTCGGCGGCTTTCCTGGTTTCAGAAACGGAACAATAACGGCTTGTTTCCAAGCCTCCGGGAGTTTACCCAGAGTCCAAATTTTGTTAAAGAATTTCACAAGTGCCTCTACAGAGGATTCGGATAAATGAGCCAGCATTTCGTAATGAATTTCGTCAGGACCAGGCGCAGTCTGTTTTCCAGCAGCAAGGACGTTCTTTACTTCTTGGAGTGTAATAAAACTATTATATGATTCATTTCTGCCACCACTTGTTGGGAGTTTTTGTTTCTCAGCTATGTTTTTGTATTTTAGGAATGTTTCTGTGTAGTGTGACGAACTTGAAACGTGTGCGAAATGTTCGCCTAGTATATTGGCCTGTTCTTCTATGCTAGTCTGAACACCAGGGGCTGTGAGGATGGGAATTGTAAACGGGGAAAAGTTTCCACAGAGTTTACGAACTTGTTCCCACATTTTCTTAGACGTCATTGAGCTATTTATTGACGTTACATACCTCTGCCACGATTCTTTTTCAGCCTTTCGACGAATAAATCGTGCTTCTGCTCTTGCCTTTTTAAATGCTATAAGGTTTCCTTGGGTTGGGTACCTGCGGAAAGTTCCCCAGGCCTTATTTTGTTTCTTTTTTGCATCCCGGCATTCTTGCGTGTACCAGGCTTTGTTACTGCTATGCACAACTCCCGAAGACTGTGGAATAGCTAGTTTTGCTGCACGTATTATGCAATTAGTAAACCTTTCATTCAATTCATCTACAGTGAGCTCCTCTGAGAAAACTTCTTCCAGATTGGCTTTGGACTCGAAAAGTGGCCAGTCGGCTAAATGGAGCTTCCATCGTCGCGGTTTGCTTGGGGTGACTTTTGGTGATGATGACATGCGGATTAGTACTGGTAGGTGATCACTCCCATATGGATTCTCTAAAACTTCCCATTTAAAATCATTAAAGAGAGAAGGTGAACAAAATGACAGGTCTAAAACACTCATCTTTCCCGTGCTCGGAGAGCAGTAGGTCGGTTTACCCGCGTTTAGTAAGCAAATGTTGTTAGATAGAATAAAATCTTCAATAATTAGGCCTCGCGCATCAATTTTTTCGCTTCCCCAGAAAGGAGAATGTGCATTAAAATCACCAACTACCACATAAGGTTCCGGTAGTTGATTTATAAGGTTTTCTAAGTCATTGAGAGCTATTTTTCGATGTGGCTCAACATACACGCAGCACACCGTGATTCTTTTAAATGTAAGCAAGGTGGCTGCCACTGCTTCAAACTGAGTGTCAAGTTTGTATTCACTAGCTGCAATATCATTCCTTACAATGATAGCAACACCACCCGAGAGCCTGCTAACGTGCTCTCGGTCGCGGCGAAAAACTTTATATTTTTTTAGTATGTTTTTATGCTGCGCACCGAGATTGGTTTCCTGAACGCACAGTGCTGCGGGTAAGAATGAAGCAAGAATGTCTTTTATATCGCTGTAGTTTCTTAAAAGTCCTCTACAGTTCCAATGAACTAAGAACGCCATTTTATATGAGGAAGGTAGAGAGACTAAGTTTTTTCTGGCCCGGTGATTCGGGCCTTTTCTTTTCTAGTTCGCTCCAAGGAGCTCCGTCGCCTGTCAGATGTTGACGGCCCCGGACGGTCGTCGTTTGTTGTGTCCATTGCGTCCTCGGACGTGCTGGACGATTGTGCAGACTGCACAGACACATTTGTGGTAGATCTCGCCGTTACTGGAGAGACCTTGGGGCCAGCTGACCTAGACGCCCGCGCAGCCTGCTTTGGGGGTGGTGGAGCAGCCCCAGCTACTTCCACCGGGGACGTAGAGGTCCCTGCCTTAGGTGCACCGTGTGTCACCTGGGCAGGTTCCAAAGACTGTTGTGACGCCGCCCCCTTTTGCGTCACAACAGAATAAGTTGGGGTGTGAGTGGACGTGAGTTTCTTACGTGCTTCCCTGTAAGTGAGGTTTTCTTTGACTTTTAGTGTGATGATATCTTTCTCTTGTTTCCATGTTGGACAGGTTCGTGAGTAAGCAGCGTGGCTGCCCTCACAGTTGATGCAAAGATGCGTTTCGGATTCACAGTTCTCAGTGGGATGCTCGTGGGAGGCACACTTCGCACATGTAAGTTGGCCTCGGCAAGTCTGTGAGCCGTGGCCATACCTTTGGCATTTGAAACAGCGACGCGGGTTAGGTATGTACGGTTTCAGTTTTATCTTCGTGTACCCTACCTCCACAGCCTCGGGCAGTGTGCTCGATTCGAAGGTAAGGACTAAGTGCCTGGTCGGTATCTCTTTGTTATCCCGTCTGATTTTAATTCTGAACACATTGATGACATTTTGTTCTCTTAGTCCTTCAAGGAGTTCTTCTTCACTTAGGTACTTTAGGTCGTCATCTGAAATGACTCCCCTCACCATGTTTAGAGAGCGGTGTTTGGTGACATTAACTGGGCATTCCCCAAAGCTGGTTACTGTAGGAAGTTTTTCATTTTGATGATGGTACATAATTTCCAAGAGTAGGTCGCCATTTGGAAGTTTTTTGACATTGTATCCTTGGCCTATTGCTTCAGTCAATGTCTTGGTCACGACAAAAGGAGATATTTGCCTAGCTGTTTTTTGAGGGTCTTCACTGTGCACCACGTGGAAGCGTGGGAATCTGTTTGCATTCTTTAGAAAGAAGTTTGCAGTTTCATCGGTCCGTCCCCTTTTTCGGGAACGATCATTGGAGAGCAAAGAAGAAGCCATGCAGTAAGTTTTTGTTCAGCCGGGGTGGCGGCCACCCACCATGGAGCCCAACGAGGGGACGGGACAGGAACTCGCAAAGCAGACCTGCCCGCGCCAGCCGTACACCCCGACTATAACCAAATATGGCATAACGCAGGGTGGTTAGCCACACAAGGTTAACCCTCGCCGCCTGGAAGTAGGAAGAAACGAAGAAGGTAAGAGAAGACAGGACAGTTGTAAGAGAGAGGATAGGAAAGTGAAAGATGGAGGGGAGGACAGGAAAAGGCGACTGCCGATTTCCCCCGGGTGGGTCAGCCCTGAGGTGCCGTCTGTGGGAAGCGTGGGCCAAAGTGGTGTGTTGCCTCCGCCGAGGGGCCTTAAAGGTCCAAACACTCGGCATCGGCTCAACCACCAGGATCCCCTTTTCCCCAGACACGGCGATGCCACGCACGGCTAAGCGTGGGTGCTCGGGGTCCGTGGTGTCGCACAGTACACGCAAACATCTGCTTTAACAGATGCCCCCTGCGGGTGACTACATGCGTCGCAGCCGCTAAGGCTGCATAAGCGCCATCAAGGTTATGTAACACCAGCTGGAAGACAGGTAAATTCGCTGTTGCGAAGTTCGGAAGTATATATCAGAGCCCGCCGCTAAGGTTTCTATATGCGTCGCAGCCGCTAACGCTGCCATAAGCGCCATCGAGGTTATGTAACACCAGCTGGAAGACAGGTAAATTCGCTGTTGCGAAGTTCGGAAGTATATATCAGAGCACGCTGCTAAGGTGACTACATGCGTCGCAGCCGCTAAGGCTGCATAAGCGCCATCGAGGATATGTAACACCAGCTGGAAGACAGGTAAATTCGCTGTTGCGAAGTTCGGAAGTATATATCAGAGCCCGCCGCTAAGGTTTCTATATGCGTCGCAGCCGCTAACGCTGCCATAAGCGCCATCGAGGTTATGTAACACCAGCTGGAAGACAGGTAAATTCGCTGTTGCGAAGTTCGGAAGTATATATCAGAGCACGCTGCTAAGGTGACTACATGCGTCGCAGCCGCTAAGGCTGCATAAGCGCCATCGAGGATATGTAACGCCAGGCGGAAGACAGGTAAATTTGCAGCTGTGAAGTTCGGAATTATATATCAGAGCACGCCGCTATGGTGACTACATGCGTCGCAGCCGCTAAGGCTGCATAAGCGCCATCGAGGTTATGTAACACCAGCTGGAAGACAGGTAAATTCGCTGTTGCGAAGTTCGGAAGTATATATCAGAGCCCGCCGCTAAGGTTTCTATATGCGTCGCAGCCGCTAACGCTGCCATAAGCGCCATCGAGGTTATGTAACACCAGCTGGAAGACAGGTAAATTCGCTGTTGCGAAGTTCGGAAGTATATATCAGAGCCCGCCGCTAAGGTGACTACATGCGTCGCAGCCGCTAAGGCTGCATAAGCGCCATCGAGGATATGTAACGCCAGGCGGAAGACAGGTAAATTTGCAGCTGTGAAGTTCGGAATTATATATCAGAGCACGCCGCTATGGTGACTACATGCGTCGCAGCCGCTAAGGCTGCATAAGCGCCATCGAGGTTATGTAACACCAGCTGGAAGACAGGTAAATTCGCTGTTGCGAAGTTCGGAAGTATATATCAGAGCCCGCCGCTAGGGTGACTACATGCGTCGCAGCCGCTAAGGCTGCATAAGCGCCATCGAGGATATGTAACGCCAGGCGGAAGACAGGTAAATTTGCAGCTGTGGAGTTCGGAATTATATATCAGAGCACGCCGCTATGGTGACTACATGCGTCGCAGCCGCTAAGGCTGCATAAGCGCCATCGAGGTTATGTAACACCAGCTGGAAGACAGGTAAATTCGCTGTTGCGAAGTTCGGAAGTATATATCAGAGCCCGCCGCTAAGGTTTCTATATGCGTCGCAGCCGCTAACGCTGCCATAAGCGCCATCGAGGTTATGTAACACCAGCTGGAAGAGAGGTAAATTCGCTGTTGCGAAGTTCGGAAGTATATATCAGAGCACGCTGCTAAGGTGACTACATGCGTCGCAGCCGCTAAGGCTGCATAAGCGCCATCGAGGATATGTAACGCCAGGCGGAAGACAGGTAAATTTGCAGCTGTGAAGTTCGGAATTATATATCAGAGCACGCCGCTATGGTGACTACATGCGTCGCAGCCGCTAAGGCTGCATAAGCGCCATCGAGGTTATGTAACACCAGCTGGAAGACAGGTAAATTCGCTGTTGCGAAGTTCGGAAGTATATATCAGAGCCAGCCGCTAAGGTTTCTATATGCGTCGCAGCCGCTAACGCTGCCATAAGCGCCATCGAGGTTATGTAACACCAGCTGGAAGACAGGTAAATTCGCTGTTGCGAAGTTCGGAAGTATATATCAGAGCACGCTGCTTAGGTGACTACATGCGTCGCACCCGCTAAGGCTGCATAAGCGCCATCGAGGATATGTAACGCCAGGCGGAAGACAGGTAAATTTGCAGCTGTGAAGTTCGGAATTATATATCAGAGCACGCCGCTATGGTGACTACATGCGTCGCAGCCGCTAAGGCTGCATAAGCGCCATCGAGGTTATGTAACACCAGCTCCCTTACGGAAATGCCATATCTGGACTTATAAAAAAAAATCCAGATCAGGTATATCAGGAATTGGGCAGATATGGTATATTAGAACAGATCTGGGCCAGATAAGGCATATCTGCCCAATTCCTTATTTCGAGTACCAGATAAGGCATATCTGGTTGTATATGCCTGATCTGCCCAATTCCTGATTTCGAGTACCAGATAAGGCATATCTGGTCAGATATGCCTCATCTACCCAATTCCGGATTTAAAGATCTAGCCCGCATGGCAGTTAGGTTTTGAACTATAGATCTATATATCTGCATATAAACATAACATTTTATTACAACACACACAAAACAATTTCAGTATTCCAGCTAAACGCACGCTCAATCAAGTTTGCCAAGGGAAACCTGAATTTCCCCTTTTATTTCAAACCTTACAGGAAAATAGCTTTGAAACCACAGGTTTTCTTTTTTCCCTGCCTATATGGAATCGCTCAAAGAGGTCCTGAATTGCGTGTGTATACCGAGGGTCAAAGACATGCTCATCCGTTAGTAAATATTGAGATTCTACTCATTTACGCGCGATACTATAACAAACTAATGAGATATCTGAACAGAATAATGTCTACACGAGAAACTAAACATGTCTACACGAGAACAGAAACATCTGTTCTGTGTCGTCTCCAATTGTGTCCCAGTTCCTACGTAAGCGCAACAATGCACAGGAATAAAGTGAAATACATTGACCTATTAAATTGGATATTACATTTTTATTCTGCTCTTTTACACACAGAGCTTTAACCAGTAAATGCTTTTAGTTTGAGCTGGTTTACTTGCGAAACTAAATAAAATAAACGGCTATTAATCGAACTAGACTATTAAAATGAAATTTAAAGGTTTGTCGACACCCGGAAAAGGTAGCGCTAAACCGTAGGGCGATAAAACACACACTGCTGGGACTGCTTATAATACCTATACCTTAGCAAAGTACACATAGGCTGTCAGGAAGTACTGGTGTTACCTTAAGCAGAGACTGCAGTGCAAAATGAGCGAACGCGCCTAACTCGTGGTTGCTTTTCAAATTAGGAGAGAAAACAAAAAAAAAGCTTGTCCGATGGTATTTATCATGACAGCAACAACTCTGCCCCTAAACCAAATCAAGCATGAAGCTACTTAGGTAGTGCAAATAATAATAATAATAATAATAAACAACGAAGGACCCTATCCACTCACTGAAATTTGTCAAAATTGCTAGAGCGAAAGACAAATTAGCAACGAAATGTACGAAAAAATATCACATACTGGCAATTACCACCCAATTTACTGATTGGAAAATTAATTTTCCATCAAAACAATAAAGTGAACAATATCCTGAGGTTGGCAAGTGCTAGTTCCCGACAAGAAGTCTCACGCTCACAGTTTTGGTGATCGGGCGTGAAGATGCGGCGGCACGATGAGGGTGCGATCCGACACAATGGTGAAGATTTGGCCGGGCCACCCAGCGCAGAATCCCCGAAAAGCTCAATCGACCATCAGGTTCGCTGCCAAGGCTGGGGAGGCAGCTTCCACCCGCAGTGGGACACTAATTTCCTCTGTGCCGACGGTCAGACTGAAGCTCTTGTAGGTTTGCTGTCGCATTTTTGTTACATGCACACAGCTAATAGCGAACAGGCGCTGGCACACGCACACACATCAGCATACACAACATGCAGCACGCCCGCCAGCCGCACCGAACTCCGATGTCTGCCCTGCCACCGAAAAGGAACGAGATACCAAGTGCTTAGGCGCACGGAGTTGAAAGGGGGAGGGGAAACAAGCAAGCACACACAAAACGGAGAGCGCGAGGCCTACGCGGTAGAGAGCGTGGCAGCGAGGAGGAGAGATGAAATGCGAGCCAGCGACGCAGGGGCCGCCGCTGTCTGAGAGGGAAGAGGGGAACGCGGGAGAGGAAGAGTCACTGTCTAGCCACTGCGGCCCTCGACGAAGCAACCGCCAGCTGTCGCTGAGGGTGAGTCACCGTCTGGCAGCGCGGAGGGGGCCGTATACTGAACTGCCATCATTTTCTTGATATTTTGAATCGCTCAACTTAACCGACCATGCTTTTGTGCACCGGACTGCGGCCGCATTTTAAATGAAAATGCGAGTTAGTAGGCGGAAAGAGGAGCATGTAGCTATAACCCAGCGCCCTCCTGAATTAAGGTACACATGGTGTAATAATTGTAGTGCGGCGAAATCTGCAGAATGTTTGAAATATGAGTCGTAGCTATTTTCTAAATTGGATACAATTAATACGCAGGCCATGCTGAGTGTAGAAAAATTGAAGCTCGACCACATGATGCCAATATTGGATATTTGCAGAAGGTAGACGAAGGCCATATATTGCTAATATACAATAACTACGGCACCTACATAATTAAGGCCCCGATGAGGTTATATAAAGTCCTGTTGATGCCAGGCATATATGGCCCTGGTCTGTCTTTATAAGGTCATGACGATGCCATATATGCCTTTATCAGGCCGCATAAGGCCGCGAGGATACCATATATGCCCCTGATCAAGCCATATAAGGTCCCGTTAGCCGTTTAGATATGGATTATATGTTGCATGATAAAGCCAAATCTGAGCCATATAAGGGCAACATTTTGCACATATATGACCTTATCTGGCCCAGATAAGGACTTATTTGCTGCCTTATATATTTGTATATGGCAGCATATGGTCCATATCTGAAGCAGATATGGGATTTCCGTAAGGGCTGGAAGACAGGTAAATTCGCTGTTGCGAAGTTCGGAAGTATATATCAGAGCCCGTCGCTAAGGTTTCTATATGCGTCGCAGCCGCTAACGCTGCCATAAGCGCCATCGAGGTTATGTAACACCAGCTGGAAGACAGGTAAATTCGCTGTTGCGAAGTTCGGAAGTATATATCAGAGCACGCTGCTAAGGTGACTACATGCGTCGCAGCCGCTAAGGCTGCATAAGCGCCATCGAGGATATGTAACGCCAGGCGGAAGACAGGTAAATTTGCAGCTGTGAAGTTCGGAATTATATATCAGAGCATGCCGCTTTGGTGACTACATGCGTCGCAGCCGCTAAGGCTGCATAAGCGCCATCGAGGTTATGTAACACCAGCTGGAAGACAGGTAAATTCGCTGTTGCGAAGTTCGGAAGTATATATCAGAGCCCGCCGCTAAGGTTTCTATATGCGTCGCAGCCGCTAACGCTGCCATAAGCGCCATCGAGGTTATGTAATACCAGCTGGAAGACAGGTGTTGTGTTGTGTTGGGTTTAGTGGCGCATAAGCAACTTAGGCTATCATGCGCCAATTTCATGGTTAAGAGTGTTGTATTTATGTAATTTAATCTTACATTCTGTTTAGGACGTTTGCTTCTATTAAAAACCTGAAAACACAGGGCAAATCAACAAGCGCATTTTCACCTAAAAGCAAAGCTGGATGAAGAGGAATGTGTTGTTTGTAAAACTGTGTAAAATGTTTTTTCCTCAGTTGTTCAAGTTGTCTGCATGAGATTAAAATGTGGATGACTGTTAGCTCGTGTCCGCATGAATCACACAGGGGCTTATCCTGTTTAGTTAAAATGAAACTATGTGTTAAATGTGTGTGTCCTATGCGAAGACGGCATAGAGCCACTTCTTTGGAACGTTCAAGATGGGTGCTCGATTTCCACTCTTCTATTACAGGCTTTATGAGGTGTAGCTTGTTATTTGTTTCAGTGTTCCAAGTGGACTGCCATTTTTGTATCAGTCTACTCTGTACCAATTTCATGCAGTCTTGAGATGGTATCTGCACTTGTTTTATTTTCTTGTCTCGAGCTTTGGCAGCGCACATATCTGCTTTTTCATTACCTCGGATTCCTACATGACTGGGTACCCAGCAAATTTTTATGCTTCGTCCTTCATCTGTAAGTGTTGCTATGCTGTGTATGATGTTTCCAAGTATTGGTATAACTGCATTTCTTGTGTGAAGGGCTGTGACTACACTTAGGGAATCTGTGTAAATAATACTTCTCCTGAGGTTTTCTTTCATTATTTTCTCTATGGCAACAGAGACAGCATAGCATTCAGCAGTAAAGATGGACGCGCACTGTGGAAGTCTCATTATTTCCTCCCATTCGCCTTGAACAACTGCGCTTCCGACATAATGATCTGTTTTCGAGCCATCCGTGTAAAAGTCTGTGAAGTTACTGTATTTTTCTCTCAGCTGAAGGAATTCTTGTATGAAGTGCTCTTGTGGGGTTATTGTTTTTTGGAACTGTGTAAGAGAGAGGTCGCAAACTTCAGGGACCAGGTACCAAGGAGGCAGAGGGTTAGGTCTTTTGGCAATGCTAGGTAAACAATCCGGTAGCTCAACCTCTTGACACATTTGCTCAAATCTTAGGAGCAGTGGTCTCACTGCATTGGGTTTGTTGGTGAATAGTGTTCTAGAAGGGCATTTAGTTACTAGAGAATAGCAGATATGCTTTGGCAGAGATCTGATTTTAAATATATAGGCACATGTAAGTGAAGTTCTTCTGATTTCAAGAGGAGGTTCATTTGTTTCCACAAGCAGACTGGATATAGGAGAAGTTCGGTATGCTCCACATGAGAGTCGAAGTCCTGTGTTATGTACCGGGTCTAGTTTTTTTAAATATGATGGTCTAGCTGACCCATACACTATGCAGCCATAGTCTAAGGTGGAGCGTACGACAGATCTGTAAATGTGTTTAAGGCATGTACTGTCAGCGCCCCAGTGTTTACGGGAAAGAACTTTTAGTATGTTTAGAGATTTGGAAGCCTTTTTCTTCAGGACATTTATATGAGGAAGAAAGGTGAGTTTTTTGTCAAAAGTTACGCCTAGAAATTTGTGTTCGTTTTTCACCGGTAATTTCGTTTTGTTCAGGTGTAGTGTAGGATCTGTTTGTAAGCCTCGTTTGAGAGAGAATAGGAGAGCCACTGTTTTTTGAGGAGAAAACTGAAATCCGTTTGTGTCTGCCCATGCTGCTAGTTTATTTATGGTCAACTGCACCTGTCTTTCACATGTAGATACGTTAGAGGATGTGTATGCAATCTGTAGATCGTCAACATAAGCTGAATACATTACGGATTTCGGGATAACTGTGCTTATGGAATTCATTTTTACTATAAAGAGAGTTGTGCTTAAGACGCATCCCTGTGGTACGCCATTCTCCTGTACAAAGTTCTTTGAAAAAGTTGAGCCCAAACGCACACGGAATGAGCGATTTGACAAGAAGTCCTTTAGACAGTTTAACATCCTACCACGTATGCCTAAATATGCTAGGTCACGGAGGATGCCAAACCTCCATGTAGTATCATACGCCTTTTCCATATCAAAGAAGACGGCAAGGCAGTGCTGTTTGTGAATAAATGCTTCACGAACAGTGTTTTCAAGGCGGACTAGATGGTCCGTGGTAGAACATGCTGTTTTGAACCCACATTGGTGTATGTCTAGAAGTTCTTGGGAATGAAGGACAAAGGCTAATCTGGTATTAAGAACACTTTCAAAAGACTTTGCTAGGCAACTTGTGAGAGCTATGGGTCTATAACTGCTGGGGGCCGTTGGTGGCTTTCCTGGTTTCAGGAAAGGCACAATAATAGCTTTTTTCCAGGCCTCAGGAATACTCCCGGATACCCATACTTTGTTGAAAAATTTCAGAAGTGCTTCTAATGCAGGTGTAGAAAGATGTGCTAGCATCTGATAGTGAATTTGATCTGGGCCAGGTGCAGTCTTCTTGCCGGCAGATAGAACAGTGTTTATTTCTTGTAGTGTTATTAACTTGTTATATGTTTCATTCGTACTTCCACTTGTTGGCAGTTTTTGTTTTTCGGCCTTGTTTTTGTATGTTATAAAAGATTTTGGGTAGTGTAGTGAGCTTGAAATTGCAGAAAAATGATCGCCTAGAATATCTGCCTGTTCCTGTAAGTTTGTTTGGGTGCCAGGAGATGTTAGAAAGGGGACTGTGTACGGGGAGAAGTTGCCATCCAGTTTGTGAACAAGCTCCCACATTTTTTTTTGATGTGATTGAGCTATTTATTGATGATATGTATTTTTGCCAAGAAGCCTTCTCAGCGTTTCGGCGGATGTACCGTGCCCTAGCTTTCGCCTGTTTGAATTTTACGAGGTTTTCGTTTGTAGGGTACCTGCGAAAGGTTCCCCAAGCTTTGTTTTGTTTCTTCTTTGCATCTCTGCACTCCTGAGAATACCAGACTTTGCGATTTTTCAGTACCACTCCTGAAGACTGTGGTATAGCTACAAGTGCTGCGTCAATGATGCAGGCCGTAAATTTTTCATTTATCTCGTCAACACTGAGTTTTTCGGAAAAGACCTTTTCCAGGCTGGCTTCAGACTGGAATAGAGCCCAGTTCGCAAGGTGCAGCTTCCACCGCTTGGGTTTGTTTAGAGTGATGGAGGGTGAGGGTGTTAGGCTGATAATGACAGGCAAATGATCACTTCCTAGAGGATTGTCAAAGACGTCCCATTTAAAATCAGTAAAAATTGATGGGGAGCTAAATGATAAATCTAAAATGCTCATTTTCCCCGTGCTTGGGGAGCAGTATGTATGCTTTCCTGTATTTAGCAGGCAGACATCATTGTATAATATAAAATCCTCTAATATACGACCTCTAGTGTCTGTCTGATCGCTTCTCCAAAAAGTGGAGTGCGCATTAAAATCTCCAACAACCAGATATGGTTCTGGCAGTTGTTCTAAAAGCTCTTCCAGATCATGAAGGGTTACAGTTAGGTGCGGTTGGAGATACAGTGAGCATATAGTTATTGTTTTATAATGAATGATAGAGACAGCAACAGCTTCGAACTTGGTTTTGAGGCTAATTTCACGTGTTGCTACTCCATTCTGCACTACAATAGCGACACCTCCAGATAACCTATTTGCTTCTTTTCGGTCGCAGCGAAAAACGTTGTGTCCTTTTAAAATGTTTTGGTGTGGTCCTAAGTTAGTTTCCTGTAGGCAAAGGGCTACAGGAGAAAATGAATGTAAAATGTCTTTTATATCGTTGTAGTTGTTTATGAGACCTCGGCAGTTCCAGTGTATGAGGAACGCCATTTTTTTTTTTTTTTGAATGTACCTGAATTTAGGTTTCAGGTTTTTCTGGTCCTGTTATACGAGGTTTTTCTCTCCGTTTTCTTTCTAGAGAGTTATGCCGCCGCTGCAGCGTGGACGAGGAAGGGGTTGTGTCCATTGCCTCAGGGGCTTTGGACGTTTGGGGAGAGTTAGGAGTGTTGGTTGCAGGCTTCCCTTCTGGGGGAGAAGCCTTTTGGGCTGTTGGCTCTGGGGCCAGTGTGCCCTGTTTCTGCGATGGCAGGGCAGCTTTCGCTGCTTCTGCCTGGGGCAAGGATGGCCCTGCCTGAGGCTTACCCTCGGCGGAGACCAAATCCTGTTGTGGTGTGCTGCCCCCATGCTCCACCACATTGGAATAGTTCGGTTTGGCTGTGAACAAAAAAGTGCCCTGTTTAACAAGATATCGCTGTCGTGCCTCTTTAAACGTTATGTTTTCCTTGACTTTTATGGTAATGATGTCCTTCTCCTTCTTCCAAGAAGGACATGACCGTGAGTACGCGGCGTGTTCACCTGCACAGTTTGCGCAGTGTGGCGCAGCTTCACACTCGTCAGATTTGTGTTCATTTGAGGCACATTTTGCACATGTTTGTCGGCCACGGCAGCTCTGGGAGCCATGACCGAATCTTTGGCAGTTGAAACAACGTCTAGGGTTTGGAATGTAGGGCCGGATGTCTACTTTGATGTAACCGACTTCAATGGATTCAGGGAGTTTGCTGGAGTTGAAAGTCAGAACTATGTGCTTTGTTGGTATTTCTTGGTTGTTCTTCCGGATTTTGATCCTGTGTACACCGATCACATTTTGCTCAGAAAGACCTTCAAGAAGTTCTTCTTCGGTGAGTGACAGGAAGTCATTCTCTGATATCACGCCTTGGACTGTGTTCAAGGATCTGTGAGCACTGACCGTTATTGGGATATCCCCAAATGTTGTAAGTTGCTGAAGGTTGCTGTACTGGAGTTTGCTTTGCAGCTCAAGCAGGAGATCCCCGCTAGCCAGTTTACTAACTTTGTATCCTGGGCCTAGTATGGTTGTGAGAGACCTAGATACTGCAAAGGGGGATATTAGCCGAGCTTGTTTGGCAGGGCTTTCACTGTGGATCACATGATATTTAGGGAAAGTGTCATGCTTTGCTGAAAAGAACTGGGCTGATACATCGGTCCGCCTTTTCTTGGAAAGGCGATCAGTTTGTTTGGAGGAAGAAGCCATAAATAATGTATGATGTTCGGCCGCGGCGCCAGCCACCCACCATGGAGCCCAACGAGGGGACGGGGCAGGAATTGGCAGGCAAGTCCTGTCCACGTCAGCTGTACACCGTAACTATAACCTAATATGGCGTAACTCAGGGTAGTCAGCCACACAAGGTTAACCCTCGCCACCTGGAAGTAAGGAAAAACCGGAAGAGAGTAGAGGACAGGAGAGTTGTAGGGTAGAAGATAGGAACGTGAAAGATGAAGGGGAGGATAGGAAAAGGCGACTGCCGATTTCCCCCGGGTGGGTCAGCCCGAAGGTGCCGTCTGTGGGAAGCGTGGGCCAAAGTGGTGTGTTGCCTCCGCCGAGGGGCCTTAAAGGTCCAAACACTCGGCATCGGCTCAACCACCAGGATCCCCTTTTCCCCAGACACGGCGATGCCACGCACGGCTAAGCGTGGGTGCTCGGGGTCCGTGGTGTCGCACAGTACACGCAAACATCTGCTTTAGCAGATGCCCCCTGCGGGGGGAAGACAGGTAAATTCGCTGTTGCGAAGTTCGGAAGTATATATCAGAGCACGCTGCTAAGGTGACTACATGCGTCGCAGCCGCTAAGGCTGCATAAGCGCCATCGAGGATATGTAACACCAGCTGGAAGACAGGTAAATTCGCTGTTGCGAAGTTCGGAAGTATATATCAGAGCCCGCCGCTAAGGTTTCTATATGCGTCGCAGCCGCTAACGCTGCCATAAGCGCCATCGAGGTTATGTAACACCAGCTGGAAGACAGGTAAATTCGCTGTTGCGAAGTTCGGAAGTATATATCAGAGCACGCTGCTAAGGTGACTACATGCGTCGCAGCCGCTAAGGCTGCATAAGCGCCATCGAGGATATGTAACGCCAGGCGGAAGACAGGTAAATATGCAGCTGTGAAGTTCGGAATTATATATCAGAGCACGCCGCTATGGTGACTACATGCGTCGCAGCCGCTAAGGCTGCATAAGCGCCATCGAGGTTATGTAACACCAGCTGGAAGACAGGTAAATTCGCTGTTGCGAAGTTCGGAAGTATATATCAGAGCCCGCCGCTAAGGTGACTACATGCGTCGCAGCCGCTAAGGCTGCATAAGCGCCATCGAGGATATGTAACGCCAGGCGGAAGACAGGTAAATTTGCAGCTGTGAAGTTCGGAATTATATATCAGAGCACGCCGCTATGGTGACTACATGCGTCGCAGCCGCTAAGGCTGCATAAGCGCCATCGAGGTTATGTAACGCCAGGCGGAAGACAGGTAAATTCGCTGTTGCGAAGTTCGGAAGTATATATCAGAGCCCGCCGCTAAGGTGACTACATGCGTCGCAGCCGCTAAGGCTGCATAAGCGCCATCGAGGTTATGTAACACCAGCTGGAAGACAGGTAAATTCGCTGTTGCGAAGTTCGGAAGTATATATCAGAGCCCGCCGCTAAGGTTTCTATATGCGTCGCAGCCGCTAACGCTGCCATAAGCGCCATCGAGGTTATGTAACACCAGCTGGAAGACAGGTAAATTCGCTGTTGCGAAGTTCGGAAGTATATATCAGAGCCCGCCGCTAAGGTGACTACATGCGTCGCAGCCGCTAAGGCTGCATAAGCGCCATCGAGGATATGTAACGCCAGGCGGAAGACAGGTAAATTTGCAGCTGTGAAGTTCGGAATTATATATCAGAGCACGCCGCTATGGTGACTACATGCGTCGCAGCCGCTAAGGCTGCATAAGCGCCATCGAGGTTATGTAACACCAGCTGGAAGACAGGTAAATTCGCTGTTGCGAAGTTCGGAAGTATATATCAGAGCCCGCCGCTAAGGTTTCTATATGCGTCGCAGCCGCTAACGCTGCCATAAGCGCCATCGAGGTTATGTAACACCAGCTGGAAGACAGGTAAATTCGCTGTTGCGAAGCTCGGAAGTATATATCAGAGCACGCTGCTAAGGTGACTACATGCGTCGCAGCCGCTAAGGCTGCATAAGCGCCATCGAGGATATGTAACGCCAGGCGGAAGACAGGTAAATTTGCAGCTGTGAAGTTCGGAATTATATATCAGAGCACGCCGCTATGGTGACTACATGCGTCGCAGCCGCTAAGGCTGCATAAGCGCCATCGAGGTTATGTAACACCAGCTGGAAGACAGGTAAATTCGCTGTTGCGAAGTTCGGAAGTATATATCAGAGCCCGCCGCTAAGGTTTCTATATGCGTCGCAGCCGCTAACGCTGCCATAAGCGCCATCGAGGTTATGTAACACCAGCTGGAAGACAGGTAAATTCGCTGTTGCGAAGTTCGGAAGTATATATCAGAGCCCGCCGCTAAGGTGACTACATGCGTCGCAGCCGCTAAGGCTGCATAAGCGCCATCGAGGATATGTAACGCCAGGCGGAAGACAGGTAAATTTGCAGCTGTGAAGTTCGGAATTATATATCAGAGCACGCCGCTATGGTGACTACATGCGTCGCAGCCGCTAAGGCTGCATAAGCGCCATCGAGGTTATGTAACACCAGCTGGAAGACAGGTAAATTCGCTGTTGCGAAGTTCGGAAGTATATATCAGAGCCCGCCGCTAAGGTTTCTATATGCGTCGCAGCCGCTAACGCTGCCATAAGCGCCATCGAGGTTATGTAACACCAGCTGGAAGACAGGTAAATTCGCTGTTGCGAAGTTCGGAAGTATATATCAGAGCACGCCGCTATGGTGACTACATGCGTCGCAGCCGCTAAGGCTGCATAAGCGCCATCGAGGTTATGTAACACCAGCTGGAAGACAGGTAAATTGGCTGTTGCGAAGTGCGGAAGTATATATCAGAGCCCGCCGCTAAGGTTTCTATATGCGTCGCAGCCGCTAACGCTGCCATAAGCGCCATCGAGGTTATGTAACACCAGCTGGAAGACAGGTAAATTCGCTGTTGCGAAGTTCGGAAGTATATATCAGTGCACGCTGCTAAGGTGACTACATGCGTCGCAGCCGCTAAGGCTGCATAAGCGCCATCGAGGATATGTAACGCCAGGCGGAAGACAGGTAAATTTGCAGCTGTGAAGTTCGGAATTATATATCAGAGCACGCCGCTATGGTGACTACATGCGTCGCAGCCGCTAAGGCTGCATAAGCGCCATCGAGGTTATGTAACACCAGCTGGAAGACAGGTAAATTCGCTGTTGCGAAGTTCGGAAGTATATATCAGAGCCCGCCGCTAAGGTTTCTATATGCGTCGCAGCCGCTAACGCTGCCATAAGCGCCATCGAGGTTATGTAACACCAGCTGGAAGACAGGTAAATTCGCTGTTGCGAAGTTCGGAAGTATATATCAGAGCCCGCCGCTAAGGTGACTACATGCGTCGCAGCCGCTAAGGCTGCATAAGCGCCATCGAGGATATGTAACGCCAGGCGGAAGACAGGTAAATTTGCAGCTGTGAAGTTCGGAATTATATATCAGAGCACGCCGCTATGGTGACTACATGCGTCGCAGCCGCTAAGGCTGCATAAGCGCCATCGAGGTTATGTAACACCAGCTGGAAGACAGGTAAATTCGCTGTTGCGAAGTTCGGAAGTATATATCAGAGCCCGCCGCTAAGGTTTCTATATGCGTCGCAGCCGCTAACGCTGCCATAAGCGCCATCGAGGTTATGTAACACCAGCTGGAAGACAGGTAAATTCGCTGTTGCGAAGTTCGGAAGTATATATCAGAGCACGCTGCTAAGGTGACTACATGCGTCGCAGCCGCTAAGGCTGCATAAGCGCCATCGAGGATATGTAACACCAGCTGGAAGACAGGTAAATTCGCTGTTGCGAAGTTCGGAAGTATATATCAGAGCCCGCCGCTAAGGTTTCTATATGCGTCGCAGCCGCTAACGCTGCCATAAGCGCCATCGAGGTTATGTAACACCAGCTGGAAGACAGGTAAATTCGCTGTTGCGAAGTTCGGAAGTATATATCAGAGCACGCTGCTAAGGTGACTACATGCGTCGCAGCCGCTAAGGCTGCATAAGCGCCATCGAGGATATGTAACGCCAGGCGGAAGACAGGTAAATTTGCAGCTGTGAAGTTCGGAATTATATATCAGAGCACGCCGCTATGGTGACTACATGCGTCGCAGCCGCTAAGGCTGCATAAGCGCCATCGAGGTTATGTAACACCAGCTGGAAGACAGGTAAATTCGCTGTTGCGAAGTTCGGAAGTATATATCAGAGCCCGCCGCTAAGGTTTCTATATGCGTCGCAGCCGCTAACGCTGCCATAAGCGCCATCGAAGTTATGTAACACCAGCTGGAAGACAGGTAAATTCGCTGTTGCGAAGTTCGGAAGTATATATCAGAGCCCGCCGCTAAGGTGACTACATGCGTCGCAGCCGCTAAGGCTGCATAAGCGCCATCGAGGATATGTAACGCCAGGCGGAAGACAGGTAAATTTGCCGCTGTGAAGTTCGGAATTATATATCAGAGCACGCCGCTATGGTGACTACATGCGTCGCAGCCGCTAAGGCTGCATAAGCGCCATCGAGGTTATGTAACACCAGCTGGAAGACAGGTAAATTCGCTGTTGCGAAGTTCGGAAGTATATATCAGAGCCCGCCGCTAAGGTTTCTATATGCGTCGCAGCCGCTAACGCTGCCATAAGCGCCATCGAGGTTATGTAACACCAGCTGGAAGACAGGTAAATTCGCTGTTGCGAAGTTCGGAAGTATATATCAGAGCACGCTGCTAAGGTGACTACATGCGTCGCAGCCGCTAAGGCTGCATAAGCGCCATCTAGGATATGTAACGCCAGGCGGAAGACAGGTAAATTTGCAGCTGTGAAGTTCGGAATTATATATCAGAGCACGCCGCTATGGTGACTACATGCGTCGCAGCCGCTAAGGCTGCATAAGCGCCATCGAGGTTATGTAACACCAGCTGGAAGACAGGTAAATTCGCTGTTGCGAAGTTCGGAAGTATATATCAGAGCCCGCCGCTAAGGTTTCTATATGCGTCGCAGCCGCTAACGCTGCCATAAGCGCCATCGAGGTTATGTAACACCAGATGGAAGACAGGTAAATTCGCTGTTGCGAAGTTCGGAAGTATATATCAGAGCCCGCCGCTAAGGTGACTACATGCGTCGCAGCCGCTAAGGCTGCATAAGCGCCATCGAGGATATGTAACGCCAGGCGGAAGACAGGTAAATTTGCAGCTGTGAAGTTCGGAATTATATATCAGAGCACGCCGCTATGGTGACTACATGCGTCGCAGCCGCTAAGGCTGCATAAGCGCCATCGAGGTTATGTAACACCAGCTGGAAGACAGGTAAATTCGCTGTTGCGAAGTTCGGAAGTATATATCAGAGCCCGCCGCTAAGGTGACTACATGCGTCGCAGCCGCTAAGGCTGCATAAGCGCCATCGAGGATATGTAACGCCAGGCGGAAGACAGGTAAATTTGCAGCTGTGGAGTTCGGAATTATATATCAGAGCACGCCGCTATGGTGACTACATGCGTCGCAGCCGCTAAGGCTGCATAAGCGCCATCGAGGTTATGTAACACCAGCTGGAAGACAGGTAAATTCGCTGTTGCGAAGTTCGGAAGTATATATCAGAGCCCGCCGCTAAGGTTTCTATATGCGTCGCAGCCGCTAACGCTGCCATAAGCGCCATCGAGGTTATGTAACACCAGCTGGAAGACAGGTAAATTCGCTGTTGCGAAGTTCGGAAGTATATATCAGAGCACGCTGCTAAGGTGACTACATGCGTCGCAGCCACTAAGGCTGCATAAGCGCCATCGAGGATATGTAACGCCAGGCGGAAGACAGGTAAATTTGCAGCTGTGAAGTTCGGAATTATATATCAGAGCACGCCGCTATGGTGACTACATGCGTCGCAGCCGCTAAGGCTGCATAAGCGCCATCGAGGTTATGTAACACCAGCTGGAAGACAGGTAAATTCGCTGTTGCGAAGTTCGGAAGTATATATCAGAGCCCGCCGCTAAGGTTTCTATATGCGTCGCAGCCGCTAACGCTGCCATAAGCGCCATCGAGGTTATGTAACACCAGCTGGAAGACAGGTAAATTCGCTGTTGCGAAGTTCGGAAGTATATATCAGAGCACGCTGCTAAGGTGACTACATGCGTCGCACCCGCTAAGGCTGCATAAGCGCCATCGAGGATATGTAACGCCAGGCGGAAGACAGGCAAATTTGCAGCTGTGAAGTTCGGAATTATATATCAGAGCACGCCGCTATGGTGACTACATGCGTCGCAGCCGCTAAGGCTGCATAAGCGCCATCGAGGTTATGTAACACCAGCTGGAAGACAGGTAAATTCGCTGTTGCGAAGTTCGGAAGTATATATCAGAGCCCGTCGCTAAGGTTTCTATATGCGTCGCAGCCGCTAACGCTGCCATAAGCGCCATCGAGGTTATGTAACACCAGCTGGAAGACAAGTAAATTCGCTGTTGCTAAGTTCGGAAGTATATATCAGAGCACGCTGCTAAGGTGACTACATGCGTCGCAGCCGCTAAGGCTGCATAAGCGCCATCGAGGATATGTAACGCCAGGCGGAAGACAGGTAAATTTGCAGCTGTGAAGTTCGGAATTATATATCAGAGCACGCCGCTATGGTGACTACATGCGTCGCAGCCGCTAAGGCTGCATAAGCGCCATCGAGGTTATGTAACACCAGCTGGAAGACAGGTAAATTCGCTGTTGCGAAGTTCGGAAGTATATATCAGAGCCCGCCGCTAAGGTTTCTATATGCGTCGCAGCCGCTAACGCTGCCATAAGCGCCATCGAGGTTATGTAACACCAGCTGGAAGACAGGTAAATTCGCTGTTGCGAAGTTCGGAAGTATATATCAGAGCACGCTGCTAAGGTGACTACATGCTTTGTTGTGTGTTGTGTGTTGTGTTTTATGGCGCATAAGCATCTAAGGCTATCATGCGCCAAACACATGATGAGATCTGCTGTCCATGCAGCAGATGGTAATATGGTAATTAAAACTCATAATTTGTTAAGAAGGTTGGCATCTTTTAAGAACATAAAAACGCATGATATATTAACAAGAGCATTTTCTCCTATCAGTAAGCTAGGGTGAAGAGGAATATATTCTGAATAAAATATTGGAAAATGCTTCTTTCTTAGTTCTTCTAGCTTTGTACAGGAATATAAAATGTGATTAATTGTGATAGTTTTTCCGCAAAGGTCGCATGTTGGTATTTCCTCTTTTCTAAGAATATAACCATGTGTAAGGTGTGTATGTCCAATACGGAGGCGACATAAAATGACTTCAGTGAATCGTTCTTGGTGTGTGCATGACTTCCATTCAGATATGACAGGTTTTACTAGGAGTAGCTTATTATTTTCTTCATTAGTCCATTTAGACTGCCATCTATCTCTTAGCTTAGACTGCATTAACTTGACTGCTTCTTTGTAGGGAACGTGCACTTTCTTCATTTCTATATGTCGAGCTTGTGCAGCGCATATATCAGCGCTTTCATTTCCATCAATTCCTATGTGACTCGGAACCCAACAAAGCTTTACTGTATGTCCCTGGGTTGTGGCTGTTTTTATGCTGTGTATGATGTCACCAATAAGCGATTTGCCTGCATTTTTATGATTGTATGCTGTTAGTATGCTCAAAGAATCAGTGTAAATGACACTATTCTCTATGTTTTCAATTTTAATTTTTTCTAGGGCCATGAGGACTGCATAACACTCGGCAGTGAAAATGGATGCACACTGTGGTAGCCGTACTGTTCTATTCCAATTGTTTTGGACCACTGCGCTTCCGACGTATTGTGCAGATTTTGAACCATCTGTATAGAATGCCACGTATTCTCTGTACTTTTCACTTAGGGCTAAAAATTCCTGCAATATGTGTTCATGTGGTGTTTGGTTTTTCTGGAATTGATTTAATGTGAAGTCACATACAGACGGCAGGCAGTACCATGGTGGAAGTGGATCAGGTTTTCGGGTAATATTAGGTAATGAGTCTATTAAGTCTAAAACTTGACATTTCTCTTCAAAGCGGAGCAGAAGTGGTTTTATTTTTTGAGGTTTGTTTATGAACAGTGTTCGAGACTGGCACTTTGTAACTATTGGGTAACAGATATGGTTTGGCAGTGAACGGATCTTTAAAATGTATGAGCATGTGAGCATGTTTCTTCGGCTTGTAAGAGATGGTTCATTGGTTTCTACATATAAGCTGTTTATGGGGGATGTCCTGTATGCACCAGTTGAAATACGCAAGCCTGAATTGTGTACAGAGTCCAGTCGTTTTAAATATGACGGCCTTGCAGATCCATATATTATGCAGCCATAATCTAAACATGAGCGAACCACAGAGCGGTAAATTTTTAAAAGACATGTTCTGTCAGATCCCCAGTGTTTATGTGAAAGGACTTTCAATATATTGAGAGATTTCGAAGCTTTCTTTTTTAGGTTGTTTATGTGGGGAAGGAATGAAAGCTTTCTGTCAAAAGTTAGCCCTAGAAATTTATGTTCGTGCTTTACAGGTAGCTTAACATCATTAAGGTGGATGGTGGGATCAATGTGCAGTCCTCTTCTGAGAGAGAACAAAACAACTACCGACTTTTGAGTAGAAAACCTGAAGCCATTCCTATCTGCCCACGTTGCCAGTCTATTTACTGTGAGCTGTATTTG
Source organism: Amblyomma maculatum (assembly GCF_055883805.1). NCBI lineage: Eukaryota > Metazoa > Arthropoda > Arachnida > Ixodida > Ixodidae > Amblyomma > Amblyomma maculatum. The sequence goes on along the minus strand of NC_139353.1, from coordinate 169,415,208 downwards.
CCTCTCGCATGTTGACACATTGGAGGATGTACATGCAATCTGAAGGTCGTCTACGTAGGCAGAGTACATAACGGATTTTGGGATTATTTTTGCTATACTGTTAATTTTTACTATAAACAGAGTAGTACTTAAAATACATCCTTGAGGCACACCATTTTCTTGTATGAAGGTTTTAGAAAGGGTAAAACCGAGACGTACTTTAAATGAGCGTTGAGAGAGAAAATCGCTTATACATTTTAGCATCCTGCCGCGAATGCCAAGCTCTCCCAAATCACGCAGGATCCCAAACCTCCACGTGGTGTCATAGGCTTTTTCGAGGTCAAAAAATACGGCAAGGCAATGCTGTTTATGGATAAAGGCTTCTCGGATAGTATTTTCCAGTCGGACAAGGTGATCAATAGTTGAACATGTTTTTTTGTAGCCGCACTGATGGGTATCAAGAAGTTTCCGGGATTCAAGAACAAACATGAGCCTTGTATTTACAATGCTTTCAAAAGCTTTTGCAAGGCAGCTCGTCAGGGCTATTGGCCTATAACTGCCTGGGGAGTCCGGGGGCTTCCCAGGCTTTAAGAGAGGTACTATAACGGCTGTCTTCCAGGCTTCTGGTATTGTTCCAGATATCCATATTTTATTAAAAAATTTCAATAATGCATCTACTGACAATGGAGTCAAATGAGCAAGCATTTCATAATGTATTTCATCTGGTCCTGGTGCAGTTTGTTTGCCGGCATTTAATACTCTAGTTATTTCTTCAAGTGTAATTAAACAGTTAAACGGTTCATTTGTGCCTCCAGCTATTGGGATTCTTTGTTTTTCAGCTGCTGTTTTATACTTTATAAAGGAATGTGTATAGTGTGCCGAACTAGAGATTGTAGCGAAATGTTCCCCCAATATGTTTGCTTGTTCTTCTACACTCGTTTGTGTACCAGGAGTTGTTAAAAGTGGAATCGTGAAAGGATAGTATTTGCCGTCTAGTTTATTAACCTGCTCCCACATTTTTTTAGATGTGGTTGAGCTATTTATTGATGACACATAATTTTGCCATGAGGCTTTTCCAGCTTCGCGGCGAATGCACCGTGCTTTAGCCCTGGCCTTTTTAAAAGTTATAAGGTGCTCATGTGTGGGATATCTCCGGAATATTCCCCAAGCTTTATTTTGTTTTCTTTTTGCCTCTTTGCACTCTTGTGTATACCACACTTTATGGTTTTGCTGTACAGTTCCCGAGGACTGTGGAATAGCTAGGTGTGCTGCAGCAATAATACAAGCTGTAATCTTTTCATTCAGCTCATCTATGCTGAGATTTTCTGAAAAAACTTTTGTGAGGTCAGCTTTGGACTGGAAAAGTGTCCAATCTGCCAGGTGAAGTTTCCATCGCCGTGGTTTGGTTAGAGTGATGGATGGTGAGGATGTTAGACTTATTATGACAGGTAAATGATCACTTCCATATGGGTTGTCGAGAACGTCCCATTTAAAATCGGTGAAAATTGATGGTGAACAAAATGATAGATCTAAGCAGATCATTTTTCCTGAGCTTGGGGAGCAATATGTTTGTTTACCTGTATTCAGGAGGCAGATGTTGTTGCACAGCAAAAAATCTTCTAAAATACGTCCTCTACTGTCTGTTTGCTCACTCCCCCAAAAGGAGGAGTGTGCATTAAAATCTCCAACTAAAATATATGGTTCAGGTAACTGTTGTAAAAGTTCCTCTAAATCGTGAAGGGTAACAATGACATGAGGTTGAAGGTAGACAGAACATATTGTGATTGTTTTGTAATGAACAACAGTAACTGCAACAGCTTCGAAATTAGTTTTAAGATGGACTTCTCGCGTTGCAATACTGCTCTGCACAACAATAGCAACGCCTCCGGAGAGGCGACCTGCTTGTTCTCTGTCACATCGAAATACTTTGTGTTTTTTTAAAAAATTTTTTTGTTGAGGTCCCAGATTGGTCTCTTGTAGGCATAGGACCACAGGGGACAGTGAATTTAAAAGGTCTGTTATATCATTGTAGTTTCTTAAAAGTCCTCTACAGTTCCAATGGACTAAGAACGCCATTTTATATGAGGAAGGTAGGGAGACTAAGCTTTTTCTGGCCCGGTGATTCGGGCCTTTTCTTTTCTAGTTCGCTCCAAGGAGCTCCGTCGCCTGTCAGATGTTGACGGCCCTGGACGGTCGTCGTTTGTTGTGTCCATTGCGTCCTCGGACGTGCTGGACGATTGTGCAGACTGCACAGACACATTTGTGGTAGATCTCGCCGTTACTGGAGAGACCTTGGGGCCAGCTGACCTAGAGGCCCGCGCAGCCTGCTTTGGGGGTGGTGGAGCAGCCCCAGCTACTTCCACCGGGGACGTAGAGGTCCCTGCCTTAGGTGCACCGTGTGTCACCTGGGCAGGTTCCAAAGACTGTTGTGACGCCGCCCCCTTTTGCGTCACAACAGAATAAGTTGGGGTGTGAGTGGACGTGAGTTTCTTACGTGCTTCCCTGTAAGTGAGGTTTTCTTTGACTTTTAGTGTGATGATATCTTTCTCTTGTTTCCATGTTGGACAGGTTCGTGAGTAAGCAGCGTGGCTGCCCTCACAGTTGATGCAAAGATGCGTTTCGGATTCACAGTTCTCAGTGGGATGCTCGTGGGAGGCACACTTCGCACATGTAAGTTGGCCTCGGCAAGTCTGTGAGCCGTGGCCATACCTTTGGCATTTGAAACAGCGACGCGGGTTAGGTATGTACGGTTTCAGTTTTATCTTCGTGTACCCTACCTCCACAGCCTCGGGCAGTGTGCTCGATTCGAAGGTAAGGACTAAGTGCCTGGTCGGTATCTCTTTGTTATCCCGTCTGATTTTAATTCTGAACACATTGATGACATTTTGTTCTCTTAGTCCTTCAAGGAGTTCTTCTTCACTTAGGTACTTTAGGTCGTCATCTGAAATGACTCCCCTCACCATGTTTAGAGAGCGGTGTTTGGTGACATTAACTGGGCATTCCCCAAAGCTGGTTACTGTAGGAAGTTTTTCATTTTGATGATGGTACATAATTTCCAAGAGTAGGTCGCCATTTGGAAGTTTTTTGACATTGTATCCTTGGCCTATTGCTTCAGTCAATGTCTTGGTCACGACAAAAGGAGATATTTGCCTAGCTGTTTTTTGAGGGTCTTCACTGTGCACCACGTGGAAGCGTGGGAATCTGTTTGCATTCTTTAGAAAGAAGTTTGCAGTTTCATCGGTCCGTCCCCTTTTTCGGGAACGATCATTGGAGAGCAAAGAAGAAGCCATGCAGTAAGTTTTTGTTCAGCCGGGGTGGCGGCCACCCACCATGGAGCCCAACGAGGGGACGGGACAGGAACTCGCAAAGCAGACCTGCCCGCGCCAGCCGTACACCCCGACTATAACCAAATATGGCATAACGCAGGGTGGTTAGCCACACAAGGTTAACCCTCGCCGCCTGGAAGTAGGAAGAAACGAAGAAGGTAAGAGAAGACAGGACAGTTGTAAGAGAGAGGATAGGAAAGTGAAAGATGGAGGGGAGGACAGGAAAAGGCGACTGCCGATTTCCCCCGGGTGGGTCAGCCCTGAGGTGCCGTCTGTGGGAAGCGTGGGCCAAAGTGGTGTGTTGCCTCCGCCGAGGGGCCTTAAAGGTCCAAACACTCGGCATCGGCTCAACCACCAGGATCCCCTTTTCCCCAGACACGGCGATGCCACGCACGGCTAAGCGTGGGTGCTCGGGGTCCGTGGTGTCGCACAGTACACGCAAACATCTGCTTTAACAGATGCCCCCTGCGGGTGACTACATGCGTCGCAGCCGCTAAGGCTGCATAAGCGCCATCAAGGTTATGTAACACCAGCTGGAAGACAGGTAAATTCGCTGTTGCGAAGTTCGGAAGTATATATCAGAGCCCGCCGCTAAGGTTTCTATATGCGTCGCAGCCGCTAACGCTGCCATAAGCGCCATCGAGGTTATGTAACACCAGCTGGAAGACAGGTAAATTCGCTGTTGCGAAGTTCGGAAGTATATATCAGAGCACGCTGCTAAGGTGACTACATGCGTCGCAGCCGCTAAGGCTGCATAAGCGCCATCGAGGATATGTAACACCAGCTGGAAGACAGGTAAATTCGCTGTTGCGAAGTTCGGAAGTATATATCAGAGCCCGCCGCTAAGGTTTCTATATGCGTCGCAGCCGCTAACGCTGCCATAAGCGCCATCGAGGTTATGTAACACCAGCTGGAAGACAGGTAAATTCGCTGTTGCGAAGTTCGGAAGTATATATCAGAGCACGCTGCTAAGGTGACTACATGCGTCGCAGCCGCTAAGGCTGCATAAGCGCCATCGAGGATATGTAACGCCAGGCGGAAGACAGGTAAATTTGCAGCTGTGAAGTTCGGAATTATATATCAGAGCACGCTGCTATGGTGACTACATGCGTCGCAGCCGCTAAGGCTGCATAAGCGCCATCGAGGTTATGTAACACCAGCTGGAAGACAGGTAAATTCGCTGTTGCGAAGTTCGGAAGTATATATCAGAGCCCGCCGCTAAGGTTTCTATATGCGTCGCAGCCGCTAACGCTGCCATAAGCGCCATCGAGGTTATGTAACACCAGCTGGAAGACAGGTAAATTCGCTGTTGCGAAGTTCGGAAGTATATATCAGAGCACGCTGCTAAGGTGACTACATGCGTCGCAGCCGCTAAGGCTGCATAAGCGCCATCGAGGATATGTAACACCAGCTGGAAGACAGATAAATTCGCTGTTGCGAAGTTCGGAAGTATATATCAGAGCCCGCCGCTAAGGTTTCTATATGCGTCGCAGCCGCTAACGCTGCCATAAGCGCCATCGAGGTTATGTAACACCAGCTGGAAGACAGGTAAATTCGCTGTTGCGAAGTTCGGAAGTATATATCAGAGCACGCTGCTAAGGTGACTACATGCGTCGCAGCCGCTAAGGCTGCATAAGCGCCATCGAGGATATGTAACGCCAGGCGGAAGACAGGTAAATTTGCAGCTGTGAAGTTCGGAATTATATATCAGAGCACGCCGCTATGGTGACTACATGCGTCGCAGCCGCTAAGGCTGCATAAGCGCCATCGAGGTTATGTAACACCAGCTGGAAGACAGGTAAATTCGCTGTTGCGAAGTTCGGAAGTATATATCAGAGCCCGCCGCTAAGGTTTCTATATGCGTCGCAGCCGCTAACGCTGCCATAAGCGCCATCGAGGTTATGTAACACCAGCTGGAAGACAGGTAAATTCGCTGTTGCGAAGTAAGGAAGTATATATCAGAGCCCGCCGCTAAGGTGACTACATGCGTCGCAGCCGCTAAGGCTGCATAAGCGCCATCGAGGATATGTAACGCCAGGCGGAAGACAGGTAAATTTGCCGCTGTGAAGTTCGGAATTATATATCAGAGCACGCCGCTATGGTGACTACATGCGTCGCAGCCGCTAAGGCTGCATAAGCGCCATCGAGGTTATGTAACACCAGCTGGAAGACAGGTAAATTCGCTGTTGCGAAGTTCGGAAGTATATATCAGAGCACGCTGCTAAGGTGACTACATGCGTCGCAGCCGCTAAGGCTGCATAAGCGCCATCGAGGATATGTAACGCCAGGCGGAAGACAGTTAAATTTGCAGCTGTGAAGTTCGGAATTATATATCAGAGCACGCCGCTATGGTGACTACAGGCGTCGGAGCCGCTAAGGCTGCATAAGCGCCATCGAGGTTATGTAACACCAGCTGGAAGACAGGTAAATTCGCTGTTGCGAAGTTCGGAAGTATATATCAGAGCCCGCCGCTATGGTGACTACATGCGTCGCAGCCGCTAAGGCTGCATAAGCGCCATCGAGGTTATGTAACACCAGCTGGAAGACAGGTAAATTCGCTGTTGCGAAGTTCGGAAGTATATATCAGAGCCCGCCGCTAAGATGACTACATGCGTCGCAGCCGCTAAGGCTGCATAAGCGCCATCGAGGATATGTAACGCCAGGCGGAAGACAGGTAAATTTGCAGCTGTGAAGTTCGGAATTATATATCAGAGCACGCCGCTATGGTGACTACATGCGTCGCAGCCGCTAAGGCTGCATAAGCGCCATCGAGGTTATGTAACGCCAGGCGGAAGACAGGTAAATTCGCTGTTGCGAAGTTCGGAAGTATATATCAGAGCCCGCCGCTAAGGTTTCTATATGCGTCGCAGCGGCTAACGCTGCCATAAGCGCCATCGAGGTTATGTAACACCCGCTGGAAGACAGGTAAATTCGCTGTTGCGAAGTTCGGAAGTATATATCAGAGCACGCTGCTAAGGTGACTACATGCGTCGCAGCCGCTAAGGCTGCATAAGCGCCATCGAGGATATGTAACGCCAGGCGGAAGACAGGTAAATTTGCAGCTGTGAAGTTCGGAATTATATATCAGAGCACGCCGCTATGGTGACTACATGCGTCGCAGCCGCTAAGGCTGCATAAGCGCCATCGAGGTTATGTAACACCAGCTGGAAGACAGGTAAATTCGCTGTTGCGAAGTTCGGAAGTATATATCAGAGCCCGCCGCTAAGGTTTCTATATGCGTCGCAGCCGCTAACGCTGCCATAAGCGCCATCGAGGTTATGTAACACCAGCTGGAAGACAGGTAAATTCGCTGTTGCGAAGTTCGGAAGTATATATCAGAGCCCGCCGCTAAGGTCACTACATGCGTCGCAGCCGCTAAGGCTGCATAAGCGCCATCGAGGATATGTAACGCCAGGCGGAAGACAGGTAAATTTGCAGCTGTGAAGTTTGGAATTATATATCAGAGCACGCCGCTATGGTGACTACATGCGTCGCCGCCGCTAAGGCTGCATAAGCGCCATCGAGGTTATGTAACACCAGCTGGAAGACAGGTAAATTCGCTGTTGCGAAGTTCGGAAGTATACATCAGAGCCCGCCGCTAAGGTTTCTATATGCGTCGCAGCCGCTAACGCTGCCATAAGCGCCATCGAGGTTATGTAACACCAGCTGGAAGACAGGTAAATTCGCTGTTGCGAAGTTCGGAAGTATATATCAGAGCACGCTGCTAAGGTGACTACATCCGTCGCAGCCGCTAAGGCTGCATAAGCGCCATCGAGGATATGTAACGCCAGGCGGAAGACAGGTAAATTTGCAGCTGTGATGTTCGGAATTATATATCAGAGCACGCCGCTATGGTGACTACATGCGTCGCAGCCGCTAAGGCTGCATAAGCGCCATCGAGGTTATGTAACACCAGCTGGAAGACAGGTAAATTCGCTGTTGCGAAGTTCGGAAGTATATATCAGAGCCCGCCGCTAAGGTTTCTATATGCGTCGCAGCCGCTAACGCTGCCATAAGCGCCATCGAGGTTATGTAACACCAGCTGGAAGACAGGTAAATTCGCTGTTGCGAAGTTCGGAAGTATATATCAGAGCCCGCCGCTAAGGTGACTACATGCGTCGCAGCCGCTAAGGCTGCATAAGCGCCATCGAGGATATGTAACGCCAGGCGGAAGACAGGTAAATTTGCAGCTGTGAAGTTCGGAATTATATATCAGAGCACGCCGCTATGGTGACTACATGCGTCGCAGCCGCTAAGGCTGCATAAGCGCCATCGAGGTTATGTAACACCAGCTGGAAGACAGGTAAATTCGCTGTTGCGAAGTTCGGAAGTATATATCAGAGCCCGCCGCTAAGGTTTCTATATGCGTCGCAGCCGCTAACGCTGCCATAAGCGCCATCGAGGTTATGTAACACCAGCTGGAAGACAGGTAAATTCGCTGTTGCGAAGTTCGGAAGTATATATCAGAGCACGCTGCTAAGGTGACTACATGCGTCGCAGCCGCTAAGGCTGCATAAGCGCCATCGAGGATATGTAACGCCAGGCGGAAGACAGGTAAATTTGCAGCTGTGAAGTTCGGAATTATAATATCAGAGCACGCCGCTATGGTGACTACATGCGTCGCAGCCGCTAAGGCTGCATAAGCGCCATCGAGGTTATGTAACACCAGCTGGAAGACAGGTAAATTCGCTGTTGCGAAGTTCGGAAGTATATATCAGAGCCCGCCGCTAAGGTTTCTATATGCGTCGCAGCCGCTAACGCTGCCATAAGCGCCATCGAGGTTATGTAACACCAGCTGGAGTTTGTGTTGTTTGTGTTGTGTTGGGTTTTTTGGCGCATAAGCAACTAAGGCTATCATGCGCCACGAGCAAGGTGAAAGTTTTGTTTTGCAAGAAATGGGAAAATGAGTGTGTTAAAAACTAATTTGTTTAAAAATCTCCTTTTAAAAACTTGGGTTGTTTTAGATCCAATGGCGCTTAAGCTGCCAACACCATGATGTGCCTAGCACAAGGTTTCAGTTTCTCTTAGTGACGTATGTTTCATTTTTTCCTACAGTTTGTGTAAAACATTTGCTTCCCTTATGAAACTAAAAACACAAGATAAATCAACAAGTCCATCATCATCTAAAATCAGTTTAGGGTGAAAAGGAATGTATTCTTTGTAAAATTTTGCAAAAAATTTTTTTCTTATCCTTTCAAGACTTGCGCATGTGAATAAAATGTGGTTAATAGTTAGTTCCTCTCCGCATTTTTCGCATCGTGGTTTCTCTTCTTTTTTCAACAAAAAATTGTGTGTCAGGTGCGTGTGTCCAATGCGGAGACGGCATAGGATCACTTCTATAAAACGCTCCTTATGCCGGCACGACATCCATTCTCCCAAAATGGGCTTTACCAAGTGTAGTTTATTTCCTACTTCACTGTCCCAGGCAGACTGCCATTTTTCTTTTAATTTGAGATGTACAAGTTTCGTACAGTCTTTGTAAGGTATGCTTATGCTCTTTATTTGCTTGTCGCGGGCTTCAGCAGCACATGTGTCTGCTCTGTCATTGCCTTTAATGCCCACGTGACTCGGGACCCAGCAGAATTTTACGTTGTATCCTCGAGCTATGGCTGTTGTTATATTGTGTATTATGTTTCCAAGTAAAGGAGCAGCTGCATTTCTGGAATTTAGAGCTGTGAGAACACTTAGAGAGTCTGTAAATATAATGCTGTTTATGACATTCTCTTTTAATATTTTCTCTACTGCAACAGAAATGGCATAGGATTCAGCAGTGAAAATAGACGCACAGTGTGGAAGTCTTATGATTTCCACAGAATCTCCTTGCACAACTGCACTTCCAGTGTACACAGCAGTTTTAGATCCATCGGTATAAAAGTCTGTGAAGTTTTCGTACTTTTCCTGCAAATTTAGGAATTCCTGAATAATGTGCTCTTGTGGGGTTTTGGTTTTTGGAAACTGTGTGAGAGTGAGGTCACAGATTTCAGGAAGACTGTACCACGGAGGTAGAGGGCTGTTGTTTTGTGCGACATCAGGCAAGGTGTCCAGGACCTGCAACTCACTGCACATGCTTTCGAATCGCATGATCAGTGGCTTTGTTGCTTTGGGTTTATTTGTGAAAATTAATCGAGAGGGGCAAGTTGTGACAACTGGATAACAGAGGTGTTTTTTCTGTGACCTTATTCTTAGAATGTAAGCACACGTGAGGGCTATTCGTCTGTCTTCCAGTGAAGGCTCATTTGTTTCTACATACAGGCTGCTTATAGGGGATGTTCTGTATGCACCGCATGCAAGGCGCAGACCTAAGTTATGTACAGGGTCCAGTTTTTTTAGATATGAAGGCCTAGCTGAACCGTACACTATACTCCCATAGTCCACGCGGGAGCGTACTACAGAACGGTATACATGTAAAAGACATGCCCTGTCGGAACCCCAATGTTTCCGCGAAAGAACTTTCAGTATGTTAAGAGATTTTGAGGCTTTCTTTTTTAGTGTGTTTATGTGAGGTAGAAATGTGAGTTTTTTATCGAAAGTAATGCCTAGGAATTTGTGCTCTTCTTTTAATGGTAATTCGGTTCTATTTAAGTGCAAGACAGGGTTGTTCTGAATACCCCGTTTGAGTGAAAACATAACTGCCACCGTCTTTTGGGGGGAAAACTGAAACCCATTTTTGTCGGCCCATGCCACTAGTTTATTTATTGTTATTTGTATTTGTCTCTCACACGTTGATATATTGGAAGAGGTGCAGGCTATCTGGAGGTCATCTACGTAGAGTGAACACATAATGGAATTTGGGATTTCATTGGTAATGGAATTGATTTTTACAACAAAAAGCGTTGTGCTTAGAATGCACCCCTGAGGTACCCCATTCTCCTGAATGAAGCTTCTCGACAAGGTGGTACCGAGGCGCACTTGGAATGAACGATGTGAAAGAAAGTCTTTTAAAACACTGAGCATTCGACCACGGATGCCCAAAGCTGCTAGATCACGTAGGATGCCGAATCTCCAAGTTGTATCATATGCTTTTTCTAGATCGAAGAAAACAGCGAGACAATGCTGTCTATGTATAAACGCCTCGCGGACAGTGTTTTCGAGGCGTACTAGGTGGTCCGTAGTTGAGCACCCTTTCTTAAAACCGCACTGATGAATATTAAGAAGTTTACTTGATTCTAAAATAAAGGTTAATCTAGTGTTTAAAATACTTTCAAAAGATTTTGCTAAACAACTAGTTAGGGCTATAGGCCTGTAACTCCCAGGACAGGTCGGCGGCTTGCCGGGTTTTAGGAACGGCACAATTATGGCTCTTTTCCAAGTCTCCGGTATTTTAGCTAGTACCCAGATTTTGTTAAAAAACTTTAGAAGCGCTTCTACAGATGCTTCTGATAGATGGGCGAGCATCTCATAATGAATCTCATCAGGACCAGGTGCAGTTTTTTTACCGCAAGCGAGAACATCTTTCAGTTCTTGCAGCGTAATCAGCCTATTGTAAGGTGTGTTCGTGCTGCCCCTCGTAGGAAGTCTATATTTTTCAATCCTGTCCTTGTACTTTAAGAATGTTTTTGTATAGTGTGCAGAACTCGAAATTTTGTGGAAATGCACACCTAATATATTAGCTTGTTCTTCGATGCTTGTCTGTGTATTAGGAGCTGTGAGGATTGGAATTGTGAATGGGGAGAAGCTGCCATTTAGCTTATGAATTTGTTCCCACATTTTTTTTGATGTTGTGGAGCTGTTTATAGATGTAACATACTTCTGCCATGATTTTTTTTCGGCATTACGACGAATATATCGAGCTTTGGCTCTTGCTTTTTTAAAAACTGTCAGATTTTCATATGTTGGGTATCTCCGAAAAATACCCCAGGCTTTATTTTGTTCTTTTTTGGCTTCTTTACAGTCCTGTGTCCACCAGACTTTGTGGTTTTGGTGCACTACGCCTGTGGATTGGGGAATAGATAGACGTGCTGCCGCAAGAATGCATGCTGTAAATATTTCATTCATTTTGTCTATATCAATTTTCTCTGAATATATTTCATTTAGACTGGCTTCTTGCCTGAACAAAGACCAGTCAGCTAAATGCAGTTTCCACCGCCTGGGTTTTGTCGGGATGACTGATGGTGAGGATGATAAGCTGATCATGACAGGAAGATGGTCGCTTCCGTACGGATTATTTAAAACTTCCCATTTAAAATCGGTAAAAATAGAAGGTGAACTAAAAGACAGATCTAAACAACTCGCTTTGCCTGTGGCTGGAGAGTAGTATGTTGGATTGCCAGAGTTTAGGAGACACACGTTGCTGCATAAAATAAAATCTTCTATAAGCTGACCACGAGTATCTGTTTGCTCGCTGCCCCAAAGACACGAATGAGCATTAAAATCACCAACTAAAAGATATGGCTCGGGAAGCTGTTGTAAAAGGTCTTCTAAATCATCTAGTGTTATCTTGATGTGTGGTTGGAGGTATACTGAACATACTGTGATGGTTTTATGTGTTAATATTGTGGCTGCTACCGCTTCAAGTCTGGTATTAAGAGTCAGCTCCTGAGCAGCGATTCCAGTTTTCACGACGATGGCTACACCACCCGAGAGTCTGCTGGACAGCTCCCGGTCCCGGCGGATGATTTTGTAATTTTTAAGGAAATTTTTGTTCTGAGGACCTAAGTTGGTTTCCTGGAGACACAAAGCCAATGGGGAGAATGTAGCCAGGATGTCCTTTATGTCGCTGTAATTATTTAGTAGTCCTCTACAATTCCAATGTATTATACACGCCATCTTATTTTATGAAAAATGTGAAAAACTAGATTAGGTTTTTTTTTGGCCCAACGACTCGGGGCCTGTCTTTTTTTTGACGGTCTAAGCTGTGCCGTCGTCCGTCTGACGTCGAAGGCACAGCCCTACCGGGGCTCGTGTCCATTGCCTCCTCTTCAGAGGCAGCGGAGGAGCGCGCCCCAGATAAGTGTTCTTTCGTGTTAGGCCTCGCCTCATGAGGAGAGGCCTTCAGGCTTGTCAACCCGGAGGGCTGCATAGCCTTCTTTTGAGATGGAGGTGGGGGAGCAGCATGAGCCACTTCCACCTGGGGCGCGGGTAGCCCTGCCCGAGGCTCACTCTGTGTGGCCTGGGCAGGTGCTAAATGTTGGTGTGGCACCCCGCGCTGTTGTGCCATACCAGAATAACTTGGTTTTGCAGTGAACTGAAAAGCAGGAGTAGTGGCCAGTTTTTGTCGCGCTTCTTTATATGACAAGTTTTCTTTTGTTTTGATAGTGATTACTTCTTTTTCAGTTTTCCACGTGGGGCAAGACCTTGAATAAGCAGGGTGTTCTCCTTCACAGTTAGCACACTGCAATGTGGTTTCGGTGCATTCATCAGTTGAGTGTTCTTTTGAAGCGCATTTCGCACAAGTTCGGCGACCGCGACAACTCTGTGAGCCGTGTCCGAATTTCTGGCAGTTAAAGCATCGTCTAGGGTTCGGTATATAATGTCTTACACTTATCTTCAGGTAGCCTACTTCAATGGTGTCAGGGAGAGCACTGGAAGCAAATGTAAGGACAATGTGCTTTGTCGGGATTTCTTTGTTTTCTTTTCTTATCTTAATCCTCTGGACATTTACAACGTTCTGATCAGCAAGTCCTTCTAACAGTTCATTTTCTGTCAAGTGTATGAAATCATTTTCTGAAATCACACCTCGGACAGTGTTCAGTGATCGATGAGCAGTGATCGAGACAGGTATGTCCCCGATAGACTCAATGTTGGACAGTTTCAAGTATTGCATGTAGTCTTTCAATTCAAGCAGTAGGTCTCCACTTGCCAGTTTTTTCACCTTGTAACCTGTACCTAGTGCACTTGTCAGTGATTTCTCAACTATGAATGGGGAGATAATTCTCGCTGATTTTTGCTCTTCTTCACTATGTATCACATAGTACTTTGGGAAGACTTCTTTGTTTTTTTGGAAAAATTCATGGGTTACATCGGTCCGCCCTCTTTTGAGAGGGCGATCAGTTCCAGAAAGAGAAGCAGCCATAAAATGTGATATTTTTCGGCCAAAGTGGCAGCCACCCACCATGGAGCCCAACAAGGGGACGGGAAAGGAGCTTGTACAAAGAGTCCTGGCCACGTCAGCTGTACACTCTGACTATAACCAAATACGGCGTAACGCAGGGTGGTTAGCCACACAAGGTTAACCCTCGCCGCCAGGAAAAAGGAAAAAGCGAGAAGGGAGGAGAAGACAGGAAAGTTCTGAGAAAGAGGATAGGAAAGTGAAAGATGGAGGGGAGGATAGGAAAAGGCGACTGCCGATTTCCTCCGGGTGGGTCAGCCCGAAGGTGCCGTCTATGGGAAGCGTGGGCCAAAGTGGTGTGTTGCCTCCACCGAGGGGCCTTAAGGGTCCAAACACTCGGCATTGGCTCAACCACCAGGATCCCCTTTTCCCCAGACACGACGATGCCACGCACGGCTAAGCGTGGGTGCTCGGGGTCCGTGGTAACACCAGCTGGAAGACAGGTAAATTCGCTGTTGCGAAGTTCGGAAGTATATATCAGAGCCCGCCGCTAAGGTGACTACATGCGTCGCAGCCGCTAAGGCTGCATAAGCGCCATCGAGGATATGTAACGCCAGGCGGAAGACAGGTAAATTTGCAGCTGTGAAGTTCGGAATTATATATCAGAGCACGCTCTATGGTGACTACATGCGTCGCAGCCGCTAAGGCTGCATAAGCGCCATCGAGGTTATGTAACACCAGCTGGAAGACAGGTAAATTCGCTGTTGCGAAGTTCGGAGGTATATATCAGAGCCCGCCGCTAAGGTTTCTATATGCGTCGCAGCCGCTAACGCTGCCATAAGCGCCATCGAGGTTATGTAACACCAGCTGGAAGACAGGTAAATTCGCTGTTGCGAAGTTCGGAAGTATATATCAGAGCACGCTGCTAAGGTGACTGCATGCGTCGCAGCCGCTAAGGCTGCATAAGCGCCATCGAGGATATGTAACACCAGCTGGAAGACAGGTAAATTCGCTGTTGCGAAGTTCGGAAGTATATATCAGAGCCCGCCGCTAAGGTTTCTATATGCGTCGCAGCCGCTAACGCTGCCATAAGCGCCATCGAGGTTATGTAACACCAGCTGGAAGACAGGTAAATTCGCTGTTGCGAAGTTCGGAAGTATATATCAGTGCACGCTGCTAAGGTGACTACATGCGTCGCAGCCGCTAAGGCTGCATAAGCGCCATCGAGGATATGTAACGCCAGGCGGAAGACAGGTAAATTTGCAGCTGTGAAGTTCGGAATTATATATCAGAGCACGCCGCTATGGTGACTACATGCGTCGCAGCCGCTAAGGCTGCATAAGCGCCATCGAGGTTATGTAACACCAGCTGGAAGACAGGTAAATTCGCTGTTGCGAAGTTCGGAAGTATATATCAGAGCCCGCCGCTAAGGTTTCTATATGCGTCGCAGCCGCTAACGCTGCCATAAGCGCCATCGAGGTTATGTAACACCAGCTGGAAGACAGGTAAATTCGCTGTTGCGAAGTTCGGAAGTATATATCAGAGCACGCTGCTAAGGTGACTACATGCGTCGCAGCCGCTAAGGCTGCATAAGCGCCATCGAGGATATGTAACACCAGCTGGAAGACAGGTAAATTCGCTGTTGCGAAGTTCGGAAGTATATATCAGAGCCCGCCGCTAAGGTTTCTATATGCGTCGCAGCCGCTAACGCTGCCATAAGCGCCATCGAGGTTATGTAACACCAGCTGGAAGACAGGTAAATTCGCTGTTGCGAAGTTCGGAAGTATATATCAGAGCACGCTGCTAAGGTGACTACATGCGTCGCAGCCGCTAAGGCTGCATAAGCGCCATCGAGGATATGTAACGCCAGGCGGAAGACAGGTAAATTTGCAGCTGTGAAGTTCGGAATTATATATCAGAGCACGCCGCTATGGTGACTACATGCGTCGCAGCCGCTAAGGCTGCATAAGCGCCATCGAGGTTATGTAACACCAGCTGGAAGACAGGTAAATTCGCTGTTGCGAAGTTCGGAAGTATATATCAGAGCCCGTCGCTAAGGTTTCTATATGCGTCGCAGCCGCTAACGCTGCCATAAGCGCCATCGAGGTTATGTAACACCAGCTGGAAGACAAGTAAATTCGCTGTTGCTAAGTTCGGAAGTATATATCAGAGCACGCTGCTAAGGTGACTACATGCGTCGCAGCCGCTAAGGCTGCATAAGCGCCATCGAGGATATGTAACGCCAGGCGGAAGACAGGTAAATTTGCAGCTGTGAAGTTCGGAATTATATATCAGAGCACGCCGCTATGGTGACTACATGCGTCGCAGCCGCTAAGGCTGCATAAGCGCCATCGAGGTTATGTAACACCAGCTGGAAGACAGGTAAATTCGCTGTTGCGAAGTTCGGAAGTATATATCAGAGCCCGCCGCTAAGGTTTCTATATGCGTCGCAGCCGCTAACGCTGCCATAAGCGCCATCGAGGTTATGTAACACCAGCTGGAAGACAGGTAAATTCGCTGTTGCGAAGTTCGGAAGTATATATCAGAGCACGCTGCTAAGGTGACTACATGCGTCGCAGCCGCTAAGGCTGCATAAGCGCCATCGAGGATATGTAACACCAGCTGGAAGACAGGTAAATTCGCTGTTGCGAAGTTCGGAAGTATATATCAGAGCACGCTGCTAAGGTGACTACATGCGTCGCAGCCGCTAAGGCTGCATAAGCGCCATCGAGGATATGTAACGCCAGGCGGAAGACAGGTAAATTTGCAGCTGTGAAGTTCGGAATTATATATCAGAGCACGCTGCTATGGTGACTACATGCGTCGCAGCCGCTAAGGCTGCATAAGCGCCATCGAGGTTATGTAACACCAGCTGGAAGACAGGTAAATTCGCTGTTGCGAAGTTCGGAAGTATATATCAGAGCCCGCCGCTAAGGTTTCTATATGCGTCGCAGCCGCTAACGCTGCCATAAGCGCCATCGAGGTTATGTAACACCAGCTGGAAGACAGGTAAATTCGCTGTTGCGAAGTTCGGAAGTATATATCAGAGCACGCTGCTAAGGTGACTACATGCGTCGCAGCCGCTAAGGCTGCATAAGCGCCATCGAGGATATGTAACACCAGCTGGAAGACAGGTAAATTCGCTGTTGCGAAGTTCGGAAGTATATATCAGAGCCCGCCGCTAAGGTTTCTATATGCGTCGCAGCCGCTAACGCTGCCATAAGCGCCATCGAGGTTATGTAACACCAGCTGGAAGACAGGTAAATTCGCTGTTGCGAAGTTCGGAAGTATATATCAGAGCACGCTGCTAAGGTGACTACATGCGTCGCAGCCGCTAAGGCTGCATAAGCGCCATCGAGGATATGTAACGCCAGGCGGAAGACAGGTAAATTTGCAGCTGTGAAGTTCGGAATTATGTATCAGAGCACGCCGCTATGGTGACTACATGCGTCGCAGCCGCTAAGGCTGCATAAGCGCCATCGAGGTTATGTAACACCAGCTGGAAGACAGGTAAATTCGCTGTTGCGAAGTTCGGAAGTATATATCAGAGCACGCTGCTAAGGTGACTACATGCGTCGCAGCCGCTAAGGCTGCATAAGCGCCATCGAGGATATGTAACGCCAGGCGGAAGACAGGTAAATTTGCAGCTGTGAGGTTCGGAATTATATATCAGAGCACGCCGCTATGGTGACTACATGCGTCGCAGCCGCTAAGGCTGCATAAGCGCCATCGAGGTTATGTAACACCAGCTGGAAGACAGGTAAATTCGCTGTTGCGAAGTTCGGAAGTATATATCAGAGCCCGCCGCTAAGGTTTCTATATGCGTCGCAGCCGCTAACGCTGCCATAAGCGCCATCGAGGTTATGTAACACCAGCTGGAAGACAGGTAAATTCGCTGTTGCGAAGTTCGGAAGTATATATCAGAGCCCGCCGCTAAGGTGACTACATGCGTCGCAGCCGCTAAGGCTGCATAAGCGCCATCGAGGATATGTAACGCCAGGCGGAAGACAGGTAAATTTGCCGCTGTGAAGTTCGGAAGTATATATCAGAGCACGCCGCTATGGTGACTACATGCGTCGCAGCCGCTAAGGCTGCATAAGCGCCATCGAGGTTATGTAACACCAGCTGGAAGACAGGTAAATTCGCTGTTGCGAAGTTCGGAAGTATATATCAGAGCACGCTGCTAAGGTGACTACATGCGTCGCAGCCGCTAAGGCTGCATAAGCGCCATCGAGGATATGTAACGCCAGGCGGAAGACAGTTAAATTTGCAGCTGTGAAGTTCGGAATTATATATCAGAGCACGCCGCTATGGTGACTACAGGCGTCGGAGCCGCTAAGGCTGCATAAGCGCCATCGAGGTTATGTAACACCAGCTGGAAGACAGGTAAATTCGCTGTTGCGAAGTTCGGAAGTATATATCAGAGCCCGCCGCTAAGGTTTCTATATGCGTCGCAGCCGCTAACGCTGCCATAAGCGCCATCGAGGTTATGTAACACCAGCTGGAAGACAGGTAAATTCGCTGTTGCGAAGTTCGGAAGTATATATCAGAGCCCGCCGCTAAGGTGACTACATGCGTCGCAGCCGCTAAGGCTGCATAAGCGCCATCGAGGATATGTAACGCCAGGCGGAAGACAGGTAAATTTGCAGCTGTGAAGTTCGGAATTATATATCAGAGCACGCCGCTATGGTGACTACATGCGTCGCAGCCGCTAAGGCTGCATAAGCGCCATCGAGGTTATGTAACACCAGCTGGAAGACAGGTAAATTCGCTGTTGCGAAGTTCGGAAGTATATATCAGAGCCCGCCGCTAAGGTTTCTATATGCGTCGCAGCCGCTAACGCTGCCATAAGCGCCATCGAGGTTATGTAACACCAGCTGGAAGACAGGTAAATTCGCTGTTGCGAAGTTCGGAAGTATATATCAGAGCACGCTGCTAAGGTGACTACATGTGTCGCAGCCGCTAAGGCTGCATAAGCGCCATCGAGGATATGTAACGCCAGGCGGAAGACAGGTAAATTTGCAGCTGTGAAGTTCGGAATTATATATCAGAGCACGCCGCTATGGTGACTACATGCGTCGCAGCCGCTAAGGCTGCATAAGCGCCATCGAGGTTATGTAACACCAGCTGGAAGACAGGTAAATTCGCTGTTGCGAAGTTCGGAAGTATATATCAGAGCCCGCCGCTAAGGTTTCTATATGCGTCGCAGCCGCTAACGCTGCCATAAGCGCCATCGAGGTTATGTAACACCAGCTGGAAGACAGGTAAATTCGCTGTTGCGAAGTTCGGAAGTATATATCAGAGCACGCTGCTAAGGTGACTACATGCGTCGCAGCCGCTAAGGCTGCATAAGCGCCATCGAGGATATGTAACGCCAGGCGGAAGACAGTTAAATTTGCAGCTGTGAAGTTCGGAATTATATATCAGAGCACGCCGCTATGGTGACTACAGGCGTCGGAGCCGCTAAGGCTGCATAAGCGCCATCGAGGTTATGTAACACCAGCTGGAAGACAGGTAAATTCGCTGTTGCGAAGTTCGGAAGTATATATCAGAGCCCGCCGCTATGGTGACTACATGCGTCGCAGCCGCTAAGGCTGCATAAGCGCCATCGAGGTTATGTAACACCAGCTGGAAGACAGGTAAATTCGCTGCTGCGAAGTTCGGAAGTATATATCAGAGCCCGCCGCTAAGATGACTACATGCGTCGCAGCCGCTAAGGCTGCATAAGCGCCATCGAGGATATGTAACGCCAGGCGGAAGACAGGTAAATTTGCAGCTGTGAAGTTCGGAATTATATATCAGAGCACGCCGCTATGGTGACTACATGCGTCGCAGCCGCTAAGGCTGCATAAGCGCCATCGAGGTTATGTAACACCAGCTGGAAGACAGGTAAATTCGCTGTTGCGAAGTTCGGAAGTATATATCAGAGCCCGCCGCTAAGGTTTCTATATGCGTCGCAGCGGCTAACGCTGCCATAAGCGCCATCGAGGTTATGTAACACCCGCTGGAAGACAGGTAAATTCGCTGTTGCGAAGTTCGGAAGTATATATCAGAGCACGCTGCTAAGGTGACTACATGCGTCGCAGCCGCTAAGGCTGCATAAGCGCCATCGAGGATATGTAACGCCAGGCGGAAGACAGGTAAATTTGCAGCTGTGAAGTTCGGAATTATATATCAGAGCACGCCGCTATGGTGACTACATGCGTCGCAGCCGCTAAGGCTGCATAAGCGCCATCGAGGTTATGTAACACCAGCTGGAAGACAGGTAAATTCGCTGTTGCGAAGTTCGGAAGTATATATCAGAGCCCGCCGCTAAGGTTTCTATATGCGTCGCAGCCGCTAACGCTGCCATAAGCGCCATCGAGGTTATGTAACACCAGCTGGAAGACAGGTAAATTCGCTGTTGCGAAGTTCGGAAGTATATATCAGAGCCCGCCGCTAAGGTCACTACATGCGTCGCAGCCGCTAAGGCTGCATAAGCGCCATCGAGGATATGTAACGCCAGGCGGCAGACAGGTAAATTTGCAGCTGTGAAGTTTGGAATTATATATCAGAGCACGCCGCTATGGTGACTACATGCGTCGCCGCCGCTAAGGCTGCATAAGCGCCATCGAGGTTATGTAACACCAGCTGGAAGACAGGTAAATTCGCTGTTGCGAAGTTCGGAAGTATACATCAGAGCCCGCCGCTAAGGTTTCTATATGCGTCGCAGCCGCTAACGCTGCCATAAGCGCCATCGAGGTTATGTAACACCAGCTGGAAGACAGGTAAATTCGCTGTTGCGAAGTTCGGAAGTATATATCAGAGCACGCTGCTAAGGTGACTACATGCGTCGCAGCCGCTAAGGCTGCATAAGCGCCATCGAGGATATGTAACGCCAGGCGGAAGACAGGTAAATTTGCAGCTGTGATGTTCGGAATTATATATCAGAGCACGCCGCTATGGTGACTACATGCGTCGCAGCCGCTAAGGCTGCATAAGCGCCATCGAGGTTATGTAACACCAGCTGGAAGACAGGTAAATTCGCTGTTGCGAAGTTCGGAAGTATATATCAGAGCCCGCCGCTAAGGTTTCTATATGCGTCGCAGCCGCTAACGCTGCCATAAGCGCCATCGAGGTTATGTAACACCAGCTGGAAGACAGGTAAATTCGCTGTTGCGAAGTTCGGAAGTATATATCAGAGCCCGCCGCTAAGGTGACTACATGCGTCGCAGCCGCTAAGGCTGCATAAGCGCCATCGAGGATATGTAACGCCAGGCGGAAGACAGGTAAATTTGCAGCTGTGAAGTTCGGAATTATATATCAGAGCACGCCGCTATGGTGACTACATGCGTCGCAGCCGCTAAGGCTGCATAAGCGCCATCGAGGTTATGTAACACCAGCTGGAAGACAGGTAAATTCGCTGTTGCGAAGTTCGGAAGTATATATCAGAGCCCGCCGCTAAGGTTTCTATATGCGTCGCAGCCGCTAACGCTGCCATAAGCGCCATCGAGGTTATGTAACACCAGCTGGAAGACAGGTAAATTCGCTGTTGCGAAGTTCGGAAGTATATATCAGAGCCCGCCGCTAAGATGACTACATGCGTCGCAGCCGCTAAGGCTGCATAAGCGCCATCGAGGATATGTAACGCCAGGCGGAAGACAGGTAAATTTGCCGCTGTGAAGTTCGGAATTATATATCAGAGCACGCCGCTATGGTGACTACATGCGTCGCAGCCGCTAAGGCTGCATAAGCGCCATCGAGGTTATGTAACACCAGCTGGAAGACAGGTAAATTCGCTGTTGCGAAGTTCGGAAGTATATATCAGAGCCCGCCGCTAAGGTTTCTATATGCGTCGCAGCCGCTAACGCTGCCATAAGCGCCATCGAGGTTATGTAACACCAGCTGGAAGACAGGTAAATTCGCTGTTGCGAAGTTCGGAAGTATATATCAGAGCCCGCCGCTAAGGTGACTACATGCGTCGCAGCCGCTAAGGCTGCATAAGCGCCATCAAGGATATGTAACGCCAGGCGGAAGACAGGTAAATTTGCAGCTGTGAAGTTCGGAATTATATATCAGAGCACGCCGCTATGGTGACTACATGCGTCGCAGCCGCTAAGGCTGCATAAGCGCCATCGAGGTTATGTAACACCAGCTGGAAGACAGGTAAATTCGCTGTTGCGAAGTTCGGAAGTATATATCAGAGCCCGCCGCTAAGGTTTCTATATGCGTCGCAGCCGCTAACGCTGCCATAAGCGCCATCGAAGTTATGTAACACCAGCTGGAAGACAGGTAAATTCGCTGTTGCGAAGTTCGGAAGTATATATCAGAGCCCGCCGCTAAGGTGACTACATGCGTCGCAGCCGCTAAGGCTGCATAAGCGCCATCGAGGATATGTAACGCCAGGCGGAAGACAGGTAAATTTGCCGCTGTGAAGTTCGGAATTATATATCAGAGCACGCCGCTATGGTGACTACATGCGTCGCAGCCGCTAAGGCTGCATAAGCGCCATCGAGGTTATGTAACACCAGCTGGAAGACAGGTAAATTCGCTGTTGCGAAGTTCGGAAGTATATATCAGAGCACGCTGCTAAGGTGACTACATGCGTCGCAGCCGCTAAGGCTGCATAAGCGCCATCGAGGATATGTAACGCCAGGCGGAAGACAGGTAAATTTGCAGCTGTGATGTTCGGAATTATATATCAGAGCACGCCGCTATGGTGACTACATGCGTCGCAGCCGCTAAGGCTGCATAAGCGCCATCGAGGTTATGTAACACCAGCTGGAAGACAGGTAAATTCGCTGTTGCGAAGTTCGGAAGTATATATCAGAGCCCGCCGCTAAGGTTTCTATATGCGTCGCAGCCGCTAACGCTGCCATAAGCGCCATCGAGGTTATGTAACACCAGCTGGAAGACAGGTAAATTCGCTGTTGCGAAGTTCGGAAGTATATATCAGAGCCCGCCGCTAAGGTGACTACATGCGTCGCAGCCGCTAAGGCTGCATAAGCGCCATCGAGGATATGTAACGCCAGGCGGAAGACAGGTAAATTTGCAGCTGTGAAGTTCGGAATTATATATCAGAGCACGCCGCTATGGTGACTACATGCGTCGCAGCCGCTAAGGCTGCATAAGCGCCATCGAGGTTATGTAACACCAGCTGGAAGACAGGTAAATTCGCTGTTGCGAAGTTCGGAAGTATATATCAGAGCCCGCCGCTAAGGTTTCTATATGCGTCGCAGCCGCTAACGCTGCCATAAGCGCCATCGAGGTTATGTAACACCAGCTGGAAGACAGGTAAATTCGCTGTTGCGAAGTTCGGAAGTATATATCAGAGCCCGCCGCTAAGATGACTACATGCGTCGCAGCCGCTAAGGCTGCATAAGCGCCATCGAGGATATGTAACGCCAGGCGGAAGACAGGTAAATTTGCCGCTGTGAAGTTCGGAATTATATATCAGAGCACGCCGCTATGGTGACTACATGCGTCGCAGCCGCTAAGGCTGCATAAGCGCCATCGAGGTTATGTAACACCAGCTGGAAGACAGGTAAATTCGCTGTTGCGAAGTTCGGAAGTATATATCAGAGCCCGCCGCTAAGGTTTCTATATGCGTCGCAGCCGCTAACGCTGCCATAAGCGCCATCGAGGTTATGTAACACCAGCTGGAAGACAGGTAAATTCGCTGTTGCGAAGTTCGGAAGTATATATCAGAGCCCGCCGCTAAGGTGACTACATGCGTCGCAGCCGCTAAGGCTGCATAAGCGCCATCAAGGATATGTAACGCCAGGCGGAAGACAGGTAAATTTGCAGCTGTGAAGTTCGGAATTATATATCAGAGCACGCCGCTATGGTGACTACATGCGTCGCAGCCGCTAAGGCTGCATAAGCGCCATCGAGGTTATGTAACACCAGCTGGAAGACAGGTAAATTCGCTGTTGCGAAGTTCGGAAGTATATATCAGAGCCCGCCGCTAAGGTTTCTATATGCGTCGCAGCCGCTAACGCTGCCATAAGCGCCATCGAAGTTATGTAACACCAGCTGGAAGACAGGTAAATTCGCTGTTGCGAAGTTCGGAAGTATATATCAGAGCCCGCCGCTAAGGTGACTACATGCGTCGCAGCCGCTAAGGCTGCATAAGCGCCATCGAGGATATGTAACGCCAGGCGGAAGACAGGTAAATTTGCCGCTGTGAAGTTCGGAATTATATATCAGAGCACGCCGCTATGGTGACTACATGCGTCGCAGCCGCTAAGGCTGCATAAGCGCCATCGAGGTTATGTAACACCAGCTGGAAGACAGGTAAATTCGCTGTTGCGAAGTTCGGAAGTATATATCAGAGCCCGCCGCTAAGGTTTCTATATGCGTCGCAGCCGCTAACGCTGCCATAAGCGCCATCGAGGTTATGTAACACCAGCTGGAAGACAGGTAAATTCGCTGTTGCGAAGTTCGGAAGTATATATCAGAGCACGCTGCTAAGGTGACTACATGCGTCGCAGCCGCTAAGGCTGCATAAGCGCCATCGAGGATATGTAACGCCAGGCGGAAGACAGGTAAATTTGCAGCTGTGAAGTTCGGAATTATATATCAGAGCACGCCGCTATGGTGACTACATGCGTCGCAGCCGCTAAGGCTGCATAAGCGCCATCGAGGTTATGTAACACCAGCTGGAAGACAGGTAAATTCGCTGTTGCGAAGTTCGGAAGTATATATCAGAGCCCGCCGCTAAGGTTTCTATATGCGTCGCAGCCGCTAACGCTGCCATAAGCGCCATCGAGGTTATGTAACACCAGCTGGAAGACAGGTAAATTCGCTGTTGCGAAGTTCGGAAGTATATATCAGAGCCCGCCGCTAAGGTGACTACATGCGTCGCAGCCGCTAAGGCTGCATAAGCGCCATCGAGGATATGTAACGCCAGGCGGAAGACAGGTAAATTTGCCGCTGTGAAGTTCGGAATTATATATCAGAGCACGCCGCTATGGTGACTACATGCGTCGCAGCCGCTAAGGCTGCATAAGCGCCATCGAGGTTATGTAACACCAGCTGGAAGACAGGTAAATTCGCTGTTGCGAAGTTCGGAAGTATATATCAGAGCACGCTGCTAAGGTGACTACATGCGTCGCAGCCGCTAAGGCTGCATAAGCGCCATCGAGGATATGTAACGCCAGGCGGAAGACAGTTAAATTTGCAGCTGTGAAGTTCGGAATTATATATCAGAGCACGCCGCTATGGTGACTACAGGCGTCGGAGCCGCTAAGGCTGCATAAGCGCCATCGAGGTTATGTAACACCAGCTGGAAGACAGGTAAATTCGCTGTTGCGAAGTTCGGAAGTATATATCAGAGCCCGCCGCTATGGTGACTACATGCGTCGCAGCCGCTAAGGCTGCATAAGCGCCATCGAGGTTATGTAACACCAGCTGGAAGACAGGTAAATTCGCTGTTGCGAAGTTCGGAAGTATATATCAGAGCACGCTGCTAAGGTGACTACATGCGTCGCAGCCGCTAAGGCTGCATAAGCGCCATCGAGGATATGTAACGCCAGGCGGAAGACAGTTAAATTTGCAGCTGTGAAGTTCGGAATTATATATCAGAGCACGCCGCTATGGTGACTACAGGCGTCGGAGCCGCTAAGGCTGCATAAGCGCCATCGAGGTTATGTAACACCAGCTGGAAGACAGGTAAATTCGCTGTTGCGAAGTTCGGAAGTATATATCAGAGCCCGCCGCTATGGTGACTACATGCGTCGCAGCCGCTAAGGCTGCATAAGCGCCATCGAGGATATGTAACGCCAGGCGGAAGACAGTTAAATTTGCAGCTGTGAAGTTCGGAATTATATATCAGAGCACGCCGCTATGGTGACTACAGGCGTCGGAGCCGCTAAGGCTGCATAAGCGCCATCGAGGTTATGTAACACCAGCTGGAAGACAGGTAAATTCGCTGTTGCGAAGTTCGGAAGTATATATCAGAGCCCGCCGCTATGGTGACTACATGCGTCGCAGCCGCTAAGGCTGCATAAGCGCCATCGAGGTTATGTAACACCAGCTGGAAGACAGGTAAATTCGCTGTTGCGAAGTTCGGAAGTATATATCAGAGCCCGCCGCTAAGATGACTACATGCGTCGCAGCCGCTAAGGCTGCATAAGCGCCATCGAGGATATGTAACGCCAGGCGGAAGACAGGTAAATTTGCAGCTGTGAAGTTCGGAATTATATATCAGAGCACGCCGCTATGGTGACTACATGCGTCGCAGCCGCTAAGGCTGCATAAGCGCCATCGAGGTTATGTAACACCAGCTGGAAGACAGGTAAATTCGCTGTTGCGAAGTTCGGAAGTATATATCAGAGCCCGCCGCTAAGGTTTCTATATGCGTCGCAGCCGCTAACGCTGCCATAAGCGCCATCGAAGTTATGTAACACCAGCTGGAAGACAGGTAAATTCGCTGTTGCGAAGTTCGGAAGTATATATCAGAGCCCGCCGCTAAGGTGACTACATGCGTCGCAGCCGCTAAGGCTGCATAAGCGCCATCGAGGATATGTAACGCCAGGCGGAAGACAGGTAAATTTGCCGCTGTGAAGTTCGGAATTATATATCAGAGCACGCCGCTATGGTGACTACATGCGTCGCAGCCGCTAAGGCTGCATAAGCGCCATCGAGGTTATGTAACACCAGCTGGAAGACAGGTAAATTCGCTGTTGCGAAGTTCGGAAGTATATATCAGAGCCCGCCGCTAAGGTTTCTATATGCGTCGCAGCCGCTAACGCTGCCATAAGCGCCATCGAGGTTATGTAACACCAGCTGGAAGACAGGTAAATTCGCTGTTGCGAAGTTCGGAAGTATATATCAGAGCACGCTGCTAAGGTGACTACATGCGTCGCAGCCGCTAAGGCTGCATAAGCGCCATCGAGGATATGTAACGCCAGGCGGAAGACAGGTAAATTTGCAGCTGTGAAGTTCGGAATTATATATCAGAGCACGCCGCTATGGTGACTACATGCGTCGCAGCCGCTAAGGCTGCATAAGCGCCATCGAGGTTATGTAACACCAGCTGGAAGACAGGTAAATTCGCTGTTGCGAAGTTCGGAAGTATATATCAGAGCCCGCCGCTAAGGTTTCTATATGCGTCGCAGCCGCTAACGCTGCCATAAGCGCCATCGAGGTTATGTAACACCAGCTGGAAGACAGGTAAATTCGCTGTTGCGAAGTTCGGAAGTATATATCAGAGCCCGCCGCTAAGGTGACTACATGCGTCGCAGCCGCTAAGGCTGCATAAGCGCCATCGAGGATATGTAACGCCAGGCGGAAGACAGGTAAATTTGCCGCTGTGAAGTTCGGAATTATATATCAGAGCACGCCGCTATGGTGACTACATGCGTCGCAGCCGCTAAGGCTGCATAAGCGCCATCGAGGTTATGTAACACCAGCTGGAAGACAGGTAAATTCGCTGTTGCGAAGTTCGGAAGTATATATCAGAGCACGCTGCTAAGGTGACTACATGCGTCGCAGCCGCTAAGGCTGCATAAGCGCCATCGAGGATATGTAACGCCAGGCGGAAGACAGTTAAATTTGCAGCTGTGAAGTTCGGAATTATATATCAGAGCACGCCGCTATGGTGACTACAGGCGTCGGAGCCGCTAAGGCTGCATAAGCGCCATCGAGGTTATGTAACACCAGCTGGAAGACAGGTAAATTCGCTGTTGCGAAGTTCGGAAGTATATATCAGAGCCCGCCGCTATGGTGACTACATGCGTCGCAGCCGCTAAGGCTGCATAAGCGCCATCGAGGTTATGTAACACCAGCTGGAAGACAGGTAAATTCGCTGTTGCGAAGTTCGGAAGTATATATCAGAGCCCGCCGCTAAGATGACTACATGCGTCGCAGCCGCTAAGGCTGCATAAGCGCCATCGAGGATATGTAACGCCAGGCGGAAGACAGGTAAATTTGCAGCTGTGAAGTTCGGAATTATATATCAGAGCACGCCGCTATGGTGACTACATGCGTCGCAGCCGCTAAGGCTGCATAAGCGCCATCGAGGTTATGTAACACCAGCTGGAAGACAGGTAAATTCGCTGTTGCGAAGTTCGGAAGTATATATCAGAGCCCGCCGCTAAGGTTTCTATATGCGTCGCAGCGGCTAACGCTGCCATAAGCGCCATCGAGGTTATGTAACACCCGCTGGAAGACAGGTAAATTCGCTGTTGCGAAGTTCGGAAGTATATATCAGAGCCCGCCACTAAGGTTTCTATATGCGTCGCAGCCGCTAACGCTGCCATAAGCGCCATCGAGGATATGTAACGCCAGGCGGAAGACAGGTAAATTTGCAGCTGTGAAGTTCGGAATTATATATCAGAGCACGCCGCTATGGTGACTACATGCGTCGCAGCCGCTAAGGCTGCATAAGCGCCATCGAGGTTATGTAACACCAGCTGGAAGACAGGTAAATTCGCTGTTGCGAAGTTCGGAAGTATATATCAGAGCCCGCCGCTAAGGTGACTACATGCGTCGCAGCCGCTAAGGCTGCATAAGCGCCATCGAGGATATGTAACGCCAGGCGGAAGACAGGTAAATTTGCAGCTGTGGAGTTCGGAATTATATATCAGAGCACGCCGCTATGGTGACTACATGCGTCGCAGCCGCTAAGGCTGCATAAGCGCCATCGAGGTTATGTAACACCAGCTGGAAGACAGGTAAATTCGCTGTTGCGAAGTTCGGAAGTATATATCAGAGCCCGCCGCTAAGGTTTCTATATGCGTCGCAGCCGCTAACGCTGCCATAAGCGCCATCGAGGTTATGTAACACCAGCTGGAAGACAGGTAAATTCGCTGTTGCGAAGTTCGGAAGTATATATCAGAGCACGCTGCTAAGGTGACTACATGCGTCGCAGCCACTAAGGCTGCATAAGCGCCATCGAGGATATGTAACGCCAGGCGGAAGACAGGTAAATTTGCAGCTGTGAAGTTCGGAATTATATATCAGAGCACGCCGCTATGGTGACTACATGCGTCGCAGCCGCTAAGGCTGCATAAGCGCCATCGAGGTTATGTAACACCAGCTGGAAGACAGGTAAATTCGCTGTTGCGAAGTTCGGAAGTATATATCAGAGCCCGCCGCTGAGGTTTCTATATGCGTCGCAGCCGCTAACGCTGCCATAAGCGCCATCGAGGTTATGTAACACCAGCTGGAAGACAGGTAAATTCGCTGTTGCGAAGTTCGGAAGTTTATATCAGAGCACGCTGCTAAGGTGACTACATGCGTCGCACCCGCTAAGGCTGCATAAGCGCCATCGAGGATATGTAACGCCAGGCGGAAGACAGGCAAATTTGCAGCTGTGAAGTTCGGAATTATATATCAGAGCACGCCGCTATGGTGACTACATGCGTCGCAGCCGCTAAGGCTGCATAAGCGCCATCGAGGTTATGTAACACCAGCTGGAAGACAGGTAAATTCGCTGTTGCGAAGTTCGGAAGTATATATCAGAGCCCGTCGCTAAGGTTTCTATATGCGTCGCAGCCGCTAACGCTGCCATAAGCGCCATCGAGGTTATGTAACACCAGCTGGAAGACAGGTAAATTCGCTGTTGCTAAGTTCGGAAGTATATATCAGAGCACGCTGCTAAGGTGACTACATGCGTCGCAGCCGCTAAGGCTGCATAAGCGCCATCGAGGATATGTAACGCCAGGCGGAAGACAGGTAAATTTGCAGCTGTGAAGTTCGGAATTATATATCAGAGCACGCCGCTATGGTGACTACATGCGTCGCAGCCGCTAAGGCTGCATAAGCGCCATCGAGGTTATGTAACACCAGCTGGAAGACAGGTAAATTCGCTGTTGCGAAGTTCGGAAGTATATATCAGAGCCCGCCGCTAAGGTTTCTATATGCGTCGCAGCCGCTAACGCTGCCATAAGCGCCATCGAGGTTATGTAACACCAGCTGGAAGACAGGTAAATTCGCTGTTGCGAAGTTCGGAAGTATATATCAGAGCACGCTGCTAAGGTGACTACATGCGTCGCAGCCGCTAAGGCTGCATAAGCGCCATCGAGGATATGTAACACCAGCTGGAAGACAGGTAAATTCGCTGTTGCGAAGTTCGGAAGTATATATCAGAGCACGCTGCTAAGGTGACTACATGCGTCGCAGCCGCTAAGGCTGCATAAGCGCCATCGAGGATATGTAACGCCAGGCGGAAGACAGGTAAATTTGCAGCTGTGAAGTTCGGAATTATATATCAGAGCACGCCGCTATGGTGACTACATGCGTCGCAGCCGCTAAGGCTGCATAAGCGCCATCGAGGTTATGTAACACCAGCTGGAAGACAGGTAAATTCGCTGTTGCGAAGTTCGGAAGTATATATCAGAGCCCGCCGCTAAGGTTTCTATATGCGTCGCAGCCGCTAACGCTGCCATAAGCGCCATCGAAGTTATGTAACACCAGCTGGAAGACAGGTAAATTCGCTGTTGCGAAGTTCGGAAGTATATATCAGAGCCCGCCGCTAAGGTGACTACATGCGTCGCAGCCGCTAAGGCTGCATAAGCGCCATCGAGGATATGTAACGCCAGGCGGAAGACAGGTAAATTTGCCGCTGTGAAGTTCGGAATTATATATCAGAGCACGCCGCTATGGTGACTACATGCGTCGCAGCCGCTAAGGCTGCATAAGCGCCATCGAGGTTATGTAACACCAGCTGGAAGACAGGTAAATTCGCTGTTGCGAAGTTCGGAAGTATATATCAGAGCCCGCCGCTAAGGTTTCTATATGCGTCGCAGCCGCTAACGCTGCCATAAGCGCCATCGAGGTTATGTAACACCAGCTGGAAGACAGGTAAATTCGCTGTTGCGAAGTTCGGAAGTATATATCAGAGCACGCTGCTAAGGTGACTACATGCGTCGCAGCCGCTAAGGCTGCATAAGCGCCATCGAGGATATGTAACGCCAGGCGGAAGACAGGTAAATTTGCAGCTGTGAAGTTCGGAATTATATATCAGAGCACGCCGCTATGGTGACTACATGCGTCGCAGCCGCTAAGGCTGCATAAGCGCCATCGAGGTTATGTAACACCAGCTGGAAGACAGGTAAATTCGCTGTTGCGAAGTTCGGAAGTATATATCAGAGCCCGCCGCTAAGGTTTCTATATGCGTCGCAGCCGCTAACGCTGCCATAAGCGCCATCGAGGTTATGTAACACCAGCTGGAAGACAGGTAAATTCGCTGTTGCGAAGTTCGGAAGTATATATCAGAGCCCGCCGCTAAGGTGACTACATGCGTCGCAGCCGCTAAGGCTGCATAAGCGCCATCGAGGATATGTAACGCCAGGCGGAAGACAGGTAAATTTGCCGCTGTGAAGTTCGGAATTATATATCAGAGCACGCCGCTATGGTGACTACATGCGTCGCAGCCGCTAAGGCTGCATAAGCGCCATCGAGGTTATGTAACACCAGCTGGAAGACAGGTAAATTCGCTGTTGCGAAGTTCGGAAGTATATATCAGAGCACGCTGCTAAGGTGACTACATGCGTCGCAGCCGCTAAGGCTGCATAAGCGCCATCGAGGATATGTAACGCCAGGCGGAAGACAGTTAAATTTGCAGCTGTGAAGTTCGGAATTATATATCAGAGCACGCCGCTATGGTGACTACAGGCGTCGGAGCCGCTAAGGCTGCATAAGCGCCATCGAGGTTATGTAACACCAGCTGGAAGACAGGTAAATTCGCTGTTGCGAAGTTCGGAAGTATATATCAGAGCCCGCCGCTATGGTGACTACATGCGTCGCAGCCGCTAAGGCTGCATAAGCGCCATCGAGGTTATGTAACACCAGCTGGAAGACAGGTAAATTCGCTGTTGCGAAGTTCGGAAGTATATATCAGAGCCCGCCGCTAAGATGACTACATGCGTCGCAGCCGCTAAGGCTGCATAAGCGCCATCGAGGATATGTAACGCCAGGCGGAAGACAGGTAAATTTGCAGCTGTGAAGTTCGGAATTATATATCAGAGCACGCCGCTATGGTGACTACATGCGTCGCAGCCGCTAAGGCTGCATAAGCGCCATCGAGGTTATGTAACACCAGCTGGAAGACAGGTAA
This sequence comes from Amblyomma maculatum, assembly GCF_055883805.1. Lineage (NCBI taxonomy): Eukaryota > Metazoa > Arthropoda > Arachnida > Ixodida > Ixodidae > Amblyomma > Amblyomma maculatum. The sequence goes on along the minus strand of NC_139353.1, from coordinate 169,383,872 downwards.
ATTCGCTGTTGCGAAGTTCGGAAGTATATATCAGAGCCCGCCGCTAAGGTTTCTATATGCGTCGCAGCCGCTAACGCTGCCATAAGCGCCATCGAAGTTATGTAACACCAGCTGGAAGACAGGTAAATTCGCTGTTGCGAAGTTCGGAAGTATATATCAGAGCCCGCCGCTAAGGTGACTACATGCGTCGCAGCCGCTAAGGCTGCATAAGCGCCATCGAGGATATGTAACGCCAGGCGGAAGACAGGTAAATTTGCCGCTGTGAAGTTCGGAATTATATATCAGAGCACGCCGCTATGGTGACTACATGCGTCGCAGCCGCTAAGGCTGCATAAGCGCCATCGAGGTTATGTAACACCAGCTGGAAGACAGGTAAATTCGCTGTTGCGAAGTTCGGAAGTATATATCAGAGCCCGCCGCTAAGGTTTCTATATGCGTCGCAGCCGCTAACGCTGCCATAAGCGCCATCGAGGTTATGTAACACCAGCTGGAAGACAGGTAAATTCGCTGTTGCGAAGTTCGGAAGTATATATCAGAGCACGCTGCTAAGGTGACTACATGCGTCGCAGCCGCTAAGGCTGCATAAGCGCCATCGAGGATATGTAACGCCAGGCGGAAGACAGGTAAATTTGCAGCTGTGAAGTTCGGAATTATATATCAGAGCACGCCGCTATGGTGACTACATGCGTCGCAGCCGCTAAGGCTGCATAAGCGCCATCGAGGTTATGTAACACCAGCTGGAAGACAGGTAAATTCGCTGTTGCGAAGTTCGGAAGTATATATCAGAGCCCGCCGCTAAGGTTTCTATATGCGTCGCAGCCGCTAACGCTGCCATAAGCGCCATCGAGGTTATGTAACACCAGCTGGAAGACAGGTAAATTCGCTGTTGCGAAGTTCGGAAGTATATATCAGAGCCCGCCGCTAAGGTGACTACATGCGTCGCAGCCGCTAAGGCTGCATAAGCGCCATCGAGGATATGTAACGCCAGGCGGAAGACAGGTAAATTTGCCGCTGTGAAGTTCGGAATTATATATCAGAGCACGCCGCTATGGTGACTACATGCGTCGCAGCCGCTAAGGCTGCATAAGCGCCATCGAGGTTATGTAACACCAGCTGGAAGACAGGTAAATTCGCTGTTGCGAAGTTCGGAAGTATATATCAGAGCACGCTGCTAAGGTGACTACATGCGTCGCAGCCGCTAAGGCTGCATAAGCGCCATCGAGGATATGTAACGCCAGGCGGAAGACAGTTAAATTTGCAGCTGTGAAGTTCGGAATTATATATCAGAGCACGCCGCTATGGTGACTACAGGCGTCGGAGCCGCTAAGGCTGCATAAGCGCCATCGAGGTTATGTAACACCAGCTGGAAGACAGGTAAATTCGCTGTTGCGAAGTTCGGAAGTATATATCAGAGCCCGCCGCTATGGTGACTACATGCGTCGCAGCCGCTAAGGCTGCATAAGCGCCATCGAGGTTATGTAACACCAGCTGGAAGACAGGTAAATTCGCTGTTGCGAAGTTCGGAAGTATATATCAGAGCCCGCCGCTAAGATGACTACATGCGTCGCAGCCGCTAAGGCTGCATAAGCGCCATCGAGGATATGTAACGCCAGGCGGAAGACAGGTAAATTTGCAGCTGTGAAGTTCGGAATTATATATCAGAGCACGCCGCTATGGTGACTACATGCGTCGCAGCCGCTAAGGCTGCATAAGCGCCATCGAGGTTATGTAACACCAGCTGGAAGACAGGTAAATTCGCTGTTGCGAAGTTCGGAAGTATATATCAGAGCCCGCCGCTAAGGTTTCTATATGCGTGTTGTGTTGTGTTGTGTTGGGTTTAGTGGCGCATAAGCAACTTAGGCTATCATGCGCCAATTTCATGGTTAAGGGTGTTGTATTTATGTAATTTAATCTTACATTCTGTTTAGGACGTTTGCTTCTATTAAAAACCTGAAAACACAGGGCAAATCAACAAGCGCATTTTCACCTAAAAGCAAAGCTGGATGAAGAGGAATGTGTTGTTTGTAAAACTGTGTAAAATGTTTTTTCCTCAGTTGTTCAAGTTGTCTGCATGAGATTAAAATGTGGATGACTGTTAGCTCGTGTCCGCATGAATCACACAGGGGCTTATCCTGTTTAGTTAAAATGAAACTATGTGTTAAATGTGTGTGTCCTATGCGAAGACGGCATAGAGCCACTTCTTTGGAACGTTCAAGATGGGTGCTCGATTTCCACTCTTCTATTACAGGCTTTATGAGGTGTAGCTTGTTATTTGTTTCAGTGTTCCAAGTGGACTGCCATTTTTGTATCAGTCTACTCTGTACCAATTTCATGCAGTCTTGAGATGGTATCTGCACTTGTTTTATTTTCTTGTCTCGAGCTTTGGCAGCGCACATATCTGCTTTTTCATTACCTTGGATTCCTACATGACTGGGTACCCAGCAAATTTTTATGCTTCGTCCTTCATCTGTAAGTGTTGCTATGCTGTGTATGATGTTTTCAAGTATTGGTATAACTGCATTTCTTGTGTGAAGGGCTGTGACTACACTTAGGGAATCTGTGTAAATAATACTTCTCCTGAGGTTTTCTTTCATTATTTTCTCTATGGCAACAGAGACAGCATAGCATTCAGCAGTAAAGATGGACGCGCACTGTGGAAGTCTCATTATTTCCTCCCATTCGCCTTGAACAACTGCGCTTCCGACATAATGATCTGTTTTCGAGCCATCCGTGTAAAAGTCTGTGAAGTTACTGTATTTTTCTTTCAGCTGAAGGAATTCTTGTATGAAGTGCTCTTGTGGGGTTATTGTTTTTTGGAACTGTGTAAGAGAGAGGTCGCAAACTTCAGGGACCAGGTACCAAGGAGGCAGAGGGTTAGGTCTTTTGGCAATGCTAGGTAAACAATCCGGTAGCTCAACCTCTTGACACATTTGCTCAAATCTTAGGAGCAGTGGTCTCACTGCATTGGGTTTGTTGGTGAATAGTGTTCTAGAAGGGCATTTAGTTACTAGAGAATAGCAGATATGCTTTGGCAGAGATCTGATTTTAAATATATAGGCACATGTAAGTGAAGTTCTTCTGATTTCAAGAGGAGGTTCATTTGTTTCCACAAGCAGACTGGATATAGGAGAAGTTCGGTATGCTCCACATGAGAGTCGAAGTCCTGTGTTATGTACCGGGTCTAGTTTTTTTAAATATGATGGTCTAGCTGACCCATACACTATGCAGCCATAGTCTAAGGTGGAGCGTACGACAGATCTGTAAATGTGTTTAAGGCATGTCCTGTCAGCGCCCCAGTGTTTACGGGAAAGAACTTTTAGTATGTTTAGAGATTTGGAAGCCTTTTTCTTCAGGACATTTATATGAGGAAGAAAGGTGAGTTTTTTGTCAAAAGTTACGCCTAGAAATTTGTGTTCGTTTTTCACCGGTAATTTCGTTTTGTTCAGGTGTAGTGTAGGATCTGTTTGTAAGCCTCGTTTGAGAGAGAATAGGAGAGCCACTGTTTTTTGAGGAGAAAACTGAAATCCGTTTGTGTCTGCCCATGCTGCTAGTTTATTTATGGTCAACTGCACCTGTCTTTCACATGTAGATACGTTAGAGGATGTGTATGCAATCTGTAGATCGTCAACATAAGCTGAATACATTACGGATTTCGGGATAACTGTGCTTATGGAATTCATTTTTACTATAAAGAGAGTTGTGCTTAAGACGCATCCCTGTGGTACGCCATTCTCCTGTACAAAGTTCTTTGAAAAAGTTGAGCCCAAACGCACACGGAATGAGCGATTTGACAAGAAGTCCTTTAGACAGTTTAACATCCTACCACGTATGCCTAAATATGCTAGGTCACGGAGGATGCCAAACCTCCATGTAGTATCATACGCCTTTTCCATATCAAAGAAGACGGCAAGGCAGTGCTGTTTGTGAATAAATGCTTCACGAACAGTGTTTTCAAGGCGGACTAGATGGTCCGTGGTAGAACATGCTGTTTTGAACCCACATTGGTGTATGTCTAGAAGTTCTTGGGAATGAAGGACAAAGGCTAATCTGGTATTAAGAACACTTTCAAAAGACTTTGCTAGGCAACTTGTGAGAGCTATGGGTCTATAACTGCTGGGGGCCGTTGGTGGCTTTCCTGGTTTCAGGAAAGGCACAATAATAGCTTTTTTCCAGGCCTCAGGAATACTCCCGGATACCCATACTTTGTTGAAAAATTTCAGAAGTGCTTCTAATGCAGGTGTAGAAAGATGTGCTAGCATCTGATAGTGAATTTGATCTGGGCCAGGTGCAGTCTTCTTGCCGGCAGATAGAACAGTGTTTATTTCTTGTAGTGTTATTAACTTGTTATATGTTTCATTAGTACTTCCACTTGTTGGCAGTTTTTGTTTTTCGGCCTTGTTTTTGTATGTTATAAAAGATTTTGGGTAGTGTAGTGAGCTTGAAATTGCAGAAAAATGATCGCCTAGAATATCTGCCTGTTCCTGTAAGTTTGTTTGGGTGCCAGGAGATGTTAGAAAGGGGACTGTGTACGGGGAGAAGTTGCCATCCAGTTTGTGAACAAGCTCCCACATTTTTTTTGATGTGATTGAGCTATTTATTGATGATATGTATTTTTGCCAAGAAGCCTTCTCAGCGTTTCGGCGGATGTACCGTGCCCTAGCTTTCGCCTGTTTGAATTTTACGAGGTTTTCGTTTGTAGGGTACCTGCGAAAGGTTCCCCAAGCTTTGTTTTGTTTCTTCTTTGCATCTCTGCACTCCTGAGAATACCAGACTTTGCGATTTTTCAGTACCACTCCTGAAGACTGTGGTATAGCTACAAGTGCTGCGTCAATGATGCAGGCCGTAAATTTTTCATTTATCTCGTCAACACTGAGTTTTTCGGAAAAGACCTTTTCCAGGCTGGCTTCAGACTGGAATAGAGCCCAGTTCGCAAGGTGCAGCTTCCACCGCTTGGGTTTGTTTAGAGTGATGGAGGGTGAGGGTGTTAGGCTGATAATGACAGGCAAATGATCACTTCCTAGAGGATTGTCAAAGACGTCCCATTTAAAATCAGTAAAAATTGATGGGGAGCTAAATGATAAATCTAAAATGCTCATTTTCCCCGTGCTTGGGGAGCAGTATGTATGCTTTCCTGTATTTAGCAGGCAGACATCATTGTATAATATAAAATCCTCTAATATACGACCTCTAGTGTCTGTCTGATCGCTTCTCCAAAAAGTGGAGTGCGCATTAAAATCTCCAACAACCAGATATGGTTCTGGCAGTTGTTCTAAAAGCTCTTCCAGATCATGAAGGGTTACAGTTAGGTGCGGTTGGAGATACAGTGAGCATATAGTTATTGTTTTATAATGAATGATAGAGACAGCAACAGCTTCGAACTTGGTTTTGAGGCTAATTTCACGTGTTGCTACTCCATTCTGCACTACAATAGCGACACCTCCAGATAACCTATTTGCTTCTTTTCGGTCGCAGCGAAAAACGTTGTGTCCTTTTAAAATGTTTTGGTGTGGTCCTAAGTTAGTTTCCTGTAGGCAAAGGGCTACAGGAGAAAATGAATGTAAAATGTCTTTTATATCGTTGTAGTTGTTTATGAGACCTCGGCAGTTCCAGTGTATGAGGAACGCCATTTTTTTTTTTTTGGAATGTACCTGAATTTAGGTTTCAGGTTTTTCTGGTCCTGTTATACGAGGTTTTTCTCTCCGTTTTCTTTCTAGAGAGTTATGCCGCCGCTGCAGCGTGGACGAGGAAGGGGTTGTGTCCATTGCCTCAGGGGCTTTGGACGTTTGGGGAGAGTTAGGAGTGTTGGTTGCAGGCTTCCCTTCTGGGGGAGAAGCCTTTTGGGCTGTTGGCTCTGGGGCCAGTGTGCCCTGTTTCTGCGATGGCAGGGCAGCTTTCGCTGCTTCTGCCTGGGGCAAGGATGGCCCTGCCTGAGGCTTACCCTCGGCGGAGACCAAATCCTGTTGTGGTGTGCTGCCCCCATGCTCCACCACATTGGAATAGTTCGGTTTGGCTGTGAACAAAAAAGTGCCCTGTTTAACAAGATATCGCTGTCGTGCCTCTTTAAACGTTATGTTTTCCTTGACTTTTATGGTAATGATGTCCTTCTCCTTCTTCCAAGAAGGACATGACCGTGAGTACGCGGCGTGTTCACCTGCACAGTTTGCGCAGTGTGGCGCAGCTTCACACTCGTCAGATTTGTGTTCATTTGAGGCACATTTTGCACATGTTTGTCGGCCACGGCAGCTCTGGGAGCCATGACCGAATCTTTGGCAGTTGAAACAACGTCTAGGGTTTGGAATGTAGGGCCGGATGTCTACTTTGATGTAACCGACTTCAATGGATTCAGGGAGTTTGCTGGAGTTGAAAGTCAGAACTATGTGCTTTGTTGGTATTTCTTGGTTGTTCTTCCGGATTTTGATCCTGTGTACACCGATCACATTTTGCTCAGAAAGACCTTCAAGAAGTTCTTCTTCGGTGAGTGACAGGAAGTCATTCTCTGATATCACGCCTTGGACTGTGTTCAAGGATCTGTGAGCACTGACCGTTATTGGGATATCCCCAAATGTTGTAAGTTGCTGAAGGTTGCTGTACTGGAGTTTGCTTTGCAGCTCAAGCAGGAGATCCCCGCTAGCCAGTTTACTAACTTTGTATCCTGGGCCTAGTATGGTTGTGAGAGACCTAGATACTGCAAAGGGGGATATTAGCCGAGCTTGTTTGGCAGGGCTTTCACTGTGGATCACATGATATTTAGGGAAAGTGTCATGCTTTGCTGAAAAGAACTGGGCTGATACATCGGTCCGCCTTTTCTTGGAAAGGCGATCAGTTTGTTTGGAGGAAGAAGCCATAAATAATGTATGATGTTCGGCCGCGGCGCCAGCCACCCACCATGGAGCCCAACGAGGGGACGGGGCAGGAATTGGCAGGCAAGTCCTGTCCACGTCAGCTGTACACCGTAACTATAACCTAATATGGCGTAACTCAGGGTAGTCAGCCACACAAGGTTAACCCTCGCCACCTGGAAGTAAGGAAAAACCGGAAGAGAGTAGAGGACAGGAGAGTTGTAGGGTAGAAGATAGGAACGTGAAAGATGAAGGGGAGGATAGGAAAAGGCGACTGCCGATTTCCCCCGGGTGGGTCAGCCCGAAGGTGCCGTCTGTGGGAAGCGTGGGCCAAAGTGGTGTGTTGCCTCCGCCGAGGGGCCTTAAAGGTCCAAACACTCGGCATCGGCTCAACCACCAGGATCCCCTTTTCCCCAGACACGGCGATGCCACGCACGGCTAAGCGTGGGTGCTCGGGGTCCGTGGTGTCGCACAGTACACGCAAACATCTGCTTTAGCAGATGCCCCCTGCGGGGGTTTCTATATGCGTCGCAGCGGCTAACGCTGCCATAAGCGCCATCGAGGTTATGTAACACCCGCTGGAAGACAGGTAAATTCGCTGTTGCGAAGTTCGGAAGTATATATCAGAGCCCGCCACTAAGGTTTCTATATGCGTCGCAGCCGCTAACGCTGCCATAAGCGCCATCGAGGATATGTAACGCCAGGCGGAAGACAGGTAAATTTGCAGCTGTGAAGTTCGGAATTATATATCAGAGCACGCCGCTATGGTGACTACATGCGTCGCAGCCGCTAAGGCTGCATAAGCGCCATCGAGGTTATGTAACACCAGCTGGAAGACAGGTAAATTCGCTGTTGCGAAGTTCGGAAGTATATATCAGAGCCCGCCGCTAAGGTGACTACATGCGTCGCAGCCGCTAAGGCTGCATAAGCGCCATCGAGGATATGTAACGCCAGGCGGAAGACAGGTAAATTTGCAGCTGTGGAGTTCGGAATTATATATCAGAGCACGCCGCTATGGTGACTACATGCGTCGCAGCCGCTAAGGCTGCATAAGCGCCATCGAGGTTATGTAACACCAGCTGGAAGACAGGTAAATTCGCTGTTGCGAAGTTCGGAAGTATATATCAGAGCCCGCCGCTAAGGTTTCTATATGCGTCGCAGCCGCTAACGCTGCCATAAGCGCCATCGAGGTTATGTAACACCAGCTGGAAGACAGGTAAATTCGCTGTTGCGAAGTTCGGAAGTATATATCAGAGCACGCTGCTAAGGTGACTACATGCGTCGCAGCCACTAAGGCTGCATAAGCGCCATCGAGGATATGTAACGCCAGGCGGAAGACAGGTAAATTTGCAGCTGTGAAGTTCGGAATTATATATCAGAGCACGCCGCTATGGTGACTACATGCGTCGCAGCCGCTAAGGCTGCATAAGCGCCATCGAGGTTATGTAACACCAGCTGGAAGACAGGTAAATTCGCTGTTGCGAAGTTCGGAAGTATATATCAGAGCCCGCCGCTGAGGTTTCTATATGCGTCGCAGCCGCTAACGCTGCCATAAGCGCCATCGAGGTTATGTAACACCAGCTGGAAGACAGGTAAATTCGCTGTTGCGAAGTTCGGAAGTTTATATCAGAGCACGCTGCTAAGGTGACTACATGCGTCGCACCCGCTAAGGCTGCATAAGCGCCATCGAGGATATGTAACGCCAGGCGGAAGACAGGCAAATTTGCAGCTGTGAAGTTCGGAATTATATATCAGAGCACGCCGCTATGGTGACTACATGCGTCGCAGCCGCTAAGGCTGCATAAGCGCCATCGAGGTTATGTAACACCAGCTGGAAGACAGGTAAATTCGCTGTTGCGAAGTTCGGAAGTATATATCAGAGCCCGTCGCTAAGGTTTCTATATGCGTCGCAGCCGCTAACGCTGCCATAAGCGCCATCGAGGTTATGTAACACCAGCTGGAAGACAGGTAAATTCGCTGTTGCTAAGTTCGGAAGTATATATCAGAGCACGCTGCTAAGGTGACTACATGCGTCGCAGCCGCTAAGGCTGCATAAGCGCCATCGAGGATATGTAACGCCAGGCGGAAGACAGGTAAATTTGCAGCTGTGAAGTTCGGAATTATATATCAGAGCACGCCGCTATGGTGACTACATGCGTCGCAGCCGCTAAGGCTGCATAAGCGCCATCGAGGTTATGTAACACCAGCTGGAAGACAGGTAAATTCGCTGTTGCGAAGTTCGGAAGTATATATCAGAGCCCGCCGCTAAGGTTTCTATATGCGTCGCAGCCGCTAACGCTGCCATAAGCGCCATCGAGGTTATGTAACACCAGCTGGAAGACAGGTAAATTCGCTGTTGCGAAGTTCGGAAGTATATATCAGAGCACGCTGCTAAGGTGACTACATGCGTCGCAGCCGCTAAGGCTGCATAAGCGCCATCGAGGATATGTAACACCAGCTGGAAGACAGGTAAATTCGCTGTTGCGAAGTTCGGAAGTATATATCAGAGCACGCTGCTAAGGTGACTACATGCGTCGCAGCCGCTAAGGCTGCATAAGCGCCATCGAGGATATGTAACGCCAGGCGGAAGACAGGTAAATTTGCAGCTGTGAAGTTCGGAATTATATATCAGAGCACGCCGCTATGGTGACTACATGCGTCGCAGCCGCTAAGGCTGCATAAGCGCCATCGAGGTTATGTAACACCAGCTGGAAGACAGGTAAATTCGCTGTTGCGAAGTTCGGAAGTATATATCAGAGCCCGCCGCTAAGGTTTCTATATGCGTCGCAGCCGCTAACGCTGCCATAAGCGCCATCGAAGTTATGTAACACCAGCTGGAAGACAGGTAAATTCGCTGTTGCGAAGTTCGGAAGTATATATCAGAGCCCGCCGCTAAGGTGACTACATGCGTCGCAGCCGCTAAGGCTGCATAAGCGCCATCGAGGATATGTAACGCCAGGCGGAAGACAGGTAAATTTGCCGCTGTGAAGTTCGGAATTATATATCAGAGCACGCCGCTATGGTGACTACATGCGTCGCAGCCGCTAAGGCTGCATAAGCGCCATCGAGGTTATGTAACACCAGCTGGAAGACAGGTAAATTCGCTGTTGCGAAGTTCGGAAGTATATATCAGAGCCCGCCGCTAAGGTTTCTATATGCGTCGCAGCCGCTAACGCTGCCATAAGCGCCATCGAGGTTATGTAACACCAGCTGGAAGACAGGTAAATTCGCTGTTGCGAAGTTCGGAAGTATATATCAGAGCACGCTGCTAAGGTGACTACATGCGTCGCAGCCGCTAAGGCTGCATAAGCGCCATCGAGGATATGTAACGCCAGGCGGAAGACAGGTAAATTTGCAGCTGTGAAGTTCGGAATTATATATCAGAGCACGCCGCTATGGTGACTACATGCGTCGCAGCCGCTAAGGCTGCATAAGCGCCATCGAGGTTATGTAACACCAGCTGGAAGACAGGTAAATTCGCTGTTGCGAAGTTCGGAAGTATATATCAGAGCCCGCCGCTAAGGTTTCTATATGCGTCGCAGCCGCTAACGCTGCCATAAGCGCCATCGAGGTTATGTAACACCAGCTGGAAGACAGGTAAATTCGCTGTTGCGAAGTTCGGAAGTATATATCAGAGCCCGCCGCTAAGGTGACTACATGCGTCGCAGCCGCTAAGGCTGCATAAGCGCCATCGAGGATATGTAACGCCAGGCGGAAGACAGGTAAATTTGCAGCTGTGAAGTTCGGAATTATATATCAGAGCACGCCGCTATGGTGACTACATGCGTCGCAGCCGCTAAGGCTGCATAAGCGCCATCGAGGTTATGTAACACCAGCTGGAAGACAGGTAAATTCGCTGTTGCGAAGTTCGGAAGTATATATCAGAGCCCGCCGCTAAGGTGACTACATGCGTCGCAGCCGATAAGGCTGCATAAGCGCCATCGAGGATATGTAACGCCAGGCGGAAGACAGGTAAATTTGCAGCTGTGGAGTTCGGAATTATATATCAGAGCACGCCGCTATGGTGACTACATGCGTCGCAGCCGCTAAGGCTGCATAAGCGCCATCGAGGTTATGTAACACCAGCTGGAAGACAGGTAAATTCGCTGTTGCGAAGTTCGGAAGTATATATCAGAGCCCGCCGCTAAGGTTTCTATATGCGTCGCAGCCGCTAACGCTGCCATAAGCGCCATCGAGGTTATGTAACACCAGCTGGAAGACAGGTAAATTCGCTGTTGCGAAGTTCGGAAGTATATATCAGAGCACGCTGCTAAGGTGACTACATGCGTCGCAGCCACTAAGGCTGCATAAGCGCCATCGAGGATATGTAACGCCAGGCGGAAGACAGGTAAATTTGCAGCTGTGAAGTTCGGAATTATATATCAGAGCACGCCGCTATGGTGACTACATGCGTCGCAGCCGCTAAGGCTGCATAAGCGCCATCGAGGTTATGTAACACCAGCTGGAAGACAGGTAAATTCGCTGTTGCGAAGTTCGGAAGTATATATCAGAGCCCGCCGCTAAGGTTTCTATATGCGTCGCAGCCGCTAACGCTGCCATAAGCGCCATCGAGGTTATGTAACACCAGCTGGAAGACAGGTAAATTCGCTGTTGCGAAGTTCGGAAGTATATATCAGAGCACGCTGCTAAGGTGACTACATGCGTCGCACCCGCTAAGGCTGCATAAGCGCCATCGAGGATATGTAACGCCAGGCGGAAGACAGGCAAATTTGCAGCTGTGAAGTTCGGAATTATATATCAGAGCACGCCGCTATGGTGACTACATGCGTCGCAGCCGCTAAGGCTGCATAAGCGCCATCGAGGTTATGTAACACCAGCTGGAAGACAGGTAAATTCGCTGTTGCGAAGTTCGGAAGTATATATCAGAGCCCGTCGCTAAGGTTTCTATATGCGTCGCAGCCGCTAACGCTGCCATAAGCGCCATCGAGGTTATGTAACACCAGCTGGAAGACAAGTAAATTCGCTGTTGCTAAGTTCGGAAGTATATATCAGAGCACGCTGCTAAGGTGACTACATGCGTCGCAGCCGCTAAGGCTGCATAAGCGCCATCGAGGATATGTAACGCCAGGCGGAAGACAGGTAAATTTGCAGCTGTGAAGTTCGGAATTATATATCAGAGCACGCCGCTATGGTGACTACATGCGTCGCAGCCGCTAAGGCTGCATGAGCGCCATCGAGGTTATGTAACACAGCTGGAAGACAGGTAAATTCGCTGTTGCGAAGTTCGGAAGTATATATCAGAGCCCGCCGCTAAGGTTTCTATATGCGTCGCAGCCGCTAACGCTGCCATAAGCGCCATCGAGGTTATGTAACACCAGCTGGAAGACAGGTAAATTCGCTGTTGCGAAGTTCGGAAGTATATATCAGAGCACGCTGCTAAGGTGACTACATGCGTCGCAGCCGCTAAGGCTGCATAAGCGCCATCGAGGATATGTAACACCAGCTGGAAGACAGGTAAATTCGCTGTTGCGAAGTTCGGAAGTATATATCAGAGCACGCTGCTAAGGTGACTACATGCGTCGCAGCCGCTAAGGCTGCATAAGCGCCATCGAGGATATGTAACGCCAGGCGGAAGACAGGTAAATTTGCAGCTGTGAAGTTCGGAATTATATATCAGAGCACGCTGCTATGGTGACTACATGCGTCGCAGCCGCTAAGGCTGCATAAGCGCCATCGAGGTTATGTAACACCAGCTGGAAGACAGGTAAATTCGCTGTTGCGAAGTTCGGAAGTATATATCAGAGCCCGCCGCTAAGGTTTCTATATGCGTCGCAGCCGCTAACGCTGCCATAAGCGCCATCGAGGTTATGTAACACCAGCTGGAAGACAGGTAAATTCGCTGTTGCGAAGTTCGGAAGTATATATCAGAGCACGCTGCTAAGGTGACTACATGCGTCGCAGCCGCTAAGGCTGCATAAGCGCCATCGAGGATATGTAACACCAGCTGGAAGACAGGTAAATTCGCTGTTGCGAAGTTCGGAAGTATATATCAGAGCCCGCCGCTAAGGTTTCTATATGCGTCGCAGCCGCTAACGCTGCCATAAGCGCCATCGAGGTTATGTAACACCAGCTGGAAGACAGGTAAATTCGCTGTTGCGAAGTTCGGAAGTATATATCAGAGCACGCTGCTAAGGTGACTACATGCGTCGCAGCCGCTAAGGCTGCATAAGCGCCATCGAGGATATGTAACGCCAGGCGGAAGACAGGTAAATTTGCAGCTGTGAAGTTCGGAATTATATATCAGAGCACGCCGCTATGGTGACTACATGCGTCGCAGCCGCTAAGGCTGCATAAGCGCCATCGAGGATATGTAACGCCAGGCGTGTTGTGTTGTGTTGTGTTGGGTTTAGTGGCGCATAAGCAACTTAGGCTATCATGCGCCAATTTCATGGTTAAGAGTGTTGTATTTATGTAATTTAATCTTACATTCTGTTTAGGACGTTTGCTTCTATTAAAAACCTGAAAACACAGGGCAAATCAACAAGCGCATTTTCACCTAAAAGCAAAGCTGGATGAAGAGGAATGTGTTGTTTGTAAAACTGTGTAAAATGTTTTTTCCTCAGTTGTTCAAGTTGTCTGCATGAGATTAAAATGTGGATGACTGTTAGCTCCTGTCCGCATGAATCACACAGGGGCTTATCCTGTTTAGTTAAAATGAAGCTATGTGTTAAATGTGTGTGTCCTATGCGAAGACGGCATAGAGCCACTTCTTTGGAACGTTCAAGATGGGTGCTCGATTTCCACTCTTCTATTACAGGCTTTATGAGGTGTAGCTTGTTATTTGTTTCAGTGTTCCAAGTGGACTGCCATTTTTGTATCAGTCTACTCTGTACCAATTTCATGCAGTCTTGAGATGGTATCTGCACTTGTTTTATTTTCTTGTCTCGAGCTTTGGCAGCGCACATATCTGCTTTTTCATTACCTCGGATTCCTACATGACTGGGTACCCAGCAAATTTTTATGCTTCGTCCTTCATCTGTAAGTGTTGCTATGCTGTGTATGATGTTTCCAAGTATTGGTATAACTGCATTTCTTGTGTGTAGGGCTGTGACTACACTTAGGGAATCTGTGTAAATAATACTTCTCCTGAGGTTTTCTTTCGTTATTTTCTCTATGGCAACAGAGACAGCATAGCATTCAGCAGTAAAGATGGACGCGCACTGTGGAAGTCTCATTATTTCCTCCCATTCGCCTTGAACAACTGCGCTTCCGACATAATGATCTGTTTTCGAGCCATCCGTGTAAAAGTCTGTGAAGTTACTGTATTTTTCTTTCAGCTGAAGGAATTCTTGTATGAAGTGCTCTTGTGGGGTTATTGTTTTTTGGAACTGTGTAAGAGAGAGGTCGCAAACTTCAGGGACCAGGTACCAAGGAGGCAGAGGGTTAGGTCTTTTGGCAATGCTAGGTAAACAATCCGGTAGCTCAACCTCTTGACACATTTGCTCAAATCTTAGGAGCAGTGGTCTCACTGCATTGGGTTTGTTGGTGAATAGTGTTCTAGAAGGGCATTTAGTTACTAGAGAATAGCAGATATGCTTTGGCAGAGATCTGATTTTAAATATATAGGCACATGTAAGTGAAGTTCTTCTGATTTCAAGAGGAGGTTCATTTGTTTCCACAAGCAGACTGGATATAGGAGAAGTTCGGTATGCTCCACATGAGAGTCGAAGTCCTGTGTTATGTACCGGGTCTAGTTTTTTTAAATATGATGGTCTAGCTGACCCATACACTATGCAGCCATAGTCTAAGGTGGAGCGTACGACAGATCTGTAAATGTGTTTAAGGCATGTCCTGTCAGCGCCCCAGTGTTTACGGGAAAGAACTTTTAGTATGTTTAGAGATTTGGAAGCCTTTTTCTTCAGGACATTTATATGAGGAAGAAAGGTGAGTTTTTTGTCAAAAGTTACGCCTAGAAATTTGTGTTCGTTTTTCACCGGTAATTTCGTTTTGTTCAGGTGTAGTGTAGGATCTGTTTGTAAGCCTCGTTTGAGAGAGAATAGGAGAGCCACTGTTTTTTGAGGAGAAAACTGAAATCCGTTTGTGTCTGCCCATGCTGCTAGTTTACTTATGGTCAACTGCACCTGTCTCTCACATGTAGATACGTTAGAGGATGTGTATGCAATCTGTAAATCGTCAACATAAGCTGAATACATTACGGATTTCGGGATAACTGTGCTTATGGAATTCATTTTTACTATAAAGAGAGTTGTGCTTAAGACGCATCCCTGTGGTACGCCATTCTCCTGTACAAAGTTCTTTGAAAAAGTTGAGCCCAAACGCACACGGAATGAGCGATTTGACAAGAAGTCCTTTAGACAGTTTAACATCCTACCACGTATGCCTAAATATGCTAGGTCACGGAGGATGCCAAACCTCCATGTAGTATCATACGCCTTTTCCATATCAAAGAAGACGGCAAGGCAGTGCTGTTTGTGAATAAATGCTTCACGAACAGTGTTTTCAAGGCGGACTAGATGGTCCGTGGTAGAACATGCTGTTTTGAACCCACATTGGTGTATGTCTAGAAGTTCTTGGGAATGAAGGACAAAGGCTAATCTGGTATTAAGAACACTTTCAAAAGACTTTGCTAGGCAACTTGTGAGAGCTATGGGTCTATAACTGCTGGGGGCCGTTGGTGGCTTTCCTGGTTTCAGGAAAGGCACAATAATAGCTTTTTTCCAGGCCTCAGGAATACTCCCGGATACCCATACTTTGTTGAAAAATTTCAGAAGTGCTTCTAATGCAGGTGTAGAAAGATGTGCTAGCATCTGATAGTGAATTTGATCTGGGCCAGGTGCAGTCTTCTTGCCGGCAGATAGAACAGTGTTTATTTCTTGTAGTGTTATTAACTTGTTGTATGTTTCATTAGTACTTCCACTTGTTGGCAGTTTTTGTTTTTCGGCCTTGTTTTTGTATGTTATAAAAGATTTTGGGTAGTGTAGTGAGCTTGAAATTGCAGAAAAATGATCGCCTAGAATATCTGCCTGTTCCTGTAAGTTTGTTTGGGTGCCAGGAGATGTTAGAAAGGGGACTGTGTACGGGGAGAAGTTGCCATCCAGTTTGTGAACAAGCTCCCACATTTTTTTCGATGTGATTGAGCTATTTATTGATGATATGTATTTTTGCCAAGAAGCCTTCTCAGCGTTTCGGCGGATGTACCGTGCCCTAGCTTTCGCCTGTTTGAATTTTACGAGGTTTTCGTTTGTAGGGTACCTGCGAAAGGTTCCCCAAGCTTTGTTTTGTTTCTTCTTTGCATCTCTGCACTCCTGAGAATACCAGACTTTGCGATTTTTCAGTACCACTCCTGAAGACTGTGGTATAGCTACAAGTGCTGCGTCAATGATGCAGGCCGTAAATTTTTCATTTATCTCGTCAACACTGAGTTTTTCGGAAAAGACCTTTTCCAGGCTGGCTTCAGACTGGAATAGAGCCCAGTTCGCAAGGTGCAGCTTCCACCGCTTGGGTTTGTTTAGAGTGATGGAGGGTGAGGGTGTTAGGCTGATAATGACAGGCAAATGATCACTTCCTAGAGGATTGTCAAAGACGTCCCATTTAAAATCATTAAAAATTGATGGGGAGCTAAATGATAAATCTAAAACGCTCATTTTCCCCGTGCTTGGGGAGCAGTATGTATGCTTTCCTGTATTTAGCAGGCAGACGTCATTGTATAATATAAAATCCTCTAATATACGACCTCTAGTGTCTGTCTGATCGCTTCTCCAAAAAGTGGAGTGCGCATTAAAATCTCCAACAACCAGATATGGTTCTGGCAGTTGTTCTAAAAGCTCTTCCAGATCATGAAGGGTTACAGTTAGGTGCGGTTGGAGATACAGTGAGCATATAGTTATTGTTTTATAATGAATGATAGAGACAGCAACAGCTTCGAACTTGGTTTTGAGGCTAATTTCACGTGTTGCTACTCCATTCTGCACTACAATAGCGACACCTCCAGATAACCTATTTGCTTCTTTTCGGTCGCAGCGAAAAATGTTGTGTCCTTTTAAAATGTTTTGGTGTGGTCCTAAGTTAGTTTCCTGTAGGCAAAGGGCTACAGGAGAAAATGAATGTAAAATGTCTTTTATATCGTTGTAGTTGTTTATGAGACCTCGGCAGTTCCAGTGTATGAGGAACGCCATTTTTTTTTTTTTTTGGAATGTACCTGAATTTAGGTTTCAGGTTTTTCTGGTCCTGTTATACGAGGGTTTTCTCTCCGTTTTCTTTCTAGAGAGTTATGCCGCCGCTGCAGCGTGGACGAGGAAGGGGTTGTGTCCATTGCCTCAGGGGCTTTGGACGTTTGGGGAGAGTTAGGAGTGTTGGTTGCAGGCTTCCCTTCTGGGGGAGAAGCCTTTTGGGCTGTTGGCTCTGGGGCCAGTGTGCCCTGTTTCTGCGATGGCAGGGCAGCTTTCGCTGCTTCTGCCTGGGGCAAAGATGGCCCTGCCTGAGGCTTACCCTCGGCGGAGACCAAATCCTGTTGTGGTGTGCTGCCCCCATGCTCCACCACATTGGAATAGTTCGGTTTGGCTGTGAACAAAAAAGTGCCCTGTTTAACAAGATATCGCTGTCGTGCCTCTTTAAACGTTATGTTTTCCTTGACTTTTATGGTAATGATGTCCTTCTCCTTCTTCCAAGAAGGACATGACCGTGAGTACGCGGCGTGTTCACCTGCACAGTTTGCGCAGTGTGGCGCAGCTTCACACTCGTCAGATTTGTGTTCATTTGAGGCACATTTTGCACATGTTTGTCGGCCACGGCAGCTCTGGGAGCCATGACCGAATCTTTGGCAGTTGAAACAACGTCTAGGGTTTGGAATGTAGGGCCGGATGTCTACTTTGATGTAACCGACTTCAATGGATTCAGGGAGTTTGCTGGAGTTGAAAGTCAGAACTATGTGCTTTGTTGGTATTTCTTGGTTGTTCTTCCGGATTTTGATCCTGTGTACACCGATCACATTTTGCTCAGAAAGACCTTCAAGAAGTTCTTCTTCGGTGAGTGACAGGAAGTCATTCTCTGATATCACGCCTTGGACTGTGTTCAAGGACCTGTGAGCACTGACTGTTATTGGGATATCCCCAAATGTTGTAAGTTGCTGAAGGTTGCTGTACTGGAGTTTGCTTTGCAGCTCAAGCAGGAGATCCCCGCTAGCCAGTTTACTAACTTTGTATCCTGGGCCTAGTATGGTTGTGAGAGACCTAGATACTGCAAAGGGGGATATTAGCCGAGCTTGTTTGGCAGGGCTTTCACTGTGGATCACATGATATTTAGGGAAAGTGTCATGTTTTGCTGAAAAGAACTGGGCTGATACATCGGTCCGCCTTTTCTTGGAAAGGCGATCAGTTTGTTTGGAGGAAGAAGCCATAAATAATGTATGATGTTCGGCCGCGGCGCCAGCCACCCACCATGGAGCCCAACGAGGGGACGGGGCAGGAATTGGCAGGCAAGTCCTGTCCACGTCAGCTGTACACCGTAACTATAACCTAATATGGCGTAACTCAGGGTAGTCAGCCACACAAGGTTAACCCTCGCCACCTGGAAGTAAGGAAAAACCGGAAGAGAGTAGAGTTGTGTTGTGTTGTGTTGGGTTTTTTGGCGCATAAGCAACTAAGGCTATCATGCGCCACGAGCAAGGTGAAAGTTTTGTTTTGCAAGAAATGGGAAAATGAGTGTGTTAAAAACTAATTTGTTTAAAAATCTCCTTTTAAAAGCTTGGGTTGTTTTAGATCCAATGGCGCTTAAGCTGCCACCACCATGATGTGCTTAGCACAAGGTTTCAGTTTCTCTTAGTGACGTATGTTTCATTTTTTCCTACAGTTTGTGTAAAACATTTGCTTCCCTTATGAAACTAAAAACACAAGATAAATCAACAAGTCCATCATCATCTAAAATCAGTTTAGGGTGAAAAGGAATGTATTCTTTGTAAAACTTTGCAAAAAATTTTTTTCTTATCCTTTCAAGACTTGCGCATGTGAAAAAAATGTGGTTAATAGTTAGTTCCTCTCCGCATTTTTCGCATCGTGGTTTCTCTTCTTTTTTCAACAAAAAATTGTGTGTCAGGTGCGTGTGTCCAATGCGGAGACGGCATAGGATCACTTCTATAAAACGCTCCTTATGCCGGCACGACATCCATTCTCCCAAAATGGGCTTTACCAAGTGTAGTTTATTTCCCACTTCACTGTCCCAGGCAGACTGCCATTTTTCTTTTAATTTGAGATGTACAAGTTTCGTGCAGTCTTTGTAAGGTATGCTTATGCTCTTTATTTGCTTGTCGCGGGCTTCAGCAGCACATGTGTCTGCTCTGTCATTGCCTTTAATGCCCACGTGACTCGGGACCCAGCAGAATTTTACGTTGTATCCTCGAGCTATGGCTGTTGTTATATTGTGTATTATGTTTCCGAGTAAAGGAGCAGCTGCATTTCTGGAATTTAGAGCTGTGAGAACACTTAGAGAGTCTGTAAATATAATGCTGTTTATGACATTCTCTTTTAATATTTTCTCTACGGCAACAGAAATGGCATAGGATTCAGCAGTGAAAATAGACGCACAGTGTGGAAGTCTTATGATTTCCACAGAATCTCCTTGCACAACTGCACTTCCAGTGTACTCAGCAGTTTTAGATCCATCGGTATAAAAGTCTGTGAAGTTTTTGTACTTTTCCTGCAAATTTAGGAATTCCTGAATAATGTGCTCTTGTGGGGTTTTGGTTTTTGGAAACTGTGTGAGAGTGAGGTCACAGATTTCAGGAAGACTGTACCATGGAGGTAGAGGGCTGTTGTTTTGTGCGACATCAGGCAAGGTGTCCAGGACCTGCAACTCACTGCACATGCTTTCGAATCGCATGATCAGTGGCCTTGTTGCTTTGGGTTTATTTGTGAAAATTAATCGAGAGGGGCAAGTTGTGACAACTGGATAACAGAGGTGTTTTTTCTGTGACCTTATTCTTAGAATGTAAGCACACGTGAGGGCTATTCGTCTGTCTTCCAGTGAAGGCTCATTTGTTTCTACATACAGGCTGCTTATAGGGGATGTTCTGTATGCACCGCATGCAAGGCGCAGACCTAAGTTATGTACAGGGTCCAGTTTTTTTAGATATGAAGGCCTAGCTGAACCGTACACTATACTCCCATAGTCCACGCGGGAGCGTACAACAGAACGGTATACATGTAAAAGACATGCCCTGTCGGAACCCCAATGTTTCCGCGAAAGAACTTTCAGTATGTTAAGAGATTTTGAGGCTTTCTTTTTTAGTGTGTTTATGTGAGGTAGAAATGTGAGTTTTTTATCGAAAGTAATGCCTAGGAATTTGTGCTCTTCTTTAACTGGTAATTCGGTTCTATTTAAGTGCAAGACAGGGTTGTTCTGAATACCCCGTTTGAGTGAAAACATAACTGCCACCGTCTTTTGGGGGGAAAACTGAAACCCATTTTTGTCGGCCCATGCCACTAGTTTATTTATTGTTATTTGTATTTGTCTCTCACACGTTGATATATTGGAAGAGGTGCAGGCTATCTGGAGGTCATCTACGTAGAGTGAACACATAATGGAATTTGGGATTTCATTGGTAATGGAATTGATTTTTACAACAAAAAGCGTTGTGCTTAGAATGCACCCCTGAGGTACCCCATTCTCCTGAATGAAGCTTGTCGACAAGGTGGTACCGAGGCGCACTTGGAATGAACGATGTGAAAGAAAGTCTTTTAAAACACTGAGCATTCGACCACGGATGCCCAAAGCTGCTAGATCACGTAGGATGCCGAATCTCCAAGTTGTATCATATGCTTTTTCTAGATCGAAGAAAACAGCGAGACAATGCTGTCTATGTATAAACGCCTCGCGGACAGTGTTTTCGAGGCGTACTAGGTGGTCCGTAGTTGAGCATCCTTTCTTAAAACCGCACTGATGAATATTAAGAAGTTTACTTGATTCTAAAATATAGGTTAATCTAGTGTTTAAAATACTTTCAAAAGATTTTGCTAAACAACTAGTTAGGGCTATAGGCCTGTAACTCCCAGGACAGGTCGGCGGCTTGCCGGGTTTTAGGAACGGCACAATTATGGCTCTTTTCCAAGTCTCCGGTATTTTAGCTAGTACCCAGATTTTGTTAAAAAACTTTAGAAGCGCTTCTACAGATGCTTCTGATAGATGGGCGAGCATCTCATAATGAATCTCATCAGGACCAGGTGCAGTTTTTTTACCGCAAGCGAGAACATCTTTCAGTTCTTGCAGCGTAATCAGCCTATTGTAAGGTGTGTTCGTGCTGCCCCTCGTAGGAAGTCTATATTTTTCAATCCTGTCCTTGTACTTTAAGAATGTTTTTGTATAGTGTGCAGAACTCGAAATTTTGTGGAAATGCACACCTAATATATTAGCTTGTTCTTCGATGCTTGTCTGTGTATTAGGAGCTGTGAGGATTGGAATTGTGAATGGGGAGAAGCTGCCATTTAGTTTATGAATTTGTTCCCACATTTTTTTTGATGTTGTGGAGCTGTTTATAGATGTAACATACTTCTGCCATGATTTTTTTTCGGCATTACGACGAATATATCGAGCTTTGGCTCTTGCTTTTTTAAAAACTGTCAGATTTTCATATGTTGGGTATCTCCGAAAAATACCCCAGGCTTTATTTTGTTCTTTTTTGGCTTCTTTACAGTCCTGTGTCCACCAGACTTTGTGGTTTTGGTGCACTACTCCTGTGGATTGGGGAATGGATAGACGTGCTGCCGCAAGAATGCATGCTGTAAATATTTCATTCATTTTGTCTATATCAATTTTCTCTGAATAAATTTCATTTAGACTGGCTTCTTGCCTGAACAAAGACCAGTCAGCTAAATGCAGTTTCCACCGCCTGGGTTTTGTCGGGATGACTGATGGTGAGGATGATAAGCTGATCATGACAGGAAGATGGTCGCTTCCGTACGGATTATTTAAAACTTCCCATTTAAAATCTGTAAAAATAGAAGGTGAACTAAAAGACAGATCTAAACAACTCGCTTTGCCTGTGGCTGGGGAGTAGTATGTTGGATTGCCAGAGTTTAGGAGACACACATTGCTGCATAAAATAAAATCTTCTATAAGCTGACCACGAGTATCTGTTTGCTCGCTGCCCCAAAGACACGAATGAGCATTAAAATCACCAACTAAAAGATACGGCTCGGGAAGCTGTTGTAAAAGGTCTTCTAAATCATCTAGTGTTATCTTCATGTGTGGTTGGAGGTATACTGAACATACTGTGATGGTTTTATGTGTTAATAATGTGGCTGCTACCGCTTCAAGTCTGGTATTAAGAGTCAGCTCCTGAGCAGCGATTCCAGTTTTCACGACGATGGCTACACCACCCGAGAGTCTGCTGGACAGCTCCCGGTCCCGGCGGATGATTTTATAATTTTTAAGGAAATTTTTGTTCTGAGGACCTAAGTTGGTTTCCTGGAGACACAAAGCCAATGGGGAGAATGTAGCCAGGATGTCCTTTATGTCGCTGTAATTATTTAGTAGTCCTCTACAATTCCAATGTATTATACAAGCCATCTTATTTTATGAAAAATGTGAAAAACTAGCTTAGGTTTTTTTTTGGCCCAACGACTCGGGGCCTGTCTTTTTTTTGACGGTCTAAGCTGTGCCGTCGTCCGTCTGACGTCGAAGGCACAGCCCTACCGGGGCTCGTGTCCATTGCCTCCTCTTCAGAGGCAGCGGAGGAGCGCGCCCCAGATAAGTGTTCTTTCGTGTTAGGCCTCGCCTCATGAGGAGAGACCTTCAGGTTTGTCAACCCGGAGGGCTGCATAGCCTTCTTTTGAGATGGAGGTGGGGGAGCAGCATGAGCCACTTCCACCTGGGGCGCGGGTAGCCCTGCCCGAGGCTCACTCTGTGTGGCCTGGGCAGGTGCTATATGTTGGTGTGGCACCCCGCGCTGTTGTGCCATACCAGAATAACTTGGTTTTGCAGTGAACTGAAAAGCAGGAGTAGTGGCCAGTTTTTGTCGCGCTTCTTTATATGACAAGTTTTCTTTTGTTTTGATAGTGATTACTTCTTTTTCAGTTTTCCACGTGGGGCAAGACCTTGAATAAGCAGGGTGTTCTCCTTCACAGTTAGCACACTGCAATGTGGTTTCGGTGCATTCATCAGTTGAGTGTTCTTTTGAAGCGCATTTCGCACAAGTTCGGCGACCGCGACAACTCTGTGAGCCGTGGCCGAATTTCTGGCAGTTAAAGCATCGTCTAGGGTTCGGTATATAATGTCTTACACTTATCTTCAGGTAGCCTACTTCAATGGTGTCAGGGAGAGCACTGGAAGCAAATGTAAGGACAATGTGCTTTGTCGGGATTTCTTTGTTTTCTTTTCTTATCTTAATCCTCTGGACATTTACAACGTTCTGATCAGCAAGTCCTTCTAACAGTTCTTTTTCTGTCAAGTGTATGAAATCATTTTCTGAAATCACACCTCGGACAGTGTTCAGTGATCGATGAGCAGTGATCGAGACAGGTATGTCCCCGATACACTCAATGTTGGACAGTTTCAAGTATTGCATGTAGTCTTTCAATTCAAGCAGTAGGTCTCCACTTGCCAGTTTTTTCACCTTGTAACCTGTACCTAGTGCACTTGTCAGTGATTTCTCAACTATGAATGGGGAGATAATTCTCGCTGATTTTTGCTCTTCTTCACTATGTATCACATAGTACTTTGGGAAAACTTCTTTGTTTTTTTGAAAAAATTCATGGGTTACATCGGTCCGCCCTCTTTTGAGAGGGCGATCAGTTCCAGAAAGAGAAGCAGCCATAAAATGTGATATTTTTCGGCCAAAGTGGCAGCCACCCACCATGGAGCCCAACAAGGGGACGGGAAAGGAGCTTGTACAAAGAGTCCTGGCCACGTCAGCTGTACACTCTGACTATAACCAAATACGGCGTAACGCAGGGTGGTTAGCCACACAAGGTTAACCCTCGCCGCCAGGAAAAAGGAAAAAGCGAGAAGGGAGGAGAAGACAGGAAAGTTCTGAGAAAGAGGATAGGAAAGTGAAAGATGGAGGGGAGGATAGGAAAAGGCGACTGCCGATTTCCCCCGGGTGGGTCAGCCCGAAGGTGCCGTCTATGGGAAGCGTGGGCCAAAGTGGTGTGTTGCCTCCACCGAGGGGCCTTAAGGGTCCAAACACTCGGCATTGGCTCAACCACCAGGATCCCCTTTTCCCCAGACACGACGATGCCACGCACGGCTAAGCGTGGGTGCTCGGGGTCCGTGGTGTCGCACAAAACACACAAACACCTGCTTTAACAGGTGCCCCCTGCGGGGGGAAGAGAGTAGAGGACAGGAGAGTTGTAGGATAGAAGATAGGAACGTGAAAGATGAAGGGGAGGATAGGAAAAGGCGACTGCCGATTTCCCCCGGGTGGGTCAGCCCGAAGGTGCCGTCTATGGGAAGCGTGGGCCAAAGTGGTGTGTTGCCTCCACCGAGGGGCCTTAAGGGTCCAAACACTCGGCATCGGCTCAACCACCAGGATCCCCTTTTCCCCAGACACGGCGATGCCACGCACGGCTAAGCGTGGGCGCTCGGGGTCCGTGGTGTCGCACAGTACACGCAAACATCTGCTTTAACAGATGTCCCCTGCGGGGGTAACGCCAGGCGGAAGACAGGTAAATTTGCAGCTGTGAAGTTCGGAATTATATATCAGAGCACGCCGCTATGGTGACTACATGCGTCGCAGCCGCTAAGGCTGCATAAGCGCCATCGAGGTTATGTAACACCAGCTGGAAGACAGGTAAATTCGCTGTTGCGAAGTTCGGAAGTATATATCAGAGCCCGCCGCTAGGGTGACTACATGCGTCGCAGCCGCTAAGACTGCATAAGCGCCATCGAGGATATGTAACGCCAGGCGGAAGACAGGTAAATTCGCTGTTGCGAAGTTCGGAAGTATATATCAGAGCCCGCCGCTAAGGTTTCTATATGCGTCGCAGCCGCTAACGCTGCCATAAGCGCCATCGAGGTTATGTAACACCAGCTGGAAGAGAGGTAAATTCGCTGTTGCGAAGTTCGGAAGTATATATCAGAGCACGCTGCTAAGGTGACTACATGCGTCGCAGCCGCTAAGGCTGCATAAGCGCCATCGAGGATATGTAACGCCAGGCGGAAGACAGGTAAATTTGCAGCTGTGAAGTTCGGAATTATATATCAGAGCACGCCGCTATGGTGACTACATGCGTCGCAGCCGCTAAGGCTGCATAAGCGCCATCGAGGTTATGTAACACCAGCTGGAAGACAGGTAAATTCGCTGTTGCGAAGTTCGGAAGTATATATCAGAGCCCGCCGCTAAGGTTTCTATATGCGTCGCAGCCGCTAACGCTGCCATAAGCGCCATCGAGGTTATGTAACACCAGCTGGAAGACAGGTAAATTCGCTGTTGCGAAGTTCGGAAGTATATATCAGAGCCCGCCGCTAAGGTGACTACATGCGTCGCAGCCGCTAAGGCTGCATAAGCGCCATCGAGGATATGTAACGCCAGGCGGAAGACAGGTAAATTTGCAGCTGTGAAGTTCGGAATTATATATCAGAGCACGCCGCTATGGTGACTACATGCGTCGCAGCCGCTAAGGCTGCATAAGCGCCATCGAGGTTATGTAACACCAGCTGGAAGACAGGTAAATTCGCTGTTGCGAAGTTCGGAAGTATATATCAGAGCCCGCCGCTAGGGTGACTACATGCGTCGCAGCCGCTAAGGCTGCATAAGCGCCATCGAGGATATGTAACGCCAGGCGGAAGACAGGTAAATTCGCTGTTGCGAAGTTCGGAAGTATATATCAGAGCCCGCCGCTAAGGTTTCTATATGCGTCGCAGCCGCTAACGCTGCCATAAGCGCCATCGAGGTTATGTAACACCAGCTGGAAGAGAGGTAAATTCGCTGTTGCGAAGTTCGGAAGTATATATCAGAGCACGCTGCTAAGGTGACTACATGCGTCGCAGCCGCTAAGGCTGCATAAGCGCCATCGAGGATATGTAACGCCAGGCGGAAGACAGGTAAATTTGCAGCTGTGAAGTTCGGAATTATATATCAGAGCACGCCGCTATGGTGACTACATGCGTCGCAGCCGCTAAGCCTGCATAAGCTGTGTTGTGTTGTGTTGTGTTGGGTTTTATGGCGCATAAGCAACTAAGGCTATCATGCGCCAAGAGCGAGGTTAATGTATGTTCTGGTTGCAAAAGAGGAAATGGATATGTTTAATCTATAGTTTATTTAAAAAGCTTCCTTCTTCTAGGAAACTGAGAACAGATGCTAGGTTTACAAGTGCTCTTTCTCCTAAAAGCAAGGTGGGATGGAATGGGATGGTATGATTGTAAAATATAGTAAAATGTTTTCTCCGTAGTGCCTCAAGTTTTGAGCATGTAATTAGAATGTGGTTTACAGTGAGTATCTCGTCGCATTCTTCACAGGTCGGTTTGTTATGTTTCATTAGCAGAAAGTTATGTGTTAGATGTGTATGTCCAATACGAAGACGGCATACTATCACTTCCATAAAACGTTGTTGATGTGTGCTCGATTGCCATTCTCCTAGTACAGGCTTTATGAGACGCAACTTATTATTTTCTTGGTTGTTCCATCTGGACTGCCATTTATTCATCTGTTTATGTTTTATTAATTTCAAGCAATCACTATGTGGTATGTTTACTTTCTGAATCAATTTGTTGTGGGCAAGTGCAGCACATTTGTCTGCTCTTTCATTGCCGTCAATGCCTACGTGACTAGGGACCCAACAGAACACTATGTTATGTCCTTGTGTCGTGATCATTTTTACATTATGTATTATGTCACCGATTAGAGGCATGGCAGCATTTCTGTGATTTAAAGCCATCAGTACACTCAACGAATCGGTGTAGATGACACTGTTCCCAATGCCTTCATTCACTATTTTTTCTACAGCTGTCAGGATAGCATAGGATTCAGCTGTAAATATTGATGCGCACTGAGGAAGCCTAATTATTTGTTCCCAGTTCTCTTCAACTACGGCACAGCCAACATAAGTAGAAGTTTTTGATCCATCTGTATAAAACTCTGTATAATTACTGTACTTTTCTTTTATTGTGCGAAATTCTTGTATTATATGCTCTTTAGGAGTTTGGCTTTTGTTGAAGTGTGTTAGAGTGAGATCGCAGACATTTGGAAGTTTGTACCATGGGGGTAGGGGGCTGTTTTTTGGTGCAGTGTCGGGCAAGGTGTCCAGAATTTCTAACTCACTGCAAATGTTTTCGAAACGCATTATCAGTGGCCTCGTCGCTTGTGGTTTATTTGTGAAAATTACTCGTGAGCGGCATGTTGAGACTATTGGATAGCAGAGGTGTTTTTTCTGTGACCTTATTCTAAGGACATAAGCACATGTAAGTGAAGCCCTTCTATCTTTCAGCGGAGGCTCGTTCGTCTCTGCATATAGACTATCAACAGGGGATGTTCTGTAAGCGCCACAAGAAAGGCGTAAACCTAAGTTATGTACCGGGTCCAATTTCCTTAGGTATGATGGTCTAGCTGACCCGTAGACTATGGACCCGTAGTCCAAGCTAGACCGCACAACAGATCGATATATATGTAGAAGACACGCCCTATCAGACCCCCAGTGTTTCCGAGAGAGAACCTTCAGTATGTTTAGAGATTTTATGGCTTTCCTCTTTAGGATGTTTATGTGAGGCAGGAATGTTAGTTTTCTGTCGAACGTTACACCCAAAAATTTATGTTCGCTCTTTACTGGCAACTCAATCCCATTTAAGTGTAACTTGGGATTGATCTGTATACCTCGTTTCAGCGAGAACATTACTGCCACGGTTTTCTGTGGGGAAAATTTGAACCCATTTTTAAAAGCCCATGAGTCTAGTTTATTTAGTGTTAATTGTACTTGTCTTTCACAAATTGATATGTTTGAGGATGTGCAGGCTATTTGAAGGTCGTCGACATACAGCGAGAACATAATGGATTTTGGGATTACCTTGCTGATAGAATTCATTTTTACAATAAACAAAGTTGTACTTAAAATGCACCCCTGAGGTACCCCATTCTCTTGAATAAAGTTCCTCGAGAAGGTGGTACCGAGACGTACTTGAAATGAACGACCTGATAGAAAGTCCTTCAGAACATTTAGCATCCGGCCTCGGATGCCCAAATCTGCTATATCGCGTAGGATCCCGAACCTCCAAGTCGTATCGTATGCCTTTTCCATGTCAAAGAAAACGGCGAGGCAATTTTGTTTATGTATGAACGCTTCCCTGACAGTATTTTCAAGACGCACTAAGTGGTCGGTCGTTGCACACCCTTTTTTAAAACCACACTGATGAACATTAAGAAGTTTATGAGATTCTAAGATGAAAGTTAGTCGGATGTTTAAAACACTTTCAAAACATTTTGCTAAACAGCTGGTCAGAGCTATGGGTCTGTAACTGCCCGCTGAGGTCGGCGGCTTTCCTGGTTTCAGAAACGGAACAATAACGGCTTGTTTCCAAGCCTCCGGGAGTTTACCCAGAGTCCAAATTTTGTTAAAGAATTTCACAAGTGCCTCTACAGAGGATTCGGATAAATGAGCCAGCATTTCGTAATGAATTTCGTCAGGACCAGGCGCAGTCTGTTTTCCAGCAGCAAGGACGTTCTTTACTTCTTGGAGTGTAATAAAACTATTATATGATTCATTTCTGCCACCACTTGTTGTGAGTTTTTGTTTCTCAGCTATGTTTTTGTATTTTAGGAATGTTTCTGTGTAGTGTGACGAACTTGAAACGTGTGCGAAATGTTCGCCTAGTATATTGGCCTGTTCTTCTATGCTAGTCTGAACACCAGGGGCTGTGAGGATGGGAATTGTAAACGGGGAAAAGTTTCCACAGAGTTTACGAACTTGTTCCCACATTTTCTTAGACGTCATTGAGCTATTTATTGACGTTACATACCTCTGCCACGATTCTTTTTCAGCCTTTCGACGAATAAATCGTGCTTCTGCTCTTGCTTTTTTAAATGCTATAAGGTTTCCTTGGGTTGGGTACCTGCGGAAAGTTCCCCAGGCCTTATTTTGTTTCTTTTTTGCATCCCGGCATTCTTGCGTGTACCAGGCTTTGTTACTGCTATGCACAACTCCCGAAGACTGTGGAATAGCTAGTTTTGCTGCACGTATTATGCAATTAGTAAACCTTTCATTCAATTCATCTACAGTGAGCTCCTCTGAGAAAACTTCTTCCAGATTGGCTTTGGACTCGAAAAGTGGCCAGTCGGCTAAATGGAGCTTCCATCGTCGCGGTTTGCTTGGGGTGACTTTTGGTGATGATGACATGCGGATTAGTACTGGTAGGTGATCACTCCCATATGGATTCTCTAAAACTTCCCATTTAAAATCATTAAAGAGAGAAGGTGAACAAAATGACAGGTCTAAAACACTCATCTTTCCCGTGCTCGGAGAGCAGTAGGTCGGTTTACCCGCGTTTAGTAAGCAAATGTTGTTAGATAGAATAAAATCTTCAATAATTAGGCCTCGCGCATCAATTTTTTCGCTTCCCCAGAAAGGAGAATGTGCATTAAAATCACCAACTACCACATAAGGTTCCGGTAGTTGATTTATAAGGTTTTCTAAGTCATTGAGAGCTATTTTTCGATGTGGCTCAACATACACGCAGCACACCGTGATTCTTTTAAATGTAAGCAAGGTGGCTGCCACTGCTTCAAACTGAGTGTCAAGTTTGTATTCACTAGCTGCAATATCATTCCTTACAATGATAGCAACACCACCCGAGAGCCTGCTAACGTGCTCTCGGTCGCGGCGAAAAACTTTATATTTTTTTAGTATGTTTTTATGCTGCGCACCGAGATTGGTTTCCTGAACGCACAGTGCTGCGGGTAAGAATGAAGCAAGAATGTCTTTTATATCGCTGTAGTTTCTTAAAAGTCCTCTACAGTTCCAATGAACTAAGAACGCCATTTTATATGTGGAAGGTAGAGAGACTAAGTTTTTTCTGGCCCGGTGATTCGGGCCTTTTCTTTTCTAGTTCGCTCCAAGGAGCTCCGTCGCCTGTCAGATGTTGACGGCCCCGGACGGTCGTCGTTTGTTGTGTCCATTGCGTCCTCGGACGTGCTGGACGATTGTGCAGACTGCACAGACACATTTGTGGTAGATCTCGCCGTTACTGGAGAGACCTTGGGGCCAGCTGACCTAGAGGCCCGCGCAGCCTGCTTTGGGGGTGGTGGAGCAGCCCCAGCTACTTCCACCGGGGACGTAGAGGTCCCTGCCTTAGGTGCACCGTGTGTCACCTGGGCAGGTTCCAAAGACTGTTGTGACGCCGCCCCCTTTTGCGTCACAACAGAATAAGTTGGGGTGTGAGTGGACGTGAGTTTCTTACGTGCTTCCCTGTAAGTGAGGTTTTCTTTGACTTTTAGTGTGATGATATCTTTCTCTTGTTTCCATGTTGGACAGGTTCGTGAGTAAGCAGCGTGGCTGCCCTCACAGTTGATGCAAAGATGCGTTTCGGATTCACAGTTCTCAGTGGGATGCTCGTGGGAGGCACACTTCGCACATGTAAGTTGGCCTCGGCAAGTCTGTGAGCCGTGGCCATACCTTTGGCATTTGAAACAGCGACGCGGGTTAGGTATGTACGGTTTCAGTTTTATCTTCGTGTACCCTACCTCCACAGCCTCGGGCAGTGTGCTCGATTCGAAGGTAAGGACTAAGTGCCTGGTCGGTATCTCTTTGTTATCCCGTCTGATTTTAATTCTGAACACATTGATGACATTTTGTTCTCTTAGTCCTTCAAGGAGTTCTTCTTCACTTAGGTACTTTAGGTCGTCATCTGAAATGACTCCCCTCACCATGTTTAGAGAGCGGTGTTTGGTGACATTAACTGGGCATTCCCCAAAGCTGGTTACTGTAGGAAGTTTTTCATTTTGATGATGGTACATAATTTCCAAGAGTAGGTCGCCATTTGGAAGTTTTTTGACATTGTATCCTTGGCCTATTGCTTCAGTCAATGTCTTGGTCACGACAAAAGGAGATATTTGCCTAGCTGTTTTTTGAGGGTCTTCACTGTGCACCACGTGGAAGCGTGGGAATCTGTTTGCATTCTTTAGAAAGAAGTTTGCAGTTTCATCGGTCCGTCCCCTTTTTCGGGAACGATCATTGGAGAGCAAAGAAGAAGCCATGCAGTAAGTTTTTGTTCAGCCGGGGTGGCGGCCACCCACCATGGAGCCCAACGAGGGGACGGGACAGGAACTCGCAAAGCAGACCTGCCCGCGCCAGCCGTACACCCCGACTATAACCAAATATGGCATAACGCAGGGTGGTTAGCCACACAAGGTTAACCCTCGCCGCCTGGAAGTAGGAAGAAACGAAGAAGGTAAGAGAAGACAGGACAGTTGTAAGAGAGAGGATAGGAAAGTGAAAGATGGAGGGGAGGACAGGAAAAGGCGACTGCCGATTTCCCCCGGGTGGGTCAGCCCGGAGGTGCCGTCTATGGGAAGCGTGGGCCAAAGTGGTGTGTTGCCTCCACCGAGGGGCCTTAAGGGTCCAAACACTCGGCATCGGCTCAACCAGCCTGCATAAGCGCCATCGAGGTTATGTAACACCAGCTGGAAGACAGGTAAATTCGCTGTTGCGAAGTTCGGAAGTACATATCAGAGCTCATCGCTAAGGTTTCTATATGCGTCGCAGCCGCTAACGCTGCCATAAGCGCCATCGAGGTTATGTAACACCAGCTGGAAGACAGGTAAATTCGCTGTTGCGAAGTTCGGAAGTATATATCAGAGCACGCTGCTAAGGTGACTACATGCGTCGCAGCCGCTAAGGCTGCATAAGCGCCATCGAGGATATGTAACGCCAGGCGGAAGACAGGTAAATTTGCAGCTGTGAAGTTCGGAATTATATATCAGAGCATGCCGCTATGGTGACTACATGCGTCGCAGCCGCTAAGGCTGCATAAGCGCCATCGAGGTTATGTAACACCAGCTGGAAGACAGGTAAATTCGCTGTTGCGAAGTTCGGAAGTATATATCAGAGCCCGCCGCTAAGGTTTCTATATGCGTCGCAGCCGCTAACGCTGCCATAAGCGCCATCGAGGTTATGTAACACCAGCTGGAAGACAGGTAAATTCGCTGTTGCGAAGTTCGGAAGTATATATCAGAGCACGCTGCTAAGGTGACTACATGCGTCGCAGCCGCTAAGGCTGCATAAGCGCCATCGAGGATATGTAACACCAGCTGGAAGACAGGTAAATTCGCTGTTGCGAAGTTCGGAAGTATATATCAGAGCCCGCCGCGAAGGTTTCTATATGCGTCGCAGCCGCTAACGCTGCCATAAGCGCCATCGAGGTTATGTAACACCAGCTGGAAGACAGGTAAATTCGCTGTTGCGAAGTTCGGAAGTATATATCAGAGCACGCTGCTAAGGTGACTACATGCGTCGCAGCCGCTAAGGCTGCATAAGCGCCATCGAGGATATGTAACGCCAGGCGGAAGACAGGTAAATTTGCAGCTGTGAAGTTCGGAATTATATATCAGAGCACGCCGCTATGGTGACTACATGCGTCGCAGCCGCTAAGGCTGCATAAGCGCCATCGAGGTTATGTAACACCAGCTGGAAGACAGGTAAATTCGCTGTTGCGAAGTTCGGAAGTATATATCAGAGCCCGCCGCTAAGGTGACTACATGCGTCGCAGCCGCTAAGGCTGCATAAGCGCCATCGAGGATATGTAACGCCAGGCGGAAGACAGGTAAATTTGCAGCTGTGAAGTTCGGAATTATATATCAGAGCACGCCGCTATGGTGACTACATGCGTCGCAGCCGCTAAGGCTGCATAAGCGCCATCGAGGTTATGTAACACCAGCTGGAAGACAGGTAAATTCGCTGTTGCGAAGTTCGGAAGTATATATCAGAGCCCGCCGCTAAGGTTTCTATATGCGTCGCAGCCGCTAACGCTGCCATAAGCGCCATCGAGGTTATGTAACACCAGCTGGAAGACAGGTAAATTCGCTGTTGCGAAGTTCGGAAGTATATATCAGAGCACGCTGCTAAGGTGACTACATGCGTCGCAGCCGCTAAGGCTGCATAAGCGCCATCGAGGATATGTAACACCAGCTGGAAGACAGGTAAATTCGCTGTTGCGAAGTTCGGAAGTATATATCAGAGCCCGCCGCTAAGGTTTCTATATGCGTCGCAGCCGCTAACGCTGCCATAAGCGCCATCGAGGTTATGTAACACCAGCTGGAAGACAGGTAAATTCGCTGTTGCGAAGTTCGGAAGTATATATCAGAGCACGCTGCTAAGGTGACTACATGCGTCGCAGCCGCTAAGGCTGCATAAGCGCCATCGAGGATATGTAACGCCAGGCGGAAGACAGGTAAATTTGCAGCTGTGAAGTTCGGAATTATATATCAGAGCACGCCGCTATGGTGACTACATGCGTCGCAGCCGCTAAGGCTGCATAAGCGCCATCGAGGTTATGTAACACCAGCTGGAAGACAGGTAAATTCGCTGTTGCGAAGTTCGGAAGTATATATCAGAGCCCGCCGCTAAGGTGACTACATGCGTCGCAGCCGCTAAGGCTGCATAAGCGCCATCGAGGATATGTAACGCCAGGCGGAAGACAGGTAAATTTGCAGCTGTGAAGTTCGGAATTATATATCAGAGCACGCCGCTATGGTGACTACATGCGTCGCAGCCGCTAAGGCTGCATAAGCGCCATCGAGGTTATGTAACGCCAGGCGGAAGACAGGTAAATTCGCTGTTGCGAAGTTCGGAAGTATATATCAGAGCCCGCCGCTAAGGTTTCTATATGCGTCGCAGCCGCTAACGCTGCCATAAGCGCCATCGAGGTTATGTAACACCAGCTGGAAGACAGGTAAATTCGCTGTTGCGAAGTTCGGAAGTATATATCAGAGCACGCCGCTAAGGTGACTACATGCGTCGCAGCCGCTAAGGCTGCATAAGCGCCATCGAGGATATGTAACGCCAGGCGGAAGACAGGTAAATTTGCAGCTGTGAAGTTCGGAATTATATATCAGAGCACGCCGCTATGGTGACTACATGCGTCGCAGCCGATAAGGCTGCATAAGCGCCATCGAGGTTATGTAACGCCAGGCGGAAGACAGGTAAATTCGCTGTTGCGAAGTTCGGAAGTATATATCAGAGCCCGCCGCTAAGGTTTCTATATGCGTCGCAGCCGCTAACGCTGCCATAAGCGCCATCGAGGTTATGTAACACCAGCTGGAAGACAGGTAAATTCGCTGTTGCGAAGTTCGGAAGTATATATCAGAGCACGCTGCTAAGGTGACTACATGCGTCGCAGCCGCTAAGGCTGCATAAGCGCCATCGAGGATATGTAACGCCAGGCGGAAGACAGGTAAATTTGCAGCTGTGAAGTTCGGAATTATATATCAGAGCACGCCGCTATGGTGACTACATGCGTCGCAGCCGCTAAGGCTGCATAAGCGCCATCGAGGTTATGTAACACCAGCTGGAAGACAGGTAAATTCGCTGTTGCGAAGTTCGGAAGTATATATCAGAGCCCGCCGCTAAGGTTTCTATATGCGTCGCAGCCGCTAACGCTGCCATAAGCGCCATCGAGGTTATGTAACACCAGCTGGAAGACAGGTAAATTCGCTGTTGCGAAGTTCGGAAGTTTATATCAGAGCACGCTGCTAAGGTGACTACATGCATCGCACCCGCTAAGGCTGCATAAGCGCCATCGAGGATATGTAACGCCAGGCGGAAGACAGGCAAATTTGCAGCTGTGAAGTTCGGAATTATATATCAGAGCACGCCGCTATGGTGACTACATGCGTCGCAGCCGCTAAGGCTGCATAAGCGCCATCGAGGTTATGTAACACCAGCTGGAAGACAGGTAAATTCGCTGTTGCGAAGTTCGGAAGTATATATCAGAGCCCGTCGCTAAGGTTTCTATATGCGTCGCAGCCGCTAACGCTGCCATAAGCGCCATCGAGGTTATGTAACACCAGCTGGAAGACAGGTAAATTCGCTGTTGCTAAGTTCGGAAGTATATATCAGAGCACGCTGCTAAGGTGACTACATGCGTCGCAGCCGCTAAGGCTGCATAAGCGCCATCGAGGATATGTAACGCCAGGCGGAAGACAGGTAAATTTGCAGCTGTGAAGTTCGGAATTATATATCAGAGCACGCCGCTATGGTGACTACATGCGTCGCAGCCGCTAAGGCTGCATAAGCGCCATCGAGGTTATGTAACACCAGCTGGAAGACAGGTAAATTCGCTGTTGCGAAGTTCGGAAGTATATATCAGAGCCCGCCGCTAAGATTTCTATATGCGTCGCAGCCGCTAACGCTGCCATAAGCGCCATCGAGGTTATGTAACACCAGCTGGAAGACAGGTAAATTCGCTGTTGCGAAGTTCGGAAGTATATATCAGAGCACGCTGCTAAGGTGACTACATGCGTCGCAGCCGCTAAGGCTGCATAAGCGCCATCGAGGATATGTAACACCAGCTGGAAGACAGGTAAATTCGCTGTTGCGAAGTTCGGAAGTATATATCAGAGCACGCTGCTAAGGTGACTACATGCGTCGCAGCCGCTAAGGCTGCATAAGCGCCATCGAGGATATGTAACGCCAGGCGGAAGACAGGTAAATTTGCAGCTGTGAAGTTCGGAATTATATATCAGAGCACGCCGCTATGGTGACTACATGCGTCGCAGCCGCTAAGGCTGCATAAGCGCCATCGAGGTTATGTAACACCAGCTGGAAGACAGGTAAATTCGCTGTTGCGAAGTTCGGAAGTATATATCAGAGCCCGCCGCTAAGGTTTCTATATGCGTCGCAGCCGCTAACGCTGCCATAAGCGCCATCGAAGTTATGTAACACCAGCTGGAAGACAGGTAAATTCGCTGTTGCGAAGTTCGGAAGTATATATCAGAGCCCGCCGCTAAGGTGACTACATGCGTCGCAGCCGCTAAGGCTGCATAAGCGCCATCGAGGATATGTAACGCCAGGCGGAAGACAGGTAAATTTGCCGCTGTGAAGTTCGGAATTATATATCAGAGCACGCCGCTATGGTGACTACATGCGTCGCAGCCGCTAAGGCTGCATAAGCGCCATCGAGGTTATGTAACACCAGCTGGAAGACAGGTAAATTCGCTGTTGCGAAGTTCGGAAGTATATATCAGAGCCCGCCGCTAAGGTTTCTATATGCGTCGCAGCCGCTAACGCTGCCATAAGCGCCATCGAGGTTATGTAACACCAGCTGGAAGACAGGTAAATTCGCTGTTGCGAAGTTCGGAAGTATATATCAGAGCACGCTGCTAAGGTGACTACATGCGTCGCAGCCGCTAAGGCTGCATAAGCGCCATCGAGGATATGTAACGCCAGGCGGAAGACAGGTAAATTTGCAGCTGTGAAGTTCGGAATTATATATCAGAGCACGCCGCTATGGTGACTACATGCGTCGCAGCCGCTAAGGCTGCATAAGCGCCATCGAGGTTATGTAACACCAGCTGGAAGACAGGTAAATTCGCTGTTGCGAAGTTCGGAAGTATATATCAGAGCCCGCCGCTAAGGTTTCTATATGCGTCGCAGCCGCTAACGCTGCCATAAGCGCCATCGAGGTTATGTAACACCAGCTGGAAGACAGGTAAATTCGCTGTTGCGAAGTTCGGAAGTATATATCAGAGCCCGCCGCTAAGGTGACTACATGCGTCGCAGCCGCTAAGGCTGCATAAGCGCCATCGAGGATATGTAACGCCAGGCGGAAGACAGGTAAATTTGCAGCTGTGAAGTTCGGAATTATATATCAGAGCACGCCGCTATGGTGACTACATGCGTCGCAGCCGCTAAGGCTGCATAAGCGCCATCGAGGTTATGTAACACCAGCTGGAAGACAGGTAAATTCGCTGTTGCGAAGTTCGGAAGTATATATCAGAGCCCGCCGCTAAGGTGACTACATGCGTCGCAGCCGATAAGGCTGCATAAGCGCCATCGAGGATATGTAACGCCAGGCGGAAGACAGGTAAATTTGCAGCTGTGGAGTTCGGAATTATATATCAGAGCACGCCGCTATGGTGACTACATGCGTCGCAGCCGCTAAGGCTGCATAAGCGCCATCGAGGTTATGTAACACCAGCTGGAAGACAGGTAAATTCGCTGTTGCGAAGTTCGGAAGTATATATCAGAGCCCGCCGCTAAGGTTTCTATATGCGTCGCAGCCGCTAACGCTGCCATAAGCGCCATCGAGGTTATGTGTGTTGTGTTGTGTTGGGTTTTTTGGCGCATAAGCAACTAAGGCTATCATGCGCCACGAGCAAGGTGAAAGTTTTGTTTTGCAAGAAATGGGAAAATGAGTGTGTTAAAAACTAATTTGTTTAAAAATCTCCTTTTAAAAGCTTGGGTTGTTTTAGATCCAATGGCGCTTAAGCTGCCAACACCATGATGTGCTTAGCACAAGGTTTCAGTTTCTCTTAGTGACGTATGTTTCATTTTTTCCTACAGTTTGTGTAAAACATTTGCTTCCCTTATGAAACTAAAAACACAAGATAAATCAACAAGTCCATCATCATCTAAAATCAGTTTAGGGTGAAAAGGAATGTATTCTTTGTAAAACTTTGCAAAAAATTTTTTTCTTATCCTTTCAAGACTTGCGCATGTGAAAAAAATGTGGTTAATAGTTAGTTCCTCTCCGCATTTTTCGCATCGTGGTTTCTCTTCTTTTTTCAACAAAAAATTGTGTGTCAGGTGCGTGTGTCCAATGCGGAGACGGCATAGGATCACTTCTATAAAACGCTCCTTATGCCGGCACGACATCCATTCTCCCAAAATGGGCTTTACCAAGTGTAGTTTATTTCCCACTTCACTGTCCCAGGCAGACTGCCATTTTTCTTTTAATTTGAGATGTACAAGTTTCGTACAGTCTTTGTAAGGTATGCTTATGCTCTTTATTTGCTTGTCGCGGGCTTCAGCAGCACATGTGTCTGCTCTGTCATTGCCTTTAATGCCCACGTGACTCGGGACCCAGCAGAATTTTACGTTGTATCCTCGAGCTATGGCTGTTGTTATATTGTGTATTATGTTTCCAAGTAAAGGAGCAGCTGCATTTCTGGAATTTAGAGCTGTGAGAACACTTAGAGAGTCTGTAAATATAATGCTGTTTATGACATTCTCTTTTAATATTTTCTCTACGGCAACAGAAATGGCATAGGATTCAGCAGTGAAAATAGACGCACAGTGTGGAAGTCTTATGATTTCCACAGAATCTCCTTGCACAACTGCACTTCCAGTGTACACAGCAGTTTTAGATCCATCGGTATAAAAGTCTGTGAAGTTTTTGTACTTTTCCTGCAAATTTAGGAATTCCTGAATAATGTGCTCTTGTGGGGTTTTGGTTTTTGGAAACTGTGTGAGAGTGAGGTCACAGATTTCAGGAAGACTGTACCATGGAGGTAGAGGGCTGTTGTTTTGTGCGACATCAGGCAAGGTGTCCAGGACCTGCAACTCACTGCACATGCTTTCGAATCGCATGATCAGTGGCCTTGTTGCTTTGGGTTTATTTGTGAAAATTAATCGAGAGGGGCAAGTCGTGACAACTGGATAACAGAGGTGTTTTTTCTGTGACCTTATTCTTAGAATGTAAGCACACGTGAGGGCTATTCGTCTGTCTTCCAGTGAAGGCTCATTTGTTTCTACATACAGGCTGCTTATAGGGGATGTTCTGTATGCACCGCATGCAAGGCGCAGACCTAAGTTATGTACAGGGTCCAGTTTTTTTAGATATGAAGGCCTAGCTGAACCGTACACTATACTCCCATAGTCCACGCGGGAGCGTACAACAGAACGGTATACATGTAAAAGACATGCCCTGTCGGAACCCCAATGTTTCCGCGAAAGAACTTTCAGTATGTTAAGAGATTTTGAGGCTTTCTTTTTTAGTGTGTTTATGTGAGGTAGAAATGTGAGTTTTTTATCGAAAGTAATGCCTAGGAATTTGTGCTCTTCTTTAACTGGTAATTCGGTTCTATTTAAGTGCAAGACAGGGTTGTTCTGAATACCCCGTTTGAGTGAAAACATAACTGCCACCGTCTTTTGGGGGGAAAACTGAAACCCATTTTTGTCGGCCCATGCCACTAGTTTATTTATTGTTATTTGTATTTGTCTCTCACACGTTGATATATTGGAAGAGGTGCAGGCTATCTGGAGGTCATCTACGTAGAGTGAACACATAATGGAATTTGGGATTTCATTGGTAATGGAATTGATTTTTACAACAAAAAGCGTTGTGCTTAGAATGCACCCCTGAGGTACCCCATTCTCCTGAATGAAGCTTGTCGACAAGGTGGTACCGAGGCGCACTTGGAATGAACGATGTGAAAGAAAGTCTTTTAAAACACTGAGCATTCGACCACGGATGCCCAAAGCTGCTAGATCACGTAGGATGCCGAATCTCCAAGTTGTATCATATGCTTTTTCTAGATCGAAGAAAACAGCGAGACAATGCTGTCTATGTATAAACGCCTCGCGGACAGTGTTTTCGAGGCGTACTAGGTGGTCCGTAGTTGAGCATCCTTTCTTAAAACCGCACTGATGAATATTAAGAAGTTTACTTGATTCTAAAATATAGGTTAATCTAGTGTTTAAAATACTTTCAAAAGATTTTGCTAAACAACTAGTTAGGGCTATAGGCCTGTAACTCCCAGGACAGGTCGGCGGCTTGCCGGGTTTTAGGAACGGCACAATTATGGCTCTTTTCCAAGTCTCCGGTATTTTAGCTAGTACCCAGATTTTGTTAAAAAACTTTAGAAGCGCTTCTACAGATGCTTCTGATAGATGGGCGAGCATCTCATAATGAATCTCATCAGGACCAGGTGCAGTTTTTTTACCGCAAGCGAGAACATCTTTCAGTTCTTGCAGCGTAATCAGCCTATTGTAAGGTGTGTTCGTGCTGCCCCTCGTAGGAAGTCTATATTTTTCAATCCTGTCCTTGTACTTTAAGAATGTTTTTGTATAGTGTGCAGAACTCGAAATTTTGTGGAAATGCACACCTAATATATTAGCTTGTTCTTCGATGCTTGTCTGTGTATTAGGAGCTGTGAGGATTGGAATTGTGAATGGGGAGAAGCTGCCATTTAGTTTATGAATTTGTTCCCACATTTTTTTTGATGTTGTGGAGCTGTTTATAGTATTGTATTGTATTGTATTGGGGTTTTATGGCGCATAAGCAACTGAGGCTATCATGCGCCAAGAGCAAGGTTAAAATCTGTTCTTATTTGAAAAGGGGAAGAAGGTTCGTTTAAGTTTACAGTTTATTCAGAACGTCTGCTTCTTTTAAAAAACTAAGAACACATGTTAAGTTTATTATTGCTCTTTCTCCTAAAAGTAATTTGGGATGGAAAGGGATGGCATGATCATAAAAAATAGTGAAATGCTTTCTCCGTAGTGTCTCTAGTTTTGGGCATGCAATCAGGATGTGGTTGACTGTGAGTACTTCTCCGCATTCTCCACACGTAGGCTTATCTTGTTTCATTAGTAGAAAATTATGTGTGAGATGTGTGTGCCCGATACGCAGACGGCATACTGTAACCTCCATGAAGCGTTCCTGATGAGTGCTTGTTTCCCATTCTTCTATTATAGGCTTTACGAGGTGCAATTTATTACTTTCCTGGTTATTCCATATAGACTGCCATATATCCTTTTGTTTCCGTTTAATTAACTTTATGCAATCCTTATAAGGTATGTTTACTTTCTCTATTTCTTTCCTGCCTGCTTGAGCAGCACACACGTCCGCTCTCTCATTTCCTTCAATGCCCATGTGGCTTGGAACCCAACAGAATATTATGTTATGTCCTTGGGCTGATATCTTTATTACATCGTGTATTATGTTACCGAGTAATGGCATGACTGCATTTCTGGAGTTTAGAGCTGTGAGCACACTCAGTGAATCTGTATAGATAACACTGTTCTCAGTACCCTCGTACACAATTTTTGCTACAGCTACCCGGACAGCATAACACTCGGCTGCAAATACTGATGCACATTGAGGAAGTCGAATAATTTTTTCGGAGTTCCGATCCACTACAGCGCAGCCCACATAGAAGGCAGTTTTTGATCCGTCTGTGTAAAACTCTGTGCATTTGCTGTATTTCTCTTTTAGTGCGTGATATTCTTGTAATATATGTTCTGTAGGAGTTTCGCTCTTTTTGAACTGTGTAAGAGTGAGGTCACAGACTGTTGGAAAGTTGTACCATGGGGCCAGAGGCCTATTTTCTTGAGCGACATCAGGCAAGGTGTCCAGAATATGGAGCTCACGGCAAATGTCTTCAAATCGCATTATCAATGGTCTTGTTGTCTGAGGCTTATTTGAGAATATTGTTCGGGAGGGGCAAGTTGTGACAATCGGGTAACAGATGTGTTTTTTCCGTGTCCTTATTTTGAGGACATATGCGCATGTAAGTAAAGCTCGTCTATCTTTCAGAGAAGGCTCGTTAGTTTCAACATAGAGGCTATGCACAGGAGACGTTCTGTATGCACCACAAGCAAGGCGGAGGCCTAAGTTATGCACTGGGTCTAATTTCTTTAAATATGATTGCCTAGCTGCTCCATAGACTATGCTTCCATAGTCCAAGGAGGAGCGCACAACGGAGCGATATATATGCAAAAGGCATGCCCTATCAGATCCCCAATGTTTGCGTGAAAGGACTTTTAGGATGTTTAGGGATTTGGAGGCTTTCTTCTTTAGTGCTTGTATGTGAGGGAGAAAAGTGAGTTTTTTGTCAAAAGTAATGCCCAAGAATTTATGGTTATTGTTTATGGGCAATTTGATTTCATTTAGGTGTAAGGTAGGATTGGGCTGTATGCCTCGTTTGAGCGAGAACATAACTGCCACTGTCTTCTGCGGGGAAAATTTAAACCCATTTTCACTGGCCCATTTTGTTAGCTTATTTATTGTTAATTGGATCTGTCTCTCACATGTGGACATGTTGCATGACGTGTAGGCTATTTGAAGGTCGTCCACATAGAGTGAATACATTATGGAATTTGGTATTACTTTACTGATCGAATTCATTTTTACCACGAAAAGTGTGGTGCTTAAAATGCACCCTTGGGGCACACCATTCTCCTGCAGGAAGGTTCTTGATAAAGTGGTCCCAAGACGTACTTGAAACGACCGATGTGACAAAAAGTCACTTAAAACCTTTAGCATTCTGCCACATATGCCTAGATCTGCTAGGTCGCGCAATATCCCATACCTCCAAGCCGTATCATATGCTTTCTCAAGGTCAAAGAAAACGGCAAGGCAATGCTGTCGGTGTATAAAAGCCTCTCTGATAGTGTTTTCAAGACGTACGAGATGGTCAGTTGTTGAGCATCCCTTTTTAAAACCGCACTGATGAATGTTTAAAAGTTGATGAGATTCTAAAACAAAAGTTAGTCTGATGTTTAAAACACTTTCAAATGATTTTGCTAAACAGCTGGTGAGAGCAATGGGCCTATAACTACCAGGAGATGTCGGCTCCTTTCCGGGTTTTAAAAAAGGTATGACAACAGCTTTTTTCCACGCCTCTGGCAATTTTCCTAGGACCCATATTTTGTTAAAAAAATTTAATAGTGCCTCTATGGCAGGTTCGGATAAGTGGGCGAGCATTTTGTAGTGAATTTGGTCAGGACCAGGTGCAGTTTGTTTACCGGCAGCTAGGACATTTTTTATTTCTTGTAGTGTAATTAAGCTATTATAGGGTTCTTTTGTACCACTACTTGTAGGGAGTTTTTGTTTCTCTGCTGTGTTTTTGTGTTTTAGGAATGTTTTAGTGTAGTGTGATGAACTGGAAACTTCAGAAAAGTATTCACCTAAAATGTCGGCCTGTTCTTGTATAGTTGTCTGTACTCCGGGGGCTGTTAGAAGGGGAATGGTAAATGGAGAGTAGCTGCCATTTAGCTTTCTAACCTGTTCCCACATTTGTTTTGTTGTTGTTGAGCTATTTATAGAAGTTACATAGTTTTGCCAGGAGGCTTTTTCGGCGTGGCGGCGGATGTAGCGGGCTTTTGCTCTTGCTTTTTTAAACTTGACGAAATTGTCCTGTGTTGGGTATCTGCGAAAAATTCCCCATGTTTTGTTTTGTTCTTTTTTTGCTTGTTTACATTCTTTTGAATACCAGGTTTTGTGATTTTGTTTCACCACTCCTGAGGACTGAGGAATTGCTATATGTGCTGCAGTAAGGATACAATTTGTGTAAGCATCGTTTAGTTCATCTATATTATATTTATCTAGAGTAATTTTTTCTAGGCTGGCCTTCTCTCGGAACAGTGCCCAATCGGCTAAATGCAGCTTCCAGCGTCGCGGCTTGGATGGAATGATTTGTGGTGAAGATGTTAAGCTGATTAGTATAGGTAAGTGATCACTTCCGTGTGGATTATCTAAAACGTCCCATTTAAAATCTGTAAAAATTGATGGTGAGCTGAGGGATAAATCAATACAGCTCATTTTGCCTGAACTAGATGAACAGTAGGTTGGTTTTCCGGTGTTAAGAAGACAGATATTATTACATAGTATACAATCCTCGATGATTTCGCCTCTCGTATCTGTTTTTCTACTGCCCCAAAGGATGGAATGTGCATTAAAATCTCCTACTATTAAAAATGGCTCTGGAAGCTGCTTTAAAAGGTCTTCTAATTCATAACTACTAAATTTAAGGTGCGGCTCTAAGTATATGCAGCACACAGTTATAGTTTTAAAAGCCTGTAAGGTTACCGCTATAGCTTCAAACTTAGTTTTTAGTTTGTATTCTCG
The DNA here is from genome assembly GCF_055883805.1 of Amblyomma maculatum. Taxonomy (NCBI): domain Eukaryota; kingdom Metazoa; phylum Arthropoda; class Arachnida; order Ixodida; family Ixodidae; genus Amblyomma; species Amblyomma maculatum. Next base: position 169,340,292 of record NC_139353.1, on the reverse strand, counting down.
AACTGCTATTCCATTTTTTACTACTATGGCAACGCCACCTGAGAGCCTGAGAGCTTGCTCTCGGTCGCGACGGAAGACTGTATAGTTTTTGAGTATGTTCTTATGTTTGGGACCTAAATTTGTCTCTTGCAAACACAAGGCTAGTGGTGAGTGAGTGGCCAATAAGTGTTTTATGTCATTTATATTAGTTAAAAGTCCTCTGCAGTTCCATTGTAAGAAAGCCATTTTGTATTAAATGAGTAGAGCAAGTTAAGTTTTGTTTTCAGGCCCTCTGATTCGGGGCTTTTCTCGTTTTTGTCTATCCAAGGAGCTGTGCCGTCCGTCTGACGTCGACGGCACAGGACTGCCTTGGCTTGTGTCCATCGCGTCTTCTGACACGCTGGACGCCCGTGCGGACCGCACAGGTGCGTTTGTATTTCCCCTCACCGCATGGTGGGAGGCCTTGAGGCCGGCTGACCTGGGGGTCTGCGCAGCCTGTTTTTCTGGTGGTGGTGCAGCGCTGGCCGCAGCCACCAAGGGCACGGATGGCCCTGCTCCCGGTTCACTGTGTGAAACCTGGGCAGGTGCCAGAGTCTGTTGTGGCTCAGTGCCCTGTTGTGCCACAACAGAATAGGCCGGTTTTTTTGACAGAACACGATTTCGTGCTTCCCGGAAAGTTATGTTTTCTTTGACCTTGATGGTAATGATTTCCTTTTCCTGTTTCCATATTGGGCATGTGCGTGAATAGGCAGGATGACTACCCTCACAGTTGGCACACAAGTGTGTCTGAACCTCACATTTTTGGGAATCGTGTTCATGGGAAGCACATTTTGCGCATCTCGGCTGGCCACGGCAGGTCTGGGAGCCGTGACCATAGCGTTGGCACTTGAAACAGCGGCGAGGATTTGGAATATATTTCCTGAGTTGAAGTTTCACATAACCTATTTCGACTGATTCGGGGAGGATACTTTGTGCAAATGTCAGGACAAGGTGCTTGGTCGGAATCTCTTTGTCATCGCGCCTCATTTTTATTCTGTAAACATCTGTTACGTTTTGGTCTCTGAGGCCTTCTAGAAGTTCCTCTTCGGTTAAGGATCTGAGGTCATCGTCAGAGATAACTCCGCGGACAGTGTTCAGAGAACGGTGTGGACTGATGGTCACTGGGATTTCTCCAAAAGACTTTAATGTGGACAGTTTTTCATGTTGATGGTTATAGAAGATTTCCAACAGAAGGTCTCCGTTCGGAAGTTTCTTTACGTTGTAACCCTGACCTATTACTTCTGTCAGTGTCTTGGTCACTATGAAAGGTGAGATTTGTCTAGCCGTTTTCTCAGCGTTGTCACTGTGTACTACATGAAATCGTGGGAACCTGTTTGGGTTTTTCAGAAAGAATTTAGAGGTTTCGTCGGTGCGACCCCTTTTTCGGGATCGATCATGTGAGAGTAAAGAAGCCATAAAATAATGTTGACGTTCGGCCAGGGTGGCGGCCGCCCACCACCGAGCCCAACAAGGGGACGGGACGGGAGCTTCCGAGAAAGTCCAGCCCACGCCAGCCTTACACCCTGACTATAACCAAATATGGCATAACACAGGGTGGTTAGCCACACAAGGTTAACCCTTGCCGCCTGGAAAATGAAAAATCCAAGAAAAGAGGAGGAGACAGGAAAGTTGTAAGCAAGAGGACAGGAAAGCAAAAGATGGAGGGGAGGACAGGAAAAGGCGACTGCCGATTTCCCACGGTCGGGTCAGGCCGGAGGTGCCGTCTGTGGGAAGCGTGGGCCAAAGTGGTGTGTTGCCTCCGCCGAGGGGCCTTAAAGGTCCAAACACTCGGCATCGGCTCAACCACCAGGATCCCCTTTTCCCCAGACACGGCGATGCCACGCACGGCTAAGCGTGGGTGCTCGGGGTCCGTGGTGTCGCACAGTACACGCAAACATCTGCTTTAGCAGATGCCCCCTGCGGGGGAGCTGTTTATAGATGTAACATACTTCTGCCATGATTTTTTTTCGGCATTACGACGAATATATCGAGCTTTGGCTCTTGCTTTTTTAAAAACTGTCAGATTTTCATATGTTGGGTATCTCCGAAAAATACCCCAGGCTTTATTTTTTGTTCTTTTTTGGCTTCTTTACAGTCCTGTGTCCACCAGACTTTGTGGTTTTGGTGCACTACTCCTGTGGATTGGGGAATGGATAGACGTGCTGCCGCAAGAATGCATGCTGTAAATATTTCATTCATTTTGTCTATATCAATTTTCTCTGAATAAATTTCATTTAGACTGGCTTCTTGCCTGAACAAAGACCAGTCAGCTAAATGCAGTTTCCACCGCCTGGGTTTTGTCGGGATGACTGATGGTGAGGATGATAAGCTGATCATGACAGGAAGATGGTCGCTTCCGTACGGATTATTTAAAACTTCCCATTTAAAATCTGTAAAAATAGAAGGTGAACTAAAAGACAGATCTAAACAACTCGCTTTGCCTGTGGCTGGGGAGTAGTATGTTGGATTGCCAGAGTTTAGGAGACACACATTGCTGCATAAAATAAAATCTTCTATAAGCTGACCACGAGTATCTGTTTGCTCGCTGCCCCAAAGACACGAATGAGCATTAAAATCACCAACTAAAAGATACGGCTCGGGAAGCTGTTGTAAAAGGTCTTCTAAATCATCTAGTGTTATCTTCATGTGTGGTTGGAGGTATACTGAACATACTGTGATGGTTTTATGTGTTAATAATGTGGCTGCTACCGCTTCAAGTCTGGTATTAAGAGTCAGCTCCTGAGCAGCGATTCCAGTTTTCACGACGATGGCTACACCACCCGAGAGTCTGCTGGACAGCTCCCGGTCCCGGCGGATGATTTTATAATTTTTAAGGAAATTTTTGTTCTGAGGACCTAAGTTGGTTTCCTGGAGACACAAAGCCAATGGGGAGAATGTAGCCAGGATGTCCTTTATGTCGCTGTAATTATTTAGTAGTCCTCTACAATTCCAATGTATTATACAAGCCATCTTATTTTATGAAAAATGTGAAAAACTAGCTTAGGTTTTTTTTTGGCCCAACGACTCGGGGCCTGTCTTTTTTTTGACGGTCTAAGCTGTGCCGTCGTCCGTCTGACGTCGAAGGCACAGCCCTACCGGGGCTCGTGTCCATTGCCTCCTCTTCAGAGGCAGCGGAGGAGCGCGCCCCAGATAAGTGTTCTTTCGTGTTAGGCCTCGCCTCATGAGGAGAGACCTTCAGGTTTGTCAACCCGGAGGGCTGCATAGCCTTCTTTTGAGATGGAGGTGGGGGAGCAGCATGAGCCACTTCCACCTGGGGCGCGGGTAGCCCTGCCCGAGGCTCACTCTGTGTGGCCTGGGCAGGTGCTATATGTTGGTGTGGCACCCCGCGCTGTTGTGCCATACCAGAATAACTTGGTTTTGCAGTGAACTGAAAAGCAGGAGTAGTGGCCAGTTTTTGTCGCGCTTCTTTATATGACAAGTTTTCTTTTGTTTTGATAGTGATTACTTCTTTTTCAGTTTTCCACGTGGGGCAAGACCTTGAATAAGCAGGGTGTTCTCCTTCACAGTTAGCACACTGCAATGTGGTTTCGGTGCATTCATCAGTTGAGTGTTCTTTTGAAGCGCATTTCGCACAAGTTCGGCGACCGCGACAACTCTGTGAGCCGTGGCCGAATTTCTGGCAGTTAAAGCATCGTCTAGGGTTCGGTATATAATGTCTTACACTTATCTTCAGGTAGCCTACTTCAATGGTGTCAGGGAGAGCACTGGAAGCAAATGTAAGGACAATGTGCTTTGTCGGGATTTCTTTGTTTTCTTTTCTTATCTTAATCCTCTGGACATTTACAACGTTCTGATCAGCAAGTCCTTCTAACAGTTCTTTTTCTGTCAAGTGTATGAAATCATTTTCTGAAATCACACCTCGGACAGTGTTCAGTGATCGATGAGCAGTGATCGAGACAGGTATGTCCCCGATACACTCAATGTTGGACAGTTTCAAGTATTGCATGTAGTCTTTCAATTCAAGCAGTAGGTCTCCACTTGCCAGTTTTTTCACCTTGTAACCTGTACCTAGTGCACTTGTCAGTGATTTCTCAACTATGAATGGGGAGATAATTCTCGCTGATTTTTGCTCTTCTTCACTATGTATCACATAGTACTTTGGGAAGACTTCTTTGTTTTTTTGGAAAAATTCATGGGTTACATCGGTCCGCCCTCTTTTGAGAGGGCGATCAGTTCCAGAAAGAGAAGCAGCCATAAAATGTGATATTTTTCGGCCAAAGTGGCAGCCACCCACCATGGAGCCCAACAAGGGGACGGGAAAGGAGCTTGTACAAAGAGTCCTGGCCACGTCAGCTGTACACTCTGACTATAACCAAATACGGCGTAACGCAGGGTGGTTAGCCACACAAGGTTAACCCTCGCCGCCAGGAAAAAGGAAAAAGCGAGAAGGGAGGAGAAGACAGGAAAGTTCTGAGAAAGAGGATAGGAAAGTGAAAGATGGAGGGGAGGATAGGAAAAGGCGACTGCCGATTTCCTCCGGGTGGGTCAGCCCGAAGGTGCCGTCTATGGGAAGCGTGGGCCAAAGTGGTGTGTTGCCTCCACCGAGGGGCCTTAAGGGTCCAAACACTCGGCATTGGCTCAACCACCAGGATCCCCTTTTCCCCAGACACGACGATGCCACGCACGGCTAAGCGTGGGTGCTCGGGGTCCGTGGTAACACCAGCTGGAAGACAGGTAAATTCGCTGTTGCGAAGTTCGGAAGTATATATCAGAGCCCGCCGCTAAGGTGACTACATGCGTCGCAGCCGCTAAGGCTGCATAAGCGCCATCGAGGATATGTAACGCCAGGCGGAAGACAGGTAAATTTGCAGCTGTGAAGTTCGGAATTATATATCAGAGCACGCCGCTATGGTGACTACATGCGTCGCAGCCGCTAAGGCTGCATAAGCGCCATCGAGGTTATGTAACACCAGCTGGAAGACAGGTAAATTCGCTGTTGCGAAGTTCGGAAGTATATATCAGAGCCCGCCGCTAAGGTTTCTATATGCGTCGCAGCCGCTAACGCTGCCATAAGCGCCATCGAGGTTATGTAACACCAGCTGGAAGACAGGTAAATTCGCTGTTGCGAAGTTCGGAAGTATATATCAGAGCACGCTGCTAAGGTGACTACATGCGTCGCACCCGCTAAGGCTGCATAAGCGCCATCGAGGATATGTAACGCCAGGCGGAAGACAGGCAAATTTGCAGCTGTGAAGTTCGGAATTATATATCAGAGCACGCCGCTATGGTGACTACATGCGTCGCAGCCGCTAAGGCTGCATAAGCGCCATCGAGGTTATGTAACACCAGCTGGAAGACAGGTAAATTCGCTGTTGCGAAGTTCGGAAGTATATATCAGAGCCCGTCGCTAAGGTTTCTATATGCGTCGCAGCCGCTAACGCTGCCATAAGCGCCATCGAGGTTATGTAACACCAGCTGGAAGACAAGTAAATTCGCTGTTGCTAAGTTCGGAAGTATATATCAGAGCACGCTGCTAAGGTGACTACATGCGTCGCAGCCGCTAAGGCTGCATAAGCGCCATCGAGGATATGTAACGCCAGGCGGAAGACAGGTAAATTTGCAGCTGTGAAGTTCGGAATTATATATCAGAGCACGCCGCTATGGTGACTACATGCGTCGCAGCCGCTAAGGCTGCATGAGCGCCATCGAGGTTATGTAACACCAGCTGGAAGACAGGTAAATTCGCTGTTGCGAAGTTCGGAAGTATATATCAGAGCCCGCCGCTAAGGTTTCTATATGCGTCGCAGCCGCTAACGCTGCCATAAGCGCCATCGAGGTTATGTAACACCAGCTGGAAGACAGGTAAATTCGCTGTTGCGAAGTTCGGAAGTATATATCAGAGCACGCTGCTAAGGTGACTACATGCGTCGCAGCCGCTAAGGCTGCATAAGCGCCATCGAGGATATGTAACACCAGCTGGAAGACAGGTAAATTCGCTGTTGCGAAGTTCGGAAGTATATATCAGAGCACGCTGCTAAGGTGACTACATGCGTCGCAGCCGCTAAGGCTGCATAAGCGCCATCGAGGATATGTAACGCCAGGCGGAAGACAGGTAAATTTGCAGCTGTGAAGTTCGGAATTATATATCAGAGCACGCTGCTATGGTGACTACATGCGTCGCAGCCGCTAAGGCTGCATAAGCGCCATCGAGGTTATGTAACACCAGCTGGAAGACAGGTAAATTCGCTGTTGCGAAGTTCGGAAGTATATATCAGAGCCCGCCGCTAAGGTTTCTATATGCGTCGCAGCCGCTAACGCTGCCATAAGCGCCATCGAGGTTATGTAACACCAGCTGGAAGACAGGTAAATTCGCTGTTGCGAAGTTCGGAAGTATATATCAGAGCACGCTGCTAAGGTGACTACATGCGTCGCAGCCGCTAAGGCTGCATAAGCGCCATCGAGGATATGTAACACCAGCTGGAAGACAGGTAAATTCGCTGTTGCGAAGTTCGGAAGTATATATCAGAGCCCGCCGCTAAGGTTTCTATATGCGTCGCAGCCGCTAACGCTGCCATAAGCGCCATCGAGGTTATGTAACACCAGCTGGAAGACAGGTAAATTCGCTGTTGCGAAGTTCGGAAGTATATATCAGAGCACGCTGCTAAGGTGACTACATGCGTCGCAGCCGCTAAGGCTGCATAAGCGCCATCGAGGATATGTAACGCCAGGCGGAAGACAGGTAAATTTGCAGCTGTGAAGTTCGGAATTATATATCAGAGCACGCCGCTATGGTGACTACATGCGTCGCAGCCGCTAAGGCTGCATAAGCGCCATCGAGGTTATGTAACACCAGCTGGAAGACAGGTAAATTCGCTGTTGCGAAGTTCGGAAGTATATATCAGAGCCCGCCGCTAAGGTTTCTATATGCGTCGCAGCCGCTAACGCTGCCATAAGCGCCATCGAGGTTATGTAACACCAGCTGGAAGACAGGTAAATTCGCTGTTGCGAAGTTCGGAAGTATATATCAGAGCCCGCCGCTAAGGTGACTACATGCGTCGCAGCCGCTAAGGCTGCATAAGCGCCATCGAGGATATGTAACGCCAGGCGTGTTGTGTTGTGTTGTGTTGGGTTTAGTGGCGCATAAGCAACTTAGGCTATCATGCGCCAATTTCATGGTTAAGAGTGTTGTATTTATGTAATTTAATCTTACATTCTGTTTAGGACGTTTGCTTCTATTAAAAACCTGAAAACACAGGGCAAATCAACAAGCGCATTTTCACCTAAAAGCAAAGCTGGATGAAGAGGAATGTGTTGTTTGTAAAACTGTGTAAAATGTTTTTTCCTCAGTTGTTCAAGTTGTCTGCATGAGATTAAAATGTGGATGACTGTTAGCTCCTGTCCGCATGAATCACACAGGGGCTTATCCTGTTTAGTTAAAATGAAGCTATGTGTTAAATGTGTGTGTCCTATGCGAAGACGGCATAGAGCCACTTCTTTGGAACGTTCAAGATGGGTGCTCGATTTCCACTCTTCTATTACAGGCTTTATGAGGTGTAGCTTGTTATTTGTTTCAGTGTTCCAAGTGGACTGCCATTTTTGTATCAGTCTACTCTGTACCAATTTCATGCAGTCTTGAGATGGTATCTGCACTTGTTTTATTTTCTTGTCTCGAGCTTTGGCAGCGCACATATCTGCTTTTTCATTACCTCGGATTCCTACATGACTGGGTACCCAGCAAATTTTTATGCTTCGTCCTTCATCTGTAAGTGTTGCTATGCTGTGTATGATGTTTCCAAGTATTGGTATAACTGCATTTCTTGTGTGTAGGGCTGTGACTACACTTAGGGAATCTGTGTAAATAATACTTCTCCTGAGGTTTTCTTTCGTTATTTTCTCTATGGCAACAGAGACAGCATAGCATTCAGCAGTAAAGATGGACGCGCACTGTGGAAGTCTCATTATTTCCTCCCATTCGCCTTGAACAACTGCGCTTCCGACATAATGATCTGTTTTCGAGCCATCCGTGTAAAAGTCTGTGAAGTTACTGTATTTTTCTTTCAGCTGAAGGAATTCTTGTATGAAGTGCTCTTGTGGGGTTATTGTTTTTTGGAACTGTGTAAGAGAGAGGTCGCAAACTTCAGGGACCAGGTACCAAGGAGGCAGAGGGTTAGGTCTTTTGGCAATGCTAGGTAAACAATCCGGTAGCTCAACCTCTTGACACATTTGCTCAAATCTTAGGAGCAGTGGTCTCACTGCATTGGGTTTGTTGGTGAATAGTGTTCTAGAAGGGCATTTAGTTACTAGAGAATAGCAGATATGCTTTGGCAGAGATCTGATTTTAAATATATAGGCACATGTAAGTGAAGTTCTTCTGATTTCAAGAGGAGGTTCATTTGTTTCCACAAGCAGACTGGATATAGGAGAAGTTCGGTATGCTCCACATGAGAGTCGAAGTCCTGTGTTATGTACCGGGTCTAGTTTTTTTAAATATGATGGTCTAGCTGACCCATACACTATGCAGCCATAGTCTAAGGTGGAGCGTACGACAGATCTGTAAATGTGTTTAAGGCATGTCCTGTCAGCGCCCCAGTGTTTACGGGAAAGAACTTTTAGTATGTTTAGAGATTTGGAAGCCTTTTTCTTCAGGACATTTATATGAGGAAGAAAGGTGAGTTTTTTGTCAAAAGTTACGCCTAGAAATTTGTGTTCGTTTTTCACCGGTAATTTCGTTTTGTTCAGGTGTAGTGTAGGATCTGTTTGTAAGCCTCGTTTGAGAGAGAATAGGAGAGCCACTGTTTTTTGAGGAGAAAACTGAAATCCGTTTGTGTCTGCCCATGCTGCTAGTTTACTTATGGTCAACTGCACCTGTCTCTCACATGTAGATACGTTAGAGGATGTGTATGCAATCTGTAAATCGTCAACATAAGCTGAATACATTACGGATTTCGGGATAACTGTGCTTATGGAATTCATTTTTACTATAAAGAGAGTTGTGCTTAAGACGCATCCCTGTGGTACGCCATTCTCCTGTACAAAGTTCTTTGAAAAAGTTGAGCCCAAACGCACACGGAATGAGCGATTTGACAAGAAGTCCTTTAGACAGTTTAACATCCTACCACGTATGCCTAAATATGCTAGGTCACGGAGGATGCCAAACCTCCATGTAGTATCATACGCCTTTTCCATATCAAAGAAGACGGCAAGGCAGTGCTGTTTGTGAATAAATGCTTCACGAACAGTGTTTTCAAGGCGGACTAGATGGTCCGTGGTAGAACATGCTGTTTTGAACCCACATTGGTGTATGTCTAGAAGTTCTTGGGAATGAAGGACAAAGGCTAATCTGGTATTAAGAACACTTTCAAAAGACTTTGCTAGGCAACTTGTGAGAGCTATGGGTCTATAACTGCTGGGGGCCGTTGGTGGCTTTCCTGGTTTCAGGAAAGGCACAATAATAGCTTTTTTCCAGGCCTCAGGAATACTCCCGGATACCCATACTTTGTTGAAAAATTTCAGAAGTGCTTCTAATGCAGGTGTAGAAAGATGTGCTAGCATCTGATAGTGAATTTGATCTGGGCCAGGTGCAGTCTTCTTGCCGGCAGATAGAACAGTGTTTATTTCTTGTAGTGTTATTAACTTGTTGTATGTTTCATTAGTACTTCCACTTGTTGGCAGTTTTTGTTTTTCGGCCTTGTTTTTGTATGTTATAAAAGATTTTGGGTAGTGTAGTGAGCTTGAAATTGCAGAAAAATGATCGCCTAGAATATCTGCCTGTTCCTGTAAGTTTGTTTGGGTGCCAGGAGATGTTAGAAAGGGGACTGTGTACGGGGAGAAGTTGCCATCCAGTTTGTGAACAAGCTCCCACATTTTTTTCGATGTGATTGAGCTATTTATTGATGATATGTATTTTTGCCAAGAAGCCTTCTCAGCGTTTCGGCGGATGTACCGTGCCCTAGCTTTCGCCTGTTTGAATTTTACGAGGTTTTCGTTTGTAGGGTACCTGCGAAAGGTTCCCCAAGCTTTGTTTTGTTTCTTCTTTGCATCTCTGCACTCCTGAGAATACCAGACTTTGCGATTTTTCAGTACCACTCCTGAAGACTGTGGTATAGCTACAAGTGCTGCGTCAATGATGCAGGCCGTAAATTTTTCATTTATCTCGTCAACACTGAGTTTTTCGGAAAAGACCTTTTCCAGGCTGGCTTCAGACTGGAATAGAGCCCAGTTCGCAAGGTGCAGCTTCCACCGCTTGGGTTTGTTTAGAGTGATGGAGGGTGAGGGTGTTAGGCTGATAATGACAGGCAAATGATCACTTCCTAGAGGATTGTCAAAGACGTCCCATTTAAAATCATTAAAAATTGATGGGGAGCTAAATGATAAATCTAAAACGCTCATTTTCCCCGTGCTTGGGGAGCAGTATGTATGCTTTCCTGTATTTAGCAGGCAGACGTCATTGTATAATATAAAATCCTCTAATATACGACCTCTAGTGTCTGTCTGATCGCTTCTCCAAAAAGTGGAGTGCGCATTAAAATCTCCAACAACCAGATATGGTTCTGGCAGTTGTTCTAAAAGCTCTTCCAGATCATGAAGGGTTACAGTTAGGTGCGGTTGGAGATACAGTGAGCATATAGTTATTGTTTTATAATGAATGATAGAGACAGCAACAGCTTCGAACTTGGTTTTGAGGCTAATTTCACGTGTTGCTACTCCATTCTGCACTACAATAGCGACACCTCCAGATAACCTATTTGCTTCCTTTCGGTCGCAGCGAAAAATGTTGTGTCCTTTTAAAATGTTTTGGTGTGGTCCTAAGTTAGTTTCCTGTAGGCAAAGGGCTACAGGAGAAAATGAATGTAAAATGTCTTTTATATCGTTGTAGTTGTTTATGAGACCTCGGCAGTTCCAGTGTATGAGGAACGCCATTTTTTTTTTTTTTTGGAATGTACCTGAATTTAGGTTTCAGGTTTTTCTGGTCCTGTTATACGAGGGTTTTCTCTCCGTTTTCTTTCTAGAGAGTTATGCCGCCGCTGCAGCGTGGACGAGGAAGGGGTTGTGTCCATTGCCTCAGGGGCTTTGGACGTTTGGGGAGAGTTAGGAGTGTTGGTTGCAGGCTTCCCTTCTGGGGGAGAAGCCTTTTGGGCTGTTGGCTCTGGGGCCAGTGTGCCCTGTTTCTGCGATGGCAGGGCAGCTTTCGCTGCTTCTGCCTGGGGCAAAGATGGCCCTGCCTGAGGCTTACCCTCGGCGGAGACCAAATCCTGTTGTGGTGTGCTGCCCCCATGCTCCACCACATTGGAATAGTTCGGTTTGGCTGTGAACAAAAAAGTGCCCTGTTTAACAAGATATCGCTGTCGTGCCTCTTTAAACGTTATGTTTTCCTTGACTTTTATGGTAATGATGTCCTTCTCCTTCTTCCAAGAAGGACATGACCGTGAGTACGCGGCGTGTTCACCTGCACAGTTTGCGCAGTGTGGCGCAGCTTCACACTCGTCAGATTTGTGTTCATTTGAGGCACATTTTGCACATGTTTGTCGGCCACGGCAGCTCTGGGAGCCATGACCGAATCTTTGGCAGTTGAAACAACGTCTAGGGTTTGGAATGTAGGGCCGGATGTCTACTTTGATGTAACCGACTTCAATGGATTCAGGGAGTTTGCTGGAGTTGAAAGTCAGAACTATGTGCTTTGTTGGTATTTCTTGGTTGTTCTTCCGGATTTTGATCCTGTGTACACCGATCACATTTTGCTCAGAAAGACCTTCAAGAAGTTCTTCTTCGGTGAGTGACAGGAAGTCATTCTCTGATATCACGCCTTGGACTGTGTTCAAGGACCTGTGAGCACTGACTGTTATTGGGATATCCCCAAATGTTGTAAGTTGCTGAAGGTTGCTGTACTGGAGTTTGCTTTGCAGCTCAAGCAGGAGATCCCCGCTAGCCAGTTTACTAACTTTGTATCCTGGGCCTAGTATGGTTGTGAGAGACCTAGATACTGCAAAGGGGGATATTAGCCGAGCTTGTTTGGCAGGGCTTTCACTGTGGATCACATGATATTTAGGGAAAGTGTCATGTTTTGCTGAAAAGAACTGGGCTGATACATCGGTCCGCCTTTTCTTGGAAAGGCGATCAGTTTGTTTGGAGGAAGAAGCCATAAATAATGTATGATGTTCGGCCGCGGCGCCAGCCACCCACCATGGAGCCCAACGAGGGGACGGGGCAGGAATTGGCAGGCAAGTCCTGTCCACGTCAGCTGTACACCGTAACTATAACCTAATATGGCGTAACTCAGGGTAGTCAGCCACACAAGGTTAACCCTCGCCACCTGGAAGTAAGGAAAAACCGGAAGAGAGTAGAGGACAGGAGAGTTGTAGGATAGAAGATAGGAACGTGAAAGATGAAGGGGAGGATAGGAAAAGGCGACTGCCGATTTCCCCCGGGTGGGTCAGCCCGAAGGTGCCGTCTATGGGAAGCGTGGGCCAAAGTGGTGTGTTGCCTCCACCGAGGGGCCTTAAGGGTCCAAACACTCGGCATCGGCTCAACCACCAGGATCCCCTTTTCCCCAGACACGGCGATGCCACGCACGGCTAAGCGTGGGTGCTCGGGGTCCGTGGTGTCGCACAGTACACGCAAACATCTGCTTTAACAGATGCCCCTGCGGGGGTAACGCCAGGCGGAAGACAGGTAAATTTGCAGCTGTGAAGTTCGGAATTATATATCAGAGCACGCCGCTATGGTGACTACATGCGTCGCAGCCGCTAAGGCTGCATAAGCGCCATCGAGGTTATGTAACACCAGCTGGAAGACAGGTAAATTCGCTGTTGCGAAGTTCGGAAGTATATATCAGAGCCCGCCGCTAGGGTGACTACATGCGTCGCAGCCGCTAAGACTGCATAAGCGCCATCGAGGATATGTAACGCCAGGCGGAAGACAGGTAAATTCGCTGTTGCGAAGTTCGGAAGTATATATCAGAGCCCGCCGCTAAGGTTTCTATATGCGTCGCAGCCGCTAACGCTGCCATAAGCGCCATCGAGGTTATGTAACACCAGCTGGAAGAGAGGTAAATTCGCTGTTGCGAAGTTCGGAAGTATATATCAGAGCACGCTGCTAAGGTGACTACATGCGTCGCAGCCGCTAAGGCTGCATAAGCGCCATCGAGGATATGTAACGCCAGGCGGAAGACAGGTAAATTTGCAGCTGTGAAGTTCGGAATTATATATCAGAGCACGCCGCTATGGTGACTACATGCGTCGCAGCCGCTAAGGCTGCATAAGCGCCATCGAGGTTATGTAACACCAGCTGGAAGACAGGTAAATTCGCTGTTGCGAAGTTCGGAAGTATATATCAGAGCCCGCCGCTAAGGTTTCTATATGCGTCGCAGCCGCTAACGCTGCCATAAGCGCCATCGAGGTTATGTAACACCAGCTGGAAGACAGGTAAATTCGCTGTTGCGAAGTTCGGAAGTATATATCAGAGCCCGCCGCTAAGGTGACTACATGCGTCGCAGCCGCTAAGGCTGCATAAGCGCCATCGAGGATATGTAACGCCAGGCGGAAGACAGGTAAATTTGCAGCTGTGAAGTTCGGAATTATATATCAGAGCACGCCGCTATGGTGACTACATGCGTCGCAGCCGCTAAGGCTGCATAAGCGCCATCGAGGTTATGTAACACCAGCTGGAAGACAGGTAAATTCGCTGTTGCGAAGTTCGGAAGTATATATCAGAGCCCGCCGCTAGGGTGACTACATGCGTCGCAGCCGCTAAGGCTGCATAAGCGCCATCGAGGATATGTAACGCCAGGCGGAAGACAGGTAAATTCGCTGTTGCGAAGTTCGGAAGTATATATCAGAGCCCGCCGCTAAGGTTTCTATATGCGTCGCAGCCGCTAACGCTGCCATAAGCGCCATCGAGGTTATGTAACACCAGCTGGAAGAGAGGTAAATTCGCTGTTGCGAAGTTCGGAAGTATATATCAGAGCACGCTGCTAAGGTGACTACATGCGTCGCAGCCGCTAAGGCTGCATAAGCGCCATCGAGGATATGTAACGCCAGGCGGAAGACAGGTAAATTTGCAGCTGTGAAGTTCGGAATTATATATCAGAGCACGCCGCTATGGTGACTACATGCGTCGCAGCCGCTAAGCCTGCATAAGCGCCATCGAGGTTATGTAACACCAGCTGGAAGACAGGTAAATTCGCTGTTGCGAAGTTCGGAAGTACATATCAGAGCTCATCGCTAAGGTTTCTATATGCGTCGCAGCCGCTAACGCTGCCATAAGCGCCATCGAGGTTATGTAACACCAGCTGGAAGACAGGTAAATTCGCTGTTGCGAAGTTCGGAAGTATATATCAGAGCACGCTGCTAAGGTGACTACATGCGTCGCAGCCGCTAAGGCTGCATAAGCGCCATCGAGGATATGTAACGCCAGGCGGAAGACAGGTAAATTTGCAGCTGTGAAGTTCGGAATTATATATCAGAGCATGCCGCTATGGTGACTACATGCGTCGCAGCCGCTAAGGCTGCATAAGCGCCATCGAGGTTATGTAACACCAGCTGGAAGACAGGTAAATTCGCTGTTGCGAAGTTCGGAAGTATATATCAGAGCCCGCCGCTAAGGTTTCTATATGCGTCGCAGCCGCTAACGCTGCCATAAGCGCCATCGAGGTTATGTAACACCAGCTGGAAGACAGGTAAATTCGCTGTTGCGAAGTTCGGAAGTATATATCAGAGCACGCTGCTAAGGTGACTACATGCGTCGCAGCCGCTAAGGCTGCATAAGCGCCATCGAGGATATGTAACACCAGCTGGAAGACAGGTAAATTCGCTGTTGCGAAGTTCGGAAGTATATATCAGAGCCCGCCGCTAAGGTTTCTATATGCGTCGCAGCCGCTAACGCTGCCATAAGCGCCATCGAGGTTATGTAACACCAGCTGGAAGACAGGTAAATTCGCTGTTGCGAAGTTCGGAATTATATATCAGAGCACGCCGCTATGGTGACTACATGCGTCGCAGCCGCTAAGGCTGCATAAGCGCCATCGAGGTTATGTAACACCAGCTGGAAGACAGGTAAATTCGCTGTTGCGAAGTTCGGAAGTATATATCAGAGCCCGCCGCTAAGGTGACTACATGCGTCGCAGCCGCTAAGGCTGCATAAGCGCCATCGAGGATATGTAACGCCAGGCGGAAGACAGGTAAATTTGCAGCTGTGAAGTTCGGAATTATATATCAGAGCACGCCGCTATGGTGACTACATGCGTCGCAGCCGCTAAGGCTGCATAAGCGCCATCGAGGTTATGTAACACCAGCTGGAAGACAGGTAAATTCGCTGTTGCGAAGTTCGGAAGTATATATCAGAGCACGCTGCTAAGGTGACTACATGCGTCGCAGCCGCTAAGGCTGCACAAGCGCCATCGAGGATATGTAACGCCAGGCGGAAGACAGGTAAATTTGCAGCTGTGAAGTTCGGAATTATATATCAGAGCACGCCGCTATGGTGACTACATGCGTCGCAGCCGCTAAGGCTGCATAAGCGCCATCGAGGTTATGTAACACCAGCTGGAAGACAGGTAAATTCGCTGTTGCGAAGTTCGGAAGTATATATCAGAGCCCGCCGCTAAGGTTTCTATATGCGTCGCAGCCGCTAACGCTGCCATAAGCGCCATCGAGGTTATGTAACACCAGCTGGAAGACAGGTAAATTCGCTGTTGCGAAGTTCAGAAGTATATATCAGAGCACGCTGCTAAGGTGACTACATGCGTCGCACCCGCTAAGGCTGCATAAGCGCCATCGAGGATATGTAACGCCAGGCGGAAGACAGGTAAATTTGCAGCTGTGAAGTTCGGAATTATATATCAGAGCACGCCGCTATGGTGACTACATGCGTCGCAGCCGCTAAGGCTGCATAAGCGCCATCGAGGTTATGTAACACCAGCTGGAAGACAGGTAAATTCGCTGTTGCGAAGTTCGGAAGTATATATCAGAGCACGCTGCTAAGGTGACTACATGCGTCGCAGCCGCTAAGGCTGCATAAGCGCCATCGAGGATATGTAACGCCAGGCGGAAGACAGGTAAATTTGCAGCTGTGAAGTTCGGAATTATATATCAGAGCACGCCGCTATGGTGACTACATGCGTCGCAGCCGCTAAGGCTGCATAAGCGCCATCGAGGTTATGTAACACCAGCTGGAAGACAGGTAAATTCGCTGTTGCGAAGTTCGGAAGTATATATCAGAGCCCGCCGCTAAGGTTTCTATATGCGTCGCAGCCGCTAACGCTGCCATAAGCGCCATCGAGGTTATGTAACACCAGCTGGAAGACAGGTAAATTCGCTGTTGCGAAGTTCGGAAGTATATATCAGAGCCCGCCGCTAAGGTGACTACATGCGTCGCAGCCGCTAAGGCTGCATAAGCGCCATCGAGGATATGTAACGCCAGGCGGAAGACAGGTAAATTTGCAGCTGTGAAGTTCGGAATTATATATCAGAGCACGCCGCTATGGTGACTACATGCGTCGCAGCCGCTAAGGCTGCATAAGCGCCATCGAGGTTATGTAACACCAGCTGGAAGACAGGTAAATTCGCTGTTGCGAAGTTCGGAAGTATATATCAGAGCCCGCCGCTAAGGTTTCTATATGCGTCGCAGCCGCTAACGCTGCCATAAGCGCCATCGAGGTTATGTAACACCAGCTGGAAGACAGGTAAATTCGCTGTTGCGAAGTTCGGAAGTATATATCAGAGCACGCTGCTGAGGTGACTACATGCGTCGCAGCCGCTAAGGCTGCATAAGCGCCATCGAGGATATGTAACACCACCTGGAAGACAGGTAAATTCGCTGTTGCGAAGTTCGGAAGTATATATCAGGGCCCGCCGCTAAGGTTTCTATATGCGTCGCAGCCGCTAACGCTGCCATAAGCGCCATCGAGGTTATGTAACACCAGCTGGAAGACAGGTAAATTCGCTGTTGCGAAGTTCGGAAGTATATATCAGAGCACGCTGCTAAGGTGACTACATGCGTCGCAGCCGCTAAGGCTGCATAAGCGCCATGGAGGATATGTAACGCCAGGCGGAAGACAGGTAAATTTGCAGCTGTGAAGTTCGGAATTATATATCAGAGCACGCCGCTATGGTGACTACATGCGTCGCAGCCGCTAAGGCTGCATAAGCGCCATCGAGGTTATGTAACACCAGCTGGAAGACAGGTAAATTCGCTGTTGCGAAGTTCGGAAGTATATATCAGAGCCCGCCGCTAAGGTTTCTATATGCGTCGCAGCCGCTAACGCTGCCATAAGCGCCATCGAGGTTATGTAACACCAGCTGGAAGACAGGTAAATTCGCTGTTGCGAAGTTCGGAAGTATATATCAGAGCACGCCGCAAAGTTTACTACATGCGTCGCAGCCGCTAACGCTGCCATAAGCGCCATCAAGGTTATGTAACGCCAGCTGGAAGACAGGTAAATTCACAGTTGCGAATTTCGGAAATATATATCAGAGCACGACGCTAAGGCTACTTTATGCATCACAGCCGCTAAAGCTGCCATAAGCGCCATCGAGGATATGTAACGCCAGGCGGAAGACAGGTAAATTTGCAGCTGTGAAGTTCGGAAGTATATATCAGAGCACGACGCTAAGGCTAACAACAGATTTCCGCTGCCAGCGCGAAAGTAACAGGAGTAGGTGTGGCCGCTTCTAGGGCTGTGCTTCACCGAGACCGAAGCAGCGGGGCCGTAGCCCCACCGCGTTTGGCAAGAAGCTGCTTCGGCTCCATGAGGTGCATTACAGCTACCAATGGAGGGAAAACCAGAGCTGGGATTCTACAACCACAAAGATGGAAAAACAGCGCCCGACTAACACACAAAGGAATAAAAAAAGAAAAATAACCCAAATTAAGCCGCAACAAAAGAGATTGAAGGAGAGAGACGGTTTACAGTGCCCCCCCCCCCCGTGCCTCTGCAGTCGCGCGTGCTGCAGATTATTTTCCCGGTGAATCTTTGCAAGCATATAAGGCTCCCTAAAATTTAAACTCGGGAAGAGAGCCAAGTGAAGTCACATTTGGATGATCCCAAAGCCTGGGTATAGTCAGGCTGATGATGATGATGATGATGATGATGAGTAGTATGCATGGAGTAGCTGGCGGTCTGGAATACAGCAGAAATAATGGACTGTACCCAGCCGTCTCATGCGTGGCGGTATTAAACGCACATGTGATGAAGGGTAGTATGGTGTCCCAGTTCTTATACCCTGCATCCACATGCATGGCTAACATGTTTATCAGCGTTCTGTTGACGCGCTCAGTCAAGCCAGTTGTCTGGGGATGGTATTGCATCGAATGTTGGGACGTTACGGCACAAACTCATGAGCTCTTCAACAACAATAGCAGTGAATTGTCGACCCCGATCAGTCATGAAAATATCGTGGCGGCCGGTGTCGTAGGATGACTGAGTGCAGCAGGGAAAACGACACCTGATGCGCCCTAGCAGATGGAAGAGCGGCGGTTTCACAGTAACGCGTGAGATAGTCCATGCAGATTACAATCCAGCGATTTCCACCCAGAGACTTCAGAAACGGACTTATCAGGTCAATGCCTACTTGAGCAAACGGAGCTGTCGAGTCTTCACAGGGTGCCAGATGTAGTTGCAGTTCGACGTTTGTGGCGTTGACATTGCTTGCAACTGGCAACGTATTATTCAATCGTCGAGCGCATTTTGGACCAGTAAAATCTTTCTTGAGCACGGAGGAGTGTTCTAACATGGAACGCCGCCGCGGTGATGGAGAACGACGCGCACGGGTGACGGGTGGAGGAGTGACACTTTTGTCAGATGCAGGGGAATGGTCGCGGAGAATCTCGTTATGGATGTAGCGGTAATACCCACGCGGAATATTTGATTGCTGAAACACGGGGTTGTATTGCCGATTGTTGGGTGCTGTTCGAGGCGCCGGGCGGTTATAGCGGGGCGGGAACCCACTGCGGCAGTACCTGGCGATGTGACCTTCGACGCCGCAGCGGTAGCATATCGGTGGGGAAGGTAGAAAATGCTGTTGTGGATAAAAACCAGCTACAGCAGGGCGCATCGTAGGTTTGGCTGAATGCTCATACTGCTCAGGAATCCTGGAAGATCGAACTGAAGATCTAGGTGCACTTGAGGCGCCGTTATACCTTTGGGCGTCAATAATTGACTCATTCGGGTTGGCAAAATGCGTAGGCGGGTAGTCAATAGAAGCTGCAACTTCAAGAGCTCGGAAGAAAGGCTGCACCGCAATCGCTTGTCGGGGTGAAGCCGGCCGTCTAGGTACCCTCTGGACAGATAACTCAAGCAGATTCGTGCAGGGAAGTGGGTTGAGCCGTAGAAGTTCTTCCCGCACGTTTTGCCGGATAGTCGACGGAAGGTCTAGTTGGGCATGGTCTTATCAAGGCTGACCACGGTAGGCGCCTTGGCTAGCCGCCCAAATTTCGGCGCAATACGACTTGTTTTCAGAGCTTCAAAAGCACGGATGTGTCTAATGACATCGGAGACAGTGTCAAGGGTGTCTTTGGCGATCAAACAGTTGTACACGTCAGCCGCGATACCCTTCAAAATGAGGCCGACTCTGTCTTTTTCGGGCATGTTGTAACTGACACATCTGCATTATCTGAGGATTTCTTCTGTATACGTGGTACACGTTTCATCAGGCAATTGAGCTCTTTGAGCAAGGGTCTCCTCAGCCCGCTTTTTGCTCGGAACAGAGTCGCCAAAACGCTGTTTTATTTCGGTGGCAAACCGTTCCCAAGTCTTCAAGTTGACCTCGTTATTCTCAGACCAGGTCATCGCAGTGTGAGTTAAAAAGAAAACGACATTTGTTAGCATGGTGACAGGGTCCCACCGGTTGTACCGATTTACTCGTTGATAATGAAATAGCCACTTCTAAACGTCCTCACCTTCTGCAAACGGTCGTGGTTCCCGGTAAGGCAAGGACGGAGAAGGGCTGGAGGGGTCAGTCCTGTCGCCAGCCTGGCTTGCAGCGTCGCGGCTTGCACGACAAGAATCGGTGTGGTCCGTGATGGTCGGGAGCTGTGAGAGTTCAGCAAGGCGGCGGCTACGTCGAAACTCCAGTTGGTCTTGCTGCGCCGTAGGTAGAGATCTAACGGAGCACCTTCCACCAAGTTGTTACGGTAAAATAAGAAAGGGGGTGTTTAGTGTTGTTGCAGCAGGAGAAAGTGAAGCTTACCAGCCTCCAGAAACAAACGCTTCTTCCTCTTCTTCTGACACCATCACAATCCTTCATTGTCGTCAGTAGTGTGACAAAATATGAGAGCACGCGGCTAAGGCTTCCATTAGCGTGGCAGCCGCTAACGGTGCCATAAGCGCCATCGAGGTTATAGTTAGTTATATGAAGTTTTATGGCGCATAAGCAACTGTGGCTATCATGCGCCAACCGCAAGGTTAGACGATCAAGTGGCTACGGTCATGATGCTCAGATTCGGTTGAAAACATTGTCTTCCTTTAAAAATCCGTAAACAAGTGAAAAATCAACAAGTGCTTCTTGGCCTAAAAGCAATGCGGGATCGAGGTTATGTGACGCCAGCCGGAAGACAGGTAAATTTGCAGCTGTGATGTTCCGAAGTATATATCAGAGCACGACGCCAAGGCTACTATGTGCGTCGCAGCCGCTAAGGCTGCCATATGCGCCATCGAGGTTATGTAATGCCAGCCGGAAGACAGGTCAATTCGCAGCTGCAAGGTTCGGAAGTATATAGTACCAGAGCACGCCGCTAAGGCTATTATATGCGTCGAAGCCGCTAAGGCTGCTATAAGCGCCATCGAGGTTATGCAATGCCAGCCGGAAGACAGGTAAATTCGCTGCTGCGAAGTTCGGAAGTATATATCAGAGCACGCCGCTAAGGCTAACAGCAGATTTCCGCTGCCAGCGCGAAAGTAAAGGGAGTAGGTGTGGCCGCTTCTAGGGCTGTGCTTCACCGAGTCCGAAGCAGCGGGGCCGTAGCCCCACCGCGTTTGGCATGAAGCTGCTTCGGCTCCATGAGGTGCATTACAGCTACCAATGGAGGGAAAACCAGAGCTGGGATTCTACAACCACAAAGATGGAAAAATAGCGGCCGACTAACACACTAAGGAATAAAAGAAGAAAAATAACCCAAAGTAAGCCGGAACAAAGGAGACAGAGACGGTTTACAGTGCACCCCCACCCCATGCCTCTGCAGTCGCGCGCGCTGCAGATTATTTTCTTGGTGAATCTTTACAAGCATATAAGGCTCCCTAAAATTTGAACTAGGGAAGAGAGCCAAGTTAAATCACATTTGGATGATCCCAAAGCTTTGCCTGCTTCACTCGTAGGAGGACAAAGCATTCCTCTCGCTCCAAAGGCCAATCGGAACACTTGGAATATCTTGGCGGTAGAATACTTAGAACGAAGAGTGGAATATTTTTTAATTTTCTCTCTGTATTTGTTGGTAAGGAAGTCCTCGTTTGCATCCGAGGCGACAGCAACCTCAACAATGATGGTCTCATTGGGTGTTTCAACAACCAAGTCCGGTTTCAGGCGGGTCCGTGTGTTGGTAGTGAAGACAGGCTCTTCTCGGACCGTTGCATTGGGAAGTTTCTCCTCAGCCAAGCGAGCGATTTGCTTGGCTCTGTAATTGTGTCGCTCTTTTCAGGGAAGGTCGATCGACTCACACTCTTGCAAGGTATGGAAAGTTGTCTTTTTTCGGAGACCACAACGACGACAAAGTTGAGCGGAAGGATCTGTATACTTCGCTTATTTGATAAAGACCTTGTCGGATACAGATTCGTTCTAAGGCGAAGAGCCTTAATCCGATCGCCATCGCGCAGAAGATTAGAGTTAAGCCAGGTATTTGCCTGGGCTTGGTGCTGGTAGGCGAAGAGATCTTTGTTTTCATATCGTGACACAATTATTCCACCATCTATCGCTACCCCGTTTGAGAGCAGCCTCAACAGACTTAGCAGAAGTGATGCCATCGGGAATTTCAAACAGCCCATTGAGACGACTGCAGTGAGGCTCCAACTCAAGATAAAACAATTTGAAAATAAAAAGTTCATTGAGGCGAAGCATTGCTGAACGGACTGAGCCGTTTTCTCAAGTGAAATGAAACCTAACCCACCACACTTGGTAGGTAACGAAATGTGGGAGTTAGGAAACCCAAGAGGCAGGTGAAAAGTACGCTTAACTTTGTCTCGGATAAGCTTGTCAAGACGACAACCCTCCTGTTTCACTAACAAGGTATTGAAGAGCCATAAAGAAATGCTGGGAGAACCAGCTGTCTCCAGCAGTAAAGTCTCTGAAATGGTTTCGAAGACGATTTGGAAACAAGTTATAGCAACGCAATAGCCTTTTCCGACTCAACTAATGGGCAATTATTGATGAACAAAGGTAGACCTAAATACTTTATTGGCTGATTAGGTTGTTTACTGTAAATTACATGATCATTCATGGAGATAGCAGCAAGATTTTAGTAGAACCATTTCTTTTGATGATCTACTCGCCAACC
Organism: Amblyomma maculatum; assembly: GCF_055883805.1. Classification (NCBI taxonomy): domain Eukaryota; kingdom Metazoa; phylum Arthropoda; class Arachnida; order Ixodida; family Ixodidae; genus Amblyomma; species Amblyomma maculatum. The sequence continues at coordinate 169,317,834 of NC_139353.1, read as the reverse complement.
AAAATACTGCGTTTTTGTTGGATTAATTTCTAGGCTAACATTCGGAAGATAGCTAGAAGTATGTCTTATGAGTGTCTTGAAGCCCTCAAAACTGTCAGAAAGTAGAAGCAAATCATCCGCAAATGCCAAGGCTAACAGAGAAGCGTCCTCCAGGTGCACTCCGGCTGGGCTGGAGTTTAGCTGTTCGAGCAAAGGATCGATGACAAAGTTGAAAAAAAGGTAATAGAGGATCCCCTTGTGTAATACCCCTCTTTTGAGGGACTGACGTTATCAGTGTGCCCTGAACACCAATACTTAGTTGTACAATTAGTGTATATTTCAAGCAGGTGCAATTGGATTTTGAGAGATGCTTGTACGCAAGCGCAGAAAAAATTGCATGATGGGAAATTGAGTCAAAAGCCTTCCGGAGGTCTAAGCTGACTGCAAAAAAAGGGCCGTTCTGCCTTCTTGAGATGCTTCATAAGTGCCTGGAGGAGCAAAAGGTTGGTGGAAGTAGAGCGGTCCTTCGTGAAACCCGATTGAAAGGAGTTGAATGAGTTGGAAGCGTCGAAGCCGCTAAGGCTGCCATAAGCGCCGTCGAATTTTTGTAACGCCAGCCGGAGGACAGGCGTTCTGAAATTCGCAGCCGCGTCATAAAAGAGGAAAACGTTGTCAAGAGTACACCGAAACGAAACAAAAAATTGAGAGAACGCGTAGTCAAAATTCGCAGCTGCGAAGTTCGGAACTATATTGTTACGGTAAAATAAGAAAGGGGGTGTTTATTTACAGTGCTGTTGCAGCGGGAGAAAGTGAAGCCTACTAGCCCCCAGACACCAACGCTTCTTTCTCTTCTGAAACCATCACATTCCTTCATCGTCGTCAGTAGTGTGACATTTCCCCCCTACTCAGCCGAAGCCCTCTCGGCGTGTTCGTCAGCTAGCGCGAGGCTGACACGCCTTCAAGCGGGCAACATGACATAGTTCAGTTTTGGCAGACCTACGACCCGTTGCTGTCAGGCGGGCAATTGCATAAGTTATATCACAGATGCGTTTGACTACCACATATGGGCAGTCATAGTGGGCCAAGAGTTCTTGGTGTAAGCCGCGGCGCGGAATTGGACGCCACAGCCAGACTAAATCGCTTATAGAGTACCTGACTGGCATCGTATCGTACTTTAGAACGTTCTTGTGAAGCACCAGATTGTAAGCTCCGAGCTTCTTCGGCGAGACAGAGGGTCTCAGCCAGGCAGAGATGTTCACAGTTGCAGAATAGTACCGGGCTAAGTGGAGAAATATGGGAGAGGCGTTCGCCCTGTAGTGGGTATAGTCAGGCGGATGATGATGATAATGATGATGATGAATAGTATCCATGTAGTAGCTGGCGCTCTGGCAGAAAGCAGGAATAATGGACTGTACCCAGCCGTCTCATGCGTGGCGGTATTAAACGCACATGTGATGAAGGGTAGTATGGTGTCCCAGTTCTTATACCCTGCATCCACATGCATGGCTAACATGTTTATCAGCGTTCTGTTGACGCGCTCAGTCAAGCCAGTTGTCTGGGGATGGTATATGGCGTAGAATGTCGGGGCGTTACGGCACAAACTCATGAGCTCTTCAACAACAATAGCAGTGAATTGTCGACCCCGATCAATCATGAAAATATCGTGGCGGCCGGTGTCGTAGGATGACTGAGTGCAGCAGGGAAAACGACACCTGATGCGCCCTAGCAGATGGAAGAGCGGCGGTTTCACAGTAACGCGTGAGATAGTCCACGCAGACTACAATCCAGCGCTTTCCACACAAAGACTTCAGAAACGGACTTATGAGGTCAATGCCTACTTGAGCAAACGGAGCTGTCGGAATCTTCACAGGGTGCCAGATGTAGTTGCAGTTCGACGTTTGTGGCGTTGACATTGCTTGCAACTAGCAACGTATTATTCAATCGTCGAGCGCATTTTGGACCAGTAAAATCTTTCTTGAGCACGGAGGAGTATTCTAACATGGAACGCCGCCGCGGTGATGGAGAACGACGCGCACGGGTGACGGGTGGAGGAGTGACACTTTTGTCAGATGCAGAGGAATAGTCGCGGAGAATCTCGTTATGGATGTAGCGGTAATACCCACGCGGAATATTTGATTGCTGAAACACGGGGTTGTATTGCCGATTGTTGGGTGCTGTTCGAGGCGCCGGGCGGTTATAGCGGGGCGGGAACCCACTGCGGCAGTACCTGGCGATGTGACCTTCGACGCCGCAGCGGTAGCATATCGGTGGGGAAGGTAGAAAATGCTGTTGTGGATAAAAACCAGCTACAGCAGGGCGCATCGTAGGTTTGGCTGAATGCTCATACTGCTCAGGAATCCTGGAAGATCGAACTGAAGATCTAGGTGCACTTGAGGCGCCGTTATGCATAGGCGGGTAGTCAATAGAAGCTGCAACTTCAAGAGCTTGGAAGAAAGGCTGCACCGCAATCGCTTGTCGGGGTGAAGCCGGCCGTCTAGGTACCCTCTGGACAGATAACTCAAGCAGATTCGTGCAGGGAAGTGGGTTGAGCCGTAGAAGTTCTTCCCGCACGTTTTGCCGGATAGTCGACGGAAGGTCTAGTTGGGCATGGTCTTATCAAGGCTGACCACGGTAGGCGCCTTGGCTAGCCGCCCAAATTTCGGCGCAATACGACTTGTTTTCAGAGCTTGAAAAGCACGGATGTGTCTAATGACATCGGAGACAGTGTCAAGGGTGTCTTTGGCGATCACAAAGTTGTACACGTCAGCCGCGATACCCTTCAAAATGAGGCCGACTGTCTTTTTCGGGCATGTTGTAACTGACACATCTGCATTATCTGAGGATTTCTTCTGTATACGTGGTACACGTTTCATCAGGCAATTGAGCTCTTTGAGCAAGGGTCTCCTCAGCCCGCTTTTTGCTCGGAACAGAGTCGCCAAAACGCTGTTTTATTTCGGTGGCAAACCGTTCCCAAGTCTTCAAGTTGACCTCGTTATTCTCAAACCAGGTCATCGCCGTGTGAGTTAAAAAGAAAACATTTGTTAGCATGGTGACAGGGTCCCACCGGTTGTACCGATTTACTCGTTGATAATGAAGAAGCCACTTCTAAACGTCCTCACCTTCTCCTGCAAACGGTCGTGGTTCCCGGTAAGGCTGGGACGGAGAAGGGCTGGAGGGGTCAGTCCTGTCACCAGCCTGGCTTGCAGCGTCGCGGCTTGCACGGCAAGTATCGGTGTGGCCTATGATGGTCGGGAGCTCTGACAGTCCAGCAAGGCGGCGGCTACGTCGAAACTCCAGTTGGTCTTGCTGCGCCGTAGGTAGAGATCTAACGGTGCACCTTCCACCAAGTTGTTACGGTAAAATACGAAAGGGGGTGTTTAGTGCTGTTGCAGCAGGAGAAAGTGAAGCTTACTAGCCTCCAGAAACAAACGCTTCTTCCTCTTCTTCTGACACCATCACAATCCTTCATTGTCGTCAGTAGTGTGACAATATGTCAGAGCACGCCGCTAAGGCTACCATTAGCGTGGCAGCCGCTAACGCTGCCATAAGCGCCATCGAGGTTATGTAACGCCGAGCTGGAAGACATCTAAATTCTCAGTTGCGAAGTTCGGAAGTATACGTCAGAGCCCGCCGCTAAGGTTACTATGCGTCGCAGCCGCTAAGGCTGCCATAAGCGCTATCAAGGTTATGTAACGCCAGCTGGAAGACAGGTAAATTCGCAGCTGTAAAGTTCGGAAGTATACATCAGAGCCCGCCGCTAAGGTTACCACGTGCGTCGTAGCCGCTAACGCTGCCATTAGCGCCATCGAGGTTATGTAACGCCAGCTGGAAGACAGGTAAATTCGCAGCTGTAAAGTTCGGAAGTATACATCAGAGCCCGCCGCTAAGGTTACCACGTGCGTCGCAGCCGCTAAGGATGCCATAAGCGCCATCAAGGTTATGTAACGCCAGCTGGAAGACAGGTAAATTCACAGTTGCGAATTTCGGAAGTATATATCAGAGCCTGCCGCTAAGGTTACTACATGCGTCGCAGCCGCTAACGCTGCCATTAGCGCCATCGAGGTTATGTAACACCAGCTGGAAGACAGGTAAATTCACAGTTGCAAAGTTCGGAAGTATATATCAGAGCACGCCGCAAAGGTTACTACATGCGTCGTAGCCGCTAACGCTGCCATTAGCGCCATCGAGGTTATGTAACACCAGCTGGAAGACAGGTAAATTCGCAGTTGCGAAGTTCGGAAGTATATATCAGAGCCCGCCGCTAAGGTTTCTATATGCGTCGCAGCCGCTAACGCTGCCATAAGCGCCATCGAGGTTATGTAACACCAGCTGGAAGACAGGTAAATTCGCTGTTGCGAAGTTCGGAAGTATATATCAGAGAACGCTGCTAAGGTGACTACATGCGTCGCAGCCGCTAAGGCTGCATAAGCGCCATCGAGGATATGTAACACCAGCTGGAAGACAGGTAAATTCGCTGTTGCGAAGTTCGGAAGTATATATCAGAGCCCGCCGCTAAGGTTTCTATATGCGTCGCAGCCGCTAACGCTGCCATAAGCGCCATCGAGGTTATGTAACACCAGCTGGAAGACAGGTAAATTCGCTGTTGCGAAGTTCGGAAGTATATATCAGAGCACGCTGCTAAGGTGACTACATGCGTCGCAGCCGCTAAGGCTGCATAAGCGCCATCGAGGATATGTAACGCCAGGCGGAAGACAGGTAAATTTGCAGCTGTGAAGTTCGGAATTATATATCAGAGCACGCCGCTATGGTGACTACATGCGTCGCAGCCGCTAAGGCTGCATAAGCGCCATCGAGGTTATGTAACACCAGCTGGAAGACAGGTAAATTCGCTGTTGCGAAGTTCGGAAGTATATATCAGAGCCCGCCGCTAAGGTTTCTATATGCGTCGCAGCCGCTAACGCTGCCATAAGCGCCATCGAGGTTATGTAACACCAGCTGGAAGACAGGTAAATTCGCTGTTGCGAAGTTCGGAAGTATATATCAGAGCACGCTGCTAAGGTGACTACATGCGTCGCAGCCGCTAAGGCTGCATAAGCGCCATCGAGGATATGTAACGCCAGGCGGAAGACAGGTAAATTTGCAGCTGTGAAGTTCGGAATTATATATCAGAGCACGCCGCTATGGTGACTACATGCGTCGCAGCCGCTAAGGCTGCATAAGCGCCATCGAGGTTATGTAACACCAGCTGGAAGACAGGTAAATTCGCTGTTGCGAAGTTCGGAAGTATATATCAGAGCCCGCCGCTAAGGTTTCTATATGCGTCGCAGCCGCTAACGCTGCCATAAGCGCCATCGAGGTTATGTAACACCAGCTGGAAGACAGGTAAATTCGCTGTTGCGAAGTTCGGAAGTATATATCAGAGCCCGCCGCTAAGGTGACTACATGCGTCGCAGCCGCTAAGGCTGCATAAGCGCCATCGAGGATATGTAACGCCAGGCGGAAGACAGGTAAATTTGCAGCTGTGAAGTTCGGAATTATATATCAGAGCACGCCGCTATGGTGACTACATGCGTCGCAGCCGCTAAGGCTGCATAAGCGCCATCGAGGTTATGTAACACCAGCTGGAAGACAGGTAAATTCGCTGTTGCGAAGTTCGGAAGTATATATCAGAGCCCGCCGCTAGGGTGACTACATGCGTCGCAGCCGCTAAGGCTGCATAAGCGCCATCGAGGATATGTAACGCCAGGCGGAAGACAGGTAAATTCGCTGTTGCGAAGTTCGGAAGTATATATCAGAGCCCGCCGCTAAGGTTTCTATATGCGTCGCAGCCGCTAAGCCTGCATAAGCGCCATCGAGGTTATGTAACACCAGCTGGAAGACAGGTAAATTCGCTGTTGCGAAGTTCGGAAGTACATATCAGAGCTCATCGCTAAGGTTTCTATATGCGTCGCAGCCGCTAACGCTGCCATAAGCGCCATCGAGGTTATGTAACACCAGCTGGAAGACAGGTAAATTCGCTGTTGCGAAGTTCGGAAGTATATATCAGAGCACGCTGCTAAGGTGACTACATGCGTCGCAGCCGCTAAGGCTGCATAAGCGCCATCGAGGATATGTAACGCCAGGCGGAAGACAGGTAAATTTGCAGCTGTGAAGTTCGGAATTATATATCAGAGCATGCCGCTATGGTGACTACATGCGTCGCAGCCGCTAAGGCTGCATAAGCGCCATCGAGGTTATGTAACACCAGCTGGAAGACAGGTAAATTCGCTGTTGCGAAGTTCGGAAGTATATATCAGAGCCCGCCGCTAAGGTTTCTATATGCGTCGCAGCCGCTAACGCTGCCATAAGCGCCATCGAGGTTATGTAACACCAGCTGGAAGACAGGTAAATTCGCTGTTGCGAAGTTCGGAAGTATATATCAGAGCACGCTGCTAAGGTGACTACATGCGTCGCAGCCGCTAAGGCTGCATAAGCGCCATCGAGGATATGTAACACCAGCTGGAAGACAGGTAAATTCGCTGTTGCGAAGTTCGGAAGTATATATCAGAGCCCGCCGCTAAGGTTTCTATATGCGTCGCAGCCGCTAACGCTGCCATAAGCGCCATCGAGGTTATGTAACACCAGCTGGAAGACAGGTAAATTCGCTGTTGCGAAGTTCGGAAGTATATATCAGAGCACGCTGCTAAGGTGACTACATGCGTCGCAGCCGCTAAGGCTGCATAAGCGCCATCGAGGATATGTAACGCCAGGCGGAAGACAGGTAAATTTGCAGCTGTGAAGTTCGGAATTATATATCAGAGCACGCCGCTATGGTGACTACATGCGTCGCAGCCGCTAAGGCTGCATAAGCGCCATCGAGGTTATGTAACACCAGCTGGAAGACAGGTAAATTCGCTGTTGCGAAGTTCGGAAGTATATATCAGAGCCCGCCGCTAAGGTGACTACATGCGTCGCAGCCGCTAAGGCTGCATAAGCGCCATCGAGGATATGTAACGCCAGGCGGAAGACAGGTAAATTTGCAGCTGTGAAGTTCGGAATTATATATCAGAGCACGCCGCTATGGTGACTACATGCGTCGCAGCCGCTAAGGCTGCATAAGCGCCATCGAGGTTATGTAACGCCAGGCGGAAGACAGGTAAATTCGCTGTTGCGAAGATCGGAAGTATATATCAGAGCCCGCCGCTAAGGTTTCTATATGCGTCGCAGCCGCTAACGCTGCCATAAGCGCCATCGAGGTTATGTAACACCAGCTGGAAGACAGGTAAATTCGCTGTTGCGAAGTTCGGAAGTATATATCAGAGCACGCCGCTAAGGTGACTACATGCGTCGCAGCCGCTAAGGCTGCATAAGCGCCATCGAGGATATGTAACGCCAGGCGGAAGACAGGTAAATTTGCAGCTGTGAAGTTCGGAATTATATATCAGAGCACGCCGCTATGGTGACTACATGCGTCGCAGCCGATAAGGCTGCATAAGCGCCATCGAGGTTATGTAACGCCAGGCGGAAGACAGGTAAATTCGCTGTTGCGAAGTTCGGAAGTATATATCAGAGCCCGCCGCTAAGGTTTCTATATGCGTCGCAGCCGCTAACGCTGCCATAAGCGCCATCGAGGTTATGTAACACCAGCTGGAAGACAGGTAAATTCGCTGTTGCGAAGTTCGGAAGTATATATCAGAGCACGCTGCTAAGGTGACTACATGCGTCGCAGCCGCTAAGGCTGCATAAGCGCCATCGAGGATATGTAACGCCAGGCGGAAGACAGGTAAATTTGCAGCTGTGAAGTTCGGAATTATATATCAGAGCACGCCGCTATGGTGACTACATGCGTCGCAGCCGCTAAGGCTGCATAAGCGCCATCGAGGTTATGTAACACCAGCTGGAAGACAGGTAAATTCGCTGTTGCGAAGTTCGGAAGTATATATCAGAGCCCGCCGCTAAGGTTTCTATATGCGTCGCAGCCGCTAACGCTGCCATAAGCGCCATCGAGGTTATGTAACACCAGCTGGAAGACAGGTAAATTCGCTGTTGCGAAGTTCAGAAGTATATATCAGAGCACGCTGCTAAGGTGACTACATGCGTCGCACCCGCTAAGGCTGCATAAGCGCCATCGAGGATATGTAACGCCAGGCGGAAGACAGGTAAATTTGCAGCTGTGAAGTTCGGAATTATATATCAGAGCACGCCGCTATGGTGACTACATGCGTCGCAGCCGCTAAGGCTGCATAAGCGCCATCGAGGTTATGTAACACCAGCTGGAAGACAGGTAAATTCGCTGTTGCGAAGTTCGGAAGTATATATCAGAGCACGCTGCTAAGGTGACTACATGCGTCGCAGCCGCTAAGGCTGCATAAGCGCCATCGAGGATATGTAACGCCAGGCGGAAGACAGGTAAATTTGCAGCTGTGAAGTTCGGAATTATATATCAGAGCACGCCGCTATGGTGACTACATGCGTCGCAGCCGCTAAGGCTGCATAAGCGCCATCGAGGTTATGTAACACCAGCTGGAAGACAGGTAAATTCGCTGTTGCGAAGTTCGGAAGTATATATCAGAGCCCGCCGCTAAGGTTTCTATATGCGTCGCAGCCGCTAACGCTGCCATAAGCGCCATCGAGGTTATGTAACACCAGCTGGAAGACAGGTAAATTCGCTGTTGCGAAGTTCGGAAGTATATATCAGAGCCCGCCGCTAAGGTGACTACATGCGTCGCAGCCGCTAAGGCTGCATAAGCGCCATCGAGGATATGTAACGCCAGGCGGAAGACAGGTAAATTTGCAGCTGTGAAGTTCGGAATTATATATCAGAGCACGCCGCTATGGTGACTACATGCGTCGCAGCCGCTAAGGCTGCATAAGCGCCATCGAGGTTATGTAACACCAGCTGGAAGACAGGTAAATTCGCTGTTGCGAAGTTCGGAAGTATATATCAGAGCCCGCCGCTAAGGTTTCTATATGCGTCGCAGCCGCTAACGCTGCCATAAGCGCCATCGAGGTTATGTAACACCAGCTGGAAGACAGGTAAATTCGCTGTTGCGAAGTTCGGAAGTATATATCAGAGCACGCTGCTGAGGTGACTACATGCGTCGCAGCCGCTAAGGCTGCATAAGCGCCATCGAGGATATGTAACACCACCTGGAAGACAGGTAAATTCGCTGTTGCGAAGTTCGGAAGTATATATCAGGGCCCGCCGCTAAGGTTTCTATATGCGTCGCAGCCGCTAACGCTGCCATAAGCGCCATCGAGGTTATGTAACACCAGCTGGAAGACAGGTAAATTCGCTGTTGCGAAGTTCGGAAGTATATATCAGAGCACGCTGCTAAGGTGACTACATGCGTCGCAGCCGCTAAGGCTGCATAAGCGCCATGGAGGATATGTAACGCCAGGCGGAAGACAGGTAAATTTGCAGCTGTGAAGTTCGGAATTATATATCAGAGCACGCCGCTATGGTGACTACATGCGTCGCAGCCGCTAAGGCTGCATAAGCGCCATCGAGGTTATGTAACACCAGCTGGAAGACAGGTAAATTCGCTGTTGCGAAGTTCGGAAGTATATATCAGAGCCCGCCGCTAAGGTTTCTATATGCGTCGCAGCCGCTAACGCTGCCATAAGCGCCATCGAGGTTATGTAACACCAGCTGGAAGACAGGTAAATTCGCTGTTGCGAAGTTCGGAAGTATATATCAGAGCACGCCGCAAAGTTTACTACATGCGTCGCAGCCGCTAACGCTGCCATAAGCGCCATCAAGGTTATGTAACGCCAGCTGGAAGACAGGTAAATTCACAGTTGCGAATTTCGGAAGTATATATCAGAGCACGACGCTAAGGCTACTATATGCGTCGCAGCCGCTAAGGCTGCTATAAGCGCCATACTAGGTTATATAATGCCAGCCGTTAGACAGGTAAATTCGCAGCTGCAAAGCTCGGAAGTATATATCAGAGCACGCCACTAAGGCTAACAACAGATTTCCGCTGCCAGCGCGAAAGTAACAGGAGTAGGTGTGGCCGCTTCTAGGGCTGTGCTTCACCGAGACCGAAGCAGCGGGGCCGTAGCCCCACCGCGTTTGGCAAGAAGCTGCTTCGGCTCCATGAGGTGCATTACAGCTACCAATGGAGGGAAAACCAGAGCTGGGATTCTACAACCACAAAGATGGAAAAACAGCGCCCGACTAACACACAAAGGAATAAAAAAAGAAAAATAACCCAAATTAAGCCGCAACAAAAGAGATTGAAGGAGAGAGACGGTTTACAGTGCCCCCCCCCCCCCCCCGTGCCTCTGCAGTCGCGCGTGCTGCAGATTATTTTCCCGGTGAATCTTTGCAAGCATATAAGGCTCCCTAAAATTTAAACTCGGGAAGAGAGCCAAGTGAAGTCACATTTGGATGATCCCAAAGCCTGGGTATAGTCAGGCTGATGATGATGATGATGATGATGATGATGAGTAGTATGCATGGAGTAGCTGGCGGTCTGGAATACAGCAGAAATAATGGACTGTACCCAGCCGTCTCATGCGTGGCGGTATTAAACGCACATGTGATGAAGGGTAGTATGGTGTCCCAGTTCTTATACCCTGCATCCACATGCATGGCTAACATGTTTATCAGCGTTCTGTTGACGCGCTCAGTCAAGCCAGTTGTCTGGGGATGGTATTGCATCGAATGTTGGGACGTTACGGCACAAACTCATGAGCTCTTCAACAACAATAGCAGTGAATTGTCGACCCCGATCAGTCATGAAAATATCGTGGCGGCCGGTGTCGTAGGATGACTGAGTGCAGCAGGGAAAACGACACCTGATGCGCCCTAGCAGATGGAAGAGCGGCGGTTTCACAGTAACGCGTGAGATAGTCCATGCAGATTACAATCCAGCGATTTCCACCCAGAGACTTCAGAAACGGACTTATCAGGTCAATGCCTACTTGAGCAAACGGAGCTGTCGAGTCTTCACAGGGTGCCAGATGTAGTTGCAGTTCGACGTTTGTGGCGTTGACATTGCTTGCAACTGGCAACGTATTATTCAATCGTCGAGCGCATTTTGGACCAGTAAAATCTTTCTTGAGCACGGAGGAGTGTTCTAACATGGAACGCCGCCGCGGTGATGGAGAACGACGCGCACGGGTGACGGGTGGAGGAGTGACACTTTTGTCAGATGCAGGGGAATGGTCGCGGAGAATCTCGTTATGGATGTAGCGGTAATACCCACGCGGAATATTTGATTGCTGAAACACGGGGTTGTATTGCCGATTGTTGGGTGCTGTTCGAGGCGCCGGGCGGTTATAGCGGGGCGGGAACCCACTGCGGCAGTACCTGGCGATGTGACCTTCGACGCCGCAGCGGTAGCATATCGGTGGGGAAGGTAGAAAATGCTGTTGTGGATAAAAACCAGCTACAGCAGGGCGCATCGTAGGTTTGGCTGAATGCTCATACTGCTCAGGAATCCTGGAAGATCGAACTGAAGATCTAGGTGCACTTGAGGCGCCGTTATACCTTTGGGCGTCAATAATTGACTCATTCGGGTTGGCAAAATGCATAGGCGGGTAGTCAATAGAAGCTGCAACTTCAAGAGCTCGGAAGAAAGGCTGCACCGCAATCGCTTGTCGGGGTGAAGCCGGCCGTCTAGGTACCCTCTGGACAGATAACTCAAGCAGATTCGTGCAGGGAAGTGGGTTGAGCCGTAGAAGTTCTTCCCGCACGTTTTGTCGGATAGTCGACGGAAGGTCTAGTTGGGTATGGTCTTATCAAGGCTGACCACGGTAGGCGCCTTGGCTAGCCGCCCAAATTTCGGCGCAATACGACTTGTTTTCAGAGCTTCAAAAGCACGGATGTGTCTAATGACATCGGAGACAGTGTCAAGGGTGTCTTTGGCGATCAAACAGTTGTACACGTCAGCCGCGATACCCTTCAAAATGAGGCCGACTCTGTCTTTTTCGGGCATGTTGTAACTGACACATCTGCATTATCTGAGGATTTCTTCTGTATACGTGGTACACGTTTCATCAGGCAATTGAGCTCTTTGAGCAAGGGTCTCCTCAGCCCGCTTTTTGCTCGGAACAGAGTCGCCAAAACGCTGTTTTATTTCGGTGGCAAACCGTTCCCAAGTCTTCAAGTTGACCTCGTTATTCTCAGACCAGGTCATCGCAGTGTGAGTTAAAAAGAAAACGACATTTGTTAGCATGGTGACAGGGTCCCACCGGTTGTACCGATTTACTCGTTGATAATGAAATAGCCACTTCTAAACGTCCTCACCTTCTGCAAACGGTCGTGGTTCCCGGTAAGGCAAGGACGGAGAAGGGCTGGAGGGGTCAGTCCTGTCGCCAGCCTGGCTTGCAGCGTCGCGGCTTGCACGACAAGAATCGGTGTGGTCCGTGATGGTCGGGAGCTGTGAGAGTTCAGCAAGGCGGCGGCTACGTCGAAACTCCAGTTGGTCTTGCTGCGCCGTAGGTAGAGATCTAACGGAGCACCTTCCACCAAGTTGTTACGGTAAAATAAGAAAGGGGGTGTTTAGTGTTGTTGCAGCAGGAGAAAGTGAAGCTTACCAGCCTCCAGAAACAAACGCTTCTTCCTCTTCTTCTGACACCATCACAATCCTTCATTGTCGTCAGTAGTGTGACAAAATATGAGAGCACGCGGCTAAGGCTTCCATTAGCGTGGCAGCCGCTAACGGTGCCATAAGCGCCATCGAGGTTATAGTTAGTTATATGAAGTTTTATGGCGCATAAGCAACTGTGGCTATCATGCGCCAACCGCAAGGTTAGACGATCAAGTGGCTACGGTCATGATGCTCAGATTCGGTTGAAAACATTGTCTTCCTTTAAAAATCCGTAAACAAGTGAAAAATCAACAAGTGCTTCTTGGCCTAAAAGCAATGCGGGATCGAGGTTATGTGACGCCAGCCGGAAGACAGGTAAATTTGCAGCTGTGATGTTCCGAAGTATATATCAGAGCACGACGCCAAGGCTACTATGTGCGTCGCAGCCGCTAAGGCTGCCATATGCGCCATCGAGGTTATGTAATGCCAGCCGGAAGACAGGTCAATTCGCAGCTGCAAGGTTCGGAAGTATATATATCAGAGCACGCCGCTAAGGCTATTATATGCGTCGAAGCCGCTAAGGCTGCTATAAGCGCCATCGAGGTTATGTAATGCCAGCCGGAAGACAGGTAAATTCGCTGCTGCGAAGTTCGGAAGTATATATCAGAGCACGCCGCTAAGGCTAACAGCAGATTTCCGCTGCCAGCGCGAAAGTAACAGGAGTAGGTGTGGCCGCTTCTAGGGCTGTGCTTCACCGAGTCCGAAGCAGCGGGGCCGTAGCCCCACCGCGTTTGGCATGAAGCTGCTTCGGCTCCATGAGGTGCATTACAGCTACCAATGGAGGGAAAACCAGAGCTGGGATTCTACAACCACAAAGATGGAAAAATAGCGGCCGACTAACACACTAAGGAATAAAAGAAGAAAAATAAACCAAAGTAAGCCGGAACAAAGGAGACAGAGACGGTTTACAGTGCCCCCCCACCCCATGCCTCTGCAGTCGCGCGCGCTGCAGATTATTTTCTTGGTGAATCTTTGCAAGCATATAAGGCTCCCTAAAATTTGAACTAGGGAAGAGAACCAAGTTAAATCACATTTGGATGATCCCAAAGCTTTGCCTGCTTCACTCGTAGGAGGACAAAGCATTCCTCTCGCTCCAAAGGCCAATCGGAACACTTGGAATATCTTGGCGGTAGAATACTTAGAACGAAGAGTGGAATATTTTTTAATTTTCTCTCTGTATTTGTTGGTAAGGAAGTCCTCGTTTGCATCCGAGGCGACAGCAACCTCAACAATGATGGTCTCATTGGGTGTTTCAACAACCAAGTCCGGTTTCAGGCGGGTCCGTGTGTTGGTAGTGAAGACAGGCTCTTCTCGGACCGTTGCATTGGGAAGTTTCTCCTCAGCCAAGCGAGCGATTTGCTTGGCTCTGTAATTGTGTCGCTCTTTTCAGGGAAGGTCGATCGACTCACACTCTTGCAAGGTATGGAAAGTTGTCTTTTTTCGGAGACCACAACGACGACAAAGTTGAGCGGAAGGATCTGTATACTTCGCTTATTTGATAAAGACCTTGTCGGATACCGATTCGTTCTAAGGCGAAGAGCCTTAATCCGATCGCCATCGCGCAGAAGATTAGAGTTAAGCCAGGTATTTGCCTGGGCTTGGTGCTGGTAGGCGAAGAGATCTTTGTTTTCATATCGTGACACAATTATTCCACCATCTATCGCTACCCCGTTTGAGAGCAGCCTCAACAGACTTAGCAGAAGTGATGCCATCGGGAATTTCAAACAGCCCATTGAGACGACTGCAGTGAGGCTCCAACTCAAGATAAAACAATTTGAAAATAAAAAGTTCATTGAGGCGAAGCATTGCTGAACGGACTGAGCCGTTTTCTCAAGTGAAATGAAACCTAACCCACCACACTTGGTAGGTAACGAAATGTGGGAGTTAGGAAACCCAAGAGGCAGGTGAAAAGTACGCTTAACTTTGTCTCGGATAAGCTTGTCAAGACGACAACCCTCCTGTTTCACTAACAAGGTATTGAAGAGCCATAAAGAAATGCTGGGAGAACCAGCTGTCTCCAGCAGTAAAGTCTCTGAAATGGTTTCGAAGACGATTTGGAAACAAGTTATAGCAACGCAATAGCCTTTTCCGACTCAACTAATGGGCAATTATTGATGAACAAAGGTAGACCTAAATACTTTATTGGCTGATTAGGTTGTTTACTGTAAATTACATGATCATTCATGGAGATAGCAGCAAGATTTTAGTAGAACCATTTCTTTTGATGATCTACTCGCCAACCAAAATACTGCGTTTTTGTTGGATTAATTTCTAGGCTAACATTCGGAAGATAGCTAGAAGTATGTCTTATGAGTGTCTTGAAGCCCTCAAAACTGTCAGAAAGTAGAAGCAAATCATCCGCAAATGCCAAGGCTAACAGAGAAGCGTCCTCCAGGTGCACTCCGGCTGGGCTGGAGTTTAGCTGTTCGAGCAAAGGATCGATGACAAAGTTGAAAAAAAGGTAATAGAGGATCCCCTTGTGTAATACCCCTCTTTTGAGGGACTGACGTTATCAGTGTGCCCTGAACACCAATACTTAGTTGTACAATTAGTGTATATTTCAAGCAGGTGCAATTGGATTTTGAGAGATGCTTGTACGCAAGCGCAGAAAAAATTGCATGATGGGAAATTGAGTCAAAAGCCTTCCGGAGGTCTAAGCTGACTGCAAAAAAAAGGCCGTTCTGCCTTCTTGAGATGCTTCATAAGTGCCTGGAGGAGCAAAAGGTTGGTGGAAGTAGAGCGGTCCTTCGTGAAACCCGATTGAAAGGAGTTGAATGAGTTGGAAGCGTCGAAGCCGCTAAGGCTGCCATAAGCGCCGTCGAATTTTTGTAACGCCAGCCGGAGGACAGGCGTTCTGAAATTCGCAGCCGCGTCATAAAAGAGGAAAACGTTGTCAAGAGTACACCGAAACGAAACAAAAAATTGAGAGAACGCGTAGTCAAAATTCGCAGCTGCGAAGTTCGGAACTATATTGTTACGGTAAAATAAGAAAGGGGGTGTTTATTTACAGTGCTGTTGCAGCGGGAGAAAGTGAAGCCTACTAGCCCCCAGACACCAACGCTTCTTTCTCTTCTGAAACCATCACATTCCTTCATCGTCGTCAGTAGTGTGACATTTCCCCCCTACTCAGCCGAAGCCCTCTCGGCGTGTTCGTCAGCTAGCGCGAGGCTGACACGCCTTCAAGCGGGCAACATGACATAGTTCAGTTTTGGCAGACCGACGACCCGTTGCTGTCAGGCGGGCAATTGCATAAGTTATATCACAGATGCGTTTGACTACCACATATGGGCAGTCATAGTGGGCCAAGAGTTCTTGGTGTAAGCCGCGGCGCGGAATTGGACGCCACAGCCAGACTAAATCGCTTATAGAGTACCTGACTGGCATCGTATCGTACTTTAGAACGTTCTTGTGAAGCACCAGATTGTAAGCTCCGAGCTTCTTCGGCGAGACAGAGGGTCTCAGCCAGGCAGAGATGTTCACAGTTGCAGAATAGTACCGGGCTAAGTGGAGAAATATGGGAGAGGCGTTCGCCCTGTAGTGGGTATAGTCAGGCGGATGATGATGATAATGATGATGATGAATAGTATCCATGTAGTAGCTGGCGCTCTGGCAGAAAGCAGGAATAATGGACTGTACCCAGCCGTCTCATGCGTGGCGGTATTAAACGCACATGTGATGAAGGGTAGTATGGTGTCCCAGTTCTTATACCCTGCATCCACATGCATGGCTAACATGTTTATCAGCGTTCTGTTGACGCGCTCAGTCAAGCCAGTTGTCTGGGGATGGTATATGGCGTAGAATGTCGGGGCGTTACGGCACAAACTCATGAGCTCTTCAACAACAATAGCAGTGAATTGTCGACCCCGATCAATCATGAAAATATCGTGGCGGCCGGTGTCGTAGGATGACTGAGTGCAGCAGGGAAAACGACACCTGATGCGCCCTAGCAGATGGAAGAGCGGCGGTTTCACAGTAACGCGTGAGATAGTCCACGCAGACTACAATCCAGCGCTTTCCACACAAAGACTTCAGAAACGGACTTATGAGGTCAATGCCTACTTGAGCAAACGGAGCTGTCGGAATCTTCACAGGGTGCCAGATGTAGTTGCAGTTCGACGTTTGTGGCGTTGACATTGCTTGCAACTAGCAACGTATTATTCAATCGTCGAGCGCATTTTGGACCAGTAAAATCTTTCTTGAGCACGGAGGAGTATTCTAACATGGAACGCCGCCGCGGTGATGGAGAACGACGCGCACGGGTGACGGGTGGAGGAGTGACACTTTTGTCAGATGCAGGGGAATAGTCGCGGAGAATCTCGTTATGGATGTAGCGGTAATACCCACGCGGAATATTTGATTGCTGAAACACGGGGTTGTATTGCCGATTGTTGGGTGCTGTTCGAGGCGCCGGGCGGTTATAGCGGGGCGGGAACCCACTGCGGCAGTACCTGGCGATGTGACCTTCGACGCCGCAGCGGTAGCATATCGGTGGGGAAGGTAGAAAATGCTGTTGTGGATAAAAACCAGCTACAGCAGGGCGCATCGTAGGTTTGGCTGAATGCTCATACTGCTCAGGAATCCTGGAAGATCGAACTGAAGATCTAGGTGCACTTGAGGCGCCGTTATGCATAGGCGGGTAGTCAATAGAAGCTGCAACTTCAAGAGCTTGGAAGAAAGGCTGCACCGCAATCGCTTGTCGGGGTGAAGCCGGCCGTCTAGGTACCCTCTGGACAGATAACTCAAGCAGATTCGTGCAGGGAAGTGGGTTGAGCCGTAGAAGTTCTTCCCGCACGTTTTGCCGGATAGTCGACGGAAGGTCTAGTTGGGCATGGTCTTATCAAGGCTGACCACGGTAGGCGCCTTGGCTAGCCGCCCAAATTTCGGCGCAATACGACTTGTTTTCAGAGCTTGAAAAGCACGGATGTGTCTAATGACATCGGAGACAGTGTCAAGGGTGTCTTTGGCGATCACAAAGTTGTACACGTCAGCCGCGATACCCTTCAAAATGAGGCCGACTGTCTTTTTCGGGCATGTTGTAACTGACACATCTGCATTATCTGAGGATTTCTTCTGTATACGTGGTACACGTTTCATCAGGCAATTGAGCTCTTTGAGCAAGGGTCTCCTCAGCCCGCTTTTTGCTCGGAACAGAGTCGCCAAAACGCTGTTTTATTTCGGTGGCAAACCGTTCCCAAGTCTTCAAGTTGACCTCGTTATTCTCAAACCAGGTCATCGCCGTGTGAGTTAAAAAGAAAACATTTGTTAGCATGGTGACAGGGTCCCACCGGTTGTACCGATTTACTCGTTGATAATGAAGAAGCCACTTCTAAACGTCCTCACCTTCTCCTGCAAACGGTCGTGGTTCCCGGTAAGGCTGGGACGGAGAAGGGCTGGAGGGGTCAGTCCTGTCACCAGCCTGGCTTGCAGCGTCGCGGCTTGCACGGCAAGTATCGGTGTGGCCTATGATGGTCGGGAGCTCTGACAGTCCAGCAAGGCGGCGGCTACGTCGAAACTCCAGTTGGTCTTGCTGCGCCGTAGGTAGAGATCTAACGGTGCACCTTCCACCAAGTTGTTACGGTAAAATACGAAAGGGGGTGTTTAGTGCTGTTGCAGCAGGAGAAAGTGAAGCTTACTAGCCTCCAGAAACAAACGCTTCTTCCTCTTCTTCTGACACCATCACAATCCTTCATTGTCGTCAGTAGTGTGACAATATGTCAGAGCACGCCGCTAAGGCTACCATTAGCGTGGCAGCCGCTAACGCTGCCATAAGCGCCATCGAGGTTATGTAACGCCGAGCTGGAAGACATCTAAATTCTCAGTTGCGAAGTTCGGAAGTATACGTCAGAGCCCGCCGCTAAGGTTACTATGCGTCGCAGCCGCTAAGGCTGCCATAAGCGCTATCAAGGTTATGTAACGCCAGCTGGAAGACAGGTAAATTCGCAGCTGTAAAGTTCGGAAGTATACATCAGAGCCCGCCGCTAAGGTTACCACGTGCGTCGCAGCCGCTAAGGATGCCATAAGCGCCATCAAGGTTATGTAACGCCAGCTGGAAGACAGGTAAATTCACAGTTGCGAATTTCGGAAGTATATATCAGAGCCTGCCGCTAAGGTTACTACATGCGTCGCAGCCGCTAACGCTGCCATTAGCGCCATCGAGGTTATGTAACGCCAGCTGGAAGACAGGTAAATTCGCAGCTGTAAAGTTCGGAAGTATACATCAGAGCCCGCCGCTAAGGTTACCACGTGCGTCGCAGCCGCTAAGGATGCCATAAGCGCCATCAAGGTTATGTAACGCCAGCTGGAAGACAGGTAAATTCACAGTTGCGAATTTCGGAAGTATATATCAGAGCCTGCCGCTAAGGTTACTACATGCGTCGCAGCCGCTAACGCTGCCATTAGCGCCATCGAGGTTATGTAACACCAGCTGGAAGACAGGTAAATTCACAGTTGCAAAGTTCGGAAGTATATATCAGAGCACGCCGCAAAGGTTACTACATGCGTCGTAGCCGCTAACGCTGCCATTAGCGCCATCGAGGTTATGTAACACCAGCTGGAAGACAGGTAAATTCGCAGTTGCGAAGTTCGGAAGTATATATCAGAGCACGCCGCTAAGGTGACTACATGCGTCGCAGCCGCTAAGGCTGCCATAAGCGCCATCGAGGTTATGTAACACCAGCTGGAAGACAGGAAAATTCGCAGCTGCAAAGTTCGGAAGTATACGTCAGAGCCCGCCGCTAAGGTTACTATATGCGTCGCAGCCGCTAAGGCTGCCATAAGCGCCATCGAGGTTATGTAATGCCAGCCGAAGACAGGTAAATTCGCAGCTGCGAAGTTCAGAAGTATATATCAGAGCCCGCCGCTAAGGTTTCTATATGCGTCGCAGCCGCTAACGCTGCCATAAGCGCCAGCGAGGTTATGTAACACCAGCTGGAAGACAGGTAAACTCGCAGCTGCGAAGTTCGGAAGTATACGTCAGAGCCCGCCGCTAAGGTTACTACATGCGTCGCAGCCGCTAAGGCTGCCATAAGCGCCATCGAGGTTATGTAGTGCCAGCCGAAGACAAGTAAATTCGCAGCTGCGAAGTTCGGAAGTATATATCAGAGCACGCCGCTAAGGCTATTATATGCGTCGAAGCCGCTAAGCCTGCTATAAGCGCCATCGAGGTTATGTAACACCAGCTGGAAGACAGGTAAATTCGCAGCTGCAAAGTTCGGAAGTATACGTCAGAGCCCGCCGCTAAGGTTACTATATGCGTCGCAGCCGCTAGGGCTGCCATAAGCGCCATCGAGGTTATGTAATGCCAGCCGAAGACAGGTAAATTCGCACCTGCGAAGTTCGGAAGTATATATCAGAGCCCGCCGCTAAGGTTTCTATATGCGTCGCAGCCGCTAACGCTGCCATAAGCGCCATCGAGGTTATCTAACGCCAGGCGGAAGACATAAATTTGCAGCTGTGAAGTTCGGAAGTATATATCAGTGCACGCCGCTAAGGCTACTATATGCGTCGCAGCCGCTGAGGCTGCCATAAGCGCCATCGAGGTTCTGTAACGCCAGGCGGAAGACAGGTAAATTTGCAGCTGTGAAGTTCGGAAGTATATATCAGAGCACGACGCTAAGGCTACTTTATGCATCACAGCCGCTAAAGCTGCCATAAGCGCCATCGAGGATATGTAACGCCAGGCGGAAGACAGGTAAATTTGCAGCTGTGAAATTCGGAAGTATATATCAGAGCACGACGCTAAGGCTACTTTATGCATCACAGCCGCTAAAGCTGCCATAAGCGCCATCGAGGATATGTAACGCCAGGCGGAAGACAGGTAAATTTGCAGCTGTGAAGTTCGGAAGTATATATCAGAGCACGACGCTAAGGCTACTTTATGCATCACAGCCGCTAAAGCTACCATAAGCGCCATCGAGGATATGTAACGCCAGGCGGAAGACAGGTAAATTTGCAGCTGTGAAGTTCGGAAGTATATATCAGAGCACGACGCTAAGGCTACTTTATGCATCACAGCCGCTAAAGCTGCCATAAGCGCCATCGAGGATATGTAACGCCAGGCGGAAGACAGGTAAATTTGCAGCTGTGAAGTTCGGAAGTATATATCAGAGCACGACGCTAAGGCTACTTTATGCATCACAGCCGCTAAAGCTGCCATAAGCGCCATCGAGGATATGTAACGCCAGGCGGAAGACAGGTAAATTTGCAGCTGTGAAGTTCGGAAGTATATATCAGAGCACGACGCTAAGGCTACTTTATGCATCACAGCCGCTAAAGCTGCCATAAGCGCCATCGAGGATATGTAACGCCAGGGGGAAGACAGGTAAACTCGCAGCTGCGAAGTTCGGAAGTATACGTCAGAGCCCGCCGCTAAGGTTACTACATGCGTCGCAGCCGCTAAGGCTGCCATAAGCGCCATCGAGGTTATGTAACGCCAGCTGGAAGACAGGTCAATTCGCAGCTGCAAGGTTCGGAAGTATATATCAGAGCACGACGCTAAGGCTACTTTATGCATCACAGCCGCTAAAGCTGCCATAAGCGCCATCGAGGATATGTAACGCCAGGCGGAAGACAGGTAAATTTGCAGCTGTGAAGTTCGGAAGTATATATCAGAGCACGACGCTAAGGCTACTATATGCGTCGCAGCCGCTAAGGCTGCTATAAGCGCCATACTAGGTTATATAATGCCAGCCGTTAGACAGGTAAATTCGCAGCTGCAAAGCTCGGAAGTATATATCAGAGCACGCCACTAAGGCTAACAACAGATTTCCGCTGCCAGCGCGAAAGTAACAGGAGTAGGTGTGGCCGCTTCTAGGGCTGTGCTTCACCGAGACCGAAGCAGCGGGGCCGTAGCCCCACCGCGTTTGGCAAGAAGCTGCTTCGGCTCCATGAGGTGCATTACAGCTACCAATGGAGGGAAAACCAGAGCTGGGATTCTACAACCACAAAGATGGAAAAACAGCGCCCGACTAACACACAAAGGAATAAAAAAAGAAAAATAACCCAAATTAAGCCGCAACAAAAGAGATTGAAGGGGAGAGACGGTTTACAGTGCCCCCCCCCCCCCCACCCCCCGTGCCTCTGCAGTCGCGCGTGCTGCAGATTATTTTCCCGGTGAATCTTTGCAAGCATATAAGGCTCCCTAAAATTTAAACTCGGGAAGAGAGCCAAGTGAAGTCACATTTGGATGATCCCAAAGCCTGGGTATAGTCAGGCTGATGATGATGATGATGAGTAGTATGCATGGAGTAGCTGGCGGTCTGGAATACAGCAGAAATAATGGACTGTACCCAGCCGTCTCATGCGTGGCGGTATTAAACGCACATGTGATGAAGGGTAGTATGGTGTCCCAGTTCTTATACCCTGCATCCACATGCATGGCTAACATGTTTATCAGCGTTCTGTTGACGCGCTCAGTCAAGCCAGTTGTCTGGGGATGGTATTGCATCGAATGTTGGGACGTTACGGCACAAACTCATGAGCTCTTCAACAACAATAGCAGTGAATTGTCGACCCCGATCAGTCATGAAAATATCGTGGCGGCCGGTGTCGTAGGATGACTGAGTGCAGCAGGGAAAACGACACCTGATGCGCCCTAGCAGATGGAAGAGCGGCGGTTTCACAGTAACGCGTGAGATAGTCCACGCAGACTACAATCCAGCGCTTTCCACACAAAGACTTCAGAAACAGACTTATGAGGTCAATGCCTACTTGAGCAAACGGAGCTGTCGGAATCTTCACAGGGTGCCAGATGTAGTTGCAGTTCGACGTTTGTGGCGTTGACATTGCTTGCAACTAGCAACGTATTATTCAATCGTCGAGCGCATTTTGGACCAGTAAAATCTTTCTTGAGCACGGAGGAGTGTTCTAACATGGAACGCCGCCGCGGTGATGGAGAACGACGCGCACGGGTGACGGGTGGAGGAGTGACACTTTTGTCAGATGCAGGGGAATAGTCGCGGAGAATCTCGTTATGGATGTAGCGGTAATACCCACGCGGAATATTTGATTGCTGAAACACGGGGTTGTATTGCCGATTGTTGGGTGCTGTTCGAGGCGCCGGGCGGTTATAGCGGGGCGGGAACCCACTGCGGCAGTACCTGGCGATGTGACCTTCGACGCCGCAGCGGTAGCATATCGGTGGGGAAGGTAGAAAATGCTGTTGTGGATAAAAACCAGCTACAGCAGGGCGCATCGTAGGTTTGGCTGAATGCTTATACTGCTCAGGAATCCTGGAAGATCGAACTGAAGATCTAGGTGCACTTGAGGCGCCGTTATGCATAGGCGGGTAGTCAATAGAAGCTGCAACTTCAAGAGCTTGGAAGAAAGGCTGCACCGCAATCGCTTGTCGGGGTGAAGCCGGCCGTCTAGGTACCCTCTGGACAGATAACTCAAGCAGATTCGTGCAGGGAAGTGGGTTGAGCCGTAGAAGTTCTTCCCGCACGTTTTGCCGGATAGTCGACGGAAGGTCTAGTTGGGCATGGTCTTATCAAGGCTGACCACGGTAGGCGCCTTGGCTAGCCGCCAAAATTTCGGCGCAATACGACTTGTTTTCAGAGCTTGAAAAGCACGGATGTGTCTAATGACATCGGAGACAGTGTCAAGGGTGTCTTTGGCGATCACAAAGTTGTACACGTCAGCCGCGATACCCTTCAAAATGAGGCCGACTCTGTCTTTTTCGGGCATGTTGTAACTGACACATCTGCATTATCTGAGGATTTCTTCTGTATACGTGGTACACGTTTCATCAGGCAATTGAGCTCTTTGAGCAAGGCTCTCCTCAGCCCGCTTTTTGCTCGGAACAGAGTCGCCAAAACGCTGTTTTATTTCGGTGGCAAACCGTTCCCAAGTCTTCAAGTTGACCTCGTTATTCTCAGACCAGGTCATCGCAGTGTGAGTTAAAAAGAAAACGACATTTGTTAGCATGGTGACAGGGTCCCACCGGTTGTACCGATTTACTCGTTGATAATGAAATAGCCACTTCTAAACGTCCTCACCTTCTGCAAACGGTCGTGGTTCCCGGTAAGGCAAGGACGGAGAAGGGCTGGAGGGGTCAGTCCTGTCGCCAACCTGGCTTGCAGCGTCGCGGCTTGCACGACAAGAATCGGTGTGGTCCGTGATGCTCGGGAGCTGTGAGAGTCCAGCAAGGCGGCGGCTACGTCGAAACTCCAGTTGGTCTTGCTGCGCCGTAGGTAGAGATCTAACGGAGCACCTTCCACCAAGTTGTTACGGTAAAATAAGAAAGGGGGTGTTTAGTGCTGTTGCAGCAGGAGAAAGTGAAGCTTACCAGCCTCCAGAAACAAACGCTTCTTCCTCTTCTTCTGACACCATCACAATCCTTCATTGTCGTCAGTAGTGTGACAAAATATGAGAGCACGCGGCTAAGGCTTCCATTAGCGTGGCAGCCGCTAACGGTGCCATAAGCGCCATCGAGGTTATAGTTAGTTATATGAAGTTTTATGGCGCATAAGCAACTGTGGCTATCATGCGCCAACCGCAAGGTTAGACGATCAAGTGGCTACAGTCATGATGCTCAGATTCGGTTGAAAACATTGTCTTCCTTTAAAAATCCGTAAACAAGTGAAAAATCAACAAGTGCTTCTTGGCCTAAAAGCAATGCGGGATCGAGGTTATGTGACGCCAGCCGGAAGACAGGTAAATTTGCAGCTGTGATGTTCCGAAGTATATATCAGAGCACGACGCCAAGGCTACTATGTGCGTCGCAGCCGCTAAGGCTGCCATATGCGCCATCAAGGTTATGTAATGCCAGCCGGAAGACAGGTCAATTCGCAGCTGCAAGGTTCGGAAGTATATATATCAGAGCACGCCGCTAAGGCTATTATATGCGTCGAAGCCGCTAAGGCTGCTATAAGCGCCATCGAGGTTATGTAATGCCAGCCGGAAGACAGGTAAATTCGCTGCTGCGAAGTTCGGAAGTATATATCAGAGCACGCCGCTAAGGCTAACAGCAGATTTCCGCTGCCAGCGCGAAAGTAACAGGAGTAGGTGTGGCCGCTTCTAGGGCTGTGCTTCACCGAGTCCGAAGCAGCGGGGCCGTAGCCCCACCGCGTTTGGCATGAAGCTGCTTCGGCTCCATGAGGTGCATTACAGCTACCAATGGAGGGAAAACCAGAGCTGGGATTCTACAACCACAAAGATGGAAAAATAGCGGCCGACTAACACACTAAGGAATAAAAGAAGAAAAATAAACCAAAGTAAGCCGGAACAAAGGAGACAGAGACGGTTTACAGTGCCCCCCCACCCCATGCCTCTGCAGTCGCGCGCGCTGCAGATTATTTTCTTGGTGAATCTTTGCAAGCATATAAGGCTCCCTAAAATTTGAACTAGGGAAGAGAACCAAGTTAAATCACATTTGGATGATCCCAAAGCTTTGCCTGCTTCACTCGTAGGAGGACAAAGCATTCCTCTCGCTCCAAAAGCCAATCGGAACACTTGGAATATCTTGGCGGTAGAATACTTAGAACGAAGAGTGGAATATTTTTTAATTTTCTCTCTGTATTTGTTGGTAAGGAAGTCCTCGTTTGCATCCGAGGCGACAGCAACCTCAACAATGATGGTCTCATTGGGTGTTTCAACAACCAAGTCCGGTTTCAGGCGGGTCCGTGTGTTGGTAGTGAAGACAGGCTCTTCTCGGACCGTTGCATTGGGAAGTTTCTCCTCAGCCAAGCGAGCGATTTGCTTGGCTCTGTAATTGTGTCGCTCTTTTCAGGGAAGGTCGATCGACTCACACTCTTGCAAGGTATGGAAAGTTGTCTTTTTTCGGAGACCACAACGACGACAAAGTTGAGCGGAAGGATCTGTATACTTCGCTTATTTGATAAAGACCTTGTCGGATACAGATTCGTTCTAAGGCGAAGAGCCTTAATCCGATCGCCATCGCGCAGAAGATTAGAGTTAAGCCAGGTATTTGCCTGGGCTTGGTGCTGGTAGGCGAAGAGATCTTTGTTTTCATATCGTGACACAATTATTCCACCATCTATCGCTACCCCGTTTGAGAGCAGCCTCAACAGACTTAGCAGAAGTGATGCCATCGGGAATTTCAAACAGCCCATTGAGACGACTGCAGTGAGGCTCCAACTCAAGATAAAACAATTTGAAAATAAAAAGTTCATTGAGGCGAAGCATTGCTGAACGGACTGAGCCGTTTTCTCAAGTGAAATGAAACCTAACCCACCACACTTGGTAGGTAACGAAATGTGGGAGTTAGGAAACCCAAGAGGCAGGTGAAAAGTACGCTTAACTTTGTCTCGGATAAGCTTGTCAAGACGACAACCCTCCTGTTTCACTAACAAGGTATTGAAGAGCCATAAAGAAATGCTGGGAGAACCAGCTGTCTCCAGCAGTAAAGTCTCTGAAATGGTTTCGAAGACGATTTGGAAACAAGTTATAGCAACGCAATAGCCTTTTCCGACTCAACTAATGGGCAATTATTGATGAACAAAGGTAGACCTAAATACTTTATTGGCTGATTAGGTTGTTTACTGTAAATTACATGATCATTCATGGAGATAGCAGCAAGATTTTAGTAGAACCATTTCTTTTGATGATCTACTCGCCAACCAAAATACTGCGTTTTTGTTGGATTAATTTCTAGGCTAACATTCGGAAGATAGCTAGAAGTATGTCTTATGAGTGTCTTGAAGCCCTCAAAACTGTCAGAAAGTAGAAGCAAATCATCCGCAAATGCCAAGGCTAACAGAGAAGCGTCCTCCAGGTGCACTCCGGCTGGGCTGGAGTTTAGCTGTTCGAGCAAAGGATCGATGACAAAGTTGAAAAAAAGGTAATAGAGGATCCCCTTGTGTAATACCCCTCTTTTGAGGGACTGACGTTATCAGTGTGCCCTGAACACCAATACTTAGTTGTACAATTAGTGTATATTTCAAGCAGGTGCAATTGGATTTTGAGAGATGCTTGTACGCAAGCGCAGAAAAAATTGCATGATGGGAAATTGAGTCAAAAGCCTTCCGGAGGTCTAAGCTGACTGCAAAAAAAGGGCCGTTCTGCCTTCTTGAGATGCTTCATAAGTGCCTGGAGGAGCAAAAGGTTGGTGGAAGTAGAGCGGTCCTTCGTGAAACCCGATTGAAAGGAGTTGAATGAGTTGGAAGCGTCGAAGCCGCTAAGGCTGCCATAAGCGCCGTCGAATTTATGTAACGCCAGCCGGAGGACAGGCGTTCTGAAATTCGCAGCCGCGTCATAAAAGAGGAAAACGTTGTCAAGAGTACACCGAAACGAAACAAAAAATTGAGAGAACGCGTAGTCAAAATTCGCAGCTGCGAAGTTCGGAACTATATTGTTACGGTAAAATAAGAAAGGGGGTGTTTATTTACAGTGCTGTTGCAGCGGGAGAAAGTGAAGCCTACTAGCCCCCAGACACCAACGCTTCTTTCTCTTCTGAAACCATCACATTCCTTCATCGTCGTCAGTAGTGTGACATTTCCCCCCTACTCAGCCGAAGCCCTCTCGGCGTGTTCGTCAGTAGCGCGAGGCTGACAAGCCTTCAAGCGGGCAACATGACATAGTTCAGTTTTGGCAGACGGAACCGAAACAAAATAAGAAAAAAAGTTGCCAGCGCCAGCCGGAAGACAGGTAAGGCTACCATAAGCGCCTTTGAGGTAATGTAACGCCAGCCGGAACCGAAGCAAAATAAAAAAAAATGGCCGTAAAATAAAAATTTGGCTGTCGAGGTTATGTAACGTCAGCCGGAAAACAGGCGTGCCGAGGGAACGGTTATTGTGTAACGGCAATCGCGGTATTTGAGAGCAGCTGAAAGGAGGAAAACAATGGCAAGAATAGCCCGAAGAAAAAAAAACCTTCACAGCACGCGTTGTCGAAATCCGCAGCCGCCAACGGTCATAGCGAGGGCGGCGATTATTTTGCAGCGGCAAGCGCGGTATTGCAAGCGTGCGATTGCGAGGAGGAAAGTTCCGAGGACGTGAGTGAGGGAGCGCTGCACGGAGTGCTTTTTTCTCGGCAGGCCTAGTGCGCTGGTAGCGCTGGTATGGAGGCGCCACTGCTCCGGAACAAGTAGCGCCACCTCCCGCCGGCGCACCCATATGTGGTATGTCTGCTCGTCGAAGAGATGCGGCGGAGTGAACGCGAAGTCTACTCTTCTCGGCAGAAACCTTGTGAGAAGAAAACTTTTGTCGGTCATTTCCTGCCTCGTGTCACACGCGTACATAACACACACATGTACCATGTGAGCGTGTTGAAAAATAAACCAAAAACAAAGCGAAGAAAGCCGCTACCCATTCATGCCGTCTGGTAGAAGGCCGCCGGCGCTTTGGGCGCAGCGCATCGTCGGCGCGCGAGTGCTTCTGCTGGCGGCTCTACGGTTTTTTTTTTTTTTTTCCTTTGAAGTAGGAATTCGGAACCCGAACAATACGGCACTTTGAAAGTAAAGACATAAATAAAACAAAAACTAAGCCAGTGTGCAATGCGCAGCACTGGCTTTTCGCTTCGGTGGCAGTGTATGTGGAAACGGCATGCTAGACCCCCCAGAAGCGACAGCCGAGAGCTGGACTCCGTTGGTCAATAGAAAGGCTCTTAAAAAAAAAAAAATCAACGGGACGAGCAGGCTGTATATGGAGATGTACCCTAAGGCGTCGGGCCTCGCGTGCACGTGCTTTTTCGGCGCTCGGCAGTTCTACCGTAGTTTTTATTTTCTACTCGATGCGTCGAAATAAGTGGTGACGGTTCAGTGCGCGGAAAAACAGCCATAGCTGAGCAAGCTCCACAGCGCGTGCTGTTCGGGGGATTTCGCGTGATCGGGAATGTTGAGACTTGATTTAAGACTTGGTGCGCGGTCAGAAACTGTACGAAGCCAGCACGTGCGTAGAGTGCGCGGGGAACTTCACAGTGCAGAGGGGCCTCGGATATCTTCAGAAAATGCGCTAACGAAATGAAAACCGCCTTCTACGACGTCAGCTTGGAGGTAAGTTTTATTCGGCCCTTTCGGCGTCTCTTCACCACATATGTAATTCATTTTTTTTTTGTATGTAGTTGTTGGCAAACCCACGCAATATCACGGATGCCAGTTGCATCTGCAAGGCCGGGTGCCACTGTTAACGATGCGACACATCGCTCTCGTATGATTTACAAGGAAACCGCAAAAAAAAAACAACAAATTGATATTCGATTGCCTCCCGACGGTTTTTTTTTTTATAACTATTATGACACCCGTAAACACAACAGCAGATCGAGCTGTTAGTTTAAAAGGACGTTTTCTCTTTGCGGGGAGCCATGAACGTGTGTCAAGTCAGCAAGCGCGCACTCCTGCAATGTGCTTCGCTCTCCATGTCGTGCTTCTACGTCTTTTACGTCAGGCTAGGCTTCCCAAAAGCGACCACCGAGAACAGCTGGAAACTATCATTAGGAAGTCGTTAGAAAAAAAAAAAAAAAAGGCTCCCGTTGAGCAGGAAGGCTCCGCGCTCTCTACAACACAGGCTGTGTCCGAAGACCTGCCAGCGCTGGTTACAACTTTTAGTAGTTGTTACAACTTTTAGAGCTCGAGTTGGGTCCAGAAGTAAAAAAAAAAAAAAGACCCGTTTTTTTTTTGTGTGTGTGTTTTTCGCGTGCTGCGCGCTCGATACAAACAAGCGATCGCTCGTGCATGCTTTAAAGAAACCTAGCGTCAAGTACTGTAAAAAAAAAAAGTGGGAAATGCGCAGCCGAAACAAAAAGCAATGGGTGCGATATGAGATTCGAAATGACTAAGTAAGTACAGGCCCTTGTTTTAGTCGCTGTTTATTTTTTATTCTTACGGGGAACCAAAATGAAATCGGAACACAGCGTCGGCGTTACCCACGGTTGCGGATCCAGACAGCCGCCTTTTACAGCGGCGCCTCCCAGACGGCGCCACATGTTCGGCCAAAGCTGCTGCGCACCAGGCCCATGCCTACTATTTTTAAGTAAATCAGTTGGCTGCAGTAGGTATAGTTTTATTTTATTTATTTTTTCAAGATTGGTGGCTACGTGAAATATACACGACTTCGCAACACTCGTTAAATTAAACAATGCAGCCCTCACAATTATTACTGCCAGTATTTAATTGGTATAATTATGTTGTGCACAACATAAATCTACAAGCGAATCGAAACTCTGAACAATACCAATTGCATATAATATGGTTACATATGGCACAACTATACAATTATAGCTGCTTTGGGACACGACGATGAAGTAAAACTGCAGATCTGAAGGAAATAAAGTGTATTTCTTCAAATACCACTTTTGTCCAAATGGGGTCAGCTTAGGTGCAAGCCTGAAACGCGTTCTGTGACACGATCGACGATGTTTCTGTTGATGGGCTCATTTCCGTGCAATGGAAAGAAGTGCAAACGCACCGCTACGAATCACTTCGGACGTAATGTCACTTTGCTCAATTTTCTGAGAAAATATGAAAACGGAAAACACGCTGTAAATATATTTTCGCGGACATTTATTGCAGCAGCAGTGAGGTATATATATATATATATATTGCCACGTGCCTAGCGCCGCGCGACAGCCGTGTTTGGCGCCGACGAGGACGAAGCGGTTGTTGTTGGCACGAGTGGCGCGCTGGTGCTGGACTCTGCGATCGGAACGACAAGCCGACCTTATTCTCTGGTCCTCGGCTACGTGTACCTTCACGGCTTCCTGTGACTTCAGTCGTGACACTAGTCGGTTCGGTCAGACGGCGGTAGTGTGGAGATGGAATTCAGCAGCCGAGCGTACTGGCTGCATCGCTGCTGTAGCAGTTTCTCCATGATCACAGCTTCAGCCGGTAACGCCGCGACGGTGGTGGGCGGGTTCCGCACGAGGCCGGAAAAAAGCTGTTCTTTGACGCCGTGCATCAGGTGCTGCACCTTCTCCTCACTCATGAACGGGTCGGCGCGATGGCAAAGGCGCATGACGTCTTCAACGTACATTGCGACCCCTTCGTTCTGAAGCTGAACTCGAGAGGTCAGGGCACGCTCGGCATTCTCTCGGCGGTCACTGTTGGCGTACGTACCGAGGAGCTGGCTTCGGAAGGCCGGCCACGTAGACAATGTGGCCTCGCGGTTCTCAAACCATGTCCGAGCAGCGTCTTCAAGGCTGAAGTAGACGTTCCGCATTTTCGCAGCGTCGTCCCAGCCGTTAAACGTCGCGACCCTTTCGTAGTGAGCTAGCCAGTCCTCGACGTCTTCAAACTGCTCACCGTGAAATGGTTTAGGGGCACGTGGGGTCTGAAGGATGAGACAGGACGAAGGGGTGGAAGGGACAGTCATGGTACGGGCGGGCGGTGTCGTTGCCACAGCTAGGGTCTCTTCGTCAAGAGTGAAGGCCTCGGGGCGCAAGCCTCGGAGCCGTCGGCTGGTACGATGAACAGGAGTGGTCACGAGAGGCGGCCGCGTAGGATCGTCCGCAGGAGAAGGGATCATCGATGGCACCTCCACCAGTGTCACGACTCTTGTCGTTCCGATCGCAGAGTCCAGCACCAGCGCGCCGCTCGTGCCAACAACAACCGCTTCGTCGTCGTCGGCACCAAACACGGCTGTCGCGCGGCGCTAGGCACGTGGCAATATAACCAAAATCTTGTTCCTTATATGCTATAAAAATGCACGCATGTAAAATTTTTGCGCATAGCCTTTGATGACATTACAAAAAAAAATAGAAAGGCACGTGTAAATTATATTTTTATCTTGACAGTGCACACGAGTGAGAACATACATGGCAACCGTAAGTAACAATTGGCACTGGTGCAAGTTTTGCTCCTTCGGAGGGAGTCACCAGTAATGAGAGCTGGGATACTTGGATACTTGGATCGGGAGGGAGTAAAGAGGGGAATTGAGTGAAAAAGCGGGTAGCACAAATCGTTTTTAGGAGAAAATATTTAAATGTGGCTTTTTGCGCAGTGGATGAGACATACTTGAAAAAGGGAAGCGATACATATACGCTCTGCCAGTGTCCTCGACAGTTTGTAATCTAAAACAGCTGACAATAAAACGACGCTTTGGCACTTGGTTCGTATTTATTACTTTTTGTGAGACCAAATTGTCATATATTATTTTACCATCGATCGAGGAGCGTCTGAGCAGTCCCGACGAGCTGGAAATCGAGATCTTACAAAAGTAAATACTTGCAAGTTATATTTCTGCAAATTATTGTACTTTAAATAAACTTTAATAGAAAGTGAACTACGTAAACTGGGCGAAATATGACTAATTTCGCTGCACAAGTGAACGAAAGAAAATTTCTCTCTGTCTAAATATATAACCTATATATATATAACCCTCATGGCCCTGCGGGCATTATTGAGGGGAGTGGCAAGCACAGATAACGAAAAATTAATACAATCGTGGGTTACAGCACTACATATATTGTTCACTGCACTGAGTTGTTACAAACTTCAACAATTCATGGGAAAAAAGAAACGAGAAAAGAGAAAAAACCAACAAAAACAAACTACAAATCAGAGTTCATGTGGCAATACTAACCGAAGGGCACGCATGTCATGAGCAACAAAAACAGGCACTCAACTTATTCTTAAAATGCTCGAGATCGTCGGTGAGTGCCACATTTGCTGGCTTCCTCTCGAATGATGTAGTTGGAATGAATTTTGGCGAGGTGGAACGCCCACTTTGCATGGCTGGTTAGTGCGTGATGAAACATAGGTGCGTGGAATGAGCAAAGCATTTTTCAAAACAGGATTCAAATTGTACATCTTAAAAAAGACAGAGTCGTGAAATTTTTCGTCGCAGTGAAAGTAATGGTAGTGACAAAGTGCTTTTAGTTTGAGTGACACTTGATGTACGGCCATAGTCATCAAGGAATAAAACGAGCGGCACGGTTCTGAACAGCTTCCAAAGCAGATATAAGTGACTTCGCTCGAAGCTCCCATATCGACGCGGCGTATTCAAGTTTCGAACGAACCAGTGTCTTATACAGAAAGAGTTTCAAGTGGGTGCATTAGAAAAGTTTCTTTTTATGTAACTGAACATGCGGTTAGCGTTTCCAATAATGTAGGTGATATGCTGGTTCCAGGATAAGTTTGATGTGAGATGTACACCGAGGTATTTGTACGAGATAACTGTTGATGCTGTAAGAGGCTGGTGGCGAGACGCCTTGACGGGAAAATCGCATGGCTTTGCATTTTGATGTGTTTAAAACCATTTTCCATTTAATACACTAGTCAGTAATACAATTAAGATCTGCTTGCATGGCATCATTAGTGTTTTTGATTTCACGGTACAGTATGCAATCATCTGCAAAAAGTTTAATTGAGGAATTTGTATTGTTAGGCAGATCATCAATGTAACAAAGGTCCCAGTACCGATCCTTGTGGTACCCCAGACGTAACCGGCATAGAAGAGGATCGTTAATGTAGACAAACTGCGAGCGATTAGTTCAAAAACAACGAATCCATGTTAGAACATTTGGGTCGATATGAAGGCTTATACAACAGCAGACTATGGGACACCTTATCGAAAGCCCTGCAAAAATCTAAAAAAATGACGTCGACCTCTGAACCTTTATCAAGAATCGAATGAATTTCGTTGCTAAACGATAATAATTGTGTTTCACAGGAAAACTGCTTCCCGAAACCATGTTGTGTAGGTGTGAAAAACGAAAATGATTCAAGAAAATTAGCTAACCGAGAAAAAATTATATGCTCCATTATTTTACAGAAAATGGAAGTTAATGATATTGGACGATAATTAAGGGGTGAATGTATGTCGCCAGATTTATGGAGTGGAATCACTTTAGCCAGTTTCCATTCGTGTGGCATATCTCCTGTTTGAAGCGATTGTTCACATATTTTCAGTAAAATAATTGCGGAGTACACTTTAGTATTCTTAAAGACTTTGGTGTTAATGTTATCAGGCCCGCAAGAAGAGGAGATTTTCAAATTGGTAATTATGTTAATAATGGCGTCATAACTAAACCTGACAGGGTCCATTGGAAAGCTTGTATTACATGCATAGTCTCTAATATCATTAATGTGAGTTGTGGTACTCGAAAACGCTGCACTAAAGGTCTCATTAAAGATGCCAGCGACGTCAGTGCTTGGAATAGTGTTTGATAGAGAGTCAACAAGGGATACAAGTGACTGGTCTCGTTGATTGACAGTCCTCCAAATTTTTTTTGGATTGTTCGTTAGGAGCGTCGGCAACGTCACATTAAAATAGTAGTGTTTCGATTCCTTTAAAGACTTCTTGTAACTGTTAACAATTTTTTGGAGTGCTGACCAGTGCTCACGCTTTCCAGAAGACTTAGCTTTGCGGAAAAGCCTGCTTTTTTTTGTTTGCCAGTCGTTTTAATGAGCTGTTATACCATGGACACTGCCGGTTGGTTAAAAGCTTCTTTCGAGGAATATACAAGTCGACCAGCTCGCAAAGCCTGTCTCTGAAAAGGTGCCAATTGGTATTTACGGATCTTTCGTTGAAATTTGCCAGAAATTCGTCAAGGAAGTCTTCAAGTGCTTTATTGGTCGCAGTGTAATTTCCCTTAGCATAATCATATATTAGTTTTATATTGTTATACGACGTTCGAGCAGGGAAGTTCAACATGACATGTAATAAAGAATGATCGCTTATACCTGATAAGTAGGTAATATTAGATACAGCATCAGGGGCTGTTAGCAACAAGTCTAATATATTGGAAGTTGAAGATGGTGACCCTTGTAGGCTGCGTGATTACCTGTGTTAAGCAAAAGTCTGAACAAACATTTAAAAAGTTAGACAATTCTGACGGAGAGTTGGTTGCGGTATACGGAACGCTGACCAGGTAATATTAGGGAAATTAAAATCACCAAATAAAGAAAAGCAGGAAAATTGGGAAACCCACCGCGCTTAGCGTGTCATGAATTAGGTCACTGGGAAAAGTGGAAGGTCACAAAATACAAGTTTCAGTCGTGATCATAAAAACTCCAGTGACGTAGGAATGTGAAGGCTATCAAGATGGTCCGAGACGGCAACACCTCTTGAGACTGCGCGATCACAGCGAAATATGGAGTAGCGCTTTTCGGTAGCGAGGATTTCGGTGCTTCTAACAGAATCATTCAGCCATTTTCCGTTAGGACAATAATGTCGGCCGATGTGGTATCGGCGGAACAGGAAAGGTCATCACGATTTCGCACAACACTGCGTATATTGGTGAATAGTACTGAAATTCCAAAGATCGGGCGCGCGTGGACGGAAGCAGCCAGCTATCTCGAACAATCAGAACCACCCGCGGCACTAGAATCAACACGTGAGGTAGTAGCATGCACGCTAGTTTGTTCACAAATTTTATCACTTTCAGCACAATAGGTGTAGCATTTCTTGTTTAATAACCTTACGTGTCTCAGTTTAAAGCGCGTGTTAGGCGCAGTTTCCTTCGCAAATTCCACCAGTTTTTTTTCTAGCATGCCTTGTAGATGAACTGAAATCTTCAGACATGGAAACGTCTGAATCTTTCAGTTTAGACTGAGCGTTTAGCAACATTTCTTTTGTTTTGTAGTTGCAAAAATTTACCATTATTAGGGTCTGCAATGCCGATTCGGTGGGCCCGGGCGATATCAGTACTAGAAATGGTAATTGCCATTTCTTGCTGTATTGCATTACAATTTTTTCTTCTCATTGCAACCATGTTTCGGTGCCTTCAGATATACCGAAAAATAAGAGGTTATCTCTGCGGGATCTATCTTCGAGATCATTCGTTCGGGCCCTTAATGAGTAATTTTCTTTGGCCAGGCATTCAGCAGTTGCTTGCATTCAGGTCCTGACGGAAGGATTCAAGACCCGCAAGTTTGGTCTCAACAGTAGTAAGCCGGTTTGAAATATCAGTAACCTTCACGTCTTATTCCTCTTGGTTGCATGTAATAGTTTTGAGTTCAATATTTCGACCTGCCCCTGTTCAATGTTTGTTGAGCTGATTCTTAGATCCTCCAGAAGGGCGAATATGGCACCGCTGTTAGATTCGGGCGTCGGGTTTTGAGTGCTGCTACGAGTGTTATGGCCAGGGTTTAATTCAACGTCTCCGGACAAGAGCAATTTGAGCACACATTTTCTCACAGCACTTGTGAGCAAGGGAGCATAACGAGGCAGACAACGCTTGGATGAAACTGGACTAACCTGAAGGATGAAAAAACGAAACACATTGGTGAACCACATCGTGTCGTTGCTCCCACTGAAGGGGTGGCGACGCCATTTATATCTTCTGCAATGGTTGACGTCGATGTCGATCCGGGGTAGAAATCTTGCGAAGCGGTGACCAACTGCGTCATGAAAGCATATAAGAACTGCATGGTTAATCTGTCGGACGGGCGACATACAACCTATATCGCACGAGCTGCGAGCATATCGACAATATATTGCTCAGTCGATGCTTTAAAAAATCAGGGAGACTTGGTGCCAGTGCAGAATAAGTTACTTTATTTATTCAGGGATACCCCGCTTCGCTCAAGGGCATACAAGTAGGGAGGGGGGGGGGGGGGGGGTTACAACTTGGAATAGAGCAGATCTTCATTAGTACAGCACACATGGTCACGAGACAAATCATTCCACTCTGATATGGTTCTGACAAAAAATGAGTTAAAGGTTCGTTCTAGTCCGGTATTCGCGAATTTTCAGGTCATGATCAGTTCTAATAGACACGTAATGCGGATGTTTAAAATAAATCTTTATTAATGCTAGTCCTGTTATGATAAATTCTAAAAAACAATTTCAATCGCAATTTCCTTCGACGAGTCGACAGCGCTTCTCCAGTTCTCTTTTCATTTCAGTGCAGCTCATCACCTCGATTTTACTGCCCATGAACGAACATTGCTGCTCTGTTCTGTATTCTCTCTATTTTGTCTATAAAGGTTTTTTGATGAGGGCCCACACACAACAAGCATATTCGAGGATCAGTCTAACGTAAGACAGATAAGCGGTGTTTTCCAGGGTACGAGGTGAAGATTTCAGGTTCCGTTAAATGATGTTTTGAGTTTTGGCGGCCTTTGAAACTACTTCACTCACATGGGCATTCCAGGAAGAATCTGACGAAAATGTCACCCAGATATTTATACATCGATTGGCGATTAATAACATCAGTATTCAAATAGGAACGCCTGTAGTTTCTTTTTTTTTTTGTGCGTGTGAAGGACAGATGGACACATTTGTTTATATTTAGTTCCATTTTCCACTTCTTACATCAAGCAACAATTTTCGCTATATCAGTCTGCAAATCTGGGAATCCTGTTCAGTTTTGATTTTTCTGTATATAATGCAGTCGTCGGCAAATAAGCGTAGTCGCGAAGATATACCGGTATGAATGTCATTAATATAAACCAAAAATAATAATGGCCCTAAGACGGAGTGACCTAAACAGTAGGGGAAAAAGCTCCGTTTAATACGACACATTGTCCACGCTGGTAATTGGCGATCCAGTTCCACACTTCCTGGTTGATATTTAATACGTGAAGTTTGTGAAGACGCAATGGGTGACACACCGTGTCGAATGCTTTACGAAAATAAAAAAAAAAAAGTCTGTTTGCCCGTTTTCATCTACCTCCGATGCTAAGTCATGGTAAAACTATTAGTTGTGTAGTACAGGACAATCCCTTACGAAAACAATGTTCATCAATTAGCAATCTGTATTCTAACAAATGTTTCTTTATTTCCTTGTACAGAATATGCTCCAATATTTTGCAACAGATAGATACTAATGAGATAGGCTTGTTGTTGTTTACCTCTTTTTTAGAACCACCCTTATGAATAGGAACTACATGTGCCATTTTTCATTCAGCTGGTAGCACGCCGGTGGAAAGAGATTTAGTGTATATCAGATAAAGGTAGGATGAGACAGGCCGCGCACAGCGCCTCAGTAGGCGGGGAGAAATACCTTCTGGTCCTCAGTTTCATCTATATTTCTTAACAATGATTCAGTACCGTTCACGCTAATCTCTACAGGTGGCATCGGTGGCGCAGCACACACACATCGGGAAATCGGAGTGAAATACGGAATGAAAAAAGTTATTCAAGAAGGACGCCTTAGCTGTGTCACATCAGATAAGACCTCGTTGTTGTGATAAATTTCCCTTATTCTAGTCCCATCACAACCACAGCTTTTCACGTATTTCCAAAACAATTTGGGGTTGGTTTTCATGTTATCATTCAGTCGGCTGAAGTACTGTTCCTTCGTAGTGATTATTTTAGATTGATATTCATTAGTTACCTCGATTCACTTGTTATACTGATAACTACTTTGTGCCCTTTTGTATGCGATATATACACGTCTTGATTTCCTGATTAGTCTCAAGATACTAGGAGTCACCCATGGCTTCTTGCACTTTTTCAGCCTGGTTGACTCGATACTCGGCACATACTTCTCTGTCTATCACTTTTTCTTTGAACAGTGACCACATTTGTTCTACGTCAGCATTTTCGGAAACACAGCCAAACACAGACAAGTGACTAACAGCTGTTGAGGAATGGCAGAATAATCGCCCCTATCAGATAAGAATACCTTCCTCGATTGAGGGGCCTTGTTTCGTTTGGCTGCATATTTAATGCTAGCCGTGGCAGCTAGGTGGTCGCTAATGCCAGGAATGCAAGTGACAGAGTCTATTAGATTAGGCGAATTACAGATCGAAAATATTGCTCTTGCGCGTTGGCCTCATCACATATTGGGTGAAGCCAAACGTGTCAATAATGTTTTTCATTTCCAAGTTTTCGCGAGAACCAGTAATAGTTACACATGTTCCATTAGACCAGTTCAAGTCCGGTAGATTAAAATCGTCGGCAAGAATTATCTCTTCCGACGTTTTAGAAATAATCTCGTAAAGTCGCTGCAATGTAAGTGCATCGAAATTTGGTGGGCGGTAAAATGCTCCAGCAATAAATTTAGCGTTATCAGGACCAGACTGATTCAACGTCATCGTGTCCAATATCTAACAAGGATGACGGTAAAGATAGCAGAAACACCCCTCCGCCTTTTCGTCACCTATCATTACGATAAGCGGTAAAGTGCTTAGGGAACACCTATCAGTGATGGACGGGTTCAGCCATGATTCCGTTCGAAACACGATGTCAGCCTTCAAAGATTCAATCAGACCTGATAATTCATCTACCTTGTGCAGTATGCTTCTGCAGTTTATGACAACAGCTGTTAAATTGTGTGAGCCGATTTGACAACAGGATGTCACTTCGTTAGGACTGGAACAACTTCCTCTTTGTCTGTATCCCAGGTGAAGGCCTTACCATCAACAATCAGCTTGTCAAACCTTAGTTTAATCTATACTGCTGCTGTCAGTTATTTCTGTTTTGGAATTGTCTTCCTTCGTCCCTGTAAGTTTTTTCTTTCTTCGCGTTGTTCTACACAAAGGAAGCTTCTGTGCTCTTCCTGTGCTAAGCTGGGCGTGAATAAGGACAAATGAGGCAGGGACCTCACTGAAGCCTCAGAGATAAAGAATTTCCATAATCTTTTCCGGATATCTCGTACCCATGGTGCGTAATCCTGATCTACACTATAAACAGACCCTTTGAATTTTTTTTTGCGTTTTTAAGGACATCCCTTTTTTCCTTGTCCAAGAAAAATCGACCGTGTGAACTTCTCGTTATATCGACCGACTCGATGCGCTCTTTGAACTGTCTTCAAGTCGATATTAAGCTGTGCCCGGCTTCTGACTGATCCCATGTTCCGTCCTTGTCGTCTTTGACACCATAAAAAACAAGGTTCTGCCTTCGACTTCTATTTTCAAGGTCGATGCTTCTTTTTGCAGGCCCCTAACATCTTTCATGACTTGTTTAACTGCTTTCCCTTGTTCCTCTACAGCCTCGTTAAGTGAAACAATCTTTCCCTCAGCAGTTCCCAATTTACTATTTATTTCGCTGAGCATAGCCTCATGTTCAGCAAATTGAGCTTCAATGTCATTCAGCTTATTCATGATCGTGTTCTGACCAGCCTGTAAACTTTGGAGCAATTCCAATTCAGACTCGCTGAGGGGGCCAGGGTTGCGCTGCACATCATCGGAAAGTAACAATATCCGGTTAGCAAAGAAACGAAATCCCCTATGGAGTAAGCGTTCCCTCAGTCGTTTACAATCAGAGCAAACACATGCCGTTATGGGAGGAGCCGGCAACGCACTCAATAGTATGCGTACTTGAAAGGGATTATAATTACTAACCTGAACCAAAAGGTGAATGAGCCTCATGTCGGTCAGCGTGCTGGCTCCAAATCCCCCGAAGGCATGCAGGCGCTTGGTTAAGTAGGGTAGTCCGTGGTCATGTGATGTATCGCGCTCGGTATCTTCCGGCATATCAGCCGCGATACAACTCGTATCACTGAGGCGCTTATCGTCGATGGCGGCTGGCTCATCCAGGCAGTATCTTGGACGCGCGTGGCATGTTGTTGCTGCTGAAAACGGTTTGAGAAGAAACAGTGCCGCCCCTTGACCGATCGTGACGGTTTCCAGCGCAGTTCCAAATACGGCAGCAACCTGCAGAGCCAAAAGATGCATGAGCCTCATGTCGGTTAGCGTGCCGGCTTGTGCGGCGAAACTGACTTATCTTTCCCCGTCTCGGGATACAGAAAACATGTTAATGATTATTTCTAAAACACTGCGAAGTTTTTGAAACGATAGAGAAGGAATGTTAATACTCAGACCATCACTGACAACTAGATAAAAAATTATTGCCTACTTTACATTCATGTAGTCTTTAAATTCCAGCGCGGAAGGCCTCAGATCCTTGTCAAATACAACTGGGGGGTCTAAGACCTCCGAGCCCTGACTTAGATTTAAGCCCTGACGTGCACAGGCAAACACTCCATAATTAACGCATTAAAGGTAAAAGTCGTGTGCGATCGACCTACGTTTAGCGAAGTGTACAGCGGTACAACTTTATCACATAATATGACATCCTCTCGGTTCAGTTTAGTTCGGTCCGACACTTCGTGACCCTATGGACCATATCACGCCACGCTTTCCGGTCTCTCACTATCTTCCTAACATCACATAACTTCATCTGCAGCGCCTCGAGGATGCCATCTAACCATCACGTTCGCTGCCTACCCCTTCTTCGGTGACCCTCAACCTTTCCCAACATCAAATCTTTCTCCAGCGACTCCTCTCTTCTCATCAGATGACCAAAGTAGCTGAGCTTTAACTTTGGAATTTGACCCTCCAATGAGCAGTCAGAGTTTATGGTCGACAATATCGACTGATATGATCTTCTGGCAGTCCAAGGAACTCTCAAGAGTCTCCGCCAGCACCACAATTAAAACGCGTCAATTCTTCGGCGGTCAGCCTTCTTCACAGTCCAACTCTCTCATCCATGCATCACAACTGGAAAGACCATAGCACGAGTTATACGGATCTTGGTTGGCAGTGTAATGTCTCTGCTCTTTACTAGGCGGTCAAGGCAAGCCATGGCTCTCTTTCCCAGAAGCAGGCGTCTTATAATTTCATGGCTGCAGTGTCCTTCCGGGATAATCTTGGAGCCCAAGAAGAGAAAATCTGTCACAGCTTCCACTTCTTGTTCCTTGATGCTCAAGGATTTGATAGGGCAAGACGCTATGATCTTTGTCTTTTTAATTTTTAATGTTCAGTTTAAGCCCAAACTTCTCACTCTCTTGTACGCACATCAGAAGTCTCTTGAGTTCCACTTCACTTTCTGCCATTAAAGTGGTATCATCCGCACATCTAAGGTTGTTGATATGTTTTCCAGCAATCTTCACTCAGGCTGAAGACTCGCCCAGACTGGCCTTCTTCATGATGCACTCAGCATATATAGGTTAAATAGGCAGGGCGACAGCATGCAGCCTTACCTCACTCCTTTCTCAATCTGAAACCAATCAGTAAGACCATGCCCAGTTCTGACTGTGGCCTTCTGCCCTTCATACAGGTTCCTGAGGAGACAAATGAGGTGAATTGAAACTCCCATCTCTTGGAGAGCTTGCCATAATCTGCTGTGATCTACGCAGTCAAACGCTTTCGCATAATCAATAACGCAGAAGTAGATGGGTTTCTGCATGGAACTCTCTTGCTTTTTTCGTGATGCAGCGAAGATTGGCAATCAGGTCTCTAGTTCCTCTGCTCTTGCGAAACCCAGCTTGCACGTCCGGAAGCTCCCGATCCACATGCTGCTGCAGCCTACTTAGAAGGATTTACAACATCACCTTGCTAGCATGCGAAATAAGCGCGATCGTGCGATAGTTGGAACAATCCTTGGCACTGCCTTTCTTTGGAATGGGGATGTAAACTGACCTCCAACCCTGTGGTCACTGCAAGGTTCTCCAAATTTGCTGACATAAGGTATATAGAACGTTAACAGCGTCATCGTTAAGGTTTTGAAACAACTCAGCTGGAATGCCATCAATTCCGCTAGCTTTGTTCTTAGCAAGGTTGGCTAACGCCCATTCAACTTCACTCCTCAGGATGCCCGGCTCGAGATCAGTAATCACAACCGTCTTATGTTGGGTTTGCACATCCGGGTCCTTCTTGTACATTTCTTCTGTGTATTCTTGCCGCCTCTTCTTTATCTCTGAGGCTTCAGTGAGGTCCCTGCCTCGTTTGTCCTTATTCACGCCCAGCTTAGCACAGGAAGAGCACAGAAGCTTCCTTTGTGTAGAACAACGCGAAGAAAAAAAAAACTTACAGGGACGATCGAAGGAAGCTCAACAAGACGAGCGCTGACTTTCAACTGACAAGTTTACTGCATGCTTGCATCAATATATGAACACGTTCACACAATAAAAGAAACAAGAACAAATTAGCAATACACCAGAAAATGTAAGATATGCAAGAGAAACATGTGTCATCCAGAATTTCACAACGCATAACTTTCTCGTGTTCATAAATCTTACTTCACGTTCCGATAACGCTAGGACGGGCTGCTGATACAAGTTCCTTTATCCTGTTGATTTCTTTTGCTTCTAAAATTTCACGAACTGTCTAGTCATTATGCCTATTGATTATTTTTGCTTCCTCTATTCCTCTAGAAAGGGCTGGCAAGCGTCGCTTTTACAGTACCTGCAGTGTATGCACATAGTTTCTTTTACCGTACCAAAAACATTGTGATGGTCCATTAGTATTTCGTTAATACAACATCCCGTCTGTCCGACAATGTTTTCCACGTGACAGTGAAACAGAGTCCACCATCTCCTTTTGGCAAACCACATAAGGGTCTTTGTGTTTTATGGTACAGCCCTGACAAATGCTTCTCGTAAAATTAACTTTTTTGCACATTTTCCCTAATTTATGGGAGCCGAAAGCACAACTTTCACACCTGCCCGATTTCCTATACATTTTAGTCTATGCGAGAGGTGATGAATGTACGGAATGACCGCTATATTTTCTTTTGTCCGCTGGTTTATGGCTGAGCTCTCCATGCTAGGATATCCTGCGTTTTGAAGCCGTCGAGTTTGACAGATGAAACTATCTTAATTAGAATGGATGCATGATTTTCTTAAAGCATTAATATAGCATAATTTCGCTACGCTACGTTTCACTAATTTCGAATACGAGGACTCGAAGGAAAGCAACGGTTTGCTGGCGCGCGGTTCGTATGTCCAACGCGTGTTAATCTGGAAGTGGACTGGGCGGCATTGCATCGGCCAGACATGCCTCACCTTTGCCTTGTGCAGCAGCTGTTGTGTTCCATCCGTTTCCATCCCCAGTGTTGCGCTGCGACTACGCAGTCCCGCCGTTTCCGAAGGAATGCTATTCCAGCTGCATCGCCTGTCGTCGCCGCAGGAACCGCCCGCCCCGGAACCACCTTTCTGCGCACCCTCTCCACGCATTACATCATCGTCACCGCATAAAAGCCTCCCCGTAATCAATTGTTACACTCTTTACGCAAAGCGAACTGGTTATGCTGGTCTAATCGTGCTGTGCTGCTCTTGCAATTGAATGTGCACATGTGCTAATCAATCTCCAGTGCGGCACTCGCTTCGGCGGGGGTGATAAGGGCAAAAGTAGTGATAAGAGTGACATGCACTGGACGAAATATAAAGCCGCTTTTAAATGAAATGATAGCTATCTGTGCGTGGCTGAACATGACAAAAGAAATTAAAATAACACGGAGCTAGTTGGTACATATTTTTAAGGAATAACAGCGCGGAGACGAAGGACACCTGCGCCAGAGAAGTTCCAAAAGGTGCTGAAGCTCGGACCGAAGTTTTGTTTCCAGCCTACGCTCAACAAAGAGGAAAAACTGGCACTTGGCGTCATGCCCGGCAAGAGGAGGTGCGTGGCAGAATGTGTTGAAGCTCTTAAAAAGACTCGGGGAGGTAGCTTTGCACCACTGGTTAATTTTCTGCATTCCGAAAAGTTAAGGGTGACTGTTTCTGACAAAGAGGGGTATTTTGTTATTTGCCCGGAAATTTTGTTCGAGGAAAAAGCTAGTGAAGCTATTGCAAAGAACTTTAAACAATTGCCTGTCAATGTGAAGCAGAAAAAGCGTGAAGCGTTGCGGATGCTGGGGGGAAATGAATCTAGCTGCACTTCAGTCTTCAGTTAAGAATGCAAAAGAGGTCTGTTTGGATGTATTTTTTTTTTTCGGTGAAAACACACAAGCCTGATTTTCCTTTTCGCTGCATTGTTACTGAACGCGCTACTTGGCAGTACGAAGTTTCGAGTTTTTTACAGAAAAATTTTGGTTCTGTCACCATTGACGATCCGTTCCTAGTGTCTAATTCTCTGGGTGTTGTCGATTATTTGAAGTCTCGATGTGTTCAGTATAGACGTTCAGGACTAGTTTTATTCCCTCCCGCACAATAGCCTACTTCAGTTTGTTAGCAAATGTATACGCGATGAAGAAGAATTCATTTCAAACTGCGGAATCTCTGTGGGGGCTTTTTTGGAACTTTTGTCGTTTTATCTTGGGTCCACCTTTGTTGAATGGGAAGGAAGACTCAGAAAAAGGGGGTATGCTCAAAGGTGGCTCCGGTACTAAGCAACATCTTTCTTAGCTATGTAGATAAAGCCATTGTAAGTAACCTGTCGGTCAAAACAAAGCGCATCTTCAGGTACGTCGATGATTACCTTGTTTTTGTGGATTCCGGTGACTTCAATAGGCAGCTCATTGACGTGTTAAAGGTTTTTGAGTACAGTGGACACGGCCTTACATTCACCTTTGAAAAGCCTAATGGGAATGAGCTGCAATTTTTAGATATTAGACTGGAAATGAAGCCGGATCATG
Organism: Amblyomma maculatum; assembly: GCF_055883805.1. Classification (NCBI taxonomy): domain Eukaryota; kingdom Metazoa; phylum Arthropoda; class Arachnida; order Ixodida; family Ixodidae; genus Amblyomma; species Amblyomma maculatum. The sequence continues at coordinate 169,273,175 of NC_139353.1, read as the reverse complement.
TGTGCTGGTCCTTTCTGCAGAGATCTGAAAAGCCTTTACTTAGTTATTATTCTGCGCATTCCAAGATTGTAAAATGTGGTATAGCTGTTTCTTGTTTAGGTGCCGCCATTTATAAGTCATGTGTACATGCTATCAGTGACAGTTTTAATCGACAGGTTCAAAGACTAAGAACAGCGGGGTTTCCGGATGATACCATAGTTCTTGCATGCAGCAAGATACTAAAAAGGATGAAATCGTGCGGTAGACAAGAATCACCTCAGCATTCCCAAAAACAGAAAAATAAAATTGCAGTCCTGCCGTATATTCACCAAATGTCTCACCGTTTGAAGCAAGTAGGTAGCAGATATGGAGTAGATGTTCTTTTTTCTGCCCCCAAAAAGCTGGAAAAAATATGCGCCATGGTTGAAGCAAAATCTAGGGAAGATGAAAAGAAACAAAGAAAAATGAAAAGAGGGTGCCAGATAAAGCATGACTTGAGGTTTGTCGGTTGCGCAGAAGGAGTTGTGTATGAAGTGCCTTTTACATGCGGGAAGACCTACATAGGTCAAACGGGAAGGTGCTTAAATACCCGCTTACGTGACCACAACACTTCATTGAAGGGCGCCCCATCCTCAAACCTTGCTCTGCATTACAGGAACTGTCCGCTTAACAACCAACTGAATTGTTCTAAAAATTCATGTGTTCCCCTTTTTAATGAAACAAAAATTCTGTACAAACACAAAGATAAACTAACAAGGGAAATCAGTGAAGCCTTTCATATTCATAAAAATCATGACTCCTGTGTAAGCACCCCTTCTGTATCTGTTCATGACTGTGAACTAATCTATCTTGATTCAAAAGACTGAAGTATCTGTTTGGCGATTGGTGTCGCACATGCGTTATTGGTTGTGAAAAGAGTATATTTTGCGTGTTTATTTCTAATAAACTGCAGTTGATAGTACAGCGCAGGTGTTGTCTCCTTCCTTGTCCTTCGTCTCCGCGCTGTTATTCCTTAAAAATTAAAATAAGGCTGACAAAAATTGAAGACGACTGCGCTTCATTGAGCACGCTCAAAGCCCAGCTTGATAACGTCCAGTGTCTGGCTGAAAACAATTCGCAAAAAATAGAATATATGATGCATAGAGTAGATGACGCTGGAGACCGTGCCCATCGATCTAACCTTGTGTTTTTGGCCTTAAAGGGGCCCAAAACAGCCATAGCAATAGTTTCCCTATGCCTAGTATGTGAAAGAATGTCGATGTAAGATAACCTTCCCGCAAAAATTTTTTAAATGCGTCATTTGGAAGCAGAGTTATTTGCAATCAAATTTTGAATATATGCGCCTTCGCGGCTTTCCTCCTCTTTTCAACTTTTTATCGCGCGCAAAGGCTGGCCCTCCTCCAAGGCCTCGCCCACTGACACGTCACAACTGACGCATCTGCGCTTTTACTTATTTTGCTTAGCGCCGCACGCCGCAACTTCCGTTTTGTCGCGCTTGCTTGCCGACGCGCCGCCGGGGGCCTCTTGTCGTCTGCTTCATCGTCATCGCCCGATCGCCCTTCGGCACGAACTCGCAAGTTTTGTTGCCACGCTATACATCCCTGGCGTTGACCTCACCTTTGATTTTGTGTTACGTCGTGTGCGCGACGGGTGCAGGACAGTTTTGGGCTAGACTGGTCGCTCTCTTGAATTCGCGAAGGCAGTTATCGAAGCGCTGAATTGTTGTTGACGGGACATGAGCGGGAGGTTGTTACAGTGTGCAGTCCCTGGCTGCGAAGGTATTGCTAGTGACGGGAGGAAAAAAATTCTGCATCAAGTGCTTAAAAACGCCAACCTCCGAAAACAGTGGCTACAGCTCATCGGATAGCCAGCATCGGTGAACAAAGCGTTTATCCAAGGTCTATGTACAACTGGTCGCGCAACTTGGAAGAAAACGCGTGCAGCTGCCTACTGCCAGCGGCATCAACTCGATGATGAGGGCTCCTGCGAACTGCGAGGCAAATTACTAGCGCACAGAAAATAAGATTTGCCAGAACTCCAAAGAACTAGAAAGTAAGCATAATATTCGCGCTCAGGAATGAATGCAGTTTTTGTTTCTTGCGTAAGAAAAAACGTGTCACATTTATAATAATATTTTAACTTGTTTCTAACGGCCTCTCTCGGCCACTTATTATCCGCTGCGTAGTTGCCCGAAGCTCAGAAATGGTTCAGACTGTACAGACCGAAGCTTTTTTCATCCGCGGAATGGGTGCGTCGTCGGCCCCGGTTCAACGTTCATCGTTGCGTGCTGCGTACAGAGTGGGTTATCCGTAACAAACAGTATTTCATTCTGCTGGTTTTGGTAGAGCTTTACAGCAGTAGAAGTAATCCAATTTTTAGAAACCCATAGGAACAAAATAGTCATGGCTTGTTCGTTTGATGTTGAAGATCTTTACTATTCCCTGCCGCATGAGGGATTGTTTTCGTGCATAGAAGATTGCATAGACCGGCAAGGGGTGGTAACATATCAAAATGAGACAGGTCTGTCGGTGGGGGGCTTAGAACTTTTGCGTATGTATTTAACCTTCTACCTTCGCCAATTGGGACGGCGAACAGGGCGAGATTTATTGGAGCAAAGCTATATCGTAGATATTTTCACTTTTCAGACGCATTAACTTCTAAATACTAGCAATCCCAATTTGAATTGCTTACCTAAGCTCTTACAGGTTGGCGTTCTAGCGCTAGCGTTATGCCGTTCGTTTGTTTTTGTTGTTCTTTGACGCTGATATGTACGTTGTTTGTTAGCAAGATCTTTTACCGTTTTATAATCTCACCGCGTCTCGTTTGGAGACCTACGCTCAGGTCATTTTGTTATCACGAGGATTTCATGAAGACCGTGACGAATGAGCGGTGGTCGCTCTCCTACACTGAGATTTCATTGTCGTGAAGCGTCTATGTAAGTAATCGTGAATTAATAAAGCCTGGCTTTCTGTGCAGCGCAGCTTCTCATTTATGCCCTTAGTGAAATGCCTCAAGCCATGTGGTTCTATCCATGTGCTTGCCGAATTCACTTGAAGGCCCTTGTTCACAAACGTGCCCGAAGAAATAAGCCCCAGAATGCGTTTACATGACGCGCGACCAAAGACTAGGCTAACGACGACGGAGGCAGAACGATGCTATGATAAGGTGGTTAAAGATGCCGTAACATTTCAGTTAACGTAAAACTTGACTGTAGAAATCCATGTCAAGTAAAGTTGGCTGAACAGTTACGGTGTCCATTTTTCTGCCTTATCCGAGCATCGTTCTGCCTCCGTCGTTGTTGGCCTTGTTTTTCGTTCATAAGTAAAAAGACAAATTCCCCGCCAAAAGTACGTCCCTGTGACGTCACAAGCAACGTCACGTGTTTGTTGTGCCTCACAGTTCTCAGGGGGCGCCGGGAAACTAAAGCCTCGCTCAGAGTCGACACACAGGCGTCTATGGGAGTTGCGCTACCATTTGTTCTTCTACCATGATTTATCTACGTTTGCTTTACCCGGATATGTGGTTCGCGATTGGGGGATCCCAAAAAGACTGAATCTGTGTGAAGGAGCGGTACCAACGCTGTTTCTTCCAACCCTGCCGGTAAGTGTAAAATGAAAAGATTGTGATAATATTAGCTTTAGACGCGTTATCACAGTAGTGTGGATTTTTTTTTTTTTTAACTCAGGCGATCTTGCTCGGCGTTGTGGCATGCATATAGCAAGATTTGTCATGATCACTGTGAACTACACTGCTCAAAATAAACCAGTGGCGAGCTTACGATGGGATTTTATTTTTTAATGTTACGCTAGTCGACCCCACGCACCAATGCACCCATATAAGCCGTATACTATCATCGTCGGGGTTCAGCAGCGGATTCTTCAACGGCGTGTACTTATGGGGGTCGAGTCCCTTCTCGGTACTCATTCGCCGAAGTCGCTTTTCGAGCTCGGGGTCCATAATATCCGTACCGCAGCAAGGGCATGAGATGTTAGCGAAAGACTAGAAATTCAGAATCGAGATCGCAGAGAGCGGTCTTCCGGGCGTTGCGGAGGGAAACTCTCTCGTGCACCTTGTCCGAACCGCCCGAACCTTGAAACCTTCGTGTTTAGGCTCCTCTTGCTTTTGACTATACGATGCCCCTTCGTGAAAGATAACGATCGATTGTAAAGAAAAAAAAAAAAGGAAGGGGATGAGGAGAAGGGGACTGCGTAGTTGTGCGCTGTGGTGTAGTTTGTCAGCCGCGGTTCGGCGTCAGCTGACTGCAACGGAGAACGCCGACAGGGAGTAAACAAACTCTGTTCGGTGCCCGATTATTATCGCAGCATGACTCCCGCCCTGTAGCAATTTTGTTTTTCTTTTTTTTTTTTTTAACGCCGTGTGGTGTTTGTACAGAGCGCACTATGAAATGTCGCGCGAATGGAACCGCGTCCAAGTTCACCAACCGAGGCAGCCAGGAAAGAAACACGTGAAACCGAGATGGGCGTTGATAAGAAGAAAGAGAAGAAAGGAGGGACACTGTCAGGAATGAAGAGATGGAAACAGAAAAAAAAAAGTGCCAAGAGGCTTTACCCTTCAGCAAAAAGGGGGAGGGGGGGGGGGGAATCGCAAAATAAACGTTATCACTCGCGTGAACTGGCTTAGTCGCTCAAAGTTGTGCCTCTTTATCCCTAAGCGATCAGCTGCCGATCGGAAGTGTAAGAGTTGGTTTTGACAGGAGCATAGACAGGAGTTATACACAACTAGATTTTTCCTGCGGAAAGGGCGGGGGGAGATAAACCGCAACAAGGGAAGAGGACTTCTCCAAATGGCTCACCGACAAGCAATAAGAGCAGGAGCCTTCTCCGGTTCCTAACGGAAAATAATTTGCACGGGTTCTTATAATATGCCTTATGGCAAGCTTGCATAATAAAAAAAGAAAAAACAGCGCGCGCATGCAGTAGTGCAACGATCGAGTGACACAGTTGGGCACAATGTTACAAGTGGCTCAGAAATGCACATTTATTTTTGTCCCAGATTTTCCAGGAACAGCGGGTACAGATCATCAGCCAGCTGGATGGAATGGAAGTGGACCTCGCAGGAGATGGGCGTTGCGACTCCCCGGACTACAGCGCCAAGTACTGCACGTACAACGTTGTTATCATTCAGACTGACCATATTCTACAATGGGAACAGATAAGAATAGGAGAGGTAAGGCAATGCTGCGATACGAAAATTCGCAAGCTGCAATTCCTATTAACTGTGTGAAGTCAGCTGCAGTGCCCAATACTGCGAGCATGGGGCCTGGCCTCAACTAACGAGTCTCAGTGCAGTCTTTAACAAAAGGCGCCAATTTCTGCATATTATTAGGAGAAATTTATTTCAGCCTCACCAAGAGTGCCCTTGGCAAGTGCTGATTGCATGTCTATATATAAAAAAAATCAAATTAATCATTATATAATACAAACAATTGAATTACAAAATGTTTCATCGTTGCAAACCATTGGGGAAGAGGTACATTTGCTGACATATATTATTATGTAATGAGGTTTTAATTTCATCTATCTACAAACTGGACATCTATCTGGACATATTGCAAGAGCAGCAAATTGCCCATACAGCACTACTTTGATGCTTGGCGCATTACTAAAGATGCATGCAGTTGCTTGCTTTAATAAATAGGGCGAATACATGGTAATAACATTATTCTATACTGCATTTACTAAGTTAAAAGCTGTGAGCAGGTCAAAGGGCTGTGAAGCAATAGAACCATGGATCCAGACAATCACAAGTCTATCCCTGGGCCAGGGTAATGATGACCTGATCATCAGCATGTAGTGCAGCCTGTTAAACCACATATGCGATAAGCGTGATGGCCATGATAGACCATACAGCAAATGCCTGCATTAGCTCCTTGCAAACAGGCAATGGATGAGCAGAGGTAATCTGTTTTGTATAGGTTTTTTTTTTCAAAAGTTTTTCACTTTGATGTAGTTTGGAAGGTGCACGGCTCACACTTGTGGCATTTGTCAACCAATGATAAATTTAAGAGATAGGTAATGCAAATAGAACTTCACGGAAAAAAATTTTTACACATCCGCACATTACAGCAAGACATGGCCAAGAAAGAAACCCATAATGAAGTGAAGAAACAACATAATGTAAATGTGAGTGCTGAGACTGCGAGATTAATTTAATACTGAGGCAGCTTGGTTATAACGCCAGTAAGAAACACAAAAACAATGGGATGTTCTATACTTTCTTATACTGACAATTGTTTGGTCAACAACACCTCTTAGATTTCTTGTCACAGTAAAATAGCAGTACAAGACCAGGTGTCTTTTAACGAATATGTTGCTAAAATTGTTTTCAACTGCAATGCAGCAGCTGTAAGCAGGTTCAGCATCTATGATTGATTAGAATACACACCAACACTACCAACTCATCAGTCAAATATTATATATATATATACTGTTGGCGCGTTGTTTTTCCTTCCGCTTTGCATTTAATGCTCTTTATTCCAATAATCATCATAAGAGGAATTCCTGTAAATGTCAACAGTATGTTTGCCTTGCACTCGCAGACTGTTCGCTCCTTTAAATGCTATATATATGTATATATGTACATTTTTTACAGATTCATGTGCTTTCAGGAAGCTAAACTGCATTCTCATGAACTCCCTGTTCCTGAAGGACATTCGACAACTCTCCCCTAAAACCCAAACATCCTCCCTTGAATCGTTTCATAATTTGGTCATCAGATTTGCTCCCAAATCAATTGCATACTCGGATGATGGGATGCAAGCAAGGTAAGTTGAATGAAAGAGAAGGATACAACATTATTTTTTACTCCAGTGCCAGTACGCATTCCAACTTTTCTGCATTGCATATGCAAACAATCAATCCTTGCATGAAGCATTTAATGTATGTTCATAATATTGTCATTGTAAAAGGAACAGAGGCCAGAGGAAATAGAACTCAGTAAAAAAAAAAAATCAGAAGTTCATCTATGAAAGCCTGTGCTTCATTCGCACCATATCCTTTTCCTCCTTTCGATTCTTCAACTTGCTAAGTAGCCCAACTAAGCAGATCACGTTTAGTTAATGCTACAATAGCCACTACGACCAGCACTCCCCTTAGTACAGTGCTTGATCTGGAGCTGTCATGTTATCAGGCCAGGTAATATGAGACCTTACAATTACGACTCACAGGAGTCAATTCTGACATCTGCCAAAAAAGGGCACCCACTATGTCAAGTGAATCCCAACTCCTGCTCAAAGTATGCACCCAATGAGAAATTTTCCACAATCCTTCCATCCTGACATTAAATACTCTACTGTCAAATTAGCTGAACCTATCTTGTGTCTTTCTCTTCGAATCTCAAGACTGCTGCCATTTCAAAGGTAGTTTTCATACATTTTGAGGAGACTGCAGTGCACACTTCTGACATTCTAAGAATGCTTCATATAATATCGTAAAAACATATTTGCTAGCATGGTAGCACTAGCCATTCTATAATCCCCTTCCATAGAAAAAGTGAGACAGGAGGCTACAGACTGCACAGGCCATCTAAGGGTCCTCATTGGAAGTCACTGCTCTTATGTTAGAATAGGCAGATGGGATGACATAAAGAACGAAGTTGAGGACAAGCATGAAGCGCAGGCTGAAAAAACACCTCGTCTCTCTTTTGTGCTCCTCATCTTAGTGCAGTCCCAAGACAAAGGCAGTTTTTAAAGAACTGGAAGTTATCAGCGCAAGTTTCCGACCCCTCTAGAACCATCTCGAATGTCCCGAGGCTACTGTATTGAAGCTGCAAGAATGCTCAAGGTTCACTTGACCACTTGAACTAATGATGATCGCTAGAATACAACAGCAGGGAGAACACAGGTGATTCACGATATGATGTTGTATAGCCCATGTCATACATTCATTTTGCTGCTTGGAGATCATTGCATCACATTCTTAATTCTAAAGGCGCTGAACATAGTAGCTAAATCAAAAGCAATTTCTGCTGCAGTGTTGTGAATATAATGCATAATGGTTCTTTATGGTAGCCTCTTGTGTATAATTTTGCTGGTAGGCAACAAGAAACATTTTTTTCCAAAGTATGAAAAATTAATTCATATTTACCTTCTTTATAGGTCACATATGGCTGTAATTCACTTTATTGAAATTTCCTCAAGGCTCCAGGCACAGACAAAAAAAGGAGATGACCGCTGGAAAGTAAAGATGGCAAAAGCAAGGAAAGGACATTTCAATTACGCTCCAGTGAAAACGCAGCCTACGTTTTGTAAGTTCAAAGTTTTTTCTACTTATAATATTACACGAAAAACTAAGTGCACTGTTGTAATCTCGATGACTATTTCATGCAGCGTACGTCCACAAGCTCCTCCAAGATGTGGAGAAACGATCTGAGAGCTCTTTGCACAGAGAGACAGCTGCAAGCACAGCTTCAGAGCGTCACTTTATGACGCATGCCTATGAAAGACCGTCAAAAGAACTGATTGCTGCTCACAGACACAGATTTGCTCTTCACAATGACTAGTCAATTACACAGTACAACTGTCAGTGTGCTTAACCTAAATGCTAAACAGACTGGCATCATTTTTTAAAAATACACAGTGCAACAAACATAGGACAAGCGAGTAGACGGGAACAGCGCTGACTATCAACTGCATGATTTATTGAAAGAACACTAATATATACAAAAATGCTCTGACAACCAAGTGCGCATGTTCGCAGATAAAACAACATTTCAAGTTTTATCCCTTCTACTCATATCTCTGCGTTTTCCTTGTGGCTGCGGCTAAGCAAAAGTGCACACAAAACATGTTGCTGTTTGCTTATCGCGGCAACTACACATGGTGTGCGACCGCTCGCAGGCCTTTCAAGTATTATATCAAAGCTGCCGCTTGAAACAAAAGTAAAAAAGGCAGAGCAACTGTGGGTTCAAGGTGTGTAAGGCTAGATTGCGAATAATTATGCCAGTCAGAGTTTTTCAGCTTCTTGAAGCCAAACTAGAAGTAAATGGAAATTTCAAGTGAGCCGGCTTCACAAGTGACCATGTAACATCTCTCTTTTCATGGGCTTGCTGTTCCCCATCCGTTAAGCTACACAGTTTACAAGACAACAGTGTAATTATGCTGATTATTATTATGTGCGCGAAATAATACAGTGTTCTTAGCGGCAATTTAAACTGCTGAGCGACTCAACTTCATTCAGATTTTTTTCCTCCTATCGACAGAAAAACAAATGCTAAGGTAGGAACAAAAGGCTACTAATACAGTAGCTTGACGAGGTTTTTACCCCTGTTTGACATGGACGACAGACGGTCATATTTTTACAGTGATCTGCTAGCGAAAAGAAAAAAAAGGATCAGCAAGTAAAAGAAATGTGCAATATGGACAAGTGCTGTGTCAGAAACAAAGTGTGAGAAATGTACATGTATTTACATTCACTTGCCACTGACTCTTGTACACACTTTGAGTATCTTTAACGCGCAGAACATAAAAAGAAAGACATGGTGACAAAAAAAATATTAAAGTGTCGCATACATTCGAATGTACACCGGCTCAAACATAAGAAACAACAAGGTGGTCAGTTATAAAACTAAGAAAGCACAGTTTTTCGCCGAGCAGAGCAATTCTCTAGGAATTATCTCGAAATAAAGTCGTTTTCTTTGTTTCTTCGGTGCGTCCTCATCACTGCACGTCATGTGAAACCTTGCAAGGGCCAGATACAGCATGCGTATCCTAATACTACATGTTTACCGCGGCGGCTTGTACCTCTCCTGCTCTACCGCTCAGTCGTTTGTGGTGAAACTGCGCACGGAGCTTTGATGTTACGGTAAACTTTATTTGCTCGTAGGAAGTTAGGTAAGGGTGCTTAATTCGTTGCTGCTGCGTACAATGCAAACCCGCAGTCTGTACCGGGATCGGGGCCGAAAGCCGCCAACGCCGGCGCACGATTCCGCGGGTTCGCGCACGGCCGAGCCAGGTAGGCGCGGTTGTCTTAGGTAATTTACTATAAGGCAAAAGTTTATAACCTACAAACTTACTACGAGACAAAATGCAACCTCCGTGAGTAGTTTCACGCAATCAAGTCAACGGTTAAGACGGTAGGATTTTAATAGCCGCCACAGTAATGATGATCAAAACAATGACTAACTCATTGCACCTGTGAAACCGTCGCTTATCTGTGCGCTATGTTCAAGCTAGTAAACACATTACTTACCAGCGTATGTTGTCGCCTTGACTTGATCCGAGGTGCGTATTTTGGTTTGGTGGACACAGGGACGGAGCAGCGGTTGCCTCCGAAATTTTGCTGCACTACGAAAGGCGCAGTGGATTGGGGCCCGACATTTAAAGCACCGACTTAATGCTGTAAACCTGTAAGCCGACTTCGAAGTTCATTTCGCATGGGCGACACAAGAAACGAGAACATTCACAGGCGGAAAGTGCCCCGCAAGTACACTGCAAGGAACTGTAACGAGACCGCCGCCTGCGACCGCGCCGCGATTGCCGTGGTTGTTACAGTGTGCAGTCCCTGGCTGCGAAGGTATTGCTAGTGACGGGAGGAAAAAAATTCTGCATCAAGTGCTTAAAAACGCCAACCTCCGAAAACAGTGGCTACAGCTCATCGGATAGCCAGCATCGGTGAACAAAGCGTTTATCCAAGTGCCTGCGCGAAGGGCAAAGAAAGAAGGGCAAAAAAAAGCTTTGAAAAAACGTTTCTGTCTACAGAACATCCTAATTTTCTTTCCTGATAATTAAAAGTTAAGCGTATTTCAATTTTTCTGGCATAAGCGATAGTTTAATGGCTGTGTGACGTCACAAAGAAGCAGACCAATAGTCATTCGAAAACGCATGCACGTAGCAGCGTTGCACAGAGGAGGAGGAGGACTGGCAAAAGCGAAGGAAAGAAAGCGCCAACTTTCGAATGGGATTGTGGGACCTGCACTGCGCGTAGACGTGTATTATTGCGTTCAAATGTGTATCGCAGCATAATCTAGCGACTGAGATAGTTTGTGAGGAGTGCTCGGGAGGTGTTTGTGGGCCCCTTTAAAGACACCGACCGCGAAACGTGGGTGGAGTCAGAAAAACTGATAATTGATCTCTGCTGCACTAACCTCAATGTTTCAATCGCGCCGATTGACATAGAAAGGGCTCACAGGCTTGGCCGGTATGACGAGAACAAAGACAGACCAATAATAGTAAAATTCGCACATTTCAAGGTAAAGGAACAAGTCCTCACTAATGCAAAGAAACTAAAAGGAACCGACTACAGCCTTCCTGAAGACTATTCCCCAAATACCCGCCTAGTCCGTAAGAAACTCATCCGATTTGCAAAAACCCGGCCAGGAAAATTCACTCTCCGACACAAGACGATGAAAATAGGAAATACTACATATATATTCGATCTCGAGTCACAACAGGTAGTACCTATTAACACGCGTGATCGCACAGGCAACTCCCCGTAGCATTCAGCCAGTTCCCATCATTGTTCGCTACCTCATTCAACCTCGTTTCTGTACACTAACATCCGAAGCCTTCTGCCAAAACGCGATGCAATCGCAAGTCTCATTGACACCACTGGATGCAACATTGTCGTACTAACTGAAACCTAGTGAAATGAATCAATACACAACAACGAAGTACATCCCATATTTCCAAATTTTGATGTTTTCCGCTGCGACCATGTTGGCAAACGAGGCGGGGGTGTCTTAGTAGCCACACACCGCAACCTTCAGTGCTGCAACTTAAATGTAGAGTCCTCTTTCGAAATATTATTTATCTGCTCAAATGCCTCGTTTCCGTCAACAAAGTCATTCCAGTTCCAAAAAAGTTCTTCATCTTCACGTCATAATTACCGACCCATATCTATCACTATAGCATTCCTTCAAAGTTGATGGAACATGTCCTCTTTTCTTATATTATGAATTTCCTAGTATCGGTCAACTTTTTTCACCCAAGTCAACACGGCTTCCTCAAAGGTTTATCCTGCGACAATCAGTTAGCATTGTTCATTAACGACCTAAGCCCTAACATTGATTTTAACATTCCTATTGACGCCGCGTTCCTAGACTTTGAAAAGGCATTCGACAAAGTTCCTCATAAACGGCTTTTATTAAAACTTACCCGCCTGAACCTTAATTCCTTTGTTTTAGAATGAATTCGCAACTTCCTCACTAAGCGGCAGCAATTTGTTCTAGCTATTAAATATTCATCTTCACGTACATCTGTTATGTCCGGCGTTCCCCAGGGCACCGTCCTGGGGCCTCTGCTTTTTCTTATTTATATAAATGACTTACCATCTAACATACGCACTAACATCCGGATGTTTGCAGATGAGTGCGTTATTTTCCGTCCTATAATTAATAGCAAAGACCCCCAAACCCTTCAACTGGACATCGAAAGCGTAACAACCTGGTGCAATAATCGGTTAGTATCATTAAACACGAAGAAAACATCATTACTATTTTTCCATCGTCGTCGCTCCCTGCCATCATCAAAATACTTTATCTCCAACACCGAAATCGTCGCTGTATCAACGTATAAATACCTAGGCATTTATTTAACTCGCGATCTAGATTGGTCCCATCATATAACGCAGGTAACAAACGATGCTAATCGCGTGCTCGGCTTTTTTCGGCGAACACTGCGCGCAACTCCCCCATCAGTTAAGTTACTAGCTTATCTAACATTTATTCGTCCCAAACTAGAGTATGCATGCGCTGTCTGGGATCCTTACCAAAATAACCTTTCCAGCATACTAGAAGCAACACAAAATCGCGCGGCAAGATTCATATACTCGGCTTATGCCTATCATGTAAGTGTCACTGAACTAAAACAAAATGCTCACCTTACTAACTTAGCGTACAGACGCAAAATTGCTAGACTTTGCCTTTTTTCACACGTTTTACTAACACCCCCTGCTCAAGTCATTCATCAGCCCCGCCCACCATACATCCAGCCGCACGCACCATGAAAAGACCGTTTATCCTCCACCTGCCCGGACATCTGCGCATCTGTCATCTTTTTTTGTTCGCACCCCACGGGACTGGAATGACTTGGCAAACACCGTCGTACTTCATTCCGACCCATCAACCTTCAGATAATCCATCGAATGATTCATGTACTCCTCAACCACTCCCTCATGTAATACCCCTTAAATGGGGCCTTTGAGGTGTCAATAAATAAAAATAAAAATCTTGGTGGATGCAAGACATCGCGAAATTTTCTTTCTACTTCTGAGTTAACGGCTGCGAAGTTATCACTATCAGGATCCAACAGGACTAAAAAATCATCTACATACCGAAAGCATCCTACAACATTCGAGTCTTCCAAAGTTCGCTATAGCGTCCGATATTTTTCCGCCAGTAATAGATTGCTCAACACTGGAGCAATGCATGACCCTATGCAAACCCCTTGTTTTTGCAAGTAGGTGTCACCGTCCCAATTGGCGAAGGTAGACGTTAAATACATACGCAAAAGTTCTAAGCCCCCCACCGACAGACCTGTCTCATTTTGATATGTTACCACCCCTTGCCGGTCTATGCAATCTTCTATGCACGAAAACAATCCCTCATGCGGCAGGGAATAGTAAAGATCTTCAACATCAAACGAACAAGCCATGACTATTTTGTTCCTATGGGTTTCTAAAAATTGGATTACTTCTACTGAACTTTTGGTGTAGTATGGATCATCGGAGAAGACCAGATAACTACAGATTTGTTAAAGGACGGGCGGCATATCGTGCTAGAAAAACTGGCCACCCAGTATACGCAGTGCCTGGTGTCATCGACGGTACCGGAACCATGGAAGAACGAAAACATTATCCTCCTTTATAAGAAAGGGGACTCTAAGGACCTTAAAAATTACAGACCAATCAGCTTACTGTCGGTTACGTATAAGGTATTTACTAAGGTAATCGCTAATACAATCAGGACAGCCTTAGACTGCAATCAAGCAAAGGATCAAGCAGGTTTTCGGAAACAATACTCTACTATCGATCATATCAATACCATCAACCAGGTGATAGAAAAATGCTCGCAATATAACCAGCCCTTATACATAGCATTCATTGATTACGAAAAAGCATTTGACTCAGTTGAAACCTCTGCGGTGATGCAGGCATTGCGAATTCAGGGAGTAGACGAGCCGTACGTGAAAGCGCTGGAAGATATTATATAGTGGCTGCACAGCAACCATAGTTCTGCATAAAGAAAGTAACAAAATTCCCATAAAGAAAGGTGCTAGGCAAGGAGATACGATATCCCCAGCACTCTTCGCAGCTTGCTTAGAGGAAGTATTCAGAGACTTGGAATGGGAGCAGTGAGGGATAAGGGTAGATGGAGAATACCTCAGTAATCTGCGATTTGCTGATGACATTGCCTTGCTAAGCAACTCGGGGGATGAACTGCAAATAATGATTGATGACCTAGACAGGAAAAGTAGAAAGATAGGCTTGAAAATCAATATGCAGAAGACTAAGGTAATATTCAACAGCCTCGGGAAGGAACGGCAGTTTACATTAGGTAGCGAAGCACTGGAAGTAGTAGGCGAATATGTCTACTTAGGACAGGTAGTAACCGCAGATCCGGACAATGAAAAGTAAACAACAAGAAGAATAAGATTGGGATGGAGCGCATTTGGCAAGCACTCGCAGAATATGACTAGCAGCTTACCGGTATCGCTCAAGAGGAAAGTATACAACAGTTGCATCTTACCTGTACTCACATATGGGGCTGGAACGTGGAGGCTAACGAAGAGGGTTCTACTTAAGTTGAGGACACCCCAGAGGGCTATGGAACGAAAAATGGTAGGGGTAACATTAAGGGGTAGGAAGCGCGCAGAGTAGGTCAGAGAAATAACTCAAGTTACTGAAATTCTAGTGGAAATTAAGAAGAAGAAATGGGCATGGGCAGGACATGTAGTGCGAAGAGAGGATAACCGATGGTCGCTTAGGGTCACAAACTGGATTCCAAGAGAAGGAAAGCGTAGCACGGGGCGGCAGAAAGTTAGGTGGGTGGGTGGATGAGGTTAAGAAATTCGCAGGGGTCAAGTGGATGCAGCTAGCACAGAACCGGGTTAATTGGAGAAATATGGGAGAGGCCTTCGCCCTGCAGTGGGAATAGTCAGGCTGATGATGATGATGATGGATCATCCAGGGCAAGCATGTTAAGGATTCCTTTCAAATATATTGATACACATTTCTGCCACGTACCATTTTCAGAAATAATAACTCTAAAAGGACAATCTGGTTTGTGGGGTTTGGCACTAAAGAACAGCTGTAAACCCAGACCCTTGCTTTTCCCGATAGGTTTGCCTAGCGTTTCCAAATTAAGTTTTTTAGGTTTCGCTTTCACCTTCTTTAGAGAGATGTTTGTTGCAATACTTAAGGAGGAATGGGCTGCTTCATGGCTTTTAGTTATATACAGATGTGAAGGTAATACCATAAATCCCCCTTCCTTCCCAAGCATCCTTGGCCGACCATTTACCTGTGGCCGACGTTCGGAAAATGGTCGGCAGCCTACTTAGTCGGGTTGTAAAACACGGCAAGCGGTCGGCCCGGAGGTGGCCGCTAGCCATTTCGGCAAGTAGTTCGCAGCGGGCTTTGGCCCGACTTTTCGGGCAGACTAAATGCCGCGCACGGCGCCAGGTTAATGGCAAGATTGCGGCAATGCGTCGGCCCGACTGTTGAGGCGGTACATTGAAAAAAAAGTTATGATGAGCACGACTGCTACTTTTTTTTTTTAATTTGCCTGTTACTTGGCTTTGGTTTTTCGCGATTTTATGCAATTTGCGCTTAGTATGGAACAAAATGATACATGCTATTTAGTGTAAATGTTTTGTTACATTAATTAATGCTATTGTTTATTTAACTTGTCGCTCAGATTTTTAGTGAACCCTATAGCTGTTAGTAAAATTATTTACCGAGTTCTGATAAACAGCAAGCCACAAGGTGACCACGATTTCATGTGTAGATCATGTCATTATACTGTTTGCTTGTTACGAAGCGCAGCAATAGTGATGTAACATCGATTATATTTTGGCGCACAAGCTCCCGTACACCCCATTTAGCCCGTATCACTCACTGAAATTCGTCCGCTATATGGCAGGGCACTTGAGCAGACGCAACTTCTCATTGTAAGGGAGAAGAAGGCTATTTTGTAAAATAAAAGAAGCGGACAGAAGAGAAAAAGCACACGGGAGCAGAAATTATGCGTAGGGCACTGGCAAGCCTTGGCTGCGGCGAACGCTCCGGCAGGCAAGCAGAGACAAATTCTAAAAACACTACTTCGCAGCAGAAGAGAAATGCGTACACGGAGGGAGACCCGGAAGAAACAAACCGACCTCACGCTCGGACGTTTGGAAGGAAGGGCGGAAAAGAGGGGGGAAATGGTGGGAAGGGCGGGGCAACTGTGTCACCCCCGCAGCTCGAAAGTTGGTGGCGAGAGAAGAGATGTGTGCACGCTGACTTTGAAGAGAGCATGCAGTTTTGTGGTATTTGTATACTATTTTTGAAGGAGCTCTTTTCGAACAAAGTTGTCTTACGATCAAATACATGAAGAAAAAAAAACGAAGGAAAATGATTATTGTCCAGGTTATTAATCGCATACTTTTTTTCTCAAAACAGTCTGGTAAAGCTAAGAGCCGCGAGAAAACGGGCCAGCGTCCTTGTCATTTGGTTTTGTTTCTTTGCGTGTGGCCCATTCATCCTCTTTTACGACCTGCCGGGGTGGGACGGGCGGCTCTTTTCATTTTTTTTTTTTTTTCGGAAGTCGGAGGGGCGCATTTTCGCAGCGAGCGGTCCGATTCTACAATGGACCGAAAACTACCCCCCTCTCCTCCCCCGCTTCTTGTCAACAGTTCTTGGAAGACTCGGCAGCAAGGAGGAACCATGCTCGGTAGCTTGTGCTCGTGGGTGCGTGCGTGCTTTCAAGTTCATTGCAGAAGTGTAGAGCGCGACCAAGAGACGATCTCGAGCGCGCGAGGACGCTGTACGTGCGAACGAAATGTTGGAAATGTAAGCGCGTTTTCCAAAGTTGCGCGTTATTAGTTAAAATTACAAGACAGTCAACTTTGTTACCTTCAATAACTAGGCGCTGGACAACCAGACCTCTTTTTCATTCGCATTTATATATTGTCAGGACAAGTGACTGTAGTAGTTTTCAACTGCTGTATCCTTTCAGTAACTCCGCCAAGCCATCCTGAAGTAACGCGCTCCTCCGGCGCGTTTGGACACAAAAAATCGAAGATGCTCCGCTTTTTCTGTTTTTTTTTTTCCTTTCTTCTTTTTGCTCAAAGAATGGGAGTGTGGTTTCATAGGAACGAAACAGTTGATTTTTATTTATTTTATTAGTATTTCGCTTTTGTTTTACAGATTGTTTTGAATTATGGCTTCTATATTTTCTTGCTTGTTACTGTCCACTCCTGGTCCGCGAGAGACATATTTTCTCAACGCATCCTGCATATCAATATGAGTTTGAGACCCCTATGTTAGACAGAGTGATTGAAAATTAAGAGTATTTATTGAGAGCTACATGAGGTACGCGCAATAAAAGAAGCTAATTGAAAAGAATTCTTTCCTGAAACAGCTGCCGCAATTTCGGGTTTTTGTTGTGGCTTGCAGACTAATAATATGGAGAACTTTTAGTTTTAAGGCGTGAACATGTATCGGAAGTGATTAAAGCGAATTATCTGTCGTACGTACTAAGCCGAGAGATCGCTTGTAGAACAGCCCTGCATATGGAAGGAATGCTGCATAGGTCCAGAAACTTAAGACTTCTGCTTGAAAAGTACCGGGATAAGAGAGTAGAAACGATCATGACGTCATAGGCGTTAACTTCAACCATTTACATAGCAGGGAACCAAACAAATCTTATTGATAAACATGGAAATAGCAAAGCACACTGGGACAATATAAGATAGCGGCAAGAAATATATAATGCAGTGAGTTTCTGGTCACACGTTGTATATCAATAATGCGCAGCTGCAACAGGACTCCCTCGGGAGCTCTGACCACCTAACAAATTTCCAGACAGTTGATTGCTCGATCCTTTGTGCATACACATATACGCGTGAGCCGCAGGCTTGCGTCTTTCAAGACAAGAACCGAGTTCAAATCACTTCGATGTACAAGTGACCTTCTTGAGGTGGATGTGCCGCGTCAACAACCTCCGGATAAAGCTTTGCTCTCCAAGAACTAACAGCTGGCTATATCTAGGTGAGACGCACTAGCATGGGGAACAGTAGACAACGGGGTCACCGAAAGAATACGATCGACCGCGTTCCTATTCTGCCAAATGATCAATCCCACGGACTTCACTACACGTTGTTCGAACGCTTCGCGCGGCCTTCCACTGTGCGACGAAAAAGCTCACGGCGCTAGGCAGCGGAATGTCCAAGCTGCGACGCAGTCCTTAAGGACACGTGTGTGAGACTCGACCTGACCAAAGTTGATACAGTGAGGATCAATATGCCAGCTGTAAAGCCTGTCTTAATTTGGTGGGGATCGAATACGCCACACTCAGTGCGCCACCGAAAGTCTCTTACAGCATGCGGGAGATTGGGTGCAACAGGCGTCTCCCACTTCGCATACCTTTGGCACATATGTATAGGGGCGCAGAATAGCAGAGCGCTTCGCAGAGATTAGATACTGCTATGGCTATCCATGCTCCGTCTACAAACATCTCCTCTAACTATGCGAACACGTGCGCCTGTTTCCCCTGACCATGTACTACAAACATCTGCCTTCTACTTCCAAGCCAGTGTAAAAGTTAAGGCCGCCCAACTTAACCTATGTGATCCACTAACTCGGATACCCAATAGCGCACAACAAAGGGCATAATGAAGACAAGGCGGAACCCAGATAGGCGCCACCACCTAGCTATAATGAAAATATATCAAAGTAGGTTGACTTTATACACAAGAAAACACGTGCTAAGCCATGCAGGGTCGTATCATTGGGAGGCTGGATCAATAAACAATCAAGGAACACAGATGTGGGAAAGTTGGCACCTGTGTGCACTAGGCTTTATCAGAAGTTTCGCGCATACGTTAATTAGCTATAACTTTAGGATGAACAAGATGTCCGAGATTATTGAGTTAATAGTCGATCCCGACATCGGCACGAAGCCGTGTGTGACGCATGCACGTACGCACGCACGCACTTACGCACGTCTGCAGTCGCACAGAGTAAATTGTTCCACGACCTTACACAGTGGTACGATGGAATAGTTAATAATAATTGAAAGATGGAAATAAAAATTAGGGGGACGCTCAAGCTTCCCCTTAGCATTCGACGGGATACAACGCCTTCTCATTCTTCTCTCTATCTGTCTATTTCGGTGGACAACCGCAGTTAATTGTAAATTGGTTATAGGAAAGTAAAGGCGCAGCATCTGTCACAGATCCCGGTGGGAACCTGGACCGCATCTCCATATTTACTACCACATTCCGAATATTTCAGACAAAACTCGACGATACTCAAGCGAAAACCGGGTTAGCGAGGTGGCTTTTGGACCAAATGAGCTGTAACGCTTCGCATATATACATATATGCTGCACTCTCGATAGACGAAACTCGGGTATATTGCCGACATGAGGGTAAATGGAACAGCTTAGGACAAATATTTGCCCGCCTCAGTTAAAACACGGGGATTAGGAAAGCTTTATTCCTGATATATCAACATGCCGAGGCCGACTGTCTTTATCCAGAACACAAATGTGGTCCTGATAGTTTTCAAATAAAAATGAAAGGCACGCAAAGAGCCGATCGCCCGGACGATTCGCCTGTCGAACGTATACTTCCTGCGGACACAAGCATTGTGCAAGAAGTAACCTTTGGTTCTTTTGAGAAAATTCAAAGGGATTGCGTTTTGAGAATCCCGCGCAACATGACGAGGATCGATCGGCTCCTGCACCAGTGGCGGTCTACATTGTGTTAAATTCTTCAACGTCAGCCTCACACGCAGAAATATGGTATGAAATGCCACAATTTATATAAAGTTCCTCGAATCCCCTTTTCCCCAACCGCGTATTCACTGCTGCTATATCATTAAATAACATTGTGCATATCAAAGTAAAGTCTCCTGCAATACAGCAGGTTTCCCCTCTACGTTCCATGAGGCAGTCGGCTTAGCAGGAGAAAAGTGGAAAATTCGTATAATTGAAACAGCTATTTTTATGCAACATTGAGTTATACCGCGTGCATGATATATATTGACACTATATCATTTGAGCCATGCTGATAGAATTATACATTGCACAACAGAAGGTGAAATTAACTGTTATTTATACATATTTTGAAATAAAGCTTTAACCGCGCGATAATTGAGCCGCGGCGGGTATGGTACACTCTGTAGTTGATCGCGAGTTGTCATGAACTTATGCTTGAATTTGTGAACTGGTAGGCGCTGATTGTCTGTTTGAAGCATACTTAGTATTAAGTGCCTAAGATTTGCGCGGTAACTGCTATGAACCTACGAATGTAATTGTCCATTTTTTTTTATGGTTAAATGGTAACCTCTGAATTTAAGCCACCTCATCATAAAGTTAACCTATACATAACCCTAAGCAAACCCACGGTAAACCGAAGAGATCACGTGCCTTTAAGGTTTATATGTTAACCGTCAATTACTTTCGCCAGTGCCCTCGAAACCTATCAATCTTAAACGCCCTTAAATTCGTTTCGCAGCCTCCGTGAGTTTACATTTCGTACGGGGTCAAGAAGGCGGTGAGCTTTTATGAGCTTTCATCCGGATCCGGTGCACTTTGCCCTGCGACCTTCTACTGATTTTCATGCATCCCTAGAACAAATGGACAAAATATATTTTTGTCAGAAACTTGCAGCAGTTACTATGCGGTTCAATCGGTATTTATCAGCTTGAGCTCGAGGTCACGGGCTTTAGTCGAGCTGCAGAAGCCGCATTATGATGGAAACCAAACGCGAAAACGGAAATGTGGTTTGCGATTAATATGACAGCCCGAGGGGCTCTAAATAACCCACGTACTGCTTTGGGAAGTACAAATCCGCATGAACTATGTAATCTCTGCAAAAGCATTCATAATATACAGTGTTCTGCAACTTAACCGTCTGGAAAAATTTTCCAGGACGGTTATGATAAAGTTGCTGAACACTATATATGTAGCTAGGTCTTGCTATTTTGGCTAAATGAAGCTGCAGGTGTTCTACTGCCCCACACTTGGTTTATGTGGAAGATATTCGGTTAAAAGAACATTACATACATTCACTCCAAGCCATATTTTTTTCATGCAAAGAACTACAGCCGCTGGTATCAAGACGAGGGCTCTACAGAAGCCGTAGAAAAAAAGAAAATAAAAGAAAAGAAATTACCTCGACGCTTCTTGAACGACGAGGGAGGGAGGGGGCGTGAAGAAGAAATAAAACTGCTTCTCGCTGCGCGGGACCCGCTGCCCCCCCATCGGTCCATCTCTTCTCCCTGCGGCAAAGCGGAAAGAACCACGGGGAGGCGAAAGGCATCCAGGCACCCTACCGCGGGCCAAATGGCGGGAAAACATATCCCGCGCGAGCTAAGATGCGCGGCGCCACTCAGTCAGTCGACGGCCAGCCTCCGTGTGGGCGCGATGCTTACTGCCTAATTTTATCGTCCGCTTTTATTTCGCGCAAATTCAATCTGTCTCAACCTCCTGCAGCAGTCAGCGTTTGAAAAGAACAGCCCATATATGCAGCTGATTATTGCAGCCGCTCTGTACAGATTCTTCGTGCCGAAGTTCACCAAAACATGCGTAAGTACATGATCTTTCGGTCTTGATCAGAGGAGCTTTTTGCTAGATTCGATATTGTTACGATGAAATAGCAAAGGGGTGTCTATTTACAGTGATATGGCAGTGGGATAAGGTGAAGCCTACTAGCCCCAGGCACCAACGCTTCGTCTTCTTCTTCTGTCTCACCATCACCATCCTTCATCGTCGTCATTAGCGTGACATTTCCCCCCTACTCAGACGAAGCCCTCTGGGCGTGTTCGTGAGTCGTGCGAGGCTGACACGGCTTCAAGCGGGCAACATGACACAGTTCGGTTTTGGCAGACCGGCGACCCGATGCTGTCAGGCGGGCTATTCCATAAGTTAAATCACTAAGGCGTTTGATAACCACATATGGGCCGTCATAATGGGCCAAGAGTTTTTGATGTAGGCCACGGCGCCGAATTGGACGCCATAGCCAGACTAAATCACCTACAGAGTACGTGACCCGCCGGTGACTGGCATCGTATCGCACTTTGGAACGTTCTTGTGAAGCACCAGACCGTAATCGGGCGATTCTCCGAGCTTCTTCGGCGAGACAGAGGGTCTCAGCCAGGCAGGGGTCTTCACGGCTTGTGAAGGGCAAGATAGTATCCAGAGAGTAGCGTGGCGGTCTGGCATAAAGCAGAAACAATGGACTGTACCCAGTCGTCTCATGCGTGGCGGTATTAAACGCATACGTGATGAAGGGCAGTATGGTGTCCCAGTTCTTATGCCCTGCGTCCACATACATGGCTAGCATGTTGATAAGCGTTCTGTTGACGCGCTCAGTCAAGCCATTTGTCTGGGGATGGTATGGCGTCGAGTGTCGGAAAGTTACGGCGCATAAACGCATGAGCTCTTCAACAACATCAGCAGTGAATTGTCGGCCCCGATCAGTGATGACAATTCGTGGCGGCCCGTGTCGTAAGATGACTGAGTGCAGCAAGAAAAGCGACACCTGATGCGCCGTAGCAGATGGAAGAGCGGCGGTTTCACAGTAACGTGTGAGATAGTCCACGCAGATTACAATCCAGCGATTTCCATCCACGGACTTCGGAAACGGACCTACGAGGTCAATGCCTACTTGATCAAACGGTGCTGTCGGGGTCTTCACAGGGTGCAGCAAGCCAGACGGAGTTGCAGTTGGACGTTTGTGGCGTTGACATTGCTTGCAACTGGCAACGTATTGTTCAACCGTCGAGCGCATTCTGGGCCAGTAAAATCTTTCTTGAGCACGGTGGAGTGTTCGAACCGATCCCAAATGCCCAGAAGTTGGATTATCATGCATAACACGCAATACGTCCGTGCACAACGTCTTGGGAACTACGAGTAGGTATCGCTGGCCGACAGGCGAATAACTCTTTTTCCATAGGAGGCCATCATGCACACAAAAACGGCTTGTAGGTACGTTGGCTTGGGCAAAGAGAGGCTGCAGACTGGTATCATTTTGCTGTTCCGTTTTGAAAACATTCGTGTCGGGGAACGCTGGCTCGAGGGTCGATATATAATTGTCGAAATCGTCGCTTTCAGGTCCAGTCGTGGCCATTGGCATCCTAGAAA
Source organism: Amblyomma maculatum (assembly GCF_055883805.1). NCBI lineage: Eukaryota > Metazoa > Arthropoda > Arachnida > Ixodida > Ixodidae > Amblyomma > Amblyomma maculatum. Next base: position 169,249,892 of record NC_139353.1, on the reverse strand, counting down.
GACAATCTGCGTCTGCATGACGCCTCCCGCTTTTGTAAACCACGGCAAAGTCATATTCCTGTAACCGGAGGGCCCAGCGCGCGAGGCGACCACATGGGTCTCGAAGGTTCCGCAACCAACAGAGTGAATGATGGTCAGTTACGATAGTAAACGAACGTCCGTACAAATATGAACGGAAACGCTGCACAGCGAAAACTACAGCTAGGCATTCCTGTTCGGTGACTGTGTAGTTTCGCCCCGGCTTGCTCAGGGTACGACTTGCGTACGCGATAACATTGCGTACGCGACTTGCGATACGCGATTGTGCCGTTGGACAAGGACTGCACCAAGACCGATTCCACTAGCGTCCGTGTGTACTTCTGTCATTGCAGTAGGATCGAAGTGACGTAAGATGGGTTTCGATATTAAAAGAAACTTCAGTTGACGGAATGACGCGTCGCAGTCTGGTGTCCAGTTAAAAGTAGAGTTTTTGTGGAGAAGGCACGTCAGTGGGTAAGCAACGTCAGCAAAGCGATGTATAAAGCGTCTAAAATACGAGCACAACCCTAGAAAACTGCGCAACTCCTTCACTGTCTGCGGGGGTTTAAAAGACTCAACAGCGGCAGTTTTCTGGGGATCCGGCATTACACCATCACCATTGACAAGGTGTCCTAGCACCAGCGCTTGGCGCTCTCCAAAGCGGCACTTTTTGGAGTTCAGAATTAGGGCGGCGTTGTGCAGGCAATTCAAGACACGTACTAGACGGTCATTGTGTTCTTGGAAGGATTTCCCAAATATGACGACATCGTCCAGATAGCAAAGACAAATGTCCCATTTTAAGCCGCGCAAAACTGTGTCCATAAAGCGTTCAAATGTAGCTGGCGCATTACACAGCCCGAATGGCATACCATTAAACTCATAAAGGCCATCTGGCGTTACGAAGGCTGTTTTTTTCTTATCCGCAGGGTCCATTGGAATTTGCCAGTAGCCAGATCTGAGATCAAGACAAGAAAAATAGGACGCACCAGAGAGGCAGTCGAGGGCATCGTAGAGGATAGACGTCCTTTTTCGTAACAGAATTTAAACGCCGATAATCGACGCAGAATCGCCACGAACCGTCTTTCTTGCGTACAAGAATAACAGGAGCAGCCCAGGGGCTAGATGACTCCTGTATCACCTTTTTCTGTAGCATGTCCTCCACTTGCTCATGAATGACTTTGCGCTCTGATGGGGACACGCGATATGGCTTTTGACGAATGGGACGAGCCGAACCAGTGTCGATGCTATGATGGGTCCGATGTGCAGGGCGAGAGGTTGGTCCATCTGTTTCAGAAAAGTCAAACATAGGCGAAAAGGGTAGAAGAATATCCACAAGAGTACGGCGTTGAGGTGAGCTGAGATGGGCGCTGATCATGCGGAAGATCGAAGTTTCATCAGCAGGCAGAGGTACGGTGGCACTCGTAGCATCTGTGACCAAAGCAACGACGTGGGGCGCATCGGGTCCACAGGAGGCAAGCTTCAATCCCGTTGGTAAAACTGCGGGCTCGGACGATGGATTGATGGTCCATAACGAGGCACTACCGTGATGCACGGAGATCATACAGTGAGGGATAATTACATTTTTCTTCAGGCATGCTGAGTGAACTGGGTGCACCATGGCCTGGAATGAAACCTTCTCAAGAAGTGGAACGGATACGGGGACGAACATGGCAGACAAGGGTGGAACTACGGTGTCTTCGGTAATACTAAAAACTGTTCCTTCATCACGGCCACTTTCAAAAAGTGTCGGTAGATGCGAGCCATCAAAATGAACCTCTTAACTTCGGCAGTCCACGGTAGCGCCACAAAACTTCAAGAAGTCCATTCCTAAAATGATGTCATGCGTAGAGTGGGGTAACACTACGAATTCGGCTTGGAAACTTGCACCACCCACAGACACTTGCGCACTACACACACCCAGTGGTCGCAACGCCTCTCCACTCACACCACAAAACGTTGAAGAACGGTCATATTCAAACATCACTTTGCGTCCCAACAAGCGCCTAAACTGATTACTCATCACAGACACAGTCGCACCCGTATCCACCAAAGCTAATGTATACACACCATCTATAAACACACGAATTTTGTTTTTGAGCATTGCAGTTGGAGGGATGTTGGCACACAGCACATTTCCAGCGGCCTCACCCCCATTGGTTGCGCTGGTTAGTTTTCCTGCTGAGGATGCTGAGGCGACATGGGGCGCCGTCGTGGTGATGGAGAACGACGCGCACGGAAGGCGGGTGGTGGAGTAGCACTTCTATCAGATGCAGGGGAGTGGTCGCGGATATTCTGGTTATGGATGTTGCGGTAATACCCACGCTGAGTATTTGATTGTTGAAAAACGGGATTGTATTGCCGATTGTTGGGTACTGTTGGAAGCGCCGGACGGTTATAGCGAGGTGGGAACCTACTGCGGCAGTATCTGGCGATGTGACCTTCGACGCCGCAGCGGTAGCATATCGGCGGGGAAGGTAGAAAATGCTGTTGCGAATAAGAGCAGGGAACAGCTGGGTGCGTCGTAGGTCTGGCTGAATGCTCATACTGCTCAGGAATCCTGGTAGATCGAATGGAAGATCTATGGGCACTTGAGGCGACGTCATACCTTGGGGCGTCAGGCACCGACGCATTCCGGTTGGCGAAATGCATAGGAGGATAGTCAATGGAAGCTGCAACTTCAGGAGCTTGTGGGAAAGGCTGAACGGTAATCGCTTGTGGTGGTGAAGCCGGCCGTCTAGATACCCTCTGGAGAGAGACCTCAGCAGATTCGTGCAGGGGAAGTGGGTTGAGCCGCAGGAGTTCTTCCCGCACGATTTGCCGGATCGTCAACGGAAGATCTAGTTGGGCGTGGTCATCAAGGCTGGCCACGGTAGGCACGTTGGCCAGCCGCCCAAATTTTGGCACAATACGACGCGTTTTCAGAGCTTGAAAAGCGCGGATGTGTTTAATGACATCGGAGACGGTTTCAAGGCTGTCTTTGGCGATTAAAAAGTTGTACACGTCAGCCGCGATACCCTTCAAAATGTGGCCGACTCTGTCTTCTTCGGGCATGTTGGAAATGACACATCTGCACAATCTGAGGATCTCTTCTGAATAAGTGGTACAAGTATCATCCGGCAATTGAGCTCTTTGGGCAAGGGTCTGCTCAGCCCATTTTTTGCTCGGTACAGAGTCACCAAAACGCTGTTTGATCTCGGTGGCAAACCGTTCCCAAGTTGTCAAATTGTCCTCGTTATTCTCGAACCATGTCATCGCCGTGTGAGTTAGAAAGAAGACGACATTTGTAAGCATGGTGATAGGGTCGCACCGGTTGTACCGACTAACTCGTTCATAATGAAGTAGCCACTTCTCAACGTCCTCACCTTCCTCTCCTGCAAACGGTCGTGGTTCCCGGTAAGGCTGGCAGGGAATAGAGCTGGAGGGGGCAGGCCTGTCACCAGCCTGGCTTGCAGCGTCGCGGCCGGCACGGTTAGAATCGGTGTGGTCCATGATGTTTGGAAGCGGTGGCAGTCCAGCAAGGCGGCGACTACGTCGAAACTCCAGTGGTTCTTGCTGCGCCGTACTTGGGGATCGAACGGAGCACCTTCCACCAAGTTGTTACGATGAAATAGCAAAGGGGTGTTTATTTACAGTGATATGGCAGTGGGATAAGGTGAAGCCTACTAGCCCCAGGCACCAACGCTTCGTCTTCTTCTTCTGTCTCACCATCACCATCCTTCATCGTCGTCATTAGCGTGACAATATTATACTGAACATAATAATGTATTGTTTTGGAGCATATGTTCGTCTTGTTATATACTCCTTGCATCTTTCTTCATATATATATTGTCATGCTAATGACGACGATGAAGGATGGTGATGGTTTGCAGAAGAGGAAGAAGCGTTGTTTTCTGGGCGCTAGTAGGCTTCATCTTGTTCCGCTACATCAGCACTGTAAATAAACGCCCCTTCTTGTTTCATCGTAACAACTTGGTGGAGGTGCTGGGTACGATCCCCTCGATCCCTACCTACAGCGCTGCAAGGCCAACTGGAGCTTCGACGTAGTCGCCGCATCGCTGGACTGCCACCGCTCACGACCATTATGGACCACACCGACACAAACCATGCAAGCCGCGACGCTGCAAGCCAGGCTGGCGGCATGCCTGCCCACTCCAACCCAATTCCGTCCCAGCCTTACCGGGAACCACGACCTTTTGCCGGAGGAGAAGGTGAGGACGTTGAGAAGTGGCTACTTGATTATCAATGAGTTAGTCGGTACAACCGGTGGGACCCTCTTACCATGCTAACAAACGTCGTTTTCTTTCTCATTCACACGGCTCTGACCTGGTTTGAGAATAACGAGGATAACTTAGCGACTTGGGAACGGTTCGCCACCGAGTTAAAACTGCGTTTTGGCGACTCTGTTCCCAGCAAAAAGCGGGCTGAGCAGACCCTTGCACAAAGAGCTCAATTGCCCGATGAAACTTGTACAACTTACACAGAAGAGATCCTCAAGTTATGCAAATGTGTCAATTCCAACATGCCCGAGGAAGACAGAGTCGGTCACATTTTGAAGGGTATCGCGGCGGACGTGTACAACTTCTTAATCGCCAAAGACAGCCTTGACACTGTCTCCGATGTCATTAGACACATCCGCGCGTTTCAAGCTTTTAAAACACGTCGTATTGCGCCGAAATTGGGGCGGCTGGCCAACGTGCCTACCGTGGCCAGTCTTGATGACCATGCCCAACTAGATCTTCCGTCAACTATCCGGCAAATCGTGCGCGAAGAACTTCTACGGATCAACACGCTTCCCCTGCATGAATCTGCTGAGGTTTCTGTCCAGAGGGCCTCTAGACGGCCGGCTTCACCACCACAAGCGATTCAAGTACAGCATTTCTCTCAAGCTCCTGAAGTTGCAGCTTCCATTGACTATCCTCCTATGCATTTCGCCAACCGGAATGCGTCGGTGCCTGACGCCCCAAGGTATGACGTCGCCTCAAGTGCCCATAGATCTTCCATTCGATCTACCAGGATTCCTGAGCAGTGTGGGCATTCAGCCAGACCTACGATGCGCCCTGCTGTGCCTGGCTCGTATCCACAACAGCATTTTATACCTTCCCCACCGATATGCTACCGCTGCGGCGTCGAAGGTCACATCGCCAGGTACTGCCGCAGTAGGTTCCCGCCACGCTATAACCGCCCGGTGCCCCCAGCAGTACCCAACAATCGGCAATACAGCCCCGTTTTCCAGCAATCCACTCCCCGTGGGTACTTCGGCAACATCCAGAACGGGAATCTCCGCGACCATTCCCCAGCATCTGAGCGAAGTGTTACTCCTCCACCCGCCTTCCGTGCACGTCGTTCTCTATCACCGCGGCGGCGCCCCATGCCGCCCCATCCGGAAAACTAACCAGCGCGACCGATGGGGGTGAGGCCGCTGGAAATGTGCTGTGTGCCAACATCCCTCCAACTGCAATGCTCAAAAACAAAATTCGTGTGTTCATTGATGGTGTGTGTACATTAGCTTTGGTAGATACGGGTGCGACTGTGTCTGTGATGAGTAATCAGTTTAGGCGCTTGTTGGGACGCAAAGTGATGTTTGAATATGACCGTTCTTCAACGTTTTGTGGTGTGAGTGGAGAGGCGTTGCGACCACTGGGTGTGTGTAGTGCGCAAGTGTCTGTGGGTGGTGCAAGTTTTCAAGCCGAATTCGTAGTGTTACCCCACTCTACGCATGACATCATTTTAGGAATGGACTTCTTGAGGTTTTGTGGCGCTACCGTGGACAGCCGAAGTTAAGAGGTTCATTTTGATGGCTCGCATCTACCGACACTTTTTGAAAGTGGCCGTGATGAAGAAACAGTTTTTAGTATTACCGAAGACACCGTAGTTCCACCCTTGTCTGCCATGTTCGTCCCCGTATCCGTTCCACTTCTTGAGAAGGTTTCATTCCAGGCCATGGTGCACCCAGTTCACTCAGCATGCCTGAAGAAAAATGTAATTATCCCTCACTGTATGATCTCCGTGCATCACGGTAGTGCCTCGTTATGGACCATCAATCCATCGTCCGAGCCCGCAGTTTTACCAACGGGATTGAAGCTTGCCTCCTGTGGACCCGATGCGCCCCACGTCGTTGCTTTGGTCACAGATGCTACGAGTGCCACCGTACCTCTGCCTGCTGATGAAACTTCGATCTTCCGCATGATCAGCGCCCATCTCAGCTCACCTCAACGCCGTACTCTTGTGGATATTCTTCTACCCTTTTCGCCTATGTTTGACTTTTCTGAAACAGATGGACCAACCTCTCGCCCTGCACATCGGACCCATCATAGCATCGATACTGGTTCGGCTCGTCCCATTCGTCAAAAGCCATATCGCGTGTCCCCATCTGAGCTCAAAGTCATTCATGAGCAAGTGGAGGACATGCTACGGAAGAAGGTGATACAGGAGTCATCTAGCCCCTGGGCTGCCCCTGTTATTCTTGTACGCAAGAAAGACGGTTCGTGGCGATTCTGCGTCGATTATCGGCGTCTAAATTCTGTTACGAAAAAGGACGTCTATCCTCTTCCTCGCATAGACGATGCCCTCGACTGCCTCTCTGGTGCGTCCTATTTTTCTTGTCTTGATCTCAGATCTGGCTACTCGAAAATTCCAATGGACCCTGCGGATAAGGAAAAAAAGCCTTCGTAACGCCAGATGGCATTTACGAGTTTAATGTTATGCCATTCGGGCTGTGTAATGTGCCAGCCACATTTGAACGCTTTATGGACACAATTTTGCGCGGCTTAAAATGGGCCATTTGTCTTTGCTATCTGGACGATGTCGTCATATTTGGGAAATCCTTCCAAGAACACAATGACCGTCTAGTACGTGTCTTGAATTGTCTGCACAACGCCGCCCTAATTCTGAACTCTAAAAAGTGCCGCTTTGGAGAGCGCCAAGCGCTGGTGCTAGGACACCTTGTCAATGGTGATGGTATAATGCCGGATCCCCAGAAAACTGCCGCTGTTGAGTCTTTTAAACCCCCGCAGACAGTGAAGGAGTTGCGCAGTTTTCTAGGGTTGTGTTCCTATTTTAGACGCTTTATACATCGCTTTGCTGACGTTGCTTACCCATTGATGTGCCTTCTCCACAAAAACTCTGCTTTTGACTGGACACCAGACTGCGACGCGTCATTCCGTCAACTGAAGTTTCTTTTAATATCGAAACCCATCCTACGTCACTTCGATCCTGCTGCATTGACAGAAGTAAACACGGACGCTAGTGGAATCGGTCTCGGTGCAGTCCTTGTCCAACGGCACGATGAACGAGAGCATGTTATCGCGTACGCAAGTCGTACCCTGAGCAAGCCGGAGCGAAACTAGACAGTCACCGAACAGGAATGCCTAGCTGTAGTTTTCGCTGTGCAGCGTTTCCGTTCATATTTGTACGGACGTTCGTTTACTATCGTAACAGACCATCATTCACTCTGTTGGCTGCGGAACCTTCGAGACCCATGTGGTCGCCTCGCACGCTGGGCCCTCCGGTTACAAGAATATGACTTTGCTGTGGTGTACAAAAGCGGGAGGCGTCATGCAGACGCAGATTGTCTTTCTAGGATGCCAATGGCCACGACTGGACCTGAAAGCGACGATTTCGACAATTATATGTCGACCCTCGAGCCAGCGTTCCCCGACACGAATGTTTTCAAAACGGAACAGCAAAATGATAGCAGTCTGCAACCTCTCTTTGCCCAAGCCAACGTACCTACAAGCCGTTTTTGTGTGCATGATGGCCTCCTATGGAAAAAGAGTTATTCGCCTATCGGCCAGCGATACCTACTCGTAGTTCCCAAGACGTTGTGCGCAGACGTATTGCGTGTTATGCATGATGATCCAACTTCTGGGCATTTGGGATCGGTTCGAACACTCCACCGTGCTCAAGAAAGATTTTACTGGCCCAGAATGCGCTCGACGATTGAACAATACGTTGCCAGTTGCAAGCAATGTCAGCGCCACAAACGTCCAACAGCAACTCCGTCTGGCTTGCTGCACCCTGTGAAGACCCCGACAGCTCCATTTGATCAAGTAGGCATTGACCTCGTAGGTCCGTTTCCGAAGTCCGTGGATGGAAATCGCTGGATTGTAATCTGCGTGGACTATCTCACACGCTACTGTGAAACCGCCGCTCTTCCATCTGCTACGGCGCATCAGGTGTCGCTTTTCTTGCTGCACTCAGTCATCTTACGACACGGGCCGCCACGAATTGTCATCACTGATCGGGGCCGACAATTCACTGCTGATGTTGTTGAAGAGCTCATGCGTTTATGCGCCGTAACTTTCCGACACTCGACGCCATACCATCCCCAGACAAATGGCTTGACTGAGCGCGTCAACAGAACGCTTATCAACATGCTAGCCATGTATGTGGACGCAGGGCATAAGAACTGGGACGCCATACTGCCCTTCATCACATATGCGTTTAATACCGCCACGCATGAGACGACTGGGTACAGTCCATTTTTTCTGCTCTATGCCAGACCGCCACGCTACTCTCTGGATACTATCCTGCCCTTCACAAGCCGTGAAGACCCCTGCCTGGCTGAGGCCCTCTGTCTCGCCGAAGAAGCTTGGAGAATCGCTCGATTACGGTCTGGTGCTTCACAAGAACGTTCCAAAGTGCGATACGATGCCAGTCACCGGTGGGTCACGTACTCTGTAGGTGATTTAGTCTGGCTATGGCGTCCAATTCGGCGCCGTGGCCTACATCAAAAAATCTTGGCCCGCTATGACGGCCCATATGTGGTTGTCAAACGCATTAGTGATTTAACCTGACAGCAACGGGTCGCCGGTCTACCGAAACCGAACTATGTCATGTTGCCCGCTTGAAGCCGTGTCAGCCTCACACGACTCACGAACACGCCCAGAGGGCTTCGTCTGAGTAGGGGGGAAATGTCACGCTAATGACGACGATGAAGGATGGTGATGGTTTGCAGAAGAGGAAGAAGAAGCGTTGTTTTCTGGGCTCTAGTAGACTTCATCTTGTTCCGCTACATCAGCACTGTAAATAAACACCCCTTCTTGTTTCATCGTAACAATATATAATTGGTGTGGGCGCTGATCGCGCAGGAAGACTTGCTGAGCCTCTTGGAAACAAGGCTGCGGCTGGCTGCGGTGGCAGAATTGGATCATTTTGCTGCAGTCTGGGTCCTTGGGTATCTCCTGCCCCAAAATGCTCGCCTTTTAATATGGAGGGACACTCACTATACCGATCAGGTAAGTCCAATTAGCACATATTTTGTTCGATACGACAATATACTGCAACTGTTTCTGGAGCGCGTCTTGTTACTACGTGCATTTTTTTTTTTATAATCGACGTGTGCGCATTTCGCTCTGATTGCGCAGGAAGCCGTGTTGAGCCGACTTGGAAACGATGCTGCGGCGGTGGAATTAGCTCTTTTCGCTGCAGTCCGAGGTCCGATCTCCTCTCCCCCAAAACGCCCGTCTTTCACTTCTTCACATCGAAGTGCATGCACTGACATGTATACCGATCAGGTAAGTCAAATTAGCGCTGATTTTCTTCTATACGATAATGTACTGCAACTAATTATGTATTGTTTTGAGACTTATGCGCATCTTGTTGCTGTAAATGCATATTTTGTAATTGGTGTGCGCGCCTTGTGCTGATCGTGCAGGGAGGCGATATCAGCTGATCTGGAAACTGGCTTCGACAGTGGAAGCTCGTTTCGCCGAAGCCCGAAGTCCTTGGTCTCCTCTACACTAAAACGCTGGTCTTTCACTTCTTCATGGCGGTGCACTTGCCGGACAGGTATTAGCGCTGATTTTGTTCGGAAAATTCGATTATCCGACTCACATCGATAGGACGCATGCAACCCAGTTAAATGTCAAATGCTATCACTGATATAAATATTGCAGCACCCCTCGCCATAGGAGCGATCAGAAGCTGTACAAGCATCATCGCTGCTACCAAGCAAGCTCGTGCCAGGGCTGAGTACAAGATTTATGCCGTGTTTATTATTATTATTATTTTGCTGCTGTAATGATGTCTATACGTGAAAATTGATGATTGAGTGATGCGGTATGCTGGCAAGGTAAGTGAGCCAGTGCGTTCATTTTGTGGATTTTGGGATGCACACAGATCTGAGCCGTTTCACATCGATTTTGCTGTGCGCTTGCTTTCTGGGCAAGCAGTTTTATTTTCATCGTGCGGATTATTTCCTGGTGCTTACATACTCATGAGGTGTTCAGCTAACTTGTTTCAAGCTTTAAAAGTTTACAACGGGTTCTATAAGCTTCTAAGAGTTGGGCTGTCTAAATAGCCGTCTTGGCTGATAGACAATTTTTAAAATAATGCTCGGTTGTTAAATAACGAAAATAAATCAGATGACCTATCGTTAAATATCCGGTCGCTTTTGCTGTAAAAGTTCCATCTAGTTTGAGAAATTTAAGCTGTATTCTACGGAATAAACTTATTGTAGGTTTCATGTAAATATCGCGGAAACTGTTTGTTTAGCCGCGTTGGAATCCCTCATACGCGCTCTATGACAAGCGCGGACACTTGGTTTTGCTAGAATTATTAAATTGCAGCATTAGCATGCAAGAACGCGATTCGGGAGGGTAAGGTTTGAGTGCGCTACGGTTGCAAATTGCAACATCATGACTCCAGCAAAATGAAGTGATCGCGCCTTTCTCGCGGATTCACGGATCCTGATTACCTATTGCGGCTTTGCGCTAATGCGTTTTCAGTAGGGTCGCATGAAGTCAAGCGCATAAAATATATTGATGTGATAGTGCAGTTGGTGGCAGTGAGCAGATATTTTTTCTACCTTTCCACCCTATATTTGCCTGCAATGTAAAAGTCTAGGCGAAAAGGAAATATTTAATTAAAACACTTGTCTTCATACAGCTGACCAAGATGGAACCTGCCGCAGATCCGACCAGTCGCAGACATCAAGTGATCGACAGGCTGCCAAAAGGAGACCAAGCCTCAAGCCCATCTTCCATATGTGGCACACGCGCAGTCATATATCCACGCTTATTAAAAAGCAAATCGCGAGCTGTTTCTGAACGCTGTTGACAAATATAAATTTTTCACCAAATACTGCAGCTTTTGTTTCTTCATGGCATCAGAAAAGCTACTGCTTTTCTTGATGCATTTGTATGTGCTACCCCGTTATATATGCATGGGCCACGATATATTAAATGCATGGCATGATACCTGCACAAGGGGCGATGCCGGCCACTAACCGGCGTCGGGAAGCAACCGGCCGACGTACGGTCATTCGTCAGCAAAATGCTAGGGCAGACGAGCGGCCGACCGTTCAGTAACGCTGGCAGACGGCAGGCCCACGTGCGGCAGGTGGTCGGTAACGTCGGGCCAAAAGGTCGGGCCGTAGTCGATTGCCGAAAATCGGCCGACGTTAGGTCAGTGTCAATCCCCGACGCCGGCCCTCATTCGGGTGCCGAAGGTCGGCCGGCCACTTTTTGGTCGGCGAGAAAGGTCGGCCCTACCTTTTGCCACACACTTTTTTTTTGCTTGGGTTGTCGGCCGGGAGCAGGGACAACGAATTCTGTCTTAAGTATGAAACAGTCTTCCCCACAGGAAGGGTGTTCACTGGACCTTGGTAGCGAAGCACGGCATCAACTCCCTCGGAAACACACCTGTTACTCTCAGCCTCAGGTGACGTTCTGGAGACTAGTCTGGCCATCCCTAGAAGTTCGGCAGCCGTTTTCTTTGGTTCCGTAGCAAAATGGATTATGAAGACGGCGCGAAAGGGACGAGGACAAGGAAGGAACACCAAAATAACAGGACAGGCGCCAACTTTCAACGCGCCGTCTTCGCGTTGAAAGTTGGCGCCTGTCCTGTTATTTTGGTGTTCCTTCCTTGTCCTCGTCCCTTTCGCGCCGTCGTCATAATCCCCTTCAACCATGAACCAACTAGCCCAAAGCAAAGTACTTCTTCCGTAGCAAATTTTGGACCATGGGAGAGAACTCGATGTACGTCCTCCGGGGGGGGGGGGGGGAACGTTGCCTGTTTTATGGATGTCGTTCGTGGTCTTCTGATCTCTGGCTTGCGACGCACGGAGCTCACAAAGAGTACTTTTGCCACATAAAGTCAGCGGTCGCATTAGCCAAGTCCGAATATTCTTTCCATCTCTTCTTCCCTGGACACAATTGATTATCAATGTGCCCAAGCTTGTGTTTTAAAGCTTCCGTTGATATCTTTGATTGTCTTATACAGAGCTCTTGTGTTCCTCAATTGGCTGTTGTCCCCAACTGCTTGGCGCTTTATGTTCAGGAAGGCATTATCTCCCTTTGCTATTCTCTGAAAATCCGCATTGGGAACCTTGTATCATACTCCTTCAACCATAACTTTTGCCATCCTCCTTCGTCGGCTATTTGCACAGCCTCTTTAGACAACCAGTTTGTGTTCTTGCATTTCTATTCCTTTGAAACTACTTTAGTAGCAACTTGTACTATATCACAAACATCAGTCCACATCTCTTCAGGCTTTCTGTCTTCTAGATCTAATTCTTGTAATCGATTCCTCACTTCCACAGCAGTACTCATATGTGATTCCTAGTGATCAGAACACTCTCCTGCTTTTTTCTTGTTTTCTATCGCAGGAAGCACTAACGTGAATGAATAAAAATGGAAACACGCCTATGACCCCAGTATTCCACAGAAATACACAGTGTAACCCAATCTATAGTCCAATTAACGAACCAATTAAGGCAACATAAGAAATGAAAGCGGGTAAAAGAAACGCTGTGTTGCGCAGTTTCACCGTTTCACTGCTCCAAGTGCTTTTCACTCTTCATACGTTTCAGCGACGCACCCTAACCTTCGGTGATAGCAGTGCTTCCGCGCAGAGTCCAGTTCAGGCTGTTTGCTTTTTATTCGAAAAGTTTGCCAGGTTGCTTAATTGTTCACGGCTTCCTCTCTGTTGAGCGATGTCACGTGTGAGGGAATCCCCCCGTGTTCGTGCCCCCATGAATATTCCTTTTTTTTTTTTTTTTTTTTGCACCTCAACACGACTACCAGCCGAATTCGTCGCTTTTTTTCAACGGCAACGCTCGAACTCGCTGCGCTGGGCCTCACTCCTACGCCGCGTTGCGAAGCAGACGGCAAACTTTCCTCCTCGGGATGGATGGATGGAATATAGGAGCGTCCCCTTTAAAACGGGGTGGTAGCAGTAGCTATCTGCTCATTTTTCTCCCTATATCTTACTGTTTTAGATTTGTTAACTATACCATCATTCTACTTATTAAATTTTTGTTTCGACATTACTAACATTATGTTAATCTTCCAGTCGTTTTTTGCTAGCTTCCACCGCCGGTTTATTCACCCGGCCACTGGCATCTCTAAACCCCAGTATTCGGGAGCGTAGTAAATAGCGAGCTGAACCCACGAGGCTCCGCCCACTTTCCCCAAGACGGCTGATGGGTACCTAGGTTCAGCACGGTCAGGGATTTCCCCAGCCGTCCCTGCTTTTTGTACCTGTTGTATTTTTGTTAATAATATGCATATTCAAGAGTGCATAAAAGTAATGCTTAAAACTTTATCTTGTCATTTTAGTTATTGTCTAACAAAATATTTTATACTTGCTACATTTATATGCTATTAACGAGGTAGTAATACGTTAGACACGTGACCACATTTCTTGCGCACATTTTTTGTGCCCATTGCTCCTTGCTGCGCGTGCCAGAGCGGTCGGCTTGAACTCTTTGCTTTTATCCAACTGTTCTTTTCGTCGCTGACATGGAAAGCAAAAGTGCAAGTAGCGCGGGAATCCCTGCTGCGGTCTCCGCTGAACAAGATAAGTATCACTGTTCGGTGTGTAATGCTGTTTTCACCTATGAAAGTGCCCGAAGGCGGCACGTGCGAAAACAGCACCCTGAAATTGCCGACTCGTTGGTTCCTAATCGCAGCGCTTCGTTTGCATGCGATGTTTGTTCTAACGTGGCATTTCCCCATCGTGGTGGCCTCTTGCGGCACCACGAACAGGTTTGTGTCAAGGCGTATCAAGCTCGAATTCTCTTCTTAGCAGGAGAGTGCGGCGCCGCATGCGCTATTGTTATACCGGCAGATTGAGCGTGTGAAGTTGTGATTTTGATATTGTATAAAAGGTTCTCATTGTTTTATTATTTAGCTATGCATTTCATGTGCGCGATCCGCTGAGGCGATAGTTTTGCGACAGTCACGCACACCGCTCATACGTAATCATTACAGCCAGATTATTCTGTTTCATATAACTAGCCGGTTGCAGTGTTTGCATGCACAATATTGTTGACATCACTGACCCTTTCAGTGTCAAGTTTTAGTGGAAAACATTTCTTGGCGCATGAGGAGCGTGGACGGGATCTGTGGGCAGAGCTGTCCGCACTGTCAGTTAAAAAAAAATAAAATAGCATGCCATCACTGGACTTCAAACGAACAGATAAGCTTCTCTGGTGCAGGCTTGAGAGCACTATGCATTGCTGCGGTCTATCACACCTTGTGTAAGTTGCCACACACTCTTGCGCTGAGTAGTAAACATAGTCTTCATTGAAGTTCCGTACCTTCATTTAACCTAGGTAATAAGCCGTCCGACCGAGTGTGGCTGAGGTTCGCTAGTGTAGTGTCAGGCGAATCTACCAAGTCTCACAGAGCTTGCAATGTTTTTATACTACTGCACCAACGTAAAGTGCACCCGTGGAATTTTTTTTCAGATTGAGCACGCAGTCAGTGTTGAGCTTTGTTGATTATTTTAGCAAACATTGGCCCCGATTTAGGTGGGACAGTCCTGCTTTTGCAACTTTGGTCACTGTGTCCCACCGAGGTGCTTGTGGGATGCCGTTTTGTTCCGCTTTAGCTTTTCTGAATGAAGCGCTGGTTGATAAATCGCTCTTAGCATCGTCTGCTTTGAAACATGGTTGGTACAAGCAACACGAGCAAATTTATTTTTATTTTTCTGCTTTCCAAGCTGTACGTGTTTGAATCATAAAAAGAAATCTTATCTTGATCACTAATGCCAGCCCCTCCGTGGCCTCCCCAAACTCTTGTCTGCTTGCACAGCGGCTGGATAGGCCAGAAAAGGCTCGCTTTCATGCTGCCTATGGCTCGAAGGCCTGCATTGTTCAGCGAGCCGCAGCCATAATCAAAGCCAGGTGCACGTGGGCTGTGTGATGTCAGTGCAAGTTAACCCCAGGTGGTTCACTTCGTGTGTAAGGGTAAGAAACATCTGGCATCAGGAGAGACAAAGAAGTATCTTGTGTTTCATCGTGCAGGGTCATATGTGAAGACAGGAGAAGGTAAGCGTCAGTCAAAGGTTCATGGCAGTGTAAAGTGTGAGAAGCACTGCTTGGCAACAATGAACGTGACTGTAGGTGATGAAAATGTGGTAGTAGATTATCAAGTTGAGCACTATGGCCATGACAAAGAGCTACGATGCCAACCCTTGTCACTTGCTGACCAGAAGGACATAGCATCCAGATTGAAGATGCAGGTCCCTCGTAGAGCTTTTCTTTCAGAGGCACGCTCGCCTGCCAGAGCTCCACTGGACAGGCTTCACCTTCTGACCTCGTCAGATATTCAGAATGTAAAGGTAAAGTTTAAAATTGGCAATGAAGTGGAGAAAAATCGTGATGACTACATCAGTACTCAGATGTGGATTAAAGACCTGAAGGACTGCAATGCTTTGCTGTATGCAGACCTAGATAACCTGACAAAAGAAGGTATTGGTGACTTTGTGGTTGCCCTGATGACTCCTACCCAGGGCGATATGCTACTTAAGCATGGCCAAAGAACAGTGTGTGTTGATTCTACTCATGGCACAAACAGGTATAAGCACCAACTTGCAACTGTGATGGTTATAGGCAATGATGGGTCAGGCATTCCATGTGCCTTCCTCCTGTCTCGGAGCGTGTCAGAGGATGTCATGGTAAGGTTTTTTATTGCCATCAGGGACAGGCTTGGGAGTCAAGTTTCCTGTAGTGCATTCATGTCAGATGATGCACCAGCATATGCAAATGCTTGGGAATATGTTATGGGTGCCCCTGAGAAACGCCTGCTATGCGTGTGGCATGTGAGACGGAACTGGAAGCTCAACATGGCTAAGGTAAGTAATAGCCAAAGCAGAGAAGTTGTCCAGGAGAAGCTGACTGCTATGTGGACCAGCAGAAATGAAGAAGACTTCCTGAAAGAGCTCTCAGAGTTCCGTGCTTTAAAGGAGCATGATGGGTACATTAAGTTTGTTGAGTATTTTGACAGAGTGTATGCCAAGCGGCCGGAACAGTGGGCTCTTTTGTACAGGCAGGACGCAGGACTGACAACTAACAATCACCTTGAGTCTATGCATAATGAGCTCAAGAAAGGTCATTTGGGAGGGCTTCAGAACTGGCGGTTTGACAAATCGCTGGCATCTGTGATGAATTTGGCACGTGACCGGCTGATGAAGCAGCTCATCTGCCGAGTGAAACCCAAGGCAAACCATCACACAGTAGACTGCTTCAAAAAGCATACTGCAGGAATGGAAATCTGTAAATCTGGTGTGACCAGATTTTCTGATGGAAAGTGGTTTGTGCAGTCACTGTCCAAGGAGTGTGTCGAGTACACTGTTGTTAAGACAGACACACAGTGCAAAAAATGGTGCCCGCAAAGCTGCTTTGTTTGTGTTACTTGTGTTCACAGCTTCCAGTGCACATGCATGGAATTTTTTGCAGGGCGGTTGCTTGGCGGTCTAGTTGGTTCATATCTAACTTGTATTACAGCGCGAACCACAAAAAGAGATGTGTTCTCTTCATCCATGTGTTCTCTCGTTCTTGGTTGCCGACGCAGCGTGCCAGGCTCGCGCACTGTCTTTCTGCATACGAGGGAAGTTTTTGCCGCCTCCCATTCGCATGAACTTCGGGATCATCAATCCTTCTGTCGGTCACGGAATCCGGATCCTCAAGATTCTACGGTCCGAATGGCGAAGACAGGCCCGGCTCTACAGGGAGTACCTGTTTGTGCAAGTGAACAGGACTGCCTCCTATTGTACGGCTGCACGTATTTGGCAGCACTGCCGTAGGAACATCGATCAGTTAACGGAGGTCCGCTGGCATGGCTTGCTACCTTGGCTTCGAGCTCTCCAGCCCGTCAAGAAAGAGGTGAGGCCCTGCAACCCTGTTCACATCGAAGGTGACGCGGATATTCCGGGGGATATTCTACGGACCCTACAGCTCGGGCCAAAGTGTGCTGTTGAACCTAGGAAGAAAGCGCCGGAAATGTTGGCGATGGTCAGACAAGTTGCAAGATTCGCACCGGAAGATCAGAAAAGCAACTGTATATCCCAGGGAGTGGATGTTCTCGAGCGCGCAGTGAGGTCAAGACGCACTGTGCCGTTGAAAAACTGTGTCTGACTTTTTGTGCAACAACCAACTTTGTGTTCTTACGGCTGATAAGGAGGGTGGTTTCGCCGTTTTTCCACATGACCTCTTCCGGAAGAAAGCCTCCGAAGCTATCGAGAGCAATTTTAATAGAATGAGCGAAGTAAAACTAAAGAAAGCTAAGGCCGTGGCAAAAAAACTGTGCAAGCGGTTAGGATTACAAACACTCGTCAAGCAAATTCAGGACAAGGAAAAACCTTGTTTAGACATGTTCTTTTCCGCAAAAACTCATAAGGATGGCTGTCCACTTCGTGTGATTATTTCAGAAAAGGAAACGTGGCAGAAATGTTTAGCTCTTTTTCTGCAGGATAAGTTGGCCATGCTAACAATTGAAGACCCATTCCTTGGTAGGAACTCTGAACAGGTTGTTGAATACTTGCGGCAGCATGAGACTGCAAATGTATCGGCCTTTTCCATAGACATAAAGGACCTTTTTTACTCTTTGCCGCATAATGCCTTGCTATCATGTGTTGAACAGGCCATTGATAGGATGGGTGCCGTTTCGTTCCAGAACAGTTGTGGTTTAAATGTTAGTGGCTTTCTAGAATTGCTTGATGTGTACCTGCGATCTACGTTTGCCACCTGGGACAAAGATTTTTACCTGCAAAAACGCGGAGTATGCATTGGATCATGTATTGCCCCGGTCCTTAGCGACTTGTTTTTAGCCATGCACGACAGAATAATTGAAAGATGTCTCGAAGGTACAAGTGTTGTCCAAGTCTTTAGATTTGTAGATGACTTTTTAATCATAATTGACAATGCCAATGCGGATTTTCATGTAACAACTGAAGACGTGCTTGACATATTCAAGCGGAACTTATCACCTTTAATTTTGACGCATGAAATGCCCAACAACCATTCCATTAGATTTTTGGAGCTAAGACTAAAGTTTTGTAATAACCATGTTTGTTAGGGGTATGAACCACGGGGAAAAAAAGGTTTAGTACCCGCTGTATCTGCTCACTCGAAGCTTGTAAAACGCAGCGTTGTCAAATATTGTTTTGTAAATGCCCTGACTAAATCCTGTGACCATATGCTTAAAGAAAGTCTAGCCCTGCAAATTAGACGCCTGTCTGACGCGGGGTTCTCGGAGGCCCTTGTAGTTTCTGTGGCCGAGGGCCTGCTCCAGAAAATGAAACAAGTCCGGCAATCTGAAAAGAATGCCGTGACAGGCCCGGATGCACGCAAAAGGGTAGCAGTCATTCCGTATATCCACCAGACTTCCCACAACCTGAAGAAGATTGGAAAGCGCGCAGGCGTTGACGTTGTGTTTTCGGCCCCACTCAAACTATCAGTTCTATGCAAGAAAACGAACCCGTGCTATAGCAAAAAGAAAAAATCGTGCATGATTAGACACCAGAATCAGTTTGTCACTTGCGACGAAAGTGTTGTATATCGCGTTCCGTTGTCCTGCGGACGCGAATACATTGGACAAACCGGTAGGTGTATTAATACCAGATTGAAAGAACACAACAAGAATGTAAATGATAGTGACCAGGGCCATCTTAGCATGCACTGTCGTAATTGTGGCGATGAGTCTACACGTCGCCGCAGAAAACCTTGTGTGCCCGAGTTCCAAAAAAGCACAATCGTTGCTCGACACAATGATCAGTGTGTCAGGGAGATAATTGAGGCAGTGAACATTGCTCGTGCAGAGGAAAGGTGTGTAAGCATGCCATCAGTCGCACTAACCAAGAAAGAGCTGAAGTTTCTCGATCGATGGTGATTAGGGCCTTGTCCTATCGCCTATGCCTTTCATGCTGATTGCTTTTCCTGATCTTTCCTGCTGAAGCTTCAAATGTGTATAAATGCGTGGCATATCAGAATAATAAACAGTTGGAAGTCAGCGCTCTTTTCACTCTGTCTGTCGTCGTCCCTTCTTGTGGTTCGCGCTGTAATACAAGTTAGAATTTTTTGCACGCATTAAACTGTGCCACCATATCCATGCAGTTGTGCAGTGGGAGCTGCCGGCAGCAGATGGTACCGTTCATGAGCTGGTCACTGAGGACGCATCTGCAGATGGCCATTCAATCCCTGCCAGTAATCCTGAGGCACTATTTGAGAGTATTCAAAGTGACATGATTCAGTCACAAGAATCAAATGTACTCGCAGGTATTGACATTGAGCTTGCTGCTCTTACATGTGAAGTCAGTAAAAAGACTTCAGCCGACCCAGAAGTGGCAGCAGCTCTGCATAAACAAATTGGCATACTTAAGCAGATTGTCGGGAGATGTGCTGATAAGGAAGAGAAACCACCTCTGCCTAGGCCACCTCCTGCCAACAAACCGCACGAGAAGCAGTCAAGGTACTGGCCAAAAAGTAGCAATGCCACCATTTCTGCGTCAGCTGCATCAAGTTCACAAAGTGAGCATGCAAGACAGCAGCCCTAATGTCAACAGGATCCATGTAACAGCAGCATTATCTTAACTCTGTAATCTCGGGTGTCGAAAACGTAAATGCCTTGAACGTCAATAATGGTTCTTTGATGACGGGAATCTAAAAACCCTGTGACTCATTGCAAATATTTCCATGACAAAATGGTTACAGCTAATTGTAATTTCTGAATATCTCAGGTAATAAAAGTGTGCAAATATAAAGTCACAGGAAATAAGGTGCAAATTTGAAAACTGCTTTAAGAATTTGAGGCTGTTTTGCTTAGTTGGTTTTTGCTTTTGCATTAACATTTCTTTTCACAAGCCTTTGGCATTTTTGCCTGCTTTCGCTTTCCATTGATAGATATGTTCTAAATTACTATTACTGCAAGAATACTACTTGTACGAGCGAAAATTAATTCATTTATACTCTATCATATTTTGGGATTGGAGTTTTTGGCTATATTCTCACAATTTTACATGTTTCTCAGTGTTTAGTTCACAATGCTTGTATTGTTTTCTTGGCAATTAATGATGTAATTTACATTGTGTGATTAATTATCTTTTACCATCTATTTCCAACTTAAACAGTTTATATGCCATAGCTTACACGTAAACGGCAGTGCTTCAAGCCATGCTTGTTGTAAAGGAGTTTCTAACCTCATTACAAAAGCAATTCAAATTACATTCGCCTGCAGACAAAAATGCAAGTGATTGTATATGACATTGATATTCACAGCACAATCATCGCAGTTGAGCAAGAGGGCAAGGAATCAAGGTTTGTGCTAGTGATAGATCTTTCGTAACGCTGATACAAAAATCCCTTGTATTCCATGATGTTACTGAAGCTATTTAAGTGACACATATGGCAAATTTTCAACGAGTGCATGTAACTCACTCATAATAGCTACCTACATATGCATTGCATGTTAAATTGGTGACCTCTTTCGTTGACAGGCAAATTATGAAATACGATTTTGGCATACTTCTAATTGCTTTAACCAAAAAGTCCAACCCTACACATATGCGAAGCCGGGCATTACAGGGTTAAGCATTGATGTGCCTGCTGTGGTTTCCTTGAAATTGTGGTACTGCTTTTTTTTTCAGTGGTGAGCTTGTGTGTGTAGTCTGCAGTTTTGTTGAACTATCTGGCTTTGTTAGTATGTCTGCAGTAGATTCCCCAGGTGTTGCCACATGCATAGTGGGAACACGTGTATGGTGATGGTGTGCTCACACGTTGTGGGCAGTCATAGTTTGCAGCCAAGTGGCATTAACTAGCCTTGGAGGAACGTAGTGATGGTTTCCTCCAGGTGTTGTTGCCACATGCATTGTGGGAACAGGTGTATTGTGATGGTGTGCTCACACGTTGTGGGCAGTCATAGTTTGCAGCCAAGTGGCATTAACTAGCCTTGGAGGAACGTAGTGATGGTTTCCTCCAGGTGCTGTTGCCACATGCATTGTGGGAACAGGTGTATTGTGATGGTGTGCTCACACGGTGTGGCCAGTCATAGTTTGCAGCCAAGTGGCATTAACTAGCCTTGGAGGAATGTAGTGATAGTTTCCTCCAGGTGTTGTTGCCACATGCATTGTGGGAACAAGTGTATTGTGATGGTGTGCTCACACGGTGTGGGCATAGTTTGCGGCCAAGTGGCATTAACTAGCTTTGGAGGAACGTAGTGATAGTTTCCTCCAGGTGTTGTTGCCACATGCATTGTGTGAACAGGTGTATGGTGATGGTGTGCTCACACGGTGTGGGCAGTCATAGCTTGCAGCCAAGTGGCATTAACTAGCCTTGGAGGAACGTAGTGATAGTTTCCTCCAGGTGTTGTTGCTACATCATTGTGTGAACAGGTGTATGGTGATGGTGTGCTCACACGGTGTGGGCAGTCATAGTTTGCAGCCAAGTGGCATTAACTAGCCTTGGAGGAACATAGTGATAGTTTCCTCCAGATGTTGTTCCCACATGCATTGTGGGAACAGGTGTATGGTGATAGTGTGCACACACGGTGTGGGCAGTCATAGTTTGCAGTCAAGTGGCATTAATTAGCCTTGGAGGAACGTAGTGATAGTTTCCTCCAAGTGTTGTTGCCACATGCATTGTGGGAACAGGTGTATGGTGATAGTGTGCTCACACGGTGTGGGCAGTCATAGTTTGCAGCCAAGTGGCATTAACTAGCCTTGGAGGAACGTAGTGATAGTTTCCTCCAGGTGTTGTTGCCACATCATTGTGTGAACAGGTGTATGGTGATAGTGTGCACACACGGTGTGGGCAGTCATAGTTTGCAGTCAAGTGGCATTAACTAGCCTTGGAGGAACATAGTGATAGTTTCCTCCAGGTGTTGTTGCCACATGCATTGTGGGAACAGGTGTATGGTGATGATGTGCTCACACGGTGTGGGTAGTTGCAGCCACTAACTGGCGTTGTGTTACATGTGTGACAGTCGCCTCAAGTGTTGTTCCCTCATGCATAGCACAAACAGGTGTATGGTGATGGTGTGCATGAATGCAGTGTATAGTCTCAGTTTGCAGCCACTAACTGGTTTTCAAAATCTTGCTGTGGTAAAACGGGGGTCAGTGTTGCCAGTTGCATAGGTTACAGGCATAATGTTATGTGCTGTGACGGTGCAAACATCTGTCTGAGTGGTGGCGGGCTGTCACGGTCAATAGAGAAAAATTGGAGCTTGGTGTCTAGGTACCCTGTCGAAGTGTTTTCATCTCTGCCTTAAGCACTGTTCAATAACGATTGTTCAATAATGATAATGAATGGAGTTAATGTTACCTGTTGCATAGGTTAAACAGGCATAATGCTGTGTGCTGTGATGGTGCAGACATCTGTCTGGGTGGTGGCGGGCTGTCACGGTCAATAGAGGAACACATTTGAGCTTCCTGCAATCTAGGTACTGTAGTGCAGTGAATATTGTTAAATTCAGCCCTGTCTAATAATGTTTGTAGGGTGTGCATTCTGAGCCAATGCCTTACAGCTCCCTCCGTCTTGCTTGGTCTTGCTGAATTGTCAAATTATAGAACAATTTTGCACAATTATCTAGGTTGTGCTGACCTGCTTTCAGTACCATGGCATTAAATTCTAGGTATCACTCATTCAAAAGCTTTTACTATAATTAGGTGTTCACTTTCGGGTGCATTTCAGTCTAGTGAGGCATGAGTCATACCTTAATCCATATGGCCCATTAAAATGGGCTGTTCTTTCCTTAGTTTGGAGGTTTTCTAAGCATCTGAGCACGCCTGCTCTTTTTATCTTAAGGTATTCTATTCCTCCATTTTTACTTGCTAGCTTTACTTTTGTCTATTTTGCTGTTACCTGCAGTGGTTGCGGCTGTATTTACATTTAGATGACATTTTGTAGTCAGTTTAGATTTCTAGGATGGTGATATTTGTAATG
Source organism: Amblyomma maculatum (assembly GCF_055883805.1). Classification (NCBI taxonomy): domain Eukaryota; kingdom Metazoa; phylum Arthropoda; class Arachnida; order Ixodida; family Ixodidae; genus Amblyomma; species Amblyomma maculatum. The sequence goes on along the minus strand of NC_139353.1, from coordinate 169,226,713 downwards.
GTTCATTTTAGCTCTTTGTGCTAATTACATTGTGATAATGTGCCTTTCTTTCCAGGGTGCTGCTTGCAACTATGAGTTTCCAAGGCTTTCTATCCTTTCTGGAGGTGTGAAATAAAGGAGCAAAGGAACACAGCTTGTTGTTGCATTATTTATTTACACAAGTTCTGGCTTTGTTGACCAACAAGGTCAAGGTAGGCAGCAGTGCACTACCGAACCTTCATTTTGTTTATGCATTTCATGACTGACCAAGCCGCAGCATAGTCCTAATAACAATGCATCCAGCAAAACTCTTTGTGTGCTTTTAGTTCATGCAAAAAAGAGCAACAGGACGCGGTGTTAATTCTGCTGTCACTTATATTCATGAACAATAACCCTTTATTTCTTTGTAGCTCTTGCCCTGCAGAAAACATTGCATTAGGGGTCGACTCACATAGGTATTAGTTCGATTGTGACTGATGTCTTTTTGTTGCCAGGTTGTTCCACTTTTCCAGTCTGGGCAAAAAAAACTTCAAATAGTCAGGTGTGGTCAATATGGCATGAATGACGAAAGCATTTGGGGAAGAACAGCAAAATATTGTGAAAGGAAAAAAATGTATTTGATTGCAAAAGCAATACTACGCCAAGTCTAACCGCTCGTCGCAGTGTGCCATGTCCGTAAACAAAAAGAATGCTCTGTCACCCGCAGCTAATGCTTTCGCTCCATATTTGGTTCAGCAGCGTTGAACCCTTTCATATTTTCGGTGCAGTTCAATGCAGGGAAAGTCAGCTTGAGATTTCATAGATGAAAAGCATGATTCTGGATGAATTTCAAGGGCTAAAGTTTGACGGGAGTCCAAAATCGCACATGCATATTCAAGATTATTTTTTTTATCAAAGTTAAATGAATAGCTACTTTTACTACAGGTGGGACGAATATATGGTGTTTTAGGTAGCCAAGGAAATGGTTAGTGGCTGCATATGCTATAATTTGCAGGATGACAATGAAATGGGACTAGTGTTCTCCTATACCAGAGGTGGAAGTGCTGCTCCATTTACTCCATTCTGCTCCAGACCAGCTGCCTCAATGTTTTGCCATCAAATTTAGCAGAACACAGATTTTTGCTGCACAGAGGGTTATTTATAAATCATAATATTTCTTCAGAAAAATGTGATTCGATGCAATTTGATTAAGTGACTGAGAGAAACACACTGGGGCGGTGGCATGCTGTGAGTTCCGTGTACACACTCTAGGGGCTGCTTCAGTCGAAACAGAGGCAGCACAATAGGTACGTTTTGAATCGTCAGTGGTGAGAGAAGTGAGCAAAGCAGTCACGGCGGGTATCTCGAGCCATTAGTAAAGTTTTTCGACAACACAGTACAACTCGAATTCTAAGGGTTCAGCTGTGAAAACCAGCAGGTACTTCACCATCGTGCCTTTTTGTTAGTAACAAGCGTGTGAAGCATACATCAGACCAAAGCATACTTGAAGCATAAAGGAGTCACGCCACAAAAATGCCATTCACTTCACATGTTCTCAAAAATGCTCGAAAGCCACACGGGCCTATCGCCAACGCGTTTAAATTAAGGAAGCGCTGAAGTCGCTCAGATGAAAATATGATGAGCCATTGGCAAAAGGCTATGAAGCAAAAGAATGTGGAGGAGGAAACTACCATCCTTGAGTGTCATCTATCCTTCCTGAAGGCACTGCTGACCAGTTCCCTGGAATTTTTCAGCACAGGTATATGTTTAAACTGATATGCACAAGACAGAGTTGAAATGTGCTTTTCATTGATGTCAACTTCAAACTAGTGGTGGGTGGCGCTTGAACACATCAAGTGGTGAACTCCACGTTTGAACCTATCGTGTCAAAACAGTCAGACTTAATAGAAAGGAATCAAATCGGGTATTTTGGTGTCAGGAACAAAAACTTGCAATTATTGAAAGCGTTTGACCTTAGAAGCATGCTCTAAAATATAATATGAATGCTCCAAATTCTCATTTTATTGCTTCAGATATCTTATAGTAGCGCGAACAAAAACACACACAAGACAGGGTACAGGACGAGCGCTAACTGCAACTGTTTATTGCAAGGAAAGAGAAACGTATATTTAAACCCTCGGCCACTCAGGTGTTCATAGCCCCAATCGCACTCACCCCACCCGGTATCAAAATTCATCAATGACATGCCTAGGCATGTGTGAATAAACACAACAAGAAAGCGATAAATAAACAATACAGATCTTAACAACAGTCAAACGTAGCAAAGCAGTGTGAAGACTTGAAGCAAAAGCAGTCAAAACTAAACAACATAAAAATTAGAGCTCACAACAAGGTAATAACCAAAGGTAACTAGCAAAGAGGCATTAGCAGTCAATCCCTCGTAGCAAAAGCAGTGTCCATAGCAAAGCAAAAGCAGTCTAACAAAAAGCCGTAAAAAACCAGAACAAACAACAAGGTAACAAAAGCATTTTAACAAAAAAAAACCAACAAGGTAAGACCACGGTAAAAAACCAAACCAAAGGGTAACTAACAAAAAAATTGTAGCAATAGCAGTCAATATCTCATAGCAAAGGCAGTGTCATGTATACGAAGCAAAAGCAGTCAAAATCTAAAAATTAAACAAGGTAAAAAATCTATATATAAAAAAAATATATAAAAAAACACCACTAATACCAAAGACAGGTCGTCCGAAGCAGGTTACAAACAGTGGACAATGGAATACTCATTTCAAATCATATTATCGAGGAAAGATACTTCACTGCTGTAGAGCACTACAGAAGACTCACTGATACAGTCAGTCCCTCTTATCTTTATAAAGTACGCTTCCATGATTTCACGTGCGAGTGAATTGCGGCTCTTGCCAAGAATCCTAATCTCATACAGCCGAGGCTAGCAACCCCTACAGGACACGCAATGCTTAGCCAAATTAGAACCTTCCCCCGTTGTTAATGATAAGTCATGTTCCCGTGCACGATCGTTCACGCAGCGTCCAGTCTGGCCTACATACACCTTTCCACAAGACAATGGTATCTTGTAGACAACTCCGATGGCGCATTCCGCAAAGGGCCTAGCATGTTTCTCGCCACAGCCGCTCTTCTTTGCTCCTTGTTTGGCGATATGGGGGCATAGCTTTGCCATTTTGAAAGCTGCTGAAAACGCCATCGGCACTTTGTACCTCCCCGTCACCTTCTTCAAGTTGTGCGACACCTTGTGCACATACGGCATGACTACAGGTTTACCTTTGCATTCAGCCCTTTGTCGCGCTTTTCCCTTTATCTTTTGCAGCAATGTCTCAGCCACAGCCGCCACGATCGCACAGGGGAAACCGGCAGAAGAAAGCCTGCCCACCTGATCATTTGCAATGGTTCATGCGTAGCACCAGTACTAACCAACATCTTTTTATCGCATATTGACCAGTCATTGACGACAGCCCTAGATGGCACCAAGATTTTAAAAGTGTTCAGATACGTGGATGATTTTCTAGTTCTGTTGAGCAAAAGCCATGCTATGACATACCAGGATACGGTGAATGATGTTTTAAATCAGTTTAGACAGCATGGCAAAGGTTTAACATTTACCCATGAAATGCTTTCGAAGGACTGCCTACAGTTTTTAGACATCCGCATGATCATTTCGAACAGCAATGTTTGCTGGTTGTATCACCCCAGAGTCCAGAAGGGTCTGTTCCAGAAGGAAGCCTGCCCACCTGATCATTAAAACTTTCCTGCATTTTGTGCGGACACGACTTCATGAGGGCGGATTCCAGGCACAGAGCGACAATCCCCCTCTTAACTATTTTCGAGTGTGCCGAACTATAGGGCAACAGACCCTTCTGGACTCTGGGGTGATACAACCAGCAAACATTGCTGTTCGAAATGATCATGCGGATGTCTAAAAACTGTAGGCAGTCCTTCGAAGGCATTTCATGGGTAAATGCTAAACCTTTGCCATGCTGCCTAAACTGATTTAAAACATCATTCACCGTATCCTGGTATGTCATAGCATGGCTTTTGCTCAACAGAACTAGAAAATCATCCACGTATCTGAACACTTTTAAAATCTTGGTGCCATCTAGGGCTGTCGTCAATGACTGGTCAATATGCGATAAAAAGATGTTGGTTAGTACTGGTGCTACGCATGAACCATTGCAAATGATCAGGTGGGCAGGCTTTCTTCTGCCGGTTTCCCCTGTGCGATCGTGGCGGCTGTGGCTGAGACACTGCTGCAAAAGATAAAGGGAAAAGCGCGGCAAAGGGCTGAATGCAAAGGTAAACCTGTAGTCATGCCGTATGTGCACAAGGTGTCGCACAACTTGAAGAAGGTGGCGGGGAGGTACAAAGTGCCGATGGCGTTTTCAGCAGCTTTCAAAATGGCAAAGCTATGCCCCCATATTGCCAAACAAGGAGCAAAGAAGAGCGGCTGTGGCAAGAAACATGCTAGGCCCTTTGCGGAATGCGCCATCGGAGTTGTCTACGAGATACCATTGTCTTGTGGAAAGGTGTATGTAGGCCAGACTGGACGCTGCGTGAACGATCGTGCACGGGAACATGACTTATCATTAACAACGGGGGAAGGTTCTAATTTGGCTAAGCATTGCGTGTCCTGTAGGGGTTGCCAGCCTCGGCTGTATGAGATTAGGATTCTTGGCAAGAGCCGCAATTCACTCGCACGTGAAATCATGGAAGCGTACTTTATAAAGATAAGAGGGACTGACTGTATCAGTGAGTCTTCTGTAGTGCTCTACAGCAGTGAGGTATCTTTCCTCGATAATATGACCTGAAATGAGTATTCCATTGTCCACTGTTTGTAACCTGCTTCGGACGACCTGTCTTTGGTATTAGTGGCGCTTTTTTATATATTTTTTTATTATATAGATTTTTTACCTTGTTTAATTTTTAGATTTTGACTGATTTTGCTTCGTATACACGACACTGCCTTTGCTACGAGATATTGACTGCTATTGCTACAATTTTTTTGTTAGTTACCCTTGGGTTTGGTTTTTTACCTTGGTCTTACCTTGTTGGTGTTTTTGTTAAAATGCTTTTGTTACCTTGTTGTTTGTTCTGGTTTTTTACGGCTTTTTGTTAGACTGCTTTTGCTTTGCTATGGACACTGCTTTTGCTACGAGGGATTGACTGCTAATGCCTCTTTGCTAGTTACCTTTGGTTATTACCTTGTTGTGAGCTCTAATTTTTACGTTGTTTAGTTTCGACTGCTTTTGCTTCAAGTCTTCACACTGCTTTGCTACGTTTGACTGTTGTTAAGATCTGTATCATTTATTTATCGCTTCCTTGTTGTGTTTATTCACACATGCCTAGGCATGTCATTGATGAATTTTGATACCGGGTGGGGTGAGTGCGATTGGGGCTATGAACACCTGAGTGGCCAAGGGTTTAAATATACGTTCCTCTTTCCTTCCAATAAACAGTTGGCAGTTAGCGCTCGTCCTGTACCCTGTCTTGTGTGTGTTTTTGTTCGCGCTACTATAAGATGTCTGAAGTACTGCACCAACTAGGCCGACAACACATCTTACTGAATCATTTTATTGCTCCAAACCTGCTCTAAATAGGCTTTATTACTGTTCCCTGAGCTGTTCCAAAATGTTTAAGCCTGCTTCCACTCTGTCACATGGGCAATCTCAATGCCCATAAAGTGAATGGCAATTGAAATTTTTGATGGTCATCGACATGCACCACTGCCGCACGGCATATTTCAATGACAACTGAGTAGTGAGCGTGTGATTTAACAGGTAGTGCCACGGGTAATATCCATTAAAAATGAAGTGCAACGGGTGGATATCACACTAAAAGCTATTTTTCAATGAAAGTTTGTTCATAGAAAGTTATTCAAATACCTCACAGCACTGCATAACCCATAGGCAAGCGACGACGGAACGATGACGTGCAATTGCGGCATTCTTTTTGCCCCAGGATGCTGCCACGGTGGTCTTCATTGTGTTCGCAGTTGCTATTGTTAGAAGCACATGTGAGCCTCTTGGTCTCAGTTGTCGCAAAGCACGATAAAGGGCGAACATGAGCGGAACACTGCAGGATTCCACACAGCCACACACCAGCAGCTAGACACCCTAGAACAATGTGTTTACATCTGAACACTGCCCATTCTATAGATCGAACAATCCTTTTGACTCCTGAAAAACTAGTTTATGAACTGTTTAACCCAGAAGATGTTCATTGGGTGGGTACAAGGCTGCTCTCAATATTCCTTGGCATTCCAATGGTCATTCGCAAACTATTGAGTCAATGCTGACCAAGTTCAATAATCTTCAAACTGCTGTGAGGCAGTGGCCGATCCCCATTGAGTTCGATCTCCATCGACTCAATGGACATTGAAACTGGCCGTGGGACAGGGGTATTATTAGCATTCAAGGACGTCAAGTTAGAACAGCAATTTTCAATTAGTGTTAAGTTGTTTTGTAGATGGGATTAGGCACTTCTAATGTTGCTCCATTAGATGATGCTGCCATTTGGAAGACTTAACGCAGGTTAGAAATAAAAACTGTTCATAACTGCACAGTCTTGGTCAAAAGTCTTGAAGCCAAGGATTTTTATCTCAAGTGCAAAATCAATCAGTCATGGCACCATTAAAAACTAAACAGCCGTGAAATGCGATGAGACAGTTTCTTGCTGTGATAAATGATTTCCTAGAATTTTAAATGTCATTTGGCCTTCGACGATAGCCTGACTGCTCCACTTTGCGGTTCAGACAAATCCTTTGGTTGGTTGGTTTATTGGTTCGTTTGTGGGGTTTAACGTCCCAAAGCGACTCAGGCTATGGGAGATGCCGTAGTGGAGGACTCCGGAAATTTCGACCACCTGGGGTTCTTTAACGTGCACTGACATCGCACAGTACACGGGCGCCTTGCTTTTCGCCTCCATCGAAAACCGGCCGCCGAGGCCGGGATTCGATCCCGCGTCCTTGGGAACAGTGGTCGAGCACCTTAACCACTGCGCCACCCCGGCGGGGCACAAATCCTTTGGCTTCAAGATATTTGATAAGACCGTACCTTGCGATACACTACACATTACAGGGAACATTGAAGACTCATGGTAGCCAAAACAAATTGCTGGCAGCTTCTGAAAACCCTTAATGCAAAAATTCATCTGGCATTGTAGTTAATGTTATCAGCACACTATAGAACAAACATAAATGAGGCAAGTGGTACACTGAAAAATAACGTTAATTCAATTTAATTGCTTGGCATTAAGGTTTAAACCCCAGCCCTCTGTGCACTAAGCAGGCATGCGACACATAGGCCAGCCACAAAGGGTAGTTGGCTCAAGCATGTCGGAGCGGTACCTAGCGAACGCGTGTGGTGTGTTTCTCCGTATCTGTCCTCGTCCCTGTGGTGCCACAACAAGATGAATCCATACCAACTTGCCCAGTTTTCTACTCTTGTATATAACTTATGTTTGGGATGCATACTGATACTGCAGCAATAATCACTGAATGCAATCGGGGAATGCGGTGGATGTGCTGAGGCGGTGGGTTATGTGACCGGCCTTCACGCACTGAAGCACTGCACGATATAAACATGAGTGAAGCCGCGAACGCACCTATGTGTTATCAGGCCACACATAGTTGGACTGGAATCTGTCGTTTTGTAGCAAAAAGATCCAAATATCAGTGATTTGTTGTACAGCACTTTATAAGAAGGAACTTCAACGAATTTAAAACAGTTGTAGCGAGATTGCAGCCACACAAATGGCTATGCTTTCGCATTCTCACACTGAAGCAGTTTCAAGCGTGTGCCAAATGCTTTTACCAATGCAACAAGAATAACTTTCAGTTCAAGTGTGAGAGTTTGCACAAAATATGTTTAAAGCCACTTTATCAAATGCTTTTTCAAAATCTTAATCTTAAAAGAATTATATCCTCAGGTAGGTTAAAGCGCTTTTATTGCGTAAGCAATACTACGCCAGGTTTCAGCCTGTTGCGGGAACCCGGCCAGTAGCCACGTTTGACCGTTGACCTTTGGAGAAGAAGAAGAGGGAAAAAAAGATACGTCGGCCTTGCCTACGCAACCTACCGGATTTGACTAGAGCCAAACTCCAGCTAATTTTTTTCTACCATTGTTTTCTTGCATTAATTGAAAGCTCCTCCTAAATTGAAGAACACACCGCTTGCAAAAGTCAGGGACATAATATATACTTTGTGTAGTAACAATGCAGCTCTACGGTCAGGAAAGCTGCCGTGGAATTTAGGTTGCTTGCAGTGGCAATAAGGACGACACTAGTCAAGATGCGCAGATTTTGTTAAAGCTGTTAAAGAAGAGTTTATGTTAAGGAAGGCCAGGTCGAGACGCCAAAGTCGTGACGGCAAGGCAAGGTAAGCTGTGTCAGCGTTTTAATCTGATGGTGAGCCCAGGCGTGTGCTGGAGCCGGTGCCGCGGGACGATGACGATGGTATGTACAAAAGAAAGAAGAAGATTATGGTATGTACAAATGAAAGAAGATCCGCGGAAGGCTCGCAATATAGCAACCACCGTTCTTGCCTGTACATGGCTATCATAGATATACCAACAACCATGCAGTACACATCTATTGTACTTGCCAGTTCAATCGAAAGTGGTCTGCTGCAGCCAGTATCAAACCCGGGCACCGTGGCCTAGCAATCGAGCGCTCTAACCACTGAGCCACCGGGGCGGTGTATTAAGTCAAACATCTTAATATTTTTTAAAGCAGGAAGCATGGCTTTATTTCATTCATCTCATTGCTATAATGCCCCAAGTGTACTTCACTTTCCAACTATGGATCAAAATAGACATCAACCCTCTTATGTACAGGCACAAGCCTGATTCGCAGGCCCGGCCCAGGCCCAGTGAAACGACTCATGTGCTGGCCCAGCCCGAGCCACTGCAGTGCTCAAGTGGAAACAGGCTCGCGTATTTTAGAGCGGCGCAGGGATCCAGGGAGCAGTGGTAACACAATTTACAGAAATTAAAAGTCAGTTTTGCAGCATCCTAATCATGTTTTGCAACATGTTTCTAGAGACATTAATAATTGTGACTGCCCATTCCTGACATACAAAAAAAAGATTACTCCTTTTTATTCAACCTTCAATGCTTTGCCTACTAAAGATTACTATGCATGCATCACAAACAAGATGAAGGCTAAACATGTACACGTTTAAAATAAATTGGCTGATCTATGCGCACCAATTTGGCACAGACTGGCATAAAAAGGAATGCTTGCTTTATAAGTGAATGCCCAGTTTGACTAAAAGCTGCTTCCTCTTTTCAACTGATCAATTTGAACAAGGTCTACCACTTGGATACACTCAAACATCGTCACTAGATTGAAACTCACACCAATAAACAAGACATTTCCACTCTTTATCCTGTGCATGCCATTTTTGATGCTATGCCTGCGCTGACAGATTCTGAGCAATAGCCAGCAGTGCCTTAAGGGGGACAGACAGCACTAAAGGTTAGTTTTTCCGTCATTTAGCTGCTTCACTGCCTTTTGCCCCTGGCTCATATTTTTGCTTGAGTGATGCTAGAGCTTCTTCAATTTTAACATGTTGGCGACAGGCCCTGTACAGATTTCCCACACCCTAGAGAAAGGTTCTAGTGACTGGCAACTTTGGTGCATCATCCCCATAATACTTAAAGTATCCTTTTGTTTGAAATAGGCTTGACATGCTTGTTATTGACAAAAAGGCTCCATGGCGTAGTACCTGCTTGTTTTCATAGCGAAAGCCATGAAACAAGTAATTTAGTTCTTCGTAGCTGGAGAAATTTCCTAACTCGCAGTACTTTGCAGTGTCTGCTTTGCTCGCCATCAGCGACTGAAAAGGCTGGGTAGATGTGCTATGCAACGTTCACAGAGCATTTTTTTCGCAATATCCTCCAATCACTTGTGGTTCGTTTCAATTTAGTTGCAAATAAACACTTATCATGCTGCATGCTTCTCTAGTTCACAGAAACTTAACATGTTTTTGGCCCCACACAATATGCATTAGACCTCTGCCACCGCTGCACTTCCATCGTTTCGACTATGGCGGCCTGGATAGCACCGATGCACCACTCGCAACATGCCACCGGCCTGATGAATTAAATCAGTCTGAATCAGATCGCATTTTTAGTAGGCAATACAGTGACCTACCGTGTGACAAAAAGCCACATTCTGCTAAATTTCAAGGTAAAATATTCAGGCAGCTAGTATGGAGCAGTCTTAGGCCTAATTTCGGGTTTGAAGCAGGATGCAGCAGGGAAAGCAGTTTTGTACATCGGGGTTGTCCCTGACGATTGGAAAAAAGCTCAAATTACACCCATATTTAAAGCGGATGACCGCATGTGCCCTAACAACTATCGTCCCATTTCCCTCACTAGTATACCGTCTAAACTACTTGAGCACATTATTTTTTCCAATCTTATGACCCACCTAGAATCAATGAACTTTTTCTATCCGAATCAACACGGCTTCCGGAAGCGGCTGTCATGTGAGACCCAGCTCGCCGAATTCACCCACGACATTCTACAATACTTAGATAACCTTGTCCAGATCGACGCTATCTTTCTCGACTTTTCAAAAGCATTTGATCGTGTTTCCCATAATCTTCTTCTTTTTAAGTTGTCATCGCTCGGCATTCCACAAACCTTGCTCTCCTGGCTAGAGCAGTTCCTTAAAGGACGTAAGCAGTTCACCTGTGTTAATAACTGTCACTCAGCTTTTTCCGACGTAACATCCGGCATACCTCAAGGTGCAGGCTTATCACCTCTTTTATTCCTCATCTACATCAATGACCTACCGATCAACATAAAATCAACGCTACGTTTATTCACAGATGACTGCGTAATTTACAGCCCCATCCACGGCGCTAGCGCCATTGCCGCTCTTCAACAGGATCTAACCACTATCTCAGCGTGGTGTGACAAATGGCACATGCCTCTTAATTTAAATAAATGCCAATACATATCATTCTCCCGCAAAAACACAGTTATTGATAGCACTTACAACATAAAATCGGTCGCCGTCACGAGAACATCATCTTATAAATATCTAGGAGTACACATCACATCATCGCTGTCATGGACAACACACATTCAGACCATCTGTTCCAAAGCATCACGCACACTTGGTTTTCTCCGGCGCAATCTAAAATCTGCATCACCTGAAGTAAAAAAGTTGGCATACATAACATTCGTACGTCCTAAATTGGAGTACGCGTCATCTGTCTGGCATCCATCACAATCGTATCTCATCTCAGACCTCGAAGCCATTCAAAATCGCGCCGCCCGTTTTATTACATCGCAGTACTCAAGAAATACCAGCATAACATTACTAAAACGATCCCTCGGCCTTCAAACACTAGCAACTCGCCGTGTTATTTCCCGACTATGCCTCTTTCACTCTTTCTTTTATCGCTCACCAAGACATTTGTTGCTGCAGCCACCCCCACGTACGTCATCCCGCCTAAACCACAGTAACCCAATCGCACGCATTAAAACCCGCACCTCCGCAATGAGCAGTTTATTTTTTCCCGAAGCCATAGTGCTCTGGAATGGCCTTCCCGACAACGTAATTACATGCTCCGATCGCCGCCTTTTCCGCGAGAAACTGGCTAATCACTTCTCATAAACATATTCATACTGCGACACCGAAGTGCCAACTGTTCCTTGTTTTCTTTTTATATGTTTATTTCTTGCTTTTGGTTTGTATATTATTTTACACTTTTTTTGGTACCCCGTGTATTTTTCCCCCTTTCTTTCTTTTGTGTTCTCTGCTACTACCCTCCAACCTGTGTGTACGCCCCCCCTTATGTAATGCCTTCGGGCCTTTAAGGGACAAATAAATGAAATGAAGCAGAACAGAGTACCTATAGAAGCACTGCCACCCTTGAACGAAGGTGAAACACATGGTGCACTGTGTGATTCAGTGCACATTACAGAATGCTAGGTGGGCGAAATGTCCACAGCACTCCCCTATAACATCCTTCATAGCCCGAGTCACTTTGGTATGTTAAGCCTCATAGATTATCCAGAGTATAAATACCTGCAGGTTGTGAAAATGCACCAGGTGGTGCACATGCACTAGTAACCGTTGTAAGGAAAATGCACAGCTTTCCTTTGAATCATTAGTGATTTAGCTTGCCGGAGACGTACTGACGTAGACGTATACCGGTTTGCTGGGCCCCTCCTACGCACGCGCATTGACGGGTGAGTGCAATTGCGGCCACTGCACCTGTGTGGGAGGCGACGGTAAACCGATATACATCGACGTCAGTATGTCTCCGACAAGCTGAATCTCAACTTATAGCATGTGTTCTCACTTTTGGCATGCAGAAACTAAACTACATTTCCATGTTCAAAAATTTTGAATTCCTCAAGAATCTCTAAGAAACACTTGCATTGCTTTTCTGGTTACCTGTTGTACATGCGCTGCCCAGATCAGTTAAAAGCAAAGATTACCAAATGATGCTCAGCAACACTTACAGTGATGCTATTTTTAAGCTAATAACAATAATATATAGTCATGGCCTTAGGCTTGCAGAAAGAGGATGAGGCTCAATGCTGCTATGTGGTTGATAGGGAAGACAAAGTGTATTCAAGGAATGAGCCCTCATTGCTTGGCTCCTTGGCCGTCTCTCTCTCTCTGTATATATCTTCAATACTCTTTTGTGAACATATTTCTTCCCGTTACATTATTATAAAAGTCAGTACTAGAGTAGGTATGCCACAACAAGTGTCATCTGCTCTCTTAAACAAATGTTCCAGGTGCCCTTATTCCAAGCAACTTGTAGCAATGGCAAGGCACACAGGTCTAATTTATGGTTTCACAGATTATGTAACGCATCTATGCGGGTTGGTATCAGGCGTTTGGAAATAGTTATTCGAAAAGCCAAGCCTAGAACAAAACTTGAAGTTCCCTGAATACAAATAGGCATGACGAGCTTTTAAGGCTAAAGCTGAGCATAAAATGAAAATGTATTCTCTTTTTCATTGCTCCACTCTGTACTCAAAAGGTTGAGGTTACTAGTCAGCCATTAGAATTTCATTTATAAACGTGCTAAGGAATGTAATCATGCAGAGGAGAAAGACAGGTCACTTCAGGATCTTGAACTGTAGAGATGGTACCAACATCATTCTTGCAGATAAACCTTCCACCACACACTGTTTCAACACATTTTACATATAGCATACAGAGTATGATATGCCTTCTTTCAAAAGCAGTCCAACACCCTCTTTCCTTGAGCCTACTGCCCTGCGTACAGTTGCCCAGATGGAACACTTGCAATCTAGCTTGCAGGTTGAAACGAGTTTTACAGTCCTGGCTAGACCCCAATGTAGCTTGTGGCCTGCCCGAATAAAGTGGCCTGTGTTCAATAAAGGACTTTGTTGTCAAACATGCGTTTGACAGACCCAAGGGCAGCCAGAAATCTTAAAACTTCAATTTGGTCTCAGCATCCCATTGCGAATGTATCAAGGAAGGGCAACGATTGCTTGGTTAGGTGAATACCGATTTGTAACACAGCCTGAGTGTGGGTACTTAATGCATGATCAATCGAATGACAAGGAAGCAGACAGCATCTCAGCCCCACTTCTTAGGCAGTGGAAACATCCATAGTTGCATTATCACAGCCGTAGTTGCTGTGCGTTTTTCAGATGCCTAAGATATGCGAAGCATTGAAAACTTAATTTTCTGTTTGATATGAGCAAAATGTTCATCCTGCTGCATTTCGCTCAAAGTTAAGCGTGAGGTGCTTGTGTACTATGCAATATGTGTACGCATTCAAGAACTCCAGGTGGTCAAATTTCCGGAGTCCTCCTCTTAAAGCTAAACTCGTAATCCAAACCAAACCAAGCCACACTTTCATGTCACATTAAATTATTTGCAGTTTAAAAATATAGACCAAAACATCACATTAATATATGTTGGATTACATTAACACCATGAAGCATGATGTGTCAGGGAGATTTAAGATAAGCTGTTCTATTGTACATACAGATATCATGGGCGCAAGGTAATCTGCTGGTGTAGGTAAAAACGTCCCCGGAAAATTCGGTGCCAGAAAAACCGTACCTGGATGAAAGGGCCCCTTATGAAGCAACTCCTAGGAGAAAACATCCCCAAGGACGAATTTTGCCCACAGAATATAACCTTCCAAATTTCACTTCGCAAAAAAAATGAACCTTTTGTTGCATTCTGCGCTGACGTTAATAACTGTTGATAGTAGATGTAAGCATTGTATAGTATCTGGGTCCTGTGATTGCCTAATTAGTAGCCTTGAGTAACCGCCCACAGTAGAAAGCGTTACTGAAACACCCTCACAGATCTTTCAGTGATGAGGGTCAACCGTTCTGGTGACCACGGTACGAAATTCTAGCTGCACTACCAGTAGTGCTTTACTAGGGAAATCAGGATGACCACCCTGGAACGCCCTTCCCCGCTTCTGCCACCAAAGCCGGTGGTCAGCGCGCAAACAAGACAAAGACGAGGCTACTGGTCAGCACCAGATCATGCCACGATAATGTAGTGCAGGTCAAGCCATAAAACACCACGCTACCACTACTCGTTGCCATAATCTTTGTTGTTGCAATAATGTATGCTGATATGGGGCGCATCCGCACTGATTATTACAACTCGACATGTATAATCATAGTCTACGCCTTTATAGCACAATGAGCTGCAGCAGCATGTAGAACGAGAAAACACGCAGAGAAACATACACAAAAAATTCAAATCAGGTTCAAACTAAAATCACAAAAGGAGATGCAAGGTCAAATAAGCAAACAGGGGCGACACTAGTGTCCTCTTGTTAATTCATCATGTAAAGGCTCGCTTGCGGCCGTTTTTCACACTATGTTAGGCAAAACACCCATTTTCCGAGCATTTAATCCCAGAGAAGCCAATCTCCAGGGCAGGCGAAAGACTGAGATTACGATACCTTACTTTGATTGCACTCGTTTGGAGATATGTTCCCCTATTTCGCAAAAAAAAAAAAAAAAAGGACTTTCTTTCCGGGGGCGTTTGTTCCGGGAACATTTATTCCGGGAACCTTCTTTCCGAGGACGTTTTTAGCGGAACCAGAGAATCTGCACACCCCTATCTCGGTACCCGACTACAAATCTCATCTGCTGCTGAGAACTGAATGGGTCGCGGGGCCTTAAGTTTGGATCACCTGCATTTTGGCTTGGTCAATGAAACAGAAAAACGGAGTTCAAACGGGAAATAGTAGTATCATTAAAGTCTGAAACTCTCCGCGATACCTTGGTTGGGTGATTTGTCGTTTACCTACTGGCTCAGCGCAATAGATCAAAGACCACACATGCTGAGTGCCTCAATGGTTGGGGAGCTTTAGATTGCGGTATTAGTACGACGTATGCCTATAATTGTTAGGCGTACCGCTTTCAATTGCTCTCAATACGAGGTTGTCTAGATGGTCGCATTCGGGCCATTTCATCAGCTACAATGGTAATATACTGTTTCGCTGTGATGCGTAGCCCAACTAAATGCTGGACGTTCATGTCCGCATAGCCTCCAGCGTTAAGTAACATAGAGACAGCAGAGCCAATGCACACTTGTTACTGAAACATCAATGCTCGACGTAAATGGTCTTGCCTGACGTTTGATTTTAATGACCGTGTGCTGAAAATCGAAGCCTTCACATCACGCGAAACATTTACAGTCAACTGCTCACTTTCCACTATTTCTTAAACAGCCTCTGGTACATAATGTTGAAGTAAAAACAGCATTCGTCCGCCTCCCCACGCACCAGACTACAGCTGCCCTGCCGTGCCCTGAAATCAGCCAAGGCCGGTAACGAACAATTGTGTGGTTATAACACACAGTGCATGAGTTGCTATTACATAGAGCTTAATTACCTTTAGCAAGGCTGACGTCTTCACAACTCTTTGCGATGTTTTCATTAATCTTTCCTTCATGTTTTGATACGCAACGCAAGCAGCACGGACGCGGCCATTTTACTAAGCGCTGTTGAGACTCCTAGCGGAGAACGCAAGCACATTACGAAAAAGAAAACCTTATCTAATTTAGTTGTGCGCTTTAAATGCTTTTCAAAACGCACACCAACATTTCATAGCTAAGAACTTTTCAGTGCCCCCAGCATGGAATAACGTGCAGACGAAATGCCGTGCATCTATATATGTACGCATTGAAAAAGAGGCCTAAGCTGCCGAGTTTGTACAGGGTTTTGAATATTTGGGGGCTGGGATTTAAACCATTCCTATGCAAAATCTACTACACCATTCGAGCTGAAATAACGTTCACAAAGCAGCAAAATATCGTCTATGTTATGTGATAAGTGATTCAACATCGGTACTTGCCTAGATTTTCCGAAATCGAGAAAAAACTGCTCTCGGCGGCGTGCACAATTTTCGCAGAAGCGAGTTGAAAAGCTATTTTACCATGGTGCGTCATCTGTCGGGCAGCGAGGCAAGCGCGCCGACGGCCGGGATGGAGCTTGTCTCACTGCTCGACAGATGGCGCATCATGTTAAAATAGCTTTTCGACTGTCTTCTGCGAAAATTGTGCACGCCGCCGAGAGCAGTTTTTTCTCGATTTCGGATAATCTAGGCAAGTACCGATGTTGAATCCCTTATCACATAACATAGACGATATTTTGCTACTTTGTGAACGTTATTTCAGCTCGAATGGGGTAGTAGATTTTGCATAGGAATTTTTTAAATCCCAGCCCCCAAATATTCAAGACCCGATATATTAACTCTATGCTAATCTGCGTACTCTGGTCGTGCATTACTTCTGACATTAGTAAATATTAACTACAACAGGTGTATTACTCTTACATGTACCGAATAATGAATACTGAACTTCTATATGTTCTGGTTTCGATTTTAAAGAGCCTGTTAGCAACTGCAAAAACAAAATTATTTCTGTGCAGGTTATGCAAGCATACGGAACTCTATGATAAGAAAAATTCAATAACAATTTCAAATTATTTAGTACGCGTTCGCTAAACCTCAAGCAATAAAAAAACTACGCACCGTTCGAAAGAAAGCACACGCTGTTCAAGATGAGCCCGCGCGGCGTGCCCATGGCGTGCCTATGTCGTCTAAGCACAACTTTTCAAACTTACCGCATGTAGGCACTGTATTACGCTTGTCGTGAGTGGTATATATGCTTAAAAGTTAACCGATACTTCTTGATAAACGGCGATGTTGTCAATATGACCAGCTTCACGGCATTGCAAGAAACAGTGCAGTGAAGCCGTCATCCTGCGGTACACTCGCTGACCGACATTTGCAGCCCTCATTGTCCTGACCACACCGGGAAGACACTGTGTTACACGTAGTTTTTTTTTTTTTTTAAATTGAATGCACTTCTCACGGCCTTTTCGTTTTCCCGTTTTCTCCTACCTCGAAGTTGGCTGTGGAGGTATTTGTAAGAGCACCCATAGTTTAACCTTTCTCTTTACCTGTTATTTTTGAACAGACATTCATTCCCAATATTGTATATTATTATGCCATTCACTTCAAAATTTCATGAATCTAAGGTAGTCTTTAGGTAATGTTTAGTAGCCCGCTTAATTTTCCCACAACTGACGTCACACTTTAGCAAAATAAAACACCAGTGGACAAAACAGCTGGCACTTACAAAGCATAAGGCTGATAAACCACAGCGCCTTTTATAACCCATAACGCAAAGACAGTAACAGGTTGGTGGGTGTGCTCAGTAGGAAAAAAAAAAAAAATGACACCTCATAGTCAAATGCCTTGACAGGTCGGGTGAATGCATGATTAAGGAAAAATGTAATCATTACCTATCTGACCACATAAAAAACTGTAAAATGTGACGTTTTTGTTGCACTATTTTGTGGCGCATACATTTCTGGTCTCGGAGGTGCTTGGCACATGCTTAGTATGAATGGTGCAAATGGAAAACACTACACAGTAACACAATATGGTTCGCAACAATATACATTTACAACTTCTCATAAAACACACATACAAGCAGGGTGTGAGGGCACAACTATGCACTCAAAGCACACATATGACATATGCATGAACACGACTTCTCACAAGAATGTGCTCCCTGGAAAATGGTCACAGACAGTTTCCCTCGTGATGCGCGTACATACTGAGAATGAGAAGAGCAAGCAATAACTTTGAGGAAGGCTGAAATTCTTACGAAATGAAGTATCACAACTTAGTCTTGCCAAAGAGGGGCATGAAGCTGCATCGAATTTAATTACAGGTTAGGCATATACAAAGCTGCTTCCTAGTAATAGTGATGATGAGCTTGAACAGTTGATATGCTAAGAAAATGAAAAAATATGATTTAAAATGGCCATTCAGGAACATGCATAATTCTGTACTGTTTGCTGCCAATTACATCAAGCAATTGTACATAATTTGCATATTTCATTTAGTCAAATGTATCAAGTATTGAGAAAATGACCATACTGATAATGCTGATATCGCATTAGGAAAGGAATAGGAAAGTAAAGCAGGGCGAAATCTGTATATTGGAACCGGGTTCTGGCAGGTCATTTTACCCGATCCTATCTCATAAACTGCTCCAATATAAAAGTATTTTTTCCACTGTATACATGATTTGAAGACTGCAGTTGCTGCGCAGCCACTATAGATAACTCCCAGCAATTTCACATGTGGCTCACCTACACCCTGGTTTTACAATGTCAGCATGACTGCTGAGCTTTCGACCCAGTCAAATGCTTTCGCGTAATCAAAGGGCTGGTTATATTAATTCTATCCAGAGCATTTTTCTATCACCTGTTTCACAGTATGGATACTATCATGAAGAGAACCTTTACCGAAAACCTGCTTGATCCTGTGGTCAATTGAAGTCGAAGGTTGCCCTGATTCTATTAGTGATTATTTTAGCAAATTTATATATAGTTAGCGTCAATTTTATATATAGCAAATTTATATATAGTTGAAAAGCACAGATTTCGGTGCTGTCAAATGCATAGTGTTCTCGTGCGTTTAGGCTACTGCCATTCTTTCTATGCTCAATTTTCTCCGTATAGAGCGTATAGGTAAAATTTTTGCCTCGCATAGTGTTCTCTTGCGTTTAGGCTACTGCCATTCTTTCTATGCTCAATTTTCTCCGTATAGCGCTTTACATTGGGCACTTTACGCCTGTTGATTAGCTATAATAGCTCTGCCAGTTCTATCCTGTCTTTTTGGTAGGAGGCTCCCACCTTTTGTTTTTTTTTTTGACCAAATATTTCATCCCCTCAGACAGTTTACCAGTATCCTGTCTAACCATCCTACCATCTATTTCTGAGGTGCACTCATGATATTTCCAACCTTCCACCATTGCCACATCCGCCAATGGACAGCATCACATTCAACTGTATGAAGTTGTTAATATTGTTACGGACGAAGGAGGAAGAAGGCAGTGGCGCGGGCAGGAGCGCACGCTAGGCCAGCACACAGATTCATTAAATGTCATCTCACTGTCATCGAGCATCTTCTCTCTGTCCTCTGTTCTCCTGTTGTCATCGCTTGCCACCACGTAACAATATTATCAATTCACTTAAATGTTCATCTTCCTGCAGTATCGGCGGAATTAATTCCAAAGCTTTGAAAAACAGTAAATATTGTTAAGAAAAAGTACACAACGGTAAACGCTAGTTCACTGTTAGATGCATACCACACACCACAGAACGAAGCCAGCTAAACCTGAGCGTCGTCTTCTTCCCTACTTCACACCAGCACATCGTCGTCGTCTCGATACTGTGCTCCGTAACAATATGTTTCAAGTCTTATTCTTTCACTAATTTTTCAGCAGTCTTTTGATACTGGCTCCGTTCCACTTGACTGGCAAATTGAGAAGGTCATCGCAGCCAAAAAAGGTGATCAATCATCTTCAGGTAATTATCGACCCATTTCGCTAACTAGTGTATGCTCTAAAATCATGGAACACGACAATGTTGCTACATTTCTAGCGTCGGTCAGCTTTTTCCATCCAATCTTAAAGAAAGGTCATTCATGTGAAACCCAATCAGCTTTGTTCCTGCATGATATTCATTCCAATCTTGACCACAATACCCAACCGATGCATTATTCTAGGATTTTGAGAAAGCATTCCATAAAGTACCTCACTCCCGCCTCTTACTCAAACTGTCCCTTTTAAATCTTCATTCACTTGTCTTCAACCAGATCCGAAGTTGTTTAACAGATTGCATGTAATTTGGTTTTGCTAACAACTTCTCATCGACTTACTCACATGTTCTTTCAAGAGTGCCTCAAGGCACAGTCCTGGGCCCCTTAATCTCTTTAATATACATGAACGACCTGCCTTCCAAGCTAATATCTACCATCCGCCTCTTTGTAGATGACTGTGTACTCTACCGCCCTATAACCAACACCGACGATACTTCTGTCCTTCAAAACAGTGGCGTCCCAAGGCGGGTGCGGTCCGCACCGGGTGCAGCGTTTGAAGAGGCGGGGCGGGGGGGACGAAATGAATTATTGTGTGAAGGCACAAAAATGCACTCATTGGTCTCGCTGAGGCACTGACTGGATCTTCTCATAGACCGAATTAGTCTGTTGTGAGAGTGCTTGAACACATGCCTTAGTTTATGCCAGAGACTCCACACCATTTTAACGTTGCAGCGGCCTGTGTATGTGCGTGTATCCCCTGTAAACATTAGCTAAGGTACCCGACACCCATTGGAAACCCCTGTGCGCGGGAGCATTAGACGGCTACTGTCAGCAGCCGCTCCGCCGCATCGCCTCTTTTTGTGTACGTGTAGTTCATTCTCCTTTCTCAAGCGAGGACCACTGGTAGTATCTTTCCGGCAGTCTTTGTCTTTTCATTTATCTCCTGTGCCTTTCTCGCTCCTTGGCCTTACACTTTCAAAACACCGAAAAGCACGGAATGTTTACACAATGCGTAATGCATAAGGCCCATTTTTTCTTATGGTCTCATACTGGGCAATCACCTGTCTTAAGTTGCTTGCTCAGTGAATTTCCTCGCAACTTGCTAGTTTTTCTACATTTTACAAAAATATGTGCTTTTAATGTGATGTTTTGCTGAATTATTTGTCGTGGGGCACCATCACTGCGTCTAAGTGTTACAAATAAAAAAAAAAGCCAATTCACTCGCACTGCGAGGTTGGGTGCAGAGCGAACTTGACTTCAAAGCAAACCATGAGAACAGAAGAGGTAGAAAGGAAGTTGCGATTCTGTGCTTAAAAATGCGCGAGAAAGGGGGGGGGGGGGGGGGGGCGTTTTTGCACCGGGTGCGGATGACCCTAGCGACGCATCTGCTTCAAAATTACCTCAATGGCATACATCAATGGTGCTCAGCGTGGCTGATCTCTTTAAATAACACAAAGACAGTACTACTTTCCTCCGCCGCCAAAATTGTACTCCGCCTGCTGATAAAATTAACGATTCTGCCATTACTTCCACTAACTCCTTTAATTACCTTGGTATTACCTAACTAGTGATTTATCATGAACTTACCATGTTAACCATATTAATAAATCCATTTCATCGAACAATTGGCTACCTTAGTCGTAACCTACGCATGGCTCCTTTTCCATTAAAATTATTAACTTAACTTACAAAACACTTGTGCGATCTAAATTTTAACACACTAGCGCAATCTTTAATCTGCACAAAGCTAACCTTATCACAGCTCTTGAATCTGTACGTAACCATGCTACTCGCTTTATCCTTTCAAACTGGCGACGATACTTTAGCATATCCACCTTAAAGCTTCAAATTCCTTCTCTCGCTTTCCGTCGCCAAATTTCATGCCTCTTCCTTTATCACACGTTTTTTTATAGTTCTCCTCGTGACAGCCAACTTACCCAACCGGTACGTCGAACATCCCACACAGGCCATTCTAACAGGGTCATCCCTCGTCGTGTCCGCACTACTGCATTCTAGACTGGAATGACCTTCCCAGCAGTCTTGTGCTAATCTACGACCCTGCTCATTTCAAGACTGCAGAGGCTTTATCATCTTTGTAATCATCTTGTAATCACCAAGTTGAGGACAACCCAGAGGGCTATGGAACGAAAAATGGTAGGGGTAACATTAAGAGATAGAAAGCGTGCAGAGTGGGTGAGAGAAATAACTCAAGTTACCGACATTCTAGTAGAAATTAAGAAGAAGAAATGGACATGGGCAGGACATGTAGTACGAAGAGAGGATAACTGATGGTCGCTGGGGGTAACAAACTGGATTCCAAGGGAAGGAAAGCGTAGCAGGGGGCGGCAGAAAGTTAGATGGGCGGATGAGATTAAGAAGTTCGCAGGGGTCAAGTAGATGCAGCTAGCACAGAACCGGGTAAAATGGAGAAATATGGGAGAGGCCTTCGCCCTGCAGTGGGTATAATCAGGCTGATGATAATGAATCACCTTACAAATAATGTCCCACCTGGGAACCCTTGAGGTTATAATAAACAAATAAAAATAAAAGTAATGATATCTCTCAAATTATCTTTCACTGCTTGAAAGCTAAGGTCGTCTTCCTGGGTTTAAAGCATATTTGTTCTGTAGCGGGGCCCAAAATTCCTCTACTTTCTCTCTCACCGCTAGTCCATTGATGGACTTCTGCCTTACTTTTTAGTTCCATTCCTTCTTACAATACAGACTAATTTGCGACCTTACTGTCCCAGTCACTGCACTTCATATTTCCGATTACTTCTACATCCTGCACAATGCCAGGGTTTGAGCACAATATGAACTCAATTTAATATTTTGTCTCCCCATTCTGGCTTTTCCGGGCTCAAATCCAATGCTTCAGTTTGCTGAATTTTTGCTGAAGAAGGTATCCATCACTCAAGCTATTGCATTCTGCACACTAGCCTAATAACTGCCTCTTACTATTTCTATAGCCAATACTATAATCACCTACTATCTGGATTTATCTATAGGCACCTTCATGAAGAAAACATTATGGGTAGTTTTGCGTAGGTGCCCATTTCACAGCCCCCAATCTGGAGCAAAGGTACAGACCACAAAAGAACTTGCTTGAGTGTTAACAGTGCCACGAGCACGAATTCAGAACAACGACCTCATCCGAACATGCCTGCAGACTGAACAAGTACAGGCAGAACCAAAAAACATGAATGAAATGCAAGTACAAACAGTTAAAAATATTTTGTGCCTCACTACTGTGGTGTTATAGACACTGTACGAGAAATTAGGGCTTGTGCTGTCACAGAAAAAAACACCTGTTTTTCATTTAGATGTGTATTGAGCCACTTTTTCCAAGCATTCCAACATGTTAACATGCAGATCAATTAAGGGGAAATGAGGGTGCTACGTGACGCTGGCGGTAACAAAGGACGTTCTACGTCCGCCGCTATGGTTGAGGGTGGCGCTGGTGAACACTCTCAAGGTTCGCATACAGACAACATAAATACCCAAGCAAGTAGCAGGGGGGACAGCGGCCGATGTAGCTCAGTTGGAAGAGCACCGGACGCGATATTCGGAGGTTGTGGGTTCGGTTCCCACCATCGGCACGTTGTTTTTTCTGCTACTTCGTGTTTAATTATCTTTCCCTTAAACAAGATTACATAACTAATTTCCGTGATTATCCAAGTAAATATTTAAAAAAAAAAAAAGACATAAAGTAACATCCCCAACGCTTTCCTTGGCCTCGCCGGCTGTTGGCTTCTTTCCTTCATGTATTATAACGAGCACCCTCATTTCCCCTTAATTGATCTGCTTGTAGCCTACGGGGGTCTCGGTTCTGGCAGTCTTGAAGCCATAGCTAGCGTAAGAGGGTTCTAGCACAGCTTTCGCCCTCGCTCTTGATCACGTTCTATGTGATGCTGGCGGTAACAAAGGCCGTTCTACGTCCGCCGCTATGGTTGAAGGTGGAGCTGGTGAACACTCTCAAGGTTCGTATACAGACAACATAAATACCCAAGCAAGTAGCAGGGGGGACAGCGGCCGATGTAGCTCAGTTGGAAGAGCACTGGACGCGATATTCGGAGGTCGTGGGTTCGGTTCCCAACATCGGCACGTTGTTTTTTCTGCTACTTCATGTTTAATTATCTTTCCCCTAAACAAGATTACATTACTAATTTCTGTGATTATCCAAGTAAACATTACAAAAAAAAGGACATAAAGTAACATTCCCAACGCTTTCCTTGGCCTCGCCGACTGTTGGCTTCTTTCTTTCAAACATGTTAACATGGCATTTAGGTCACACTAGAGGTGCCACGGTGATCAAGGATAGCAAAAGATGACAGAATTGTCCACAGAAAGTAACATGCACAATAAAATGTTAGCAGGTAGATCATAACATAGATAACTAAAAGCAACAAATCGTGAATACTGTTCATCTTTAGTGCTTTAAACACTTATTAGGCTAGTCACACCAGAATATTCAACGTTTACTGTGCAGTCTCAAAAAAAAAAAAAAAAGACAACACCGTGTCATATCTGGGGGCTGAAGTGTTCAGTTTCTTTTTTATTAAGGCTAAAGCCTTTCTAGGCTCATGGTGAAAATCTCGTGTCAGCGAGATTTGTCTGCGAGATTCTGCGAGTGACATATACGGTGTCTTTCCTTTCCTGTAAAACAATTATATATTGCCGGTGAACTTTGATGCGTTCAACGGAATGCTGGCTGTGTTCGACAAGGGGCGCTCTATGTACCGTGTGCAGTAGCGACGCTCAGGCTTTCGCATTTCTCCACTGCAGATTCTGCTGAAACTGTTCAGTAGAGATTTCGTGAAGGTTCAGTAGAGATTTTCTGAAGATTATTTCAGAACTCTTTTCTCATCTTTTTGTGACTGTAACTTCTGAAAGAATTATTTTTTTTTCCAGCAACATATGAGGCACCTCTGTGCAGTCAAATGTAATGTAATGATGACTTGTTTGTTAAATTCATTGAACTGTATTGGTGTCTTTATGTCCAGAGCATTGCTAACAAAATAAAATGCCGTTACCAGAGGGATTGTATTAATGAGAGTTACATGATGAGGCAAAAAGATAAATTGAAACTGTTATCAGTTCATGACTACAGCTTGCAACTTGCTGGTTAATGCTTCAGTCATGGACAAATGTGAAACCACTGAATGCCTCACATAAATAAAATTGCATGCTGTAGAGAAAGGTGTCCAAAATGAGAAATTCAGAGATGACTAAACAACCGTGGAAGCTAGGATGTGACATTTGTT
Organism: Amblyomma maculatum; assembly: GCF_055883805.1. NCBI lineage: Eukaryota > Metazoa > Arthropoda > Arachnida > Ixodida > Ixodidae > Amblyomma > Amblyomma maculatum. The sequence continues at coordinate 169,201,619 of NC_139353.1, read as the reverse complement.
CGCTATGCTTCTGCACGGTTTGCACTGACTGTGGCCTAATATGGTTACAGGTTGCGGTGTCAGTACATACAGTGCCATAATCCCCTTAACAATGCAATGGCTCTAATTGGGTATTGCCAATTATGAACAGGTGGTGCTATGCATCTGTGCTGCCATATGTTTCAGGTAGTGCAGAAATGCCTCAAATCAAGTAGTAGCACTGTTTAGTTTACCGATCCCACCATGCTTCTCGTTCTGATACTTCATTTTCTCTTGAGGCTGTGTTAGCACAGTTAGCATGCTGTGGTTGATATTTCAAGGCTACTGGCCTTTCTTCGTTGACCATGAATAGGAAAAAAAAAAGAATTTGGCTTGTTATTGTGTTTTTTTTTCTTTTTTGCTGAAGCAAACTGTACACCATCTAGACCCATAAATTGTTGCAGCCACTATTTGCGCTGGTTCTGTAACTTTCGTACTTCTTCATGTGCATTTTTTTTCTCCTATTGCCCTCATTTGTGAACCCACTCCTGTAATGACCCCTTTGGGGTTGGCAGTATTCTAAATAAATAAAATAAATAAATAACAGGAACCACTCAGCGGTTAAGGTGCTTAAGTGATGATTTTAAAGTCATGCCTTCAATCGCATCCACGGCAGCTGCGTTTCAATTAAGGCCATGCACAAGGCATCCATTTATCATGTCAGTGCACATTAAAGGATCACAGGTGATGTACCCAGTCTTCAAGCAGCGGGCACAGCTCATGCATCAAACCGAACAGGGCCCATATTCCGAGTTTGCGTTGTTATCGAAGTGTTGCTATCTCACGTGACCTCGAGTCATCTGATTGGTGGAAATGCCAGAACCGGGTGTTGCCACCACGAAACTGGAAGATAATGTTCCGGTGTTTCCACCAATCAGATGACTCGAGGTCACATGAGATAGCGACACTTTGATAACGACGTAAACTTGGAATGCGGGCCCAGGTCAGCAACCACAGCATATGACAGGAGTTTGAGGATACAGGTGTTGCTGAGTTTTACTTTTTTTTTTAACAAGACACTTCATCGAGCTCTGGATCACCAAGCGACAAAAATCATTGCATTTTCAAAAGCTCACAATCGTGCGAGCAATTATCACTACCATCTGTACTGAAACAGTCATTCCACGTGAAATGCTCCAGACACCATTGATGACCACCACTGACTGTTTAAAAAAACAAGAATGGGCATGTTGGTAATTGTGTGAACAGCTTTTCATTGCTATCACCTGATATCACTGGCATGTGTCAAGAAACTTCTTGAACACGTCATTGCATCTAACATGGCACAATTTTTAGGAGGCTTCTGAAGGTTTCTTCTTTCCAATACAGCACGGATTTAGAAAACTATACTATCATGAGCCACGCAACTCTGGGCCTTACTAATGAGCTGCTACACAGAAGACAAGACTCCTCAAAATAACTATGTATTCCTCGACTATACTAAAGCCTTCATTCCATTTTCAAATTGTTGTCTGATAGCTGACCTATCATCTTTGGGCCATGATTCCTCAGCAATTGCTTGAATAAGAAACTTTTTCTCAATTTGTAAGCAGCTCACTTTTGTCAATCATCATCATCATCACTTTTGTCAATAATTGATCCTATTTAAACAGTACAACACCTAACATACTACAAGGTAGTATAATAGGCCCGTTATTATTTTTGGTCTGCAAAATAAGGGCTGGAAGCACGCTCGAGCATTTTGGAGTAGCCCAGGGGGCAGTAATGATGCTATTATGGAGCAGCTTTGGAGTAATAAAAAGAGAATTTTTGAACAATTATGTATTGGAACATGTTTTATAGGGCCAAACATTTTTCATCATCATCATCATCAGCCTGATTATACCCACTGCAGGGCGAAGGCCTCTCCCATATTTCTCCACTTAACCCGGTTCTGTGCTAGCTGCATCCACTTGACCCCTGCGAACTTCTTAATCTCATCCGCCCACCTAACTTTCTGCCGCCCCCTGCTACGCTTTCCTTCCCTTGGAATCCAGTTTGTTACCCTCAGCGACCATCGGTTATCCTCTCTTTGCACTACATGTCCTGCCCATGTCCATTTCTTCTTCTTAATTTCCACTAGAATATCGGTAACTTGAGTTATTTCTCTGACCCACTCTGCACGCTTTCTATCTCTTAATGTCACCCCTACCATTTTTCGTTCCATAGCCCTCTGCGTTGTCCTCAACTTAAGTAGAACTCTCTTGGTTAGCCTCCACGTTTCAGCCCCATAGGTGAGTACAGGCAAGATGCAACAGTTGTATACTTTCCTCTCGAGCGATACCGGTAAGCTGCTAGTCATAATCTGCGAGTGCTTGCCAAATGCGCTCCATCCCAATCTTATTCTTCTTATTTCCTTTTCATGGTCCGGATCTGCGGTTACTACCTGTCCTAAGTAGAGGTATTCGCCTACTACTTCCAGTATTTCGCTACCTAATGTAAATTGCTGTTCCTTCCCGAGGCTGTTGAACATTACCTTAGTCTTCTGCATATTGATTTTCAAGCCTACCTTTCTACTTTTTCTGTCTAGGTCATCAATCATTATTTGCAGTTCATCCCCCGAGTTGCTTAGCAAGGCAATGTCATCAGCAAATCGCAGATTACTGAGGTATTCTCCATCTACCCTTATCCCTAACTGCTCCCATTCCAAGTCTCTGAATACTTCCTCTAAACAAGCTGTGAATAGTACTGGGGAGATTGTGTCTCCTTGCCTAACACCTTTCTTTATGGGAATTTTGTTACTTTCTTTATGCAGAACTATGGTTGCTGTGCAGCCACTATATATATCTTCCAGCACTTTTACGTACGCCTCGTCTACCCCCTGATTTCGCAATGCCTGCATCACCGCCGAGGTTTCAACTGAGTCAAATGCTTCTTCGTAATCAATGAATGCTATGTATAAGGGCTGGTTATATTCCGAGCATTTTTCTATCACCTGATTGACGGTATGGATATGATCGATAGTAGAGTACCGTTTCCGAAACCCTGCTTGATCCTCTGCTTGATTGCAGTCTAAGGTTGTCTTGATTCTATTAGTGATTACCTTAGTAAATACCTTATACGTAACAGACAGTAAGCTGATTGGTCTGTAATTTTTAAGGTCCTTAGAGTCCCCTTTCTTGTGAATGAGGATAATGTTTGCGTTCTTCCATGGTTCCGGTACCGTCGATGACACCAGGCACTGCGTATACAGGGTGGCCAGTTTTTCTAGCACGATATCCCCCCCGTCCTTCAGCAAATCTGTAGTTATCTGATCCTCTCCAGCTGATTTCCCCCTTTTCATAGTTTCTAGTGCTTTCTTGACCTCGTCCTTCGTCACTGGTGGAACGTCTGACTGTTTTTCCCTACCGCCAATCTCATTACAGTCCTGACTACTTTGGCTACTGTAGAGATCTGTATAGAACTCCTCGGCTACTTTGACTATCTTGTCCATATTAGTGATGACGTTGCCCGCCTTGTCCCTTATCGCATACATCTGGTTTTTGCCTATGCCCAATTTCTTCTTTACCGCTTTAAGGCTTCCCCCGTTTTTTACAGCATGCTCAATTTTGTCCATGTTATACTCCCTTATATCGGCCACCTTGCGCTTATTGATTAGCTTTGATATGTCGGCCAATTCGATCTGGTCTGTTGGATTGGAAGCTTTCATACTCTGGCATTTCTTAATCAAATCTTTCGTCTCCTTAGACAGCTTACCGCCTACCTCTACCGCGCACTCAGTAATGATATTTCTGAAATTATTGTTCCTTGCCTCTAGGGTAATGTCGCCATCCTCAGTTAGAGCTGAATACCTATTCTGTAGCGAGATCCTGAACTCTTCTGCCCTCCCCCTCACCGCTAATTCGTTGATGGGTTTCTTTCTTACTAATCTACTGCGTTCCTTCTTCAGATTTAGGCTAATTCGGGACCTCACCATCCTGTGGTCACTGCATCGCACTTTCCCGATTACCTCTACATCCTGCACATTTTATTAACATTTTTATTACCTGCATTTTTTTATCCCTGAAATACATAGGAATTTCATTTGGTCAATTTTAATTCAACATTCAGTGCTTCGCTGGCTATGCATGCCTCCCTGTCGAGTCAGGACAAACAGCCCAAACCATGTACAGAAGATTAAAATAATACAGCTGACCTAAACAACAATTTAGAACAGACTAGCAGCAAACAGAATGCTTGCTTCACTACAATACTGAATATCAAGTTTGACTAAAAGTTTTCGACTATTTTGGTTTCATTGATTCAAATGTGGAGTGTAGCACATTGATGCATTGAAGCACTCCCACTAGCTTGGAGTTCACATCAATGAGCAGTATATTTCTGCTCCCTATCTTGTGCATATCCTGTTTCATCCTATGCTTGTGCCTATAAAATTCCTGGGAATTTGTCAGTAGTGCATTCAGGGTGGATAGATAAAACTAAAGAGCAGCCTTTTCCTCTTTTAGCTTGTTTACTTCACTGCTTTTTGGCAGTACATCCTCATGCTTTCACTTGAGAGACGCTGGGGCTTCCTTAATTTCAACACACTGGAATTAGGCCCTGTATGGCTTTGCAACACTTGTGAGAACATTTGTAGCAATTGGCACCTTCAAGGTGCCAACCCCATAATGCTTCAACTACGTTTTTGTAGGCTTGAGATGGTTGTTAATAGAGAGGCTCAGTGGTGAAATACCTTCTTGCTTTAGCAGCAGAAGCATCAGAACAACTCATGTAGATCTTTGTAGCTGGACAAGTTGGCAGACATCTCGTGGTAGTTTGTAGTGTTTGCTTCTCTCGCTTCTCTTACTACCAGTGACTCAAAAGGCTAGGAGGTGGTGCTAGTTCATACACAAAGAACATTTTTTGAAATTCCCTCCAATCACTTGTGCAGCATCAAGACCGCTCCATCGAAATGCACTAGGCGTGTTAGTATACAGATATTGGAAAGTTGGTGCAACAAGCTCTGGTAGGAATTGTGGCGAATAGAAAGAAGTGGGGAACTAAAGAAAAACTAGTTTCTCATTTCAAATTTCCTCGCGAAAAAAATATTTATCATGCTTCGTGTATCTCTTAGTTTATGAAAATTTTATTCGTATTACCATTGCAAGAACACTTATAACTGTGGTACCAGTGTGCTGCCATTGCTTGAACTAAGACAGTCCTTATAGCATGGACATGCAACTCTTGACATGCAACCAACCTGCTGCACTTCTGACATTTGCTTAATTGAATTGGATCGAATCATATTTTCCTGTAGGCAGCATTAATGGCCCATCGTTTGACAAAAGTCCATTGTCGTGTACGATGTGTTTTGCACCGAATACTGAAAGAACAAACAGTAGTCTTCTTACGTATTTATGTGTGAGCTCTGCGTCCTAACAAGTGGTGATGGACGAAAGACATCCCCAAAACGAGGGAACAGTAATGGGGACCGGAAGACTAGTGCCTGAAAGGCGGTAAGAAGCAAATGAAACACAGGCTGGAAGAGAGGCATGCCACTCTATGGAGGGGTGTACTCCAAACTGACCGCAGTCTGTGCTTCGAAGCTATGACTTACGGCTGTAACGGCCATTGGGGTCTGGGATCAAAGAAGCCACCACGACTGTGGCGTTCAGGAATTTGGAAAAAGAAAACAATGAAGAAGAAGGATCTTCCAACAATCAGGTGAAAAAAACTTCAAGGGAGAGGGCAAATTCGAGGAGAGCAGATCGACGCAAGAGACAGGAGAGATTGAACTCTGGTGTCGAACAGAGAAGCCACACTCTGAGTGCAATTTATTGTTCACAATTATGGAAATCAATTCCTTGTAATCTGGAATTGTCAACTGCTGTTGGGCTTTGTTGGAGAATGCCTGAAAGACGGAATAAGGAACCTGCCTGACTCCCATGTTCTGCTAAATTTAATGGCAAAACACCAAGGCAGCCAGTTTGGAGAAGTTATGGTGCAATATTGTATTTTCGAATAGGATGGAGCAAGGAAAGCAGTTTGGAGCAGCAAATCCATTCCTGCATAAATGTCGTGCCATTAAATATTGCCTCAGCCATCGGACAATTTGCCGAGTATTACATTATTTACAGAAAAATCCTGTCTATTGACAACAATGCTTTTCAGGAAGATCAGTACTAGCTGGTGTTCATTATGAAAAATCCCCTTACGCTATAAAAGCCTGATAATGTCATTTAGTCACAAAGAATCCGATTCTCTTTACTTATTAACTGCATAAGTCCAGGCACTGTTGTGTCATCATACAAGTGCCTAGCGTTCATTTTGTTTTCTTTCACGAAAAGCCAATACAGAAAAAGCTTTTGCTAAAGACAACCGTCCATCTATATAAAATATCACCTCAGAGGCACGCTCACTTCCACCCAGCAGCTTGCCTATCAAATGTTTGTTCTGCCTTAACTTGAATATGCATCTTTCAGTGTCCTTCATCAACACTACTTACTTGACTCCATAGAGCACATAAAAAGTGCTGCAGCTTGTTTCATTGTTCAACATGACAGCTGAAATTTTACTAAGATTAAGAGACTGCCGTTCCTCTTGTCCTTAGAATTTCACAGAACAGCACTTATTTGCCTCTTCCATAAAATTGCTTACAGCGGGCACCGTTTTACCCTACCTCGAGCACAACTGAGCTGCACATTCCACATGATTACCCAAGTTTCAAGTGTTCCTTGGAAAGAACCACTGCTTTTTATTAATCAGCACTGTCAGTCATGTGCTATTGTGGTCGTTTTTTTCAAGACATTGTTGTTCATGTCTCTGACCCCGTTACTTTCGAAGCAAAAATGTGCTGCATTTTGTTATGAAGTGTTTTCCATCATGAGCTCTATTTTCGAATTGGTCATTTACTATGGTAAAATGATGTTGAAATAATGCTGTTCTATTGTCACCCCAGTTTCTAATACAGCCTCCTCACACTTGCTGGAGCATGTTAGGCATGTGAACAAAAAAAATTAGGTAAATTGACACAGCCAAGCTGAGATTATCGAAATGGGGAGAGAGGGCGAATATTATGCTAGTAGACTATTTTTTACCAAAAGAGCTCGCCAGTCCATGGCCAAATGCAGGCTATAGATATAGATATATAGAACGCGTTTATAGATTATACGTACAATGAATAAATGTTGCTGCAAGTCAGCCCTCAGATCATAGTATGGTCTCAATTCTGCTTGCTTCTTCTGTGCTCTGTTCGCTGGTAATGCGTAGATCAAGACACACACGAGATCAAACGTTGCACGAAACATGCATTCTCACTTCCGGGTTCAGTATCACAACATGGTTCATCAGCTGAAAAGTCCTCTTGATCTTTTTGTTGAGTAATCGACGGCCGTTGAGCCAGCGGCGGCTTGCTTCATTGTCTGCTCCGAAGCAGCGTGGCAAAATGTTCGTGACAAAAGCAATGCCCACGCCACCCAGAAGCTGCAGGACGAGGGCCAAGGATGTGAAATGATAAATGAGACTATTACTGCAATTAAAAAGCGTCGACGATTTGTAAGATCACGTACCTTAATGTTCTCGCAAATATCTTGCGGTCTGAAATCCGGGTTGCACAGGTCGTTGCCGCCGACGTATACAATCGCAAAGTCTGCGCGCCGCAGATCAAGGCGCGCCGCACGACGTTTGCGAGACGCAAGGCGTCGTAGCCTCCGAAGCTGAATGTGCAGGTCTCTACAGATGGAATTAACCGCAGACGAGTCCTGCACAAACGCTTCAGCTGGCTATCGCCAACCAGTACGCCTCGCAATGCCATGGCGGATGATGGACGCTGTGGGCTGCAACAAACTAAAGTTCGCGCGCAGAGAAGGTACACGTGCACAACGCATACAACAAACCTTGGTTGGGTACAGTGGTTGGGGACGGTTGGGGACATCCAGAAAGCTAGAGACCAAACAGCACTAGGTTTGATTCAACTAGGGAAGGCATAGGGACGGCTTGGAGTTGGGTTTGGATCGTCAGCCAAGCCCAACTCCAAGCCGTCCTTATGCCTTCCCTAGTTGAATCAAACCTAGTGCTGTTTGGTCCCTAGCTTTCTGGATGTCCCCAACCGTCCTAATGGATGGATGATAGTGGCTCTGCCCTTTGTATCAGACGGCAGCTTGCGTCGCCTAGCCAAAAAATTAAAAGAAATATATTTATCTCTTTCCCATTTTTAGCTTCTAATTCGCCCGTATCTGCCCCCCTCCCTTTTTTTCCTCTCTTTACTCTCTTGACTTTTTCCACCAATCCTCTAACCTCTCTTTTGTTATCAGAACGCGTTCCTCATCCATTCGTCCATCTTCCCCAGCAAATCCCAGCCATAGAGTCCCTTACACTACCTAGAGGGAAAGCTGAGGACGCTGCGCTTCAGCCACCATGGGCGCGCTAAGAATCATGGGCCGGTGTGCTACTTGTTGCGGGACAGTCGGGTTTTCTCGGGTACGTGGAGTGGCGTTACGGTGATGTTTCTTTTTCGTCATCATCATCATCTGAAGGTGCGTACATAGACCGCGAAAGCCATAGTAGCGAAAGCGCAAAAGCAGACCTGCCGGTCGCCACCGCGCGATCTTAGTAAGCTGCGCATGCGCGAGAAGAAAGAAGGTAGGTGAGGAGGAATCGTTTGTAATCTGGCGGATGTGACGTAATAAACTGTTCATGTTTGTGTTCTGCACCTGCCGGTCGCCACCGCGCGATCTTAGTAAGCTGCGCATGCGCGAGAAGAAAGAAGGTAGGCGAGGAGGAATCGTTTGTAATTTTGCGGATGTGACGTAATGAACTGTTCATTTTTGTGTTTTGCTTGCGCTTACTCTCGGACCCAGGAGCTTTTCTTCCGCCGACTCCGAAGCCGCAGGTGCTTTTTTTTTTTTTTTTTTTTCAATTTTGGCATGCAGCGGCGATGGCGGGAGGTTCGTTTGCATCGCATTGTTTCAGATCGACCGGACTAAAATGGATTCTGCAAAATAGATTGGGTGGCACGCATCCCTGCAGCTTTCTCCAAACATTCGTGAGTACTGCGAAATACAGCGCAAAGCACGTGTTGCATTCCGTACTTGCCTCGCCTACTCATTGCACCGCTGCCCCCTCGTTACAGGTGGAAATTTTTTTTCTGCATCGACGCGCTATTGTTCAGCGATCTCAATTATTTTTTCGTAATCTTGCTGTGAGTCTGCAGTGACTGCAAGTGAAGTGTAGAGGAACTAGGGAGCCCTTTTTCGCGCGCTTAAAAGCAGTCCCGGCGGCTCGCACGAAAGGGCTTTCCTTTTGTAGTTCATTTTCGAATACGCCTCCGTTTGGCCCCGGCTAGCCCTGTCCCAGCAAGAGCAACCATTTCTGTTTTCTTTCAGTGTGTACCGAAATAATCTTGAAGCACGGCGATTGTGAGATCTTGGCTTCGTCGCAGCTTCTGCTCATGGCCTCTCCCGATGGTATGAATTGTGCCTCATGAAAAGGTGAGTAGCACTTACTTGAGTGCACCTGCTTTTAAAAATATGTGCCGGCAAAAACCGGTTGCTCCACAAGGGTGCTGATATATGGAATCAACAGACTTTATTTATGAAGATAGTCCACAGCATGACTTTGATGTGGCCAGGGCATGAATTTCGATCAGCACCGCCACAGCCAAAGCAATTAAAAGCGGGGGAGAATCGAAATTAATGGTGGCCCAACAGCGCAAAACAAACACAGACCAAGAAAGAAACGAAACGAAACACACGAACAGCGGTGAACTTACAGCTGATTTTTTTATTGGGAAGAATCACATCATATATATGCACACGAAGAAACAGCGCACATGCGCAATGTCAACGCCCTCAAGTTTTGGTAAAAAGGAAAAAAAGCATTTAAAAGCATGAGTGCATCGGCAGAACTGCTGCCCACTGTGCAGCATATTCATTTCCCGAGGAGATAATGTGACAAAAGGCGTACTCACGCACCCTTTACTTTTTCTGATGTGAAAAGCTTTGGCTACTTCTCTAGTGCACTGGTAAGAATGAACGAACAAAACATCACTGTCATCAAAAAATGACGTGCATTCGCACGTGGATCAGTGCTTCGCTAGGTTAGTTTCTTTCTCTTTCAGCGAATTAGCGTGCTCCATGAGCCGCACTTTAATGCATTGCACAGTCTGGCCTATGTAGGTAAGGCCACAGGACAGAGGGATTTGATATACTATGCCAGTCTTACAAGAAACATGTCTATTTTCATGATTTATGTTGCTCTGCGCCCCTCGTGCATTCTTTTAACCGCGGCTCCCACTCTTTCTAGTTTGTTAGGAGAAGGAAACAGAACTTTTACCCTATGCTTGCTTCCTACTCTTTTAATTTGGTGCAACAGCGTGTGTACATATGGCATGACTACTACCTTTCTTCTTCCTTCCTCCGAACCCCTTTCCCGTCCTCACATGCTTGAAGACGATTTTAGCGCGCGGAGGACTTTGTCTGCACTCGAGACGAGAACTGAGTTCAGGAAACCAGCTTCCCTGCATTTGTCCGCCTGAGTTAAGAGACTGGACATCATTTTATGATGACAAGATTTCTTCACTGCCATGCCTAAGCATCCCGTAACAAAACTACTTTTTACGAGCTTTGAATGAAAGGACCTGTAATTCAGAAGGTGCTTTTCACTCCTAGGTGAATACTGCCAACAGACATGATGGGGTTGGAAAGACAACTTAATCAAGAAATTGTAAGGCTGTTTCTTGGGGGACTTCATGCGTGAGCCTTAGTCCCGACCCAATACGTGCAAAAACATCAAGAACATTTGACACAAATTCAGGATTCACAGAGCTAGCTAGCACCAGAAAATCTTCCACGGAACGGAAAATGTGCATGCAACAACTGGCTAAATCATTCTCAACTTTCATATCAACCCTGCTTAGATAAATGTCGCTGAGGATGGGAGCTACCTTGGCACCTATGCACACACCAGATTTTTGCGTATAAAGGCGACCATCTCACTCAACAAACGTGTTACTCAGGTAGTAAGATAACATTTCCAAAAAGGATCTGGTTAAGGTTCCACACTCATTTTGGAACCAGCATTCATCATAGTCCTCCGTAATACATTGCTGAACATACTGGATGAGTTGAGAGTGTGGAAGATATTATACAAATCAACCACATCTACGCTAAAACCAGCACTGTATACCAAGCTTTCATTTTGGAGCAAATCAGCAACTGCCTCAGAATTAGAAACGAGAAATGGATCCTTTACGCGAAGTGACGACAAATGTTTGCAAAGATAGTACACAAAACCAACTGCCATGAATTGCGGAATTCATACTTTCATTCATTATACTTTCTGTGTTGTAACAAAATCCTTCACGTCTTACCTTTCCCAGGAGTGAGCATTTATTGCATTGTTCTGATTTCCAGGTCCTTCCCTGTCTTTGAAAAATTGAAAAATTGAAAAAAAAAATTTATTTCCAGTAATATACAGGAAATGGGCCTCGGGCGAAAAGCTACAGCGATAGCTTGAGAGATGCCCGAGGCCCAGTAATTGCAGAGCAACAGGACGTGGGACGTTAAGGCGAAGATATACATATATAACATGAAAATTTTGAAGCACAGAAAGAGCACATATATACAAATGAAACAGCAAGTTAAAAAACAGCACAGTAAATTAACGATCCTCAATAGTGTAACAGTATGCACGAAATATGGCAGAACGTAATGAAAATGAAGTGACTATTCTTGTAATAATGTTTAAGGCAAGGAACGGAAAGTACAGAGAGACAGTGCGGAATTGATAAAATATAGCTTAAAGTCCTTAATTGAGGCGGTAAAGATGTTTGGGTTGTGTATGCTATAATGATTTAATGTGCATGGTAAAGTAAAACGAAGGCTCTGGTTACCGTATAACGTCCTCGTTCGAGGAACGTCCCATATTTGTTTACTTCTGGTGTGAAAGGGTTTCTCGTAAGGCTTAAGTCCAGATATATTCTTCAAGAAGTCAGTTAAGCATTGAGGTGACAATTTAAGGCAGTGAAGTAGACGATACTCAAACATGGCATGCACACGATGAATCCTATATTTCGGAAATAATGTTTCTGTATGGGCAGTGTAGCATGCACCAGCGATCAGTCTAATTGCCTTCTTTTGGAGACCGAGTATGATGTTTAGATTTGTTTTGGATGTTGTACCCCAAACGAGGTGACAGTAGTTTATGTGAGATTGAATTAAAGCGTGATAAATAAGGAGCTTATGCTTTGAGGAAAATTCGTTGCGCAGTCTCGAGAGAAAACCAACAGATCTAGTGAGCTTGCTTTCAATATACATTATATGGTCAGACCACCTCATCAAGAGTCGAATACAATACCGAGTGATTTGAACTTGTCTACAATTTCAATAATGTTATTTTCTAGATGCAGAGTACTGTTTACTGTAATATCCTGGCTAAGGGGACGAAAAAAGACTGCTTTGGTCTTGTTAGAGTTAACTACCAAACCATTAGCTGTGGACCATTTGTGGAGAGCACAAAGAACCAGATTTGCACTATTGATTAGTTCATCGGCAGAAGATCCTCTAAGAAAAAAACTTGTGTCGTCAGCGTACTGAATACAACTTGTATGATAAGCTATGCTCGGAAGGTCGTTAGCATATACATTAAAGAGGAACGGTCCAAGAAGGCTACCTTGCGGGACACCACATTCAATGAGAAGGGAGCTAGACTTATGATTATCGACCGAAACAACCTGCTGGCGCATGTTTAAATAAGAACGAATGAGTTAGGGAAAGACCACGGACACCATAGCTTTCAAGTTTACAGAGTAGTATTTCATGATTAAGAAGGTCGAAAGCTTTGGTAAAGTCGATGAAAATACCAAGGGTCAAACTTTTAGCTTCGATATTATTTAAAATAATTTCCTTTTGTAAGAGTAAAGCAGATTCCGTGGACTTGCCCTTTCGAAATCCAAACTGACTGGCATTTATTAAGGCATGTTTAGAAAAGAACCCATCGGTTCTCTTGAGCATTACTTTTTCAAGTGCCTTTGAAAAAACAGGGAGAATAGAAATTGGCCTATAGTTTGTCATCTTGTTTCTATCGCCTCCTTTGAAAATAACAGTTACGTTTGCATATTTCATTCGTGCAGGAAAAATTCCTGATGTGAGCGACAAGTTAAAGATGTAGCTTAAGCATGGTGCTAAGAGATCCGAAACAAATTTAACTGGTTTAATTTGGAAGCCATCGAAATCGGTGCAACTTGTAGGTTTTAGGTTCATTATAACGCTAAAAACTTCCTCGCTGGTCGTTAAATGAAAAGCAAAAGTCTCTAAACCTGTATTTTGGAGATACCGAAGTGCTTCGACCGCGGAACCACTCGGTCTAAAGCTTGTGAAGAAGTCATTGAATTTTTCTGCCAGCAAAGAGCGGGAATAGGGCAAGCCATCGATCACAAGCTGACCTAAGTGCGTATTTTTATTCTTGTTTAGAAACGATTCATTTAAAAGTTTCCAAAATGCTTTCGGACCTTCCCTGCTAGTGAGGATACGCGATTGATAGGCATATTTAGATCTTCGCAGTTCGTTGGTTAACTTGTTGCGGTGTTTTTTGAAAGCTGTAAGGTGATCAGGGTTCCGAGTGGACATAAAGCGTTTGAAGAGCCTAGACTTATGATTCATCATTTTGACGTGTGTTGGAGTCACCCAAGGTTTACGGAGTTTTGTGTTTGATTTCTTTGTTTTCCAGGGAAAACACTTATTGTAAATGTCTTTCAAAGTACTTAAAAAGAGCTCATAAGATTCATCAACGGAAGAACAGGCAAAAACACAGTTCCAATCTGCAACGCGTACAGATTCGCGAAATCGGGCAAGTGTCGCATCAGTTATACATTGATAAGCAAAACTATTTGGTTGTGCGTAACTTGGTGAGCAGCTATGTGTCATGGATACGAAAATGGCACAGTGGTCACTAAGGTCACAAGCAATAGTACCGGCAGAAATGACGGGGGAGACAATGTCTACTATAAAAAGGTCAATTGTACTGATTGACGTCGTTGTTATCCTTGTGGGTGTAGTGATAAGATTTGTAAAACCATTGGAAGCAATTGTGTGATTCAATTGGCGATTTATACTAGAAGGTGCAAGTGTATTAATGTTGAGGTCACCACCAATAATAGTAGAGTATTGGACTTCAGCGGCAAAATCGAGAAATTTGTCGAGATGTGTTAAGAACTTATCTGGGTCACCTGACGGCGGCCTGTAAACGACAGAAACCATTTTGTCCGCAGTCTTCAGCGCGAGCATTTCACAGTCAGGAGTCATTATAGAGAACTCAGGTAAAACTTCGCTATGAAGGCCACTGTTCTTTACGTAAATGGCAACACCCCCTCCACGAGAAGGGCGATTCAGGAAACAAGGATCATAGCCGGGAAGTTTCACCAAGTCAGCATCGCATACGGCCCATGTTTCAGTTAGCAGAATTGCATCAAAATTGTGCTGCAGACTGTCAACAAAATATGAAAAGTCATCAAACTTGTTACGCAGAGACCGGACATTAATATGTAAGGCAGAGAAATTATTTAGGTCGAGGCAACCGTTTACTTTATGGGGAAGTAGTAATTCGTGATACTCCATATTTAGTTTTCAGTTTACGGTGAGTTATTGGGCTAGCAGAGCAAGGTCACTCTCTGACCGAATGGCAAAGGCGGAGTCCCCTTCCTTCCTCCTGACCAATATTTTGCCATTGACATGCCAAGCAAATTTGAGGCCAAATCGTTTCGCCTGCTCTTCCACGATTCCAAGGAGGTCTCGCGAATACTTGGTCATGTTCTCTTTGACAAAGACAGAGCTGTCTACATCACGGAAGGCGCTCCTTTTGGCGAACCATTTGTCCCTTAGCTCCTGACGAGAAAATCGGACAAGAATGATGGGAGTTCTGTCCTTTTTCGCGGGCAGTCTATGCATGGTCATGACATCCTGTTGCAGTAGTGGTTCAAGAGAAACCTCGGCCCCCACTTCATTAATTTTAGCCAGTAGGTCTTCCTGTTCGCTCTGAATAACACCATGAAATTCCAGGTTTAAACGCAGACTACGCCATTCCAGGTCATTGACACTAGACTTGATCTCGGTCAAATCAGACCCAGCACAGTTGCTTTCCAGCACTGCAACTCGAACTTTGAGCTCTTTGGTTTCCTTTTCTTGGGCATCGAGTCGTTCTTTGAACTTGTCGAACTCACCCGAAAGCAAGTCAATTGCCTTTTCGATTCCGTCCACTTTTTCAGGGAGGCAAAGGAGAGAGCTAAGCTTTCTGTTTATGTCTAACAGAATTGTAGGTATATTAACTTCTGCCTGGTCGGCTTTCCCTGTGATAGCGCCATTACTTGCATTCGGTCTGCAAGACCCACACTTCCATGTTTTTCTAAACGATTCTCGTTTCCCCTTGAGGGTTTCATCAATCACACCCGAGCAAGCGCCCGAGTGGAAGGAAAAGTCGCACGCGCAGCATATCAGTTGTGAGTGCTCTTCAGACAGCACTCCTCTACACGCGCAACAACGGGACATGTCAAAAACTAGACCGGTAAAAGCAGAAATGCATCAACAAGAATTTTTGTTTCTTTGGCAGCAGCGGCAGGTTTGGACTGAAGGTATAAGAAAAGTGACCAACCTGGGAAATCACAGAGGAGCGTTAGGCGAGGTGCGTCACACGAGCTGCTGCTGCTGCCAAATGCGAGCAAAAAACACCCACAGTAGACGAAGCCGATAAGGCAAAGATGTGTCGCCGCTGTCGCCCAGGAATGCCACGAATGGTGGAGAAGCTTCTTGTTGCGTGAAGACAGGCGCCAACTTCAAAACGGCAGTCCCGAAGTAGCAGCCTCCAGAACAGCGCACGTCCAAGGGGCACACAGATGCAGAGGCCAGGAAAGCGGCAGCAACACGAACTGGGAAATCACAGAGGAGCGTTAGGCGAGGTGCGTCACACGAGCTTGGAGGCAACCTGCGGCTTTCTTCTGTGCTTTTGATTCTGCCTTAGTTTCCATCGGATAGCTGTGGCTGGTACGTGTGGGCAAAGGCGTTTCATATTTGCAGACCAGCATATATATGGTCCAGTGCTTGTCAAGCCAACAATTTTTTTCGGTACAAAGTGTGATGCTGCTGCAGTTCCACAAAAAAAAATGTTTTTACAATTTTTAGACAGCTTACCTTCAAGTTCTTCGATTTTGTGATGGTGTATATATGTTATGCTACCACTGTTTGTTTTTTTTTCTTGTCATGCTGATGCATCAAGGATAATGCTAGGCTGTTATGGCTAGCATGATCTACTAAGGTAAAGGTGCCGGTTTCATTCTACACCAACTGATACAGGTTGTGGGCTCAACCATCCTCAATTTCTTTTTAAAAAATCATAGCAAATTGTATTGCTATGAAGAATATTATCCCAGCTTGTTTTTGGTGTAAAAGTATTTTCTGCCCGTGACCACCATCTTAAAGGAGTATAGACACCAAATTTTGGTGGCATTTTTGTAAGACATTCCTGTATACGGATCGCCACGTGGTTTTCGCCTACGACTGCTAAATAATTCTCAGTTCAATTTTCTTTTCTCGCCAGTTTCGGTTTCAGCAGCTGAGAGATGGCTGTGACATCACAATCAAGTCCAAGCCATGCACGGCATAAAAAAGCCGCAGTATAATCACCAGCTCTTCACTTGTGATTCCGGTTCTCGAGGCAGGCTGGCTTCAGCGTGGTAGTGAATTTAAACATCACAGGATATCACAATTTTTTTTTCACCCGTCACGTGACCTAGACTTAACTTTGGCGTCACAGCCACCACACGGCTTTTAAAACTGAAACGAGTGAGGAAAGAAATTCAATGATAAATTGTTTAGCGGTCATAGGTGGATATCACCTGGTGCTTTCTGTACAGTAATACCTTGCGCATCATTACAGCTAATAAAACACGAACCTAAAAATTAGGTGTCTATAGGTCTCCGCCATGTTTAAAACAAACAGCAATCAAGGTGGCGCGGCAGTCGTCTATGGCCCCAGAGCAGGCGGAAAGCATGGGAGCCACCCCACTGCTGTGGCCATACTTGCCAAGAGCGTGTTATTGTGATATGCAGGCACCTTTTTGGCAGATAAAATACCCACGCGCTGTGTGAGTACTCCGTGAACCTCAGTAGTGAGTACAAAAGCAATACTTGGAAAAACTTCACGTACACAGCATGCATCGCCTTGTCCTGCACACCGTACCAGACCAAGAGCGGGTTCAAAGCGCACGAGCGAAGTTGTTGCTGCCTTGAAAATGAGCAGGGTTGATTGATATCTATTTGCTATTTGCCCAGCACATTAGTCGCGGAATGCGTCGAGGATTGCAAAGCTTTGGGTGTGTACAACAACTTTCAGTCGGGTAAGTGGAATGTGATTTTTCTCGCTCGTAAAAAGCGCACGCAAGCCAGGTAGGAAGTACTCCGCTCAAAGCATCATTGCATTCTCGGACGATTCTTCATACCGAGCACCAAATAAGCGTTGTTGGTAAGCATGGCAACAGTAGCAAGGGCATTGTGCCTTGGCACAGTACAGGTTTGCTTATCCTTGCATTATTTCTTTAAATCACCACGCTGCACGCCTATCTGTTGT
This sequence comes from Amblyomma maculatum, assembly GCF_055883805.1. Taxonomy (NCBI): domain Eukaryota; kingdom Metazoa; phylum Arthropoda; class Arachnida; order Ixodida; family Ixodidae; genus Amblyomma; species Amblyomma maculatum. The sequence goes on along the minus strand of NC_139353.1, from coordinate 169,184,069 downwards.
GTTCGTGGGAGGTTATTGGTGTCAACATTTATAATTTCTTCATGGGTATTCAAGCTTTTAGCTTGCATTACAAGCTGCAGCGTCCGCATGCTGGTTCCGTAGTTAGGGCTACCCAGTTCAGTCCTGGCCGCCGTGACCACGTTTCTATGTAGGATAAACTCTGAATGCGACAGTGTGCCATGCAGTACGTAGTTGCTGTAAAGATCCTCAAAATCTGAAACAGCTAGGGGCCCATATGTCGCTCGGGACGCTCAACCCCACAACTCGCATTCAAAATTAGCTGCAGTGAATACCACTCAAACCCCTCAGTATAATAAAATTCAGCTCCAATTGAGCAAATCAGTGGCTGTCAGCGCACGCACATTTCATCACAAAATTTAAAATAATATTAGGTGAACAAAGCTAATGTTAGCCATACAATTTAACCACGAAGGAGTGCAACGCAGATCGCTTGCGCAGCAGCTCACTATGCGCATAATACGTACAATTAGAAAGTAAAAAACAAAAATTTGCTTGAGGAATTGTTTACATTATAAATAGGTCTACGCATTAATATACTGGCTGCCTCGTCAGCATTTTACGTGCACTCACAAAATACCATTACGCGTCATAAAGAAGGCCAAACTCGAGTTATTCATGACCTTTGAGCTTGTAACCGCTGTGGCGTAAAGGTGTCGGTATCCAGCCTTCGCGCCTCACTGCGATGGCCCACTGTTTACGGCGACCTTCGTCCGTAAGAAACCTGTGCAAGCTTACTAAACTTTGCGTTCTTTACCTTCCAGTACATGCCACGGTGATGCAACTAGTCAGCATGGTGCTTTGTTTTTTATTTTTTCGGCTGCAGCAAACCATCGCACAATCACAGTAGGCGAAAGCAACTGAAGCATTGTTTTTCCTACCACGCGAAAGTCTAATTACGAGACAGCGCCACCGCATCTTCATGACGTAGCCAGAGTGAAGGTGGTCTATACTCTTTTAAGTTTGCAAGTGATAGCAAAACCTAGTCACACAGATAAATTTGTAAAAAAATTAACTTTTTGATGCATCACTATAAACAAAAATTTTCATATTAATAAAATGCATTGTTCTTTTGATGTGCAGGAAATAAACAAACTCTGCCTTATTTTTGTTCAAATAAAAATCGTAAAATATTGTCACGGACAATAGGGCTAGACGTGCCTAAAAGACAGGGAGAAGCTGTACCAGCAGCCAGCGTTCCGCACAGAGCGCGTGAGCAGACTTCAGCGTCTTTTTCTGCCAGGCACCACCTAAGAATCTCGGGAACACCAGGTGGCATTACCCCCCCCCTCCTAAAAAAAAAAACGAAAGCAGAGGCTGATCGCGAGCGATCGGCCTTATATTTGTTCAAATATAAATCGTAAAATATGGTACAAAAAGTTGAAATTTTGAAATGTTTATCAAATTTTATATTCTTATGGTATAGGTGCTAGACTAGAGTTCCAGAGTGCCTGGGTTCAAATCTGACTGCCGGCAGCTGCGTTTCGATGGATGCAAAGTGGAGAGGCATCTGTGTGCTGTGCGATGTCAATGCATGTTAAATATCCCCAGGTGGTCAAAATTACTCCGTAGCCCTCCACTATGGGGCCTCTCTCCTTCCGCTTTCGCTCCCATCTTCCTTCCCTTGCAGCGTGATTCAGGTGTCCACGGAAAAACGTTTCCTTTCCTGTAAGCCAATTATTACTATTATAGTACTCAATCTATTTCTCCAACCTTTTTAGAAGACAAGAAGCCTATAAAAGAGATCAAACAATGTAAAGTCCACCTGCAAAAATATTCTAAATCCAAGAAAATTGCCTTATTGAGGTTTATTCCTCTGTCAGTTATGTAATGAAGTGGCCCTATTAAAAATATGAAAAATACTAGTTTGCACAGAGCCATTCATTGCCATTTAATTCTGAAAGTTTAATCAGGGTGCTTTTAAGTGAGAAAATAATTTCTCAAGTTGAGCCTTTGCAGGCAACCACGGTGTTGCTGTGTGCCTGCTCATCACAGCAGCCCACTTTCTGCTGGCTGCGAACTAGCAGTCCACTGCTTGAGTGCAATGGTGCTTTAGGCCTGGGCACTGTCAGCTTTAAATGTGCAAATTTTTTGCAGGTATATATATATATATATATATATATATATATATATATATATATATTACATGATTCAGTACCATTCAATGGCATTTATTTTTTATAGCTTAATCTAATTTGTGCTTTAGATGAAAAAAAAAAACATTTCCATTCAGCGATCGCTTTGAACCCTGGCGTTGCTCTGTGCTTGCTCTTCACTGCAATGGATGCTGGAGCTGACCTCAAGGAGACATGTACCAACACCTTGTGGGGGTTCTCACGGGACTCGGGCTCTGTGCTCAGAACCGAAAGCCTTGCCGCTAGCTCTAACCACATCCGTGGCAGGGAAAACGAAACACGGAGGCAGAGCCACCGTACTGGGCTGTTTATTGGGAGTGCCCAATTTTTATACTTGGTCATAGCAGCACCCGCGCGCTCCGGCGTCGCGGCGTCGTCTCCCCAGGATGAGATGCTGTGCATCGATATGAGAGGGTAGGGGGAAGGAGGGGCTGCCCGGCACGCTACGCCAGTTTTCTCGCCCCTGCCCTCTCCGCCACTGCTTCAGGGGAAGGAGAGAGCTGAGGTATCCCCGTGAGGGAGACAGAGTTCTCCGTGTCGTGCGGGCGCGGGGGATCTAAAATTCCAACACCCTCCTCCCTTAATCGTGACCTCCACCTGGGTCCCATTTTCCCCTTTGGAGTCGCACAGCTGGTCCTTCAGCAGGCCCATGTAATACAGGAATCAGGGCAGGGGTCGGGACTTGGGTTGTTGGACTCTGCTCCTGGTGCCGCTGCCAAAGCGAGGAAGGCCACCCCCTATACCGAGCGGGCCCCGCATGCAGGCCGTACATCCGACTCGTTCTGCGCTGAAATCCCTGTCGCCGCAGTCGCGAGGAAACACAAGGGTGCGAATTATCATGGCTCGCCTACCGGTCATGGGCTGCCAGTACGCCCGTGGTACGCTGCTCGCCCACGGCTGCGCCGACTTCCCGCAGGTCGTAAATCAGCATCAGACTCTATCCCGATAGGAGCTCCATACTGTTTTTGTTGAATGCCAGTCTCTGTGCTCGACCTCAAACCGAATACAGCACCTGCATTTGATAACTCTCCTTGCAGCTGCGGGCAAAGAACAGTCTTCTCTGCAGCTTTTTGATCTACATCTCAAATTACTTTGCGGGGAATTCTGATCCTGGTGCCATGCTACAGCTTCATTTAAATTTTTCTTTGTGTCCGTGGCCTTCAGCAGATTCTTTTATTGTCGAAGCTGGCAGTGGCCAAGCCTAAAGTAGCATTTTATTGAAGCAGTGGAGTGCTGGTTCTGTGTATATTTGCAGCTGGCAGAAAGTGTCCTGCAGTGAAGAGCATGTAAGGAATTTACGGCGTTGTAGCGGAGCACCAGAACAAGAGGACCAGCGTGGCAGGCTTCTCAAACCGAACAGCCCATGCCGTGCTTGCTCACTGAGCACGCATCGTTCAACCTTATTTCCTTCTTTTGCTGGCTGTGAACGGCGATCTTAGCGCCTCCGCTTTACAGCGGCGCTGTGCGCTACAGAGCCCCCCGACCAAACGGAGTGGCGAAATCTACGCGCCAACGGGGAAGGGATGGCCTCAGCGGCAGGCACGTCGACAGATAAGACAGCAACATCCGAGGGGAGCTCCTAGGGAGGTGTCTCCATGTATTTGGGTTTAAGGCGATTCAGGGAGACTACCTCTTCACGACCATCCAGCAGGATAGTCGCCGACTTTGTGGTCTTGTTGAGGACGCAATACGGGCCATCATGGGGGGGGGCTAAGAGGCGCCTTTACAGTGTCTAGCCTTAGAAAAACATGTGTCGAGGACGCAAGGTCTGGGTGCACAAAGATCTGACGGTCAGATGATCAAGGTGGGACTGGGTTTAGGTGTTGAATGCAGTCCCAAAGGCGTTAAAGGTACTGCAGGGGCTGGGACGAGAAAGCCGAAGGAACTAACAAGTCTCCGAGATGACTTCGGCCACCGAACAGCCAAGGTCGCGACGAAAAACGGTTCGTAGGCTAAGAAACACCATAAAAAGGTGACCAGCCCAGTGCTCGCGATCTAGGCGAGCAATGAGGGCAGTCTTGAGCTGACGATGGAGCCGCTCAACCATGCCGTTGGCGCAAGGATGGTATGCTGTGGTGCGGCAGTGTTTAGTGCCGAGCAGACGGGTAAGGGAAGTGAAGAGGATGCATTCAAACTGGCGGCCACGATCCATGGTAACAGCCAGAGTGGGAAATCCATTCTGAAACGAAGGCTTTGGTAACTGTTTCCGCAGTAATGTCCAGAATGGGCACTGCTTCGAGCCAACGAGTGAAGCGGTCAATCATTATCAGAATGTGCCGGCAGTCATTAGATGGAGGTGGTGGTCTAACCAAATCAAGGTGAACGTGGTCAAAGCAACAACCAGGTGGCAGGAAAGACTGGGGCGGAGTCCTTGTATAGTGAGTCATTTTGACAGACTGGCAAGCAAGACACGAGCGGGCCCACTGGCGAACTTCTAATGTTTGGCCAGACGTACCGCTGGGTAATGAGGCACTATGTGGCTCTGATGCTGGGATGGCAGATGTCGTGAAGGGAATGGAAAATGGCAGGATGAAAGACCCCCGGGATGGATGGACGCGGTAGAGCCGATGACAAGTCGCACCAGAGCAATCCGGTCACAAGCGGATGAGGCATGAGCTGCAGACGGAGGGCACGGGGGTGGTCACGCAGGGCCTGAAGCTCAGGGTCTTTGTTATGTTGTTAAAAATTTAGAAATTTCATCTTTTTGTACCTTTCTTCTGTGACTTATACCTAAAAAAACGCAAAGTTGGTTTAATTTGCTGCATTCAAAAGTGCAAGTCGTGCACCGCGATAACCTTTGCACATGCGCAGTTCAGCTGCCCCTCCACGCGCAGAGAGAAAAGAGCATGTGCAGTTTAATTAAAAAGTGTTGGAGCCTAAATGTTTTATGAATTTGTGAAGCCTCTTCGTAGACAATACGACATGTCGGCAATATTTCTTTTTACACGAGCAGTATCTAGAGTGGCAGGGAGTACTCAGGAGGAGAGATGAAATGCTGGTGTCACCGTTGGCGACCGATTTTTCAAGTGAAATGTACATGTCAGTATTGATTTTGTGAGTGCAGATCCCAAAAGTTATGCTGCACGGCCATTAATTTCAGAGTGGTGGCAAATTGGCCATTTTAATGAGTTTGGTTCAACTGATGGGAAGATTTTTTTTTAATCGTTTTTTCCGTGATAAAGGAGCCCTTTGTTGCCATACGGTTTTTATTTGTCCATAGCTCATCATCATTATCATCATTAGCTGGACTATTTATTTATTTATTTTCGATACCCTCAAGCGCCGAGGCATTACAGAGGAAAGTGGGCAAGCAAACAACGCAAGAAAAAAATTATTTTTTGTTAAAGGCGGCACAACAACGTAGTTAAAATGTAGCAACACACAGTATTCGAAAAAGTACAGAAACAACAACTGTAACAAATGCAACGCAAGAAACTGAACAAACATAGCAGAAAAAAAAGTAATAAAAAACGAAGAAAATAACAAAGCAACAAAGAAACTAACTATTCGCATCAGATAAAAGCATCGTCATCAGAGACTGACGATAAGCAGTATAATCCTGTATACAAGCCACGGCAGCGGGAAGGTGGTTCCACTCTTTCGATGTGCGAGGAATGAAAGAATGCAAAAAAGTGTCAGTACGGCAAAAAATAGATCCAGTCTTATGTTGATGGTCGACACGAGAAGAGCGATAGGGGGGTGTAGTGATAAAACGAGAGTGCAGTAATTGGTGATGATAAATTTTATGAAAAAAGCATAGGCGTAAAAATTTTCTACGTTGTGCGAGAGACTGTAAGGAAAGGTTAGATTTCCCACTGCAGAACGAAGGCTTCTCTCATAATCCTTCAGTTAACCCGGTCTTGTGCTAGCTGCACCCACTTGACCCCTGAAAACTTACTAACCACGTCCACTCACCTGACTTTCTGCCGCCCCCTGCCACGCTTGCCTTCACTTGGAATTCAATTTGTTACTCTTAGCGACCATCAGTTATCCTCTCTTTGCAATATATGTCCTGCTTGTGGCCATTTGTTCTTGATTTCGACTAAAATGTCATTAGAGTTGATTTCTTGGACCCACTCTGCATGCTTCCTATCTTTAGACTACACTTACCATTTTTTATTCCATAGCTCTATGCATCTACTTCAACTTAAGTATAACCCCTTTAATTAGCCTTCACACTTGAGCCCCATAGATGAGTACTCGTAAGATGCAACTGTTATTTACTTTTCTCCTGAGTTATACCGGTAAGCTGCTAGTCATGGCCTGCAAGAACTTGCCAAATGCGCTCCATTCTAGACTTGTTCTACTGGTTTTCCTTCTGAATTTAATCCTAGTGCCAGCGGAAATAATCTGAGCGCCAACTGATACAATCTGCGCACCGTGTAATTTAATTTGAGTGCCAAGCATTTAATAAAAGCGGCAGTGTATTTAATTCGAATGCCAACTCGAATAATGACAGCACCAAACAATTTAATCAGAGTGCCAATGCAATTAATACAAACGCCAGCGGATTTAATTCATATGTGAAAAATGAATGCGGTAGAGGGCTCTAAAGCACGAAGCATGAATTCCAGAAATAAATCGAAATTGAGATCACTTCGCAGACCATGCGACGCTTAGGCATCACATCTGCATGCACTATTTCGCTTTGTTCTTGTATCTTGTAAAAAACCAAGAACCACACGCAGCTGAAAAACTGCAGTTTATGACACGCCCTCGCAGCTTTTAGTTTAGACGTATGACAAGTGAATAAATATGACCGTCATCTTCTAATCGGCTGGTTAAGCACTGCTTATTATGGGCTGTCATATGCACTGAATCTGCATGCCGATGGCATTTCGGCCTTCACACAACAGCCTGCTGTTTTTTACGAAATGGCAACCGGTGCAGAAACGTATTTGTGTTTCTAATAATGATTCAATGCCACTAACAGAAAAGAAGGATTAGTGTAAAGCAGAGTTGGTTCAGGCGAGAAGATATGGAGCCAGAAAAACATATCTCATTTTACCGCTTTCTCAATTTTACACGGCCACTACCACGGAAAGAGAGAGCGCGCGCCGTTGCATTCAGTCTGGTTGTGACATGGCAAAGTGGCTGAAACTATGTACAGCAGAGCTTACAACCCAAACAGCAGTGCTTAATTTGCCTGGGCGGCAATCGTACCGGCATAGGTGGATAACAAACTACAGGCTTGTAAAAGCACAGAAGCGGCCGTCTTTAAAATGCAATTTTATTTTCTGGGAGACTTTAGGTTTAAAACACTTGCATCAAGGCAATATTTGTCATAATACTGATGAAGGCTATCCTATAAGTTGACGCTTCGCTGATTCAGCGCATTGTCTGAAAGATGATCTCAATTTCGATTATTTCTGGAATTCATGTTTCGTGCTTTGGAGCCCTCTATTGCATTCATTTTGCACATATGGATTAAGTTGGTTGGCACACGGATTAAATTTGCCGGCGCTTGTATTAATTGCTTTGGCACTCAGATTAAATTAGTTGGAGCTGGCATTATTTGAGCTCGCGCTCAAAATAGATATGCTGGCGCTTTAATTAAATGGTTGGCACTCAAATTAAATTACATGGCACGCAGATTATATCAGTCCGCGCTCAAATTATTTGCACTAGCACTAGGATTAAATTCGGGTGAAAACCTGTAGTTATCGCCCTTTCATGGTCCGGATCTGCGGTTGTTACCTGTCCTAAGCAGACACATTTGCCAACAACATCTAGTGCTCTGTTACCTGCAGGGTGGAAGTACTGCTCCATTCACTCTGTTTGCTTTATTCGGCTCCATCCTGCCCCAAACGCAATATTGTTCCAAAACCCCAAAACTTGATGTTTTGCCATGATGTTTTGATGCCTTGTTATTTTGCCATAAAATTTAGCGAAACATGATTTTTGCTTAACATTAATTGTATTGGGCCATTAATTGCGCCAGGTACAAGAAATGCGGTTCGATGCAATTTGGTTAGGTGACTGTGAGAAGTGCAGCAGGGCAGTGGCATGTTGTGCTATAGACCTTTTCACGAGCCTCGGCGAAACTGGTTTGACTGGGCTGTGGGGCGGGTTTGGAAGAGATAATTCTCAACTTTTCCTGTGCGAGCAGCACAGCCCAGTATTCAATATGGCAGCTCCCACGACCACTTTTCGAAAAAGTCTATAGACCAGAGCAAGGAGGGTAAATTGAACACTGCCATTTTAAGAGCGTTCTAGCACCATAGGTGCCGCAGCGAAACTATGGCTCTGGATTGTCAAACGAGGCAGCCGTGGGTGTCTAGCTCTTGCGCTTCTATGTTGGTTGGTTCATAGGAAGGGAAAGGCGCAGTATCTGTCACACTTGCTCTGTGGACACCTGAACCGCGCCGTAAGTGAAGGGATGAAGGTGGGAGTGAAAGTGGATAGAGAGAAAGGGGGGCCGTAGTGGAGGGCTACGGAGTAATTTCGACCACCTGGGGATCTTTAACGTGCGCTGACATCGCACAGCACACGGACGCCACTTCGTTTCGCCTCCATCGAAACGCAGCCGCCGAGGCCGGGATTCGATCCCGGGAACTCCGGCACAGTAGTCGGGCGTCTTACCACTGCACCACCCCGGCGGGGCCGCTTCTATGTTTCTTTGAAGTTTTCAGAACTGGCTGCTGATAAAATTCTCAAAAGTTAATTTCCGCCTCACAGCAATGCTATTCTTTACATCTTGCGAGGGCAGAGGCAAGTACAGTGTCCACAAGTGAAGCGAGTGGTTCCTATAAGCGCATGGTACCGTTGCATGCAGGCTTGCTATGGCTGTGACTTTTCTTATTTGATTTGCACCCCCAAGTCATGTCCCATGTAGAAGCAAAACTTTTGCAGTCCGCAATATGTTTTACCTTTGCGTAGTGACTGCAAAAAAATCTGCCGCAGCCCACACCTCACAAAACAGACCGCATGCCGCTAGCGCGAGTGAATACTTCTCATTGGCGATAATTGCCCGGTGTCTCTCTTCTTCTTCTTCTTCTTTTTTTTTTTTTTTTTTCCCCTTTCCAACAGGGTTGAAGAAGGAATCAGCAGCACATCATCCAAGCAGGAGATATCAAGAAGTCTTATTTTTGTGACTGGTTGGCGTTGCTTATCATGGCTGGTAAAAAACAAAAAAGGCACTTCCTTGCTGAAATGACAACGGAGACATCAGGGAATCGGAGCAAATGAGACATGTTTACTCACACTTGCGGCATGCCACCTGTTTGTGCGGTGCGGACTGCAACAAATTTTTGCAGACACCACGTGAGGGCAAGATATGTTGTCTACTGCAAGGGTCTTGGTAATATGTGGCATATCATTGGGCGTGCAAATCAAAATGGAAAAGTCACAACCGTAGTATTTTTCGCATAGAAAGGTACTATGCACTTAACCGAACCACTCGCTCCACTTGTGGACGCTGTGCTTGCCTCTGCCATTGCGAGATGTGCAGAACAAACAGCCTTGCCATGAGGCGGAAACGCACTTTTGACGATTTTGTGGGCAGCAAGTTGTGAAAACTTCAAAGAGACTTAAAAGCGTAAGCACTATGAATACTCATGGCCACCTCGTTTGGTAGTGCAGAGCCGTCATTTCGCTGCAGCACCTCTAGATAGCCTTACAGCGCCCTCAATATGGTGGCGATCAATTTACCCTCCGTATTCTGGTCTATAGGGGCCGTCATAGTCTAAACGAAGGCAGCACACTGGTGGTGGAGGTACAATGCACCTTGGCTGGGCCTAGCTATCATATATAAATTTTTAATAAACTAGAAAAGCGAGCATAAGAAATCTTTTGATCTCAAGTTATTCTAAAACGAGTCACAAATGACTGGGAGGAATTAATTGCAAGAAAAATGTTTTGTGCACATGACGGCAACTTCTCCCAGCCTTTTGAATCGCCAGTGGTGAGACAAGTGAGGGCAAGGAGCGAAGCAATTGCCACAGGCTACCATGAGCTGTTGAGGAAACTTTTCTGGTTACAAAGATCTACACGAGTTGTTCCAACAGTTCTGCTGTGAAAACGAGTGTGTACTTTACTATAGAATCGTTAACAACAAACCTGTCAAGTCTACTTCAGACAAAAGCATACTTGAAGCATTGGGGGGTGATGCCATGACGGTGTCAATTTCAAGAAATGCTTTCAAGAGTGTTGGGCATAGAAAGCCTGTTGCCAACGTGTAGCCCCAGTATTACTTAAGGGGGGACATGGGTCCTAAAACTAACTTTATTATTTACTGCCCAAATGTGATGAAACTTCACAGAAATGTTCAGGTTTTTCTGCTGATTTCAAATATGCAAAAATTTCTCTTCTGGGGCAATTAGTTCTAAAGGTATTAGAGAATTATTGCTATTGTCTGCTCAAACAATAGAGGAAAAAATGCTCATTAGAATTAATTTTTAATATGAAGGTAGATACTATAAAGTATAAGGAATGCAATGTTGGAAGCACATTTTTTATTTTCACTTGTAAAACTTTTATATCTTAACTTGAAATCCTTACACAGTTGCCATGCTTGTGAGTGCAAAGTTCAGTGGGCTGCTAAATTTCTATTATTAGCTCAATTACAAAACTGCTTCCAACATTGCACTCCTTACACTTTATAGTATCTATCTGTATATTAAAAATTAATTTCTGATGAGCATTTTTTTTTCTATTGTTTAAGCAGACAATATACAATAATTTTCTAATACCTTTGGAACTAATTGCCCTAGAAGAGAAATGTTTGCATATTTGAAATCAGTAGAAAAAACTGAACAATTCTGTGAGGTTTCAAAAAATTTGGGTAATAAATAACAATACCAATTTTAAGACCCATGTCCCCCCTTAAAAGAAAACATGAGTCACTGGGAGACAACCATGAAGTAAAGAAGCTTAAGGAAAAAAAGGCCAGAAAAGGCTTCAGTGCCATCTATCCTTCCTGAAGGTACTACTGAGCAGTGCCCAGGAATTTATCAGCACAGCTGCGGGATCAAAAAGGATGTGAAGAAGATAGCGAGTGGCGATGTGCAGCTCGTTTATTTCAATTCCAAGGGAGTGGTGGTGCTTGAGCGTGGACATGTCTAAAGCTGTCAAGTCAGAATAGGCAAAAGCTTTTAGTCAGCTGTGTTACTTTAAACATCTTTACATGTTGAGATATGCGTGCATAGGTAGTACAGCATTGAATATTGAATAGAAAGTAATCAAATTGGATTTTTTTATATATCAGTAAAAAAATTGCAATCATTAAAAGTTCTTGACCCTAGAAACATGTTCTAAAGCATGTTCTGAGTGCTCCAAAGTGGCATTACCACTGCTCCCTCAGCTGTTCCAAAATGCTCGAGCCTGCTTCCACCCCTGCACCTATTAAGGCGAAAGCCTTCAATGGCTCATACTGTTGCTGTTTGTTCGTTCGGTCACACATAGCTGTAAATCCAATGACGTCATCACCAAAACCGAAAGTAACGTCATCAGGAAAATGAACTTCAGTAGAGTAAGTTGTTGGGCTAGTTGGTATTCTAGATTTAAGGACATAGTTTTCAGCACAAAGGCATAGTCCCTATAGTCTTTCTTCTTCTTTGGCCGCGTGCCTTTGCGCTGAAAACTTTGTCCTTAAATCTAGAAAAATTAAAATCCGATCTCCACCGGGAATTGAACCTCCATCCCTCGGATCCCCTGCCGAGCGATTTAACCTACTGCGCCATGCCCGGAATCGTGAAACACATCATAATTCTTCTTGTCTACAGTGAGGATGATAGTAGCGATAACAATAATGCTGCAATTAGTGATAATGACAATGATGGAATTAGCAATGACAATGCAATTAGTTGGTAATGATAATCAGAGCAAATGTGATTCACCTTGTGCACCAACAACACTCAGGCTGTCATATTTCTGCAGTGTAGATTCTACAGTGCCCTCGGAATTTTTGTAAACTGCTGTTCTTATCCAAGGCTATTGACCATTACCTTAGGGTTCCACATATTAATTTTTAGGCCTATGTTTTTGCTTTGCTTGCCTAGGCCATTAAGCATTCTTTGTAATTTGTCTGCTGAGTTAATTAACAAGGCAATGTATTAAATCAGCCCTTATCCATAATTGTTCCCACTCCAGGTCTCTGAATACTTCCTCTAAGCAAGTGGCAAATAGTACTGGGGACATCATGTCTGCTTGCCTAGTGCCTTTCCTTATGGGAATTTTATTACTTTCTTTATGGAGGACTATGGTTGCAATGCAGCCACTATTGATATCTTCCAATACTTTCACATACGGCTCATATACACCCTGATTAGGCAATGACTGCTGACGTTTTGACTGAGTCAAATGCTTATTCTAATCAACGAATGCTATTTATAGAGGCTGGTTATATCCCGAACATCCTTCTATCACCTCGTTGATAGCACGAATGTGATGTAGAGTACTCTCTCTGACAACCTGCCTGATCATTTGGTTGATTAAAGTCTAAGGTTGCCCTGATTCTATATTTGATCCCGGATATATCAAATGCACATATATCATATTCCTATATCGAACTCTCAAAATATCCCCCTGAAAATTCTACATTAAAGTTTAGCAGCGTTGTTCATGTTCATCGAATTGCGCGTCGTGCCCTGCAAAGGATTGTTTTAACAGCTCACCGGCGATCATTTTTCATGCATGGAGCCGGGTTGTAGTCTTGGCAGCTGCTGCCTGCCAAGATTTCCGGCACCTGCGAAGCGGCATTTGGAAGTGTGCCCGATGTACTCTCCTTTTCGACACTAGGTGGGAGGTGACATTCAATGCGTGTGTACGCCTCGCGGGTCATCGCCGCGCCCTTGGTGAGCAGTGTGTTGCTGGCAGGCAACGCACCGCTGCCATACATGTACCATATTCATGCTTCTGGGTTATAGAGAGCCTCATCTGTTGGTATGCCTTATATATGAAATTGCTTATGTATCTAACTATTTCGGGATCCCCTTCGAGTTCAATATATATAACTGTAGTAGCAGGTAGTATGTTGATTGGTCTGTAATTTTTCAAGTCCTTAGCATCCCCTTTCTTAAAGATTAAAATAATGTCAGCATTCTTCCAAAACTCCGGTGACAATGTCCAGACATTGCATATGCAGGGTGGCCATTTTTCAAGCACAATATCCCCACCGTCCTTTAACAAATCTGCAGTTACCTGAGCCTCCCCAGCTGCTTTCCTCCTTTTCATAGCTTCTAAAGCTTTCTTAACCTCTTCCTTTGTCACTGACGGAACGTCTGATTGCTCTTAACTATTGCTAATCTCATTATCAGCCTGGTTAAGTGTAGAACTCCTCGGCTACCTTGGCATGCATACATCGGATTTTCACCTACTTAATTTCCCCTTCACCTCTTTCAGGCTAGCACTGTTTTTTTAGAGCATGCTCAATTCTCTCCATAATATACTTCCTTGCGTCGAACACATTACGTTCACTGAGTACCTTTAACATCTCTGCCAGTTCTATCCTGACCGCTGTAATGGAGGTTTTCGTGTCTTGCCATTTCATAATCAGATATTTCGTCTGCTTAGGTAGTTTACTGGTAGCCTGTCTAATTATCCTATTGCCTACCTCTGCCATGCACTCATTATCAATGGCTCTGAAATTATCGCTCATTGCTTCTAGACTAAGATCGCCTTCGTCACTTAAAACTGAATTATCTATTCTGTTCAGAGATCCTGAATTCGTACACCTTCCCTCGTGTGGCAAACTTTATCCGTTCCCTCCCAAGTGTAGCGTGCTGCCGCGCTAGTTGATGATTCGTGGAGTCTAGAATTTAGCGCAAAAATAAAGAACGGACGAAAAAGGACATATAAAATGATTGACTAGCGCTAGTCAATCGCCTTATGTGTCCTTCGTCCATTGTTCTTTACTTTTGCGCTACATTCTTGACTTCGTTTAGCAAGGGGCAGCAGAAAATGAAGTGTGCGAATGAGATGAAGTATTCAAGGATTAAGTCGCCACAGCTGGCTAAACATTAAGATAGGCGTGTAGGGACCTTGATGTCGATATTGGGACCTTGCCATTTTCAGTGGGTTCAATGACCAAGATACATAGGATTGGCTTCCCTCTTACAAGCGGTTAAGCGTCCACAACCAGGGAGGCGACGCTGGGAAGCTGAACAACATGGTGTCTTACGTGACAGGCGTTGCCAGTTTGTAGAGCAGAAACCACAAAGCAAACTTCATCACCTAGTCTGCTTTTAAACGCGCCTTTTCTTAGATCTTTGGCCGCCCTTGCATACAAAAGCTGTGTTCCAAACAGTACTTGTGAGCCTAAACCCAGCTGCAAGGATCCTTCACCAGTTATTCTGAAGACATTGTGAACCTGTGTACACATCTAGAAGTCTCCAGCCAGAGATGGATCGGATAAAGCGCATTCTCAAAAACATCGAGGCTGACGCAGTCCAGATGTTGTTGTCCGAAACCCTATCACTGTTGCCAATATATTCATGCTTTGCCAGGAGCAAAGCAGCGCATTCTTGTTCAGCCACCTTCTGTGCACTTTGAATCACTTTCCAGCTTGGTTCCGTCCTGGACCAGTTTAAACCAGGGGAGGTGGCATAACAACTACTCCTAATTAAGGACATTTGGGGATCTCCATCTAGCCTGGCCATGACCCTTCAAGCTAATTTGCGAGCAAGTGTCTGAAGTGCTGCCATTCATTCACCTGCAGGTTCCTGCTGCGGTTACGCTCATGTATGGCAACGTCAGATCTGGTCAGACATGTTTATCCCATTCCGCCTTCCACTGTAACCTACCGCCTTCATTCCTACGTAGCCGTCCCCTTTTTGTGTGGACTCCTGGCGCACATATGACAACCTTCTTATTTGTTATGCGTGCAGAGTTTCTGGTCACATTGTGCGTCATTGTCGCCACCTGCAGATGTGCCTGACTTTATGCGCCTCCTGAGCCCCGGCCACGTCTGTCCTGCAGACAACTTTGACACCTCCACTCACCACCTGCCTACTCGCCTCCATCCTCATAGTGCCACTTGGTTTCTTTGCTGCATCTTTGCCCCAGGAAAACTAGTTACTGCCTGAGGCAAGAACTGCGATTATGTCAACAAATGTAGGGCCCACGTATTGTTCCTACAAATGTATTTGAAGCGGTGGAGGGCCGTTCCTTGTTGATACTGGTGCTACTGTATCTGTGTTGTGTAGGAAACTGCACAAGCTAATAAAAGTGAGGACATCATTATCTGATCTTTCGCTTCTCACACCATAATGCGCAGTGTCTTTCGCCTTTGACCGCCTGCTCGGCCAGGGTCGCCATTCACAGCTCGTTATGTACCATAAAATTTGTTCTCTCGTTGTGCTCCTGTGGCACCATTTCAGGTTTTGACTTTCTCTCTGACCATGGCACCATCATCATCATCATCTGCGTTAATGGCTAATTAGAACTTCTCCCATGCAGTTTGATGATTTGTCTCCCACTTTAAGCAAACTGGCTGTGGCTGCCGAGATTGAGCTTCCTGCATGCTCATCTTCCTCCTTACAAGAGAATTAAAGGAGACTTTTATCCTGCAGTGGGTGTAGTCAGGCTGGTTAGGATGATGATGAGGAACCTGTTCGGCTATGCTCTTGCCATTTTTTTTTCCTTTGCTGTTGCACACTATTGCATCCTCTTCACCTAAAAAAAAAGTGCAAGACACCCCTACATAAAAACGTACACAATATCCATGGAAACCTACTTGTTGTGAGATGCTAGTCATTGTTGCATGGCTAGTGTTTTGTACTTTCCTAGGTGCAGAAAGTGCCGAGCATTATTTTCATAGAGTCGCACTAGCTTCATTTTTTATTTATCGATTTAATTATACATACTATCGATCCAACCTGGACGAAGATAGAAGTGGACACAATGTCAAACTTGGAATAGCGCTGCCATTTCGTATCTAAAAAAGAAAAACAACTTTACCAAAAAAAATAAAAGGACACTGCTCAGTTCTATGGCGCAGCTAGGAAGTGTTGTATGGTGCTTCATTTCTTTCTTTTCTGACATGATGGGAAGTTTTACTGAAGAGCCAAGATTTTGCTGGGGAAGCAGTTTCAGATAACAGAAATAAGCAGTTGGTCATATATGTGCTTGGTAGAAGAACATAGCTGCTATTCTGCGAGCATGAAACTGTGCGGCTTGTGTGAGTTCCCAACATTATTTAGGTGCCCCAATTTTTGTGGAATAGGGGTTTGTTTCTAACTAGACACGCAAGTATTTAGACATTTCTTGACAGATGAACATAATGCATGCCTGCAAGACCTGAAAGACACTGTGTTTTGTTGTGCCCGAGTGCATATTTAGCAAATATGGTAAGTGCAGCACATGCCCTCTCATTTTGGAGATGTAAATTCAGGGGCTACTTGTAAACGTAAACTGTAAACTGAATTCTCATTTGAGGTGGAAAAAGATTGCTAGATCAAAGCAGTGCATCTTACTGTTGCATTTCATATTGCTTCCCCACAGTGGCGGCAAGTTTTAGATGCATAGCCGCAGATATCCTGCTGATGACAGGAAAGTTGCTTGCATTACAGACCATATTTTGCGAACACATTTTATAAGCATTGTGTTCATCCAAAAGAAAAGAAGGATTGTAGTATAAGATTATTTCAATTTGAGAGTTTCTATAGGCTCTCCAAGAGCGTTATGTGCCTTTATTTGTACAAATGCTGCATCATTTGTCATTCCTTGTTCATATCCATACAGGTGCATAACCTGCAGGATTTTCATCCTCCTAGGTGTGGGCGCTCATGCATGAAGGAAAAATAAGAGTGCGAGACAAAACAAACTATCGCTTGTTTGTATGCTTGGACCGCTTTGTTTAGTGCATTTATAAAATATCTGTATAGCATGAGTCGCTGTAAAAAGTAAAAAAAAAAAATCGTCAAGGGTGAGTTGTGCTCTAGTTGATGCCTGTAGTTAGGCTGCTTGCTGTCAGTTGAACACATCAACAAAACTGCCAGGATCAAATCTGCCGCTTGTTTTCCAACATGTCAATCCAGTTGGATTCGTAATGGGACTGCTCAGCGTATTCTTCCTTTTGGGCTCTGCGAAGTATTTTCATTGTCACTTCTATTTGAGCTTGGAATATTGCTTGCGAGAAGAAAAAGGAGCAAGGGAATATCTTCACGTTTCCACTGGTTCCTCACAGGTCTGCGCTGATGTGCCTTGCGATCCCTGCTACATGTCGTGCGTCAAATGTCTCGATAGAGCAAAGCAGCCCTTGCGAGGTCTATCTTCGCAAACATGCGCTCGTTTAAAATAAGTACTTCAAATAGGGCGCCGAAACTGCATTTGCGAGCGGTGCAGATGGCGGCACTTACCAAATTGTAACGAATCATTTTTTCTCTCTTTAGGATGCTACAAACTAAGCTTTCTTATCAAGAGTATAGTCCTAAATGTTGAAGTCATGTTGTTAGATGTCATTCAGAAGGGAACTTTCTTTTTGTAACTGATATTTTCCATAAAGTTGTAATTGTTTAATTTCCAGTAGTGGCGCTGCATTCGCTTTTGCATTTTTCTTCATGGCGCCGTGCTTGAAGCATTTAACAACGTTCGGCAAGTGGTTCGACGTTAGAGGCAGAAATATGTGCTGTTATTATGCTTTTACATTTCCTCTTTACCGCTGTGGTTGTCATATGCTTTCTCAGTTTTTATAAGTCGGCAACCAGACCCTTAAACGCTGCGCTAAAACATTGTTGTACACTTGCAACTTCGACGAACCGAGATCACCGATGCGCGCAATTCACCTCATCTTGGTAAGTTCGCTCCTATTTAAAATGTCCGTGCATCGGAAACGAGCTTAGGAGAGTACAATGATTTTAGCGGCTTCTGCAAGGCTAAAATGGTTCAGTGCCATTTATAATGTCAATGCGTGGGGGCAAGTACAGAACTTGGGCGAGCGCACTAAAAGCCTGTTCGGAATGTATTGGCAGGAAGAAAGTAATTTATTGTTTCCGATGTAAAAAGTGCCAGTTATTCTCTGAAAAACGACAGGACTGTACAAACGTGCACGCAAGATTTGAGGTAATCGATGGTGTGATCAGCTTTCACAGCGCTTAGTTTTCTTTAGTTTGCATTCTTTGACACGCCGCTCTTTGCATCTGTGCCCAACCTGAAGCGCGGATTTTTTTGTGGGTTGCATGTTTTTAATTCGTATTTTTAGCTCTAGATTTTCGCCTATGTACTTCGAAAAACTGGCAAAAAAAAAAATCTTTGGTAGTCATGGTGTCCATGCCACACACTTTCCAACAATTTTTCTTTGCACTGTTCAGCTGACTTGAAGGGGAACTGCGCACCAGGTTGCTTGAGGCGAATTTTTATTTCGGTTTTGCGGGTTCAAAAAGTTTGTTCCGTAAAAAACCATACTGCTGCAAACTGTAGTACTGTACGCATGCCCGTTCTGAGACCCACACATATTACTGCCGCTAAAGCCGGTCTCAATTGCTTTCTCATTGCCGGAGTGAAATAGATTGTTTACTAGGTGGAGGGTTTTTGCTGTGGCAGAAGCCTATTTCATTTACTTCACATACTTTAACACAAGAATCAATCTATTTTGCAGCCCTTATCTTTCCTGTACTGCTTCAGCCTTGAAAAGAACGAAGTACAAAAAAAAAAAAAATTTCCGTTGGCAGATAAAGACATGTATTCTGTGGCACGTTCATGAACGAAAACAAAATAGTAATACACATCAAGAAACTGAAGTTCCTTCTTGGCTAGAAGCAGCTGTGTCTGCAAAACCTTTCAATGAACTGCCTATCAACATTACTAGAATAAACTCTTTTGTTCTAGAAATGCCTTGATACAAGACTTCGTGTGGAGATTGTGGCCCATGCAGCTTTCACTTTTGGAGCCTTGCTCTTTGCAGATCACAAGAACACTGGTGGAAGGATGGCTGCCATTCCCTTGTAGCTGTTATCAGTTTGAACCATTTCAACTCATCTTGTGAGTATACAGTTCAAAATCTACAAAATGTTTCATGCATGGTAACCAAATGATAGTAGCTTACTGATTGAAATAATAAAGATAATTTTGTTTCAAAGTGTGTTGTCAACTAATTTTTTTTTATTGCTGGAATTCTCAGACCAGAAAACGGTTGGTTTGCTCAACTGAGAAAATTCTGGCTGAGCTACATGCGTTACAGCAATATGATTAGCAGCAGGTGCACTGCTCATCTCTGGCAGAGTGCTGAATTATGCGACGTGTATCAAAGAAAGCAGTACCACGCATTAGCTGCTGGATCAGTCAAATGTATACTTAGTGGAAACACTTAAGATAAAGTAGACTTCAAATAGAGGCTAATTACTCATTAGCACCCACATAAGTGCAGCCATACAGGTAAAAAAAGCTATAAAAGTTTTCCAGAAGCTTCAGTAGTGAAAAATTTGACGTGGTCCAAGGAGTGAACCCTGGACTGTTACTCATGTGGGGCAGTTTGTCTACCAACTCATCTAACCAGGACAACCAGTGGATGGTGGGGCTAGGCTGAATTTATCAACAATGCACAGGACTGTAACTTATGCTTCGATCCCATGGACACCAAAAAGGCCTTCAAGAACTGGCCCTTTATGTCTGACGGTGCACAGCTACACGGCACTAGTGCTGCACTATTGTTACTAAGAACCTTGCACTTTAATGTGCCTGTCGGACCTGTAAAGGGACAAAACATGGACCAAAACGTAACAATATGTACTAAATTAGATTATGGTGTAAATGAAAAAAAATGGCTTTAGTATAGATTGAGCACTATAATATCCAAGAATCAAGGATTTATTTTAATTTGGCACTGAAATTGCATAAAAACAACTGAAGGGATCTCTTGCCATGAAACACTGTCATCATCCCTGTAACCACGTCTTGGGAAAATGTCAATGATTTTTTTTAATTGCACGTGCTCCCTGTTCTTTGACAAGCGCTCACCTTGTTTTATTGTATTGTTACATCCATGATCTCATTAGCGACATAGCAATATTTTGAGTGCTGTCCAGTGTGCCTGTCAATAAACTGAATCCAGCTTCAGCAGAGAGTGGCCTGGACTAAATTTGGAAGTCACCATCATGCTTGACATAGCTGAATTAGCCTGAACGTCTGTTTTGGTCCAAATCAGACGAAGTCAAATTTTGAGGGTAGTTTAGACCAAATTTGGGGATCATCATCGTGTTTGCCATAGCCAAATTTTGTCAGTGGGACAGCTCAATAAAATCTTTGTCCGAGTTGGCTGACAGTGACCTTGGCTGCTCACTTTGAAACGGCAGGCGTGTATGCTTCATTGATTCAAAAGAAAAAAGAAAAAAAAAAACAGGCTTTCCGGATTTTCAGCGTGGGCGGAAGCCGCATACTCATGAAGAGGATTCTGTCATTTTTCATGAAAGATAAAACTTGAATTCGGATAATTCAAACTTTAGCAAAGCAAGACCGCAGTCATTTGGCATTTACTTTTCCTTTCATATTTGCGCACTTTGTTTAAATGCTGGAAAAAACAATCATGCAGGAAGTATGTTACTAGAAAAAACGGTCATTTGTACTTGAACCCCATCTAGAACTTAATGAAGGGTACTTGGGCCTAAACTGAATATTAAAAAAATTAGAATTAATCTCAGCTAATTAACCAATTACATAAAATATAAGGAATACTCCAAACAGAACTACACGAAGACGAATAATATGTCGTCGGTTTCAGTCAGCTGCAGTGCTCAGCTTTTTTTTTTTTTAATCCTTGGTTCACATTACATAAAACTGTGTGCGTGCGAGTGTTTGGTCTATTCACCAACATGACAGTGGCCACCATTTTGCTGTTCATGGAGTGTTGCAAAAAACTGCTGTGCATGTTTCATCGGCTCACCACAATTTACTCCGGATTTCTACGCAAGAGCCATCTTCGGGGCAATAAAACGGCACGTGTGAGGTCATGTAAATACCCCTCTGTAAGCTTGTCCCCCGCCCATGAATAGCGAACAAAATAATAAACAGACAAATTATGAATAACCAAATTTATTGCTATGCACAACAGCACTTGCAGTCTTAAAATTTGAAAGTGCTAAGAAAGATAAGGACGAGAGAGATGGACAGGACAAACGCTTTTGTCTCGTCCACTTCTCTTGTCCTTGTCTTTCCAAGCACTTTCAAATTTTAGGATGCTATACTAGTTAACCCAGCAAACAACTTTGTTAAGCACATGCAATGCAGCTCTGCTATAGACCTTTTTCCAGTCGCGCCTGTTCTTGCAGACGTCAGGCAAGGTATGTTTGGCAGGGCGGGTTACAGAGGCTCCCTCACATAATTTCTGCAGAAATTCTTACACAATAGTAGGGTGGGTTTATTTTCCAAGCGGCACTTGATCTCTTAGAAGGCAAACCTGGCAGCGTCTTTTCGTTTGTTGCAATAGCAGGCAGGGACAATGTATGTGGTCCTGAGGGCCGAGTACATGCTAGCAATGCATGTAATTATTGCGCAACAGTTTGTCGTGTCAATGACCCAGAAGACGTCTTTCATGGTTTTTGCACACGCAGTGAACTTCTGCCCCACTATGTAGAAATAGAGAAGGAGGCTTCACACATGTGCAGTAGCATTACTGAAAATAAGTCCATTGGACCTTTTTCCATTTTATCCTGTCTCCAGCAGCCACCACTTCTGCAGCAATGTACTATTACTGGTTTCCATTGGACAAACAGGAGCACTTCTAGCTACACTAAAAGTGCTCTCGCGAGTTTTGGCGCCTACCAGTGGTTGAACAGGAGCAGTAGCGTTGTGTTCTGTTGGCAGAAGAGGCGCGCTTTTGGGGTCCTGAGAGCAGCCGGGAGCAGTCCTCAGTGCTCCGTCGCCAGCGGCGGAGTACAGGGAGAATGGAGGAAGTCACGTGGCCTTTTTGTTGTCACTTCTGGTTATTCGCCCGGAGCCCAGGCACATCCCAGGCAGGACGGACGAGAAAAATTCCGCGTTCCGTCCGCGGACTGACGAACGCGGGAAAAGTTTCATCACATGACACCTGATGTCACGCTCCCCCTCGCTACGCTGCTCTCCGAGCAGCGTAAATGTTCCGTTGGGGAGACGAGAACGCGCGTCCCCAGTGCTCTTGTGCGCTGCTCTGGCTGCTCGTTGCTCTTACTCCTGTTCGCCCAATGGAAATCCAGGATTGGAGTGCCTACTGAAGAGATCAGAAGTGAATGGCCCACATACTAGGGGCAATGCCTGACAACCCTGAGTGCTGGGAACAGTTCATGAAGAGCATTTTCATAGGAAGTTTTATTGTAGGAAAAACAAATTTAAGGACGGTTAGTTCGAGTGACTGCAGAAGAAATTCACTCACCAATGTATCACTATTCTCATTTATTACAAGTTCCTGCAGCGCCCGAAGGCATTATTGCAGGGGGAGAGATGACACGTAATCTTGCTGGGAACGCCAGTGATAAAATACATAAAAATGAAGAAAATAAGAAAATAACAGGACACAAGTGATAATGCGGAAAGAAAAACATGCATCTAAAGGGGGCAACTGCGCGACGAACAAAGTGATGAAAACACTCAAAAAACAAAGTAATGAAGGAAACACACGCAAGAGAACTGGGCGCCACGTCACACATCCGATAAAAAAGCCCGAAATAAATTTTCAGTGCAACACTCAGTGATGCCAGCTGGCAGCCGGTTCCACTCATTGATCGTCAGTGGAAAAAACGAGGTTTTGTACACATCTGTCCGGCATTTTATTTCGCGGATCTTCCACTGATGGTCAAGTCGTCTAGAAAAAAAGTGAGGTTGAAGCAGGTACCGGTCTTTGTCAATGCTGAACTTTCCAAAATAAATGCGATACATGATCTGCAGTCTGAAATGTTTTCTGCGGTGAGCTAAAGATTCCCAACCAAGATGATGTTTAATAGACGTGACACTAGATGAAAAATTATAATTATTAGACACAAATCTGGCAGCATTATTTTGGACGCGTCCGAGCATGTCTGATAAGTAAATAAACTGGGGATCCCATACACCGTGCACTGTGGTGGCTTGGTCATTGGGTGCTTGACTACAGAGCCTGGAAACCCGGATTCGATCCTTGCCATGTTACAATGGAGACAAAATGCAAGGTGCCCACGTGCTGTGCGATTTCAGAGTGCATACATTCAAGAACCTCACTTAGTCATAATTATCTGCAGCCCTCCACTACAGCGTCCCTCATAGCCCGAGTCACTTTGGAACATTTCAACCAATCCAATTTTAATTTCATCGTTTTTTTTTTCACTCTCCAATTATTCCAATCCTGATTATATTCTATTTCTATTCGTCATGGCTTTTGGTTCAACTTTGCTGCATCTTTCTTGTCCAAATATCTCCCTCCTCTCCCATAAATGGACAGCGGGAAATACCTCTTAACACCACCTGCCACAGTTACAAGGCGAAGGCTTCGGATGGACACTGACGCTGAATGCCTGACATTCTTCACGGTCAGCAAATGCTGTCGCATCAGTACTCTCATTAGGCGGATGGGAGCAGAGATGCCAAGTAGTGAGGAGAAGTGCAGTAGCATGCCAAGAGAGGGTGTGCATGTTCTGCCCCTTGAACGATCACCACCGCTAGCCAGACCGCAGTATTGTGACTGGCATGATTGTAAATGAAATGCTAACCTCCATTTCCTCGGCTTATCACAGTTAAGACATTGAAGTTGAGCCCATGTCCTCTGTGGCAACAGAGGCACCATGTGTCAAATAGGTATGACTGCAAAGGGCAGTAATGCTTTGTCACTACCATTTTAATGTGTCAGCATTATGTAGGTATGTTGGCAGTTTCATGTCACCAGAATTGTCATCACAATTACATGTGAACGAAATAAGTTATAAGAAAAAGAATGGTTGCATTAGATAGAAGACCAAGAAATCTTGCTGGGGAAATTGATGCATGTGGGTTAACTAGGTAATTAATTAGAGGGGTAATGCCGACATCCAAACGGGTCACGTGGTACTGACTTCCAGTGGCGGTAAATTTGAAATGTTTGAAACGTGAACGAGCGGGAAAGGGCGTGATTTGCGTGCACAAATGGTAGGAATGGTTAGAAAGTGTGTAAATAGAGGTAATCAGCCAACTTCAATCTGAAAAATTCCGAGTGCTGCAGAATCTGCAGTGGAGAAATCCGAACGCCTGAGCATGGTACATGGTACATCGCACGGCCCTTAATGAACACAACCAGTGTTCCATTGAACACTCACCACCCTTCTATAATTGGTTTACAGGAAAGGAAAGGCGCAGTGTCTGTTACTCGTGGAATCCCGCTGACACATCTTGCGGACAACACAGCAATGCGCATGCTTACGCATTTCTCCAGTGCAGATTCTGCAGTGTTCTCGAAAATGTTCTGCTAAAAGGAGTGCAACACTAATTATGCAGTGTTTTTGATGTCAGGCGACATCCTTCAAACTTGTTTTTGAAGTGCAGCCTGGACTGCTCTTGACTGTTCTTGGTGCTAAGAAACTGCACTAGTTGTATCGCTGGATGAAAGTGTTCCAACCCTAATTCTCCCATTGGAAGCAGCATCTCTTGTGAGAGAACTTTTGGGAGTGCTCCTGCTCATCCACTGGAATACATCATTAATCTGTCCTGTCCCTCTTCTCCTATACAAGTGGAGAAGGGGGGTGCCCAGTGAAGGCACCTGATTGCTCAAATGTAGCAACAGGATATTAAACTCTTAAACACCTTATTTTAATTCAGCATCATTAAAGTCTTCGTCCCCCAGAAAAGCCATTGTCCGCATTGTGAGCGAAAATTCATAAGCATGGCTCTGGCAAGTGGTAGCTGGCAGATGACATGGTCATGCATGACTAGTCATTGAGCTGTGTGATGGCATGAGACGTGGCATGGCCGAATTGGTAGGCGCTGCCAACACAGGCTTCGCCTGTGACATGGAAGGGTGAAATCTGAATCCAGCCCTTCAGGACCCCTAGATCTAGAGTTAAGACATTCGAGCCCTAGGCCACGAAAATACCTTTGTGTGGCTTGGTTAAAATTGTGGTTTAGATCTTTGCCGCGGTGGTTTTATAATGTGGTATCTTGCGACTATGTATGGGACAATGCAGCCTCAAGTTAAAAGCTTCTGACAAGTGAGTGGCAAAGTCTGTCTACACCAAGGTCCACAAAGAAAACTGGCAACTGGCGCCATTAACGCTGTGATGCCATGACCTTAAAGGCAGAGTTTAACTCATCGCACGTTCATGTCATGACCATCGAGG
The DNA here is from genome assembly GCF_055883805.1 of Amblyomma maculatum. Classification (NCBI taxonomy): domain Eukaryota; kingdom Metazoa; phylum Arthropoda; class Arachnida; order Ixodida; family Ixodidae; genus Amblyomma; species Amblyomma maculatum. The sequence goes on along the minus strand of NC_139353.1, from coordinate 169,158,733 downwards.
AATGCAATTTCCTTTTCTGACAGATTCACTGATGGAAGTACCAATTAACGCACACAGCTGCATTCTTGAGAATCAAACGTGCCTCATCTTATTTTTTTTTAGTGCTTTCCTCTATATATATGTTTATTCGCTCCAAATAAACTTGATTTGCAAGTTAGCGCTTTGCCCTGTGTCTCTTTCACGTCACTGAGTAAACCCCACTAACTAGTCCAAGAAATAGCCCTGCGGAGTTATGTATTCATTTCCTTTTTTTTTTTATATACATTTGTGTCGTTCATGCAGAGAATACAGAACTGTAATAAAAAATTTGTTGAATGCTGCGACAGTTATAGTACTCTCCTCTGAGTTCCAGAAATTTCACAGAGTACAGGCTCAACATAAAATATCAGAAAAAACAAACTGGAACAATTGGTTAGAAAAACTACCCTTGCAGCATCCTTCTTTGGCTGTGCCTTAAGCGCGGCTGCACAAGAGGAGGACAACAAAGAATGCACTGGGCTGGAGACACATGCTGCCACAGCTCAGTTTGGTTATGCCTTAAAATGTGTGGGAAGCTTATTTTTCCTTGCGGCCTAGAGCACCACATCTACAACCGATTACCTAGGACTAGAGGATGACTGAAGCCGGCACCTGCTCTACAGAGCTGCCCTTACTCTCGCAGAACGTTTCATTGCTGCAACTTTGCCTTTCACCCTTCTGACCCCGGAACCCACAAGTGTGGTTTCTCCAGATTGAGGCACAATTCGGCCCTCACCGCTAAAGGTGTGCAAGGGCTCGGTGAAGGCACGAATATGGTTGTGGTGTGCTAGGAGTCACAATACAGCAGTTTTTTGCAGCATCCTTTCCAGACAAGAGTGTCTGAATTCTCTATACAGATGTTATGTACCTTTACACCACACACCCCTGGCATGAACAGATCTTTGCTAGCTGTCAACGACCAAGCAGAAGGGCTGCTTGTGGGCTATCAAATTTTTACTTTTGTCTCTTCCTCTTCGGCAGATGTTTAGGTATCAGTTTCCAGATTCGCGGTATGCTGTCAGCTCTTCCATGTCTGTGTTGTGCCAGGCCTCGACAAGCCTCAGTAGAAATGGGCCGTAACACCTAGTCAAAGCATCTGCGGTCCACGGCCTTGTCGGTGCCATGAAAGGCACACAGTGAGCAAGATAAGCTTACCGAGTACTTGGCCACAAAATCAACCCCTTGCTCAGAGGTGAAGTGAGGAAACCATAAACCCAAATCTCGCCTTTCTTGCTAAGAACACATAATTCATTGCAGCCACAAGTTACAACAGTGAAAAGAACTTCAGCGTTGCTGGATTCACAATCCAGGAGTGCCACAAATGTCTTAAGCATTCATCAATGATTAAATTGTTCTTGCATAATAACAATAAAAAAAAAATTATTCTATGTTGTGCTGCGCCTCTGTATATTCTACAAATTTCAATCTTAAATGCGACAACTGAGCATTTCAAGGTCTTTCAAGATCAACTCATTATTTGGAAATTATTTCTTTCCTTCTTATCTTCTTCCTTACACTGTATCATTCTGGGCCAGACCAGGGCCGTAAAGGGCCATTAAAATGATATTTGCTTTAATATTCTAGTGAAAGAAATCCATAGAGATGGTCTTTGTGAGTATTAGAGTCAAATTTAAACACTTTGCATGGAGACAATTGACAACTAATTTTTAAAAAGTGCTCCTGGTTAAAGCTCTCAACTGATTAGGGCGACACGTTCCCCCGCGCAAACCTCCCAAATGATGTCATCGGGGCTTGCTGGTTGTGCCCGCTCACTGGATGCTCCCAGGTGACCCGGGCTGAATGGAACGTGGTGGGGTGCCGTCTCAGCTTTTTTTTCATTTTTTTCTTCCGCGGTGGCGTGCGTTCGGTTAAGCGTGCAGAGGACGAGCGTCATTTTCAATCGCCAATATTTTCTGCATTACTGACACTAGCGTAAAAATTTGCGTGTTGCAAAGAGGACTGATAGGATACCTATATCTAGAGTGCGTTTTCTAGTTTTCGTAAATAGCTCTTCGTGGGCCCTTTAAGTCTGAACACGTTGCCATGCCAGACTCTGGTCTGTAACACAGATTCCAAGCTAGCTCGGGCTCAGAATTTCCGCCCGTGCACATCTCTACTGACTGCATCACCTCACAAGGTGATTTAGTACAATCATGTCGTATCTGCGCTCTCTCCTGACATGATCAGTGACCTGTAGGATATTCTTATAAACTCATGGGAGATGCCCTCATCAACACCTCAAGACCAAAGTACCCGAGAGAACTATGGCATAAGAACGCTCTCACCTACAGCAGCTCCTTACTGGTGGACCTTGGTGACTGTCGCCTTTCACAACAACTTCACCGGATTTGGCAGCTCCTCGGTGCAGACTCACCACCCATGTTCCGCTGCTTCGAGAGCTCTTCTTCAGCTCTTGCTGATGCCCAAGCATCTGCATCTTGCCTTCCCAGCGGCCAGTGACACAACCATAGAGCTGACCAACCAGGTTCATGAGGTGGCCTTCCAGCTAGCCACAGCTGTCTCACCACTGGTAGACCCGGCAATTTCCTGCCTCGAGGCCTGTACTGATGAGCTTACTACCTCAGTTGACACACTCAGGAGCCTGTCCCAAGAGACCATTTACCATATTCCAGTCACCACTTTCCATCGTGCACAAAGAGCCATAGCTTAACACTGCTGGTATGACTGGCAATTCCTACATCCTGCCATGAAGTGCACGTCTCGTGGTTGGGAAAAACCCCTCAAGACCATTAATGGCAACGTGTGGCTCCCCAATACGGCCACCTTTTGAGGTTTGGCAACTCAGGCTATGAGAGACGCCGTAGTGGAGGACTCCGGAAATTTCGACCACCTGGGGTTCTTTAACGTGCACTGACATCGCACAGCACACGGGCACCTTGCTTTTCGCCTCGATCGAAAAGTGGCCGCCGAGGCCGGGAGTCGATCCCGCGTCCTTGGGAACAGTAGTCGAGTGCCGTAACCACTGCGCCACCCTGGCGGGGTCCTTTTGTGGTAATTGACAAGACCAGTCATACTCCGTTCCTTGTCAACAATGGTGCAGAGGTCAGCGTGATCCTTCAATAAAAAGCCATCGTGCCTAGCTGGCGGGGCAATCGCAACGGGCTGCCATCTCTTCGACCATAGTGACATATAGACTTCGCTCACTCACCCTCAACTTGGTACCCTGCCACATATTCTGATGAGTGTTCGTCATCGCTGATGTTGACCCAATAATCAGCGCATACTTCTTATCGTACTTTCACTTGGGCTTCGTTCAGCATGCAGCCCGACAGACAGTTTCACTCGGCTATCTATCGGGTCTTGAATATTTGGGGGCTGGGATTTAAAAAATTCCTATGCAAAATCTACTACCCCATTCAAGCTGAAATAACGTTCACAAAGTAGCAAAACATAGTCTACGTTATCTGATAAGTGATTCAACATCGGTACTTGCCTAGATTTCTCAAAATCGAGAAAAAACTGCTCTCGGTGGCGTGCACAATTTTCGCAGAAGACAGTCGAAAAGCTATTTTAACATGATGCGCCATCTGTCGAGCAGTGAGACAAGCTCCATCCCGGCCGTTGGCGCGCTTGCCTCGCTGCCCGACAGATGACGCACCATGTTAAAATAGCTTTTCGACTCTCTTCTGCGAAAATTGTGCACGCCGCCGAGAGCAGTTTTTTCTCGATTTCGGAAAATCTAGGCAAGTACCGATGTTGAATCACTTATCAGATAACGTAGACGATATTTTGCTACTTCGTGAACGTTATTTCAGCTCGAATGGCGTAGTAGATTTCGCATAGAAATGTTTTAAATCCCAGCCCCCAAATATTCAAAACCCTATATCTGGCGTCGAGTCTAATCTTGTCCCCATTGGCATCGGCATGCTGATATCATCACCTCCTTTGAGAACATCCCGGTGTGATTTCAGTAACTGGTAAAGCGTTTCAGTCTCACCCAGCCACCAAAGCATATTGTGTGACCACCACCAGCAGCACGATCACACCTCTTGTTTGGTGGTCACCTGCTAAACGGGAGTTCAATCATGATGCAGCTCGACATTATACACCCATCATCCAGCGCATGGGCTTCATTCCATCTCATATCTAAAAAAAGATCCAAGTGACTGGCGTCGGTGCAGTGACTATGAAGTGTTGAATGCCAAGACTGTCCACGACAGCTATCCACTGCTTCACATCACATCTGAATGGCTGCACCATTTTTAATAAAGTGGACCTGGTTAGGCACATCACCAGATACCCACTGTGTTTGCCAGCATACCTAAAGCAGCCCTTTGGACTTCAGAACCCAGCTCAAACTTTTCAGCAGTTCATTGCTAAGGTCACAAGAGGCCTCCCAGCTGTGTTCGCATACATCGATCATTGATGTATGCGAACACAGTCAGCAATATGTCTATAGATAACGAGAACTACCTGCGTGCAGTTTACAGCGCCTCCAACAGCACGGCCTGGTTGTGAATTCCGACATGTTCGTATTCGCCGTTTCCATGCTCACTTTTTGAGCCATTACAACTTATAGTTTAATTGCCAATTGCTAATATTTACTTATTTGTCAACTTTTGCAAGAGTGAAATTCTCGCGGGAACAAAAAAAAAAACAATTCCTTTGCAGGTTTCTTTATTGCGGGGTTCGACTGCATGTGCTCTACATTTTGACGGTTGAAAATGAAACTTGCAGTGCTCCGCAACCATTATGATCTGCTGAAGTGGACTAAAGCATAAGTCAATGCAATGGGTACCAGAGGGTTATATGTGGAATACCCCATTTTTACTTTCAAATGAGGAAGTGCTTACTGAGAAGTTCGAGGAAGAGAGAGAGGCGTGCAGACTGTTCTGGGCTTTGGGCCGTTTGCAAGCAGCCTTCATTATTCAAACGTTGACCTGCATTAAACCCATTTCATCCGCTACATTTGGTGGAGGTGCTGGGTAAAAGCATCCTGGGAATCCAGCCAGTACCTCGTCGCAGCCGCCATGTGGCAGGTGTTTGCCACCTTTATCTTCTCAAGAGTACCTTCCAATAGCTACCATCCAAGCGATGCAGACTCAGGAACAGTGAGCTGAAGAGACGACGACCTAGACTAGAGATCCGCAAAGCGGCTCAGAACGGCTCAGCTTATTGAAGTGAGCCGGCTCATTTGAACGGTTCACCGGCTCACTTAAAGGGGTTGTGAAACGAAAATGTAGCTGCCCAGTTGCAATTTCCTTTGCTTCAGTAAACATTAGGCATGCCGATTCCAAAATATATCATCGAAATATTGCTTCTGCATTTAATAATACCATTCTGAAATCACAGCATTTTTGCGTTCCTGAAGCGACTATGCGACCCTGTAGGCCGGAATTAGTACTCGCCTACGTCATGTTTAGCCATTTGGAAACGCAGATATAATCATTATTTCCCATAAAATAATAGGTTCCTGTTAAAGTTAGCAAATAAAAATATAGTATATCAATTATTCGCTCACGCAAACGCATTTCTTCAACAATCTGTACCAGGGCAATCACTGTCACGTGACGCGCGGTCGGCAGCGGCGGAGGAGGACGGGTGGTGTCTGCTTCTCGCTGCGCTCTGGAACAGCAGGAGGTGACGCTCAAGTTCAGGTTTTTCGTAACGACGCTCCGCCGGGTACTCCAAATGACAATGGTTCCAATCTTATTTGTTTTTTTTTGTTTGTTTTTTTGAACATTCGTGATGGAGCACAACGTCTTGAGCAGTCTCATACCACCGGTACAACTTGGTTGTGCGGCCGCTGCTGTAAATTTTTTTTTTTATTCTTGACGTCATTAAAGGTACGATGTAAATACGGTTTCAGGTCAAAGACATCGACAAGTGTGTTCAATCCGAGTGGTGGGTGGAGTGTTTCAGGCGGCGTACTATTAATTGCTCGCCTCTGCGCTGCATCATTGAGAATAGCGTGTCGAGCTTCGCTTCCTTTATTTCGGCATCATTGTACCAAAAAAAAGGTTGGTACAATGTACTTGGGTGGCCGTTTCACCCAACGCGTTGTCGCAGCTTTGCTCCCCCGGTAACCTTTCTCTCTCTCTCTCTATATATATATATATATATATATATATATATATAAAGGAGGAAGCATACTTCCTACAACGTCTACAGTGCTCAGACTTCGCCTCTTTTTCCTGACAACTTTAGGTTCTGGGTTTAGGCGTGTTGTGCGGGTTTGAGTGCTCGCCATGCCAACCGTGTGCGTCGCGAGGTTGCAGCACGGTATCTCCGAGTGGAAGTAACGCTCGCTTTTACAAGTTTTGGCACACCGATTGGGTTCATGTGTTCGTACTACTTTCTACTGGAAGTCCTAAATGAACCTCGGCGTCATTCGAAGCCTCGGCATGGACCGGAAACGAAGAAAGCTCACCTCAAACGATGCGTCATACCGACGCAAAACCGCTGGCCCAGTGCATTGGCAAAAAAAATGTGTAGGTCGCGTGATAAAGGCAGTAAAAGTAGTTGCGATTTGTAGCCTTGCAAATATGCCTATTTGAGAACTACTCGACTTGCAGAAGCCACCAGTTCTATTTGATTGTTTCCTGCCAGAATGCCTTCATAGCAGTAATATGCGCATTTTGGATTTTTTTTTTTTTTATTTTGAACGATATACCGTGAGGCCAGCACAACAGGTGCCCCTCGTACCACCCAGAACAGGCCCCTTGGTTCCACTTTGATCACGTTCTTTCCACAGCACTCATCTAGTCCCATAGAACCTGAAGACTCCAAAGAGGAGGACCATGTTGAGCAGAGCTCAGAATCCTTCACATCATTCAAAAGACATTTCTAGGGTAAAAATTGTTCACCTCAAAAGCTTATACGCCCCGTGTCCTTGCATTACGATGGTGTGATTACCAGATCAACCATCCAGGAGAAATGCATTCACGCAAGTGTTATTGATTGGAAAGGCGGATAGATTGGTTTAAAAGCTTAATATCTGACCTGCTACTCTGTACAGGGGAAGAGAAAGAGAAGAACAAAGAGGGTCGTGACTTGAATAAAATATATACAGGTATAGTAACTTGCACCACAGTCACGGGTCAAGTCCTGTGTCATGCAAGAAGCAGCAGAAAGCCTGCACTGCCTGTAGAGCTTTCCATTTCTGGCCAACCGGCTAATAAATCCTCTGAGAGAGGCCTGTTGCCAAAACACTTCAAAGAAGTAACTCGAGTTATTGTTTTGCACGCATATACTGGGACACACCACTAGTACATGCTCCACAGTCTCCGTAATGTCACATGTAGAACATTCTGGGCAGTCCGCCTGTCCAATTAAGTATAAATATTTGTGTGTGAAACCACATTTAGCTGCAGTCTATGGAGAAAGCATGCATAATGGCATATAATTGGCAAGTGGGTATGGATCCACTAAAGCACTACCTTGTGGCCTTGAGCACAAGTAGATATAAGGAACTCCGTGATGTGTAGTGCCAAAGGCCAAAGGCTGTGGTGTTGAAAACTTCCAAAAATTTGTAATGCAGGCTTTGAAACTGTGAATGCACACCACTTTTGAAGTGGTTTCCCACAGATGTGGAAAGCCTCTTACCAAGGGGCCAAAAGCTCAGCAGCGGTTTGTGGAGAATTATGCCCTAAAAAAAAAATGTCATGTTCTGAGCGGCATCACCACAATTGTAGGTGACGCTTGTGGTAATACAGATCTGTGTATACATGGATAGAGTTGTAATATTCTCACCAGATGTATGTCAGATTAAGTTGCTTGAATCCACTAATTGGTACCATGGATTTCTTCAGTATCCCGAGAACATGCAAATGCACCAAAGGTTGAGTCATTACACACAGAGGTTGGGTGGGGTGGTATGGGAAGTCGTAGCGTGATAGCATTTGTAATTAATGGCAGCGGAGTGTACGTGAAAAACTGCTGTTCAGCTGCTCATCATCAGTGGATGGCAACGGTGTTGTGCAAGTAGTCGTAAATACACACAAAGTGGTTCGTGTGACTATTATGTAGATATTGGGCAGGCACGTGACATTCTGAAGTAACAGTGCAAAACGTGGATGGGAGCACAAGACGAGAAGACGACACGTCTCATCGTCTTCTCGTCTTGTGCTCCCGTCCACATTTTGCGCCGTTACCTCAGGATGGAAAACCAACAAGCCCAACCTGCTATTCTGGCTAACATGCCATTGTTTGAGGTGCATTGCTGCAACCAAGGTTTATCCCAAGCACCTGCACTTCTATGTACATGTTAAAGAGTACTGGGAGTGGTGCTCATATGGGTGTGTACCATTTTCCTGGCTCGGGCGATCAGATTGCAAGCGGGCTAGCACACACAGCCCAAAGCACATGTAGCAGAAGTTTGGACTGTCGAACCGCGAAGTCTTCAGTTCAATTCCTTCCCTTATATTTTTCAATTTGTATGAGTATCATACAGTATGTGCTCGTATGGTTAAATTGCGAAGGTTTACATATCACCTGCTCTCCTGACCAACCTCACTCTGCATAAGTATTCACCAAGCAGTTTTCGTTCCATCAAAAGGCTTTCACAATATTCAGCGACATAAGCAGCTACTCAGACAGCATCAGTGTAGCATTCTTGGAGCTTCGAAAATCTGTGGTTATATTGTTTACTAGCAAAACATGCACGGTATGTAGATATGTGCACTAGGACGCATAAGATGGCATGACAATGTGGGCTGCCCTTACGTCTACAGCTGCCCTTTAATCCTGTTACATTCTAGCCTGCAGTGAATTCAGCAGCTAAAGATTTCACAATTAAATCATCCCAACTTTATATTTCCAGACTTGACCCCAGCACCGACGAAGTTCATTGTATTACCAGCATTTTGGTGGCATATTCAACCAGCAGGCCAATTAACTCAACGTCATGCAGGTTCTAGTGCAGATGTTTCCATGCAAACTATGGGTATCATCAACGAAGGAAGCTTTACTATACATACCTTTTCAGCACGCTGTTTTATGACTGGTTAAAGTCTGGTACATTTCAAAGTATAAGACACATATTATTGTATGCATGTCTACAGATTGCAGATTATGTTGGCTTGCTTCTGAATGAGACTGCAAAATGCTGCAAACAATGGCCACCTTTCAAAGCAGCTTTTGCAGAAAACCGTTTGATTTTTCTATTCCCCATGAGCCACTATTTTTCGAGGCCGTGTAAAGGTGAACGCGGCAACTAGAAAATCTAGGTTTGTCAGTGCCACAAGGACCACCACTTTGTAGTACATTTGGGCATTATCGAATGTTACCAAATGAGTGTTAAAGAGAGACATGTTGCTTTCAAAATAATTTATTGGTTGGCCGCAGGTTCATCAGTGCACACAAAATTTTTAAGCTAGAAGGAAGTTGACCTAGAGCAAGACATTTTTTATTCATGCTTCTTTGCTGTCTTCCTCTCTCCTAAATATACAAATGTGTATATACAGCTTCACAATCATGATGTGTTGAGGTCAGTGCTAAATAAAAAAAAATGCATCCGACAAAGGTATAGTTAGAGATTGAGCACACAAGATTCATTCTAAGTGAGCCCATATATATCTTGTAGATTCCAAGGGAAGGCAAGTATAGCAGGGGGCAGCAGAAACTCAGGCAGGCAGGTGAAATTAAAAAGTTTGCGGGGATCAGATGGATGCAGCTGACAGAAGATCGGGTTATTTAGATAGATATGGGAGAGGCATCTATACAAGCAGGTATATACACAAGTGCACAATTATGATGCATTTGCAGTCAGTGCTAAAAAAAATTCCACCCATCAAAGGTATAGGTGGGGAGCGAGTACACAAAATTCATTCTAAGTGAGCCTATATATGTCTTGTAGATTCCAAGGGAAGGCAAGCATAGCAGGGGGCGGCAGAAATTCGGGCAGACAGATGAGATTAGGAAGTCTGCGGGGATCATATGGATGCAGCTGACAGAGGATTGGTTTATTTGAATGGATACGGGAGAGGCATCTATTATGATGCCTCCCCCATTATGATGTATCTGCGGTCAGTTCCAAAAGAAGAAAAATTCTACCCGTCAAAGGTAAAGGAAGGGAGTGAGTACACTAAATTCATTCTAAGTGAGCCTATATATGTCTTTGAGATTCCAAGGGAAGGCAAGTGTAGCAGGGGGCGATAGAAACTCGGGCAAGCAGATGAAATTAGGAAGTTTGCGAGAATCACGCGCCTGGCACTGGATCGGGTTATTCGGATGGATATGGGAGAGGCATTTGCTCAGCAGTGGGTGCAGTCAGGCTAGTGATATCAACAAGACTAACAACTGGATGAGTTGGTACTGATTCATCTTAAAACCAGCCAGAAGACGAAACACGTGAGAGGAGCACAAGACAAAGTTTGACTAGCAACTGAAATGTTACTGAAGGAAAGAGGCAAAAGATGATTCGCACAGAAATGCACGTGCACGAAAAACCCCCAAAGCAGTGAAAGCGTGGAAAGCAGAAAGGGTCTAAAAAATCATCTAAAAAAAGCAAATTCCTTATGGTCAAAAACCACTCGTTACAAAAGGGAAGCCACAGATTCAAATCCAAAGGCACACTATACTGCAAAGGCTAAGGACGTGTGTGTGGCTAAGAGATCAGTCAACAGTCTTTTGGAGCCTTTTTTATATGTGCATCTCTGTGCAAGTCTTCTTTTGCCTCTATCCCTCAGTAAAATTCCACTTATTAGTCCAGCTGTCCTGCAATTCTCTCTTCTCATGTTTTCCGGCTTGTTTTAGAATGAATAACGTGATGACTCTACAAACCTTGTGCAAACTGAAAACCAGTGTAACTGTCAGATAGAAACCTTCCCCTTATTTGGCTTGCATCACAAATAGGGAGGACTTTACTGTGATGTCTGCCGAGGCATCCCCAAAGCCAGTGCGCAAGCTGGCTGTAGCAGATGTAGCGGTGCTTCCTGTTGACAAGAGAAAAAGCAATATGCACTTTTCAGCATAGCAAAATGAAAATATGGTTTAGGTCTTTTACAAATTTGAAAGTTATTCATGCATCTGTACAATTAATTCCCGTCTAACAGAAGCTGTACAGTGTAACTTTCACTGTCGATTTATTCTCCCTGGAGGTATGGCAAACTTTGAATTCTGCTGCAAGTGATTGAGAGAGAATGAGACCCACCCAATATTAGAACTCCAGTGCAATCACAATTTGCTACTGCAGCAAAATAATGCCTGAAGGCAATGCAGCTTTTGACTGACAAAACCTGGTAGTCGCCTTACACCCTTTATACTAGTGTTGTGGCCGATGTCAATGTCCACGCTGATATCGTCCGCATAGCACGAAGATGTTAAGTATGCGACTTATGCATTAAGCAGCTCTGTGCATGGAGTCATTCTATTCGAAGGAGGCATAAATCCACTTCTGTCAACGGCTCTCAGTTGTTTTCCCACAACATGCTACGTGCCAAACTTTAAAGTGCCGCAAAACTACTCTATAACTTCATTTGCTAACTGTAAAATTTCCAACACTTACTCAAGCTGTGGAGGTTTCGGTATACTGGCCTTTGGAAGAACGTCTTTCTTTTTTTTTTGGTTGTCACATTCCAGCACATGTAAAATGTCAGTGTCAAAGCATTTTGGAGAGGTTTACTGTGTGGAGGTGTTGATGATGGTATCAGTGAAGTCGGACAATTTTTTAAATTATATTTGCACACTATACAACACTCACCTAATGCAAGTGGGTAAAAAAAAAACAACTAGCAAATAAAACTTTGAGTGCTGGTATGGTAATTGTTCTGGCAGCAAGTGCGGACAGGCTATAACAAGAGTTGTCGGGCTAGTTGGTGATCGTCTGCAGAAGCAAGTCCTGCTCTGTGTGTTTTTCTCTTCTGTGTCGTTTTTTAGTGCATTTTCCCGCGGCTTCTGCAGGATACAGGCTACTTCACTGCATGCAATTTCACTTAGCACAGTGTCCGGACAGAGTTTTTTTTTTTTGTTTTTTTGTTGTTGTTTTTTTTTTGTTTGCCGTTACTTCACATCAATCAACGTGCATGCCCTTTCCATTTAGCAAGTTCACACTATCAGATGATGCGTGCTTTCTCATTTACTCGTGCATGGAATTAAGCAAAACAGTAATTTGCATGGTGAAACGTCATGCTCATGCGCACCTTCTACGAAAACAAGAAAAATATGAAAACCAGCGATGTTGTGTTCGCGCTAATGTGGCGCAATATCGACACTGTAGACAGTGTAGATGATCGCAAGTAAGCAACGTTAAAGGGGAAGCTTTCTTCTATTAACACTGCCTTCTGCAATAGATTTCATTACAGCATTTCTTGCTCGAGAAAATGAAAAACAGGTGGCCGCTTGTTCAAGTTATGTCGCCTTTCGCTCAAGATTCTTACCTTGTGTTCTCGACTAGCAGTCCATGATCAAGAAGCATTTGGAGTAAATGCGGATGTCTGTAACACCCAGACGGCTGCTTCAACTACGTAGTCGCCGCCGGGATCTCGCCAGATGCCCTCAAGAGCAGTCGGCATCGGCACGCACCGCCCGCAGCTGCACCTGTTAGAAAGCTTCGGTTAGCAATTGCGCACTCTCGCAACGGTCAAACGTAGGCTAGGCTGCAAGACTCGGACATACATACCAATGCGTAGTTCCGAAACGGCTGGGATCGGGAGGCTGACGGTCGGGGCTTCTGCAAGCCAGAGTTGTGCCGCGGGGCCTCTCGACACAAGTGTTACTGTACCGGTCGCTCGTAGGCTCCATCTTCGCCGACCTGGCACCCGAAAAGTTGCGTCGGCGTAAGGCTCAAAGCCCATGATGTAACCATGGTTTAACAGTAGCGACTATATTGCAGCACAGCGACGCTGGAACCCACGGAGGAACCTAGGCGTCGGCCATATTAAAAAAAACCTGTGTGAGCGTAGAGTAGGGCACAATCGACCATTTGCGGAAAAGCGAGCGCCACCTTTCGTCCAAAATGGGAAGCTTCGCCGGCACTTTTGGTTGGAAAGAGCTTCTCGAACTGGCATGCGCAAGGCAGCGTTCGGCGTTTCGCGTGCGCTTAAATCGTTGTTTTAGTGTTGCTCTTTTGCTGAAAACGTGCATATGCTGAATAAAGAGGATGACATAGAAGGAGAACGATGTAGAGCGCCGACGTTCTGTTTTAGCCAGAATAATGACCACGTATGAGCAATACGTACGTGCAGTTTGCGTCCTAAACTGTTCGCCAGGCGCATTGTGGCCGATGCTTAAAGGAGGAAGGCCATGTCAGGAACTTGAATCTTCATACCACTAATCAGTTTTGATGAGAGTGAGCACAATCCATGAAGACCGCAGTGTTTATGCGACAATGCCATGGTTCGCTGTTGATTCGGGCCACATCGTTTGAACTCACTGCGATTGCGTTGTGGGGTGAGATATTTTGCTTAGAAAGATGTGTATCTCTCTTGTGCAGAATGCTGATACACAAAATTAACGTGTATTGCATGGGCGCTAATGGGCCGACGAGTGTTACAGTGACTTGGGATGCACTGTTTTGTAACACGCGCAAAAGTTTGTCTAGGTTTTCTGATGTAGGGCAAGAGTTCCTGCTGACTTCGTCCCTGCAGCTTCTGATGTAGGCCAGGCTGTACTGATTAGTAAGCGATTCATATTTTCTCAACTACGCTCGCGCTCATACGCGAGAGCTTCGCTTACTGACGGACCGCTTCCTGCGTAGGCTGCACTCTGCCGTGCTCCCGCTGTTCAGATATAGCGCACCTTGCTATTGTATTTTTGGATTTACGGTGGATGTTTATACAAGTATATAAAATTCATTTCCCACCGAATCTGTCGATGCAAGAACTCTTATAAAACCAATATGTGTTCATTTGGCAGCAAGCACCAAATACAGCAAGAACGCCCAGCTACTACTGAACGGGTCGGTTGTGCCCAACCGACCCCACGGCTTCGTCTTTCGCGCCTTGTATGTCGTCGTGGTCCTCGTTATATATACGTACCAGTGTCGCTGTTGCATGGCACATGCTTAGCTTAGATAGAAGGCATTCCAGTCAAATGACTGTATTTAGACTGCATGCAATAGTGAACAATGCTGCGTATATTTACTCCTTATTCAAGGCTCAGCGAAACCTGTCAGCATGTAGAAGGGCTGCTGTTGAGTGTTTCTGTGAGGGCACTAGGATGCTTCTTCTTGCACGGGCGTACTCTGCAAGTCGATAGTTCTTGGTAAGGTATAGAACTCACTCCAGCAAAGCTCTACACTACCTTGTCTCAAGGCAGAGATGGCCCCTTTTCCGTAAATGGTGTGGCAGGAAACAAAACTCAACAATAGATTATGGCACCGACATAAAAAAAAAAAAAAAAACGGGGGAGAACAAAAGCGGCTCCGCAAGGAAGCAGCGGAAGAGGACACCGAGCACACTGCTTCGTTAGCAGACGACGCGCGCTCAGGGACCAGTCATGAAATATCCAGACAGCCTTTTTTCACGTGTCCGACTTTTTTTCAAATGCGTGATAAGTTTTCCCGAGCCGCGGGCACACACATACGGCGAAAGCGAGACAAGCAACTCAAATCATCCACCGCTATACAGCGCGAGAATGCACAGCTAGGCAGCGCTGGCGCGTCATGTTTTCCAACCAAAACCAAATCGCCCACAGAGGGCGCTAGTTGCGCCTTTGTCGCGCATGCGCAGGAGCTTCTCCGCAAATGGTCCATTAAGACCTCTAAAATACACCGAGCTCGGTCAACTTTGGCTCAGCAGGCTCCGGCAACGAGAGCTTCTCATTGGCTTAGCGCTATGACGTATCTGTTGAGTTGAGGAGGACGCGCGCTAGGAAACCGAAATTCTGTTTTTGTCGCTAATAAATCAACGCGGGCGATGAAACGAATCGCGGTATATTATATGATGCAGGACAAGGATTCCATTTAACCAAGCCGTGCAAAATTTCCGGAAAACGTTTCACGACCCCTTTAAGCCTGGGTCGCTCAGGAGCGAAGTGGTCTATTGGAGAGAGAGAGAAAGACAACTCTGCCTCTCTCGTTCACTGATACGCACCCGTTCGACCTCCCGAAACTAAACGAAAGCGTGGAAATATTTGTGTGTCCATCCTATCTCCCCCCCCCCCTCCCCCCACACATGCTTTCTCTAGCTGATTCGTTTTTCGTATATTCTTATAACCCTGTTGTTCAACTTTGCGACAACAGTTTTTCTCAATGCCACAGCTCTCAGCACCCCGGCTTCTCCCATTGCTTCCTTTATTCCTGGCAACAGGTTTCTGGCCCGGTCCCCTAACCCAAACTTGTTCAACCTTCCTGTTTTTGCCGCCACATACATACGCAAACCGTATTTAATTCATTCGTTCATTTTGTGTCTACTTCAAGCCGAATCGCTCTCATTCATGCTGTGAAGTGTGGTTTTAATTTTCTTAAAGCATCTGTTCCGTTTAGAGCACACGACGTGCTGCAGTCGGTGCTGTTCGTGACTGAACCAGATATTTTTTTCTGCTGGGCTGGGTGCGGAAGGGGCTATGCATTCCACATTCGCCCTGTTGTAATGCAGCTTGAGAAAACTATGCATAGCAATTACTGAAAGCAAAACAAAAGACGCACAAAAACAGCGGCGACCACTCGAAGCATACAAACATTGCGGCTGCCAGGTCGCCAGCGCGGAGCCTCGACACGGCACCGAAACAGCCGACCGACGACGTGCGAAGGATTGTGCAGACAGCACACTTTTTTCTTTTCTTTATATGCCGGCCCAATCCACCTGTGCCTGCCCACTGGAGTTGCTTTCTCGTACTGCTAATAGATGGCGCTAATAGAGAACGGTTCCTAACAGCACTCCAAAAGAAACGCTGCTCACGGTTCCCGATGGCTCACTGAACCAGCGGCTCTCCAAAAGAGTGGCCGCTCAGTGAGTCGCCACTCATTCTCGCTATTTTGAAAAAGCGGCTCAAAAGACAGTCAAAGGCGAGGAGATGTTTGCGAGGAAGGGCGGGAAGCATGGCCTCAGAAATCACCCCCGCAAGCGTGGCGATGATCTCGGAGGCAATGTGGGACAGCAGACTCTTTCTCGCAACGCTAATAGATGGCGCCGAATTCACAGAGGATAGGGCATGGGATAGGGCACTGAAATATTCCGACAGTGAAACATGCGCCGCAGCCTGGGACCTGTATCTATGTTTGAAGCACGAGGTACAGACTTTAGTGCAGGCCAAGCTTGCGGACCACAACCTGCGTATGATGCATTCACTGTCGTCAGATAAAAAGAGTGCATCAGAGAAGTTTTGGAAGTATGTTAAGTCGCTGGATAGGCCTCCCCCGCTGACAGACCCAGCAACTAGCCGGACAGTGGACAAACTTGGAGAGTTCCTCACAGGCCACTTCACCGCAGTATTTGGGTCTACGGATGCTGTCGATCCTCGCCCGATAGACATTGTGCGTACTGTTACCGAAGCTGGGAATCAAAGTACCCAGAGCCAAACCGCTCTACAGTGGGCGGTCTCTAAGCGGACAGTGGAAGGTGCACTGAAGCACATCAGCGCGGCAACGGCCACCGGTCCAGACTGTCTGCCAGCTCGTGTGGTCAAATGCTTTGGGGATGAAGCAAAAGAACAGCTGGCAAACATCCTCACGGACATCATCCAAGAAGCACCAATCCCGGACGACTGGAAGCATGGTAGGGTTACGCTTGTCCTGAAGCGGGGCGGGGACCCAAGCAACATCAAGGATTACCGCCCCATCACGGTGACCAGCGTGATATACCGCCTTTTCGCTCGTGTAGTTAGGGACTGGCTGAGTGGATGGGCGGAGACGAGGGGCGTTCTCACTGAGCTTCAGAACGGCTTCCGCCCCGGGCGCCGACTGGACAACATATTCATCTTAACCCAGTGTGCAGAGATAGCGCAGAGAGAGGGGAGGTCGCTGTTGTGCTGCTTCCTTGATGTGGAGAAGGCATATGACAATGTTCCCCACGCGTCCCTGCTCAGCTGTTTGGCCAGTCTCGATGTGCCAGGAGAGCTCCTATCCATGATCGCTCGGGTATATGCAAACAATATAGTGACCGTCCACTTCGGAGATGCAGTGTCTGCGCCGCTTTCCGTCACCAAGGGCCTCCGCCAAGGCTGCCCTATGTCACCACTGCTATACCTGCTCTATGTGTCCAGGATGGAGCGGGCACTAATAGTCATGCCTTGGCTTCCGATTGCGGTTCACCACATGTGGAATCGACGAAAATCGCCGTCTACCTGGGCTGGCCTTCGCAGATGACTTGGTCATCATGGCAGAATCGCCAGCGGAAATGCAAGCCATGCTGAACATTTGTAATTCGGAAATTGTCTCCCTGGGACTTAAATTCAGTGCAAAAAAGACGGCCGTCGTCCGCTTTGCAGGGCACGCCAAAGAGGAAGCAGAGCTGAGGCTTGGTAACGAGAGGCTGACAGTACTTACGGAGTACAAATACCTCGGGGTGAAACTCTGTTCGACCAGTGGTAGAATCTGCAGCCTCCAGGAAGAATCGGTGCGAAAGGCAGCTACGCGCGCCCTAGCAATACTCCGCCGACGTTGCCTATGGGGCTGCAACAGATTCGTCATGGTGCGAGGCCTGTGGAAGATCGTCCACGTCCCCGGGCTCACATTTGCGAACGCAGTGGTCTGCTTTTCGGCGACAACGCGCAACTGGCTGGAGCGGCGGCAGCGTGAAGTGGGGCGAGTAGCACTGGGCTGCCATTGTAGGGTTGCTAACGAGGCAGTACAAGGAGACCTGGGGTGGTCCAGTTTCGAGGCCCGGGAGGCAACGAGCAAGCTGGGATACCGCGGTCGCCTCATTTTTATGGCACCGGAGCGCTGGGCACGCCGTGTTCGAATATTTGTCGGCCACATGCATTAGAACGAGGTGGACGGCCCGGATCTACCAGCTCGAAAAAAAGTTCGGACTTTTCAAGGACCCCGTAGCGGCAGAAACGGCTGGAAAGTGGGCTGCCGAAGTGCGGGAGCGAGTGGTGGAAGCCGAACGCCTACAGTGGTGCGCCAGCATGGAAGGCAAGGCCACCCTGACTCTCTACCGGGACCACAAGCGGAACATAGCTCAGGAGCATCGATACGACAACAGCGTCGGCAGTGCTCTGCTCTTTGAAGCAAGAGCAGGAGCCCTTAAAACGCTTGCCCACCGTAGCCGGTACGATGAGACTATTACATGCACATTGTGTCGGCTGTGCGGTGCCGAATCCGAGACGATGGAGCACGTAGTGCTGCGGTGCGCATGCCTCAAAACATTGCTCCCAGAGGGCGCTACACTCGCGCAGGCGCTCGATTTTGACCCGCCGGACTGTCCTCCGGGTGGTGGCGAGAGTGACGCGAACAGAACTCCCTTCGTGCAGGCGTCCAAAAGGAGACTCACGGAGTGGTGGACAGCAATACGCAAACCGTAATTTTAATTTTTTTAAATTTTTTTGTGTGTGTGTATGAGTTAAGTGTGGTGTTGTGTCTACGGTACTTTGTATTGTTTATGAATTTTTTTTTTACGACTGCGGCGCCAACATGGTGCCCGCCCGATACGAAGGGTAGAGTCAATAAATCATCATCATCATAGGGGGCCTACATGTTGCGCCGCGGCGCCCGGCTTAGGGTGGTGACATTTCATGCCAGGGTTGCCTATTTTGGCTAAAAACGGCAATCAGGCTTGGTGGGCCGCCATGTTGGTTCCCATTAGTGCGGAAGCACTTAAGCAGGTATGACAGCGATACCACTTCTATAAAGGATGATCATACAGAACTCCGTGGCGCCGCGAAGGAGTCTTGTTTTCCCACACATAGTGCAAGTCTTAGTGCAACAATCTCAGTATTTGGTTTCTAGGGAGCTTCGCAGGATGAAGGCTATCAATCGAACAGAGCTTCAAAGCAGTGGAGAGAATGCTAAAGGTTTTGGAGGATATGCAGGAGGTGCGCCTGCCAAAGACACACCCTAAATCTGTGTACCAGGCTATTAATGGAAGGCTGAAAAGAGTTGGCATGCTGAATAGGGTTAATAAAATCTGTCGTGCTTCAAGCAGTTAAAAAGGCAAAAACAACCTCTCCCAGGCCTCACAGAGCAGAAGCGGCTTGGTGCCTGAAAATCCAATGATGAGCGGACAGCACACAGGGGTGCAACAGCTGCGCCAAGCTGTGCATTAAGCGTGAAATTTGTGCCACACTGTGCCAAAATGGCCCGACTATCCGCAAAAGTTTGCCATACTCAGGGACAACTTTCTGCGGCCGTGATATAACTACAGATACTGTAGCATGCGTCACTAGCCTTTTAGTTTTATTTTGAGATGGCATCATGGCATCCTAATGCCTACTCATATTTTTCTCTGCGTCCATGTGCTTTCTCCGCTTTCAAGTTCGGTCACTGTCTGTGCACTAGGAACCCCATAACGCAAATGGGCTGGTTGTGGCAAGGCATCACTGCTATTGCTTCCATGGTGGGCCGTGGTGGTACTTGTGATTTTGGAGCAATACTTCAACACTGTATTTTAAGTGCTGCATGTTTTTATTGAATGTATCTTAGTTTTTTATGCGGCTCATGGAAGTTTTCGATATCCTGTTGGGCCATTCATGTACAGCAAGGTTATTTTTATGCTGTCTTGTCGATAGACTCACTTTCCCATCGTCAGATAGTGTAGGAGGTGCGTCAGTTATGGCTTCTGTGTTTGTGCTAGTACAACTGGAGGTGGAACATGTGAAATTTATTTCGAGCATCGGAAGGTCGAGAAACTTACAGCAGCCTAGCTATTGAATTCCATAATGCCGCAGTGGAGCCCAAGACTGCCAAAATTAACATTTATGCATGCTGCAACATTGAAGCACTATAAAATATGCTTTGTGCATGAAATACATAACCTAATAATCGTCCACCTCTCCTTAATCAAAATATCCTGTCAAAACCACCGCCAGTCCACAAGAAGCATAATTCACGAGCCGAAGATGCGCTCGTTCGTCAGTTTTCTTTGCTTAAAACTTGCTTTCGGCATTTGCCATTTTGCCTTTTGGTCGGCGTTTCTTTTTGTCTTTGTTTCTGTATTTGCTTTTCAATCAACATTTTGTCTTTGCACTGCGCTCGCTTCTGGACAGAGGCTGATCGCAGTCACTGCTTCAAATTAAGCTCTTTAGGAGTTGCCCTCGCATGACACAAGCTGTGGATTTCGCAGAGTAAAACATTGTTTTTTGAGCCTTGCAAGCAACATAAGATCCCATGATTAAGGTTGTCAACCACGCTAAATGAAAAAAAAAAAAAAAACATTCTCCAGCTTTTTTTTTTATTTAGCCTCTTCCATTTTATGACTCATTTTTGTGTGTGTGTGTGTGATAGCATGCCTAGCAGTACAAAAAGCTTATTTACGAAAATAAATACACGCAGCATCGGTGATAATGGCCCTTGCTAGATTTCCTTTGGATTACATTCATACAGTCCGATATTCACACCTCTTCATTCTTTTGTGCCGAAAGTAAGATTTCTTCCCTGTTTAACAGCTCCAAAATTTGAATTAATTTTTTTTTTCTTGTGAGCTGATCCAAATATGAATTTTGCTGCTCTAAAACGAAGATTTTGCTGCTCCAAAAATCGCTACAAATCTTATTTGAGCTCTTGCACCCCTGAGTAGATCCCTTTAATGAACCACAGTGTAAGTAATCAGTAGTCTTTCTTGAATGGTTAGTAATTGGGCTGGCTCACTATTTCCTTATCTCAGCATCATTCCACATTACAGCAATGTGGTGGGTTCGACTTCCACTCCCAATTTTCTCAAATGTGTACCAGCTATGGCCCAGCCTGGTGCTTGGCTTACCAGGGCTCATGGCTTAGGAAAGGAGGAAAAAGGAACTGCATATGGGCTTCTGCTGCACGAAGCAGACTTAGGGTTGTCTAATGGTGGAACAAATTGTGAATTTTGGTTCATGACCCTTTTCTTGGAGTGAACTAGAATACCTTTCCCAAGCATCTTATCCCAGAAGAGCCGAGAATCAGGTCAGGAGCAATCTTGTACCCACCAGCACCAAGATCGAAACTGGTACCTCCTGAATGCGAGGCAGATTCTGTCACAAGGCCATCATGTCTTGGTGGGGTAGTAGCCTTTGCTCGGGTTCTCGCTCAAATGGTGTTCAACGTGGCCTTGGAAGATCTAAAAAAAGCTTAATGATCATTCATGAATTCAGAAAGGCCGTGGTCAAAGGTGCGCTGGTGTATGCAGTACATTTTCGTCTTTTTTTTTTTTTTTTTACCGAGCGCTTAGGGTGGTTTGGTTTGTGGGGTTTAACGTCCCAAAGCAACTCAGGCTATGAGAGACGCCGTAGTGGAGGACTCCGGAAATTTCGACCACCTGGGGTTCTTTAACGTGCACTGACAACGCACAGCACACGGGCGCCTTGCTTTTCGCCTCCATCGAAAAGCTGCCGCCGAGGCCGGGATTCGATCCCGCGTCCTTGGGAACAGTAGTCGAGCGCCGTAACCACTGCGCCACCCCGGCGGGGGTCGCTTAGGGTGGATTCACACACCAGATCCGTGATGAATATGGTTAAATGATAATAAGTTTGGTCTTGAAAGAACTGACCAAGCTAGAAAAAATTTCACTGCAAGAAGACATCAATGCTCAGCGTACTCAAAATGTTCTTAAAAAAAAAATTATATACACTGGGACGAGCTGTCTGAAAATTTTCAGGAACCTTATAGCTGTGCTTTTTATTTCTAAAACTTAGCCTTTGTCAAATATGCATGTAGAACAATGTTTCTTTAACACTGATAGTCTTTACTGAACACACACACACACACACACACACACACACACACACACACACACACACACACACACACACACACACACACACACACACACACACACACACACACACACACACACACACACACACACACACACACACACACACACAAGAAACTAGATCAGTGATATTGTGTTTAGCTCTACACAAATTTAGTTAAGTGGCAACAAATTTCATGGATATATATTTTATAGACAAACAATGATATGAAAACTAAAAGAACAGTGGGCAAGTAGATTATGTACTGACCAAAAATATTTTGTCATTTTTGTTTTCTTGGGGTATTGTACTAAACTTAAATCTAACATATTGGACCAGCCAAAGACACGGGAACACAAGAAAAAGAAATATAAGGAACAATATCTGCTGTGCATTCAGAAGGTACCAGGTTCGATTCCAGGTTCCGCCTGGTACCGAACAGTTTTCCAACTGGTACAGGATTTCCCCTGACCTGATGCTTGGCTCTTTTGGGGTGAAATGCTTTGGAAATGGGTCTTAGACCAAACAGTGTTGTCCCATGTACTTCTTTGTATTGAGTTCCCATGTCCTTGGCTTCCCATGTCCATGTCCAGCAAGTTAGGTTTGCACCAACTGGTCTGCATGGCCACTATGTAAAAAAATATATACCAGGAAGCACTACAGATATGTTGCAATAATACTAGCTGTGCCCCCCCCCCAACAGAGTAGGAACCTGGATCCACCTCTGCTACCGTGGTAAATATGCTCTCAATCACCTCATTCGATTTTCTCCCTGTCCATTGCCCGGACAGACTGTTTCCATATTAATGGGACATAAATACATGCTTTAGTGAAGGCCTCCAGAAATTTCTACAACCTTGTCTTTAAATGTGTGCCAACATCGCACAGTTCACGGCATTGCTTTTTGCCTCCATTGTAAAGGGACTGCCGCAACCAGGATTTCATTCTGTGTCCTTGGGTTTAACAATTGAGCACCCCAATCCTGTGCCACCGCAGTGGCTATTACCTATGTGGAGACGAAATCAAGATGATGGACAAAAGATGGAAATCGCCTCCAAGGGATTCCTGTTTCAGCACACGCATCAGGCAGGGAAGGGCCTGGAAATCAGAACAATGCAATAAATGCCGGCTCCTGGGAAAGGTAAGACATGAATGATCCCGCTGCAACACAGAAGGAAAGTATAATGCTAGTAGTTGTCACATGGCACTTATATGGAAACATTTAATGTTCTATCAGTAAAAGCAGTGCATTTGCTGCTTGCAAGATAACATATAGGAAAGCGTGAATATGATTTGGCAGTGTAAACCGAAGAAGCACGGAGATGAAGAAATGATAAAACAAACTTGGCATTTCCATGCGCGTTCCTTTCTTCCTTGGCTTGTTCGCACAGCCAAACCACACTGCAGTGGTGTGCCAGCTAGCCCATCAAAACATGCTACTGGAAAGCTCTTCGAGCAATTATACAATTCTATTTCCTACCATGACAGGCCTACGTGGGCACTCCATGTGGAACAGACTGGCTCAGCCTAGTCCCACCTTAAGCACCTGAATGCCCTCTCACTGTATTTGACAGCTACTGGAAAATATGCACCAGCATTTATTTTCGTAATGCGCTACAGCTGAAAGAAGCAATTTCACCCGCTCTAGTCAGGAATACAAAAAGGATCTATATAATGGCCACAGAAATAGCACTGTCACTGAGTAGATTTGCTGGTGAATATTGAAAAACTTATTTTACCTTGCCCATGAACAGCAATTACCTTGTATGGTACACAAGACAATATAGTCATAACTAGAAACAGAATTTGAATTCACCTAGAGTTGATGCAAAAATGTCAACATTAACATCATCACGGTTAGCTAAAATGTTATACAAATGTAGTCGTATGGCCGGGTTAGTCCTTTCTAGTGGTTAGAACAATCCGGCAGATATATAATACTGGCACCCCTCCCCCTTTCCTACTGCTTTGGCTGCGACGGTGCTGACCGAAATGCATGCCCAGTGCCCCAGCTTCATAAATAAGGTAACTTCTATTTCATATAGTAGCGCTCTTGTGGAGCAACCTGTTTTTGCCAGCACACATTTTGTACCCACCTTTCATGAGGCACAAGGCATTCATGGTGCAGGAGAGCCCATGAGCAGAAGCTGCGACGTAGCCAAGATCCCAAAATCGCTGTGCAGCAAGATTATTTCGGCATACACTGAAACAAAAAATATAAATGGTTGCTTTTGCTAAGACAGGGCTATTCGGGAGCAAAACGGAGGCGCACTCGAAAATGAGCCGCCGGTGACCGATCGAAGCATGGATATTGAAGGGACTGCTTCCTGGCGCACGGAAAAGAGCTGCGCAGATCCTCTACGAAGCCACCGACTCACAGCAAGATCACCGCATCGATGCAGAAAAACTTTCCAGACAAGCTGTAACGTGAGGAGAGCGGCGCCATGAGCTCTCCTAAATTGGCGAGGAAAGTACGGAGTGCCGCCATAAGTGTTTTGCGCTGCGTTTTCGCTGTACTTACGAAAGTCTGGAGAAACTTGCAAGGATGGGTGCCACCCAGTCTATTTTGCAGAATACATTCCAGTCCGGTCAATCTGAAACAACGCGGCGCAAACAAGCCTCCCGCTTGCTTGTGCCACTGCGCGCCAAAATTGAAAAGGAAAAGAAAAAAAAAGCACTTGGAGGCGGCGATAAAAAAAAAGCGTCTGTGTCCGAGAGTACACACAAACAAAAAACAAAAATAGGCAATTTATTACGTCACATCCGCCAGAATACAAACAGTTCCTCCTCGCGTACCTTCTTTCATCTCGCGCATGCGCAGCTTACCAAGATCGCGCGGTGGCGACCGGCAGGTAGGTTCTAGTGCCTAGAATATAGGGGGTATTCACTGACGCGCTGCGCGCTGTGCATTGTGGGTAATTGAGGCGCAGTCGGCCATTTTTGTGTCCACGGAACGAACAGGGCGAACGTACGTATCAAGTGCTGTCGTGCGGTTCTACAAGCAGTGGCAGCTATATGTTATTTATTGAGCTATCGTAGACTGTAATAGACTCGTGCACAGTGTAAACAACGGAAGCTGAAGAGCTGCGCGAAAGACCTCGGCATTTTAAGGTTCCGGAAGTACACACGAACAACTCCACCCGAACTAGACACTTCCCCGAGATGCGATGCCACGTATGGCTGGCACGGCTCAACCGCACAAGTATCATGGAATATGAGAAATGTATGTCAAAATGGGCTGGACTGGAATCTTCCGGATGTGCCTTAGCAGCCAGCTCTTGTCACTATCCGTGCACGACTGTCCTTCACGCACTCGGAAGACACATTCCCGGTAAAAAATCAGCGCGGTATCGCTTCCAGTCATGCGAATGCATGCAGCGCGCCGCGAACACCTCCTCGTCGTGTTTTGTTGCAATAAAATCCTTCAAAGAGGACTCGATAAACTTTGTGTTGCCGTACTTGCCTCATTCGATCAGAAGTCGGATGTTCGCATCGTCTGTGTCGGCTGCTAATCAAAGCAGACCGCATGCAGATTCGGCGAAGGAACGTAGGCGGGCAGAGTTGTTTTGCAGAAGGTTTGAAGAACTTTATAAGCAAATTTATCTCTAATAAAAAATCAAGTTTAGCTTGGCCAAAACTGCGCTTTATTTCAAGAGTTTTGTTGCAAAAAGTTATTTCGAGCCCGCAAGGCAACGAGGTGGCGCTACCGGTGTCATCGCTGTGGCGTGTGGCAGCGGTTTCTTTTGCTTCCTTACCGCCATAGACGATGCAAACATCCGACTTCTTCTGATCGATTGAGGCAAGTACACCAAACAAGTTTTGTATAAAAGATACTGGCTACTAAACGCCATTTATGTGCAGAATATCAGCTACAAAAACTCAGCGGTTTAGTTGGTATAAACGTTGGACGGCACGCACGTAATTGCACAAAGAGCGAGTTCGTCTGCTTCAACCGCGGCTCTTAACCCAGCCGCTTGTAACGTAGTTGCGTTCTTCGAGTGGTCAGTAGGCTTGCGGTTGGTTTTTTGCGATGAAGCTCGTCTGTAGGACAAGGAATTCATGAATGTCGCACATATTTATGCGTGGGCACAGGCCGACGCTTACCGTGCTGTTACGCATATCGACTGCACACGGGTTGGTACCAAAGTTTTGTTTCGTACAGGTCTCTTTCCGCATCGCGCCCACTTTGCAGATAAATCGAACTGTCACTCATGATACCGATTGAGTTTTCATAACAATGGTGCTGGCATGAGGCAGAGTGACAGAGCAAACGGACGCGCACGAACCTAACCGCCGCCCCGTACTAGTACTAGTCAAAACAGGACGCAAAGATGGCGTCGGCTGCATACTGACGTCAGCTGTGACGTCATGTGAATACCCCCTATACTCGCTCCGCGTTCACGGCCTCGGCAGCATAGGCGCCATATAGGTCCGGATAGCGCGCTGCGCTTTTCACTGCGAAACCTGTCTCTTGACGGTTTAAGCGCACTTTGTGTCTAAAAACAGTCTTGGTGGAAGACATTCATATCGTCCTAGTACTGTGCGGAGCGTTTAACAAATACTGTCTGGTCCATGTCTGCTATATATCTGTTTTATTTATTCGGCTGAACCGGATAAGGTCTTAAGCAGAACACATATTGACTTCCTGATATCCAGCGAGAGAAGAAATTTGAGAAAACCACCTAAAGTTGACTCGTTGGTTGCAATATAGTTTGGTAATCTTTCATTAAACGATCGAGTCCGGGCCGGATTCAATATATTGCTATGAAATATTCCGATGACGATTTTATTTGATCTAGAGCCACTCGATTGCGATCCACGCATCGCGATTGCGGATGTAAGGTATCGTATGCATCTTCCTTCTGAGTGAGCGCTCAGTCAGCCCAGGTGGTTGTCCCGAATTATGGGAACTATATTCTCAATCGCGATCTAACCCGGAACGGATCGACGACGACTGTTATTGTCCGTGTGACACAGGTATCAGAAAATACCCTTAATATTTTACACTGTTCATTAATCCAACTTTGAATTTTATTTACTCTTCGGTCTTTTCTTATGGTCCATGGTATATCGCGATGCCGCAGTCAAGTGCTATGCTTTCGGATAGGTTACGTCGACGTTTCTGCAATTCAGTCATGCTTATTGCTAAGGTGATATATATCAGGTTAGTGACGTTTTATAGCGTCACATATATGCTACAGAAAAGAAGGGCGATCTTGCTTTTTCGTAACATATATTGCACGCGCGCATGTTTTCAAAGATCGCATGCGACAATAAACACAAGCAGTCTGAATCTGACTTCAGTTTTTGTTCTTACTCTTTATTCATTTAATTGTTTTATTAGGAAGTCACTTAATTGTTGCTTCATACATAAATGATTATTATGCGGTGTGCTTTCTTTTGTAACAGAAGGAAAGGCAAGAAACAAAAGTGGTGATTGTATCACTGATTCTTTTTTTTTTTTACAAAGTCTACAATATAGTAAAATTTGAGCAAAAAGGCGCAGCAACAATAAACAAGTAAAAATATAGAAATGCACCGCTAAAGGTTTTGGAGAAAGGCCGCACATTGACACCGCAATAATTTTAAAGTAGTCTGATACCAATTTTTGGTGGTATTTTTTTTTTTTTTTCACTTGCTAATGATGCGCTAGATATTCCTGTATAATTCTCCACATGGTTTCTCGCTTACCACCGCTAAGTAATTTATAATTAATTTTACTTTCTTCACCAGTTTCGGCTTCGCGGTGTCAGCAGCCGAGCGGTTGTTGTACGGTCACAATTGTCTAGGTCACGCGCGGGATTAAAAAAAAAAAAAAAAAAAAAAAGCTTTAACCACAGATTCACTTATTAGCTCCTCATTTTGCGCTTTCAATAGAGCCACTTGTTCTGCGCTCCATGCCAGTTTTCTCTTAGCTCTTCTCAGAGCGCGAGAAATGTTGCAGCATTTATTTGGCTAGTTGCATGCTTTTTCCTTCTTCCTGCGCATCTTGTGTTAAGCCTCCGCTGGTATTTGCATTAAGCACAGCAAACCTCTTCAGAGTTGACGGTCAAGCGACACTTTTTCTGCAAAATATATTCCCATGAATGATATGTGCTTCCTGAATCAGCTGGTTGCAGGCCACATTCGGAACAAAGACCCTCCAGTGCACTCTACCTATATAGCTCTATCTTCAGCTTTAGATATTGTTGTATTGTACACGCTTGTTTTTTTCTTTTCCGAGAATATACACTGTAGTGTCCACAGAACTGCGTTCAGGCTTCCAAAAGTTATCACTTTTTCTATGCACAAAGTGACAAAGTTTTTTTTTTTTTTTTTTTTTTTTTTTTTTTTTTTTTTTTTTTAGGCTCGATAACGCGCGTAGGCTACAGATCCAGCAGGTGCTTCGGTTAATTTGGTCCAAGTTGCAGGTATGTAAATTGAGTCAAACGGATCCCGAGGCTCAAAGCTGCACGTCTGCTGCTGCGGGCATGAGTTCTCGCTCGGCTCTTCTGCTGCCAGCTCCTTGGAAGCATTGTCAAACATCCTTGACGGTGCGTGCATGGCTGTCGTCTGCACCACTGGCATTACGGCACTGCGTTTTTGTCGTTTAGCGGCCGGTTGGTCACAGAGGTTCCTCAACTTTCTTTTCGATGTCTTCTTAGGCAGAAGATGGTTCGGATAATGGTCGAATAGCGTTGGCACGGTTTCGGGCTTAATTTGTGGTCTATCTCTAGCGAGCTCGTTGACGATGCCGTTTACTGTCATTTTGAACGTTCTCTCGATGTAGCTCTCCTCAAAATATTTTTCGCAGACAACACACGTTGAAGTCAACTTGCGGTCCTGTCTTTTAATCAGCCGCTTCCACTACGCAAGCTGCGCAGGGTCCGATGGCACACCGAACATAGAAACCTAGTCCTGATTCGAGCGGTAGCCACTCCGACAGAGCGACAAGAAACATGTCTTTTCCCTGCCCTGATGCTTATTTTTAGCATCATTAGTCGTTGCAAATTTAATTATCTCATATGAATGCAAGAAACAACGACTAAAACAAAAGAACAGCGTAGACGCGTCCAAAGCGCTCGAACCCACTGATGGCTCGGCCAGCGCAGCTGCGGCAAATCAAGGGCGCGCCGGCGGCGTCGACGGGTCGACGGCACCTTTACGATGAGCAGCGCCCCTGGCGGCCAAAGTTGGAAGGCATCGCCGGCGCTAGAGCACTATACCGGCGCGGACACCTCCTCCCATTGAGAGAGCCCTCCGCACGGCACACTAGCCAGCGATGCGCAAAACGCCGACAGCGCCACCTGTCGCCAAAGCCGCAAAGCGTAGGCGGGCTCGGTCGGGCGCTGTTCATGTCAGCGTCTATGCGCGCGTGTCGTGTTTTCGTCTTTGGTCCCGGTTTAACAGATATAACGCCGCTGTCAAACTTTAGCAATGTCCGGGAAGAATTGCTGCGTAGTTGGTTTTTCGAACACACATAAAACCTTGCCAGGAACACGTTTGTATAAGTTTCCAGTGATGCTTCACGAGAAGGACGGGGGACGTGAATCGCAGCTGTTCGAAGCAGAAAGCAAGCAATCGCACCGAATGACATTTTTTCAGGTTAATGTCATTTTTTCGACGCGCTGCTACACGACCAAAACTGATGCCATTTCCAAATTATGGTAACTGTGATTAATATGCAAATATTGGAGTGCCTTCAATATGTTGCGAAGATGACGGCGCTGTAAACGAAAGCAGCCTTTAAATTGACAGTCATGTCTTGCATACCTTGTAACCAACCTCTTGATTAGGACTATCAATTACGAATTAGCGGCTGTGTCGGCGGCGTTTGTTTACGAAAGGGTACGGAAGATACGCACGTCTGCGCTCGACTGTGAAACGCGTACGAGTTTCAACAACGTACACTTTCCGCAGTAAAGCAAGTGTCAAGAGCAACACGTAAAATAGTCAGTATCTAGAGTACTGTCCGACGGCACTTTTATAGAACCTTCGAGTATCGCCCTGCGGCGCAGCATACTACAGCCCCGTTGACTCCCGTACGTTTTCGCCAGATCGTTCGCTTGGCGTATTGGCCCGTCGAAAAATGCTCGAACTTAGCCTCATCAAGAAAGCATACGGAATTCATAACGCTTGCCACATCGAATGCCGCGTGATTACCGCAACGACGCTGCCCGCGAAGGCGGCCGACGACGGCGTTCTGGCAGTGTGCTAGGTCATAGTCGTTGTTAAAAGCCGTAGCTGGAAGTGCTTTAGAAATAGTAAATTTCCTATTCATAAAACTGCCTTACTATCAGTTCAATTGTCTCACAAATTGTGTTACAGTAAGCTGAAGGTGTAACTTTGGCGACGCCTTAGCAGCGGAGCTAGAGAACGAAATCGGATGAGCTGCGTCACACCAGCAGCAGCCGCTAAAAGCAGAAATTTGCTTGTATTGCTGTTAACACTTCTAAAATCTCGTTACATAACGACGATCTTCAGTAAAGATATTTTTTTTTTTTTAGATTTCTTCCTCAAATTAAGCGCGTATTATTTAAGATGAACAGAGCATGCTTTTCTGAAGGTGGCGCCAGAAATCCGCCGTGTCGGCGACTCGGCGCCTACAGACCGCGGTAGCTAAAGCCCCTAGAGGATAGAGGGGCTTTAGCGGTAGCAGGAGCTAGCGACCTGCTCCGCCTGCGCTGAGTGCAGTGGCTACGGGTTGGCTGGCAGCGATGGGTGCCGTTTTTTTTTTTTTTTTTTTTTTTGTTACGATGCTATTTAGCATAGTTCACATAGATGACTAGCTGCAAAATGATAGGAGCTAGCATTTAATGCCGGTGGCACTTTTGTAATTTATTTTGGGTGTATCTTTTCACCGAGTCTCTGGTGTCGACATAGCACATTTCCTTGTTGATCGCATTCGGATGAGTACCTCAAACTCACTCGATAACTAATGTCGTTGTCACCAAATTTCATTATATTTTCTCATGTAGCAGCAAACATATCATTTTGAACGAGCGTCATTCGATGGAAAAGGCATTAAATTCGCCGTGTGGCAGGCCTGAGTGATAACTATGTTTTCAGTGTTTTTTGCTTGTCATTGCACCTTCCGTGAAACTTGGTCGCCTCCTCTAGCTGGGAAGATACAATACGCATTAAATTTGTGAAACACTTAGCCAGACGCTCTTTAGCGGCATTGACATCGCGCAGAACACGGTTGCATTTTGTGTTTCGCCTCCACCTAAACGCGGGGGGCGCGGTCGACTTCGGTCGCGATAACTCGATCCTGCTCAGTAGCCTGAGCCACTGTAGCGGGTTATTGGAGAGATATTTGCCAATATGGGTTTTGAAATTGGTCATGCAATGACTTTGATGACCAGAGTCAGTATTAATTGGCATGATTACGAAAACATATCATGTCGCTGCACTTGCTATTCAGATTGAACTCTTGCTACAGGAACCCAATATGCGCTATTTTCTGATGCTGAGAATGCTGGTTTGCAAGCTCACTGGCTTTTCCTGCGGTCGCACCGGTACGAAACCGCTCGCAGTTTCGACGACGCTGCCTAGTTTACTGTAGCAATATATTGCATGTAAACGAAGCAAGAGTGTGCCATTAAGCAAATAAAGAACATTGGTTCATAGGTCAAGGACTGAACTAATTAGCGTGGCGCTGTGATGAAAGCGGGGCACTCAAAATTACCTCCACTTCGTACGCAATCTTAATTGTTGGCGCTCGTATGCAACATACATTTGATGCATATGGAGGCGACGTAGTTCCAGACGGCCGTGATATCGAACACATGTCCACTATTATCAAGTGCGATCCCTTTGCGCACACTGTCACCGCGGAAGTGCCCGCGAGACGCGCACAAGCGGCAGATCGCACGCGCGCACCACGGCCACGCTTGCCGCATGAGGCCCGCCTCGGGTTCCGACGGCCGCCGCTACGCGGCTTTCAGTGGCGCCCCTATAGGCGCTGCGCATGGCGTTATATTATATATACGAGTCACTGCCTTTGGATCATCCTGTACAGCGCAAGTAGCGCAACACATGGGATGCGAAAAACTCGTCTCCGATCGAGTGCGTAGTTGAATGGAATCTCGCTGTCATTTTTATCGTTGTCCTCGACTTCGACACCACTATTTAGTAGCAGTGGTAAACTTTAAACACCTTGAAATACCAGTATGAAAAGGCCGCTTGGAGCCTGTGATTTGTACGAAATTGCCTCTCTATCCTGGATTTCAAGAGGTCGGTTAGTGTATCCGCAGGGCAATTGTTTTGCCATTTTCGTTGCATTTATCGGATGTACTTACAAACGCGGAATTCGGTGTCCAATTGATGCAGGCAGCTTGGCAGAGCTATTATGAGGCTCCGGTGCGGTAGCCAGCCCGGGAGCAACAAACACAAACACAAGAGAAGAGACACAGAAGAGAGTTTGTGTTTGCTGCGCCACATTTCTGAATACTATGCAGCACCAACTAGCCCCTCAAGCGGTTATTTTGGGAAGGCCAGCTACTCATCACAGCTCTCAAGCGACCCGCTGCCGGCCTACTGGGCTAGTCATGCAACCGTGGAACCCAGGTATATTTTCATGTAAACTTCTTAGCAGTGCCGGGAGGTACAACGCCCGTGCAAAGAAAGAATGCTCCACATCTCCCGACGCAGTCCTGCCTCTAGTTTTGCTCCTAAAGTTGAAGGCTCTAAGCGCAAGCTGTGAAATTCCTGGTATTTTTGCACAGTATTTATCTTCCAGCTGCCCTAGCTCTAGGCAGTTCTTGTGTCAAATTCCTGTAATCTTTTTTTTTTCTTTTTCAGAAGAAATCCCACGGAATCCTATTCGATCGATTTTATTTATACTTGCCCTGCTGTGCTCATCATTGTAGACAAGCATGTAGAATAGTGTCAAACAATAAATAAGCAGTGCTTCGTTTGTGATTCCATCTTTGTCCAGTCATTGCCCTTGCGACTAGTTGCAACATGCACCAAAAACAAAGTTTGCCAAGTAATTATTTCCTCTGCCTTAGGGAAAACAGGCCAGCTGTGAAAGCTGCAAAGATATGGACTGATATCACTTCATATTGTTTCACACAGTCATGCTAAGGATGTGTTGCATTTTCAAAGATTTAAGCAGTCAGCCTGCCAGCGCAAGACGGGAACATTTATTGCGGACTGCATATTGGTTGTGTAGTGTCAAAATACACACATGCATCTCGATTTCAGGACATTCAATACCCTCGGGTGGTCACAAAATACTCCATGTCACGATAGCCAAGTGCAGCTATGGGATAAAAAAGGTATATGGACGTAAATCATTGGAAGAGTAACAAAACTGTAGTGAACTACACGAGGATATACGAAGACAAGGATGAAGTAGGCGAGAATACCACGAAGACGAGGATAAAGACGACAAAGTGCCGCTGCGCTGCTCGAGCTCGCTTGTGGAAGGCCTAGACTGGCTGTGCTCTTGTGTGGTTCTTTGTGCAACTTGGAGAGGGCTATTATCCCTGTTAAAGGACAGAAACACCCCCTTTCACTTGGTGGAGGTCCGGATTTCCTGCCGTCCTGGAGCTTCGAAGCCGCACACTCCCGACACAAGCAATGACCGACGCTACCACCCCCAGTCCAACCGGCCCCTCATCCGCCGTCTTTTGCGCTGGAGCTTTGCGCCAGCGTGATCCTCCTATCTTCAGCGGAACCGGCGACCATGACGTGGAAGATTGGCTGTCATCATATGAGCGGGTCAGTACGCACAACAAATGGGACGACGGTCTCAAATTAAATAACGTGATATTCTACCTGACGGACGTTGCCAACCTGTGGTTCCGCAACCACGAGGCCGATATCTCCTCGTGGTCTGCTTTCAAGACTACTTTTTCCGATATCTTCGGTAGGCCTGCAGTGCGCAAGCTGCGCGCTGAGCAACGCTTGCGCCGCCGTGCACAGCTACCCGGCGAAAATTTTACGAGTTATATTGAAGATGTTGTAGATCTGTGCAAGCGCGTGGACGCTTCAATGACAGAACAGGCCAAGATTAGTCATATTTTACAAGGAATCGACGATGACGCGTGCCAGATGCTTCTGGCCAGAAACCCAGCAACAGTGGTCGACGTCATCAATGCATGCCAAAATTTTGAGGAATTACGCAAGCGCCGTCAAATCACTCGTTCTTCGCTCTCACACCAGGAGCCTCTTGCAGCTTTAACAGCTGACGCAGAACAGTCCCCCTTGCTGCAACAAATCAAGCAGTTCATTCGAGAAGAAGTTGCCCGTCAACTGTCCCTCGTTCCTCATCGTCCTGACGCTTCCTCTTCTTTGGCGCCAAAGTTGCAGCAAGTCATCCGCGAACAAGTCGCAGAAGCACTTCCTACGCTTCCTGAAGCTCCTGCCGTCGCTCCTTTGACATACGTCGGAGCACCACTACAATATAGCCAACCGTCTGTCCCAGCCCCTTTGACCTACGCGGCAGTGGCTGCGCGGCCTCCGCCTGAGCCGTTACCACCCGTGCAGCCTGTCCTACGCCATGCACCGCTTCGTCAAACGGCTCCGCTTCATCCTGCAACTCCGCGCTATTACAACCCGTGGCGTACTTCTGACAATCGCCCAATTTGTTACTACTGTGGTTGCCCTGGACACGTGGCCCGTCGGTGCCGTCGCCGCATGGCTGCGCGTCCCGAGTCTGCGTCTTCGGAGTACTCCCCACCGCTGCTTCGTTCCACTCCGTCTTCTCCTGCATACGCCGCCGAACAGCGTTCGTACACGACCAATCGTTCTCCTTCTCCCCGTCGCAGGTCACTGTCACCAATGCGCCGGCGACCACCCCCTGCTGATGAGGGAAACTAAGCTCCGCGGTTCCTGAGGCAAGAACTGCGTACTCTGCGAAAAGCTCAAGGCCTCATATTTCTCCCACGAACGTTATAATGATTTCTATCGATGGTCTGTCCGTATATGCGCTGGTCGATACGGGTGCTGCAGTGTCAGTGATTCATGAGCAACTCTGCCGACGATTACGAAAAGTTACGACGTCATTTAACGGTTTGTCACTCCGCACTGCCAGTGAAGAGAGAATTGCACCTTTAGCAGCATGTACAGCGCGTGTCGTCATTGAAGGTATTTTGTACAGTGTCGAGTTCGTCGTTTTGTCATCTTGTTCCCACGACGTGATCCTCGGATGGGACTTCTTGTCTAAACATAACGCCGTGATCGATTGCGCCCGAGCTGAAGTAGAATTTTCTGCACTGTGCGACGCACTGCCCGACGACAACCGTTCAGTGTGTCCTCAAAAGCTCACCATCGCTGAAGATGTCGACGTAGCACCAGAGGCTTGCGCCCTTGTGCCTCTTTTGTGTCCTGCTGTGTCAGACGTTAGTGTTTTATTTACGCCGTCTGCATCCTTCATCCACCGCAAGCACCTGCCGCTGCCATCTGCTGTTCTCGATGTTCACGGTGGCTTCACGAAGCTACTCATCTACAATCCGTCTCCGCACCCGATTACTCTGCTACGTGGGGAATCTCCGGGTTCTATTCAACCAGCCCACCTTCTCTCTGACCTGGACGCCTCCGAGACCTACCGCAGCAACTACATTGATGCTCTGCAGTCCGATCCGACGCCTGATTCGTTGCCAGACGACTTCTTCCGAACCGCCATCGATGACGCTCTTCCTTCCACCTACCGGACTCAGCTTGTGGCCCTTTTACAGACATTTCGCTTCGCCTTCGACGCCGCCCACACACCTCTCGGCCGTACTTCCACAGTCGCGCATCACATTCAGACCGGCTCTCACTCGCCTTTTCGACAGCGCCCCTATCGTGTGTCAGCGGCAGAGCGTCGCGTGATCAATGAGCAAGTTGAGGACATGCTACAACGTGGTGTAATCCGTCCATCACAAAGCCCCTGGTCTTCACCAGTGGTGCTAGTGAAAAAGAAAGATGGCTCGTTTCGCTTTTGTATCGACTACCGGCGCCTCAACAAGATTACCCACAAGGACAACTACCCCCTTCCGCGTATAGACGACGCTCTTGATTGCCTGCAAGGTGCCGAGTACTTTTCATCTCTTGATTTACGTTCAGGTTACTGGCAAGTACCAATGGCCGCCTGTGACAGAGAGAAGACCGCATTTGTGACGCCGGATGGCCTCTATGAATTTAATGTGATGCCCTTCGGTCTGTGCAATGCGCCCGCCACATTCGAAAGGATGATGGATAACATCTTGCGGAAGTTCAAGTGGCACATCTGCCTCTGCTACTTGGACGACATTGTTGTCTTTTCCACCGACTTCGCTACGCACCTAGAGCGCTTGCGGCAAGTTTTGGTTTGCCTTACAGACGCCGGCCTGCAACTGAATCTCAAGAAGTGCCACTTCGGTGCCAGGGAGTTGACTATTTTGGGGCACATCGTCTCTAAGGAAGGTGTTCGCCCTGATCCGGCCAAGCTGCGCGCAGTGGCGGAGTTTCCTAAGCCGGTTTCGCTCAAGCAACTTCGAAGCTTCATAGGTCTATGCTCCTATTTTCGGCGCTTCGTGCAGAATTTTGCTTCAATAATTGCACCCCTGACGAAACTACTCGGAGGAAACAATGACTTAACTGCGTGGTCGGTCGAGTGCGACGAAGCGTTCAACGCATTGCGCCGTCTTTTGACTTCGCCACCAATCCTTCGCCACTACGACCCGACAGCACCCACCGAGGTCCATACTGATGCGAGTGGCGTTGGCCTCGGAGCTGTCTTGGCACAGCGGAAAAACGGTTTTCACGAATACGTCGTCGCGTACGCGAGTCGTGTCCTCTCTAAAGCCGAATGCAACTACTCAGTTACGGAAAAGGAGTGTTTGGCAATTGTGTGGGCATTGACGAAATTCCGACCCTACCTTTATGGTCGCCAGTTTGACGTCGTCACGGACCACCACGCGTTATGTTGGCTGTCCTCTCTTAAAGACCCGTCCGGCCGCCTCGCACGATGGGCTCTCCGCCTACAGGAATTTGACATCCGCGTTATATATCGCTCTGGCCGTAAACACATGGACGCCGACGCACTGTCTCGTTCTCCCCTCTCCAACGAACCTGCTTGCTCTACGGCGGCTGATCCCGTCCTCTCCTCTCTAACCATCGCTGACATGCCTGCGGAGCAGCGCAAAGACCCGTGGCTCGCCTCTCTTATCGACGTCGTGTCCACTTCTAACGCTGCTGCACCTTCTCGGGCTTTACGCCGTCAAGCACCACACTTTGCCCTACGAGATGGTCTTCTCTACCGCCGCAATTATATGACTGATGGTCGACGATGGCTTCTCGTCATTCCTCGCCATTTACGACATGAAATTTGCGCCTCTTTCCATGCCGACCCTCAGTGTGCCCATCCCGGTGTCGTCAAGACGTTTCAAAGAATCTCTCAACGCTACTATTGGCGCGGCATGTACGGTTATATTCGCAAATACGTCCGCTCCTGCATCGCCTGTCAGCGCCGGAAGTCATCCACACCTCGTGCTTCTGGCCCCTTACAACCACTTCCATGCCCGGCCCGCCCTTTTGACCGCATTGGCGTTGACCTTTACGGGCCACTTCCCTGCACGGTTTCTGGGAACCGGTGGATTATCGTCGGCATCGACCACCTCACCCGGTATGCCGAGACCGCCGCTTTACCCGCCGCTACTGCCCGTGAAGTTGCCCTGTTCTTACTCCATCATTTTGTTCTTCGCCACGGCGCACCGCGAGAGCTGCTAAGTGACCGAGGACGCGTCTTCCTATCCAACGTCGTTGAAGCTCTACTGGCCGAATGTCGCGTCATACATCGGACCACAACGGCCTACCACCCTCAAACTAACGGGCTGACTGAGCGCTTCAATCGTACTCTCGGCAATATGCTGACGATGTACGTTGCCGCCGATCAGACGAACTGGGACGCTGTTCTTCCTCTCGTGACATACGCTTACAACACCGCCACGCAGTCAACTACTGGATTTAGCCCTTTTTTCCTCCTTTATGGGCGTGAGGCGTCGTCCACGATGGACACTATTTTACCATATCGTCCTGACTCCTCCGAGTGTACTCTCCTTTCAGACGTTGCCAAACATGCGGAGGAATGTCGCCAGTTGGCCCGGTGTTTTACATCGGAATCTCAAGGCCGCCAAAAGCATCACCACGACAAAGATGAGAAGCCACACGTTTTTCCTGCAGGATCCCTCGTTTGGCTTTGGGTTCCCGGCACCCCACCGGGACTGTCATCAAAATTTCGAACCGAGTATCACGGCCCCTACCGCATTATCCGTCAAACCTCGCCTGTGAATTACATCGTGGAGCCACTCACTACCTCTTCGGACATGCGTCATCGCGGCCGCGAAACTGTGCACGTGAGCCGCCTTAAAACGTACTACGATCCGCTCCTCTTGCCCTCACCATAGGTCGCCAGGATGGCTCCACCTCGCCCCGGGGGAAATTGTAGTGAACTACACGAGGATATACGAAGACAAGGATGAAGTAGGCGAGAATACCACGAAGACGAGGATAAAGACGACAAAGTGCCGCTGCGCTGCTCGAGCTCGCTTGTGGAAGGCCTAGACTGGCTGTGCTCTTGTGTGGTTCTTTGTGCAACTTGGAGAGGGCTATTATCCCTGTTAAAGGACAGAAACACCCCCTTTCAAAACTATAAATTTGCACTGTTAAAAATATTGAGCACTACACAGTGAAAGTAGTCTTGCTAGAACCATTGCTGTGACGGACATTTCAAACAGTGCTTGTTGCCTTTAGTGATGTGTTGAGCACAAGGTCTGCATGGAGATTTTAATCCTGTCAGTTGGACGAAGTTATGTCCTGTTTTTGTTGTATTGTCATGCATGCAGGCCAAGGTAATGCCATATGGTCCTTGGTTCCAACGCCGCAATTCTGAAAAAATGACTGCCAACACAGGTCCGATGTACACCGTCCCACTGCTGACCGTGTATATTCCCAAGTGATGTCCAAGTCTTGGGCAGACACTAATCGACGCAGCTCACAAAGCAACATTCCTGCCAAGGTGGTTGCCTACCATAAAAACCACATCCCATAGCTGCCATTCATGGCAGCCCAGAAGTAATGAAGTGCTGACGAAACACATTTGAGATGTTCAGCGAGTTTACACAAGAGGGAGTTGTTAATATGGTTAATTAGTCATCCAGTGAAATTTACACTGTATTTATTTTGTTAAACAAAGCTCCTTTTGTGAAGTAAAACAAGCTCCAAGTAGCCACGGGCACAAAGTAGGCAAATGGCAATACATATTAAAATACTTATTATGAATTGTGTTTTATTGTCGGATTCCTTTGAAGGGACACTAAGGAGGATGGAAAGCAGTTTTCCTGTATCGCTAAGATACAGTGTTCTAATCTTAAAGAGACCACACGAGTCGCTTTGGGACATTAAACCCCACAAACCATTAGAGAGACCACTTAAAATGAAAGCAGAGGTTTTAAAAGGATGGAAAGACCAAGAAACTGAACAAAGATGCTGCCATTACCGGCCAATTTTGCAAGTAAAATGCATGCTTCCACACAGAAGTTTTGGTTCAGATTACTGCAAGATATGTTGTGTCATGAGCCACTCTAATGTGGCAGTGAAACATCCTTTTCAGCAAGGTCATCATGAATTGACTCATGGGAAGGCTTCCAATTTAAATTTTCTCACCAATAAATACTACATGCCACAACTGTTGCCAGACAACACAGCCTTAATGAGAGAACTAATCAAATATTTACTGAGACCAATGACTCGATGGAGTTGTCCTCAGTGTCCCTTTAAAGGGTTGCACTGAAGCATTCAAGCAAAGTATGCACTGATGCATGTGAGAAAATATTCTGAGGTAACAAAATCTTTGCTCTAACAGAAGACTGGCAACTTCACCACAAAGAGGGAAAACAGCTGCCCAGGTACACCGGTACAGCTCATACAGCAATCGCAATAATTAGCAGACATGCATTGCAATTTACAGAATGTCAAAAAATGTGGTCGCTAGGTTAAATGTAATATTATTAAATGTGCATGCACATTTTGCAGATTGCCGAGATTTATTTGTTGCTTCAATTATTTATTTCATATATACGGCAACCACCTTCGGTCAACAAAAAAAAAAAGGGTGTGTAGGTGCCAGGAAAGGGGTCAGATTAGATGTGCTAGGTTTCTCTCCAGGAGGAGCAAGGAGAGAATCATGCTCCTGTAACCAGTTGACGGTGGATTCATCCAAATGTGAAGGTCCGATGTTCGACGACCCAAAAGTTACCGAAACGGGCATCTCTGCCAGCCGTCGACCAGAGCATATGCAAGAGAGGTGGTCATGTGTTGCCTAAGCACGGACATCTGCACGAGAGAAGGCAAAAAAAAAAAAAAAAAAAAGAGCGCATATTTTGGGTATCACATCAAAAATATGTGTAAGCCCACTCAGCAACCAAAAATGACGGACATTGTGCATGCATACAACGCATGAATATGTCAGCGCAACTGAACAGTGTTGGCCGTTCATGTCATGTCGTAATTATGGTGCAGTGAGGCTTGCTGATGAATTAAACAGGCTCTGGTCATCACAAACCTTTCAGCAGCACCTTCCCACAATCAATGTCCTGACCTTTCATTAAGACAGCTTTCTCCTCCTCGCATTGCTAGAATGCATCAGAACTTTCTTGCTCACAGCATATAAATACGATCAGTATGATAAAGCTCACCATGAATGTCGTTACAGTTTCTTCCCCTCCTCCCTTATCATCTGCCTGTACTGTATGCACAGCTTTCTTGACCTATCCACATCCAAATGAGAACAACTTAAGGGAATAGTGAGGGCAAAATGAACTTGGTCTATACCAATAAATTACTGTGTTCTAATAATGAAACACAGGCTTTTTCTATGGTAGAAGTTTTATAGATTACAAAAGTATGGAAACTAAAATACAGCTAAGCCACCAATGGCCACTTTTGTAAGGAAACCGCGGTGACGTTACTTAATGTTTACTCCGGCAGATCTCCAATGCACGACTACAGAGTCGTTCACTACTGAATGATGATAAGTGTGTTTTGCAGCATGAGCTGCATCTCGTAAGGATTAAGGGGGCTCTCCTGGAGAAATTTGTTATGCCTTCATGACATTTTCTGAATTGTGACCTTGTGGTCTGTGCATGCACAAGAGTAGGGTGCATGCGCAGAAATAAAAATTGCCTGCAAGCAAATTTCTGGTCTGAAGCCCTGAGGCACTAAAGCCACTCTCTTATCGTCGGAGTGCGACACCACACACCATGTGATGGGTGCATAATAAAAAGAATATAAATGGCACACGGCTACGAATGTGATTTGAACCCATGGCAAGCTACACAGGTCAGATTCTCTGGGTGCTGCATTAAACAACTAAGCTATAGCTTGTTTTTTTTTTTTTTTCTTTATTGCCTGTTTTGAGTTCACATCAATTCAAAAAAGATCCACTATAATGGTAAAACTCGCAACAACCAGACTTCGGCTGTCACGAAAGGTTTAAAATTTCTTGAGGACAGCCAGTTCATCGAGCACACTGATCCAGTCAGGTGGATCAGAAAGCACCCGGTACGTTTCCCTAAGGAGCAGCACACTCCTCGCGTACAGAACGCGTGTTGACATCTGCATGTTGCACTTGTATCTTTGTTTTCCACAGGCTGTGGAGGCCCAAGACCATGACTAAATCCAAAGGAATACCCTCACTCTCGACTGGAAGTAACCGTATGCCATACGGATCTAACGGAAGGTCTTTCTTTGGTGTTCTCTGGAGAACATCCCAGTGAAAGACTGGGTCCCAGCAATCCAGAAAGACGTGCTCGATTGTCTCTGGTTTTTTGCAAAGGAGACAGTCCAGGGAACGAATAAGCCTCTTTCATGTAACCAGGTTTTAACAGGTAATGTGTTCGAATGTAGCTTAAAGAACGTTTTAACTGAAGGCCTAACTGGCATCTTTTTCACACGCTTTAAGACATCCTGTCCGGGGCCTCCACGGTGTGGTGCACGGTAAATCGGCAACGGTATCGTCACATCCAGAAGATCTTTGTACAGCTTCTTCTTACACACTTTGCTCAAGTATTCCATTGAAAAACGCACATGCAACATTCTGAAAGACAAGACAACTTCGCGCATGTACCCTTTTAAAGCGCCACTCATATTCTCACCAGAACAGACAACGTATTCTGGAAGCATTTTACACAGTCGTACTTGCATGATCGTCCTCAAGATTTTGTCGTTTTGATCACGAAGGAAAAAAAAAATGCAAGACAACCTGTTGCAAAAAGAGATGCACAAGGCCCAACTTCACCTTGAAATTGCACGCATTATACAGCCACTTTCTCATGCTGTGCGTCACTGCATTCATCAACTTCGACTTGTGCACAGTTTAGTCACAAAGCAAGACCATGCAGACAGAAAACATTTCAACATGTGGTCACTGAAAAAAAAAAATCGTCTAATGCTCACTTCATATGCCCTAGGGAAACCCTCCAAGGTTAAGCAGACTTGCAATAAAATGTTATTACTCATTGCCATCCAACCGATGGCAGCCCTATTGCTACAAGAAAAGATATGCAGCTTTTTCAACCAAAGAGGTTTTGATAAAGCTCCATAGCTCTCCTTTGCAGCCTTATCGCTGTGCTTTGGTGGATGCTTATGAGTAATTACTCCCTTATTCCACTAGTCTTGTAGGTCAGAGGGGAAGGGGGTAGTTGGTAATGCTGGGGACTTCCATCGGCCGAGTCCGTAACTCTGTCTTCTTGGGCGGCCATGCTGTGCTACAGGCCACAACAATTTTTCAGACTGTTCTGCGCCATTTCTGTGAGAGCAAAGCTTACTGCCTTCTTGTCGTTGTTTTATTCGTGCTGCGAATGGGTTTTACTCGACAAGTAGTTTTTTTGGTCATGACACCACAGGTGCAAATCAAATGTTACATTTTGATTGTTTTCGGAGTAATAAATGCACCTCTTGCTGCTGAA
The DNA here is from genome assembly GCF_055883805.1 of Amblyomma maculatum. Taxonomy (NCBI): domain Eukaryota; kingdom Metazoa; phylum Arthropoda; class Arachnida; order Ixodida; family Ixodidae; genus Amblyomma; species Amblyomma maculatum. The sequence goes on along the minus strand of NC_139353.1, from coordinate 169,116,074 downwards.
AAATTATCAACCTACCTGGAAGAACCCATATAATGATTTTTTTTTTTTTTAGATGAGTAGGATGAAACTGTGCAGTGTCCCTTTAGGGAAGCAGCAGTGCAAAACTTAAATAACTGGAAGTATGTAAAAGCTGAGAAGCTATTCTATATCGATAACTCGATAACTTAGACAAAAAAATTGAGTTGCTGCACATTAGTCCCACAGGCATCTGTACTTCAGTGAACCTCCGAAGTTTACTACTTCCCTTTCCTTTCCTTTTTCCTTTTTCTTTTTTTTTTTTTTTTTTTACATACTGCCCATCGAAATTTCTCAGCTGTGTACAGCCCAGCCAAGGAACTGAGTGAAGGCATTCCTTTCATTACAATTTCTCAAGAAATGCAACTGTGGGTGTGTTTTCTCTAATTCTGCCTGCTTTCTTACTAAACATATGAAATTTCTAATAGTACTTAGCCATACAACAAGGGGAAGTTTGCTGCTGGAGAAGAGTAAAAATACTGGCATATTTCTGTAGATCTTTCCCTGTGATGACAATAGTAACAGAATATCTGTTTTGCAGGAATTTATATTTTCACTAAGCTGGGGACGGTGGTGGCATTGCTATGGGCAAAATATTTTTCTTAGCTGTGATAGATATAACCAGCCTTATTTAACTAATAGCTATTTTTAAATTAGTAACTGAGTGCTTTAAACTATAGCTGTAATGAAACATTATTCGTCTTATTTAAATCACCTTCAGGGGCTCCCCCATGCACTAACATTAGAGGAGAGGAGAGTGTCAAAACCTGAGAATTCATGAAGTGCTTGCAAAAGTATGGACGGAGGTCTGGTTCCACCTGGAGCGGGCATGTCGCCTCTTGAGCGAGCAGTTCTCGGAGCTCTGGTGTCGGCCGCCTGTTATTTATTTCTATTTTTTTTTTGTGATGGGGGGGGGGGGTAGACTTTGTTTTGTTGTGATTTCATTTAAATATCTAGGCTTGGGGGCGTGCCATGGATGGTATAAGTAGGATATAACTTAAAGAAAACAGCAGTTGCTAACAATGACCAATGAATGTTTCCCTGCATGTGTGTTACTCAACTGAATGGTAAACAATCAGTTTTTGATGTGCAAGTACACCAAACAAGCAAGAAGCATTGATAGTATTCTTCAGCTGGTAATTTTGTCTGATGGTTAGCTTCTTATTTAGGTAACCAGAAAGACCTTAAACAGACTAATTTCTGTGACGAAGAAATTGTGCATGGCAGTTACTGCAGACTTAAGTTGTATCCGAGACTATAGAGGGGAAGCAGTTGTTATATTTATTTTTGTTGATGTGTCGCATAGGACAAGCAATATTTATGACTCTGACATTGATGAGAAATTGCAAATGAACACTTCGCTCAAGGGCAGAGGTTGTACTTATGAAAAAAAAAAAAAAAAGAAACTAAAGAACAAGGACTACATAAAATGTGTTGAGAAACTATATGGCATTTCAGGTTACTAGCAAACCTAAGAATGCTGCAAAACATGTGCACCTTTGCACCATGATATAACAGATCAACATAAAGCTATACACGTGCAGCCTTCTATGCAATGCACACAGAAATTCCCAGTGCTCCTGCTGCTATTGGAATAAACGGTAGAATTTCACCCCTGGCGGGCACTTCACGCGGGTTCACTGAGCATCCAATGATGCAGTATTGTATGCGTGACATTGCGAAATCCTTACAACTGCAAACATACTGCCTTATGCTGCCGTGAAACAGCAAGGCATAGGCTTCCACTGGGGATCACATAGCGTCGCTTGTGGCATGATTGTTATGCTTGCACCGTGGCTCTGTCGCTTTGAAGTTAGGATTGTTATTGTATTCACCGTACTTTCTTTCATGAGGAAGTCATAGTTTCTTCCACCATAAGCCAGCTAAAGACAATGTGTCCTTTTGCATACATGCTCGTCTCCCAGCGCTATTAATAAAATTCTCAGTACTGTGCAAAAAAAAAAAAAAAATAACATTCGTTAAGGAGCTGACTTAGAAAAACAAGGGGGCTGTACATACCCCTTAGGTTGTAAGTTGGGCATCACTGCATCACTGACCTTCATTTTAATGGTGGGCTCGTTACTGCCCGCTATCTAGGCAGCGGGCAGTTACATCATCTTTTACTGTCAAGTTTCAAAGATGTTCAGAGCAACAATCCTATTTTGAAAATTTACATTTTAAAATGTCCTGCCGTGTTTCTTACCCCTAAAGCTAGGTATACTTTTTTTATCTGGACACGGAGCGTTCGACTGCCACAAAGAAAATATAGTCGAAAAAAGTCAGCAGACTGTCCTTCAGATGTGAAGCATTTGCTACATTGTACAGAAAATGCTTTGGACTTCTGCACACTATGCCATTTCAATTCCTACTTCTGCACACTACTTCTGCACACTATGCCACAACATTCAATGCTGCCAAAGGCAGTATGCCTGTGTACCGACTGCATTCGTGCCTGAGAAACAGTTTGTCCTACATCCAAGTCCAAAGTGCAGACATGGATCGTCCAACTGAGCGTATTCATCAGTGCCACCCTTGACTACAGCAACGGATGCAGAATTACCAGCATTACCATATCTGTCATGTGGAATGTGATGAAACAGCGAAGCAGTGTGAGAACCTCCTTATAGTGCCAATGGCATCAAGACTACCAGAACAGAAGCTGTCATTAAGTTACTGGCCAGACAACAGAAAGGAAATCAGCAGCTCTTTATGTAGCCAACAGCCACTGTGACTAAACAATGTTGAGGAGAATGTTTTCTCTTCTTAGTTCGTAGTTCTGGTAAGTGGAGAATGAGGTGTGCATTTTTTCTTTTTTTACCTGCCAGACTACTTGAGAAAAGATAAAACAATGTCCTCATTTCCTACCCAGATTTGCATGGTTAATGACATGTACAGAAAAAAAAAAAAAAGACCGCCATAGGTATTTTTCCCTTATCCTACTCACTGAAAATGAGGTTCAGTCATTTATTCGTCTTAATAAGCTTTGGCGGGTCGCGATGGTTAGGCACATACATTGCCACTAACTTTTCAGATGCTTTAAACTGAAGGAGGAGTCAAGAAAATGTGCAATAAGGAACTGTGACATCAAAGTTACACAGGCCTACGCGAATGGTATATAACAACACGAGCCCTTTCAAAGCAGTTATTTTCATAGCTGAAGATAAATCAGGTCATAAATGTACGGCGCTGCAGTGTACTAAAAGGTGAGAGAATTGTTATTTTGAATCTATGGAGCAATGACCTGTAGTAGATGATTTTGGTGCACGAAATGCTGTTTTAAATACAAGAAAGGTTATACACATATATTTCATGCAGAACTTTACAACGAACAAAACATTTTAGAAATGTTGCAAACAAGGTCCAGCCATATGTATACATTGAGCATTATCGGCAGGTGGCCAGCTTCCACGATACACACGTCTTAGGATGCGGAATTCAGAACTGACATGAACAGTCGTTCCTTCAGGAAGAACGTACTTTTAATGTAGCCAAGTGGACATGTACCTGCCATTTTTATCGCAGCTCAAGCACAGGTGACCGATAGTTGCCTGTTGCACCCACACAAATGTCGCGGCTCTAAGACAACAGTTGCTGCTGCAGGTGACAAGAACACAATGGGAGCCCGACAACATTGCATCGCGATCCATGGATCCATGTCCATATTGACACGAAAGACGTTGGGCGATTACGTTGTCATGCAGAAGTCTGTACTCACGATCCCACCGCATCCCTTTCGCAATTAGCGCCTCAGCCCCTGAGCCATTAGCCAGTAGCAGCCTCCTTCCGAACCTGCCATCAAAAAAATTACCTAGAAAAGCATGAAAGAATTACGATAGACAAAGGGAAAAGGAGTTCGGATATTATGAAACACAGGGCCCTCTGGAATTATAACAGGTATGAGGTTGTTAGAGGGGTATGGAAGGGTGTTATGGTACCAGGACTCACTTTTGGAAATGCAGTCGTCTCAGACAGAGATAGGTAGGTAACTGGGAGCACATGGCAACACACCTAATGAAGGAGTCCAGGGAGATATGGGCTGGGCATCATTTGAGGTTAGAGAGGCAATTAGCAAACTAAAATATTATCAGAGACTAACCGAAATGGAGGAATCAAGGTGGGCACGAAAAATGTACAAGCACCTCTTCATGAAAAGCCTGAATACGAAATGGACTAACAGAACCCGAAAGCTCATTGAGGGTAAACAGCGCAATAAAGACGAGGACGAACTAAGTACACAAACGGAAGCTCAGATTTAAGTACCTAGAATTTGGAGATGCACCGCAGCAAAACAGCAGCATTGAAAAGCAGGTAAAGGAGGCAGAAAGGAAAATGTGGGAGGAAAGAATGGCCTAGTGCGCTGGTATGGAGGCGCCACTGGATGGATGGATGGATAAGGCTGAACCCTTTGAATCGGGCGGCGGCGCCACAGGCCGCCTAGCCGTGAATAGTAATATATAGTGTGGACCTATTCTTGCCTTCCTTTCAGCCACCAATCAGCTAACCTTCGTTTGGTTATTTCTACCCTTTTAAAGTCTATTTTCCCTTCATTATCCTTAAACCCCAATGCTTTGGCTAAATCTGGCCCGTTGCCTTGAACTATAGGGCGGAGCCCTTTACAGGAAATTATTAAGTGTTCACTGCTCCGGAACAAGTAGCGCCACCTCCCGCCGGCGCACCCATATGTGGTATGTCTGCTCGTCGGAGAGAGGCGGCGGAGTGAACGCGAAGTCTACTCTTCTCGGCAGAAACCTTGTTAGAAGAAAACGTTTGTCGGTCATTTCCTGCCTCCTGCCACACGCGCATAACAGACACATGTACCATGTGTGTGTGTTGAAAAATAAACCAAAAGCAAAGCAAAGCGAAGAAAGCCGCTACCCATTCATGCCAGACCCGTCTGGTAGAAAGCCGCCGGCGCTTTGGGCGCAGCGCATCGTCGGTGCGCGAGCGCTTCTGCTGGCGGCTCTACGGGTTTTTTCTTCTTTGAAGTAGGAATTCGGAACCCGAACAATATGGCACTTTGAAAGTAAAGACATAAATAAAACAAAAACTAAGCCAGTGTGCAATGCGCAGCACTGGCTTTTCGCTTCGGTGGCAGTGTATGTGGAAACGGCATGCTAGACCCCCCAGAAGCGACAGCCGAGAGCTGGGCTCCGTTGGTCAATAGAAAGGCTTCTAAAAAAAAATAAAAAAAAACACTGCTTCCCGAAGACGGGACGAGCAGGCTGTATATGGAGATGTACCCTCAGGCGTCGGGCCTTGCGTGCACGTGCTTTTTCGGCGCTCGGCATTTCTACCGTAGTTTTTATTTTCTACTCGATGCGTCGAAACGAGTGGTGACGGTTCAGTGCGCGGAAAAACAGCCATGGCTGAGCAAGCTCCACAGCGCGTGCTGTTCGGGGGATTTCGGGCGATCGGGAATGTTGAGGCTTAATTTAAGAATAACTGCTTGTGCGCGGTAAGAAACTGTACGAAGCCAGCACGTGCATGGAGTGCGCGGGGAACTTCACAGTGCAGAAGGGCCCTCGGATATCTTCAGAAAATGCGCTGCCGAAATGAAAACCGCCTTCTACGACGTCAGCTTGGAGGTAAGTTTTATTCGGCCCTTTCGGCATCTCTTCACCACATATGTAATTCCTTTTTTTTTGTATGTAGTTGTTGGCGAATCCACGCAACATCACGGATGCCAGTTGCATCTGTAAGGCCGGGTGCCACTGTTAACGATGCGACACATTGCTCTCGTATGATTTCCAAGGAAATCGCAAAAAAAACTTGATTTTCGATTGCTTCCCGATGTTTTTTTTTTTTTTATAACTATTATGACACCCATAAACACAAGAGCAGATCGAGCTGTTAGTTTAAAAGGACGTTTTCTCTTTGCGGGGAACCATGAACGTGTGGCAAGTCAGAAAGCGCGCGCTCCTGCAATGTGCTTCGCTCTCCATATCGTGCTTCTACGTCTTCTACGTCAGGCTAGGCGTCCCAAAAGCGAGCGCCGAGAACAGCTGGAAACTATCATTAGGAAGTCGTTAGAAAAAAAATAGTTCCCGTTGGGCAGGAAGGCTCCGCGCTCTCTACAACACAGGCCGTGTCCGAAGGCCTGCCAGCTCTGGTTACAACAACTTTTAGTAGTTGTCACAACTTTTAGAGCTCAAGTTGGGTCCAGAAGTAAAAAAAAAAAAAAAAGACCCGTTTATTTTGTGATTTTCGCGTGCTAGCGATCGCTCGTGCATGCTTGAAAAAACCTAGCGTGAAGTACTGTACAAAAAAACAAACGTGGGAAATGCGCAGTCTTAACGAAAAGCAATGGGTGCTATATGAGATTCGAAATGACTAAGTAAGTACAGGCCCTTGTTTCAGTCGGTGTTTATTTTTTTATTCTTACGGGGACCCAAAAAGAAATCGGAACACAGCGTCGGTGCTACCCACGGTTGCGGATCCAGACAGCCGCGTTTTACAGCGGCGCCTCCCAGACGGCGCCACATGTTCGGCCAAAGCTGCAGCGCACCAGGCCCATAAAGAAAGAAAGTTTATTCGACAACTCACGAGGGAGCTCATTGCTTTTTGAGGTTAGGACAGGGGCCCTCAGAACAAAAACGTACATGAAAAAATTTCAGGAAGTAGATATATTATGCGCGGCGTGCGGAACTGAGGAGGAAACAACGGAACATGTTCTAAGGTGCCAAAAACTTCGTCCTGCCCTTCCCGCGGAGAGAGCGCTGGGATTTGCTGGGGAAGATGGACGAATGGATGAGGAATGCGTTTTGATAACCAAAGAGAGGTTAGAGGATTGGTGGAAAAAGTCAAGAGAATAAAGAGAAGAAAAAAAGGGAGGGGGGCAGATACGGGCGAATTAGAAGCTAAAAAAGGGAAGAGATAAATATATTTCTTTCAATTTTCTGGCTAGGCGGCGCAAGCTGCCGTCCGATACAAAGGGCAGAGCCACTATCATCCATCCATCCATCATCCATCCATCTTGCCTGTTATCTTTTTTTTAGCATTTTGGCGAAATCGTGGGCAGGTACGGAAAAGTGCCGCGGCGTTGAAAATGCGCTCTGGTTTTTATTTCTCGATTTGTTTAAATGCATTGTGATAGTTTGTGATTTTCTTCCTCTTTCAGGTTCTTCTAGGCGTTTTTATTTATTTGTTCCGTTTCGCTTTAAAAATGACGATAACATGCCTCAATGCGAGTCCCAACCTAGTTGCACGTTTATGAGTTCATATATAGTCGTTTGTTGGTTTCGTCTTTGTGGCCTTGAGCTGTTGCAACCGCTGAAGGACAAGGGACAGAAAGAAATGGTACAGCAAGGGGTACGGAAATTTAATATTGCAGTTGTCGTTGTTCTCAAAGTTGATGGCGCATACCTATTCACGCGCTACGTCCTGTCTGTTTTCTTCTTTGTCCTTCGTGCGGTTGCAATATGCTTTAAAGTACTAACCACCAATTAGCCCCCCTTTCCATGTTATCTTTGTGTCCGTCGTTAGTCGCGATCGAATGTCTGGTCCTACTAGTGTGGGCTGTCATGCTGTTGATGTCATCTTGGCCCCGTGTTTTGCTGCTCGTCCTGATAGTTTTGCAAATGGCAAAAGCTGTCTTATTGAAAGGTCAGGGCATTCATTGTGGGAAGGTGCTGCTGAAAGGTTTGTGATGACCTGAGCCTGTTTAATTCATCAGCAAGCCTCACTGCACCATAATTACGACATGACATGAACGGCCAACACTGTTCAGTTGCGCTGACATATTCATGCGTTGTATGCATGCACAATGTCCGTCATTTTTGGTTGCTGAGTGGGCTTACACATTTTTTTGATGTAATACCCAAAATATGTGCTCTTTTTTTTTTTCTTTTTTTTGCCTTCTCTCGTGCAGATGTCCGTGCTTAGGCTACACATGACCACCTCTCTTGCATATGCTCTGGTCGACGACTGACAGAGATGCCCGTTTAGGTAACTTTTGGGTCGTCGAACATCGGACCTTCACATTTGGATGAATCCACCATCAACTGGTTACAGGAGAATGATTCTCTCCTTGCTCCTCCAAGAGAGAAACCTAGCACATCTAATCTGACCCATTTCATGGCACCTGTACGTCCTTTTTTTGTTGACCGAAGGTGGTTGCCGTATATATGAAATAAATAATTGAAGCTACAAATAAATCTCGGCAATCTGCAAATATGCTTGTACATTTAATGCCAGTACACTTAACCTAGCGATTACATTTCCTGACATTCTGTGAATTGCAATGCATGTCTGCTAATTATTACGATTGCTGTATGTGCTGTACCAGTGTACCTAGGCAGCTGTTTTCCCTCTTCGTAGTGAAGTTGCCAGTCTTCTGTTAGAGCAAAGATTTTGTTACCTCAGAATATTTTCTCACATGCATCAGTGCATACTTTGCTTGAATGCTTCAGTGCACCCTTTAAAGGAACACTGAGGACAACTCCATTGAGTCATTGGTTTCAGTAAATATTTGATTATTTCTCTCATTAAGGCTGTGTTGTCTGGCAGCAATTGTGGCATATAGTATTTATTGGTGAGAAAATTTAAATTGGATGCCTTCCCATGAGTCGATTCATGATGACCTTGCTGAAAAGGATGTGTTACTGCCACGTTAGAGTGGCTCAGGACACAATATATCTTGCAGTAATCTGCATCAAAACTTCTGTGTGGAAGCATGCATTTTACTTGCAAAATTGGCTGGTAATGGCAGCATCTTTGTTCAGTTTCTTGGTCTTTCCATCCTTTTAAAACCTCTGCTTTCATTTTAAGTGGTCTCTCTAATGGTTTGTGGGGTTTAATGTCCCAAAGCGACTCGTGTGGTCTCTTTAAGATTAGAACACTGTATCTTAGCGATACAGGAAAACTGCTTTCCATCCTCCTTAGTGTCCCTTCAAAGGAATCCGACAATAAAACACAATTCACAATTAGTATTCCAATATATATTGCCATTTGCCTACTTTCTGCCTGTGGCTACTTGGAGCTTGATTTACTTCACAAAAGGATCTTTGTTTAACGAAATAAATACAGTGTAAATTTCACTGGATGACTAATTAACCATATTAACAACTCCCTCTTGTGTAAACTTGCTGAACATCTCAAATGTGTTTCGTCAGCATTCATTACTTCTGGGCTGCCATGAATGGCAGCTATGGGATGTGGTTTTTATGGTAGGCAACCACCTTGGCAGGAATATTACTTTATGAGCTGCGTCGATTAGCGTCTGCCCAAGACTTGGACATCACTTAGGAATATACACGGTCAGCAGTGGGACGGTGTACATAGGACCTGTGTTGGCAGTCACTTTTTCAGAATTGCAGCGTTGGAACCAAGGACCATATGACATTACCTTGGCCTGCATGCATGACAACACAACAAAAACAGGACATAACTTCGCCTAACTGACAGGATTAAAATCTCCATGCAGGCCTTGTGCTCAACACATCACTAAAGGCAACAAGCACTGTTTGCCATGTCAGTCACAGCAATGGTTCTAGCAAAACTACTTTTACTGTGTAGTGTTTAATATTTTTAACATTGAAAATTTAGTTTTGTTACTCTTGCAATGATTTATGTCCATATACCTTTTTTATCCCATAGCTGCAGTTGGCTATCGTGACATATGGAGTGTTTTGTGACCACCCAAGGGTATTGAATGTCCTGAAATCGAGATGCATGTGTGTATTTTGACACTACACAACCAATATGCAGTCTGCAATAAATGTTTCGTCTTCGGCTGGCAAGCAGACTGCTTAAATCTTTGAAAATGCAACACATCATTAGCATGATTGTGTGAAACAATATGAAGGGATATCAGTCCATATCTTTGCAGCTTTCACAGCTGGCCTGTTTCCCTAGGGCAGAGGAAATAATTACTTGGCAAACTTTGTTTTTGGTGCATGTTGCAACTAGTCGCAAGGGTAATGACTGGACAAAGATGGAATCACAAACGAAGCACTGTTTATTGTTTGACACTATTCTACATGCTTGTCTACAATGATGAGCACAGCAGGGCAAGTATAAATAACATCGATCGAGTAGAATGCCGTGAGATGTCTAAAAAAAAAAAAAAAAAAACCTACAGGAATTCGACACAAGAACTGTCTAGAGCTAGAGCAGCTGGAAGATAAATACTGTACAAAAATGAATGCCATGACATTCACAGCTTGCGCTTAGAGCCTTCAACTTTAGGAGCAAAACTAGAGGCAGGACTGCGTCGGGAGATGTGGAGAGCATTCTTTCTTTGCACGGGCGTTGTACCTCCCGGCACTGCTAAGAAGTTTACATGAAAATATACCTGGGTTCCACGGTTGCATGACTAGTCCAGTAGGCCGGCAGCGAGTCACTTGAGAGCTGTGAATAGCTGGCCTGCCCGGTTGAAGTTCTATTTCCCGGTTAGTTCTGGGCTGGCTATCGCACCGGAGCCTCATAATAGCTGTGCCAAGCTGCCTGCATCAATTGGATACCGAATTCCGTGTTTGTAAGTACATCCGATAAAGGCAACGAAAATGGCAAAACAATTGCCCTGCGGATACACTAACCGACCTCTTGAAATCCAGGATAGAGAGGCAATTTCGTACAAATCACAGGCTCCAAGCGGCCTTTTCATACTGGTATTTCAAGGCGTTTAAAGTTTACCACTGCTACTAAATAGTGGTGTCGAAGTCGAGGACAACGATAAAAATGACAGCGAGATTCCATTCAAGTACTCGATCTGAGACGAGTTTTTCGCACCCCATGTGTTGCGCTACTTGTGCTGTACACCTCAGTCCGATTGTATACGTACTGCCAGATGATCCAAAGGCAGTGACACGTATAAATTTCGGGAAATGAATGCTGACCACGTCAGTTACTTGCAACATACTGCAGGCATGTTCCGTCGACAAGGGCGAGTTGACACGCACTGCAGAACTAGCGTCGCACGCCAAGTCCGCCTTGCGAGCGATCACGGAGCCGGCGACACTGGCGACCAGCTATCGGCCTATCGCTAGAAACGGCGACGGGAAGCAGCAGACATTTTAGAAACAAAATATAAATTATATTTTACGTCACATCCGGCAAGTTATTTCTCCTCACTGGCGCATGCGCAGAAGCGACGGAGCATTTCAATAAAGGTCTGGTTGGTTCCCGCGTTGCGCGCGGTCTGTGGTTTTGTCGATTTAAATTAACTTGGTCCTTGAACAATGGAGGACAACGACTCCTATGCAGTGCAGCATTTTGGCGTGTCACCAAGGAACGTCGCGGACTCAAGTAAGAATTTCGCTCAACGCGCAAACAAGCTCCAACTGAAATTTCCTTTCTTTTGCCAAGTTTGCGCTAATATGTAATTGACCTGCAACTCGAGAATAATACATGTGAACCCATGACAACAGCGCGACAGACGGGACGTGGAAGAAAGGACGACAACACAGAGCGCTGACTCACAAATGAAACGTTTATTAGCCACCAGCCAGTATAAAAACTGCCCTGGTGCCAGAAAGGAAACAGGCACGCTTGACTTGCGTGAGATTATAAACGCCAGTACATTAGGCACGTGTCAATTACAGGCAATTGTCATACCTGGGAAGAAAAAAAAAACTGTCAGCATAACAGCAGGAACACGTTAATATTCACAATCTAAATAGCGATTTTCTTTATCTGACAGCGCTACAGAAGGAGCACTGATACATTGTTCCGATGTCTTAGATATCAAGTGGGCTTCTATTATTTCCCTCGTTAGCGTGTCGCGGTTCTTTTCTATCACGGAGCATTCTTTATACAGGGGAAAACAGACATTGGTACCATCGTCTTCTTCATTGTCATCTTTGCAGTGTCTGGAGTGTTTGGCTACGTGGCCTGTGATAGCTGCACGAGAAACATTGTACTCGTGCTCCTTTAACCTTTCGCTAACACATATCGGACAGTTTGGCCGATGTAGCACTTGCCGCATGACATTGGCAAAGAGTAAATTACTCCTTCTTGGCAGGGCACGAATTGTTTCGCGTGCCTTATCGGGCACCTGCGTTAATCTTCCACTGAATTAACTTTTTTCATATTAGCAAAAGGTAAAAGACGTGCGCAAAAAGTAGATGAAGAAAGAGACGTGACAACAACACGTCTCTTTCTTCATCTACTTTTTGCGCAAGTATTTTACCTTTTGCTAATATGAACCAACTCGCCCAGAAGAAAGTACTTATTAACTTTTTTCACCAGGCCAGACAGTCGCTTGGGCGCTGAAAAGACGACTTCGACGCCAGCACGTCTCCCAATTCTTTTTAAGTTGTGCGAAACTTGATGCAGATAAGGCACCACAGCGATCTTCCTTTTGTTCTCATCTTTCCTTGCCTCGCCCGCCCCATCAATCCTTAACTTTTTCTGCAGTTTTTCTGTAACGGAACACAAAACATCTGGAGGGTAGCCAGCCATTGTCAGACGATTTACTTGGTTGCAGAGGCTGTGCTCCAACCTGTGTACACAAGATTTCTTAAGAGCGTTAAAAAGTACAGAATGAACAATTGCTCTTTTCACCAGCTTTGAGTGGGCTGATGAAAAAGGCAAGATTGGCTTAGCACCACGGGGCTCAAAAGCCCAACAAACATGAGATGAGGTGAAATGAAGCGAGAGATCTAAAAACCTAATAAAATCATTCTCTGGTACTTCGTGTGTTAAAATCAAAGGGTTAAGGCACTTTGAGAATACCGAAAAAAGGTCATGAAATTGCTGCTCGAAATCGAGGTTGTCACAGTCTAAAAACACGAAGTAGTCGTCCACAAATCTGAAAATGCGACGTAAACTTGATTTTTTAAAACGCTCTTTCAAAATTCTATCGCGTGCAGCCAAGAACACATCACTAAGGAAAGATGCTAAACACGAACCAATACAGACTCCCTCTTTTTGAATGAAAACCTCTCCTTTCCATTCGGCAAATGTCGAGGCAAGATAAAGTGACAGCAATTCAAGGAATCCACCTGTGGAAATACCGCACTCATTTTGAAATGCTACAGCACCATGTTGGTCAATAAGGTCACTTACAGATGACAGAATTTCTGCTTGAGGCATGGTGTAATACAGATCCTTTACATCACTAGAAAATCCACAAAGCCTCTTATCGTAGTTACATTTCAAGAAAGCGATCACATCGTCTGAGCGTCTTACTCTGAAAGGATCATCAATTGATAAAAGATTCAGTTTCTTCTGCAGGAATTTTGCTACATGCTGCTGCCATGTACCAATCTCAGAGACTATTACACAGAACGGCCACTCTGGTTTGTGGGTTTTCGCAGTGAAAAACAATTCAAGCAGGGGTTTAGATGTGTCTTTTATCATATTTGACAGCATATTTAATTTCAGCCAATCAAGTTTTTTCGCCTTGCTCTTGACGTTGGCTATTGACACATCATTGCGTTTGTCAAACACAGCAAGAACCGATTCTGATGCTTTTGACATATACGCATCCCGGTCCAAAACAACAAATCCCCATCCTTGTCGGCAAGGAGGAGCGAGAACGAGTTCTCTTTCAACCAGCTGAATATTTGAGCGGGTACGGTGAAGTTGCACGTGAAAAGTACGAGTTGGTAACTTTGGATATGGTTTGCTGCATGCTTGCGTTCCAAGCTCGTGCGGAATGAAAGTCATTTTTTGCTGGGAAGGCGAAAGATTCTCAACAAAAGCGATTGATCAGTAAACGTTTGTAGAGTTGAGCCAATCAAGTGCCTTCCGGCCTTTTGTATCTAGTTATCGCATTGTTTCTTTCTTTCTTTTTTTTTTTTTTTTGAAGAGCACCCCTAATAAAAGCACATTCTCACTGATGACCAATTTGGCTCACGAAGGAAATGGGCCTTGTAAACCACAAAACTAATTATTTAGAAAGCATATGAACAGAAATTATTAACATTAGGGGTAGTGATAGATTTCTGTAAGGGCGTTGATGGCATTAATCATATAAGATTAATCAGAAAATTAAATATATGGCTTTGGAGGAGTATATTTAAGCTTGATAAAGAGCTATCTTGAGTGCCGGCATCAATTGGTTAATGGGAAGTTATACATTACATATTAAAATGCTGCAGAGATTACTGCAACATGGTAGAAGGGGAACTTCCTTGAAACACACTTATGGGCTTGCTTACAGTCTTTCCTGTACGCCTTCTGTAAAATGGCACCCCTTTAGTAATGTTGCTGGCAGCAAGAGAAGACTGCTTCTTTATTTACACTGTCATAAAGCAGTTTGCACTCCTGGACTGCATAGCTTGATGTAAAAAGAGGGGCCAATACCACTGTTATTAGGAGATTACAGTGTGCCACATCTTGTGTTGCAGTGTACAACATCTGGTTCGACTACACGGAGAGGTGTCTCGATGCTCTCAAGGTATCCATGCGAGATAGGGTAAGGGTGACTTTGATGGCCTTCATGGTACAACTCCTTTCCCAAGCATAAACAGATAGAGGCAAGAAAGATGAGCAACGCACATGCTACTTTGTCTTCATCCTTCATGTCTTTGTTTGTCTATGCTGAAAACGTGAAGAACCTGTAGCAACTAGTTCAGCTTTCCATTTTAGTGGCCAGTATGTTTCGGTTTACCTTAACTTTCCAGGAAACAGGCACTGCTGTACGCAGTGTGCGGCACTGTCCAGCACACTTAAGGCCACACAGTCACTGATGAATGTGCACCACTGCCGTACAAGACCAGCAAGTGAAAGCCTTCATGCAAAATGTCAAACAACAGGATGGTGAGCAAATTTAAACAAGGTGCACTTACAGAAAATACAGTGCTGTAGTGACGGGGACAAGAATCACCATAAGCTGGACTATACCCACTGCAGGGCGAAGGCTTCTCCCATATTCCTCCAATTAACTCCGTCCCATTCTAACTGCATCCACTTGACCGCTGCGAACTTATTAACTTCATCTGCCCACCTAACTTTTTTCCGCCCACTGCTATGCTTTCCTTCCCTTGGAATCCAATTTGTTACCCTAAGTGACCATCGGTTATCCTCTTTATGCACTACATGCCCTGCCCATGCCCATTTCTTTTTCTCGATTCCCACTAGAATGTAATGAACTCGAGTTATTTTTCTGACCTACTTCGCACGCTTCCCATCTCTTAACATTATGGCTGCCATTTTCCTTTCCATAGCTTTCAGCATTGTACTCAACTTGAGTAGAGCCCTTTTTGTTAGCCTCCACATTCCAGCCCCATAGGTGAGTACAGGTAAAATGCGACTATTGCATACTTTCCTCTTGACAATATGAAAAAGCACTGAACATTCAGTGCTTTTTCATATTGTCAAGAGGAAAGGGTAGAGGGCAGGAAGCCTCAGTTTGCAGGTCGGGCAAACATTTCGACAAGTGGACTTGTCTTCGCTTGAGCTTAAGCTAACAGAACCTTTCTTTGCAAAGATATTTAGATGAATTTTTGATTATTTTGAAACTTTCATCCGATGACGTTCTAGCAGAAGTAGCTGATGTGATTTTAGGTGAATTTTTCTAGCTGCTCAAGCTTTCTTAAATTCACTGTGGAATTTCCGCAAAATGCTTCCATTCAGTTTTTAGATCTTAAGCTGCTTTTTAAGCACAGTAATCATGTGTGTTGGGCCTTCCAGCCCAAGACGAAGAAAGCCTTGTTGCCTTCCGATCCTTTCCATTCTAAGATGGTGAAGCAAGGCCTAGCCTCTTCATGTTTTAGATCTGCGGTTTTAAAATCGTGCATTCACATGCTGCATTCTAGTTTTCATCTTCAAGTGGAATGACTGGAAAAGGCAGGTTATCTGAGTTTGCTGTTAAGCGCGGCTGCCGAAAGCTACGGAAGAAGGAAAAAGAACCTGTTTCCCTACAAACTACCAGCCAGAAGAAACTTGAAGCCATTCTTTACATTCATAACATTTCATATAATCTTAAAAAGATTTCAGGCAAATATGGCATTGATATTGTTCTTTCTGCACCTTGCAAACTTCCCAGATTGTGCAATTAGGTGGGAAAGAGTGTTTTGATATCAGGCACGTGTGGCAAGAAACACCTAGAAGAGAACAAGCGTCTTGCACGCGTGAAAAGGGGTCGTTTACAAGATTTTCCTCAGTTGTGGGCGTGTTTATATTGGACAAACTAGTAGGTGCTGAAATGATAGTTTACGAGAGCTTGCGCGTTCCTTGGGGGTGGCGAGGGGTTTGAATTTGCCGATTCATTGCCACGCTTGTTGGGGCTGTTGCCCACAGCTCAGCCAGACTGAGATTATAGTAAGAAGAAAGGGACAACTTGAAAGAGAGATTGTAGAGGCAGGTGCCATCCTGCGTTTGCATCCAGATGATTGTGTTAGCTCACCTTCTGTCATTCTCCTCCAAAAAGAGCTAGATTTCCTTGTCATGTGACCTCTTGGGTGGTTGTTTTTCTCTTTTTGGTTTATATGCATCCACTTTCTCCGGTGGAACTTTTTGTTTTGGTTTCTTTTCATGCTCGTCTCGTGCTGTTGTCGATTGTTCAGATTCCTTTGTAATGATTTTCTTTTTACAGATCCTGTTTGTTATCACCTGTTTAACATCTTCCACGTGCAGATTGTTGTCTTTTAAGTTTCGCCAAGGGTCTTGTTTGGTTTTCATGTTTCATTTTACTTTACCTGATTGTAAGGTCACATGTGCCATCTGTCTTCAAAAGCCTTTGTTTTTTCAGTAAACTTTTCAGTTGCCAGTACCGCCCTGTGTTGTCTCCTCCCTCCGTCCTGTGCCTGCTGCAGTTTTATTTTCCTTAAGGGTTTTTCTCATTAAGCAACAAAACGTGCTCAGTAAGTAGGCATTTAATTACCAGACAGCATCTTCACGACCATGTCATCACCAACAACTGATATAGTAAAGACCCTGATATAGTAAAAATTTTTGCCGGTCTCAGTGAGTTTACTATAAATGGGTTGTACTGTATTATGGCAGCAGATTAGGCATGCTGACATTGTACAGGGTCTTGAATATTTGAGGCCTTGGTTTAAAAAAAATCCTATGCAAAATCTACTGCACTATTCGAGCTTAAATAACGTTCACAAAGTAGCAATATATGGTCTACGTTATTTAATAAGTGTTTCTACATCGGCTCTTGCCTAGATTTTCCGGAATTGACGAAAAACTGCTCTCGGCGGCGTGCACAATTTTCGCAGAAGAGAGTCGAAAAGGTGCTTTGACATTGTGCGCCATCTGTCGAGCAGCGAGGCAAGCGCACCAACCCGAGAGCGCCAACCCGAGAGACACCGCCCCCTGTAGAATCGGGGTGGTGTTGAAACAAGTTGGTCTAGTGCAGTCGAAAAGCACGAGCATCATTTGTCACGGGGTGACCGGTGGAGTCGGTCACGTGCTCACTCAGTCTAAATTTTGTGACTGCTGCACTTGGAAAATTTCCACCCGTGTTTGATCTTTACAGCATTTGCTGCAATAGGAAAGAGTGGCCATTTGGCTGTGTGATAACATTTTTCGTTCTTAGCACTGTTAGAGGGCGTGGTTTGGCATATAGCACTCTCTGCTTTTTTCTCCTTAGCAAATGGAGAAGCACCAGTTAACCAGGAAACCAGTTAGCATCATGCAGGACGCACAGTTTTGACACAAAGCGTAGTTTGGCTAGCGAATGTGCAGTTTTTTCATAAATGTCCCCTGACCACCTGTTAGCAAAAACATACCGGAGGCATACAACTGCAAAAACATGTTTCCAAGCATTGCATGCTGTAGGAATTGGCCTTTCGTGGGTGCTATGCTAGTCTCGCTGCAGGCGTAGCATTACGGGCTATCAATTCTTTTCTGGTGTAGGAAAGCCCCCCCCCCCTCACACTTGTCTTGCCCTCAAGAGCTAGCCTTACCTGTAGACTTGCTTACGTACATACATACTTTCTGTTAAAATTGGATGCATTTATCAGCAGGACTAAACTCCAATTTCACATGTGGTTGTTGTGTTGAACCAACAGGGCTGCTGCCCTTCCGTCAGCTTTTACTGGAGTGTGCACACATTGAAATTTTTCAGGCACAAATGAATGGAAAATTAAAATGAGCCAGCATCATTCATCTGGCTGATCGAGAAATCACATGACAGACACTTGAATGCTCATGTGTCTGTCCTGTGCTGTGGAGCTTGTCTCGCGATTTCTTCATCAACATGGTTACAATGCACCAAATGCTCCCTTTATTCTTCTTGTTTATTTCAAAGTTGACATGGTAGTACAGTCGTGCCTCGTTACTATGGACACTTTGGTTTTCGACCAAAACTGTCCATAAAGCGAGTCATCCATAATAACGAGTCATGAATAAAAACTAAAAAGATTTTATTGAAAAAAAAAAAATGTGTAATTAATGACTGCTTTTGTGCATACCGGTGTGCACTGGACTCAAAATTAGACAGAACTCCGGCAATTTTGAGTGCATTATCCCTGTCATCGTTGTCCTCAAAATATTGCAGTGCAGTCTGAAGCGACTCGCGCACTATGGCACGTGTAATGGTAGGCTTTATGTTGGTCGTACTCTCGAGCACCAACTCTTCACTGGCTGATGAATCAGTGTCCGATTCTATACTCGCCGCCACTTCCAAAATGACCTCGTCACTGAGCTGCTCCTCCACGTCCGCTTCATCATCCGCGGCGAGGAGTTGTTCTGCGGCGCTCTCTGGGTCAGCTGCACCTGCCTCTTTTAGTGATTCTCGAAGCCTTGCCAGGGGAATGTCATCATCCAAACTACAACTTTCTGGGTCCAACTCCTGATGCGGTAAAATACCAGTGTGGCGCCAGCAGTTAGTGATGGTCGTTTCACTTATGGCATCCCATGCAAGCTTAAGCTGCCTCAAGCACGAGCGAAGATCTACTGTCTGCGGCTCCTGCTTCTCAACACAACGAAGGTAGTGTCGGACCAAAGCAGCTTGGTAGTGTGCTTTTGTTGCTCTAATTATGCCGGCATCAAGTGGCTGAATCTTAGCAGTCATGTTTGGTGGGAGAAAGATGAGGTTGATATTTTTGAACTCTTCAGGGGAAATAGTGTTGCAGCCGGCATTATCAACGAGAAGAACCACTTTGCGACCGCTTAGCTTTAGGTTTTGGTCAAATTTTTGCAGAAACCCTCTAAAAAGATTTGAAGTCATCCATGATTTTTTATTTGCTTCATATGTACAGTATATAGATGGGGAGAATGTTTTTCCAAAGCATCGGGGTCTTTTTGATTTTGCCACTACGATTGGCTTCACCTTGTCCGTCCCACTCGCATTGCACATGAGGCCTACCGTAATTCGCTCCTTACTGCGCTTTTTTTCCTGTTGCAGGGCCGCGAGCAAGAGTTGCGGATGGACCGAGCTTATAGAAGAAACCGGTTTCGTCAAAGTTGTAGATATCATCCAGGAGATAGCCGCTAAGTAGCTGTTTGAGATTTTCTTGAGACGAGGAAACAGCCGAGCTGTCGATGCTGCCGCTTTCTCCATGAATCCGTCGACTCAAAATGCCATGTCGGTTCTTAAACCTTGTCAGCCATCCTCTTGAGTAGCTGAAGTCAGTCACGCCTAGACAGAGTGCAGAATATTTTTTCACAGTAAACATCACCTTGTTTTACCGAACAAAATATTCCATAAGTCATCACAGCTGAAGTCTATCAAGACGGAGGAGAAGGAACGGTACGTACCCATAATGTTGCCGAGGCAGTGAGCCTTCTCTTGAAGCATTTCGTCGCTCACTACAGCACCATTTGCGCACACATTCCCGAACCACATCAATAAGGATGACTCCATCTCTTCAAACTGTGCTGGGCGCTGTCGAACTGTGGCTGACGCTGCGATGCCGACGTTGAGCCATTTGTCATAGTCTTTTAATATCGATGCTACCGTCGACCTGGCGAGGCTGAGGCCTAGCTTAACTTGGGCCCAGTCCCTCACGGCCTGGACTGACTGGGATGGCTTCTGCCGCTTGTGTTTACAGATGTCCCTCTTTGCGGCAATGTTCAGCTCCGTTCTTTTGCGTTTAACTCCCGCCATGCCAAAAGTTCGACTAAAGTTGAGGGTTACAGGCTCCCGATTCTTTGCACTTTTTTGTTTTTGCCTGGTTAACCTTTCTTTTTTTCCCTTTACTCTTTCTGTTCCTTTTACCTTCTTGAGCTGTTTTTGCTGTCCTGCTTGCCAACTTTAAGGAGAGGCGGGGCCAGTCAAGCTGCACCAGCTTTTTTCTCGCTTTCCTCGCCACATGTAGTTTTTTAAACCTTGTGTGGTGAAAATAAAGCCAAAGCAAGGAAGCGAGGGAGTCATGTTGGCAGGCTGCTATGCAGAGGGCTATTGAACAGCCCCTTCTGGCGCTGTTTGTATGTGCTCCTATGAAACAAACACTGCAAGCTGAAGTAAACAACGGCTAGCCGACTACGAAGAGCTCAGACCTTGTCAAGGCCGCATCGTTGACTCAAAGCGAAGCCGACGGCGCAAAATGTGACAGTTCGGCAGCGCAACAGTGACGAAAACCAGGAGCATGAAAGGGAAGCGCGTTCAGGACGGGACTCCCGGCCCCAGTTGCGTGCTCGTCGCATTTTTTTTGTCGCTCTATTTCGTGAGTGTGTCTTAACTCTGACCGAAAAGCGTTATCGGCTTCGTGGAACACACATTGTGCTTTGGGAAAGAAAAACTTCAGTTCCTGCCGCCACGTTAGGCGCTTGTCTTTCTTCCTGTCATTTCTTTCTTACGCCTTTACCGGCCTCTCTGTTCACGTCCAGTAGAATTTATTGCAACCACATGTTGCTGTTTTCCCGACTGCGGCCTCTCTTTGCGGAGCTTCCGCTGCACCCAGAAATCTCCCGGCTCCCTCCTGTCGGGGTCTTTCTTACTTAGCTGGCCCTCGGTTTGCTCCTGCGCTCCCCCATCCCCCTCCCTAAAACGGCGACGCGCCCGCTATGGTTCTTTCCAACTCCACAGGACTCGTTCAAGCATCCGGCCGTATCTGCTATCGCATAGGTTCGCGGGCGGCGCGCCCTTCTTTCACTTGCGTTCGGACTCCTCTGCTTTTTTTCAAGCGCTGTCCATATTAACGAGACAAAAATACATGGGCTCAAGTGGGCTGTGTGCATTCTTCCCCTGTCTATTGTCCAGACAGCGAGTTTCCATATTAACGAGGCATAAATACGTTGAAAAAGTTTCGTCCCCAGAAAAGCTGTCCATAATTCGGGTCGTCCATATTAACGGGGGTCATATTAACGGGGCACAACTGTATTTGCAAACGAAATTAAAATTACGACTGCGCAAAAGCACATGCGGTACTGAAAAATTCATTATACATTTTATGAAGGACTCTCCACACTAGCTTTGCTGTATAAGATGGACCTGCATGAAATCAGAGCTTTTGGATCATACCAGTTGCGAAACTCCGCTTCAAAAAGTGACCGAATTTGTACGCATTTTTCGTGTGTCTATGGATTGTCGCGCCATCCGGAAGCGCTCAATACAAGCTTTTTGCTATTGCCGCCATTGCCTTTTGGAAATCAAATTTTTCCCTTCTCTTTTCCATCTTAATTAACTATATGGCTATTATCCTAGTAATGTTTGCTGCTGCAGGTCTTCAACTAATTGTGTTTTCCATAATAGTTGTGCATTTATCAACAATCAGACAATTTGGAATTTGGACACAGTTTTTTTTAATGGCCGCGGGTGCTGCCACCATTCGTAAACACCCGAATTTTGACCAAACAAAACCGCCGGTTTTTGATACATGGGCCCTACGGGAAGTTTCACAACTGGTAGTATTAGGGAACTCTGCATGAAACTGTGTGGAGCTGTCATATTGCTGCTGATTGTCATATTGCTGCTACATATTGCTGCTGTCATATTGCTGCTTGTTCAGCCTCCAAGGGACCAGAAAAAATGTCCCAATTAACCGAAAGCTTGGAATGGGCCTGAAAAAACTGTATGAAAGTCATTTTATGGGGTGGACATCTACACGATGGTTGTCTGCGTTTTAGATGAAGCCCAAGTGAGGATGGCATTCTCTCCTGGCTTCATCAAGTGATCTGCATACACCATAGAGGGGCTTACACTCTTAATTGGGGGGAAAGCTGAGGGCGCTGCACTTCAGCCACCATGGCCGCGCTAAGAATCATAGGCCAATGTCCTACTTGGTGCGGGGCAGTTGGTTTTTCTCAGGTGCGTGAAGTGGCGTTACTATGTCGTCTCTTTTTCGTTATCATCTCTCGAGATGCGTACATAGAATGCAAAAGCCATAGTAGCGAAGGCGCAAAAGCAGACTTCGCCAATGAAAGGTTTCTGTTTCCCGAAATGATTGCGCAACCATGAATATTTTCAAAATGTTTTTTTTTTAAGTGCGAAATATTAGTATCTGTGCTGCTCAAAGCTTAGCCAATAGGAGAAAGAGCCATCGCTTATATTGGATAAATTTCACACAGACATGCTGCTTCTCTCTCTTATTCCAATTTATAGTCACAAAATTGAATATTAGGACATTGTTTACGATAGAACAATCTTTGCATTAGTTTTGGCCAAAAGTTGTCGTTCTGTGCTCGGTAGTTCTCCGGCCCATAATGCTTTGGGCGCCCATGGGGGCTGAACTGGTCGTCAGGAAACTCCATGTAAACTCCCATAGATGGCGACACAGCTTTCCCTCTAGGTAAGAGTAAGAAACTCTATGGCGTACACTGTAGTTCTGGACGGCCTTCTTCTCAAAAGGCCCCATCAGGTTCTGAGGATGCTTCACTGCATGTGTCTGCGCATTGTCAGTAAATGGAACCGGCTGCGTCCTGACATTGTTGAAACTGCTGATTGTGCAAAGTTTGTCGATGCGCTTAGTTATTACGCGTAGCTTTCTTTATTTTCCCCCTTTCTTGTCCACTGATTGATTACCGGTGTTTGTTTCTTGTATTTGTTATTACTCTGATGCTTTGAAACGGGTTTCTATCGTTCCACACTTCTGCAATACTTATCAGGACGATGTATTTGATGCCTGTACTGTTTTCACTTTAGAACTTCGGCGCTGACAAGTGTTCGTTTTTTGCCTTGTCCCCCCTACTGTAATGCCCACCAGGGCGATATGTAGGTACTTGAATAAATAAATAAATAAATTGTGGTGAAGCTCACAGTACGGGGATACTGCGGTGGTAAATTAAAACATTTTCTAATATTTGGAAATTTCAAATATCAGTTTTTCAAATACAAGTTGTAATGTTTGCTATTCAATTCATATTCGGAAAACTGGTATTCTAAGTAACAAACATATGCAATTTGTGTTTGGATATTTGCACAACCTTAGTTTGTCTCCCTGCCAGACTGATGTGCCCCTTGATGTGGTGGAGTCGACAGTTGGAGCTGTGTTTCAAGCCATGATTCCTGAGATGAACCGGGAAGCAAACAAGTTGGAGGTAAGTTTTCTGCAGGTAACACTGCTGTTTGCAGTTTTAGAACTCTTGTTCGTCGTTCCTGCATTGTAAGAAAAAATAATTGAAGAACACTGCTGAATCTGCATTGGAATAATGCGAAAACACGAATGCTGCTGTTGGTTGCTTCTGGTTGCTTCTAGTTGCTTCTAGTTGCTTAATTCACTTTTGCCCATTTTAGCCTTTGGTACTTTCAAATTGCGTGCCAATCCCTTCCTATGCCCTTTTTTCGGCTCTACTTCTGGTTGCGTGACGTCACATGCTTGACGTCATATCCACTACGGCACCCTTTCTCTCTTTCCGCTTTCACTCCCACCTTCCTCCCTTCCCTTACGCGCAGTTCAGGTGTCCACAGAACAAGTATGGCAGATACTGCACTATTCCTGTGAGCCAGTTATTCTTATTGATTACCTAATTAACTTATTGGCCTAATTATGTTTTCTGTAACAAGATTACGTCACCCTCTATCGATTGATATCACTCATTAACCTCTACCACTTCTCAATTACTCACAACTGATGCAGACACGATTTTGCGGACACGTTCCGCGGACAGGGCCTGCGGACAGAAATCTGTGAACATAGCGAAGTAGTGCTTTCACATTAAAAATGTTCAAAGAACTTTAGACGGAGGCAGACAACAGCTCAAGGCAGGACTTTCATACTTTTTCGCCTTCCTCCATGCTGAGTATTTTTGAATTTTTTTCATCCTTAGAATATCTCGCCAACTGGCCTACAGCTGTGCATCTCTTATTAAACCTAGTTAGAACAAAATGGTAAGATGTCCGCGATTTTTTATTACATTCAGGTTTTATGCAGTTTTCGCATGAAGACTCAAAGGGGCAATGTGGAACGAAAACAGATTAATACCTTTGCCACACAGTCACTTTCGATCCTCTTTGAACTCAATCTGCATTGAGGTTTTCAAGAAGGATTCAAGTGTCCCGTGCTACATGGGCGTTTTCAATGAGCGTCGAGAAATTTTCCTCATGTGCACTTTAGAGCTCACCGATGACGAGGGTGTCGATGACCGTATTCGAGTGTGCTTGTAATATCAAGAGCGCTTGAAGAAGCAGCTTGAAGTCAAGCAGGCTCAAGCTCGATTGCACTTGAAAGTTGCTGTGTGACAACCTCGATCTGCATTGAGTTGAATGCAGATCGAGTTCAATGAGGATTGAAACTGTCCGTGTGACAGGGGTATAAGAATGGGTTGTAAGGAAAACCACCTTGAAAGTAAAGTTTTTGGGCAAGTTGGTCACTTATCTTCAACATAACTGCAGTGAAAAAAAAAAGATTAGCACTAAGGAAGGAAAGACAAACACGACACAGACAATCGCTGCTGTTTTTTTGCACTGTAGTTCCAAATCAACTTTATTTCCAACCTACTAGTTAAGGGTCCCCCAGGCAAAAAGCTGTCACAGACAGCTTGACTGGGGCCTGGGGGCTTATACCTCTGTCACGTGGGCAGTTTCAATGCCCATTGAGTCAATGGAGATAGAACTCAATGGGGATTGGCTACTGCCACACGGCGGTTTTCAATTACGATTGAACTCGATCGTTGTTGATTCAATGAGGTTCGCGAATGGCTATTGGAATGCCAAGGAACATTGAGAGCAGCCCCGCACTCACTCTAAGGTGAAAAACAAGACATCTTCTGTATTAAATTATTTAACTACATTAAACAGTTCACCAACTAGTTTTTCACAAGTCAAAAAGATCGCTCTAGAGAATGTGCGGCATTCATTGTAAACAAACTGATGCTGCTCTAGGCTGTCTAGGTGCTGTTCTATGGCAGTGCAGCATGCTGCAGTGTTTCGCTCATGTTCGGCCTTTACAACGCTTTGCGACAACTGAGACCAAGAAGAGCCCCATATGCGCTTCTAACGATAGCAACTATGAATGCGGTGACGACTGCCGAGCTGTGGCAGCATTGCTGGCGCAAAATGAATGCGGCAATTGCATATCATTCGTCGTCGTTCCACTCTTGCTTCCCTGTGGGTTATATGCCGTGCTGTGAGGTATTTGAATACCCTTCTCTGAACTTTCATTTAATAATAGCTGTTAGTGCGATATCCACCTCGTTTTATCCTGTTTCACTTCATATTTTTACTAGGTGTTTTTACCCGTGGCGCCATCTCTCGCTTGACACGCTCACTACTCAATAGTCTGAAATTTGCGGTGTGGCATTGGTGCATCTCGATGACCCTCGAAAATTCCAATGACCATTCACTCAATGGGCATTGAGATTGCCCGTGTGACAGAGGTATTACAAGCAGCATCTCGCAGTGGACTTCACAGCACAATCAAAAATGAATATGAACATGAGAGCAAAAGCAATGCTTACACTTCGTAAACAATTATACACACAGCAGATATAAAAAAAAGGAATATGAACATGAAGCTCATACAATTAGCAAATGCAGTGTTTACACTTCGTGAAGAGTTATACAATAATATTTCAATATATTTCATTTCGATGCATTTAAAAAACCAATACATGCTAGCACATTATAATGCAAACAAATGTTACTTGGAAGTTATGCGGAAGCACCTGCTTGCAGTAAATGAGAATTGCTCTGAGGGTGCGGTGTGACTGCGGCAGCAGCCTCCACCTCTGCCACGGCTCGTGTCTATGAGGGAGTAGAGAAAGGGGATGGAGGAGGAATCAGTCTGGTAGAGAGCGGCCGCCACTGAGCGAGGAAGCGCCTGCGTCTTCACACATGTCCCCATTCGCCCACTCCCCTCCCTTGCCCCAGGAAATTGACTTTGCCTTGTGTCGCCGGCATGGCCCACTGTAGAGGTATGCACGGGCTGAAATTTTGAGAGCCCGGCACGGGCCTTATATGCTACAGAACCAAGGCGAGCATGGCCCAACACTGAGAGGGCTTATGCCTGGTCTGGCCCGGCCCAGTGCTCAAATATAAAGGCCGAGTATGAGCTTTCGGGCCGGCTCGAGCACATACACAGCTGTACTCCACTGTTGCCGCTACCAGTGTGCAGGAGCCCATGAGCAACCGTGTGGTGGCAGCAATGGGCGCATGCTGTTTGTGGGCCTGGGGTTTTTCTTCTTTTTTCTGCTAACTTTTGTTGCTTTTGAACATGAACTATTGTAGTGCCATGTTCCAAAAGAAAGCAGCAGAGACTGCTGCATTTGCCGTGTAGATGCGCCGTCGGCGCTTAAACGTGAAGCATTAATTGTATCAACTACGGTCGGTCGTTGCTATCGTAGACGTTCATCTCATGTCAATTTGTGTTTATCGCCCTGAAACTTACGAGGCTCTGCCAAACTTCCAGCAGTTCAGCACTAGCTAAGAGATAGTCGATGCCGGTACCATGCGTTCGTTATATGGAAGTCAACTGCTGCGACGTGTTCGTTGCATGGAATTTTCAAATGCACATTCTTCAGTGGCAGCGTTAGGGAATTGAACAACTTCGCAATATCGAGGAATTCGCTACATGGAGGTTTGTTACATAGATGCTTAACTGTATGCCCTTTAAGTTGAGGTAAACTTCATACTATGTAGCCATCTCCATTCTCTTGTTCTACCCTCATTCCTGATATCTAATGAGACTGTTTACACTGATGAGAAGAAGTTTTGCAATGTAGCTCTTCCCTTTATGCAGCTCAGTGCCAAACTTAAGTTGGAGTTCCTCGCCTAATGTGTAGACGGTAGCATTATTTAATCATTATGTAAACTATTCTATTTGCAGGGTAATCTTGGACCTTGCCAGGTGGGATGTGTTTCTTTACAGCACATATGACTAAACGTACTCGCTTCTTATTGGTTTGGTTGGTTTGGTTTATGGGGCGCAACGGTTCAAAACGACTCAGGCTATGGGGGATGCCGCAGTGGAAGGCTGCAAGTGCTAATGTTCGCCTTGCATTGACATCACACTTCTAGCTATAACAAGGTCCCTGCTTTCAAATCGTCATTGCATCTGACCCGGCCACGCAATAAAGTTAAGTGGCAGGCCATGTGAAGCAGCACGTCCGGCTCCCTCTGTGCTTGCATCGTTTTGCATCGATACTCATCTGCGTGCAACACAGTATTGCTTTGAAAGCAGCGTCCATGTTATAGCTAGAAGTGGATGACCCTGTATGTGGGCTCCATCGAAGTGGCTGCGGCAGCAAGGTTCAAACTCAGATGCTTCATAACCTAGTCACTGAGCCACTGTGGCGGGCGTTTCTGTTGTTGCAAGGATGGGAAAGTTGATTATAGTCCATAGTACTTGTGTCATCTTTCCTTCGTTTCGTCCTCGTATTCTGTTATTCCGAGGCAGGCTCTGCTAGACTTGGTGGTGCATAGCTAAGGAGCCTAGAGACTTGGAAGGAGGCCACCAGGACATCAATGACAAAACTGTTGGCAGCCATGGCGTGGTGAAGAGATGGGAGCTGGAACATTATTCAGTGGAATCAGTGTTTGGCATTGCCATTCATGGATCCTGTGCGTCTATACCGACAGCCAGGCGAGACATAACTAGTCCACATCATTCAGCGGCTCAGTGTTTTGAGAGAAAACTCTTAAAGAGAAAGTATGGTGAGATGGTAGAGTATCCCTCTACCATCCATTAATCACCTGTCCATCGATCTATCGATGGATCGATACTCTACCATCGATCATATCTGCAATATAACCAGTCGACAGAAAAGCTATGTATATATAGGGAAATGAGGGGCTGGATATTACAGAGTTTAAAGGAGCTGACAGTTTACGAGTCTAAGGCAAATGTTGAGGATTTCGGCAAGAATTGACAAGAATTAGTCTTATGGTGATTATCGGGATAAAGAATATTAAATGAAAAATGGAAGGAAAAAACAATGCGATGATGGTGTGTTTGTATATATAGACACACATAAAAAAAGAGATATGTATAATGGCTGCACAGCAACCATAGTTCTGCATAAAGAAAGTGATAAAATTCCAATTAAGAAAGGTGTTGGGCAAGGAGACTGATCTCCCCAGTTCTATCTACAGCTTGCTTAGAGGGTGTATTCGAGGACATGGAATGGGAGCAGTTAGGCACTGAAGTAAAACTTGTGGCTGGGCTAGTTGGTTCATCATCGTATGATTTTCTCTCCAATGAACTGGATCTACCAAGATTAGCAAAGTCTATAAGTGACTGCAATGGCAAGAGTCTTAGCATATTTTTTACGGCGAAGACTCATAAAGAAGGTGTGCCTTTTCGTTGCATCGTAAGCGAGCGAGGGTCTTGGCAGCGCTTAACCAACTTGGGTCAAGTGGATGCAGCTAGCACAGGACCAGATTAATTGGAGTAAAATGAAGAGGCCTTTGCCCTGGAGTGAGTATAGTCCGGCTGATGATCATGATGAGAGAAATTCACTCGTCACTCTCGTCCAATAGCAGCCATTGTGATTTGCATAGAAACTCTAAAGATATGTTATCGCTAACAATAGTGTTGTATGTTTTGTTTGGTGCATGGAAATAACTGTCATTACTGTTGGTTACAGACTTTAAAACTTAATTCAAGTCTCTAAATGCGGAGATTTGTACTTGAACGTGTTACATTAAATTCTTGTTAATTCAGCCTTGAAAGGACCAGAAAAAATGTTTGAATTAAGCAGAAGTTCGAATCATTGAATGGGCTGGAAAAAAGCAGATCATCTGCATAAGAGTTAGCTTATCTGATGAACACCTGTATGTCTCTATTTGACATGGCAGGTCAAATGCGGTAGTGTTTTCAACACCGCTTTTTAGAGCGCGCCCGTTCCTGGGTTTCGCGTCACCGTCGTCCCTCTCGAGCAAAGTGGAAATCAAACCTTCCAGGACCCTTGTGTAAGGGTTCCAGGTAAGCCCCTGGGCTGTCTGCACGGCATTGTTAAAGAAGCGGGGCTTTATAGGTGTTGGCTGGTCTTTCCCATAAAGAAGCGGAGCTTTATAGGTGTTGGCTGGTCTTTCCCATAACTCTATGCCGATATGTCTCTAATGGAAAGTGTTAAGCAATAATCGGATGAACAGGGAGCCATTAATGAGAGCACATCATATACAGCAACAGAGTTGAAACTTGGGTCAGTTGGTACATGTTCTTGAAAAAAACCAGTCAAAACACGAAGGACAAAGAGGTAGACGAGTCACAAACATCGACTGGATGTATGTGCCTCAATGTGCGTGCCAGTCGATGTGTGTGCCTCGTCTTCCTCTTTGTCCTTCGTGTTTTGACTGGTTTTTTTCAAGAACATAACTGAAAAGCGAAGCTTAAGTGCCCCCCAGATGTTTTGATGGCATGTGACTGATGACGTTAAAATACGAGTGGCCATTAGCAGTTGGGCTAGCAGGTGCAATGTTCTGTAGTGGCCATGCAGAAATGCTGTGCTGTGTTTCTTCCCATCACTGCAGGAGCTACTGAGGCAGGAGATAATGCACATTCCCCCGCATGTGCTTCTCCCTGAGGACGAGGTGCACCGGGAGGGACCCAGGGCGGCACAGGGGGTGGCCTCCCTCAGGCAGCAGCTCGACGCAGTGCGGAAACGCCTGGCTGAGGTGAGCGCCCTGTTCAAGTGCTCATGCTGATGCTTGTTCAGTACAAGACTCGAGAGTCTGATAAAGGACTCTGTTGACTCAATCGAAACAGGTTCTTAAAGGTCCACTGAAATGGTTCACCAAGAAGGGTAAGCAACGCCATAACACTGATAGATATTGAACCACCCATCATTCTCCCGCAAAAATTTTCTATCTAGCTTCTGTAACACCAGAGATATCAGCGATTAAAAATGACCCTTCCAAATTTCCCTCTCAACCCTTACGCCGAAGGGAGCGATAAAAAAATAAAGAATACAAGCAAGTTCAAAGCTCCGCCCAGAAATGCGTCACTTCGACGAACTTCCGGTTCACGCGCGCTCGCTCGCTGGCGTATTTGCGTCAACTCGTCCTCGCTCGCACACGCCTGAGTTGTTCGCGAGTTCGCGTAGCGATGGTTAGTGTAACTGCGAACCCGTGGTTAGCCCACGTTACACTGCGGACCAAATAACCGCGGTTATCGCAAACCGAGCTTGGCGACCTCGGTTTGCGTCGTTAATCGAGGTCACGGTGTGATCGAGGTTATGACGGCGTCTGTTGACGGAGGCTACTCTTCGGCACCCGAGTGCGCGAAACGTACGAGCGGGTCTGCTTCACAAAGTTATTCATTTGCTCACTGTATCACGTTTAATTTTAGAGATCGATGTATAGAATATAGTGCCGCCCGACGTCTTCGATTACGGCCGACAGCGCACCGACTGCGTACTGAAGCCTTGTCTTGCCTGCAGTATCGTTTGAACGGCTTGTTGCTGAGCAGAACGTCAAAAAATGCCCGGCCTTAGCTATGAAAGCACACGAGTTTGCAACGCTTGCAGTACGGGATGCCGCGAGCAGGCTCAGGTACGTTACCGCAAGGGTGGGGCGCGCGGGCGCGGCGAACGACGGTGCCGTGCGTGACCGTCCCTAGTCGTCGCTAAGCCTAAATTGTTTCGCCTCGAAGCCGCGGCGGTCGGTGCTTTGGAACTGATCAACGCTGCCGTAAATCGTCTACTTATGAAACTGCCTTATAGTGAATCCTATCCTGCCATAATAAAATAATTATAGGATTAACTCTGGCGACGCATTAATCGCAGAGCTAGTAAGAGCAGATCGGATCAGCCGAAATGCACCAGCGGCAGCTGGCTTGAGCAGAAACTAGCTTGTATCACGGCTATCGCTCTTACCAGCAATTTGCTGCTGGTCAGCGATCCTCACAAGGGCTTCATGCTTGATATTTGGCTCAGTATTCCAGACGCCAACAAATTTTAGCACGCTTTATTTCGGACATCGGTGCTAACGATCCGCCGTGTCGTTCGCGAACGGTATGCGGGAGGAGGGGCCACAGCGGCGGTGTTTACGGCGGTAGAGGAGGTGCTGCCATTGTGCGGGGCTTGACCGTGCTGTTGACGCCTCGTCGGACAACACTCCGATACTCCTGAAACCACGTTATATAAATAAGATATTTGTAAATGCAGCTTCGTTCCGCCGATCACTGCGTCGCTTCGGTTGTTGTACTTGATGGGCAATGGTCGCCTAACCGATAAGGGCGGCGAGCTGTGTAACAGCCCGCACAGAGTTCGAGCAGCGCACGAGCAGACGACTTTCGCAGCTACCGGAAGTGTGTCCGTGACGTCATGGCTGCAGTGGCCGCAGCGAATGGCAGCTTCTAGCAAGCCTTGCCAGTCAACTCACCCGTGACCTCACGGGTTAAGGAAATAGTTCCATGCGACACCGCCAAACGACGACTTCTCTGCCCGCGAATTTCAAAAAACGCTGTTTTTAAAAATTAATAATAAATCGCTGGCTTTGTTCCAAGGAGTTGTAATTTGGGTTAGTGCTCAAAAGTATTTGTTCTACACACTGAACACGTTTATCAGTGGCTTCTTGGTGGCCGTTTCAGTGGACCTTTAAAGGAACACACTGAGTTGCATTGATAGGTTACTACATTCCAATAACCGAGAGCCTACTCTCAGTGAAAATGCAAGCTTTATAAGCTGTTCGTCGTTTATGGCAGATTAAGAGAGCACGCGAATGACGTGAGGACTAGCAAAGCTTTCTTGCGAACCACGTGTCTTCATGTGGGTGCATTCCTCAGTTCGGAAAGTGCAAAGTGCTGCGCACGTATAATAGCCAGCTAATACGGGAGCTTTACGAAGCCTTTGTTATCCATGACAAAGAATTTGTGATACAGTAGAATCTC
This sequence comes from Amblyomma maculatum, assembly GCF_055883805.1. NCBI lineage: Eukaryota > Metazoa > Arthropoda > Arachnida > Ixodida > Ixodidae > Amblyomma > Amblyomma maculatum. The sequence goes on along the minus strand of NC_139353.1, from coordinate 169,084,014 downwards.
GGTGATACGAACTCGGCTGATACGAAATTCGGTGTGATACGAATTCATAAAATTCCCCGGCCGAATTGCATTGCGTTCAGTGGGCAAAAAGTCGGATGTTCCAAACACTTTTTCTTTTCGCTACGGGTGATACGAACTTCGGTATCAGGACCGGGCGAGGCCCACGCACACACACACAGCGAGAAAAGCATGCGCAGCGGCGCAGCACTGATAGCATGGATCACGCACACGCGCGCGAAAGAAGAAAAAAAAATTACAGCGGGAAAAAACCGGCTTGGCAACCCGCAGCAGCAGCGAAGTTGGCGAAGGAAGGCGGCGATATTTTGCCCCCCCCTTCCGCTCTCTCTCTTTCTCTCCCCTCCCCCCGCTTTTTTTTTTTTTTTTTTAATTGTGCGCACGGCCTTGCGGCCCTCTCCACATTTCTCCGCCGCCCCGCAGGCCACGCTCTTCCGCTTTCTGGAGTCTCCGCTGCAGCGGCAACACGTTGCTACACGTTGCTTCGTTTTCTCGTTTGTTGAGGCTGACACCGCGTTGATAGCGCGTCGTTTCGTGATCATCTCGGCAACGCGAAAAGGTACATCATACTGCAATGTCACGGAAGAGAAAGGCGCTGACCTTTAAAGACAAATTGGAAATTTTAAATAAGGTGGACAAAGAGCCCAAGAAAAGGCGCACTGACATGGCCAAGGAGCTAGGCCTGCCGCTGTCAACGTTGTCAACGATCGTTGGTCAGCGCGACCAAATTATGCAGAATGTGCAGCACTTCGCCATGAATTCTAAAGAAGCCAAATCTGCCCACCATGTGAAGTTGGAAGAGGTTCTTCTAACGTGGTTCAGAGAGGTCACAGCGGCCGGCATCAACATCGACGGAAAAGTGCTTCGTGAGAAGGCAGCGGACATCGCACTCACACTTGGAATTGGCGACTTTCAGGCCTCCGGTGGATGGATTCACCGGTTCAAGGCGCGTCATAATCTTTCCTACAAGACCGTTTGTGGCGAAGGAAAAGAAGTTGACTCCTCCGCCGTGGAAGACTGGATGACAACCACACTGCCGTCTTACATAGCGGGATATGAGGCACGTGATGTTTTTAATGTAGATGAAGCAGGGCTGTTTTACAATCTCTAGCCCAAAAAAAGTTTGTGCTTTAAAGGCGATGCCTGCCGGGGCGGACAAAAGAGCAAACAACGTATCACAGTTTTGTTTTGTTGCAACGCCGACGGATCGGAAAAGATGCCGCTGACAGTCATTGGCAAATAACAAAAGGCCCGATGCTTTAAGGCAGCCGGTCGATTGCCCTGCGTCTACAAGGTGAACAAAAAAACATGGATGACGTCTTCTTTGTTTATGGAATTCGTCACGTACCTCGACGGCAAGATGCCTTGCCACAACAGAAAAATAGTTTTGCTGCTGGACCAGTGCACCGCCCATCCAAAACAAATGACACTACAGAGCGTTAAGGTGGTGTTCCTGCCCCCGAACGCAACAAGTCATTTGCAACCACTGGATGCTGGGATTATAAGGAATGTTAAGCACCATTTCAAAGCTTTGTTGGTGCGCCGCCTCCTCGCGAAGATTGAAAGGAAGGACGCGAATCTCCAGATCACTCTTCTGGACGCTGTGCATTTTCTTGCAATTGCCTGGGATCGCGTCGTTCCTACGACCATCGCCAATTGTTTCGCGAAGTGTGGGGTTTTCATATCCGCTGTGGCTATTGCCTCGCAAGTGCCAGACCCGATTCCCATCGATGTCTGGAATCAACTTGACGTCGACTGTTGCGTCGACGATTTCGTCACTACGGACGACGACCTTGCCACCTGTGGTCTCCGCACGGTTGAAGATATTGCGGAGGAAGCGTCATCACAGCCTGGCATTCCATGCAGTGACGAAGATGACGACAGCCAAAGCGTTGATGACCCACCGCCGACGGCAGCAGAAACGATGCTCGCCATCGATGTTCTGCGGCGCGCCGTGACCTCCGAGTCTGTGCGGGAGAAGACAGCGGCCCAATTTTTTCAGTTTTCAAAACTCTCTGTTATCAGATCTCGCGGAAAAGAAGGTGAAGAAGGATATACGCGATTTCTTTCAACGAAAATAAATATTTCGTACCTGTTGGAAGGCTTGAAAACGGATTTTGCTCGTTTTTTGGTGATACGAAATTTCGGGTGATACGAAAATTTTCGTCTCCCTTTGAATTTTGTATCACCGAAATTCTACTGTATTTTGTAATTCTGTGATTTTTGTGTTTTCTTCTGCTTTCCTTCCGTATCTGTATTCTTGCACGAAATACACTCAGTTGTAAGTCAGCGCTCGTGTCTGTGCTTCTTCCCGTGGTTTCGCCCTGTTATGTTCTAAGTCATGAACCAACTAGCTCAATAATATTCCCTTTTCAACATGGTATGGTATGGTCATAATCATCACCAGCCTGACTACACCTACAGCAGACCAAAGGCCCTTCATCAAACCTGGTCCTGTGCCAGCTGCATCCACCTGACCCTGTGAACGTCCTAATCTCATCTGGCCACATACTTGATGTCCCCCACTACACAGCTTTCCCATGGAATCCACTTAGTTACCCATTGGTTTTCTTGCCCTCGCATCACATGCCTGTTTCTGGTAGGATGTTTTCTTCCCTGGCCTGCCCTTTTCCTAATGTTGTACAGTTAATACTGGATACTATACTGAACTCAAAAGGGATTGGCAGATGTGTATACAAAAAGGCGTACCCGTGGAAGTTGCATGTAATTTTACGCAGATTGCTCAAAACCTGCAGTGTGCAGTAGTAAAACGGAAACGGGAAACAATAATGAGACTAGCGAACTGCGCATCAATATTTACTGCTTAGTGCTGTGCAGTGTGTGTAGCTGTGGGCAGAATAGTTGTAGATGGGATCATGAAAAGCAGCATAATCTCCATTCAAGAAATGGAGTTCAACCCAGAGTAGGGCATATCGTATGCAGCACAGAAAAAGTTCCAACACAGTGACACCAGATTCTGCTGGGTCCCAAGCCATGCCGGGACAGTTGGTAACGAAGCAGTCGACACATGAGCCCAGAGTGGCAAAATCGAGGAGATGGACATACCCTGGCAAGGCTGCGTGGAGTTTCTAAATACATGATAAATTGAAATCTAAATGCCAGGAGCTTTTGGATAAATCCTGATGGACATTTTTTCGGATCCACTAGTATTGCCTGTGGACAAATCCTTATGGATTTTTTTTGGATCCACTAGTATTGCCTTTGGATAGATCGTTATGGATTTTTTTGGATCCACTTATATTGTCTTTGGATAGATACTTATGGATTTTTTCGATCCACTATTATTGCCTTTGGATAGATCCTTATGGATTTTTTGAATCCACTAGTATTGCCTTTGGATAGATCCTGATGGATATTTTTTGGATCCACAAGTATTACCTTTGGATAGATCCTTATGGATTTTTTTTTGATCCACTAGTATTGCTTTGGATAGATTCTTATGGATTTTTTTTTGATCCACTAGTATTGCCTTTGGATAGATCCTTATGGATTTGTTTTTGGATCCGCTACTATTGCCTTTGGATAGATCCTTGAGGATTTTTTTGGGATCCACTAGTATTGCCTTTGGATAGATCCTTATGGATTTTTTTGGATCCACTAATATTGCCGCGTGCCTTTCTGAAAAGAGGACAAAGAAGAACAGAGGACAAAGAGGACAAAACTGAGTGTAGCGCGTGGAACTGTTCCGATCAGTGATCGCTGCCTTGTACTCGTTACATTTTCTGGTGGAGCAGCGGGGTACGATTTCCCTTTTTGCTGAGTGCAACCCCTCAAGGGCAACCGAGAGCCACCACGGATTTGACACCGGTCCATCGCACTTGCAGCCGCCGCCTTCGAGGTCAGTCGCCAGAGTTCGGGCCTCTTTCCTGCACGCCTGTGGCCAACATGCATAGGTCCAACCCGAACATTGCTTCTAACGGAGAGTCTTCACCCCAGTTCGTCGTCCTCCAGTCTCGAACGCCACCGTCCTTCCATGGCGAGCTTTATGAGGACGCTGAAGACTGGCTGGACCAATTCGAACGGGTCGCCAATTACAACGGCTGGGATGAGCAAAGGAAGCTCTATAATGTCTACTTTGCTCTCGAAGATTCAGCGCGGACGTGGTTCGTGAACCACGAAACGACACTATCAACATGGGACCTCTTTCGTCGCCATCTGTTGGCGACCTACACCGCCAACGACCGAAGAGAGCGTGCGGAGTCGGCGCTGAAATCTCGTATCCAAGCCCCAAATGAGAGCATTGGAATGTTCTACGAGGACATGATCCGCCTTTTTAGGCGTTCTGATCCAAATATGTCAGAGGAGACGAAAGTGCGCCACCTAATGCGCGGGGTGAAGCAAGAACTATTTGCTGGGCTTGTGCGCAATCCACCTGGCACGGCATCAGAGTTTCTAGCGGAGGCCACCACGATAGAACAAACACTTCGACACAGGGCTCAGCACTATAACTGTAACGTGTCCGCCATGTCACCGGTCGTCTACGGTTCCGGCATCAACGGTTCTGATGATGCCTTAAGGGAGCTGATTCGATCTGTGGTCAGGGAAGAGCTGAGACATATTCAGCTACAGGGTCTAACATCGTCGTCGAGGCTTCCATCACTCGCGGAGGTCGTTTGCGAAGAAGTGAGGCAAGCCGTCGTCCCGGAACCGTCTGTGCCTGGTGTGCAGCCACCGCCACCGAGTGTGCCAACGTACGCGGCCGTGCTTCAGCAGCATAACCTCTGTGATCCTCCAAGAGGGAACCCCACTGTGCCGCATCCAAACCAGCACCACAGTGGGTACGGCTCTCCCAGAGCCAGAGTGAACCCCCCTACTCTTGATCCAAGCCCACGCCATCCTCCTCTTCTAGCCGAAGCACGATTCCGAAGGACTGACGTCTGGCGTACCCCTGACAATCAGCCCCTTTGTTATCACTGTGGTGAGGCCGGTCACATGTTAAGGTTATGTCCGTACCGCCGCGCCGGACTTCGTGGCTTTCATCCGCGTGCACGATGTCCTCGGAGTGGTGAACGACCACCCGAAATCGAGGAGTACCTGTCGACGCATACGAATCCTCCGGACGTCCCACAGTACGGGTCCCGCGTCATTACCTCTTCCCGTTATCGTTCTCCAAGTCCACGGCCCTCTACATCCCGCACTAGCCGCTCGACGAGCCCCCGCTCCCCGAGGCTTCGGGAAAACTAGGAACAGCGACCTGCGGAGGTGAGGCCGCTGACGAGCGAAGTGCTGAACATCCTCCATCAAGTTTAGTGCAAGATAACGGCTATCAGACGGCGACATGTAACGATGAACCTGAGTGCGCAGTTTCGGACATACCAGTTTCTATCGACGATTGTCTCATTACAGCTTTAGTTGATACGGGGGCGGACTATTCAGTTATGAGCAGTGGGTTAGCCAGGAAATTGAAGAAAGTTTTAACCGAGTGGACTGGGCCTCAGATCCGCACTGCAGGGGGACACCTTATTACCCCGGCTGGAAGATGCGTTGCGAGAGTTGCAATTGACGGATTTGTTTATGTTTGCGACTTCGTTGTACTTACCCACTGTTCGCGAGACGTCATACTCGGCTTGGACTTCTTACAGGCTAATGGTGCGATAATTAATTTACAAGAATCACGAGTGACATTTTCGCCGAGCCAAGCCATTGCGAGATCTAGCGTCGACGGTTCATCAACGTCCGCCTTACGTATTACAGCTGCTGACGTTACGGTCCCGCCACGGTGCAGCATTATGGTCTTGGTAGAAAGTGACTCACCATGCGACCGAGACGTACTGGCAGAGACTAACGTGGGCTTGCTTCTTGAGAAAGGGATCTGCGCTGCAAGAGGACTTGTTCGCTTACGGGATGGTTGTGCGAAGCTCTGGATTACGAATTTCGGGACCGAGTTTCAGCACATTGCGAAAGGAACGGCCATCGCGTATGTTGCCGACTTTATTGAGCCAGGGAACATCTGTACTCTGGCGCCGCCGTCACCAGCCAGATGTAATGCACCCGACATTCTATCAACTGTGGACATTAATGCCAATCTGTCGGTGGTTGAGCGGCGGCGACTCCTGGACCTCCTTCAGGAATTTGCTGGATGCTTTGCAACGTCTTCGAAAGTTGGGCGTACACCAGTAGCCAAACACCGCATTATGGTTGACGCGGAGACCAAGCCGATTTCCCAACACCCATACCGAGTGTCGTCAACGGAACGAGAGGCTATTCGAAGACAGGTGCAGGAAATGCTTATCGATGACGTGGTACAGCCGTCTACCAGCCCCTGGGCTTCGCCTGTAGTGTTGGTGAAGAAAAAAGACAACACCTTGCGTTTTTGCGTCGATTATCGTAAGTTAAATCAGGTAACGAAACGGGACGTATACCCGCTCCCACGTATCGACGACGCATTGGACCGGTTACGCAATGCCAAATATTTCTCGTCGCTTGACCTCAAGAATGGCTACTGGCAGATAGAAGTGGACGAAAGGGACAGAGAGAAAACAGCGTTCGTCACCCCCGACGGCCTTTATGAATTTAAAGTGCTTCCTTTCGGTCTCTGTTCTGCACCAGCAACCTTCCAGCGAATGATGGACACCGTTCTCTCTGGACTGAAGTGGCAAACGTGCTTAGTGTATCGTGCTTAGTGTATCATTTTCGCGGCTAGTTTTGAGGAGCACCTTGACCGACTGCGAATGGTACTACAGGCACTGCGTTCAGCCCAACTGACGATAAAACCACAGACCATTCTAGTGGAAATCAAGAAGAAAATATGGGCATGGGCCGGGTTAATTGGAGCCGGGTTAATTGGAGGAATATGGGGGAGGCCTTCGCCCTGCAGTGGGTATGCCTCTCCCATATTTCTCCACTTAACCCGGTTCTGTGCTAGCTGCATCCACTTGACCCCTGCGAACTTCTTAATCTCATCCGCCCACCTAACTTTCTGCCGCCCCCTGCTACGCTTTCCTTCCCTTGGAATCCAGTTTGTTACCTTCAGCGACCATCGGTTATCCTCTCTTCGCACTACATGTCATGCCCATGCCCATATTTTCTTCTTGATTTCCACTAGAATGTCAGTAACTTGAGTTATTTATCTGACCCACTCTGCACGCTTCCTATCTTCTAATGTTACCCCTACCATTTTTCGTTCCATAGCCCTCTGGGTTGTCCTTAACTTAAGTAGAACCCTCTTGGTTAGCCTCCACGTTTCAGCCCCATAGGTGAGTACAGGTAAGATGCAACTGCTGTATACTTTCCTCTTGAGTGATACCGGTAAGCTGCTAGTCATAATCTGCAAGTGCTTGCCTAATGCGCTCCATCCCAATCTTATTCTTCTTGTTATTTCCTTTTTTCATGGTCCAGGTCTGCGGTTACTACCTGTCTTAAGTAGACATATTCGCTTATACTTCCAGTGCTTCGCTACCTAACGTAAACTGCTGTTCCTTCCCGAGGCTGTTGAACATTACCTTAGTCTTCTGCATCTTTCTACTTTCCTGTCTAGGTCATCAATAATTATTTGCAGTTCATCCCAGAGTTGCTTAGCAAGGCAATATCATCAGCAAATCGCAGATTACTGAGGTATTCTCCATCGACCCTTATCCCTAACTGCTCCGATTCCAAGTCTCTGAATACTTCCTCTAATGAAGCTGTTAATAGTACTGGGGAAATCGTGTCTCCTTGCCTAACACCTTTCTTTATGGAAATTTTTTTACTTTCTTTATGCAGAGCTGTGGTTGCTGTGCAGCCACTGTATATATCTTTCAGCACTTTCACATACGACTCGTCTACGCCTCGATTTCGCAATGCCTGCATCACTGCCGAGGTTTTTGACAGATGTGATACAAATGGCAATGAAAGAGCTGACGCAAGTGCTGCTCAAGCCTGGAATGGAGAAATGGAATACACCCCACAAAGACTGCAAGGCGACATTAAGACTTATCTATGGGCCAGCAAAATGGAGGATAACAAAATGCAACGCGCTATGTTAAATGGCACACAAGGAGCTAAGGCTTTCAAGCAGCAAACATCAAGTAATGAAAGTCTGACACGTTAAATAACCTGGTGTGTTTAAGACACTTTTGCTGTTTAAAGGTCTAGAAGCACTTGGCAAAGCAAGAAGTGCAAGAAGCAAAAATTGAGTGGGAAGAGATGTGGCCACTATAAAAGTAGGTAAAATATCTTTTCCTTTGTTTCTTGAGCTTCATGCTAGAGAATAAAATTACTTTTACTGTGAGCTTGCCTCCAAATGTTTTTACCAACAGGTTTGTCTTATTTCATTGGTAAGAAGGTGTGAAAAACATGTGAGCGTTCAATACACGTGGATCCAAAAAAAAAATCCTATCTAAAGGCAATACTAGTGGATCCCAAAAAAATCCTTAAGGATCTATCCAAAGGCAATACTAGTGGATCCAAAAACAAGTCCATAAGGATCTATCCAAAGGCAATACTATGGTGGCTAGAAAGGCTAGGTGACGCGAGCGGGCAGAGAGTGCCGCTCCTACGTTTCATGCCTCGCGCAGGTGGCGCTGCTCTCAGCACTTCGATACGTGCTTGGCTCGCGCTGGGGTACACTTTGCTGCGGTTGCAGCGCAGTCATACCAACGAAATGTTAAAAGTATTGTTACCACTTGAAATATTTTAACCAGGTAAATAAAATAGGCAAGTCGGGAGTGACGTCGACTGCAAATATGCTATTCGGCACCGCGAAAGCGGGCGATGCGGCTGTGCCGGTTGTTTTGCTTGTCGCGCTACTAAATGCTTCTTAAACGATGAAGTTTTCGTCTGAAGGTGCATTACGTTCCCTTTCCCGATGCGCACAGTGGTCGCAGTTATAAAGCTAATTATTTTCGTTTGGTTTTGTGAGCTTTAAAAAGCCAAAGCGACTCGGGCTGAGGGGCATTGCAGTCGAAGATTGCTCAGAATGCAGATGGCATGTGATTAATTATTGTGCGGTTACATCGCACAGTATGCAGGCACCAGGCTAATTTGTATTTTTTTGTTCTCTGCGAATTTGCGGTGCGTCTAAAGTGTGAAAGTGCAATTTTTAGCCAGATGATAGCCAGAACATACAACACGCGATGTGAAACGGTATTTAAGTACAGAAGGAACAAATTGCAAAGTTTTGTGTATTGCACATAAAGGCAAGAATGCTGAAAAGAAAATTGAAATATCGCAATGTTGAGGTTGCTGTTGAAGGCCTCAAATATACATGTAATAAAGGTAGAATAAACAATTTTTAGACACAACCACTCACAACCAAATAGCAAATTAACCGCCTCAGTTTAAACAGTTTCATTCTATCTTGCTTTTCTTTTCGCAATAATTCTGCGTCTTCAGGTAGAAGTGTAGTCTGCTAAGAACATAGAACTTGATCACTTTGTCACAGATGTACTATGTTTGTGACAACCAACCAGCTGCAGTTTGGTCATTTGGAGAAAGGATACCAAGTCCATAAGGATACCAAGTCCATAATAGATGTCCGGGCAGTCGATAAAAAAAAAGAATCCGTGTTTTCGCGTTCACTTCGCGTGCAGTTTTAAGTTTTAATTCACAGCGCATTGAACCAGCTGGCTCTGAATTATTTGCGTGAGTGCCAAGTCTACGAGAGAGGTGTTATGAACGCATCGGCCCTGATGAACGTATCGCAGCACCCTACAATGCAGACTGTGGACAAGGAGAAGATATTCCAGTGGATTATCGAGCTCTCCAACCCTGAGACGCGCGAAAATGCTCTTTTGGAACTCAGCAAGAAGCGGGAGGTTGTCCCCGACTTGGCACCTATGCTGTGGAACTCGTTTGGCACCATTGCGGCACTTCTGCAAGAGATAATCAACATCTACCCTGCTATCAACCCTCCAACACTCACCGCTCACCAGTCTAACAGGGTGTGCAATGCCCTGGCTCTGTTGCAGTGTGTGGCTTCGCACCCAGACACCCGCACCTATTTCCTTGCAGCCAACATCCCTCTGTTTCTGTACCCTTTTCTCCACACTGTAAGCAAGACAAGGCCCTTTGAGTATTTACGACTGACCAGCCTAGGTGTGATTGGAGCGCTAGTCAAGTTGTTGGAAGTAGTCGCCTACTACTTCCAGTATTTCGCTACCTAATGTAAACTGCTGTTCCTTCCCGAGGCTGTTGAACATTACCTTAGTCTTCTGCATATTGATTTTCAAGCCTACCTTTCTACTTTTCCTGTCTAGGTCATCAATCATTACTTGCAGTTCATCCCCCGAGTTGCTTAGCAAGGCAATGTCATCAGCAAATCGTAGATTACTGAGGTATTCTCCATCTACCCTTATCCCTAACTGCTCCCATTCCAAGTCTCTGAATACTTCCTCTAAACAAGCTGTGAATAGTACTGGGGAGATTGTGTCTCCTTGCCTAACACCTTTCTTTATGGGAATTTTGTTACTTTCTTTATGCAGAACTATGGTTGCTGTGCAGCCACTATATATATCTTCCAGCACTTTCACGTACGGCTCGTCTACCCCCTGATTTCGCAATGCCTGCATCACCGCCGAGGTTTCAACTGAGTCAAATGCTTTTTCGTAATCAGTGAATGCTATGTATAAGGGCTGGTTATATTCAGAGCATTTTTCTATCACCTGATTGATGGTATGGATATGATCGATAGTAGAGTACCGTTTCCGAAACCCTGCTTGATTCTTTTGGTTGATTGCAGTCTAAGGTTGTCCTGATTCTATTAGCAATTACCTTAGTAAATACCTTATACGTAACAGACAGTAAGCTGATTGGTCTGTAATTTTTAAGGTCCTTAGTGTCCCCTTTCTTATGAATGAGGATAATGTTTGCATTCTTCCATGGTTCCGGTACCGTCGATGACACCAGGCACTGCGTATACAGGGTGGCCAGTTTTTCTAGCACGATATCCCCCCCGTCCTTCAGCAAATCTGTAGTTATCTGATCTTCTCCAGTTGATTTCCCCCTTTTCATAGTTTCTAGTGCTTTCTTGACCTCGTCCTTCGTCACTGGTGGAACGTCTGACTGTTTTTCCCTACTGCCAATCTCATTACGGTCCTGACTACTTTGGCTACTGTAGAGATCTGTATAGAACTCCTCGGCTACTTTGACTATCTTTTCCATATTAGTGATGACGTTGCCCGCCTTGTCCCTTATCGTATTCATCTGGTTTTTGCCTATGCCCAATTTCTTTTTTACCGCTTTAAGGCTTCCCCCGTTCTTTACAGCTTGCTCAATTTTCTCCATGTTATACTTCCTTATATCGGCCACCTTGCGCTTATTGATTAGCTTCGATGTCTCGGCCAATTCGATCTGGTCTGTTGGATTGGAAGCTTTCATACTCTGGCGTTTCTTAACTAAACCTTTCGTCTCCTTAGACAGCTTGCCGGTATGCACTCTAACTATCCTACCGCCTACTTCTACCGCGCACTCAGTAATGATAGCTCTGAAATTATTGTTCCTTGCCTCTAGAGTAATGTCGCCATCCTCAGTTAGAGCTGAAAACCTATTCTGTAGCGAGATCCTGAACTCTTCGGCTCTCCCCCTCACCGCTAATTCGTTGATGGGCTTCTTTCTTACTAATCTGTTGCGTTCCTTCTTCAGATTTAGGCTAATTCGGGACCTCACCATCCTGTGGTCACTGCATCGCACTTTCCCGATTACCTCTACATCTTGCATAATGGCGGGGGTTGAACACATTATGAAGTCGATTTCATTTTTAGTCTCTCCGTTAGGACTTTTCCATGTCCATTTCCGGTTCTTCCGTTTGCTGAAGAAGGTATTCATGATTCGTAAGTTATTGCGCTCTGCAAACTCAACTAGTAACTCCCCCCTGCTATTCCTAGAGCCAATGCCATAGTCACCTACTGCCTTGTCTCCTGCCTGTTTTTTCCCTACCTTGGCATTGAAATCGCCCATTAGTACAGTATACTGCGTCTTTACTTTTCGCATTGCCGATTCTACATCTTCATAGAAGCTTTCAACTGCCTGGTCATCATAACTACATGTAGGTGCATAGGCCTGTACAACCTTCAGTTTATACCGCTTATTAAGCCTAATTACGATGCCTGCAACCCTCTCATTAATACTATAGAATTCATCTATATTACCCGCTATATACTTATTGACAAGGAAACCTACTCCTAGTTGTCGCCTCTCTGGTAAGCCTCGATAACACAGTACATGCCCATCCTTCAGTACAGTATATGCCTCATTCGGCCTCCTAACCTCACTAAGCCCTATGACATCCCATTTCATGCCTTCTAGTTCCTCTAACAGCACTGCTAAGCTAGCTTCAGTGATGTAGTAATAGTAATATGGAAGTGGGCATCAACTTATCTAGGCCAATACCATTTGACTATCATGACTCCCTTCCCTGTGCAAAGCTCAAGTTTGAACTCCTCCACTTGTGCACATCAGCATGTTGCCTTGCACAAGAAGCTTGAGCTGCTCAGATAAACAGCCTGTTCAAGGTAAGGACGCATCTTTCAACCACCATGTACTTAGGAAGTGGTAGAAATCCTGAATGGTCACCTTTCATAGCACTGCACAGAGCTCATGAAACGGAGTATAGATGCTGTTGTGATACCGTTACATCAAGTCTGCTTCATCATCATCATCATCCTCAGCCTGACTATACCCACTGCAGGGCGAAGGCCTCTCCCATATTCCTCCAATTAACCCAGTCCTGTGCAAGCTGCATCCACTTGACCCCTGCGAACTTCTTAACCTCATCCGCCCACCTAATTTTCTGCCGCCCTCTGTTACGCTTTCCTTTCCTTGGAATCCAGTTTGTTGCCCTGAGCGACAATCGGTTATCCTTTCTTCGCGCTGCATGTCCTACAAGCGCAAGCTGTCGACCAACGAGGCAAGCGCCATCCCGCCGTTGGCGCGCTTGCTTCGTTGCTCGACAGATGGCACACCATGTCAAAACAGCTTTTCGACTCTCTTCTGCGAAAATTGTGCATGCCGTCGAAAGCAGGTTTTTGTCTATTCCCAAAAATCTAGGCAAGGACCAATGTTGAATCACATGTCAAATAACGTAGAGCATATTTTCCTGCATTGTGAATGTTATTTCAGCTCGAATAGTGCAGTAGATTTCGCATAGGATTTTTTTGAAACCCGGGCCTCAAATATTCAAGACCCTGCAGAGTGGGCGCACTCAGGCTAGTGATGATGACTCAGCTCGTCAACACCCCTCTTCAAAGGGTATGCTCCTTTCATCCATCTTAGAGAACTATGCCTTTGAGAGAACAGGATCACGTGCGTTGTTGCCCCCCCCCCTCCCCCCCCCCCGTCTGCCTTCTTTCCACGTGATTGGGCTAATTCTGCCTCAGCATGAAATGATGTAGCGGTGTGTCATTTCCTCCCAGGAAGCCAGGCAGCAGGAGGACTTGGAAGCTGAACTGGCTCAGCAGAAGCTTATGCAGCAACAGCTCAAGTCCACCCTGGCGACCATCCAAGAGATGAGTGGGGCTGCCAGCACCGGTGAAGCCGTAGTGACCAGTGCCTCTTCGAGCCCTCAGGGCATCTGAAACATTGTTGGCTGCAGTGTGTTGTATTAAAATATAAGCTACTTTGCTGGTGAAGAGGCAACATCATTGACCGGAAATGGACCAAAAGCCGTGCTCAGTACTCAGTAGAGGCTGAATAGGAGCATTGTTATCACGGCTTTTCCAGTTTGTCCTATTCTTTGCACCACTTGTTTTGTGCAGCATTATTTTTTTGTGCATACTATCAGTCCAGCCTGGACCAAGATAGGAGTGGGCACAACATCAAATTTGAGGCAAACGCAGACCAGCAGGAAGAGAAATGCAGTCAATGCAGTAGAATCAAGAAAACTTTGTCAACAAAATACAGTCATAAAGTACAGAAAAAAAATAAAATACAGGTTAGTAAAAGATGCTCTTTATATAATTGATTGCTTTAAATGTTTAGCAAAATGGATGTAAAATTGTTCTCGAGCTTGTGCATTCACAACTTGGTTTGGCAACCCATTCGATTCGAATGCTGTTACGGGAAAAAAGGAATATTTGAAACAATTCTTGCAAAATCTATTTTGACATGCCTGCTGTGTTTATTGCGGCATATGCGTGTTCTTGTTTTGTTTATGTAACAATCTTTCCTCACGTGGACTAAACTATTAATTACATAATAAAAAAGATTAAGTCTTTTTCCTTTCGTCTCTGAAAAAGGAGAGGCAAATCAGCTTTTGTATAAACGGGGGTCACCGTATCCAACCTTCGGTATTGGGAAAAAATGAAGCGTAAGGCTCAGCTCTGTACCTGCTCTAGTTTAGATATTGGCTTTTTGTGTTATGGGTCCCATATTTCGCATGCATACTCAAGTAAGAGTCGTACAAATACGCTGTGAATTTACTGCGTGCAACTTAAGGCCGAGCTTTGGGGAGCCCTGTAGCTGTGGGATATCCATTTCAAGTGCCTGTGGAGTGAGACAGATGTGTCCCTCACTTGCAACGGATCTTCTGTCGGATCCCTTCTGCCTGCACTTTGGAATTAGGAGCCATGCGTGCAAAGTTAAGATGATAATGTGCATGGACACAAGAAAAGCTGGAGTTCCATAGTTTCACAGAGCCTCGAGGAAGACAAGGGCACTAGATAGTAGGCAAACAAATACTCGTGCAGATTACCACGCTAGGCATATGCTGTTACCTAACATGAAAGAGGAATCCGTAAAACAGCACTTCGAAAAATTTCTAATCAAATGTCTGTATAACTTTAAATAAACAGCAGTCATAACCAAACAACGTAAAAAATAACACACAACAAGGTAAAAACCAAAGGTAACTAGCAAAAAAGCAATAGCAGTCAATCCCTCGTAGCAAAAGCAGTGTCGCATAACATAGTTTTGACACTGCTTTGCTACAATTGACTGTTGCTAAGATCTGTATCGTTTATTTATTTATTTATCGTTAATCTTGTGTTTAGTCATACATGCCTAGTCTTGTGATTGATGGATTTTGATACTGGGTGGGGTAAGTGCAATTGGGCTATTAACGCTTGAGTGGCCGAGGGTTTAAATATACGTTCCTTTTTCTTTCCAATAAACAGTTGGCAGTTTGCGCTCGTCCTGTACCCTCTCTTGTGTGTGTCTTTATTTGCGCAAGTATAAGATGTCTGAAGTACTGCACCAACTAGGCCAACAACACATCTTACTGAAGTATATTCATTCTGCACCATAACTAGTTGGGAAAATAATTCCATATAGCGTTAATTGTACAGTTTATCCACAGCACATATACACTTTATCCCCCCTCCCCAATAGCATATCTACATGTGTCTCCTTGTCATTGCCCTTGAACCTTTCTTCTTTATTTTTTTTTATTTTTTTTTTTGTGTGTGTGACAGGTGTGGTTCACTGTCCTGTTATTTATTTATTTAATCGTACTGCAGGCTAAAATGTTGGCCCAAGCAGGAGGGGCAATACAACAAAAGTATTGGAATATAGAGCAATACAGAGCAAAAAGGACAAAAAACAGGACAAAAGTTCAACTCTGGTCACTGTAATGAAATGGACAAAATTCAAGAACATAGTTCAACTTAAGGAGCCTTTGTTCCGAAAAGACATTCCAGTTCTTCTAGGAAGTCGTTTGATTCATAAACATTTGGTGGCAGTTCATTCCAATCGTTCACAGTTTTAGGGGAAAAAAACTGTTCTTATAAGAGTTTGTTTTTGTGAAAATTGGAGCTAGCGTGTGCAGTGTAGTATGTCTTGTTCTTCTAGTAATAGCATTCTGAACGCATTTCGGAAGGTTTAGGGGAATTTTTTCTCGCAGACATTTATGAAGAAATAGAAGTCGACTTATTTTCCTGCGTATGTCTAACCTGGGAATCTGATGTTCTTGCATAAGGAAAGGTATTTGCAATATATAAATCTTACGGCCTTTCTCTGTATATGTTCCAGTTTATGTCTTTCTTGGTGTAGGGATCCCATAGTAATAATAATAATACTTTATTTTTTCCTTTACTATAAGGAAAGGAAAGGAGCAGCCGCTAAAAAGCTGCTTCGAAGAGCAGCTTGCATATGACTGCATTTCACAGTAGAGAAAGTCATGCCCACACAGTGAATAAACTGTCAATGGAGAAATAATTAGATTACAAAAAAGCACTAGGTAAATCAAGAAAAATACATGAAAATAAAACAAACGCCGCAAGACAGAACACCTAATTTAAAAATATGTATTTATAGAAACATTTCGCGGATTAATTTAATGGGAGGAAGAGAGATATCTTGACCACTATTAGCAATTGATTTGATATGGTAGGACGCCTGAAACGAAGCATCTGCCTGCCATAGTTCGTCCAGCATGCTGTAACGTGCCAATGCTCTGGGTACTGACGCATATTCCAATTTTGATCTTATGCATGCATTATAAGCTAAAAGCTTTGTACTCGCAGGAGCATTTTTTAGTTTCCTTTTCAGAAAGCATAACTTTTGAAAAGCAGCAGCACAGATATTCGAGATGTGTGTGGGCCATGACAGATTGCTGGTAAGGGTTGCTCCTAGGTATTTATAACTCTCAGCTTCGGAAATCGCACTACTACCAAGGTGATAAGTATATATGCTGGGACACTTCTTTCTGGTAACACGTAGAAGAACAGTCTTTTTCCTGTTCAATTCCATGCTCAATTGCCTCAAGAGCCATCTGCAAAGAAGCGTGGTCTTTCGCGTTTGAGATTTTCTTGAAGACAACGCAATCGTCTGCAAATAATCTGACTAAAACATCATCTGACAACACATCTACTAAATCATTTATATAAATAAAAAACAACAATGGACCCAACACACTTCCCTGAGGAACTCCAGAGGTGACAGAAAACATGCTAGATGAGTAATTTTTAACTTGAACAAATTGCTGTCTGTCTCTAAGATAGGCAAAAATCCAACCAAATATGTCATACGGAAGACCGAGCTGTTACAACTTAAACAATAATTTCTCATGGGGTACTTTATCGAATGCCTTACAAAAATCTAAAAAAAAAAACATCACACTGGCCGGACATGTCGAGAATACTCAAAATTTCATGAACTGTTGTGACTAACTGTGTAACAGTAGAAAGACCTTTTCTAAATCCATGCTGGTATACAGACAGTATGCCATGTTCAGCGAGATATTTCTGCAAGTAACTTGTAATAACATGCTCCAACAGTTTACAACACTGACTGGTAATGGAAACTGGGCGATAATTAGTAACTATCAGGCAAATTCCCTTTGTATGGGTACAACACGTGCTTTTCTCCAGTCGTCTGGTATATCGCATGACCTAAGTGACAAGTTAAAAAGATCTGTAAGGAATCCAGAAATCTGCTCAGCATAGTGCCGCAAGAATAAATTAGGTATTCCGTCCGGTCCACTATTATTCTATTTCTTTGTCCTTCTCCCCCCTTTGCAGAAAGCTTTGGAGAATTGTTCCTCAGCAGATGTATTCCTTATCAGGACCCTTTTGAATGCCTGTTCCTTTTCAAGAAAGGTGTGTCCGCACGAAACATGCTTTATTTAGTTGCTCACTAATCGTTCACCCCGCATGGTAACTTTTCCTGCTGCTGCTGCTTTTTACCTGTCAGTAAAGCGGAAATTTGGGCGAGTTGGTACATATTCATGTCACTCACACTGCACTAAGACTGAACTAAAGATGGAGAATAAAACACAAACAGCGCTTGTTTGTGTTTCATTCTTTGTCTTTAGACCTGCCTTGGTGCGGTGTGAATGAAACGAAATGCTTTTTATTTCTTTTTCAGGCCACAGGATCATTGGTTCCAGGCTGAAAAATATATACTGAAGAAACATTTTTTTCCTTCCTCAACCTACTTCTCACCCACCCCCTTCACCCTCACCAGCTTTTCTTCTTCGGAAGCAAAAGCACCCCTGCCAGTGATGATCGCTCCTGGACAAGGGAACTCCTGGAGGCTTACCATATCAGCAAAACGGGGGCTGACTGCATTAATGATACTTTCATCAAACTGTACCAAGGGAAATGTTGTTTTCTTGACGCCACTGATTAAAGAAGAAATGGGCATGGGCAGGACATGTGCGAAGAGAGGATAACTGATGGTCGCTTAAGGTAACAAACTGGATTCCAAGGGAAGGAAAGCGTAGCAGGGGGCGGCAGAAAGTTAGATGGGCGGATGAGGTTAAGAAATTCGCAGGGGCCAAGTGGATGCAGCTAGCACAGAATATGGGAGAGGCCTTCGCCCTGCAGTGGCTATAGTCAGGCTGATGATGATGATGTCTGAAGACCAACTAGCTTAATGTTCTACTGTATTAAGTGCTTTATCTTTTTTCCTGTCTTGTTTTTGTTTTTTGCATTTAAACCTAACCTGACTCCATGCATCGCGTTCACCTAGACCTCACTCATTCGCACAGCCAGACGTTTGTGTGCTGTGCGATGTCATTAAAAAACACCAGGCAGTCGAAACTATTCCTCTATAAGTATTCCTCATATAGCCTGGGCCACCTCGGGACATCAAACCCCATTGATCGACCAAATCACGTTCAAATATTGACGTGAAGAATGCTTAATCATTTTTTCATGGGAGAAATTTGCCCTCCTGTCAATTTTGCTTCATATAAGATACAAGCAATATATGATGGAAGGGATACTTTGGTCTGTCATACTTGTCGGCCCAGTTTAAGTGCTGCCATAAAGGTGGCATTGGACATTACCGCGCCAAAAATGTCCGCTCTTTATTTAAGAAGAAATTAGTGCTAACACTTGGACAAGGACAGAAGAAACCACAAGATGACTGACAAGTGCTACTACTAACTGCTTATCGGGGTGTGAATTAACACAAGGAATATAAAGGAAAATATGAGCATGCGCAGACAGTACAGGCACACACGTCACGCAACTACAATCGATTATGGCAAGAATAATTAAGAAGGGCAAATATTCAGCATCGTAAATCTGCAAATACGCGTCACTCGCACAGCGATCAGATACTGTTTTAACATGGAAGGCCTCTAGCACAAGCTTTTACATTCGCACTCCTGCTTATAATATGTATTCTTAAAGGCCTAGTGCGCTGGTATAGAGGCGCCACTAGATGGGATGGACGTCCCCTTTGAAACGGGGTGGTAGCAGTAGCTATCATGCTCATTTTTCTCCCTATATCTTCATTATTGATTTAAACCATCATTCTATTTATTAAATTTTTGTTTCTACATTACTAACATTATGTCACTTCTCTGCTTTTAAGCCACCAATCTTCCAGTCGTTTTTTGCTAGTTTCCACCGCCGGTTTATTCACCCGGCCACTGTTATCTCTAAACCCCAGAGCTTCAGGAACAGTTACTGCGCCTGCATCAACTTCCGGGTGGATACCATTACATATGAGTATAATATGGTCAATTGTTTCACTGGAGTTACCACATTCAGCACATGCGTCATCTCCATTGTTAAATTCCTTTTTGTAGCTGCGTGTTCTAAGGCACCCTGATCTAGCTTCAAAAAGTAGGGCACTGCCTCTTGAGTTATCAACGAAATCTTCCTTCCTTATCTGCTTTTCCACTTTCGGTATAATTCCACACTCTGTTTCTTTTCCATCAAATTTATCCAATTTTTACCTTCTGTGTTTTTCACCTGTTGCTTAATGCTCTTTATTTCTCCATCCTTGCTACTAGCATACTTACTAGTTAGTTTCCTAGTTCTTTTCCTCCATTGTGAGTCAACGCTTTTTAGGTACAGGTATTTAAATACTTTGTCCAATCTGTTTACTATGAGAGCGACCCCATTCCTTCTCTTGGATTCGTGCCCACAATAAAAGACATAATGGTCGCCGGAGTTAAATTCTCCCATTCCGGTCCACTTGAGCTCGCTGATACCCAAGATATCAATGTTCAATCTGTCCATTTCTTGCTTGACGATATCCAGTTTACCTTGCGTCATAGATCTTACATTCCATGTTGCTATGTGATACATCTCCTTGCAACATCGGACTTTCCAGTCGCTTCCCGACACATCCACAACTGAGCGTCCTTTTGGCTTTAGCCCAGCCGCTTCATTCGTCCTGGAGCTACTAGGAATCGCCCTTTGTTCATCCCCAGTAACATGTGGGACGAATTCCAACCTG
Organism: Amblyomma maculatum; assembly: GCF_055883805.1. NCBI lineage: Eukaryota > Metazoa > Arthropoda > Arachnida > Ixodida > Ixodidae > Amblyomma > Amblyomma maculatum. The sequence goes on along the minus strand of NC_139353.1, from coordinate 169,063,932 downwards.
GGGGGCTCATCTTCCGGCGCCATATCATTAATGGTATTGTGACTGGCCATGGGGTTTTCTTGGCAGGAAATACTGGAGTGGGTTGCCATTACCTTCTCCAGTGAATCACATTTTGTCAGAACTCTCTGCCGTGACCTGTCTATCTTGGGTGGCCCTACACAGCAGAGCTCACGACTTCAAAAATGCTTCAGGATTTGCCCTATCAAGTCCTGGAGCATCAAGGGACAAGAAGTGGAAGCTGTGACAGATTTTCTCTTCTTGGGCTCCAAGATTACCTCGGAAGGAGACTGCAGCCATGAAATTAGGAGACGCCTGCTTCTGGGAAAGAGAGCAATGGTTAGCCTTGACCGCCTAGTAAAGAGCAGAGACATTAGTCTGCCAACCAAGATCCGTATAACTCGTGCTATGGTCTTTCCAGTTGTGATGTATGGATGCGAGAGTTGGACTGTGAAAAAGGCTGACCGCCGAAGAATTGACGCGTTTGAATTGTGGTGCTGGCGAAGACTCTTGAGAGTTCCTTGGACTGCCAGAAGATCAAATCAGTCAATATTGTCGGCCATAAACCCTGACTGCTCATTGGAAGGTCAAATTCTAAAGTTAAAGCTCAGCTACTTTGGTCATCTGATGAGAAGAGAGGAGTCGCTGGAGAAAGATTTGATGTTGGGAAAGGTTGAGGGTCGCCGGAGAAGGGGTAGGCAGCGAACGCGATGGTTAGATGGCATCCTCGAGGCACTGCAGCTGAAGTTATGTGATGTTAGGAAGATAGTGAGAGACCGAAAGCGTGGCGTGACATGGTCAATAGGGTCACGAAGAGTCGGACACGACTGAACGACTGAACTGAACTGATTTAAATACTTTAGCATTCCTCATATAATATTTTACTCTGAGCTTCCTGTACTTCGAAAGATGCCCAGCCCATATCTCCCTGTAACGCCTCATTTGTAGTTTTGCCGTGGGCACCTAGTGCTAATCGTCCAACGGATCTCCGATTTATTTCTAATGTCGACTGTACCTCTGATTTTAGGCACAAACCGCATTTCCGAAAGTAAGTCCGGGCACCATAATTCCTTTCCAAATACCCCTCAAACCCTCATACCTATTGTATCCCCACAATGCCTTAATGCTTCATTATCCCGGCATTCCTTTGGCCTTAAGTGATTGCTCATGCTTTCCAATGTATGCCAACCTTCGTTTACCCATACCCCCAGATATTTATATTCTGCTACTCTTTTGCTATTCTGTATTTCATGGCCTTGTATTTTAAGACCCTGATCAGTTGAGCCGTTGAAAATCATCAGACCCGACTTAACTGCGCTAAAACAAGCCTAGAGCGTCCCCCTCGTCTCCGCAATACTTAACTAGAGTTTGCAATTCTTCCAGACTCTCAGCTAGCAGCACAATATCGTCTGCATACATCAAACCGGAGAGGCGCTGCTCTACCACCTTTCCACCTAATCTATCAGTTCAGTTCAGGCGTTCAGTCGTGTCCGACTCTTCGTGACCCTATGGACCATGTCACGCCACGCTTTCCGGTCTCTCACTATCTTCCTAACATCACATAACTTCATCTGCAGTGCATCGAGGATGCCATCTAACCAACGCGTTCGCTGCCTACCCCTTCTCCGGCGACCCTCAACCTTTCCCAACATCAAATCTTTCTCCAGCGACTCCTCTCTTCTCATCAGATGACCAAAGTAGCTGAGCTTTAACTTTAGAATTTGACCCTCCAATGAGCAGTCAGGGTTTATGGTCGACAATATCGACTGTTTTGATCTTCTGGCAGTCCAAGGAACTCTCAAGAGTCTTCGCCAGCACCACAATTCAAACGCGTCAATTCTTCGGCGGTCAGCCTTTTTCACAGTCCAACTCTCGCATCCATACATCACAACTGGAAAGACCATAGCACGAGTTATACGGATCTTGGTTGGCAGACTAATGTCTCTGCTCTTTACTAGGCGGTCAAGGCTAACCATTGCTCTCTTTCCCAGAAGCAGGCGTCTCCTAATTTCATGGCTGCAGTCTCCTTCCGAGGTAATCTTGGAGCCCAAGAACAGAAAATCTGTCACAGCTTCCACTTCTTGTCCATTGATGCTCCAGGACTTGATAGGGCAAGACGCCATGATCTTCGTCTTTTTAGTGTTCAGTTTAAGCCCAAGACAGTAACCTAGGTTAAAACCTAGGTTACTGTCTTGTAATCTCCGTTCCAGGTTTATCATATAAAGCATGAACAGCAGTGGTGATAGAGGACAGCCTTGTCTTAATCCTTTGCATACTTTGACATCCTCCGTACTTCTTATCCCTTCCCACGTAATTTCTACTTTGTTATCCGGGTATAGTTCCTGTAGGAACTCTATTATCTCATAACCGATACCTTTTTCTTTTAATACGTTCCACAGGAGTTCCCTGCTTACGTTGTCTTACGCCCCGTTTATGTCCAGGAAGGCCAAATACAAAGGTCTATTTTCCACTCTAGATATTTCGATGCATTTGGTAAGCACGAACAGGCAATCATCTAAGCGCCCACCATTTCTAAAGCCGTTCTGAAGTTCTCCGAGTATCTTGTTACTTTCAACCCATGCTTGCAGCTTTAATATCACCGCCTGCATGGCTAACCTGTACATAACAGATGTTATGGTAATCAGCCTGTAGGATTTTATGTGCATCCTTTCTCCTTTCCCTTTATAAATCAAATTCATTTTACTCTGCCGCCAGCTGTCCGGAATTTCCTTATTCGTTATGATTGTTTCCAGAGCTTTTAACGTTTTCTTACTTTTTGGACCGAGTCCATTAATCAGCTTGATCGGAATTCCATCTATTCCTGTAGATGTGTTTTTAGGAATATTTTTTACTGCCTTTTTCCAGTTTAGATTGGTCAGTTCTAAGTTGCTTTGTATTCTGCTACCTTAATTGTGTTGCTTCCTGATTTGCGGATATTACCTTATCGTCGCTCTTAAATGACTCTGCTATAACTGATGTAATGTAGTTCACTGCGTTGTCTCCCTTTAAACAATTTCCCTCGTTATCTTGAATCAGATCCTGCTTTCTTTGATTCTTTTTCCTTAGCCAGCTTATATGGTTCCAGAATTTTCTTGCTCCGCCTCTAGAGGCATCGTGTATGTCAGCCATCCAGCGATCGGTGGACTGCCTTATTTTCCTTTGGACGAGGGCCTGCACCTCAAGTTTCTTTTGTCGCTATGATTCCCATTTTTGGTCGATTTCCTCCTGAGATACCTGTGCTTTCTTTGCCACTCGGTGTTCCCTTGAAGCAGCCCGTCGTTGTTCAATAGCTTCCCTGATTTCCTTATTCCACCAGCTCCGTGGCTTCCTCTTTCCATTCCAGCGGTTTGCTACTTTAACCTCCTTAATTTTCCTCCTTATGAGTAGTTCTACCTGTTCATAATCCCAGTCTTCCATGGAGCTTTCCTCTGTTGCTTCCTCTATGTCTGCTGCTATCTGCGCTATTTGATCGTCGTTTAATTTTGCGTTTCCGTTTTGTCTAATTTTCATTTTTCTTTTCATCAAGGGCCCCATCTGCAGACTAATATGTTTATGATCACTTCCCAGACTACAATCCGCTTCTTCGTCTATTTCCATTATTGTGACCTTGCTATAAATTTCTTGCGACTTTAGACAGTAGTCAATGGTCGCCTGCCTTTCTTTACCGCACAACTCACAACACAGAATAACTCATGCGTACCAATAGCAATAATTACCACCGCCGCAACAAAATTAACGGCTTTACAGCTATGACAACGAGCAAATTTCACACAGATGAAACGCCGTAGCTAGGGTCTTGCAACGCGCCATTTTAAACGAAAAAGCGCAACCACTGACGTCATCATGCACGGGTCACGTGAGTGTGACGTATTTCCGTGCGTGGCAGCAGGTGAAACGTGTGTGGGATCGGCTGCTGCCACGGGCGTGACTCCAGCCTCAGCGACTGGTGACGCCATGGAGGAAGGAAACAACTTAGGAGAGGCCCTTGCCATTCCGAATGCATTGGAGAAAGTGTGGCGGAAGGACGTCAGAATTTAGGGTTAGCCAAGTCGGGCCAATAGCAACGGCGACGCTGTTGCTATGAAAACTCGGGCCACTAGCAACAGCGTTCTAAGGGTCCTATGTACGTGAGCGTCGCGGAGAAAGAAAATGCAGAGGGTAAAGGAGGAGAGACGTTGCAGCGTCCGGTCACGGCGCGGCCACGCCGGCTTCAAAAAAATGATGTCAGGGCATAGAGGAAGGAAACAATTCTTAGGAGAGTCCCTTGCCAGAGAAGCGTTTAGGGGTAGCTCGGCTGGAAACGCCGATTGGTGGACACGTCGACTGATTGATTGATTGATTGATTGATTAAAACTTTAATTTCCACCGATTTAGGAGGCCGCCTACTCCCCGCTCCTGGCACGCAGGCCTGAGGAACGGGGGCTGGAACCTCCGCGACTAAGGACTGGCGAATATACATTGGTTATTCGCGGCCTCAGCCGCCAGGCGGACGGCTTTCTGCTGGTCAGCGGGGACGTCGCTTCGCAGCAGGGTTACCCAGGCTTCCCTACTTTTAATGTTCTCCCTAGCGCCCGGAGACTTAGGGCATTCCCAAATTATATGGTCGAGGGTCCCCCTCGCTTCGCAGGCTTTACATTTATCGTTTTTTTCTCATCTATCTGGGTGTGAAACAACCTGACAGGGTTCGGGAAATTTCCGGCTTGTAATCGCCGCCAGGCTATGGCCTCTTTATTATTTAAGCTAGGATCCGGTGGCGGCATCGGACGTCTTCCTAATCTATAATTATCGATTATTTCTTTATAGGTTTGCAAACGTTCGTCCATCGCCTGGCAGTCGGGCGGCTCCGCGTTTGCCCGGAAGTAGAGATCTCGGGCTAAATCATGGGCCGCCTCGTTGCCGGGGACGGACGTGTGTGCTGGGACCCAAACTAGGGTGATTTTGCGATCGATTTTAGTTGCAGCTTTTAGAATTCGGGCGGCTTCTTGTGAGACCCTGCCTTTTCCGATATTCCAGAGAGCAGTTTTACTGTCGCTAAAGATCAATCTAGCCTTCGTTCCGACGCAAGTGAGCGCTATTGCGACCTCTTCAGCCGTGTCTATGTTTCTACTTCGGATGGTGGCGGAGACGACTGGTGCGCCGCTACCATCGACTACCGCGGCGACTGCCGCCCCTGATAGGCCGCTTGCAGCGTCTACGTAGGCAACTTCTTTTACTCTGAATTCTTTTGCACTTTTAACCACGTGCTTCTGCTCTCTTCTCCCGTCTCTCCTTGTGGTATTCTGGGTGCATGTTGCGGGAGAGAGGACGGACAATGATGTTCTCGCGAAATTGTGGTGGTAGGGCAACCTTGTCGGCTGTGCCCCTATCTATTTTTCGACCCACCCATTCTAAGATGGTTCGACCCGCGCTCGACCTACTTAATCTTTCATGTTGGGCGATTCTCACCGCTTCAGCAAGTTCCGTCCAGCTATTATGCACTCCCATTTCTATCAGGCGTTCCGTAGAAGAGGAGATGGGTAGACCCAGCGCCCTCTTGACGCAACGCCTGATGAGTGCGTCTATCTTATCTTTTTTATTGGTCCTAATGTTGAGGAACGGTGTGGCATAGCATATTCGACTTATTATGTACGCCTGCATCAGTCTCAAGAGGCTTCTCTCTTTGAGGCCTCTGCCTTTCAATGCAATCCTCCTAAATATCCCTGTTACTTGTGTCGCGTAGGTAGTGAGTTTTTTTATCGTTCCGTCGTTATACCCGTCCTCTTGAATAAAAAGTCTGAGGATTCTGATTTGCTGGACTCTTGGTACGGTTTTGCAGTCGACCTTAATTTCTACGTTAAAGTCGCCCTTGCACCTCATTGATTTTGGATTATATATGAAAAGTTCGGATTTTTGCGGAGAGCACGAAAGACCCCTTTCGGCCGCGTAGGACACAATGGTGTCCGCCGCCGCCTGTAGGCGTTCCTCTATGCTGCCATCGCTGCCATTGTTCATCCAGATATTAACGTCGTCCGCGTAAATGCTGAACTTCAGGTCTTTTATGACTTTAAGAGCGGCAGGAAGGCCTCTCATCACCACGTTAAAAAGGAAGGGGGAGAGCACCGAGCCTTGCGGAGTTCCTTTACTTCCCAGGTGGACAGTGGGGGATTCTAGGTCCTGAAACTTTAGTTTCAACGTCCTGTTTGTCAGGAAATCCATTACGTAATTATATGTCCTCTCGCCGACTCCTAATTCCTGTAGTCCCGCGAGAATTGCCTGGTGTTTTACGTTGTCAAATGCTTTTGTTAGATCTAGTGCTAGAATTACCTTCGCGTCTCTGGATTTCGAGTCAATTATGTCATGTTGTAATCGGAGCATTACATCCTGTGTGCACAGGCCCGGTCGGAACCCGACCATCTCGTGCGGCCACAGGTCGTTTTTCTCCATGAAATTAGTTAGCCTTGTTTGGATTACACGTTCCATAAGCTTTCCAATGCATGAGGTTAGAGAAATAGGTCTGAGGTTTTCCAATTTCGGGGGCTTGTCAGGTTTTGGAATTAGCACAACGTTTGTAGTTTTCCATTGCTGGGGAAGACGACCGCTACTCCATACTTCTTGCATGTAGTTGGTGAGTGCCGTTGTGGAAGCGTCGTCTAGGTTTCATAGCATTTTATTTGTTATTCCATCGGGGCCGGGAGCTGATCGCGTCTTTAAGCTCAGGATTTCGGCTCTAACTTCCGCTTCTCAGATGGGCGCGTCGAGGGCCTCGTTCGGTGGGCCCGCGTATTGCCTAAGAGGAAGGGATGTTGTATCGCCGACATATGTGTCTACGAGTTTAGTTATTAGTTCCGCGTCAGTCCCCTCGAACGCGCGTGTCTTGCCTTTGCTATTGTTGTGTTTGACTGTGTTTTCGAACTGTCGGGATCAAGACGATATCGTAACAGACTCCACGTCTTTGAAAGGCTCATGTTGCCCTCCATTTCATCGCACCTGTTACACCAGTTTTGCTCGCAGAGTTTAATTGCATAATCCTCAATTTCCTTATTGTGCCTGGCTATTTTTCGCCTTAGGTTTCGGTTCCATCTCTGACACCGGAGGCGTCTTTCCATACTTTTTTTTGCTTCCCACATGTGTAGGAGTTTCCTGTCGACTGTTTTCGGTGCATCGTCCCCCTCTAGGGTAATGGTAGCGGATTTAACGTGGTGCATGAGAGTTTCTGCCCAATCGTCGATATTTTCAATATTTTCGTCCATGTTTGCAGATTCCCTAATTTGTCTGAATTTCTCCCATTCGATTGCACTGATGATCTTTTCTCGTCTTACTTTGACTCCTCGTTTAAGCGTTATTTCGAGGACGTAATGATCGCTTCCAAAGTTGAGCTCTGTGTTCTTCCACCTAAGCTCCTCTATGTTTTTGGTGAATGTTAAGTCTGGGGTTGTGTCTTTGCTCACACTGTTTCCCACCCTGGTCGGGCAGCCAGAGTCTGTCTGCAGGGTGAGGTTTAATTCGTGAAAATCTTCCCATAACTGCCTGCCCTTCGGATATCTTGCCTATTATATCCCCACTCTTGGTGGCAGGCGTTGAAGTCTCCTACAATTAGCAGGGGGTTAGCTCCGGCTGCCTTCATTGCTTTGCGAAATAATGTCTTGAACCCAACTTTGCGCTGCTGAGGAGAGCTATATATGTTTAGGACGAAAATACAGGGTTCCTTCTTTCTGCCCGTGATGATTTCAACGAAAACCGCCTCAATGTCGCGAGAACTAATTTCATGTTCGATCACCGCTACGTTCCTTTTGACGAATGTAGTGACCCGGGATTTTTCTTCCCGTCCACTAGCCAACGCTTGATATCCTGATAATTTAATTACTCCTTTGCCAGTTTCCTGTAGGGCTACGGCTAGAGGTTTTTCAACTATTTGCTAGAGGTGTTGTTGCATTAACGCTCGCTTGCGCGGGAATCCTCGGCAGTTCCACTGCCATACCGTCGAATTAATCTTTGGTTGCGTTTTGCCCATGTTGGAATTGGTCAAGTATCCCTTCTCTCACTGTTTGCCTTTCTGCCATAGCAGCAAGAGCCGCGTTTGTTTGTTTAGATTGTTCCTGAATTCGGTTTAGGGCGCCTACGATGTTGGTCATGCCTGTCTCGAGCCGCTCGAGTCTCACCCCGTATTTGGCGCCTAGTCTACGCTCTATTGCCGCCAGCGGATCCGTTTCCCCGCCTCTTCGTTTCTGCGGGGGAGGTGGCCTGCACTGTTCAGTGATCATTGCGTCCTCCTCCGTGTCTGATGCCGCGGGTGGTGTTAGCACCTTTGGCGTCGCAGGTGGAGGTGTCGGTTTGGCTACTTGTTTTGCGGGGGAGCCCCGGAATTTGGCTGTGATTTGGATTGGTGGAGGTCCTGGGTGAGTTTCTTAATTATCTCCTTCAGTTCCTCAACTTCCTTTCTTAACTTTTCTATTTCTTTATCTTTTTCTTTGTTTTCCTCACCTTTAGCCTGGGGAACCCCACTGCTGAAACACACGGTTTACTGTCCCCGCTCGGGCTTCGCTTTTGGGTGGCCGACGGGTTCCTTGGGTCCCTGGAGTTAGCCGTGACTCTGGATTTAAACCCCGACCTGGACTTCGATCCGGACCGCTCCCTGCTGCTGCGGGAGCTTGAACGGTGACGTCGGTTGGCGTCCTCCAACTGCGGGAAGTCCCCGCTCTGTGCCCGGAAGCCTCCATCCCTGTCTTGAGAATATCCGCGTTGGTCACGGTGGTCTCTTCTGAATTTCGAGCGTCCTCTGCGGCCGCTCTCAGGTGTGGTGTTGGGATATTGCTGCTGCTCGTTGTGCTGCTGCTGCTGTTCGGCAATTTTCTGCTCCCATTGACGTTTTTTGGTCTGGTAGAGAGTCCTGTAGAGTTCTCTGCACTTCTTATCGTCAAGCGGATGGTCTTTACCGCACAGCTGACATTTTATTTCGCAGGTGTGTCCCTGATCTGGGCGCTCTTCTCCGCATCCTCTGCACTTAGCGTTATTCGGATCTGGGCAGACATCTTCGCGGTGCCCTAGGTGCCCGCATGCGTTGCAAACCTCGTATTTCTTTCTATATAATACACATCTTTGCCATGTAAGTGAGACTTTCACCCACCTCGGAACCTCTGGTTTTTCAAACAGTATGAGCACGGTGGTTGAGCTCCTGCCCAGGCGCCTGGCTCCTAGCACGGGGGGTTGCCTTTGATCGTGCGTAGCCGTTGCACTATTCCTTCCTCGGTGATGCGAAGGGGAATGTCGTGTACCACCCCCTTACCGCAGTCTTCGGGCATAGCGACGTACGCCGCGATTTCAATTTTCTGGCCCTCGAATTCGAGGACGCGTAGTGCGACGTATTTTCTTTTCCATTCTTCGCTGTCTGTTGCGATGAGGATAGACTGCTGTTTTGTGTTGACCGAGAAGGTGTCTTCCGCAGCCTCTCTGATGTTTATATTCGCGGTGCGAGCGATCAACTCCGCAAGTTCAATGTTGCCATACTTAAGTAGGCGGCTGACTCCTCCCCGTGGGCGGAGAATTATTTTGTCAGTTCCGTCGGGTATCTTGATCGATTGCCTTTCAACCGACTTTGCTGCCAATCTCTTTCCGGCGAGCTTGGACGCAGCTCGCTCTCTCCCTTGATCATCGGTGACGCTGCGTTCCTCGTTCTCAAGTGGCACCGCCTTTCCTCTTTTCTTAGCAATAAACCACTGGCCAGGTTCTTTCAGCTCCGCAGGGTCTATGCTCGTTCCCTCCACGGTTTCCATCATTTTCGTCGAGCTTCTAAACGGCCGGGGGTGCCTTTGTTTGCCTAGGCCTAACTAGGCCTAGTGTCCCCCGTGGCTTGGGAAGTTCTTCAAAGCCTCAAAAATGTGCGAAAGAATCGGCCCACCTTGGAGTCTTGATAATCCGCAGTGAGCGCTTCCTGAATAGAGTCGAATCCCAGAAAATTTCCGAAATTCAGTGGCCGAAATAGAGCGCAAGCGTTCGTGGTCGATGAAGCCCATCGATTGCACGTCCGCTCTCCAGCTTGGTCGGCGTGGAGAGAGAGAGAGAGAAAACATTTATTGCTCTAAAAATTTCTGGTTTTAGCGGCGGACCGATGTCTTCATATCTTCGGCCTCTTCACAAGGTCAGCGCCCCTATTCCAGGGCACCGCTGAGTCTTGCTGCTTCGCAGGCGTGCCGCACCAGTGCCCTTTGGGCCGTGAGCTCGCTGCTGGTCAGCAGACCCTCCCATTGTTCCGCACTCGGGTTGTTTAGTTTGTGGAAGGCTCTGTTTCGTTTGCATTCCCATGTGATGTGGTATAGTGTGGGGGTTGTCCCGCACCACGGACATGTGTTCCTGTATTGTGTAGGGAACATCTTGTGTAGTATGTATAGATTGTGGAAAGTCCCTGCTTGCAGTCTCCGCCAGCAGACCGCCTCGTGCTGTGTTAATGATGTGTGGGGTGGTGGGTATTTGAATCTCCGCCCTCTGTGGCAGTTTAGTATTTCTGCATACGTTGGTTCCACCGTTATGGGGTCCTCCAGGGCTTCTGACTGCCCTGCTCGGTTCGTGATCTCGCGAACTAGGCTGTCTACCCTCGAGTTACCCTCTATCCCGGTGTGTGCCGGTATCCAGAAAATCCTGTCTTAAGGTCTTATTTGGAAGCCTTGCTTCGAGGAGGATGCTCAGCGCTTCCTTGCTTATTTTGCCCCGTGTGTAGTTCCTGCATGCTGCTTTGGAGTCTGTTAGGATTATCAGAGACTTGTTTCTACGGTAACCTTCGGCCGCCGCTAGAGCTACGGCAGCCTCCTCCCCCTCCGTTACCGTACAGTTTCTTAACGTCGCACTGCTGATTGGTTCCCCCATGTGGTCTACCACTGCTGCCGCGACTCTGAACTTTCTGGTCCTGCGGTCCCATGGGTATAGGGCCGCGTCTGTGTGTACTGTATTTTCCATTGTGGCTAGGTTCCGCTGCACATAGTCTGCCCTGGCCTGCCTTCTAGCGGCGTGGAGGTTGGTATCCATGTTTCTCGGCAGGGGGCTGACATCGTGTTTGACGGACCTCGTCTGGAATGGTGGCTGTTCTATCTACGATCCCTTCTACGTCGTGTCCTAATCTATCTAGGAGCTTGCGGCCGGTGACTGTCTGTTGGAGCCTGACTATTTGCGCACTTAGCTGGGCGTCCGTTAGTTCTTCAAATGTGTTGTTTAGGCCCATTTGTAGCAGCTTTTCATTTGATGTGTTTTTTGGTAGGCGGAGTGCCGTCTTGTACGCTATTCTTAGCAGCGCCTCCGTCTGTTCTTTGTCTTTCTTGGTCATGCGGTGGTGTGGCAACGAGTACGTGATTCTGCTGACTATCAGGCTTTTGACGAGCTTGATCGTGTCGCTTTCCTTCATCCCGCTTCTGTTCTGCGATACCCTCTTTATCATGCGGCTTACTTGTTCTGTTGACGTCTTGAGTAGACTGATTGTGTGGGTACATCTGCTTCCTTGGATCCACATGCCTAGGATGCGTATCATGTCCCTTTCCGGTATATTTTGGCCTGGAACTCCGGTGGACACGTCGCGGCCTGGCGTGACGTTTTTTGCGTTGGCTCGATGCTTAACCGGACGTGACGTAGTCAAAAACTGAGTTTGCTTGTTTTTTTTTTTTCGTCCCTAGACGCTCTAGGGAATCGCTAGGTGCCCCTCCGCTCTGGCAACGCGCGCGATTCCGGTATCCGGTTCGTGGACCTCGCTGCTGCATGGCTGCGGCGCGTTCGGTCACCGAGGTGCTCGACGATGGCGGGCCTGCGCGTTTACGTGAATGGGCTTTCGGCACGCCGATCCGTGCTGTACGTTGGGCGGAATGACGTTGATAATGGCGACGACCTGCGGGAGATCGCAAGCACCGTCAAGGTAAGTATAAATTGCGCAAAATTGTCTCGCATTTTGCTTATTTATAAGTGCTGTGTCGCTTGTCTCTCCCCACGTGCTTCCAAGACCTCATGCAGCAGCAGCTCGTGGCATGGACGCTCCTCGTGTTCAAAAAAAAAAAAAAAAAAATCGGTCACGGCTATGGAGACCTCCACGAAAACATCCGCCGTCGGCAACTAACCGCTGCCTGACTGCTATGCTGAGGCGCACGTCTGCCGTGCGCATTCTCAACCCTGGTTGAGGTACAAGAACGCAGATTTCTTTATCGAAAGTTTTGTAATATGTTGCGCATTCATCAAATCGCTATGTTCATAATGCAACTTTTTTCTACTCTTTTACAGCACCGTTTCCTGTATGCTGCGAAGAGGCCGAGGATTTTCTTTGTACGCAGCAGCTCATGTCAGGGATCGCGGCATCGCCGCAACCCTCGTACGTAAATGTCTACAGTGGAAGCATCGCTACAGCATCCAGGGCAGCATAACCAGGCGCTGTGTACGACGTAGTGCACCACTGTTGACGGTGCAGGGCGTTGTGTTCGCCACGCCGTCACGTCGCTGCGCACCCAAAGGGCTCTTTTCAGGGCCGCCCCAATGTTTCCTGGCAGACCTCAGACGCACATCCCGTACTCATCTTCCCTCTCTACGTTGCACGTGGCTTCGTATCAATCGCCGCGGCCACCAAAATAACTTGCGCGCTAGGCCTCTTTACCAGGTTATACGTAAATACACGCATGCATAATCGTGTCAAATTTGATTTAATAAAGTGCTATGTGCTTATTACCTGCTTCCCTCACGCATTCTTCCGAGTCTTCGTGCGGCAGCTGCAGAACACGTGGCAAGCGTCACTCTGCTGCCGCGACGAACGCTAACTAAGCCTATACAACAGGCTATACAACCTATACAACCCATGCATGCACACACATTACGGCGCGTGTAAATTCAACACGTCGGAGCATGTTCGCGAGAGGAAGGGTTGGGCGGCCGATTGCAGGTCGCTGAAATGGCCGAAATGCTTGCTGCTGATGCTATGCTGCGGCCGCATCGGCTGTCGCACATGTCGGTGCGGAATCGTAACACTCTGTACTGCTGAAAGGGATGGGCTAGTACAGCTGTTGTGGCATGGAGTAAGCGCCCCCAGCTCTGGTCTTACTCGTTCTCATGTGTAACAGCATTTTTTCAAGCAGCTGAGCATGAAGACATGCCGAAATGTGTTTGCGTGGTCTTTTTTTTGCAACTGTTGTCGTTGAATGGATTCTTTCATTCCAGTGTGTTTTATTTGAAATCGATGGTTTTTGACTGTAGGTTGCAAGTCTTAAGTGGAAAATGTCTTTGAATACAAAGAAATGCGCTCATCTTTGTTTTTCACGGAAAAAAATCAAAGTCCAAGCACAGTATCGCATAAGCAATGAATTGATCAGCCAGAAATGTACATAAAAATACTTAGGTGTTATACTGACAAATGACTTCCTGGAATGCTCATGTCGACCATGTGGTTACCAAAGCCGGTAGTTAGGCACTAAATTTTATGCAGCGAAGTTTAAGGTGTTTGCAGCCAAACCTCAAGAAAACTGCTTTTCTCTCTTGTGTTCGACTCATCATGGAATATGTGTGTATTGTATGGGACCCTGCACATCAGATATTAATTGACAAACTCGAGAAAATTCATAATAGAGCAGCAAGGTTCGTCTTGGGGAGGGATGGGCGAAGGGATAGTTGTACAGCAATGAAAGAAGAATTGCAGTGGGAACCACTCGCTCCCCGTAGAAGAAAGTTGAGGCTAAAATTGCTGTACTTAATAATTCACGGAAAAACTGGGATTGATTTTGAAAGTTATATAAAACAGCCGTTTTACATTCCTAAACGACATGACCTCTCTCTCAAAATTAGAGAGTACCGTACCAGGACGAACCTTTTTGCAAATTCATTTTTTGTTAAAACAGTGGAACCGGCTTTCCGAAATGCAAGTGTGTTCTGCAAGTGAAGATGTATTTTTTGCCAATCTGTAACCCCCCTGCTATAACGCCTTCGGGCAATGCGGTGTAACTCTTGAATAAAGAAAGAATTCATCAATTTTTCACTTTTCTCTGCCATTCACCATTTTATGTCAAAAGCATGCCATAAGTTAAAACTGTACCTGTTCAGTGTTTTTGATCATAACTATGTCGTAATGCTCAGCTACTCTTCAGAACATTTGCTGATTTGCATATTTGCCCAGCCGATTCCAGGAGGGCAACAACACAATGATAAAGTTGGTGTACACTTTACAAAACTTGAATTGATGCTTAGCAATAGAAAACAAGATTTATTTCAAGATATACCACAGGCTTTGTATCCCAAGCAGGTGTGGCATACAGTATAGCAATCACACTCGCATGCCAAGGAAAAAAAAAAAAAAAAAGGAAGCATAACACGCAGCACATTTCGGTGAGAAGAAAGGAACAAAAACAGCAAATAATAGTAACGCAAACTGGATGGCTTAACCGAGCAAATAATCTTCCAATGCCTTGTCGAACAATAATAGAGTGGAACGTTATTTGGTCGAACATACTTGCAAAAAGGCAGCAGAGCAGGCAACAAAACAGAAGAAGCACACACAGACACAAGTACAATGCTGATTGATCTGAACCCGCACATCTTCTCCTTTCACTTTACCTCTGCAGCTAACTTCTTCCTTAAAGTCTTGCCGCTAAGCGTAAAAAATCTATTTCCTTTTTCAACAGTCCCACCGAAGGCGTGCTAACGCATTGGTCTCCCGAGTTTCTGATCGCACATGCTTCTAAAATATCCCTTGTTAGCCTGTCCTTTACTCCTTCTGAAAACCTGTACATTGCGAAGGTCAGCTGGGCATTTTTAGTCTTTGCAAATCACACAGTGTTTGCAGTGCACTGCTAGGTTAGTACTGAACTTCGCCGATATTGCTGCAGCGTGCTCTCTAATTCTGTCATTATTACATTTCCCTGTTTGCAATGTATTGCTTCCCACAATGCAAAGGAATCGGATAGACAATACCCTGGATGCAATTGGAGCACCTTGTCCGGTGCAGTTTGGCATCTAGACTTAATCTCTCCTGGCTATTCATCCGCGCACACATGCCTTTTGCTCTGTTTGGTGCCATAGGAACAATACGGATGCCGTGTCTGTGTCCAATCTTCATCAAATTATGGGTTAATCCATGAATATGTAGTACCACTGACCACTTATTTCTTCGTGTAATGTCGTCCGTTGCTCTCCTCTACTCTGGAAACCCTGCCTCCAGAAGCCTCTCAGCCTGGCGTAAAAAGCTTTTTCTGATACGGTGGTGGCAGAGCTGTTAAGAGCTGACGTCAACGCAGCCCTCGCAACACCTCTTTTTACTGTTTTTGAATGCTGGGATGTATATAAAAAGAACCCCCACCATATCAGAGAAAACTTCTACTGAGAATAAAGCAATATTACCGGTATCAAAACATACTTTCAGCTTCCTATGGACAGGTTTAGCACTGAAAACACTTTGAAAGTAATGATTCAAGGAAGCTACAATTTTCTGGCCACCTTTTAATGTTTAGTTTCATCGACTTTTACGTTATCTATCACTTGCTTCCTATGACTAAGGTGCCGCTAAAATCTACTGGGCTTAGTATTTAAATATTACGAATGTGTAACTTGGTAGTACTGGTTCTTTGCAATTTCTAACTTTTGCGCTAACGCCCGTTTTAATTCTTAAAATCCGACCGTGGGGCTTCTGTGAACAAATGTCGTTTTATGTTGTTTCGGGTTGTGGGGCCCCACAGCCCCTTTTAGCGTTTCGAACCGCGCGCGCTTTTTTCTGTTTGTGTTGGTGTCCGCCCGGGCAGCGCGAGTACGCATGAGCGAGCTGCCCGGAGCGGGGGCGGCATGTTATCGGCGCGAGACAGGGTAGATAAGCGCGTCGGAAGCAGGGCTCGGGGCTTTTTCGTCGGGCGGCCGGCCAGAGAAGGGCGGCGTGGCAGCGTCCCAAGCCGGCGGGATGTAAGTACACGGACGACGGAGCACGGAGCGGAGTCCTGCGAGGCGAAGACGGAAGCGGCGCCTTCAAGGAAGCCTTAGGAGTGTTAGCGTGAGTGCTGCCACGCGAGTAGCAATGTTTTTGTACCGTGATCAACACTTTGGCCCTATTACTCGCCCTATCCGCGCCGCAGTGTGTTTTGTGTTGTCGCGGTGAAGCGCTGACCCATGTTCCGTTTTATTCTGCGTAGTCCATTGTCGCGAACTTCGACGGCATGTTTCCAGCGCAGTTTTGACCAATGCTGTTTCTTTTCAATTTTATACTTTTCTGTTGATCCGGAATAAACCGTTGTTTTTAAGAAAGACTTGGTTTTCACTCGTCGGGCGAGACCATCGCTCGCGAACCCGTATTCTAGAAGGCGGAGCCTTCAGGGTGTATAACCTACTCGGTGACCCAAGGATTCCTTCGATATGGTCAGAGTTTTTTCAGAGGTACAAAACTTTTTGAATAGCAAACAAACATGAACATCGTCAATTTGGTAATCAATTATGGCCATATCGTCAGCTCGATAAAAGTCTGGCATACTTACAGGTGGTACATTTCGACGAAACAGAACGATAACAAATTATAATAATAATTCCCTGATCAGCATTCAAAGAGCAATTAGAAAAAATTTCACTGACAAAAAACAAATCAAGAAGAGCACTTTCAGCAAGATTTAGTGCTTCTGCAAGTGGGTTCTCTAACTATTTGATTCATATTCAAAGCAACTATTATATCCACGATTCATTATTACATTCACATTGACCATAAGCTAAACATATCCGATACAAACTGGATAAGTTGAAATCACCTCTTAAACACGATGTTAGATTCGTGCTGAATCCTATGTGTGTGTGTTTTTCTATGAAATTAACTAGTACTCTGGCATCCACATTTTTTGTTGTGGTTTTGCTAATCCATCCTAATCCTAATCCAGGACTAAATCCTCCCAGTGATTTCCAGTGAGCACTGTTGTCACTTCAAAATTGAGAAGTATACTTTTCTTCTGAAGCGGCAACTTGAAAGCCTCAGTTGTGACTTAGGTTCTGTAATAGACGGTAATTTTCATATTTCGGAAGCTAAACAAACAGCATGCATTTTAGCAAGTTCCCTGTTACAGAATTGCCTCAATTCCATGACAAGAGCCTTTATTAACCTATCAGGACAACCTTAGACTACAATCAAGCAAAGGATCAAGCAGGGTTTTGGAAACGGTACTCTACGATCGATCATATCCATACAATCAACTAGGTGATAAAAAAATGCTCTGAATATAACCAGCCCTTATACGTAGCATTCATGGATTACGAAAAAGCATTTGACTCAGTTGAAACCTCGGCGGTGATGCAGGCATTGCGAAATCAGGGGGTAGACGTGCCGTACGTGAAAGTGCTGGAAGATATATATAGTGGCTGCACAGCAACCATAGTTCTGCATAAAGAAAGGAACAAAATTCCCATGAAGAAAGGTGTTAGGCAAGGAGACACGATCTCCCCAGTACTATTCAGAGCTTCTTAGAGGAAGTATTCAGAGACATGGAATGGGAGCAGTTAGGGATAAGGTTAGATGGAGAATACCTCAGTAATCTGAGATTTGCTGATGACATTGCCTTGCTAAGTAACTCAGGGGATGAACTGCAAATAATGATTGATGACTTAGAGGAAAAGTAGAAAGGTAGGTTTAAAAATCAATATGCAGAAGACTAAGGTAATGTTCAAAAGCCTCGGGAAGGAACAGCAATTTACGTTAGGTAGTGAAGTACTGGAAGTAGTAGGCGAATACGTCTACTTAGGCCAGGTAGTAACCGCAGATCCAGACCATGAAAAGGAAATAACAAGAAGAATAAGATTGGGATGGAGTGCATTTGGCAAGCACTCGCAGGCTATGACTAGCAGCTTACCGGTATTGCTCAAGAGGAAAGTATACAACAGCTGCATCTTACCTGCACTCACCTATGGGGCTGAAACGTGGAGGCTAACCAAGAGAGTTCTACTTAAGTTGAGGACAACCCAGAGGGCTATGGAACGAATAATGGCAGGGGTAACATTAAGAGATAGGAAGCGTGCAGAGTGGGTCAGAGAAATAACTCAAGTTACCGACATTCTAGTGGAAATTAAGAAGAAGAAATGGGCATGGGCAGGACATGTAGTGCGAAGAGAGGATAACCGATGGTCGCTTAGGGTAACAAACTGGATTCCAAGGGAAAGAAAGCGTAGCAGGGGGCGGCAGAAAGTTAGGTGGGCGGATGAGGTTAAGAAGTTCGCAGGAGTCAAGTGGATGCAGCTAGCACAGAACTAGATTAATTGGAGAAATATGGGAGAGGCCTTCGCCCTGCGGTGGGTGTAGTCAGGCTGATGATGATGATCATTATATCATGCCACTTTCACATAAAGTTTGCTTCACTGTAAAAACTTCCTGTCCCGTGAGCTTGTCCCAAAACCCTCCTGCAATTTTCCTTGTGGCTGTATAGATGCTAATGAGTATTTGTAAAAATATTCATTATAAACTTGTTCACAGGAAAGAAAATGCGCAATAGTTGTCAAACTTCTCAGTGGACGCCTGAAGTGACCTTAATGGAAGGAACGGTGGTGGGACCGAAAGAGGAAAGAAAGAAGGATCTGTAATGGAGGTGTTGTGTATATAGGGCGCTATTTCATCACGAGCACAACCTACTGTCATCTGTATATAAACATCGTCATGAGAATAAACGGGGGTCATTTGGTGGCACGCGCCGCCCCGGAATCTTATCTCTCCTGGGCACCGACGCGCGGCGTCACCACATACTGGCGGAGTCGACAGACCTGCGGCTTGACATTTGGCCATCTCGACTACAGGATTGCGGCTAGTCACGCGCGGGAGGCGTGTCAGGCGATGGATTCGTTTGCGCTACCGCCAGTGGGTCTTTTCCTGGAAGTACCTGGACAACCGCCTGTACCATGGCACCAATGGAAGGAGGACTTCGAAAATTTTCTACAAGCAACCGGACTCGACGAGAAATCGCAGGTACGGAAGAGGGCCATTCTATTGCAATGCCTAGGCGTTGAAGGCCGTCGGGTTTTCCGCACGCTTACTCCGGGACCGGTCACGAGCAAAGCTTCTGCGGACGTTTACCAAGAAGCGCTCGCCTTGCTGGAACGCCATTTCACAAGCGCTGTGAATGTTCCTGTTGAGCGTCGCCGATTCACGCTGCGGCGACAACTTCCGGACGAACCGATACGGGTCTACGTCACTGCTCTTCGGCAACTGGCGAAGAATTGCGACTTTGGTGATTTTCTTGAGACAGCTTTGCGTGATAAGATTGTGGATGGCATTCGAAGTGTAGAACTGCGACAGAAGCTGTTACTGAAAGGGTCGACGCTTACGTTGGATAAGGCCGTTGACATCCTGCGGGCGTATGAAGAGGCGGTAAACGGTGCTCGACTGTATGAAGACGGTTACGACGCTTACCCGGTCCAGCGAGTGACAGAGCCAAGAGGTCAGCCGCTGAGGGGCGGTTCTTCGTCGGCCTCGGTGCGCAAGTGCTACCGATGCGGCTCAGCAGGACACTTAGCCAACTCGCGGGAATGCAAGGCGCGAGGGAAGCGTTGTGCAAGGTGCCACAAGATTGGGCATTTCCAAGTGGTGTGTGAAAGTCACGGAGAAGCAGAAGTGCGCGCTATTCGAGATGAAGACTGCACGGAGGTGTTGGGCGCGCTGACAGTGACGCAGGTGAAACGGGGGATTTTGGCCGTTGATGTGTGCATCGAGGACGAATTAGTCCAGCTGCTGGTAGGCACGGGCTCAGCTGTGTCATTTTACCTCACCATCTATACCAAGAAAAGTTCGCCTGCCGGTTTGACTTGGGTCCTGCCGTGGCGACGCTGCGGGACTTCTCTGGCCAAACAATTCCGGTCATGGGGTGTTTTGTGGCCAAGACGGTGTACGGGAGTGTATCTGCCAACGTTCGTTTTCACGTGGTTCCGCAGGGCATGGCATTGTTGGGTTTAGATGCAGTCAAGCAGCTGCGGTTGCGCATTGATGGAGCATCTTTGGCATGTTTGCAGACGACTGTGAGCACCGAGTCGCTGCCCCCAGAATTATGTGAGTTTTCTTCCATTTTCTCTGATAAATTGGGTTTGGCAAAAGACTTTGTGCATGAAGTGAAGCTGCGCGCCGATGTGAAGCCCGTGGCAGCGAAGGTTCGGCGCCTGCCCTTGGCACTCAGAGAACAAGTTTCTAATGAGTTAGCAAGACTGGAACAGGAAGGCATCACAGTGGGTGTCGCCGATAGTTGTAGTGAAGAAAAAGGATGGAAGGATCCGCCTCTGCGTAGATTTGCGGGAAGCAAACAAAGCAGTGGTGGCTGATGGATTTCCACTGCCTCATACTGAGGAACTTTTTGAACGAGCTGAATGGGGCACCATGGTTTTCAAAATTAGACTTGGCATCCGCATACTACCAAGTGGAGCTGGCTGAAGGCAGTCGAGAAATAACAACATTCGTGACGCATGAAGGGCTGTTCCGTTTCCGCAGAGTATGTTTTGGCCTCGCTTCGGCCCCTGCTGCATTTCAGCGGATGATGCAGGAGATATTGAAGGGTTGTAATGGCGTTCTGTTCTATATTGATGACATCATTGTCTTCGGCAGGACAAAAGGGGAACACGCCAACCACTTGCGTGAGGTATTGCGACGTATTGCTAAAGCCGGCTTGCAACAAGAAATGTGTGTTTGAAGTGCAAGAACTGTCATTTTTGGGCCACCATGTCAGTGCTGAAGGGCTCAGGCCCCTCAAGTCGAAAGTTGAGGCGATTCTTCACGCGCAGCCACCGACTGATGTGGTTGGTCTGCTTTTTTGGGGGGGGGGGGACTTCTTGGCTATTATTCTCGCTTCATTCCACATTATGCAGAGGAAGTGGAGCCATTGCGGCGGCTTCTTCGCAAGGGCCAGGAGTTCTGCTGGGACCAGAGCGCGGAAGACAGTTTCTGCAAGGCCAAGTCGCTGCTGGCATCGTGCGGCGCTGTGGCCATGTTCGACAGCGCGCTAGCGGTACAGGTGACTGCTGATGCTTCAGCCTACGGGTTAGGGGCTGTGTTGCAACAAGTTGTTGATTGGGAGTCACGCACGGTGGCATTCGCGTCCAGGACCTTGTCACCACAAGAGCGCAAGTATTCTACCGGAGAACGGGAAGCATTAGCGTGCCTATGGGCTTGCGAGCATTGCCATGTGTATTTGTGGGGCCGAAAATTTATTTTAAGGACTGACCATCAGGCGATAGTGATCTTGCTATCCAGCAATGGCACAGGTCGGCGTCCTCTTCGAATTGAAAGGTGGTGTGCAAGACTCATGCAGTATAACTTCTCCGTACAGTACACAAAGGGAGAAACCAACGTGGTGGCTGATGCACTATCCCGGTTGCCCGTGCCATCAATGGAAGGTGAGCCTTTGGAGGAGGTAGTTGCTGCAATATCAAGTGTCGTTATGAAAAATCAGCTACAGGAAGCAACACAGAATGACCCGCTGCTGCAACAAGTGATGCAGCATGTCGTATCTGGGTGGCCAGAAAAAAAAGGAGCTCGCAGGAAAACTGTTGTTGTTCGCACGCATTCGGGATGAACTGTCTGTTGTAGAGGGGTTGTTGTTTCGTGCAGAGCGTATAGTGCCTCCAGCAGATCTCACATCCAAGTTTGTTGCACTTGCTCATGAATCTCATCCGGGCATTGTCAGAACAAAGCAACGGCTACGAGAGTTGTACTGGCGGCCCAGGATGGATGACGATGTGGAAAATGCCATCAGGAACTGTGCTGGCCTGAGAAGCCATGGCATAAGTTAGGAATAGATATTGTGGGGCCAATGGAACGTGCACCGCCTGACTGCAGGTTTGCAGTAACAATCGTGGATTATCACAGCAAGTGGCCTGAAGTGGTTTGTTTCATCTATAACCGCACAGTCAGTAGTCAAGGTCTTGCTAGAGCTTTTTGCACGGGAAGGGTACCCAGGAAGTGTGGTCACAGACAATGGCCGTCAATTCATGTCCACATACTTTCAGGAATTTTTAAAGGCCAGGGGTATTGACCATTGTGTGACATCATTGTATTACCCTCAGTGCAATGGCCAGGTCGAAAGGTTTAATCGCGTTCTGAAGGAGTACCTGCAGACTGCGTCACTGGAGTGCAGGCCATTGAAGGAAGCCACCTTGGAGTACCCGAGTGTCTACAGGGCTACACCACACGCCACAACAGGGGTGTCGCATTCTTGCTACACGGAAGGAGACCTCATACTCGCTTAGATGTGGTTGGACTTCCAGGAGAAGGATTCTTCGATGAGCCAGTGGCGCACATGGCAGACTTACGACAGCGGGTCAAGAACCGGCAACAACAAGTGAAAAGCTACACGGATGAGAAACGGGGTGCCAGAGATTCCACCATCAACGTGGGGGATTTTGTGAAGGTACGACGAGGTTTCGGTGTAAAAAGCGAGCAGAAGTTTTCCTTGCCCCTGGAGGTGAAGAAGCGTATAGGCAGGAATTCATTTTTGCTGGCAGATGGGAAGAAATGGAATGCGTCGAAGTTGTCAGTAGTTGCCCGGGGAGGTCAACAAGATGCACCGCTGTTGGTTGAGAAAGTGAAGGGGCATCGTGCTGTAGCAGTCGGGTTGGAGATGGATGTGCCTTACTTCGAGTCTCCTGGAGGCCTTGATACTCGGGACACGGCTTTGGCAACAGCAGACACTGCAACATCGGGTGATGATCGTCAGGAGTCTGTGCAGGATGCGGCAGAGGCAGACACACTGCATGAAGAACTTTCTCAGACTTCTGGTGCAGAGTGTGTTGTGCTTGACGGGCAGCAAATGGAACATTCTCAACAGCAAGGAACCACTGGGCGGACGGAAAATGTGGCTGCAGGGGTGCCGCGTAGATCTCAGCGACAACGGACAGCGCCCACGTGGTACCGGGATTACGTAACCTAAATATACTAGTTAGTGTTCTGGTTTGTTTCGTTTTTGCCTGCCTGCAGCAATCTTGAGTTTTAGCATGCATTTTTGTTGTTTATCTAAGGGGGGAAAGATGTTGTGTATAGAGGGCGCTATTTCATCAAGAGCACGATCCACTGTCATCTGTATATAAACATCGTCATGAGAATAAACGGGGGTCATTTGGTGGCACGCGCCGCCCCGGAATCTTATCTCTCCTGGGCACCGACGCGCGGCGTCACCAGGAGGCTAGGAAATAACTTCAAGGGGGGGGGGGGGGGGATTCTTAATGTGCAATGACATCACACAGACGCCTTTTCATCTCCACCAAAATGTGGCTGCCGTGGTTAGGTTCAAACGCGGGTACTCTGAGTAGCCAAGCATCTGAACCACTGAGCCGATGCAGTGGGTGAGTATTTACCTACTTCACCTTGAGGGATTCCTCTGAACAGTGGACCAAATACCGCTCCCTCTGAGTTAGTGATCAATTATTCACTGTCGCTGCCGTCTTAACTCAGTTTGTACAGTGACTTCCTCGGACAAGTGGTAGTGGTCCTGGGATCCAACTCTGAGCAGGGATGAATTTTTCTTTATCTAGGAAAGTTCTGCAAGAGCGGTATAGCTGTTTGCTTTGTGGCCTGTGCTTGGGTGGATGTTAGTGAGTGATTGCTCCCATTGACGCACTGTTTCTCTCTTCACCGTGATGTGAAACACAAGTTTACATGGATTCTGCATTTCAGCAGCCACAGTCCAACAAGTTGGACAGCTGGCTGGATATTCCTGCTGTCCCTGTATATTAAGCAAAACTCATTCGTGGACATATGGTAATTTTACTGGTAGATATATCTGTGGTCACGTCAGGGATGCAGAAATGTTTTTCAACAGACATGCATACTGTGCTGAATGTTAATGCTTGTCGCTTGTGCAATTTAGTGACCTTCGCCACTGTTTTGCTACCTATTCATTGCAGCATTACCAACCACCTTACAAAGTAAGATATGCAACTAAACAATACTGGATGGCATTTCTAATGCTTTTAGGCTGTGGCTAAAGGTACGTCCGACGGACCCGATCAGTGGTCTTAAAGGTACGTCCGACGGACCCGGTGCGTTTTTCTTCGGGATACGACGGACGGATCCGGGAAATATTTTTCAGAGGTACGGCGGACGGACCCGATCGGTAGGGTTCTTCCGACGGACCCAACGTATTTTTCTCCGATATGGGCCTTGGGAGCTTGGGATCCGTCGGGAAAGCCGGACGGATCCGAGATCCCCATATGTGGTTGTAGCAACAACATGGTAGCCATATGTAGCCAAATCGAAGTTGGTATGAGGTGTACGTGCGAGCTTTAGGAAGTATGTACTACTGCATGCGTGAAATGTGAAATTACAAAGAATAGTACAGTGGCAAGAATAGTGCCTAGAATGGGTGATATACTACTTGATGGCATGATGATAGGTTTACGTGAGTTGGACCGCGGCAGGGTCGCAAGCGCATGTAATCGCGGTGTTGACGGCCAGCCCGCGGCCCGCACGCCCGCTCATTTGGTCCTCGTTATCATGTGCATTAACGTCTACGACGGTCGTTATGTAGTTATGTAGTTTTGATTCTTCAAAGTTTCCTCACTTCTATCTGTGATGAGATGCGTCACGTAACGCATCGCTTTCTGCTCGCATTGAGGTTTGGTGCTGCAAGTTCTACGTAGTCGCTGAAAAAGCTTGGTGCCGCCGGCGTGTCTCTAGCCCAAGCATCGCGTCATTCGTGTTTGTTGGAGGTGTGGTTTGTGCTTACCGTGAGATGCTGTGATGTACGGATTACGTCCTACTAGAGTGCTGTGTGAGACTACGAAGAGTGCTGTGATGAGTGCGCCGATGTCCGGACGGACATCAGTGTGTCCGTTTATGATCGGCGATGTTGCACGTGCATGTCAGTGTTTATTAGGTGCAGTGGTAATTTATTTACACGCGCTGTGCAACAATCAGACGAAAATAAGTCATCGACAATTTGTTAGCTTGCACTACAGAGCTCAAAACTCGGAAAATGGGAATGCACATGATGCAGTTTTCGCATGTTGGAGCTAGTGGACCGAAAAATAAGTGCCCAGCCCACACCGCCGGGATGCGCATTACTACAGGTGAAAGGGTTCAGGTTTCTGTAAAATAGCTGCCTGGCACAGCACCTTCCTAAATGTTCAGGCTTTGTACTATTGTTGAAGGCCACTTTAACATTAATAAAGGAACGAATATGCTTTATGTGTTAATGACTAGTGCTTTTTCAACATATGTTCATTTTTTTTTTTCGTTTTTCCTTAGTTTTCTTTGTTTTTCATGCTAGAAAAACACAAATAGTACACTTTTAAACTTGTCAGTCCAAAGCTGAACATGAATATCTGCCATGCATGTGACAGCTTTAATGCTAGAAAGGTTGACGTGTATAGCATGTACGTAGACGCTGCGACATCTTAGTGGCACGTTCGGCTACTTGCCCCAAGGTCGTGATGTTTAATGCCAGTGATGGCAGTCGCACTTTGGTGCAGGTGAAATGCAAATGCTTCTGTTTCCTGCAAGATGTCAACGCAAAGTACAAAGCCCGGGCAGTCAAATTAGTCTGGGGCTCTCCACTACGGTATGTTTCATAGCTACATATGTCACTTTAGGATGTGAAACCCTACATGCCACAGGTAGGCTGCATTGTTTTTTAGATTTTGTAACCTCTCATCTATGTTTTGCAACATTTGGCTAATTTTAGTTCTCAAACAGTTGTTAAAGATGAAACCAAAGCAGTTCTTGGCATGGTTTCCTGCTTGGATTAATTTGCTAATTGCAGTTCTTTGAAACTTGCATCAATGCTGGACAGTTCAAATAGCAGGCAGTTGAATTACAGAAATGATGTGGATCGTGCATATCAGTTCGGACAAATGGAAAGTAACGGTCCCCTCCTTGCATGCATAGGTGCCCTTAGACAAATACATACTCGGGTGTGTGATTGTGACGCATATCAAGGGTCAACAGAAGGCCATGTGGAGCCAGTGTGATATTCTTCATGAAGGCTAAAGTAGAATTGTACAACAGCTGCTGTACCATGCAGAAAACAATTGATCGTTTAGTGTATGATTAACTGACCATGAATAGCATCTTACTCAGAGTATGATGTGATATATATCTGGTTTAACATCCCAAAATAACTACGGCTATGAGGAACACGATAGTTGAGGGCTCCGGTATAATTTCGACCACCTGGGGTTCTTTTACATGCACTGACACCGCACGGTGCATGACGGCCTATTGTTTCGCCTCTATTGAAATGCTCCTGCTCTGGCTGGAACCAAATCTGCATCTTTGGGTTCAGTAGCCAAGCACTAACTACTGAGCCAGCACAATGGGGCCAAGTATCAAAGTGCATGCCATTACATTTCCTTCTAGCCTGTGGTTTTCTTCACAGAACTAATGTATACAAGGAAAAGTAAATAGCAAGAAAACACTAGTTTTATTGCACATTATATTCACATTTCAGCAAACATTCTCTAGGAAAAAAATTCTCATAATGTTTGCATGGAAACCATGAACATCTTACAAAAAAACAATGCACTTACTCCACTCCAATTATTAATGGGCAAGGTTGCATCTATGCTACTACACTGCACTTATCACAAAACCACAAGCCCCATCTGCTTTGGCCAATCACTTGATGAAACTAACGGAGACAGATGTCGCACACCACAGACTGGTCGTCTCGCAACATATCTCTGCATATGTTGCATTTCAATTTCATGCCTTTCCACTTAGCTTCAACTGTTGCCAGCATTACTAGTCACCCATCTTTTCTGAAATTCCTTTTTACGCTGTTGGGATCAGCATGCTTGTTAACGATGGTCTCTGGAATTTTCGATGCTATCATTTTCACATCTTCCTCATCTGGAAGAATGGAGGAAATGACAAGCTTTGAGCAGAAAAAAAAATTAGGGAGACTCCTAATCTCCACCTGTAAGGGTATGATGTGCCAGCGTTAATGGTTCTTGTCTGCAGATCCCACTGTGGATTCCCGTTAATTTACATGCCCTTTGCTACAAACATAATTACTAATTCCTTAATTCATGTCTCTGTTATCTCAGATATACTCATTAGCATACGGTCGTAGGCTGCCCTGTTAGGTGATAGACAACCTGGCATAGACCTCTGTAAGCCTCAACCTTTCTTAATTGGAGCTGAAACGTCCTAGAACATATTTCAAATATAACTTTGTAAGCTTGACTTAACACCTCCTGCCATGTCGTGTGGCCTCGTGACATTTGGTTCGTGGCACTTTTGGCTTGTGCACAGGGGTCATCTGTTAAATACTGGTTAACATGCATGAAAAATACATTTTCACACAAACTGCTGGCAAATGGTCAAGTGGTGCACTGCAGATTCTGAAATGTATACCTATATGCATGCAAGTATCGCATCATCACATAACATGATCAAGAGTTCTATCAGTACCTGTAGTTACATAGCATTTCAATGCCCATTAAAGGACCACCTCAGACAATGGTTGTTGTTACCACAAGACCTGTTCTAACAGCGTACTGACACCATTCCACTGAGCGATGGACATGTATATGCATACCCTAGACAGCTCATGATTGTGGATCTCATTTATTTCTATGACTTCCAAGGAATTCCTGTCGTCAGAAACCCTACACTTTATGAAATTGGGACAGTTGTCTTGAAAGGTGATGAAAAGAAATAACCAGGTTACCTTGACGCAATGCTAAATTACAGAGGGCGAATATGCTGCATGAAGATACCAAGAAGCTTGTACAAAGAAAGGTGAGAGTGAAATGGCAGGATTTTTGAAACATTGAAATAAACTACAAACTATACTTGTCAAACCTGTCATTAAGGAATGGAAATCATGCAGTAATCAAAAACACAACATGGAGGCCATTTTAGGTCATCTTCACAAAACACATACCCACACCTCACACACAGCTTCATACTTATGAAAGAGGAAAAACCAATATGCAAGGAGTGTGGAGATGAACTAACAATAAACCATATTTTACACGTGCGCCAGAGTCGAGAAAATAAGAGGAAACATTTTGTACAATTTTGCAACAGATCCCTTTCCATCCCAGCATGATCCTAGGAAATAAATAAGAGAATAAGTGTCCTGTTTAAGTTGTTGCGCATTTCTCTTATATACTATGCAGAACCAACTAGCGCCCGACAACACGCTCTTCTCAACTGTAATCGTAGGAGAGACGTGCAAATTTCCTGCACTTTTGGTTTCTTAAAATGTTCCTAAACAAGCTACATCCTAAAGAACATTTTAGTCTTTACACACAAATAAGTACATTAAACCTTGTTCTTGGTGCATGGCAGCATTAGTCGCTTATGCACCATAAAAATCAACACAATGCTGTAAGGTATACCTTGGTTAGCTGTGTTATATGAGACAAGCTTTCGGTCTGGTGTGGTCCTTATTCACGTGAAAGCGCTGTCATGAGGGTCTATGTCCCAGCGATCGGAAAGTGACCTATTCCAATAATTTTACAAACTGAAGGCGATTCTACAGATTTCTAAAGACTGGAGTGCTCAACTGTTTTATCAACGTCCGCCTGCTTTGACAGCCTGGAGACAGCCTGGAGTGAAACTGTTGAAGAGAATACATTTTTGAACATTTAACGCGTTTCTGAAGGCGTTGCTTTCAATTACGGGGCCCACAAAAAGCAGCTGAATGTCAAACGCCGCCTAGGTAGGCTTTCTAGCAAGACAGCGGTGTAGCGTGGAAAATCGCTCCGCCGGTCCATCGCTGGCGCCGCTGACTTGACAGGCGAACTGTTCAAACTTACAGCTACCGACCACACCTGAAACACTGAATTGCGCATGATCAAGGCAGAATTTCTCTAACACTGAGCACTGGTAGCTATCGATTTCGCGCCCAATATTGTGAAAATCTGTCCTCTCTTCGATCATTGATACGTCCACGGTTGAACATTTATGCGCCTCGGGGTAGGCCAGCCGTTGGAACATGGATGCGTGGTTGTAGCAACGATCACTTGCATGGCGCACTCTGCAAAATTCCAAGAGTCAGCTTCTGCAACGAAATGTGCAGCGCACATTTTCTACCGCGTACCCAAGTCCGGCGATGCATGCATATCGATCCCGATCGTTTCAAAGCTGCGCGGCCGTTCATTCGGGTCATGCTAACCTCGAGTATGCGGGGATTTAAACTACATGTACGCAAAATTCAACGACAAGAAAAAGATGCAGGCTAAGCACTTTAGTCTAGTCTTCCCCTAAATACCAAAGAACATTGCTGTTCACAGGGAATTCGGATCATTCGCGCTTCCGGCTTTCCGGTTGTGCACTCTTGCGGTGCGGTGCAGTAGGTCTTCGCCTCGACGAGTCGATGTGCAGCTCGCCGCAGTAGCAGCGCAGGCCTCTAGTAAATTCGGCATGTCTTCTGCCACGGCTCTGAGGTAGAATTTAAACGAAGAATTTAGCTAGAAACATCCTGTTTCCTCGGTCTGCATGTGAGGAACGAGCATAATGCCATTTCACATACATACTTTGGACTGCCGAATGTTCTGCACGGCGAGGTGTGTGTGTGTTGTGCCGGCGCTAGATCTTCGGAGGTCGATGCAGGACCTAAGACAGCGTAAATGCTAGGAGTAGCTCGCTTACATTACGGGCAGATCGAGGTAATAGTTTAGTGCGAAGCGAAAGTTGCCCGTGAACGTGCGTATCTCGATGCCAGCTGGTGGAGCGGGTGCAGTACGTAGCATCGCCTGCAGCTATGTGCGTGACAGCGATGCTTGCCGTACACAACCCTAAGTGAAGACCGTGATCTATGTTAGAACGGATGCACTCTTCGTAGCACCTCATCGAGAGTCGCGGCTAGCTGATATCGTAGAGGATAAGAATCATTCACGCGTAGCAAGCGGAATGTGGCCGCGTTCGACGTGCGTATAGCCATGAGCCTGTATATCGACGTCCGCCGTATCTTTACGAGAATCGAATGGATACGTCGGACGTACCTTTAGACACTTCGATGCTTTTATGCACAGAAAAAAACAAAAAACAGCAGCTTCTGAGACATGGTTAAAGAAAGGAACAGCATATGTTTTTTTTTTTTTTTTGTCCATGTCTCAACAATGCGCTGTTTTCTTCTCAAGATGAATTACCAACTAGCCCGTTCTGTAGTGCAAAGGGCATCAGTGCAGCTGCAAGGTACTGATGATGTGTTACCAGTGTCTAGCTAGCTGCTGTGCTTGGCAAATGCGGATCAAGTGTCTATTTACAATGGGCGTGATACACTGTACTGTACTCACTATTTTCTGTTGGAGATGTTATTTTCACTGCGCAACAAAAATTACAGCATAAAGCACAATATTTTTGTAGGAAGTGTAAACAAATATATGGGAATTAATCATGGTGTTTTGGCGTCTCAAAATGATAAAGAACATTTCTGTTTTGTTTTTTTTTTCACAAAACTTGAAACACACACACACACACCACACACACACACACACACACACACACACACACACACACACACACACACACACACACACACACACACACACACACACACACACACACACACACACACACACACACGGGCACATTCATGGGTCGATCATAAGCGTGACCGTAAACTTTAGCCAGCCTGAAGCGCAAGCAAGTACAGCCGGACAGGAGCAGCTCACCTTGCGCACGCTTTCGGAAGACAGTTCTTGCCCCCTCCTGTACAGTGCTGTTTTGACCGCAGCCGTCGCATCACACAGGCAGGACAGCGCGCGCAGGAAGTGGCAAACTGAAAAGCGACCATGCAAAATGTAAAGGCAAAACTTCACATAGTGCGACTTCGGACATACCGAGCAGGCATTTCACCAGATTTCACCAGAGACGCAAAAGTTTTCGTCACAGCGTCAAGCTGGCTGTGATATGGTGGCTGTGAGCAGGAATCCCGCGCAATCGCTATTTCGGTACGCATCTGTCCGTGTTGAGACAACTTTTGCCCGAAACTGATCACCCACTGCGTCGCCATCGGTAGAGACTGTCTTCGACGTCGGCTTCTGGGAGACTGGAGACTGGCTGCCACAAGCCTCTCTGTTGTGGTTGTGCTGGAAGCCGTAGCAGCCTGAACTGCAATGCGCAACTATGCAGTCACCGAGAACAGAGAAGATTCGCGAAAGTAATGAAGTTGTATGTTTGCCTTTATAATAAACTCTAAAATGCCTGCTACCGTCGTCAGGATGGCCGAGTGGTCTAAGGCGCCAGATTTAAGCTCTGGTCCTCGTAAGAGGGCGTGGGTTCGAACCCCACTTCTGACAAATCTTTTTTTTTTTTTTTTTTTTTTTTAATGTAACTATTTTACCCGTTCTAACACGATCACCCGCGTGGGTGTCCACGCTGGTGCTTCCCGAAAAGTTTACGACGTCGAAATGCACACGCGCGGCGTACTGTACTTGTAATAGGCTGATCAAAAAGAGAAGTAGGAAAGGGCCCGGGGGGTGCTTATCTTTTCCATTTCCTTGCCCAAAAGAAAGGGAAAATAAAACCTAAAATAAATAAAATAAATAAATGTAATGGTGGACACATTTTTTAAGCGGGCCGTGTAAAGCACTTTATTATTGGTGGGCCAGGCTGGCTCGGGCCTTGGCAGGGCTCGGGCCTGCGAATGAAAAGCTATAGTTTATTTGTTCATTTATTTGTCACATTACCCACAGCGCCTAGTTTATTATACAGTGTTCTGCAACTAACCCCCGTCTGAAAAATTCTCCCGCCTCAACCGGAGGATCATTTGCGCTGAAACTGCGCACAAAGCTTGCGAGTTGTCCCCTTCATTACAAGGTAAGAAACAAAGATGAGAAACCAGAACCGTCTGCGGCGAGACTGAGGAGCAAAAAACGCCAGCGCAGAGTTTCTAGCAAAGGCAGCCTGACGCATCTAGCGTCGCTGGAGGAAAGCGCAAGCGGCCGCGCGCTCGCTGTAGCGCGGCCGCGCCGTCGTAGTAGTAGCACCTCGCTTTCTTCCAACCGTGACACAGAGCTTCAGGAACAGTGATTGCGCCTGCATAAACTACCGGATGGATACCATTACATTCGAGTATAATATGGTCATTGTTTCACTGGAGGTACCACACACAGCACATTGTTAAATTTCTTTTTGTAGCTGCGTGTTCTAAGGCACCCTGATCTAGCTTCAAAAAGTAGGGCACTGCCTCTTGAGTTATCAAAGAAATCTTCCCTCCTGATCTGAAATTTCCACTTTCAGTATAATTCCACACTCTGTTTCTTTTCCATCGAATTTATCCAATATTTACCTTCTGTGTTTTTCACCCGTTGCTTAATGCTCTTTATTTCTCCGTCCTTGTTACTAACATACTTAGTAGTTAGTTTCCTAGTTCTTTTCCTCCATGTGAGTCAACGCTTTTTAGGTACAGGTATTTAAATACTCTAGCTGCCCATCTTTTACTGTCCAATTTCCTCAGGTGTTCCTCATATAATATTTTACTCTGAGCTTCCCGTACTTCGAAAGATGCCCAGCCCATATCTCCCTGTACCGCCTCATTTGTAGTTTTGCCATGGGCACCTAGTGCTAATCGTCCAACGGATCTCTGATTTGTTTCTAATGTCGACTGTACCTCTGATTTTAGGCACAAAACCGCATTTCCGAAAGTAAGTCCGGGCACCATAATTCCTTTCCAAATACCCTTCAAAACCTCATACCTATGGTATCCCCACAATGCCTTAAGCTTCATTATCCCGGCATTCCTTCGCCCTTTGGTCTTAAGTGATTGCTCATGCTTTCCAATGTATGCCAATCCTTCGTTTACTCATACCCCCAGATATTTATATTCTGCTACTCTAGGTATTTCAAGGCCTTGTATTTTACGACCCTGATCAGTTGAGCCGTTGAAAATCATCAGACCCGACTTAACTGCGCTGAAACTGAAGCCTCCCCTTCGTCTCCGCATTAACTAGAGTTTGCAATTCTTCCAGACTCTCAGCTAGCAGCACAATATCGTCTGCATACATCAAACCAGGGAGGCGCTGCTCTACCGCCTTTCCACCTAATCTGTATGACAGGTTAACACCTAGGTTACTGTCTTGTATCCTCCGTTCCAGGTTTAATTATCATATAGAGCATGAACCGCACCGGTGATAGAGAGCAGCCTTGTCTTAATCCTTTGAATACTTTGACATCCTCCGTACTTCTTATCCCTTCCCACGTATTTTCTACTTTGTTATCCCGGTATATTTGCTGTAGGAACTCTATTATCTCATAACCGATACCTTCTTCTTTTAATATCTTCCACAGGAGTTCCCTGCTTACGTTGTCGTACGCCCCGTTTCGTACGTACATCCCTGTTGCACGTCGCGTCCTCTCGCGGAAGTCGGTGGCTGGCACCATTCTTCAGATAATGATCGCTTGTGTGTCACTACTTGGTGCGATATATGTCAGGGATACACACAAGCTCTGCGTTTAAGCGTATGACGCAGCATTGTTAACAGCTATAGTCGGCAGCTGCACTTGGGAGTCTTCTGCATATTGATTTTCATACTTACCTTTCTACTTTCCCTGTCTAGGTCATCAATCATTATTTGCAGTTCATCCTAGAGTTGCTTAGCAAGGCAATATCATCAGCAAATCGCAGATTACTGAGGTATTCTCCATCTACCCTTATCCATAGCTGCTCCCATTGCAAGTCTCTGAATACTTCCTCTAAGCAAGCTGTGAATAGTACTGGGGAGATTGTGTCTCCTTGCCTAACACCTTTCTTTATCAGAATTTTGTTACTTTCTTTAAGCAGAATTATGGTTGCTGTGCAGCGACTATATATATCTTCCAGCACTTTCACGTACGGCTCGTCTACCCCCTGATTTCGCAATGCCTGCATCGCCGCCGAGGTTTCAACTGAGTCAAATGCTTTTTCGTAATCAATGAATGCTATGTATAAGGGCTGGTTATATTCCGAGCATTTTTCTATCACCTGATTGATGGTATGGATATGATCGAGTGTAGAGTACCGTTTCCGAAACCCTGCTTGATCCTTTGCTTGATTGGAGTCTAAGGTTGCCCTGATTCTATTAGCGATTACCTTAGTAAACACCTTATACGTAACAGACAGTAAGCTGATTGGTCTGTAATTTTGAAGGTCCTTAGCATCCCCTTTCTTATGAATGAGGATAATGTTTGCATTCTTCCATGGTTCCGATAGCGTCGATGACACCAGGCACAGCGTATACAGGGTGGCCAGTTTTTCTAGCACGATATCCCCCTCGTCCTTCAGCAAATCTGTAGTTATCTGATCCTCTCCAGCTGATTTCCCCCTTTTTATAGTTTCTAGTGCTTTCTTGACCTCGTCTTTCGTCAATGATGGAAAGTCTGACTGTTTTTCCCTACCGGATATCTCATTACGGTCCTGACTACTTTGGCTGCTGTAGAGATCTGTATAGAACTCCTCGGCTACTTTGACTATCTTGTCCATATTCGTGATGACGTTTCCCGCCTTGTCCCTTATCGTATACATCTGGTTTTTGCCTATGCCCAATTTCTTCTTTACCGCTTTAAAACTTTCCCCGTTATTTACAGCATGCTAAATTTTCTCCATTTTATACTTCCTTATATCGGCCACCTTGCGCTTATTAACTTTGATATCTCAGCCAATTCGATCTGGTCTGTTGGATTGGATGCTTTCATACTCTGGCGTTTCTTAATCAAATCTTTCGTCTCTTTAGACAGCTTACCGGTATCCCTCTAACTATCCTACCGCCTACTTCTACCGCGCACTCAGTAATGATATCTCTGAAATTATTGTTCCTTGCTTCTAGGGTAATGTCGCCATCCTCGGTTAGAGCTGAATACCTATTCTGTAACGAAATCCTGAACTCTTCTGCCCTCCTCCTCACCGCTAAATTCGTGGGATTAGGGGTGCAAAAAACACAGGATGAACTATGGGGGGTTGGGGGAACTACCACCATTCCTGATCAGGGTTAGCTTTTTCTGCAGAAGACTTGTGGCTGCTGTTCGGTTTCCATATACTATTAACAGCGTTTCTACTAATGTCTTTCCTATGCCATGGTTATGTAATGCATGCATGATTGATGCTTAGACTAAATCAAATGCTTGTAATATAAGCAGGTTGTAAGTAGGGGTTGCTTACCGTTCAGTTCAGTCAGTTCAGTTCAGGCGTTCAGTCGTGTCCGACTCTTCGTGACCCTATGGACCATGTCACGCCACGCTTTCCGGTCTCTCACTATCTTCTTAACATCACATAGCTTCATCTGCAATGCCTCGAGAATGCCATCTAACCATCGCGTTCGCTGCCTACCCCTTCTCCGGCGACCCTCAACCTTTCCCAACATCAAATCTTTCTCCAGCGACTCCTCTCTTCTCATCAGATGACCAAAGTAGCTGAGCTTTAACTTTAGAATTTGACCCTCCAATGAGCAGTCAGGGTTTATGATCGACAACATCGACTGATTTGATCTTCTGGCAGTCCAAGGAACTCTTAAGAGTCTTCGCCAGCACCACAATTCAAACGCGTCAATTCTTCGGCGGTCAGCCTTTTTCACAGTCTAACTCTCGCATCCATACATCACAACTGGAAAGACCATAGCATGGGTTATACGGATCTTGGTTGGCAGACTAATGTCTCTGCTCTTTACTAGGCGGTCAAGGCTAACCATTGCTCTCTTTCCCAGAAGCAGGCGTCTCCTAATTTCATGGCTGCAGTCTCCTTCCGAGGTAATCTTGGCGCCCAAGAACAGAAAATCTGTCACAGCTTCCACTTGTCCATTGATGCTCCAGGACTTGATAGGGCAAGACGCCATGATCTTCGACTTTTTAATGTTCAGTTTAAGCCCAAACTTCTCACTCTCTTCTTGTACGCGCATCAGAAGTCTCTTGAGTTCCACTTCACTTTCTGCCATTAAAGTGGTATCATCCGCATATCTAAGGTTGTTGATACGTTTTCCAGCAATCTTCACTCCAGCTGAAGACTCGTCCAGACCGGCCTTCCTCATGATGCACTCTGCATATAGGTTAAATAGGCAGGGCGACAGTATGCAGCCTTGCCTCACCCCTTTCTCAATCGGAAACCAATCAGTAAGACCATGCCCAGTTCTGACTGTGGCCTCTTGCCCTTCATAAAGGTTCCTGAGGAGACAGATGAGGTGAATTGCAACTCCCATCTCTTGGAGAGCTTGCCACAATCTGCTGTGATCTACGCAGTCAAACGCTTTCTCATAATCAATAAAGCAGAAGTAAATGGGTTTCTGGAACTCTCTTGCTTTTTCCATGATCCAGCGAAGGTTGGCAATTTGGTCTCTAGTTCCTCTGCCCTTGCGAAACCCAGCTTGCACGTCCGGAAGCTCCCGATCCACATACTGCTGCAGCCTACCTTGCAGGATTTTTAACATCACCTTGCTAGCATGCGAAATAAGCGCGATCGTGCGGTAGTTGGAACAATCTTTGGCACTGCCTTTCTTTGGAATGGGGATCTAAACTGACCTCCTCCAATCCTGTGGCCACTGCAGGGTTGTCCAAATCTTTTGACATAATGTATGCAGTGTGTTAACAGCGTCGTGGTTGAGGTTTTGAAGCAACTCAGCTGGAATACCATCAATTCCGCTAGCTTTGTTCTTAGCTAGGCTGGCTAAGGCCCATTCAACTTCACTCTTCAGGATGCCCGGCTCGAGATCAGTAATCACAACCGTCCTATGTTGGGTTTGCACATCCGAGTCCTTCTTGTACAGTTCTTCTGTGTATTCCTGCCACCTCTTCTTTATCTCTGAGGCTTCAGTGAGGTCCTTGCCTCGTTTGTCCTTTATCACGCCCAGCTTAGCACAGAAGCTTCCTTTGATATCTTTGATTGTCTTATACAGAGCTCTTGTGTTCCTTAATTGGCTGTTGTCCTCAACTGCTTGACACTGTATGTTCAGGAAGGCATTCTTATCTCTCCTTGCTATTTTCTGAAAATCCGTATTGAGAACCTTGTATCTTTCTCTTTCCCCCATACCTTTTGCCATCCTCCTTTCCTCAGCTATTTGTAAAGCCTCTTCAGATAACCAGTTTGCTTTTTTGCATTTCTTTTGCTTTGGAACTACCTTAGTAGCAAAAAGGATAACTGTTATGTTGAAAGGGTGACCTTGGATCCGAAGTGAAATCATTCGGTCGTTTTTGGGGTTGTACCCTAGCACTGCTTTGCCCATTCTTCTGTTTACTATGAGAGCGACCCCATTCCTTCTCTTGGATTCGTGCCCACAATAAAAAACATAATGGTCGCCGGAGTTAAATTCTCCCATTCCGGTCCACTTGAGCTCGCTGATACCCAAGATATCAATGTTCAATCTGTCCATTTCTCGCTTGACGATATCCAGTTTACCTTGCGTCATAGATCTTACATTCCATGTTGCTATGTGATATATCTCCTTGCAACATCGGACTTTCCGGTCGCTTCCCGACACATCCACAACTGAGCGTCCTTTTGGCTTTAGCCCAGCCGCTTCATTCGTCCTGGAGCTACTAGGAATCGCCCTTTGTTCATCCCCAGTAACATGTGGGACGCCTTCCAACCTGGGGGGCTCATCTTCCGGCGCCATATCGATAATGGTATTGTGACTGGCCATAGGGTTTTCTTGGCAGGAAATAATGGAGTGGGTTGCCATTACCTTCTCCAGTGAATCACATTTTGTCAGAACTCTCTGCCGTGACCTGTCTATCTTGGGTGGCCCTACACAGCAGAGCTCACGACTTCATCGAGTTTCGCAAGCCCCTCCGCCACGACAAGGCAGTGATCCATACCGTATTTATACGATTATAGAACGAGTTACTTTTTTTAGAAATTGCATCACTGAAACAGCACTTCATGCTATGTTCAGAAGCAATATCTGAATTTAACACTTTTCTTTTTTTGCTGGTCATCAAGATAGCTTTACCACCAGGCAAGCCAGTTGCGAAGAGAAGGCAAATTTCTGGCAACTTCGAGGCTGTAAAATGAGGCAAGGTTAAAAAAAAAAGGTAACCATAGAGAAAGACCAGAAGGTGGAAGTGAAAAAAATAATAAAAAGCTGTAGTTATTGAGGGTTCGAACTCTCCTGTTTAATAATATTAGATCATGGCCAATGGGCAAAACATGCAGGGAGCGATGCGGGATTCTAAGCGAGAGAAGAAAGCATGTAGTGCTTAGCAAATCGTGTCTAATCAAGAGGGGGGAAACGAGTAGTGACAGTGAATAAATCACTCGGATACTTTTCTTTTGGATTTTTAAATGCAGTCTCCTTTATTGTTACATCCCCAGCTATGGTTGCCCTTAATGTTACGATTTCATGTTATAATCGTGAGCTTGTGTTGGAATCGTGACAGAATTTTTTTTCTTTTTATTTTCGACACAAACTCTTCCCTCACATCATATATTCATTACGGAATTGTTTACCAGCAAATACGGTATATTCTGTGGTTCCTCTTTCATCTGAATGATGCCGTGAACATCGGCTGTGGTCAAGTGGTGTGCCTGAAATCCAGCCTGGCCTTTTTGTTCACTAAAGTCTAGGTTTCCTCTTAATCTATCGGTGATTACCTCATTGAATACATTTAAACCCAGTTATAAATTAACTACGACAGGTCTGCAGTTTTATTTCTTGGTTCTGTGAAATTTTTGCATGAAGAAGAGTGGAAACCAAAATAAGGAGTACATATAAGTGAAATCACCGTGGGAATGTTTACAGCAAACCCCCATTTCTCGTAATCATAAACTTGGGAAAAAAACATTTTGCAATTGCACTGTTAGGGCAACTGTGGCAGCAGCCTCCACCACCTCCGCTGCAGTTCGCGCAACATGGTTATGAGAGGTGTGAGGAGGGTGGCCAGAGACACCTCGCCTGGGAATTGTGCAGTCATGTCACCACTGCTTGAGCCTGACTGGCCGTGAAGGCACCTGTGTCTTCACGTATGTCCCCGCTCTGTCTGCGCAGCACAGCCGCCCCAGGAAATACATACTTGCCACTCACATTGCCACTGCTTTCCTCCGTCCCCATTCCAACATGCGAGAGCTGTCATTGGAATCTTGCGAGCAGTTGCATGGTTGTGCTGTTTACCTTTACATCTGTCAGTGAAGAAGTTAGTGATAGATACTGATTGATCGTGATAGTTAGTGACATTGATGATAATGACAGATTACTATGATGTCATGGCCGAAACTTAAACCATCATGACATCACATTCAGTCATGACGTTACCAGGCGACTCGAGCACATGTGAAGGTTAACCCGATCCAGTCGTCAGTGCAGCGCCTTTCATTTTGCGTTTGCTCTAACGCCACATGACACAGCATACAAACGCAGACGCAATACAGCAAGCATCAGCAGCATTTCAAATTGGTTTACAGGAAAGAAAAGGCGTAGTATCTCACACTTCTCCGCGAACACCTGAATCGAGCCATGAGGAAAACGAGGAAGGAGGTGCCATAGTGGAGGGCATCAGACCACCGTGCAATAAAGGCTTTCACCTCATTGCTCTTTAGTGGTCCAAAGTGCCCCTAGAGTTTTTACTTTTTGCTCGTATGAGCATTCAGTTCAGTGCTGCATAGTGTGATGTTAAAAAAGAACTCGAGTACCAGGGACCGGTGCATTTGTCACCTGCAGTCGCTCATTGCGATCTTGGGTGTTCCTTTTATGTTATTTTGTGTTTGCCATGACACATTCATGTGTTACCCCGCCGGGGTGGCGCAGTGGTTAGGGCGCTTCCTGAGAATGCGGGATCGAATCCTGGCCTCGGCGACCGCTTTTCGATGGAGGCGAAAAGCAAGGCGACAGTGTGCTGTGGAATGTCAGTGCACGTTAAAGAACCCCAGGTGGTCCAAATTTCCGGAGTCCTCCACTACAGCGTCTCTCATAGCCTGAGTCGCTTTGGGACGTTAAACCCCACAATCCATTCATGTGGTTCTGCCAGATATACAGTAACTTGGCACTAGCTAACAGAAAGTCACTCTAGAGAGTAGTGATGTGGTACTAGCTGGTAAATGGTGTTATATTGCGCAGGGCCACTCTAGCATTTTTGTTTTTTTTTTTCCCGGAAGCGTAAATGGAATTATTTTTGACTCGGGCCATTCGCAATTTGAACGCCTATGCTCTTCTCCAGCGTAGCTCTGTGCCTGCAC
The DNA here is from genome assembly GCF_055883805.1 of Amblyomma maculatum. NCBI lineage: Eukaryota > Metazoa > Arthropoda > Arachnida > Ixodida > Ixodidae > Amblyomma > Amblyomma maculatum. Next base: position 169,023,943 of record NC_139353.1, on the reverse strand, counting down.
TTCACTGCAGTGCAGGCTTGAGCCAGCGGCAAACGTATACACAACCAGCGCTGCCAGCTTTGGCGAATTAGTCTGCTCGAGATTGTGGTTACAAAAAATAAAAATAAGCATCAAAATACCCCGCATGCTCACTTGAGATGCAGACTATAAGGTCGTTCCTGCAGGAAGCATAATCAAATTCAGATGTGGGTTTCAGTTTGAGCACGAGCAGAGTGGTGAGTGCTTTTCCACATTAACAGTGTTGAGCTTCCCTTCTGCCAGAAAGTGGTCTTTGCGAACTGATAAGTACAGTAGAACCCCATTAGCAGCGCACACTGCATGCCGTGCAGGGGGAGCAGACTATGCCATTCTGAACACTATTCGAACACAGGCCCGTCGCCTGAGAGAGGAGGGCTACACCTTAATTATCAAATGGATTCCTGCACACGAAGGAATCACTGCAAACGAAAAGGCACACCAGGCAGCGCGCGCAGCAGCTCTTTCCGCACCTTCGCCTGGATCCACATTCGTTTCCGCTTCGTGGAACCCTGAGGACGTTACGCATCCGTCGTCGCCTCATATGGATAGGGCGGAGACATGGCATCGAGCACAACGCTATCGTCGAAGCATACTCCAGCACTTGGCAAACCCTGAGCAACTATATCGCCGCCCCGATAGCTCATTCCGGAGAGTGGAGGCAGTACTCCTTCGCCGAGCCCAGACTGGTCAGCTTCTGTCACCCGCGAAGCTGCACCTCATAAACCCGCAGGTATACCCTTCTCCTCAGTGCCCGACATGCCAAGCCAGAGGCATGGCCGAACATCTCCTGTGGAGCTGCCCTACTTTTGACGCAGTACGGGAGAGAGCACTCAAGTCCCTGGGCGGGCTTCGACCTGCAACCCTGCAGGCATGGGTCTATCCCCCATCGCACATCGGGCCATCAGACGCAACCCGGCTCTGGCGAACTTTTCTTTCTTACTTCAAGGAAGAAGAAGGACCAGGCTATTACTTCGCGGAGCTGACCTCGGGACGACCTTACCTCGAGGAAGAAGTGGACACCGGTCCCTCATATCTATCCCGACCTTCACCCCCACCCTTAACCGCTCCCCCACCCCTACATCCATGAAGCAACTTAGTTCTGCCGCAAGGTAAACGCCTACCGTAAGCAGAAATAAAGACGTAATAAAAAAGAAAAAAAAATAGTAAAGTCACCGGGACCGGCCAAAATCTTACTATATTAGTTGTTAGTGATAACATGGTCCTGAAGATACTATCTCGTAATTAAAGTCTGCTTACTAAGCACATCTTGTTGCTTTATGAATAGAACACTCTAAAATGCCTTCCATCTCTCTCTTATCGTCTCTGTGCCATTTCCTGTTTCATTTTTTTTTTTACAGCTTGTAGAAGTATCTGTTTAGCATGAATGCAACATAGATACGAGTGCAGCCGAGCTTGATTTCAGCTGAGAACCAAAGCATTGCGTGAGCGCAGCATCATCTTCCGCTGTTTCCTTCTTTTAAGAGGCAATAGATGAAAAATGTGCGACAGTCCAGCACTGCAAAACCTCACAAGCCACGCCTCCAATTCTTGCCACTACTCCTTCGTGCTGAACAGTGTTGTGTGAATGTTCGGCCGTTTCTTCGCTTCCCTTTTCCTTGCTGCACTTTTACTCTATTTTTAAGTGACCGGCAGTCTTCTTTTTGTGTTTGTAGTCAGCTTTACATTTTTCCCCCTACGCGCTGCATGCTTTCCCTCACGGCTCCAAGGCTTTAAAGTTGGCTGCTTCTCAGTGCTGATGAGCCTAGCGGTAAAACCATAAAAAAAGCACTAATTTCTTCTTGAGAAAAAAAAAAAATTCCTTGCGATTCTAAGTAATGCGTGTGCAGCAATGTCATTTCGTGGGACGTCGACGCCGCGGCCAGACGTTGTTTAGATAACCTAGTTTTACCAAAAGCACCCTTACTATATGATGGGACCTCAGTTTCACTTTACTATAGCAGGGTTCTACTGTACAATGATAACCGGTCATAGAGACTCCTCCATATTTCACGAGTGGAATGGAGTCCAGTTTTGTGCCCATTGCAGAATCAAGCTGGTCATTCTATGTTTCCGTTTTCTGGACAAGGTGCTTTGGAGCAACATCTAGCCTTCAGGGGCCGTACAGACATCCTACAAGACATTCAAAAGAACTTGTCCAAGAAAAAGTATAGACAATCAATACGATCTTTGCAAGGGAGTATGTGCTAGGAGTTAGCATTGCTGTTCTCAATGCCGCTGATGGGTTACGACCATGCAAGCAGGTAGTGCCACCTAATCTACAAATCACAGTGCGACACATTGTACCCGTTCTCCACCCTCTGCCTCCTACCTTCTCTTCATCATCCCTCTTGTCTCTACTTTGCCACCTGCCAATCAAGGTCTCAAAGGGACGAACAACACAAGCTGTCTAAAGCCACCATGCACTTGAAGGATACCAAATTTTGGTTACATGTTAATATGACAGCAGGGAAGCTGAAGCACTTTTCGAAGAAATTGAGTTTTCGGCAGCATTTAGTTGTTTTTGGTCCACTGAACAAGAATATCGCATTAAAAAAGGGCTTAAACAAACGCTGTTCTTTTTTAGAAGAAAACGCGCGCCAGCGCCTCAGGGCGCCGAGCGAACGCCACTGTCGCCTGTGAGTGGTCGGGACTGTCGTGACGTCATCTACGGGTGTCCCGCGGGTCTCCGTCCTGCACCGACGGCGTTGCTGCGTAGTGCGTTGCTAGCGCGTTGCTTCAGTTGGCTGGAAGGCCTAGTCTTGAAAATTATGGATAGTGCGGGCAGTAGTGAACAGTTTGGACTCTCGCCATATATGCTCGAGCCATCAGCGGCTGCAGAAAACGGCGGAACCAACGACGCCGCGGAGTGCGCCGATGGAGAAAGTGACGCCGCGACATTTTCTCGGGTTGGAAATCTCCTCTGGTACGTATGTTTTGCGTGGGTGCTTGTTTTTACATATCTTTGCGAGGTAGATGTGCAAGTGGTAATAAAGCAAATCACGTCGAAACGCTGTCTGCTGCATAACAGCCGAAACACCAGACACCCGTAATATCGAATTCAAAACGCCGGCATGCTTACACGAGTCACGCGAGGTAAAGCATTTGTTTTTCATTTATTTAGAGCACGGTGGATGCATTGCAAACTGTTGGCGGCCGCACCACAACTTGCAGGCTTTTGTCAGCAGTTTCCTTTGAGACGACCTGTGCCTCTGTAAGCCTGATTTTTACATTCTCTTCGCATGGCGAAGGGGGTGAAGTGGTAGCTTCTTCTTCAGGAGGCGTGTTCTCGAGCATTTCTGCGAGGACCTGAAAGAATATGAAATATGCACAACACAAATGCCAGCCTACTATGAAGAAATACATAAAAATTCATGAAAACACTGACAAAAGCATTTTCTTTCTTTAGTATCAATAACCACAGTGCCTTAGACCACATCCAAAGATTAGGAGCCTCAAGGAATTTACTATCCTGAGACGATGCTCTTCCTGCACTCTGTTCTCTTGCATTGTGAAAAACGTAGTTGCAAGATTCTGTTCAAAAGAAGTCAGATTTATACTGATTAACAGCACAAGCGTGAGTGCAACTTTACTAACGAGCACAGAAAACTCCACTGCACCAATATGGTGCATTTTGCTGATGTTCAGAGGGTGAATGAGAGAGAATACGAAAGTTAAACTCCGACCAAAGGTCTCAGTTTTATGCTGTACAGATATACCCCCGCGTACTACAACGCTGATAGCACGCAATTAAAAAAAAAAAAAAAAGATACTGTCCCACCGCGGTGGCTCAGTGGCTGTTTTGACGAATGTCGTCGAAAGAAAACAGACGGGCTGCCGAGTCACACCTTATTAACTGGTGGGTCTCGTGCCGCCGACTGGTCGCTGCGGCGCACAGGATATGTTCACACGATCCACTATACAGTTATGGCCCTCGGGTGCCGATTGCTAGGACGCTGATTTCGAGGCAGAGGGATTTGGCCCCGCCACAGCAGATGCAAGGCGCCTGTGTATTATCCGATGTATGGAGATTCGGGCAGGAGAAATATTTCCCGAGCCACTATGTCCTTCACATAGCTCTAGTCAGTTCGCGGAACGTTGAACCACACAAGCAAACCACGGACAGGCACAAGCGTACCTTAAACACTTACCTCCCGCCGCTTTCTTTTGGCGAAGGCCGCTCTTGGAGGTGGCGAGGCGTTATTGTTGTGTGGGAACACTGACGGAACGACTCCGGGCTTCAGTCGCGCTTATTTAATTGGAATTCCGAGTGCCCGCATCGTTCCCAAGCTCCGATAATAGTCACTGTCACGGAAATGGTTCGAGCACAACACAGTTGATTTCATAGGTACGAAATTTTTTCTCTTCACGGCAGAGACCCACCGCGCTGAAAGTTTCTTGTCCTTTGGAAACGTGTGAAACACCACATCGTCCCGGCCGCCAGTGTTCGCGTAGCCGAATGCTGCGCAGAACGACAACATGATGGTCACTTGTCGCTACACCCACTCCACACAGAACGCTCGAACTAGAAAAAACAAAAGGCACTAGCAAAGGATTACGTTGAAGTAAAATGTGATGTTGGGCTAGTCGGTCCATGTCGTAAGGAAATACAAAACTGCGCAAAAAAGACGGGACAAGAAGAACAGAGAGGGGCGTGTGTGCGTGTGTGCCTCTCTGTTCTTCTTGTCCCGTCTTTTTTTGCGCAGTTTTGTATTTCCTTACGATTACGTTGAATCGTCGTTCGCCACGCCAAAGCGCGAGAAGCAGCGGAGCAAGCAATGCGGGACAGGCAGGACGGCCGGCCGGCTCGCGGCTCCCCGTGAATGGCGTCACTTCCGCCAGCTCTCCAATTTTGCCATCCCCCAACCCGTCGCTTCCGGAGGCGACGGGGGCGCGTCCGCGGCGGGTTTTTAAAAGGCGATTGCGTCTGTTCTAACGGACAGAATCGAGAAAAAATTTCCACATATGATTTTCGAGGTCTTTTCTTCCCAATTTCATGCAATTTGAAAACCGCTTCAGCTTCCCTTTGAAACCTTGAAAGAGTTTCATATAGCGATTCCAGCATAGCGCGCTGCTCCAAATGAATGCCCAAGCGTGCATGGCGTCTCCAGAGGGACGTGAAGGACTATAGTAAAGGAATTGCAGGGATCGGTTTACGCACCTGGAATAAGTTGCCTCTTTGTTAAATATCGCACCAATTGCGTAGCATGTGAAAATAGCTCCCAAGAGAACCGCGCCCTCCTCTGTACCTCCGTTATCCCCGCGGCCGCTACGCGCGGAGTGGCGAACGTGGCATGGGTGGATGGATGGATGGATAGAATATAGGAGCGTCCCCTTTGAAACGGGTGGTAGCAGTAGCTATATCATGCTCATTTTTCTCCCTATATCTTAATTGTTGCTTTAGATTGGTTAACTAAATCATCATTCTATTTATTACATTTTTGTTTCTACATTACTAACATTATGTCACTTCTCTGCTTTTAAGCCACCAATCTCCCAGTCGTTTTTTGCTAGTTTCCACCGCCGGTTTATTCATTAAGCCACTGTTATCTCTAAACCCCAGAGCACGGTGGAAGAAAGAGAGATGCTCCGACGGCGCCGCGAGGAGCGGCCGCTTAGTATGACTTTTACGCATGACGCGGCCGCCAGGGGCAGCACGGGTACTGGGGGATACAAGACAGTAACCTAGGTTTTAACCTGTCATATAGATTAGGTGGAAAGGCGGTAGAGCAGCGCCTCCCCGGTTTGATGTATGCAGATGATATTGTGCTGCTAGCTGAGAGTCTGGAAGAGTTGCAAACTCTAGTTAAGTATTGCGGAGACGAAGGGACATAGAGTTAATACAAAGACTCGAAGGGGACGCTCTAGGCTTCAGTTTCAGCGCAGTTAAGTCGGGTCTGATGATTTTCCACGGCTCAACTGATCAGGGTCCTAAAATACACGTACTTGAAATACCTAGAGTAGCAGAATATAAATATCTGGGGGTATGAGTAAAGCATACATTGGAAAGCATGAGCAATCCAAAGGGCGAAGGAATGCCGGGATAATGAAGCATAAGGCATTGTGGGGATACAATAGGTATGAGGTTTTGAGGGGTATTTGGAAAGGAATTATGGTGCCCGGACTTACTTTCGGAAATGCGGTTTTGTGCCTAAAATCAGAGGTACAGTCGACATTAGAAACAAATCAGAGATCCGTTGGACGATTAGCACTATAGGTACCCACGCCAAAACTACAAATGACGCGGTACAGGGAGATATGGGCTGGGCATCTTTCGAAGTACGGGAAGCTCAGAGTAAAATATTATATGAGGAACGCCTGAGGAAATTGGACAGTAACAGATGGGCAGTTAAAGTATTTAAATACCTGTACCTAAAAAGCGTTGATTCACAATGGAGGAAAAGAACTAGGAAATTAACTAGTAAGTATGCTAGTAACAAGGACGGAGAAGTAAAGAGCATTAAGCAACAGGTGAAAAACACACAAGGTAAAAACTGGAGAAACTCGATGGAAAAGAAACAGAGTGTGGAATTATATCGAAAGTGGAAAATGCAGATCAGGAAGGAAGGTTTCTTTGATAACTCAAGAGGCAGTGCCCTACTTTCTGAAGCTAGATCAGGGTGCCTTAGAACACGCAGCTAAAAAAAGAAATTTAACAATGGAGATGACGCATGTGCTGTATGTGGAAACTCCAATGAAACAATTCACCATATTATACTCGAATGTAATGGTATCCATCCGGAAGTTGGTGCAGGCGCAATCAGTGTTCCTGAAGCTCTGGGGTTTAGAGATAACAGTGGCCGGGTGAATAAACCGGCGGTGGAAACTAGCAAAAAACGACTGGAAGATTGGTGGCATGTGACATAATGTTAGTAATGTAGGAACAAAATTTAATAAATAGAATGGTGGTTTAGTTAACCATTCTAAATCAATAATTAAGATATAGGGAGAAAAATGAGCATGATAGCTACTGCTACCACCCCGTTTCAAAGGGGACGCTCCTATATTCCCTCCATCCATCCAGCCTGTCTCGTCGCTCGTTTCGCTGGCGTTTCAATGGGCGCGTCTAGGACGGGCGCTTGTTTTTGACACATAGGGGCGTTCGCCTGCTTGAAACAATTTTTTTTTTGTTGGAATTATGTACCTCTATATTTCTGCCCATTTTCTAGGTTATAATTCGACTGGGGATTGCATGAATAATTTCTTAATTGATATGCAGATCTGCTGTTTACGACAAACGCGAGTAATACAATATTTCCTTAAAGCACTCCAGTGAGCGATGCGTAAAGAGCATCCAAAGGAGTGCAAGAGGACTATGTGAGCCTTCACAGCTGCCAACATGTGCGAAGTTCCAGATACTGTCGCGCTGAAAAAAAAAAAAAAAAAAAAACGAACAGAGTTACGTTCGCGCACTCCACGATTTGATTTTTTTCTCGCCGTTCTTTTTTTTCCGGTTGATAGCAAAGACACGCTAATGTCCTGATTTATTGCATTGTGGACAATTGTAGAAGGCTTTTGCTGCAACCCAAATGTAAACATGACGCAAGAAATTTAAACAGCGGAACCCGTAGGCGTGCCTTTGCTCGCATTTCTTTTTATTGCCATTACACGTGCCTGTCGTGCATTACCGCCCAATTTGAAGGTAGGATGCTATAAGGCGATTCCATGTACGATCAAACAAAGGATGGTCGGCCGACCTTATGAATTGATTTTAAAATTTTGATATACTATTGCCCGATGACTGGAAAGAAGATATCTGCAATTGGTTGTGCTGCCATTTTTTTTTTTTTGGGGGGGGGGGGGGCATAGGAAATTAATAATAACGAAGTGGAGTGCCGCGCTTATGTTCTCTGTTGTTTTTGCCAACTTTGGTTATTGATTAGACTGATTACAGAAATTATAATAAAGCTAGGTAGCTGGAAATGGTCTCACTAAAAATATGCACGCTTTTGTTTGTATTCAGATAATTTTTTTAGGGGGGGGGGGGGAGTGTAGATTTTTTTATTTACCTATGTGAACAATAAAGGAGAATTTGGTGGCGCATAGCGGTTCCGGCTACTCCTTTTCACCAGATTTGTAGAATCACCTAGTCTGTTTTAGAGCGCAGCTCTTTGGCGTCCGTTCCTGGGTTTCGCGTCGGCGTCGTCGTCGGCCTCGTAACCAGCTCCGCCCCCCTTTCATCCCCCCAGCGCTAGCAGCGACCGACTGATACCGCTGGATGCCGCTGACGCCGCTAGAGAGTCAAGATAACGTGACTGCATAGAACACCGTCGCCGCCATACAGAAAGAGGAGGGGAGGGTCCCCCCCCCCCCCCCCCTGTTCCTGTGTGGCGGATAGGGTGCACTTCAGTTGCCGACGCGCCGGTTATTGGGTTATTTCACGTAGGCCCTGGCACGTCGACGAATACGTGACCACCTTCCCATGGCTAGACCTGGTTCTTGGCGCTGCGGAAGCGAGGGTATCATATTGTTTGCGTCGGCATCGGCGGCGTTGTCCCTGAAACCAACACCGCAGTTGGGGTTGACTCACTATCGGCGTCAGCAGCATCAGTCAGTCGCTGCTATCTCTTCCCTCCTCCCTTTATCGCGTTGTCCGCTTGCTGCGCGCGCTTCTGCCCCCATCGTTTGCCGCTGGGTGTACACGCCGCCCCCCTCCCCCCTCTTCCTGCGAGTCTCCAGTTGTCAAAGCGCCGGCTCGAACTTAATTCCTTTCTTCGCTCCTCCTCCAATGCAACCCCTGTGCGGTGGCAATCAGAGAGCCAGATCGGTGGCGGCGGATCTGTATATGTGCACCGCCCGAGCCGAAATTGCCGCTGCCGTTCGCCACTGCTAAATTATCTGCCAGTTCTTTCTGAGCCATGAGCGAGACGACCAGTGGAAGTCCTCCGTCTGCTGCTGCTGCTGCTAAACGAGCTGCCAGAGAAAAAAATTCTGTGATAGCGCATACATGTGTTGCTCGATTTCTTTCCCTCAATCTATCGAAAAGGTGAAACAGCTTATTTGCTGCGCTCAAATTTCGCATTAGGAAGTAACGTAATCGTCGGTCATTTTTTATGAAATCTCCTAAAATAAAATAATTAGTTTTCACAGGAAAGGAAAGGCATAGTATCTGTCACAAATGTTCTGTGGACACCTGACCCGTGCCTTTAGGTAAGGGAGGAGTGTGGGAGTGAAAGCGGAAAGAGAGAAAAAGGTGCCGCAGTGGAGGGCTAAGGAGTAATTTCGACCACCCGGGTATCTGACATCGCACAGTACACGGACGCCTCTTCTTTTCGCCTCCATCGAAACGCAGCCGTCGGCGGTCGGGTTCGAACCAGGGTGCTCCGGCAGAGTAGTCGGGCATCTTATCAACTGCACCACGCGGCGGGGCAAAATCGGGCCTGGAAATGAAATTTTGCCTATTTTGCAGGCCTTTGTCTCAAAAAACGTTTGCGATAGAGCGGCAATCTTCCACACACTGTTCTCAGCATACTTATGTATCAAACTGCGAAAGCTTATATTTACATAATGTTTCAATATACAGACGTACGATCGCGCTAATTTCAAGAAAACAGCGAGCAATGAAAATTTCTTAAGGCAAATAATTTTTCTTATATTTCTTAAACTTTGTCCCCTATTCTCCTTTGCTTCAGCTTTCAAATTCATTGAAAAGATATTGCATAATTTAGTTGCGCTAGTAATTACGGCCACTCCAATAACGCCCTTGCACAAGTCTCAGTGCACGACGCAGGATTCAAGATTCTACGACATTTGTGAATCGTACACCGTTTTTCAATGTGGCATAATATTGTATTTTGTCATTTATGTCTTGGCGTTGCAAATTATCTGGCAGACAGCGTAGTGAATGATTCGGAAATTCGTACGCGTGGTGTTCCTGATGCGCTTGTGGCATCGGGCAGCACAGAGATGTTTTTTGAGTCTTACCTTCACCAAAACACAGATTGCGCAAAAATACGATAAAGTTCAATGAGCAAGCAACGTATTCCAAATATTACTAGTGAAATGAAGAAATTGTTAAGGTCATGGAGAATTCCCTCATTAAAATAGAATGTTTCTTAGCTGCAGTCGTTTACTTTAATCATTCGACGACGCACATTCCTTCATTCCTGTGCACAGTTTCTTTGTTTCTTTCATGCAGTCCAGGCTATGCATGCCTGAAGTGCGAACGGCAGATCGAACGCGCGACAAAAGCCCCAGTTTGACAGTGTGGTGGCCGTCGTCTGAGATAGACACGCGCATCCAGCTACAGATAGCTTTGCTTCACTTTGCCACTGGAGCGCCACGTTCAAACAGCGCTGCGCTGTTTCTCGTGTGGCAACGGTTGTCGCGGCCGCGGGGATAAAGCGGGCGCTCAAACCTCCCCGACAGCGCTTTAATCTTGCTTCCTTCACCGCCATGCAATCGGCGTCTGGTTGCGATGCGAACAAGGGGCGGATAGAATAGCGAACCTTCATTTCACATGCGTTGAACAGCTACCCAAGAGGTGTTGCACCGGCGGCATGATGTCATGAAGCTTCTCTTTAATTGGCCAGACGTGGCAACAATCCGCTAGAAGCGTGTCTGATCAACACCCTCTTGACCCTTCCACGGAGGCCGTGACGTCACGCCAGTTGCCCTCGCCACTCCGGACGCTGCGTTCGGCCGCCTGGCGTTCGCGTCGAGTCTCGCGGCTGCTTGCCCAAGTGCGCGTTTGTTGCAGGTTTTTCGCGTTTGGTAATTATTAGGGGAGCTTGACAAACACTCAAGTTCATTTTTTTTCGCACCACCGAGGCATGCACCGCCAATGTCTAAGGTAGCTTTTAGACTTGTATACAACGTTCTGAAATAGAGTCGCAAATGCTTTTATACAAATAGTTTTATTGAGAAAAAAGGTTGGAAGCGGCCAATTTCATTTCTTGCTTGACGTCTTCATTTTTCTGTCCGCAGCTTTTTTTTTTGCGCTGCACTTTGAATATGATCGTTTCTCATTTTACAAAAGTTGTTCAAAGTAACGTATGTTGCGGCACGCACTACATGCCGCACTAGAGTTTCTAGTGTGTGACCATTTTTACAGGTTTCCAAGGCGGCATCTCGCTGAAATGAAATGCCTACGGGGCTAGCCTGCCACCGGATATGTATCTTGTAGGCCGTCGTTTTACCCGCCACCGCTTCGGTGGCGGACAACGACATGGCCCTCCGGGGCTGGGACTGGTTCAAGTAAGCTGCGCAGTTCGGGTAAATAGGTGGTACGGCATTGGACACCAGATGAAACCTGTCACTGACAATTGTCAAAGTCTTTCCTGTTGCTGCATCAATATGCTCTTCATTAGATCTTTCCCTTGGAAGCGAAGTTCACAAACTTGCGCAATGTATGAAAAATATGTAGTCACTTATTGCCGGTACATGGACACACTATTACATAATTTGCTTGTTATTAAGCAGTCCAGCACACTACTGCATACTTCTGTTCATTAACCCTGGCCTGGTCAAATTCACTAAGATGCCAGTCTTTTCACGTCAAACATTATGCACTACATGACCTTCTGGTCGAGCACATGGGACATGGAGTACGGCATAAACTTCAGTTTCTCACCATTGAATGCACGCTGGGTGTGATATACTTCCGCGGGATGACTCTAATCCACGATTCATTTCTTAGAAGAAGGCAGCGGAGCAGGTAACAACACACAACATAAGAAGCACACACAAACACGAGGACAACGCTCCATTCCTGCTGGCATCCCTTGGAAACGCGATAACACGCACCTTGGGACCAGTGTCATAGTTCCCGCGACACACAGGAACACAACACCACCCCATGTTACGCCACGTCAAGTGTAGTCTTCTGCGCAACGCCATATCCTCGTTTCAAGCACCGGTGATGCTGGTCACACTTCAATATTTTGCACGTACTGGTACATGCAAAAATGCATGCACACGATTGAAAGCACACTTGAGCGTGGGAAAGCAACCCAAAAATAACGTCAACGCGGAGCTGTGCAGCACCAAACCTAATCAAAAGAGTAGGCAGCGACGACTAAAAAGCTGATATTCAGTTGCTCAAACATTTTCGCTCGAACCTGTTTCCGGGAACGTTCGGAGAAAGCTTTTATTGGCTCATACTGTCGTCGAACAAAGCTATCCGGGCGAGCGGCGCACCTGGTTAGTCGACAGAGAAGTGACATCACCAGCCACCAAAATCGAAGCGACCTACCAGAAGTCTCATTTTGTCTAGCGTTCCTGCCATCTGCAATCCCACACGAACGCGTGCCAAAGAACGCCACGCGACAGGAGCGATGGTGTACCGTCCGAAAGAATGAATGAATGAATGAAAACTTTATTTCCACCGAAAAGGAGCCCTTCATCTCCCGCCCCCGGCACGCAGGCCGGGTAGCGGGTCAGCAGGGCCCCGCAGGCTGAGGTCAGGTGAGGTTACAAGCACTCTTCACGGCCTCAGCCGCCAGGCGGGTCGCGTGCCGCTGAACGGTGGGATCTCCGCTCCGCAGCCAAACCTCCCAGGCTTCTCTACTATCAATGTTAATGCCGGCGCCTGGGGAATCGGCGCATTGCCATATTATATGATCTAGCGTGCCTTTTTGTCCGCAATTTTTACATTTAGAATCTTCTTCCTCCCCGGTCTGTGTTAAGAAAACCCAGACAGGGCAGATGTAGTTATCGGCTTGTAATCGCCTCCAGATGCGTGCTTCATTGTTAGTGAGAGACCGATCTGGGGGAGGGTATACTTTTCGATCTAATTTGTAAGATTCTGTGATCTCATTGTATGTGATAGCGCAATCTTTAATTCCCTTGCATTCGGGCTGTTCTACCGCTGCCCGGTGGTAGAGATCTCGGGCCAGCAGGTGCGCAGCTTCGTTGCCAGGGACAGATTCGTGTGCTGGTATCCATATGATGGATATGGTTCTAGTAATGGGATTTGTGAGAAGAATCTTTTTGGCCTCCTCTGAGATCCGTCCTTTTGCAAAATTCCAGACAGCCGTTTTGCTGTCGCTGATTATAGTTTTGGCCTGTGTACCAGTGCATGCGAGCGCTATTGCGACCTCTTCAGCTGTACTAATGTCACGGGTGCGTGTTGAGGCCGCAATTTTAGGTGCACCTTCTCCATTTACTACTGCCGAGACAGCTGCTCCATGTCGTCCGCATGATGCGTCTACATAAGCAACTTCATCGACTGCTTTGCGTTTCATCCTTTTAGCGATGGCTTTGGCTCTGTGTTCTCTGCGTTCTTTGTTGTAGTCTGGGTGCATGTTTCGAGGTAAGGGTGGTACCAGTATGTGTTCCCTTATGTTGGGTGGGATAGATGTTTTCGTCTGTGGGCCTCTGTCTGATTGGAGTCCGACCCAGTCTAGGATGGCTCTGCCTGTCTCCGTCTGACTTAGTCTTTCCAGTTGAGAGATTCTGACAGCTTCAGTGAGCTCTTGCCATGTATTATGAATCCCCATTTTCTCCAGCTTCTCTGTTGATGTGGAGACAGGGAGGCCTAGTGCGCGTTTGACGCATTTTCGAATTATGACGTCGATTTTTTCACGTTCTGTCTTTTTGAGATTGAGAAAAGGTGTGGCATAACATATGCGACTGATGATGTAGGCCTGTGTCATTTTGAGTAGACTACGTTCCTTGAGACCGTGTCCTCTAAGCGCTACTCTTCTGAATATGCCCGTAACTTGGGCTGCGTAGTTCTCCAATTTTTTGATGGTGTTTGTGTTCTGCCCTCTTGCTTGGAGGATCATTCCTAGGATTCTAATTTCCTCTACTTGTGGAACCGGGTAGTTTTCAACATTTATATTTATGTCTGCTTTATTCTTCTTATATTTGGGGTTGTAGATGAATAGTTCTGACTTTTGCGGCGAGCAGGATAGACCGCGTTTCGCAGCGTACTCAACCACCTTATTTGCGGCAGCCTGGAGTTTGCTCTCTATTTCTGCGTCGCTACCTTTATTTATCCAGAGATTTATGTCATCTGCGTACATGCTAAATTTTAAGTCCGGTATTTGCTTTAGTTGTGCTGGTAGCTCCCTCATAGCTATGTTAAATAGAAAGGGAGACAAGACAGAGCCTTGTGGCGTTCCCTTGCTACCCAAGGTGATTGTGTGTGATTTGGCGCTTTGAAAGCTCATGGTGACCTCTCTGTTAGTGAGAAAATCTTTAATATAGTTATAGGTTCTGGTTCCAACCCCAACTTCTTGGAGACCTTCGAGCACTGCCTTATGCTTGACATTGTCGAAGGCTTTGGTTAGGTCAAGGCCGAGAATAGTCTTTGTATCTGAAGATTCATGTGTTATGATATCGTATCTAAGTCTGAGCATGACGTCCTGTGTGCTTAGCCCCGGCCTGAAGCCCACCATTTCGTGTGGCCAGAGGTTCTCTTGCTCCATGTATTTGGTAAGTCTCGTCTGAATAACACGTTCCATTAGCTTTCCCACGCACGAGGTCAGTGATATGGGTCTTAGGTTTTCTAGCTTTGGCGGCTTCCCCGGTTTGGGTATGAGGATTATACTGGCATTTTTCCATGCCTGCGGTAGTTGTCCAGTCTCCCATACCTTATTCATGTATCCTGTCAGGGCTGTGATTGAATCGTCGTCTAGATTTCTGATAATAGTGTTCGTGATACCGTCAGGTCCTGGGGCTGATCTTGTCTTTAATCCAATAATCTCAGCTCGGACTTCAGCCCTGGTAATGGGGGCGTCTAAGTCTAGGTTAGGTTTCCCCTCATATGCTGGTAACGTTTCGGTTTCCGTTTGTCCAATGTAGATTTCGATTAATTTACTCATCAATTGTTCGTCCGAGCCTTCGAAGGCATGCTTAACTTTAGTTTGATTTACGTTGGCTTGTGCTTTAGATTTTTCCGGATCGAGCATGTGTCGTAGAATGTTCCATGTTTTGGAGAGGCTCATGCCTTGTTCCATTTCATCACATCTGCTACACCAGTTTTGTTCATTTAGTTTGATGGCGTATGTCTCCATCTCTTTATTATGTCGAGCTAGTGCTCTCCTAATGTTACGGTTCCATCTTTGTGTTTTTAGGCTTTTCTCTAGGTCCTGTTTCTTGTTCCACATGTTTAGGAGTTTGCTATCGATATTCGGCGGTGCATCTTCGTCTTCTAGAGTGATTGTTGCTTCCTCCTCATGTTTCTTTAGCGTTTGTGACCACTTATCGATATCGTCGATTTTCTCAATTCCCTCGGTCTCTCGTATTTGCCTAAATCTTTCCCATTCCGTGATTTTGGGTTGTTTGGGTTTTCTAATTTTTATTCCTTTTCCTAATGTGAGTGCAATAATGAAGTGGTCACTACCTAAGTTTTGCTCGGTGTTTTTCCAGTCCGCTGTACTTACATTCTTGCTTAAGGTGAGGTCGGGGGTGGTGTCCCTGCTGACGCTATTACCCGTGCGTGTGGGTGCATTTGGATCAGTGTGCAGGGTGAGTCCTAGTGTTTGCATGTCTTCCCATAATTGTCTGCCCTTAGGATCCTGCCGATTGTACCCCCATTCCTGATGGGCTGCATTAAAGTCACCGGCTATGATAAGCGGGTTATTTCCTGCGATCTTTAGGGCTTTTCGGAATAGGGCTTGAAACCTAACTTTCTTTTGCTTCGGAGTGCTGTATATGTTCAAGAGAAAAATACTCTTTCGGTCTTTTTTTCCGGTGATGATTTCAGTTAAAACTGCTTCTATATCCCGAGATGTGATCTCGTGATTAGTAGCGGCTATGTTTCTCTGGATAAAAGTCGTGACTTTGGATTTTTCGCCCCTATCGCTGCAGTGGCTTTGATATCCAAACAATTTGGTTGGGTTTTTCCCAGTCTCCTGTATCATGATAGCTATGGGTTTGTCGGCAGTTTGTTCTATGTATTGTTGCAATAGCGCTCGCTTTCTCTGGTACCCTCGGCAGTTCCACTGCCAGATCGTGGAGTTGTCTTTCTGATTATGGCTTTTGCCCATGATTGTTACCCATTGTTTCTTCTAGTTTTGCGATTCTGTTACTGGATTCAGAGAAGGCTAGTGATGCTTCCTGCATTTGTTTAGTGAGATTTTGAATCTGCACTTGCATCTGTCCCTGAGCCCCTAGAAGTTGCTGGATTAGCGTGTTAATATTCTCGAGTTGCTTATCAAATTTGTCATTACGTTGTTCAAATTTTCTATTAAGGGTTATAAATGGATCGGTCTCTCCCCCTTTACGCTTCTGGGGTGGCGGCCGGGTGAATTCCAAGTTCATACAGTTTGATTCCTCTGAAGTAGAATTAGTAGTAATTGAATTTGTGGTTTTTGGTACCTCATGTGATTGATTTGCAGGCGGGCTGTTAGCCGTGGGCTTTTCGGTGAATTTAGATTTAAGTTCTTGAATTTCGCGACTCATTTGTTTGATCATCTCTCTAAGTTCTGCGTTTTCCCCTCTGAGTTTTTCCATCTCTCTATTTTCAGCCTGGGAGGTTTTGCTAACGAAGCTTACCGTCTTGTTGTCTGCTGACTTGAGTTGGCCCCATGGATTCTTAGGATCTCTGGGAGGCAGGCCAGGTCCTCGTCCCTGGCTCGTGTCCCGGGATTTCGAGGTCTCTCTGGTTCTCGAGCTTGATCTTGATCTCGATCGGGTCCCCGACCGTGAGTCCGTGTTTGCCCGGTTCCTTCCTCGGGGTTCTCGTCCCCGGTGCTCTTGTTCCGAAGAGTAGAGGTTGGATCCCTGGCTTCCTGAAGTTGATTGCAGTTGTTGTTTTTCTAGCCTTTTCTCCCACATTTTCTTCTTTGAGAGGTAGGGCATCCTGTATATTTCGCGGCATTTGTTGTCTCCTAGGACATGGTCTTTGCCGCAGAGTTGACACTTAGGTTCACATGTGTGTTCAGCGCCTGGATGTTCCAAGCCACAGCCGCGACACTTCACGTTGGTTGGGTCTGGGCATACATCGGCTCTGTGTCCCAGTCTGCCGCATGTTGTGCAGACTTCGTACTTCTTCTTATACAAGTAGCACCTCATATTGATTCCTTGGAAATTGAGCCATTTCGGCACAAACCAGTCTTCGAAAAGTATCAGAATGGTTTTGGATCCCGCTCCCAATCTTCTAATACCGGAGATTTGCGGATTAGTCCCACTCCATTCTATCATTTCTTTAATTTCCTCCGTTGAATATTCGAGTGGCACGTCGTGAACGACGCCTTTGCCTCCGTCTTCCGGCATGGCGATGTATGACTTGGCTTCAATTATGTTGGGTCCAATCTTCAGAGCTTGAATTGCTGCGTACTTGTATGTTCTCTCGGTATCCGTGGTAGCAACCAGTATTGATTGCTGAGTACAGTTTGGGGAGATGATGTCACCCTTCGTGGTCGTCAGATCCAGGCCGGCGGCTTGGATGATAACTCGCGACAAGTTCAATCTTCCTACAATGTTCATAATACTGTTAATTCCGCCTCTGGGGCGAATGATGATCTTGTTAGCGGTGCTGGGAATTCGCTCCTGCTGTCGCTCAATCGATTTTTCAGCCAGCTTCCTCCCTTGAGGGGGCTTGGGCTTGGGTAGGCTCAGCGTTCCAACGTTATCGGCTTGGGCGTTTCGGTTCTCTTTCTGATGAACCATTGTCCGTTCAAAATATCGCTGGCGGAAGCGTCTCTTCCCTCCACGGTTTCCATCATCTTGATCGTCTCAAGTCGCGACGCTGCTCCCAGCCTCTTCGGGGAACGCCTAGCGCCCAGCGAGGCTTCGGAGTCGAGCTAGGCCTAGGCCTCGGTCAGAAATTTTTAAAGACTCATAAAATCCAGAAAATTGGGCCTACCGTCGAAAGTCCGGTGTCCCCGTGGTGTTTCAAGGTTCAGGCATCCGTTGGTAACACAGGATAGAAGGTGAGAAGTCAAATACCGCATTCGCAGATGAACTTTTGCGGAGCGAAACAAAGTGGCGTCCGTCTCCTCCAGCAGCGTTCGCGAGAGTCTTGTCCGAACGCCAGAGGTGTTGGCAGAAAATATAGTGAACTAGAATACTTTCTAGTGGCGCGAACGGAAGGAAAATGGGCGCCTCTTGCCCCGGCCGGTCTCGAGGGAGAGAGCGCGCGCTCTTTCTTACGGCCTTCTCAATCGCCGCGTGAACAATGGGAATTTTTCTCCTTGAGTCACGCTCTCCGCCGCCGCAAGGGGCGCGACCTGCTCACTGTTCGCTCCGCATCTGCTTCAGTGGCGGCGGGTGGCTTTTGCCTGGTTTCGCGCTGTCGCCCGCGGGTTTCGTGGTGAGTGCAGCCCCTAAATGAAAGATTACAGAAGGTAGATGCTGCAGCGGCATCCTGTCAACGTGCTACACACGTGAATGGAGTCTTTATATTAAAAAAAAAAACAAACACTGTCGCTCAGCAAACGTTCAACAAGCATATATGACATGTATTGCGGCATGGTATCTACTTTTGTTCATTTTAATCTGAATTTTTTCCCAAGCCTGTACAAGAAGATGAATAAAAAAAATGAATGAGCAGTGAGCACATCGAAGCTTCTTCAAGGCAAACATAACAGCAACAATAGCAAAACCGTCTTTCAGCGCTAGATGAGAAACCATCGAGGTAACACCGAAGATGAAAATAGTTTTGTCAATTATGCTAAGAAAGTGACAGACAGGAACGAAAGGCCAGCTCCTTATGTGCACAAACCGTCCAGAAAGATTTTGAGACTAATTTTCTAGCCGGATGTACCGTTTTGATGAATGAGTGCAATGTGTTAACTTCGAAGGACATTTTTTTTATTGATTGCCGCTCTTTTCAATTTTGCATATCTGTTTATGCCCATTTCCTTGATTAAATGTTTTTTTATCACTGTATTAAACTGACTACGACTGTTTACGTGTGCGTCTGAAGCGAGACTACGTATACATCTGCTGTCTTTCAACCTACTGATTTGTTTTAAACGAAGCTAGAACAGCCCACTTCACCAGACAACTGAAATTTAGCTGTATGCGTAAATTTTTGTTCCTTACTCTGAATCTGAGACGTACTATGAATTTTCGTCAGTGCCTCTTTTGCTCTAAACGAAAATGGCAGCAGGTGACAGAATATCCACCAAACAGTTTGCCATGCACTAGCGTCAGGTAGGGCTATACCTGCTTACAGCTTTCAAAGGCACACTGCATAAAATGGTACATATAGGTTTGTGAAAAATTTAGGGGCAAAAAGTGTTTATGTAAGTGCACCCAAAACTTCATTCGACCGTGCGCGACAGCACTGACGAAGGCGCGCGCGCTCTCGCGCGCACGCGCATTATTGACAATTTTATTGCTCATACACGATAAATCAGACGCTGATTACGGCTTCTTCCTATAAGCCATAAGGGGTGAAATATCAGGACCTGCCGGTTGCAACCGATGCGGGCGGAGCGAAGAGCGAGCGCGCGTTTCCCTTGCGCGTGAACGGCTGTAGCGGAGGAGCAGCAGTGGGGCGGTGGCGACCCCACCGAGGCGCGGCGGGCGGTGGAAACAGACCCCATTGGAGAGGCCGTAAGAGAAGAGAGAAACGCGCTCTCCCTCGAGACCGGCCGTGCTCTTGCCATGGCCGGTCTCGAGGGAGAGGGCGCGCGCTCTTTCTTACGGCCTTCTCAATCGCCGCGTGAACAATGGGAATTTTTCTCCTTGAGTCACGCTCTCCGCCGCCGCAAGGGGCGCGACCTGCTCACCGTTTGCTCCGCATCTGCTTCAGTGGCGGCGGGTAGCTTTTGCCTGATTTCGCGCTGTCGCCCGCGGGTTTCGTGGTGAGTGCAGCCCCTAAATGAAAGATTACAGAAGGTAGATGCTGCAGCGGCATCCTGTCAACGTGCTACACACGTGAATGGAGTCTTTATATTAAAAAAACACTGTCACTCAGCAAACGTTCGACAAGCATATGACATGTATTGCGGCATGGTATCTACTTTTGTTCATTTTAATCTGAGTTTTTTCCCAAGCCTGTACAAGAAGATGAATAAAAAAAAATGAATGAGCAGTGATCACATCGAAGCTTCTTCAAGGCAAACATAACAGCGACAATAGCAAAACCGTCTTTCAGCGCTAGATGAGAAACCATTGATGTAGCACCGAAGATGAAAATAATTTTATAAAAATGTAATGTAAGTTGCACAATGCTTACATGACATAAAACGCTTTTAAGTTTTGTTATCAATTTTGCTATAATTTATAGACCAGCAAATGTTTTATGTTGTATTATAAACATTATTTTAATTTTGCAAATAAACGTTGGTTTAATGAAATGTTTGCATGATATCATAACTATTTCATGAAAAAAAAAGAACAGGAAATCTATTGCAAGCACTAATTCCTAGCAATATTTTCTTTCTTTTTCTAGTATGTTTTTGAACTAATAATTCCTTGTAACTATCTGTGCAGTAATGCCTGCCTTAGAGAGCAATCGCTGTCCCATTATTTTGGTAGAATGCTTTGCTTATTACACATTCGGCACTGTTACTCAAGGGACACTCCTCAATAATGGATATAAAAACTTTTCTCTGTGCTATTTATTCAGAGGTGACTATAGGAGTTGTATGTCGCGCTGTATTGCGTAGCTGTGTACCGTCACCAATGGTACGTAGGCTACATGCTCGTGCTGGGTTGTTTTATCATTTTCAAGAACGCTAGTATAATGCTGCACATATATTAGATATATGTTGTTAAAATATTTATAGGAAGGTTATGCCACGGCCGGTCTCGAGGGAGAGAGCGCGCGCTCTTTCTTACGGCCTTCTCAATCGCCGCGTGAACAATGGGAACTTTTCTCCTTGAGTCACGCTCTCCGCCGCCGCAAGGGGCGCGACCTGCTCACTGTTCGCTCCGCATCTGCTTCAGTGGCGGCGGGTGGCTTTTGCCTGGTTTCGCGCTGTCGCCCGCGGGTTTCGTGGTGAGTTCAGCCCCTAAATGAAAGATTACAGAAGGTAGATGCTGCAGCGGCATCCTGTCAGCGTGCTACACACGTGAATGGAGTCTTTATATTAAAAAACACTGTCGCTCAGCAAACGCTCGACAAGCATATGACATGTATTGCGGCATGGTATCTACTTTTGTCCATTTTAATCTGAATTTTTGCCCAAGCCTGTACAAGAAGATGAATAAAAAAAGTGAATGAGCAGTGATCACATTGAAGCTTCTTCAAGGCAAACATAACAGCAACAATGGCAAAACCGTCTTTCAGCGCTAGATGAGAAACCATCGAGGTAACACCGAAGATGAAAGTAATTTTATAAAAATGTAATGGTAAGTTGTACAATGCTTACATGACATAAAGTATTAGTAGTATAACGTCAGAGTTAACGCTTTTAAGTTTTGTTTTCAATTTTGCTATAATTTATAGACCAGCAAATGTTTTATATGTTGTATTATAAACATTATTTTAATTTTGCAAATAAACGTTGGTTTATGAAATGTTTACATGATATCATGATTATTTCATGAAAAAACAGGAAATCTATTTCAAGCACTAATTCCTAGCAATATTTGCTTTCTTTTTGTAGTATGTTTTTGAACTAATTGTTCCTTGTAACTATCTGTGCCTGCCTTAGAGAGCAATCGCTGCCCCATTATTTTGGTAGAATGCTTTGCTTATTACACATTCGCCACTGTTACTCAAGGGACACTCCTCAATAATGGATATAAAAGCTTTTCTCTGTGCTATTTATTCAGAGGTGACTATAAGTTGTATGTCACGCTGCATTGCGCGCCTAGGCACCTATCGACACCGACGAAATCATTTCAGTTCAGTAACCGAGGAACTGAAAGAAGTGATGGTATCTCCTGTCATCCCATTACGCACTGTCACGTATTCTGGTTTAGCTTACGTCACTGGATACATTGTGAAGTTAATCAGTGACTTCGGGTGTGACGCTTGTGCTATCCTTCTTGAAACCAGCGAAAGAAGCAGCCTCATATACACTATTCTGCGAGGACAAGATTCTAGCGGACTGCATTATCCAAAACCAGAGTTTGTAGCTCTCTTGGACAAGGTTGTGTCTTTTTTTGAAAAAGCTGTCGTGCACAATTACCACACACAAATGTCCTTGAAGTCCTTCAAATCTTAATCCAGCCAGCACTTGAGAACTCACCTTTGCTGAGTTGCCCGGAAGGCATTGACAATAGCCAAGGTCCGCTTCTTTAATATGTGAGAAATTTCTCAAACTCCTTGTCAATTATGCTAAGAAGGTGACAGACAGGAACGAAAGGCCAGCTCCTTAATTATGTGCACAAACCGTCCAGAAAGATTTTGAGACTTTAATTTTCTAGCCGCATGTACCGTTTTGATGAATGAGGGCAATGTGTTAACTTTGAAGGACATTTTTTTTTTATTGCTTGCTGCTCTTTTCAATTATGCATATCTGTTTATGCCCATTTCCTTGATTAAATGTTTTTTTTTATCACTGGTATTAAACTGACTACGACTGTCTACGTGTGCGTCAGTCGCGAGACTACGTATACATCTGCTGTCTTTCAACCTACTCTTTTCAATTATGCATATCTGTTTATGCCCATTTCTTTGATCTGTCTACGTGTGCGCCAGTCGCGAGACTATACGTATACATCTGCTGTCTTTCAACCTACTGATTTGTTTTAAACGAAGCTAGAACAGCCCACATCACTAGACAACTGAAATTTTAACTGTATGCATAAACTTTTGTTCCTTATACTCTAAATCTGAGACGTGCTATGAATTTTCGTCAGTGCCTCTTTTGCTCTAAACGAAAACGGCAGCGGTTGACAGAATACTTGGAATATCCACCGAACAGTTTGCCATGCTAGCGTCAGGTCGCGCGATACCTGCTTATAGCTTTCAAAGGCACACTGCATAAAATAGTACATATAGTTTTGTGAAAAATTTAGGGGCAAAAAGTGTTGATGTAAGTGCACCCGAAACTTCATTCGACCGTGCGCGACAGCACTGACGAAGGCGCGCGCGCTCTCGCGGGCACGCGCATTATTGACTATTTTATTGCTCATACACGATAAATCAGACGCTGATTACGGCTTCTTCCTATA
This sequence comes from Amblyomma maculatum, assembly GCF_055883805.1. NCBI lineage: Eukaryota > Metazoa > Arthropoda > Arachnida > Ixodida > Ixodidae > Amblyomma > Amblyomma maculatum. Next base: position 169,000,960 of record NC_139353.1, on the reverse strand, counting down.
AGTCATAAGGGGTGAAACATCAGGACCTGCCGGTTGCAACCGATGCGGGCGAAGCGAAGAGCGAGCGCGCGTTTCCCTTGCGCGTGAACGGCTGTAGCGGAGGAGCAGCAGTGGGGCGGTGGCGACCCCACCGAGGCGCGGCGGGCGGTGGAAACAGACCCCATTGGAGAGGCCGTAAGAGAAGAGAGAAACGCGCTCTCCCTCGAGAGCGGCCGTGCTCTTGCCACGGCCGGTCTCGAGGGAGAGCGCGTTTCTTTTCTCTTACGGCCTCTCCAATGGGGTCTGTTTCCACCGCCCTCCGCGCCTCGGTGGGGTCGCCACCGCCCCACTGCTGCTCCTCCGCTACAGCCGTTCACGCGCAAGGGAAACGCGCGCTCTCTCTTCGCTCCGCCCGCATCGGTTGCAACCGGCAGGTCCTGATGTTTCACCCCTTATGGCTTATAGGAAGAAGCCGTAATCAGCGTCTGATTTATCGTGTATGAGCAATACAATAGTCAATAATGCGCGTGCGCGCGAGAGCGCGCGCGCCTTCGTCAGTGCTGTCGCGCACGGTCGAATGAAGTTTCGGGTGCACTTACATCAACACTTTTTGCCCCTAAATTTTTCACAAAACTATATGTACCATTTTATGCAGTGTGCCTTTGAAAGCTGTAAGCAGGTACAGCGCGACCTGACGCTAGTGCATGGCAAACTGTTCAGTGGATATTCTGTCAACCGCTGCCGTTTTCGTTTAGAGCAAAAGAGGCACTGACGAAAATTCATACCACGTCTCAGATTCAGAGTAAGGAACAAAAATTTACGCATACAGTTAAAATTTCAGTTGTCCAGTGAAGTGGGCTGTTCTAGCTTCGTTTAAAACAAATCAGTAGGTTGAAAGACAGCAGATGTATACGTAGTCTCGCGACTGACGCATACGTAGACAGTCGTAGTCAGATTAATTCAGTGATAAAAAAAAACATTTAATCAAGGAAATGGGCATAAACAGATATGCATAATTGAAAAGAGCAGCAAGCAATAAAAAAAATGTCCTTCAAAGTTAACACGTTGCACTCATTCATCAAAGCGGTACATGCGGCTAGAAAATTAGTCTCAAAATCTTTCTGGACGGTTTGTGCACATAAGGAGCTGGCCTTTCGTTCCTGTCTGTCACCTTCTTAGCATAGACAATAAGGATTCTGAGAAATTTCTCACATGTTAAAGAAGCGGACCTTATTGCATGGCTATTGTCAATGCCTTCCAGGCAACTCAGCAAAGGTGAGTTCTCAAGTGCTGGCTGGATTAAGATTTCAAGGACTTCAAGGACATTTGTGTGTGGTAGGTGCACGACAGCTTTTTCAAAAAAAGACACAACCTTGTCCAAGAGAGCTACAAACTCTCTTTTTGGATAATGCAGTCCGCTAGAATCTTGTCCTCGCAGAATAGTGTACATGGGGCTGCTTCTTTCGCTGGTTTCAAGAAGAATAGCACAAGCGTCACACCCGAAGTCACTGATTAACTTCACAATGTATCCAGTGACGTAAGCTAAACCAGAATACGTGGCAGTGGGTAACGGGATGACAGGAGATACCATCACTTCTTTCAGTTCCTCGGTTACTGATTGCGGCAGAACTGAAATGATTTCGTCGGTGTCGACACTAGGTGCCTAGGCGCGCAATACAGCGCGACATACAACTATAGTCACCTCTGAATAAATAGCACAGAGAAAAGCTTTTATATCCATTATTGGGGAGTGTCCCTCGACTAACACTGGCGAATGTGTAATAAGCAAAGCATTCTACCAAAATAATGGGGCAGCGATTGCTCTCTAAGGCAGGCATTACTGCACAGATAGTTACAAGGAACTATTAGTTCAAAAACATACTAGAAAAAGAAAGAGAATATTGCTAGTAATTAGTGCTTGAAATAGATTTCCTGTTTTTTTATGAAATAATCATATCATGTAAACATTTCATTAAACCAACGTTTATTTGAAAAATTAAAATAATGTTTATAATACAACATAAAACATTTGCTGGTCTATAAATTATAGCAAAATTGAAAACAAAACTTAAAAACGTTAACTCTGACGTTATACTACTAATACTTTATGTCATGTAAGCATTGTGCAACTTACCATTACATTTTTATAAAATTATTTTCATCTTCGGTGTTACCTCGATGGTTTCTCATCTAGCGCTGAAAGACGGTTTTGCCATTGTTGCTGTTATGTTTGCCTTGAAGAAGCTTCGATGTGATCACTGCTCATTCACTTTTTTTATTCATCTTCTTGTACAGGCTTCTTGTACAGATTAAAATGAACAAAAGTAGATACCATGCCGCAATATATGTCATATGCTTGTCGAGCGTTTGCTGAGCGACAGTGTTTTTTAATATAAAGACTCGATTCACGTGTGTAGCACGCTGACAGGATGCCGCTGCAGCATCTACCTTCTGTAATCTTTCATTTAGGGGCTGCACTCACCACGAAACCCGCGGGCGACAGCGCGAAACCAGCCAAAAGCCACCCGCCGCCACTGAAGCAGATGCGGAGCGAACAGTGAGCAGGTCGCGCCCCTTGCGGCGGCGGAGAGCGTGACTCAAGGAGAAAAATTCGCATTGTTCACGCGGCGATTGAGAAGGCCGTAAGAAAGAGTGCGCGCTCTCTCCCTCGAGACCGGCCGTGCTCTTGCACGCCGGACGCCACTGACCGCCGCTGGTGGCGCTGCAGTTACGTTTACTAGTTGACAGTTGACAGCCGTGTAGTGCGGACGCGTGTTCCATCGCTCCTCCGATTGCACGTGGCTACCGGAAACGGACGGACTAGCGACAGCGGGAGCTTCCGAAGCGTCAAATAGATGAGTTCTTTCTTTTATTAACTTTATTTCTTTTTCAGCTAGTTAGGTTAGGTGCAGCCTAAAGAATAGATTTTAGTTCTTGGTCCTAGCGGCCTGGTTTTTCGTGCCGGCAGCTAGGTTTTCTTGGCGTTCAGTGTTTAGCTATCTTGTTTAGATAAATATTTTTCTTTCTAGGCTATTGGCATTCGCAGATTTGGTTTTTAACGCGTGTTTGCTAGTCGTTTCTTGTGTCTTCTTTTGGCGTCAAAAAGATGAGTTCTTTCTTTTATTAACTTTATTTCTTTTTCAGCTAGTTAGGTTAGGTGCAGCCTAAAGAATAGATTTTAGCTCTTGGTCCTAGCGGCCTGGTTTTTCGTGCCGGCAGCTAGGTTTTCTTGGCGTTCAGTGTTTAGCTATCTTGTTTAGATAAATATTTTTCTTTCTAGGCTATTGGCATTCGCAGATTTGGTTTTTAACGCGTGTTTGCTAGTCGTTTCTTGTGTCTTATTTTGGCAATTTGTATATTCTAAGAATTCGTAACAGTTATAGTTCAGTCGATGAGCGCTTAAGATGTGCAATCAAAAGAAGGTAAAGTGTACTCAGTGTGAGGCGCAGGTTAATCTCAAAGAAACGCGTTTTGATTCTGTAGGGGAAGCGGAAGGCAGCGACTTTTTGTGTCGATGTTGCGTACTGAATGCACGTCTAGATAAATTTGATCAAGAAAGGGGCAGTTTAGTGTCTCGTGTGGAGGATTTAGAAAATGAGGTACGTTTGCTAAGGACGGAAAATCAGAAACTGCTTGGACAGCTTACTCAGATTGAAAAGAAAGGGGCCGACTTAGTCCTTGGAACCAACAAGGACGAACATTCCAATGCGGGCCACGTGGCTGGGGCCAGCACTGGCATGGAAGGCATCAGCAAAGTAGGTCAGGCGGATCCGAACCGTCAGAGTTATTTAGAAGCAGCTAAGACGCCAGAAAAAAAGGAAGAAGTAAGGAAGAATGAAAATCCCAGAGATAAGGACACAGATAACCGAAAGCAGGAGCCAACAGTTGGGAGAGGGAGAGAGAAGGCCCAGGTGCTTATCGCCGGAGATTCTAACATGAACAGGTGCAAGCGAGATATCTTGGAACGTGTAAGGGGTGATAAGAGAGTGTTGGTTGGTGCCTTCCCAGGGAGAACAATGAGGGCTGTACTAAAAGAGAGTAAAAATAGGCTGTTGAAGGATTCCGCAGAGCGCAGTATGGTAATAGTAGCCGCGGGTCTAAACGATGTCCTAAATGGTGACGCTGCAGGAGTGGTGGAAAGTTTAGCTAAGGGAGTTGACGAGATCAGGGAGATAGCACATCAGACGCAGATAGTTGTATGCACAGTACCAGAGGTGCTAGGATTGAACGGAAAGATGGAAAAGGACGTGGTGACAGTTAATCAGGACATAAGAAAGTTAAGCCTGGAGAAGCGTTTCGAAGTGGTTGAGGTAAACAGGGAGGTACATAAAGCAGGTTTTGGTGGGGCTTTTCAGCGAGATGGCATCCATTTTAACAGAAGGGTGGGAGCAGAGATCGGCTGGCGCCTGGCAGGCAGGGCTGTAGCTTTTTTAGGGGGTCCGCGAGGGCTCCGTGCACAGAGGTAGTTAGAAGTGAAGCAGAAGAAAGTGTAATAATGGAGGCTGAGCCCCCAAAAATGGCAAAGAGTAGGTCGAGAAAGAAGAGTACAAAAAAGAAATTTAACACTAGGATCAGCTACATAAACATGCAAGGAGGTAGAAAAAGAGCGAAATGGCTAGAGATAGAACAGCAGTTGAAGGATGACAAAATAGGTGTGTACGCTCTTTGCGAGACTCATCTCAGGGATCTAGAAGATCCGCCGTTTATAGAAGGCTACGTCTGGGAAGGATGCAACAGAACGAGAACGGAAAGAAAGGGTGGAGGGGTAGGTATGTTGATACACCAGGGAACAAATTGGCAAAGAATTAAATCATCTTGTAAAGAACATATCTGGGTTTCAGGAACCATTGCCGGCATAAGGACATGGCTAGGGGTAGTTTATTTAGGAACAGGACATCAATGCAGGCAAGAAAACAGGGATCTTGTTGAATGTCTCAGTGACGATATAAGCCAGTTTGGAAACGGGGCCAATATCATTCTGATGGGGGACATGAACGGCCACATCGACGATCTGGATGGATACACGGATTGTAACGGGAAGCTAATGCTAGATTTCTGCGAGCGACACGATCTAGTTATAGTAAATAGAGAAACAAAATGTGAAGGCCAAATCACGTGGGAATTCCGCAACAGGCAGACGACCATTGACTATTGCCTAATGTCGCAGGAAATTTATAGCAAGGTCACAAAAATGGAAATATATAGACGAAGAAGGGGAGTGTAGTCTGGGAAGTGATCATAAACGTATTAGTCTGCAGATGGGGCCCTTGATGAAAAGAGAAATGGAACTTAGACAAAACGTAAACGCAAAATTAAACGACGATCAAATAGCGCAGATAGCTGCAGACATAGAGGAAGCAATAGAGAAAAGCCCCATGGAAGACTGGGATTATGAACAGGTAGAACTACTCATAAGGAGTAAAATTCAGGAGGTTAAAGTAGCAAACCGCTGGAATGGAAAGAGGAAGCCACGGAGCTGGTGGAATAAGGAAATCAGGGAAGCTATTGAACAACGACGGGCTGCTTCAAGGGAACACCGAATGGCAAAGAAAGCACAGGCTTCTCAGGAGGAAATCGACCAAAAATGGGAATCATATCGACAAAAGAAACTTCAAGTGCAGGCCCTCGTGCAAAGTAAAATAAGACAGTCCACCGATCGCAGGATGGCTGATATACACGATGCCTCTAGAGGCGGAGCAAGAAAATTCTGGAACCATATAAGCTGGCTAGGGAAGAAGAATCAAAGAAAGCAAGATCGGATTCAAGATAACGAGGGAAATTGTTTAAAGGGAGAAAATGCAGTGAACTACATTACATCAGTTATAGCCGAGTCATTTAAGAACGACGATAGGGTAATCTCCGCAAATCAGGAAGCAACACAAGGTAGCAGAATACAAAGCAGCTTAGAACTGAGCAATCTAAACTGGAAAAAGGCAGAAAAAAATATTCCTAAAAACACATCTACAGGAATAGATGGAATTCCGATCAAGCTGATTAATGAACTCGGTCCAAAAAGTAAGGAAACGTTGTTAAAAGTTTTGGAAACAGTCATAGCGAATAAGCAAATTCCGGACAGCTGGCGGCAGAGTAAAATGAATTTGATTTATAAAGGGAAAGGAGAAAGGATGCACATAAAATCCTACAGGCCGATTACCATAACATCTGTAATGTACAGGTTAGCCATGCAGGCGGTGAAATTAAAGGTTCAAGCATGGGTTGAAAGTAACAAGATACTCGGAGAACTTCAGAACGGCTTTAGAAATGGTAGGCGCTTAGATGATTGCCTGTTCGTGCTTACCCAATGCATCGAAATATCTAGAGTGGAAAATAGACCTTTGTATTTGGCCTTCCTGGACATAAACGGGGCGTACGACAACGTAAGCAGGGAACTCCTGTGGAACATATTAAAAGAAGAAGGTATCGGTTATGAGATAATAGAGTTCCTACAGGAAATATACCGGGATAACAAAGTAGAAATTACGTGGGAAGGGATAAGAAGTACGGAGGATGTCAAAGTATGCAAAGGATTAAGACAAGGCTGTCCTCTATCACCGGTGCTGTTCATGCTTTATATGATAAACCTGGAACGGAGGATACAAGACAGTAACCTAGGTTTTAACCTGTCATACAGATTAGGTGGAAAGGCGGTAGAGCAGCGCCTCCCCGGTTTGATGTATGCAGACGATATTGTGCTGCTAGCTGAGAGTCTGGAAGAATTGCAAACTCTAGTTAAGTATTGCGGAGACGAAGGGGACGCTCTAGGCTTCAGTTTCAGCGCAGTTAAGTCGGGTCTGATGATTTTCAACGGCTCAACTGATCAGGGTCTTAAAATTCAAGGCCTTGAAATACCTAGAGTAGCAGAATATAAATATTTGGGGGTATGGGTAAACGAAGGATTGGCATACATTGGAAAACAAGAGCAATCACTTAAGGCCAAAGGGCGAAGGAATGCCGGGATAATGAAGCATAAGGCATTGTGGGGATACAATAGGTATGAGGTATTGAGGGGTATTTGGAAAGGAATTATGGTGCCCGGACTTACTTTCGGAAATGCGGTTTTGTGCCTAAAATCAGAGGTACAGTCGACATTAGAAACAAATCAGAGATCCGTTGGACGATTAGCACTAGGTGCCCACGGCAAAACTACAAACGAGGCGGTACAGGGAGATATGGGCTGGGCATCTTTCGAAGTACGGGAAGCTCAGAGTAAAATATTATATGAGGAACGCCTGAGGAAATTGGACAGTAACAGATGGGCAGCTAAGGTATTTAAATACCTGTACCTAAAAAGCGTTGACTCACAATGGAGGAAAAGAACTAGGAAACTAACTAGTAAGTATGCTAGTAACAAGGACGGAGAAATAAAGAGCATTAAGCAACAGGTGAAAAACACAGAAGGTAAAAATTGGATAAATTCGATGGAAAAGAAACAGAGTGTGGAATTATACCGAAAGTGGAAAATGCAGATCAGGAAGGAAGATTTCTTTGATAACTCAAGAGGCAGTGCCCTACTTTTTGAAGCTAGATCAGGGTGCCTTAGAACACGCAGCTACAAAAAGAAATTTAACAATGGAGATGACGCATGTGCTGTATGTGGAAACTGCAGGGAAACAATTGACCATATTATACTCGAATGCAATGGTATCCATCCGGAAGTTGATGCAGGCGCAATCACTGTTCCTGAAGCTCTTGGCTTTAGAGATAACAGTGGCCGGGTGAATAAACTGGCGGTGGAAACTAGCAAAAAACGGCTGGAAGATTGGTGGCTTAAAAGCAGAGAAGTGACATAATGTTAGTAATGTAGGAGCAAAATTTAATAAATAGAATGGTGGTTTAGTTAACCATTCTAAATCAATAATTAAGATATAGGGAGAAAAATGAGCATGATAGCTACTGCTACCACCCCGATTCAAAGGGGACGCTCCTATATTCCATCCATCCATCCATCCTAGGACCGCGTGCACGTCCGCAAAGGGAAGTCAATGCTTGGCGCGCCGTGCAGTCTGCACATTCTTGCGATTTTGCCCTCGAACTTTCAGTTCTGCCTTCCATCACAGCAACTAAGACATCTCAGCTCTTCAAAAGTACCATACGATGTTCGAAATGGCCAGGAAAAAGACCAAATCGCACTGTTTTGCTTCGAGATGCCGAAGCGCGGCTATCCGGATGCTCCAGTCACCTTTGTTTGCTGCTCCGAGGGACAATAAACATCGCACAAAGTGGAAACGAAGCTTGTGGAGGCAGGAAAAGCCTCTCACAGAAACATTGGTAGTGTGTGAGCATCATTTCAAGCCGCATCTCATCCTGCTGCGTGACTATGCATATATATGATCAACGGCAGAAGTGAGGATATACCGCGTGAAAAGCCATCACTGGCACCTGATGCGATGCCTATACACTCTTGCCGGGTTGTCCGGCATATATTACCGTCAAACCCGTGAAGCCAAGGCTGCATGTGGGCAATACTGATGTTGCAGAGAGTTGTGCTCAGTGCAGAAATTCTTGCTATTAAGCCTGTGGCACCAAACGATAGCCGACATATTTTCGACATATTTTATACCCCGTGTCCAAGCTAACTTCAGCCAAGGGTTAAAAATAAACCATTTGAGATAGGCCAAAGAAACCACTTGCTGACAGCCACCTGGCGCACCAAGTCGGAACAAAAGGAAGTCTTTGGGGAAGAAAGCTTCGACTGTTTGCGTGATCTCGAATACTACCACTGGCTCAATAAAACAGACAGCTGAGATTAAATTAAATTCAATTACGCGTAGTCATGATATGTCCTTGGATCTCTAGCTGGCACATTTATTTAATCATTTATTCATCCTTCATATCATACCCTACTGATGCCCTAAGACAATAAATATCGATAAAAAAAACCGGTGCAGGCAATTTTTCATTTTGCAATTCTAATTTACTATAGTAATGCGTTCAAATAAATGTGATTTGCAAAGTTGGGAAGGACCTTTCGAAACCCCCATTTCATTTATTCCCGATAAAGAAAACCTCGATCATGTGCATAGTTTTTCCCACCTCTATAGAAAGTCCGCAAAAAAAAAAAAAAAAAATCACGTGACTGACGCATTCATGCGCTACGATATTATTGTTCTCCCAACCGTGCATGGTTTGAGAGACAGAAATTAGCTGCGGCCGTGACTCAACAGCCCAGTCTCAGCGCTATACAGGCTGATAATTTTTGTATTTCGCGGGCTTTCTTTAGAGCTTGGAAAAACGATGAGGCTTTCTTTATTGGAAATAAATGGAATGGAGGTTTTAGAAGGCGCCCTCAAATTCTGCAAACCCAGTTATTGTCTAAAGGCAATAGTTGGTCAATTGAAAAAACTAATTACTAATTACTTAACTTCAAAATAAAATATTGCCTGGGGTGAGCCAGTTGGCTGGCAGCTGTATACAATTGTGGTCTCTCTATCCTACCTCAAGCTAACTGTGAGAAAGGCTTTAATATTTTTCTGAAAAGAAAAAGATGTCACATGTATTAAACTTGGCTAATTTTACTAATTTTAAGGACAACAGAGGCCTTTTGTACCCTTCAAGTGATACCAGTTTGTGGCTGACCTTGAGAATGTGTTTACAACCTGCTTCAGTCTAAATTCAAGCAGACAGCTTGTACTCAGTATGCTACTGGTCAAGCAAACCTGCTAACTTGGGTGCTCTGACCACTGTCAAATTGGTGCAGCTGAAATCACTGCTTAAGTACCCGCATGCACTTTTTCACAAAATACATTAACCAGCGATATGTCAAGCTTCAAAGCACCTGAAGATGAGCAGGTGGATGCTCTTAGGACTGTTTGTGTAGTCAATAATTTCACAAAACAACTCATTGTTGATGGCCTTTGTCCCATGCACTCAAATAAAATAAAACAGCAGTGGATAAGCCTTGTGAAGTACCTAAACAAAACTGCTCTGCCCTCCTCATGTATGTATTTTTGGCATATATGTTGCATATGAGATGATGAAAGGATTTTAATTAGCACCTGGTTTACAGCGACGATTTATAACAGATATTGTTGCTGTGAACAGAGAATAATGGTGACGCCACAGAATATCGCTGGATGATTCGTTTCAAAGCCTAGGATTTCTTTTTTTTTTTCATGACCACTTTGTCAAAAAAAAAAAAAAAAAATATAACAGCCTGAAGCTGCTCCTCACTTTACCATGTTGGCAAATTTCCTAACGCTAAGCAGATATCAAGCTAAAATGAGCATTCCTGGTTACCAGTGGATACCGAATAGCGCAGTGTAATATAATCATTATTATTGGCTAAAGGAGAGTTACTGCGGCGTGGTTGGAGAGATGCGAGAACCCGTACGTGCGCACGATGCCTGGCCACTCTGCTACCAGTCTGCTGCTGACAGTTGAGTTGGCTCTGTAATAAAGCGGGCTCTGCAGGACTCAGAAAAATACCAGTCCCATACAAATGAATGTGCCGTAACGATTTACAGTGCGCGATAACTCGTCCCGCATGAGCTGTAGCAGACGCCAGCGAAATAAGAGCGCTTTCACCCTAGTGCAACGGCGAAAACCCGAATAATGTCGAATGAAACGCCTTCTATCATGGGTGGAGGTCCACAACACGTGGGCATAGGGAAAAAATCACCACTTTTACTGAATAGGCGCACAAAAGCATCGGTACTATGTCGCACTATTGCAAGAAAGCATTGAAAAGTCGACTAGTAGATGTTGCAGTGGCGCCATCTGGCGGCGTCAATGAAAATTGGCGTGCCCGAGCGTCGTCGTTCGCGCCACTAGAAAGTATTCTAGTTCACTATAGCAGAAAAGGACAACTAGCGTGACGTAGACGCTGGGGAGAGGAGGATGTGAGCAGGCCTTGTAAAAGTCGAGAAGGTGTTGGCATGGGTGTTGGTCTGATGCGTGGTCCGGAGCGGTGAGCGCAGCGTGTCGTCCGCTCAAGCAGACGACGCGTCTCTGTTTGCTCGGAAATAGAGTTATTTGTTTAGTCAGCGTTACGAAAGTTTCTATCTGCTCAGAAGTTGGGGTGTAAATATCGCAAAATAAATATCTAAGAGTTAGGACATTTTAATGCTGATTTAGGTGTGAAATTATAAGCGCGCGCGCCGGTGCTTCATAAGCACGCCAGCAGAACCGGCGGAGAGGATGGCCTCCAGAACACGTGCTGCCCCTGGCGGCTGCCCTCTCTTCCGGTCACACTAGCGGCCGCGCGCTCGCTGCAGCGCGGCCGCGCCGTCGTAGTAGTAGCACGTAGCACCTCGCTTTCTTCCACCGTGCCCCAGAGCTTCAGGTAGTGCCTAGAATATACTGGGCATAGTGCCTAGTATATTCTAGGCACTATACTTCAGGAACAGTGATTGCGCCTGCATAAACCACCGGATGGATACCATTACATTCCAGTATAATATGGTCATTGTTTCACTGGAGGTACCACATACAGCACATTGTTAAATTTCTTTTTGTAGCTCCGTGTTCTTAGGCACCCTGATCTAGCTTCAAAAAGTAGGGCACTGCCTCTTCAGTTATCAAAGAAATCTTGCTTCCTGATCTGCATTTTCCACTTTCGGTATAATTCCACACTCTGTTTCTTTTCCCTTCTGTGTTTTTCACCTATTGCTTAATGCTCTTTATTTCTCCCTCCTTGTGACTAGCATACTTACTAGATAGTTTCCTATGTTCTTTTCCTCCATTGTGAGTCAACGCTTTTTAAGTACAGGTATTTTGCATATACCTGTACCGAGCGATACCGGTAAGCCGCTCAGCCGCGGCTTACCGGTATCGCTCAAGAGGAAAGTATACAACAGTTGCATCTTGCCTGTACTCACCTATGGGGCTGAAACGTGGAGGCTAACCAAGAGAGTTCTACTTAAGTTGAGGACAACCCAGAGGGCTATGGAACGAAAAATGGTAGGGGTAACATTAAGAGATAGAAAGCGTGCAGAGTGGGTCAGAGAAATAACTCAAGTTAACGACATTCTAGTGGAAATTAAGAAGAAGAAATGGGCATGGGCAGGACATGTAGTGCGAAGAGAGGATAACCGATGGTCGCTGAGGGTAACAAACTGGATTCCAAGGGAAGGAAAGCGTAGCAGGGGGCGGCAGAAAGTTAGGTGGGCGGATGAGATTAAGAAGTTCGCAGGGGTCAAGTGGATGCAGCTAGCACAGAACCGGGTTAAGTGGAGAGATATGGGAGAGGCCTTCGCCCTGCAGTGGGTATAATCAGGCTGATGATGATGATTTAAATACCTTAGCTGCCCATCTGTTACTGTCCAATTTCCTCAGGCGTTCCTCATAATATTTTACTCTGAGCTTCCCGTACTTCGAAAGATGCCCAGCCCATATCTCCCTGTACCGCCCCATTTGTAGTTTTGCCGTGGGCACCTAGAGCTAATCGTCCAACGGATCTCTGATTCATTTCTAATGTCGACTGTACGTCTGACTTTAGGCACAAAACCGCATTTCCGAAAGTAAGTCCGGGCACCATATTTCCTTTCCAAATACCCCTCAAAACCTCATACCTATTGTATCCCCACAATGCTTCATTATCCCGGCATTCCTTCGCCCTTTGGCCTTAAGGTGGCGGTCCCACTCCAGCGGTGAAGAGACGACCTTTTTGGTGATATTCATACGCCTACTGCGCCTCACTCGTTTAGTTTATAAATGTGACTTTAATATATTTGTGAAGTTTATTTCCTCTCCTTTCTAATGGTGCATTTGGTTTATAAATAGCTGCAACGATGTTTAAGCTGTAAAGGAAAACACAAAGGTAAGAAACGGCTTTTCAGCTCTACATGTCTCAGGAAAAGCAAAATTGTGCAAAATCTTTTGCACCTAGAAAAAAACCGTTCGAGATATTTTGAGATTAGATGTTAATGAACAAAGTTAAGCATTTTTATTACTGTGTATCGCATAGTTTATTAGCCACGTGCCTGTGAAAAGTGTATAAAACCGGTAATTATACATACAATAACGTTCAAGATATGCATTCTGCTGCGGAGATTTTTTGCGCAGTTGGAGGTCGTACATAGTTCGCTTTTTCCTGAAAATATCATATCATTTAGTGTAAAAGTTATTTGTGATCAAACTTAGCGTTTTTTGTAAAATGGCTAAACGTAAATGCTAAACTGTTCAAGTAATAAGCTTTTATCTGTGCTGAAATTTCGCGTGGAAAAACTTTACACCTCGCTATCAGAGGATAAGCATCGGTTTTGTTCTACGACTCTCGAGGAATGTGCACGGTCAGGTTGATTTCAGCTAATTTTTTCGTGGTTCACTTGAAGCGCGCGAGCTCTTCATGAAATATTTTAAGCATGATTGAAATGCTCCATGGCTTGTTTGTTTTTGGCGAATATAACTTAAAGGTTCGGGCTTTCGTTCCTTTATTCAACCGGTAACAATTATAAACTACAAAGTGTACAAAAAGCAAATAATAGTGAAATAACAGAGCCACGTATAATAATTGTAGTAGGTAGCGCCATCTATGAAATTGCATGTGCACTAAAATGTCGCAGTTCAGAAAAAATTACGAGGATGGCACCACAAACACCCTTAATCGAGGGGTGTTTACGAGAGGGTATTGTGCTTCTACAACGTTTTCCCTCTGCCCTTTCCTTTCCATCGGGCGAGAGAGGTACAGTAGCCACTGTAGAGAGAGGTAAACACTGGCGAGTCGGGTCGAGTGGTCGGGTCGAACTGAGGTGCAGGTGCTTCGCGCATGCGCAGTAGCGCTACTTGAAAATGGTCCCTTGACAAATGTACGCTTGCTTGCTTTGAGATTTATTTATCGCCTCGAATTAAGTATGTCAAACTGTTTGTGTGCCGAAACGTTGCCAGCTAAGGCTCTCGCGCTACTTACTTACTCTACTTACTCAGCAAGATATAATCGTGCCGGAGACATTGAACATTTTTTTCTGGTTTTGTTTTGTAGTCTTGTAGCGCCCCTCGCGCCGCGCTTTTATCACAAACAACGGCACAGCGCTGGACGAAGAAGAATTTGGCACTAAGCATCTCAGTGCAAGCAGCGAAAAAAAAAAAAACAGTTCGAACCCGAACGCTGTCGGAGCTGGTTATTCCTCGTTTTAGCTCCGCCACAAAACTATCTTCAGATGTTCGCGGTGTTAGCATATATTGTGAGGGTGTGGAATTTAGACTTTTTTTTTTTCAGTGGCAAGAAGAAAAAATATCTTCCCCTTTCTACGATAAAATGAGTAGGGCACGGAACTATAACACTGCATAAATTAATATAATATAATTTCAAAGAGCGTCTCCCTAGGAGAAATTGCACGAATACTTGTCCCTCTGCCACTTTACTGGTACAGATAAAATGTTTCGACAGTCTGCCAAGTACAACTTGAAAACCTGAACATGCACAAGCATGCCTCTTCAACCTTCCCACTGAAGTTCGTATATAGCACAAGCAGTGCAGGCTCCAAAGAAAAGGAGAAAAAATGATATAGTGGGCGGCCCAAGATAATCACCAGCGTTACAGTCATGTTTTTTTTTTGTTTTTTTCCGAATGTTGTGTTCCGGTGATGATAGTAAAGATAACGTGCCGGAGTAGCTGCCGGGGATGTTTTCGGTGAATGGGCAAGTAGGAAACAGCCATGTGAAGCTTCTCCAATACAAAAATGTGATGTTGAATCGGGTTTTGCCACTGCATTTCCGTCATTCCCCTCACTAAATATTAAAAAAAAAATGATGAGGCTCAACGCTGCTGAACCGAATGTCGAGCTTTAGCTCAAATGAGAGAAACCACTGTAATCAAGAGTTCGACGAAATTCAGTCTGATCAGGTGGTGGCATAAAAAAATATACAGGGTCACTGACCAAGTCAAAGTTTCATAAAAACGTACTATCGTTTCGACAGCCCTACAGCTTCGTTGTTCACAATGGAGGAACCAGACAAAAAGCATTCGTTTATATCTTCTTCAAATACTTTGACTTGATCAGTGGCCCTATATATATATATATATATATATATATATATATATATATATATATATATATATATATATATATATATATATATATATATATATATATTATGAGAGAAAACACTGAATTGGTTTCCCGTTTGATGCTTTTATTTGCGCTTATTTTATTTATTTTATACGTGCATGATGTCCCGTCCTCTTCCCAGCTAATTCCGCTTCGTGAAGGGGGATATATCGCGGATTGTCCGAAGCATTACGGCGTCTACGGTAAACCGTTGATGCATTCGGTAGGGAAGCTGGTTCGGCGTCCATTTTGCTATAATGCTATACCTGCCTAGCATCGCCCGCTACCGCGCTTTGCCGCTGTGGCCGGGGGCGTGGAGCGTTCGGTCTAGCTTGCCCGGGCACAATAAAGACGGCGATGTTGCTATGGTGATGGCACTGTTTACGATTCTTAGAAAAACGCGCCACTCGCGCAAGTGAGCAACAGAGCTAACGCTCTAAAACCTCGTCGGCAGGCAGAACGTTTCCAAAAAGAATGGGGCTCTCGAGTAAGGTAGATACCGTGTCACCCAGGCGTCCCCTCACTCGCCGTCTCAACGCCCAATTTGTTGAGTTTATATCTAAACCTTGTTTTGAAGCAACTCGACTTCCTGTGCTCTGAAAGACATCCGATCATAAAGTACATAGAAGAACGTGAGAATTTCGAAGCATACAAAGAACGTGCTTCCGTTTGACCACATGAAGCAAAACCACCGTACTGCATTGGTATGGAAAAATTCACAAATTATAGCACATGCCAAATCTGACAGAACGCGATCTGATTGATGCGTCTAATCGTTTGGCATTTGCAGGAAAACATTTGGTAAGCATGGGCGCTCTTGCATGGAGTAAAAATTGGGCTCTGATTATTATGTTGCAAATGTGTGAATGTACAAGTAAGTGTTACATCACGAAATTATTTACTACCAACACATGAATCCGAAAGGCGGGCTCAACACTAAAGTATACTTGCTGCATACGTGTGTGTGCCCTGTGAAATGAGTACAATAAAGTAGGCTCCAAGCTAATAATGAACAGTAGTCCAGCCAATATATTGGTTCAGAAGGTGCATGAATCATCACGGGAAGCTGCAGCAGGACAGGTCAGCGTCTTCCATGCATGCTACTTTTCACATCAGATTTCAGTGTCGAGTGAAATTCTGCAGGAGAAAAATGTTTCTAGAAGACTGATTGTTAAACTTTTATTCTAATTGCCTGAAAATACTGTGTTCCTTTAATGGCACACACACACACACACACACACACACACACACACACACACACACACACACACACACACACACACACACACACACACACACACACACACACACACACACACACACACACACACACACACACACACACACACACACACACACACACACACACACACATGTACACACACACACACACGGGCGCGCGCGTACGTACGCGCGAGCGAATAAATAAAATGAGGACCTGTGGCGCATCCAATTGGGAGTAGGGAAGTGGCCGCCATAAGCGCCTACAAAACTGTCCCTGTTAGCTCCTTTCTTCTAGCAACATTCCTTTAGAACCCCCTCTCCCCTTCCCCCATTTCCCACATAGTTTAGTGTGAATGCGCCTCCTCAGTGCCGAAGAGAACATGAATACATGCCGGCCTCCTGCGCGATACATAGCCTCTTGGTGGATTTCACATCTATTTCGAAATATCGATTCATCTCAAAAGGAAAAAAATTGGCAATCATTCACTTATTTGCACATTGTAACTTACCAGCTCTAGTTTCCAAGATTGGACAAGCACGAACAAAAAATAAACAAGGGCGACGGTTGACTGAAGTTCAGCTAATTATAGCTACATTATCATATTTGTAATCCCGTTTGATAAAGCAAATTTCTGTTGACCGCAAGAGCTGGCAGCTTCCACTCCAGTCAAGGAGTGTTCCGATCCCTACTATATCTATGGCATCTACAATAGGGAGGTTTAGAATATGGGACCCCTACCGCTTAGGGGAACAGTAGGAGCACAATTCTCTATTATAGTGCGCACGCTCCGCTATTACTCTATCCCACTTACGGATAGGGTCGCCGTATTCTATAGCTCGCTAATGATCACTCGATTGCACAGCCCAAAAGACGAGGATCAAAAGAACACAAGACAGGCGCCGAATTCAACTAAGGTTCATTGACGAAGTCTGCAGAAATAATGCCATTCGCTTTTCCTTTTCACTCGTACTAAGTTTGCACTGTGCAATCATGTTGACACCCTGTTTTGTGTTCAGTCAAGCTAGCCTACTGCAGTCCAGTCCAACCCCCTCACGCTCGGCGGGTAGGAATTCGTGGCTCTACACCAGAAACTATACTTCGTCTCACAAGATATCTGCAGCACTGCGAAAAGCAGAGGAGCCCTTTCAATTGTGCTCCTAAGTGCCTCTCGCCCGTGCGCACTATAATAGAGAACTGTGCTCCTGCGGTCACCCCCGCCAATTTGGGGGGGCGAGAGGCGCCTAGGAGCACAATTGCCTATTGTACGCGTGATCCTGGTTGGACCGGTTGGGGTGCCTCTGCCTTTCGCTGTGCTGCATCTTGTGAGACCAAGTATAGACAAGAGAGGGAAGGCTCTTGTCCCAATGTCGGGGCGCGTATTGTTCGAAGTAGTGGTGCAGTGGGGTGAAGAGGGGAGTTCAATGGGGCAGCCCATGCTGCGCAGGACGGGGACAAAAGCCCTCCCCTTCTGTGCCTGGACACTGCTGTGGAGCCACAAAAACCTTTGAAAGTCGGCGCAGCAACATAAGAAAAGCCTTCAGGCAGCGCAAGTCGACAGGGCTGGGTGGTTGGGTACTCAATTCCTCAGTCATGGATTAGTGGCGTAGCCTGGTGGCAGAATCTGAACTACTTCCAAGATGGCGACCGTGGAACCGCCACCTTAAGTGATTGCTCATGCTTTCCAATGTATGCCAATCCTTCGTTTACCCATAGCCCCAGATATTTATATTGCTACTCTAGGTATTTCAAGGCCTTGTATTTTAAGACCCTGATCAGTTGAGCCGTTGAAAATCATCAGACCCGACTTAACTGCGCTGAAACTGAAGCCAGAGCGTCCCCTTCGTCTCCGCAATATAGTTAACTAGAGTTTGCAATTCTTCCAGACTCTCAGCTAGGAGCACAATATCGTCTGCATACATCAAACCGGGGAGGCGCTGCTCTACCGCCTTTCCACCTAATCTATATGACAGGTTAAAACCTAGGTTACTGTCTTGTATCCTCCGTGCATACATCAAACCGGGGAGGCGCTGCTCTACCGCCTTTCCACCTAATCTATATGACAGGTTAAAACCTAGGTTACTGTCTTGTATCCTCCGTTCCAGGTTTATCATATAAAGCATGAACAGCACCGGTGATAGAGGACAGCCTTGTCTTAATCCTTTGCATACTTTGACATCCTCCGTACTTCTTATCCCTTCCCACTTAATTTCTACTTTGTTATCCCGGTATATTTCCTGTAGGAACTCTATTATCTCATAACCGATACCTTCTTCTTTTAATATGTTCCACAGGAGTTCCCTGCTTACGTTGTCGTACGCCCCGTTTATGTCCAGGAAGGCCAAATACAAAGGTCTATTTTCCACTCTAGATATTTCGATGCATTGGGTAAGCACGAACAGGCTATCATCTAAGCGCCTACCATTTCTAAAGCCGTTCTGAAGTTCTCCGAGTATCTTGTTACTTTCAACCCATGCTTGCACCTTTAATTTCACCGCCTGCATGGCTAACCTGTACATTACAGATGTTATGGTAATCGGCCTGTATGATTTTATGTGCATCCTTTCTCCTTTCCCTTTATAAATCAAATTCATTTTACTCTGCCGCCAGCTGTCCGGAATTTGCTTATTGCTTACATCCCTGTTGCACGTCGCGTCCTCTCGCGGAAGTCAGTGGCTGTCATCGCAAAAGCGGCCGCGGTCATCACACTGCTCAAAATTCAGCTCCGCCTCGCAACGTGGCACATGTTGCCGAATGGGAACAGCGCTCAAAGCACGCATCGGCCAATGGCAAAATGCGCTTTGAATCACGTGGGATGAAATAACCCAATCACGTCTTATGTGGCTCGCTGCGGCCTGCCTTGCAGTGTCAGTTCTCTGGACGGTGTGCGAGCGTGCGTGTGGTGAGCCGGTGTTGCACCTGTTATTCAACGACAGCAGATACGCTTGGCGCTGCATAGTCAAGGTGAGCTGTTGTCGCGTTCTTGCTTTGCCTCACGGCCACCGAGTGCGTGCGACATGCATTTCTAGCTCCACGTTGGCGGCCCAAATGTCAGTGACGGGTCACTTGGAGCGCTTAGGCCTAGACATGTATTGCGGATGGGCCGATTGAGGTGCGATCAACGAGAGCCGATGAGCTTAACTGGCAGAGCAGCCCCCGTGCCTCGTCTTCGTAACGGGGACCAGTGTGTGGGACGCCCCTTTTCTCATTGCGAGCTGTTAACGGGTGGTGCTGACAACTTCGCGGTTAAGTGCAAACACAGCGACGTCGTAGTAGCTTCGTATGTGCTGGTAAGACTGATGTTTCGGCTTGTGCGCTGCTACGGTGTTGGCGTGGCGACTTGACAACTTATCCATCGCTGCGCCCATTCTAGTTTCGAAGGCCTTCTGGTTTTCGCCCCGTTTTTGACGGTCAGATAGCCCTCGAGTGCTGGGCGCAGTGTTTTGCGGGCTTGCCTTCGTCAGCTGTTGT
Organism: Amblyomma maculatum; assembly: GCF_055883805.1. Lineage (NCBI taxonomy): Eukaryota > Metazoa > Arthropoda > Arachnida > Ixodida > Ixodidae > Amblyomma > Amblyomma maculatum. Next base: position 168,981,301 of record NC_139353.1, on the reverse strand, counting down.
GGAACGAACGCCCGTATTTTCGCTTCCCAATTGGCAGGCGTTCGTTGGTGGTTTCGGACGTTTTTCCCGTGTTTCAGCGCTGTTTTCAGCAGCAGTAGTGGCGCACCGCGTGGGACTGACGTCTGCAACGGATGGAGACTATTACTGCAAGCCGGCTCTTCCCCTCCCACCTCGCCACTTTGAGGAGCGCTCTTGCGTTTCCTGGCGCATGCGTCTGCTGCCTTTAAAATTGCATAAAACATTGAATAGGAACGGGCTCGTTTAATTGGCCAACATCGGACGTTTTCCGAGCTGGGAATTAAGGTGTGTGGGGCTTACGAAATCGCCGAGCAAACGCAGCAGCAGTACGCAAAAGAAAACATTGTTCGAGGGCGTACTGCAGTGGTCTTACTACTGTCCGCGCACGCCGGCATGACGAGCGGCTTTCAAATTACGGGGTAGGGCCATAATTGCGGGCGCATTTTGCTATCCGAGTGAACTTCCGTCCATCCTGTTCGGTCACCGCGTGTACTATGGTTGCCCCGCTGTTTTGTGCCCTGGTTGGCCGCCACGTCAACGGCGGCACGTGTGCGCGGTTGACAGTGTGGGCAGGACACGACTTGTGTTTGAACTCAGAAAATGCTGCTAAAAAAAAAAAAATATATATATATATATATATATATATATATATATATATAATTTAATTTTCCGAAAATAAGAAGTAAACGCATTACGAATTCCTGCTTAGCTTCAGCTGCTATTTGGGGCTGTCCCATGTTTTTTTTCTCCCTCTTTTGTCTTGTGGATGATTGTTTCCTTGTGGAGGGCATGAACCATAAACAGTTTATCTCTTCAGTAAGGAGGGCTTGCTGTTATCAGCTTTTCAAAAGCTCTTACCAGCACCATGAGTCAAAAGTAAAAACATTGCTACAGCTGGAATGTCAGCTGCAGTATTGTCTGTGGTGGAACCAGAAATCGCTGGTTAGAGGTTGCAATATGTCACTGCTACCAGTGGTACAAAAATTGATATGTGGTGAAGTAACCATGAGATCTGTGCCTGCATGGTGAAAATTCCTTTACTGAGCTGCTTTCATGCATTCTGTGGGAATGAAGTGTATGACCTTGCTGTTTTTAGCAGCAAATTTGAAGTTGTGAACGCTGATTTGGTAGCCCAATTTTTCACTGTCATTATTTATTTATTTATTCATTCAGGTTACCCCTAAAGGCCCTCCAAAGGAGCCCTGTATACATCAACTCGACAGAGTCAGGTCGAGTCAGTCTGTCTAGTAAAAAGTCAATTGTTGAGTTCACGTCTATGCATTCGGATAGAGTAAAATAGGAGGCGGAGAGCGTTGAGTTAACTCGCTTGACCTGCTTATTAAAAGCATGTAGACGCTGCCGACTCGGAGTCGAGTTATGGATACCTCTGGGATCAAAAAGTTTCCATTGCGGCCGAGAGCTTTGCAAAGTTCAGTAGTACTTGCGAGCGGGCTTGTTTGCTAATCCTTCCTTCTGAATTTCTTCGCATTTTTTCTGAATCTTTTGTTTTCTTCTTCTTATTGTAACCCTACGTTTTTTGTGATGCATTCTTCTTCATATCACAAATAACAGCCAGTTGGTAGTGAGCGCATCATCGGTGTGAGTGTCTTGATTTAATTCTCTTGTGCATATGTATTGTTTGTGTATAACCATGCAGCGCCAGAGGTCTTCGGAGTTGCAAAGTTGAATGTTTTCTAACTTTCGTGAACAATAAAAAATGATAATCGAAGCTCTTAATAGTAAAAGGTAACGAAATCGAACACAGCTGCAGAGGCTTGCACATTAACTTCGAATTTCGATGCTAGGTGTCGCTGCTGTACTTACTTGCTCGAAGCGAGCTCATGTAGACACCAAGCAGGTCGAGCAGAGGTGACCTCGATTACTTGACACTGACTCGACCAACTCTGGACCTCTTCGCAGTTTGTATTCTTGGGAACAGTGCTTTTAAAAGCACCACAACTGTTTATCATATTCCAGCTTTAAAGTAGAATGGCTTGAAGTCTGTAAGGAATGCTTTTTGTCCGTTCTACGTGCACTTGGTATTTTACAGCTGTGCTTGAGAGACTTGGCGGGACTATGCTTGACAATGCTGTTTTGCTCGAAAGCAGCCCCATGTTGTTTCCAATTGCGGTGGACTGGTAAAGGTTGTTAGCAGGTGAAAGAGCAGCATGTGTTTCTATTTGCAACAAAAAACAAACACTATATAGAGAATGCTTGTTTGCAAAGTGCAATCCATGCAGGGGCTCCTTGTTCCTTTGCCTGCAACATTGCTTCTTGCATCTGGGCCATATAGTATGTTTCAGTTTGGTGTTCTCCATCATTATCTCGTGTAGGCGTTTTTCAAATATTGTCTCCTTGTGACGGCAGCGAAAGAGATTATTATGCCGGGCTAACGCTGTGGCTGGGAGTGAGGTGGTGCAGTTCAATAACATGAACTGGCACCTTGGTAATTGAGAAAATATGGGCATAGCAGGTTATTTGCAGATAATGCAGTTGGGGGGGTGGGGGGGGGCGAGACTGAACTACAGAGGCCTGACATAAATGGAATGGCCCCACAGTGGAATTGACAAACACAAGTAATGGAGCAACGGTAGACAGATAGCATTGTGTTAAGGACGCAATGCAGAGAAAAGATGGATGAACAGCAATTTCATAGCTTTATGGGCTATCAGCATAGCTTTGTAACAGTCGCAAAGTTTTACATCCATGGTTTACAGCGCTTAAACATAGACAGAGCTCAGAAAACAGAACAGACGACGGTGCTGAACTTGAACTTTATTTATTCTAGAATCACCGGTACATTGCTTATATACATAAAAACAGCACCGACTAGCAATGATTTTTGAACTTGGGGTAACAAAGAGTAACATGACAAGTGAAAGTAAAAACCAAGATAGAAAGACGAAACCCAAACGAGGTGAGAACAAGAAAGTCGTCATTTTTAAGCCGCCATCACGTGGAACAGCTTAGTAATTTGATTTCCATGAATTGATCTGAGCACTAAAATCATGCACACACAAAGATCAAGCACGCTGCATGAAGGAAGACGTAGTGGCTGGAAGCTACAGAGGTGAAGGCAACTAAATGCATAAGGTGAAGCACACTAAAGAACTGAAAGAAAAGGCGCATGAGCAGCAAAGATAAGTCAACAGTTAGCATAGCTAAAGGATGAAGATGAGGTGCATAAAACTATGAATTCAGCAAAAGTAAGAATGCTAAAACAAAAAGCGAAAAAAACCGCACTAGGTCAAACAAATCCAGAAAAAAAGGCAGTCTCTTTTTCCGAGGATGAAATGGAGTGCTTATGCATTCATCCTTGAGCCTCAAAATCTCTGTGGCTTCCACTATTTCACATGTCAGCTTATCCGGTGCGTTTTTAACACTTGGCTTTTTTTCAACATTGGTTTTTTTTCAACTTCTTTGTGTCAGTTGCGACAGCGGACTGGCAGATTCCTGAGGAAGGTACCTGATAAGTCATTTTTATGTTTCATTAGCCTTTCATTGATGCGTTGGCCCGGCCTGTTGGACCACTGTATACCCTACGGCAAGGCAAAGGGATAGAGTAAACTCCCTCCGTGCATGCTGCTAAGGGTTTTTCTGTGCCGCATTGTGCAGCCTCTGTTTCTTTTGTGATGCGACAAAGCTATGTTGGACATTGGGGTACAGGAATGCATCTACTCCTACTTTCTTACCAAAGTTAAGGTTGTGGGAAATTTGGTTCGTGTAAATAACTGCAACCATTTGTATTGCCTGCATGCTTTAGGCAGTGATTTCTTTTTTTTTTTTGAGCTTGGTGCTGTTTAGCACTTTTTCTGTGACAGGAGAGAGGAGTTGTAACGGGTACTCTAATTGCATGAGCTGGCAAACCTTGTTTGACAAGCTTTCTTGCAGTTTATGCTCGCATGGCTTGTGCAAGGCATTAACAAGGGCAGATTGGATGTTTCTTTTGAGCAGCTTCGAGTGAGCAGAGTCGTATGGTAGAAAGGGCTTGTTGCCCCTTGGTTCAAATGCCCAGCACACGTGACTGTGTGTAAAGAGGATTCTTAGTTCCAGGTAGCGCAAGGAATCATTGTCTGGCATTTTGTGCGAGTGGAGCCAGGGTGCTCCTAACAACATTCAACTGCTGGGACTTCCTAAGGGAAGGCTTTTTGTCTAAGAAATCAATAATGAAGTGAAAAGTTTTTAAACGTGTGAGTTCTCTCATGCATGACACATCTGTCATGCATAGCTATGATGATGCAGGTCCCGTGCTTTGGGATGCAGCGTGAACCATTCCATTTTGCAAACATTGATTTTAGGTGCACAGAAAGTAATTCCAAGGAACCATCCACAGACGCCACACTCATTCTGGAAGGTCATGCCTCTGTTTGTCAATAGCGTAGCGAGCACAATTCAAGAGGGCATCTTGGGGTGTAGAATAAAATAAGTCTCAAATTTATAAAAAGGCACAGTAAGCTTTGTTTCTATTCGCATTCAGAAACCTAATCACTTCATCAGTGCTAGTTACCAGAAAGGGACCATCAGTAGAAATCACTTTCAGGTTGCTTTGCCAATGCATAGCGGCGTCTTTCAGCCAGGTACTTTTCTCCGAAATAATGCACAGAGGGCACCTGATCTTGTTTTTGCCATGAAGAACATTTCCAAACATGTGTTCTTTTTGCCTTCTATTGCATGAGACAATTTTTCGAAGTTGAATCTTTGACACAGATTTTTAGCTAAACTTCTTTGCTTGTTAGAGATGTTAGGACGTCTTTTAAAGGCTGACTGAATTGCTTCGGCAGCCTTGGACACTTGTTCAGATAAAATTCGGAAGTTAGCAGAGACAAATGATTCTCTTTCAAGTGAAAGCTTTTATTTTTTTAATGGAAATGTTGGTCTTTCAATATTGCATCACAATACATCTACACTGTCCATATTACATCTGCTTCCCCCAGAGGGGCAAGCCTAGAGACTTGCCTGACCATGGTCAGCAGGTCTGGCACGGACCTCTTAGGCTCCACAGCGAACTTTGGTCCGTGACCAAGAAATTGGGCAACATCCTCGGGGATTGATGTTGCATGTTCAACAAGGCGCACGGAGTTCCTGGCGGTGTTCTTCCTACACTCCGTTTCATACATCAGGTGCAACACAGTGAAAGCTACGCAAGTAGTCTGGGAGAAAAAAAAAATGGGAGGGTTGCGGAGGAGCAAAAACTCGACACGAATGAAAATGACAAACAAAACATACAAATTCACTGAATCTGATCTTTTCTCCCTAAAAAAGGGTGCTTTTTATGGAGTTGATGGCAAATTTAAGATGTATTAAGCTTGCAGACAAAGCAACTATTTCCTCTCGTCAAGAGCAGGCACTATTTTTCATCGCGGATGCGCGGAGCGCAAACAAGAGCTCTAGCTTTGGCAGTGTTGCACTTGATGTATGAAACTGAGTATAGGAGGCACAAGTTCACGTAGACTTAGTAGTATTTGCTGCTGCAGGAATTCGGAGGTCTGGTCAGCCATGGCAGAAAGTTCACGTCACATCTTGATAGATGTTGGAAAAAGCAGAGCACGAGCAGCTGCAGGTGTTCTGGGTCAGACAAGCTTGATTCCGCCATTCTGAAACTGCAATCTTGAAGGGGCGGCATGGCCAGCACTGGGCTGGAAGCCGCCAAACAATGTCAGGAGTTCTGGGGGCAATATTTTGTGGAAAATGCAGAAACTGAACAATCTCACCCTGCAAGTGCTACTCACCTTCTGCGTTGAGTTATGTTAATTGTTGGCTTCGTCTTTGTTGATCATGTGCCTTTTCTTTGCTTTTTGGTGCGCTTTGCCTTGTGCGTTTATCCATGTTGTTACCTTCGCCTCTGTTGCCCGTCTTTTTTTTGCTTCTATTGCTCATTTTTTTCCTGCCACTACGTCTTCCTTTATTCACTGTGCTTGTGTGTAGGTATGGTCAGACCAGTTCGTAGGAGTTCTTTAGTTCAAATTACTCCGCTGGTCCACATGTTAGCGGCTTCAAAATGACTTGCCTATCTTGCTCTCACCTTGTCTGGGTTTTGTCTCTTCCAGTTTTATATTTTTGGTTTTTGCTTTTTCTCTTGTCATGTTACTTTTTTGCTGCCACGAGCGTCAGCAATCGCCACTAGTCGGTGCTGTTTATGGGTACATAAGCAGAGTATTGGTGATTCTAGAATGAATTTCAGCACCTGTGTCATCATTTTTTGTTTTCAGTGCTCTGTCCATGTGATTGGGGCTGTCAACCATGGATCAACATCAACTAGCCCGACAGATTGTCCTATTAGAGCACTGTGCAATCAACTGTAGTGCGAACCCTTTTTGCATTGACAGTCGCATGCAGGCACCATTCTTTTTATTATTGGGCCCTAGCCTGTTTATCGCTTTATTTACTTTGTCACCGTAGCTCAAGTGCCTGCATGCTCATTGACAGACAAAAATCTTTTCCTTTCTGTTGTGTTTGCGCGTCGTCAATGTAGCAAAGACGTATGCGGTACTGTTAACTGTTTTAAACACTCAAGAGGGTGCAACCAGCGTCGGCCGAGGCGAAAGCCGAACTGGTCGGTCGAAGAATGGAGGCCGAAGAATGGGGATGGGACTTGCTTCCCAGAACTAAAGGAGGGCAAGGGAGCCCATCTTGGGGGGTGTCCCGCTGGGCGCAGACGGGGCAGGTTCTCGAGGTGACGCTCAGAGAGGGGAGCAAGGGTCCGTCAAGTAAGGCGCACTGCTTTAGTCCCACTGGAGGACACAGCACTTCATACTTCCTTCCCCCTTAAAAAATTGCCTGATAGTGTGCAGGGGGTTCGCCCCGCTATGGTTGCATTGGCATCGCACCGAAACTGGCACAATGCCTGCAGCGTTCTCAATGCCGCAACTGTTACCGCCATGGAAGAGGTTGTCATCGTGATAGCTCTGACCAACCCCTTCACCAAAGTAGTCGTTAGCGATTCTCAACAAGCAATTTGCAACTTCGGTGCAGGTCGTGTATCCAGACAGGTGCACACTATCCTCTGATCTCTCCCCTTACAGTCTACACCTAGTCTTCTCATATGGGCCCCAGCCCATGAGGCATTCAGCAGGAACGCACAGGCGCATGCTCTAGCCCGAGAACTCAGCTACTGGGCAGAGCGCCCTCCTCAGCCTGCTGCTTCATCTGACACCCCCCCAAGGCAGTCATTCTTGCCTTGTTACGTACACTGACATCCTCCAACATTATCGGTTCGAACGGTTTCTATACCCCCCAGCACATCGGGAACTATCCTGGCGAGAGGCCGTCCATTGGCGCAAAATACAAGCAGGAACTTTTCCAAACCCATGGCCATATAACAAACTTTTCCCAAATCTTATTGCACTTACATGCAAACATTGCTCACAACCGGCCACATTCATTCACATGATGTGGATATGTACACAACACAGACAATTCAGCTACAATGGATGCGTGGGAGTCCCTCCTTCGTACCCCGAGCTCGCCCAATTGTGCCAGCTCATTTTGCGCGCATTAGAGGCTGCAGAGTCCCAAGGGATCCCTGCTGACCTCCTCTAATTAGTACAACCAGTCTTTTGGCTGGTTCCCCTATTTTTGGGAGTAAATAAAGTTTATCATCATCGGCAAAGACGTGTGGAAACGCGCTGGCTCTGTTGCGCACAGGGAAGGACCACTTGTAGGCTGGTTGTCCGCTGTACTTTCTAGGTCTGCCCTGGCCCAGTCTTTTTTTCTGAGGAGAGATCGCAGGCTATGTGCAGATGTCTTCACTGCTGCCGGACTGCTCTCGGAAGGCACCGTAAATTCACGCAGCTACTTGAGGTGTCGGTGTGTCACTGTTCTATGTATGTTGACGAGCCAAGAGCGCAGGCCTATGCGTGTCACAATCGTAGCTTCTTCCCAGCGTGTCTTTCTGAGAAACTGGCGGTCGAGGACACGCTGCCCTTCAACAAGCTTCCTGTAGCGCGGAATCTGCTTTTCTTCCCTGGTGGTTTCTGGCTCGGGAAGGATAGCTGTGAACTGTTCGCATTTCGCGCTCAAACATCATCTCGGTTGTCTGACCTGTTGTGTTGTGAACCGTTGTGTGCTGCTTGAAGAGAAAACGCGCGAGGCGACTCTGCAGAGACCCTGTCTGGTCTCTTTCAAGGGCATGTTTTATCTCGGCCACATATTGCTTGACTTGTCCGTTTGTCGCTGGGTGGTAGGGGGCTGACGTGACTGAGATCCTATTGTCGTGATAAAACTTGAGAATCTCTGCAGACAGAAAAGGTGTTCCGTTGTCTGACACTACTTTGCAAGGAATTCCGAACGTTGCGAACAGTGATTGGAGGTTGTCAATGACTGATGCCGAAGTCGTCTGTCTCATTTCCCTTATCTCGAGGCACTTTGTGTAGGCATCTAAGACCACAAAGGCCTTCAATTGGGCCTGCAAAATCAATGTGCAGGATGTGCCAAAGTGTGTGTGGCTTTTCCCATTCTGGGAGAGGAGCTTTCGGTGGATTGCTTCGGCTGCTTTGGCAAGGCTTGCAATTTCGGACTGTCGTTTCAATGTTATGGTCAATGTCAGGCCACCACATGTAAGTTCTTGCCCAAGTTTTCATGGCAACGACGCCCCTGTGTCCGGTGTGGATGAGACATAGCTTGTGCGCGTAGTCCCATTTCGGTAGACCTGATCGTAGTCGTTCGCTGAGAGCTTGATGCACAGTGTCATTTGCGGGGACATCGGTGGCATAGGTTTTCGTGGCCCCGAATTGCCGGCAATGTACTGGTGAAAGTGTGTCGCTGCATAGACGATGGCCCTTCCTTGTTCAGTTGTGCATAGTTTCACATCCCATCTACCACACCACTGTAAAGCCTGCGTTGGAAAAGACTAGAACTTGTGCCAAGCAAAGCTGAAGGAGACAAAAATCCTAGATAGGAGTAGGGATAAGATAGCCCGGGAACTGCAGGAAGCATTTTATATTAGTGAAAAAAGCAGTGATTGTGTAAGCACACCATCTATTGCAATGTATAGTAACGAAAGGGTGTTTTTAGATAAGCACGTGTGTGCCTAGATTTTCTGTGCAGTTTAATTTTATATCCCTCGCATGCATGATATTGGTTCCTTCTAGGTTTTAATTTTTATTTTCTTAAAGACCCCTTTTGAGGGGCATTACATAAGGGGTGGGTACAAATTTTGGATGTGATAGTACAAAGATAGTACAAGTTAAGGTGATAGGATTATTGGATTAGCTCACAGTTCAGATTCTGAGCGCTTACTTGTGATCCTGCGTTTGTGACAGTGAAGGGAAACTTGGAGAAGTCAGGCACATTATCCGCATACTCCTTCCAGCCTGCAGCACGTGGTCGCGCACTGTTCCCTCGTGTGTCAACAGACGGACTGTCTCCACTGCCGCCGTCGTCTTCATCACTCTCTTCTGTCGAATTGCTGTCATCACTATCTGATGGAGGCACGTAGTTCTCTTCTTCGCTGAAATCATCGTCACTGTCACTAAATGCACCACCGTAAAACGCACGCGGTGAAAACGTGGCCATGCTTCTCAGCGAACCGACCGAACATGCGGTGTCGCGCGGAGGAAAGCTCTGGTATCCAGGAGCAGTGCTGAACATTGTGCTGCACCCTGGTGCAAAAAAAGTAAACTTCAAAAAACATAGTTTTATTGACACTCAAGAGATGGCGCATCATGTAGAAAAAAATTCAGATGGATTGCAGTAAGAAAAGCCGCGAAATTTAAACCACGAACACCCCTGTCGGGCACCCCGACAACGGACCGCAAAGGGTTAACGTGCGCTGACATCGCACAGCACATAGACGCCGCTTCGTTTCACCTCCATCGAAACACAGCCGCCGTGGTCGGGATCGAACCCGGGTACTCCTCCGGCACAGTAGTCGGATGTCTTACCACTGCACCACCCTGGCAGGGCTTAGGTAGATGGAGCTACTGATTTCGAAAATCACATTTTCTAAAAAGTGATTTCTTCGTGATGTTTTGTTCCTTAAGAGCCCTGTCTCCCTTTAACAAGTTTGGAACCAACTACCCTTCATGGCCGATGCGTGCCCACCTGTGATCGAATTCCAGTGGTGACAATATTATTTTATTGAAATGCATATTTTTTCAAACACTGTTCGCAGTTTTGGGGTACAGTTACTGCTTTTGTAAAGAGCTTGAATGATCTCATGCGCCATCACGTAAAACATTTTCTCCTGATTTTTTCTTTTTTTTTCTTTTCGGGAATGAACACTGCGCAGTTCTTGAAATGTACTGTTTACTGTTGTGCTGCTCCAGTATGGTTTTACTCAAAACCTGTTATTGAAATTACTAATACTTGAAGATGTGGTTCCGGAAAGGTTGAATCTATGCTGGCCGTCATTTTGTCGAATTCTTCCAATGCAGAGTGCCATTTTTACATGATAGTTAAGATCTTTGAAAATCTTTTATTCTTCATAATTTTCACCGCTGGCAGCATGCACAGACAAGCAAAAGGTATGGTTATAGTGTGTTGGTGGGGGAGAAGAGGAAATACTGCCATGAGAACTGAAACTGATCATAAATTTTGTGGGGACTCGTAATCCCATGCCCCCATTATAACGGGCCGCGCGTAGTTGACACTCGTGATTACGTGCGCTCTTGGGGAGGACCGCGAGGAGAGGGCACACTGGCCACCCTCCCAGGCTCCCGCGGCGACACCGCACGGGTTTCCTTCTCTCCTACCGGCATACCCGGGAAGCCTCCTCTCCCCGAGCCGAGGTGAGAAGTGCGTCTGTTGCAGCTCCCTCGGTGTCTTTTGACTGTTGGGCGTGCACGCGCACGGATCAGCATTCCCGTCGGGTGACCGCCGCCTTCACCCTCTGCTCCCGGTTCAGCGTGCACTTACTGCCGCGGGCCGTGAGCACGAAGCCGCACGCAGGTGAGCAGACTACCTCTCGCTCCTTGTGCGTGCTTCTCCCTTAGGTGGTTTGATTTCACCCCCGTACGCGGCGTTCGCTCGCTACACGGTGAATGTTCTCGAGTGTATTTTCCTTGCCGTTACTCGAGCACAATAAACTGTTTGAGTACGTAACTCGGTGTCTGTCCCCTCTGGCTCGAACCCGCCGCAGTAGCGACTTCTCGCACCGCGGGTTGGGGGTCACAGCTCTGTCTGTTAGGGCTAGAAGGCGACTGTAGCGTCTAGCCCCCGTGGCGCATTCTTGCGAGTGGTTCAGTGGAGGTCTTTCTTTTAGTGTGTAAATGGTGGAAACATATAGGATCGATGCCGTGCCCGCTGTTAATTTGGCAGCCATGACATGAAGAGAAGGTACACAACACTGGCGTTAACTTCCAACTGAAAGAAACTAAGGCTACCAAGGCGAAACATGACAAAGACTAACAGGCACATGCATCCAGAAAACCAGTGAAAAAAATAACGAAAACCGCTCAGTGATGAATGTTCCTTAGCAATGCCAACTCACGTTTGGGCACGGAGATAGACGGCTTGCTGACACATTTATCATCCAAAGCAGCAATCAGTGCAGCTTCTATAATCTCACATTTCGCCTTGGTCGCCTTAGGTTCTATCAGTTGCAAGTTAGCGTCTGTGTTGTGTACCTTCTCTGTGTCCGTCGTCCTTTTGCGCTACACACTCATGTCATGGATCACTGTTACCGACTAGCCCTTGTGAATTTGGCAGCATTGCCAAAGCAGACTTTTCATGTCATTTGGTGCATCACCATGATGCAGTGGTGGTCTGAGGTGAACCGGAGATGTCTGTGCTTTATGAAGTGGTTGCATGGCTGGTCACAAGAGGCCCAGAAACAATGCAACTAAACAGAAATAATTGCTGAGAAGAATATCTGGCTGCAGCTGTTGAAATCTGATATGTACATTTGTTCAGTGTAATTTTTGTAATGAAGTGTTTTTTTTTTACGCAAGCCAATTTAATCTTTTGCCAAGTGTGGTGTGTTGGGGTTGAATCCGTAAGGATGGCACTGTTAGAACAGGACTGGTCTCATCTACATTTGTATGGATCACGATGTGCTTCCCTCTGTTGTTTTCCTCTTCTCTCCTTGAGTGTGTGCAGGTTCCGGGCTTCGGGTTTTAGGTGACGCAGCTGGTGAGGTTGAACTCTGCTGAGTATGTTACGTCATCTATGACTGTTGCTAAACACTGCATTTCCCTCTTCTGTAATCATCTATCCATTGATTAGCGCCACTCAGCTGCGTACCCCTGGAGACATGTTGGCATCTCATTTCTTCTTATTCTTGCTCGCATTCTTGATCCGGATGCCTGCAAAGGAACATTTCCTGTCTCGGCTGCAGGTGCGTTTTTTTTTCTGTTTTGTGACATATGCCACACCACTCTCTGGCTTGCCATCTGGTCCTCCTTTGATAGGAAAAGCCAAGCTGGCCTAATCATATGCTGTCTGCTTTTTGACGTTTGTTGGGGTGGTAAATCTTTTTGGAACTGACGACCTTGTTGTGATTCGCCAGCCTAGTCTTGACGCTGTGGTGGCTGTCCCTTGCACATGTGTTACTGCGTCTATGACCCCTTTCCCAAGCATTTCACCCCAGAAGAACACAGCACCACTGCACGGTATTTCAGTTGGCAGTGACGCTCTCTGGGGATCAGGAGAGCTTGGAAGCAGGCTTGTGGAGCAGGGTTGCTCTCGCAGCCGTTCAAGTGTTGCATCATGATATCCTTTGAGTCAGATAAGGGCACATTCTGAGTAGCGGTGAGCCTTATCCTGATTCCTGTGTGCCTGGTCTAGATTTGCGTTTTCCTTCCTTTTTTTTTTGTTTTGCAGTGGAAAGATTATGCGTTGGCAAGAAGGGCTTGGGGTACGTTGCCTTCGTGCTTATCAAGTCGAGACTAGGGACTTGCTTTGGCCACATCTCGGTGTCTCAAATTCTTGGAACTACTGGCTTGGTTGACTGAATCGGAATAGAAAAAATAATTGGGGAAATAATTGGTGACTGTTTTAGCCGGTTGGTTTTTAGAAGTCCGTTGATTGAGCAAGACAGGGTCAGGCAAGAGCAGGTGTTGCGACTTCGAGTGTAACATTTCTTCTTCTTCTTCTTTTTTTTTTTTCAGATCCCTTCTATTTCCTTGCAGTACACTTGTCCATTGTCCCCGTTTTCAGTGCGGATTTTGCAGACACAACACAGCCTAATGGCCTTGTAGGGAAGGAAAGGTGCAATATCAGTCTCACTTTCTTTGTGGACACTTGAACCAGACCCCGACGCCTAATCTGTAAATTGGTTTACAGAGAGGGCAGGCGCAGCACCAGACTTTCATTGCACACACACTTCTGGGCCTGTATTCAGAGTTAGTGTCGTAATCGAACTGTCACTATCTCACTTGACCTCGAGCCATCTCATTGGTTGAAACGGCGGAACCGGTCGTTGCCACTACGAAACCACAAGAGGGGGAAGCATCATGTTCCGGCATTTTCACGCATGAGATGACTCGAGGCCGGGGAGATAGCGACGCTATTGATAACGATGCAAACTCTGAATGCGAGCCCTGGCTTCAGTTTTTGAAGACTCATTTAGGCTACACATCATAGCTTAGTGCTTTCACATTAGAATTGCTCTGCCGTACCCCCTTGATATACAGGGTGTCCCATTTGATGTCAGCAGTTGGAACATAAAGCCCGAAGATGCCAAGTTTCAATTCCTTATCTGTGTCGCAGCTGTCTTTTAGATGTGTTTGTGCTGGCACTCTGCTGTTATCTACTGTGAAAATGAGTGCTTGCAACACACCAGGAACTTCCTGCATCTGATCCTGGTTCTAGGCACATGGAGTCCTGCCTAAATCAAAACTTCTATGGATTGGTTGCAAAGTATGTTTGAGGCACTTGTTCGCTCAGGGGTTTTATTGCAACATCTTCACCTGCCCTCTGCTTGGCATATCTTGCATCATTGCCATGCGCAGTGTCTTTTAGCACCAGTGAGCTCTGTCCTGCTTGTTTACCTTGTCGATGTGGACGAATCCTTGAAGGTGCGCAAGTTGCAGCTGTTAGTACCAAAGCCAAGCTTGGTGTCACCAGCTTTGCTGAGGACGCTCGCTGCCATTCTGCAGTACTTAAGTACTTACGCTGTGGCTTTCTGCAGCATTCCTCTCTTATGTTCTCTGTTAAAGAAATATTTGAATTGGCTAGCAAGTTCAGTGTCCCAAACTTCCGGATAAGCTGCACAGTTGACACAAATAGGAAAAATGCATTGCAGAAATGCAGAAGCAAGGGCTGTTAGCTGGCTTTGCCTCCCCACCCCCCAAAGTATCTGTATAAAAAGGGGAAATTATAGGGAAACGTGTTTCTCATCTCGTACAGTGGGCCACACTTGCACCAAACCAGAAATGCTGTCTTGATATCAACTACGAAAATAGTGCCAAACAAACTCAACTAGCCCCCACAACAAAACCCTCGTACAACAAACTCGGTGCTCTGTAATTGGGCTGCGCGAAGCGAGATGGAACCTTGGTTGCAGCTGCCTTTTGATAATGTTAATGTCCGTTGAAGCCCACTTATAACAGTCATGGCCGTGTAGCTTTATGCGAGCACAAGATCAAGACTGGCCTGGCATACCAAAATAGTGAAGGTGACCGGGCCTCAACATTTACTCGTGAAGGAAGCATAAGTGTGCGGCATAAGATGTGATAGAGCTGGGTGACATAAATGGAACATTGGGGAGTTTTGAATGCGAAGGCAGTTCAGAAAAGCCCACGCTTCGCACATATATCAGCACATTTGAGCTGCTATGCAGTACATGCAGAGTATGTGCCTCTCAGCAGGCTCACAGTAATTGACTCTGGTAACTCGTACTTTCAGTTGATTCAGACGGGGTCAGATATATTTTGCTGTATTTTAAGCCTGTTTGTAACACGGTTTCTCTTTAACTTTCCTAATTCAAACTCGCTCCAACATTACGCTGCCGACATGCAAGAGTGGCAGCGAAGGCCAGATATGCCAAGTTTGCAGTGCCATCCAATCGGTTACCACTGACTTGAAGCAGGGAGGGGGTTCTAGGTCCGAGTGGCACCCAGAGCAATCACAGGTACCATAGTTTCATTTTCTGCTCTTGGCAGTAGCAGCTGTCAGCAGCTCATCGGCAATCTAAGTCACGCTGCGTCTTGTGCTCTTATTGGCGCATTGGATGTTTTTTTTTTCTTTCTGGTGCAATTGTATGTGCACTCTCCTTGCATATAACAAGTTGGTTATGTGGTCTCCTCACTAGCAAGGAGGCTCCAGTGCTACTGTGCCATACCCGTAATGGGGAGACTGGGTTGGGCTCCTAGTGAAATCTTTATGGAGTGTCAGCAGCTGCTTTGCAACTGCATAGCAATCTGTCTGGGCAGCGGAAGAGCGAAACCTGTGAAACATTTGTTCAGCATTGTGTGAATATCCCTATAAATTGCACTTGCATCAGATGAGCCTGCATTTTACTCTGCGTAGGTGGTGTGGTGGGGGGATGGAGCTGGCCCTGTGTGCGGCGGCCATCTTTGTGGTGTCGGCGGTGACGGTGCTGCTGGTCTCCCTAGTGGGCACCCGCCAGAAGACGTACGAGGAGGCCCTCGCCGAGGCTCGCCAGCGCTCCCTCGAGGAGGATGCCGCCCTCCAGCAGGCCCGGCAGCACCATCGCCGGTGAGGGTGCTGCTTCCTGCTCTTTATCAGCACGGCATTAACTGCATTACTTCTGCAGTTGGTTGGCCGTATTAAGCAGTTCATATCGGCGACAATTGATTTTACTGCATTCAATATCACACTGTCCTCCCTGCATTGTATTTCTGCTATGACGTGAGCGTCTCAGCCCTAAAAGGTGTCCGGTTTGTCACTCCGCTATTATTGCACTTCCAGCCAGTCTTCATTCCATACAGTGTGCCTCTATTCTTCTAAGAGCCCCAGGATTCTCATCCCTCCACACCCTGTCATTGGCTGCACATTGTCCATCCCATGACTGGCACTTCGCAACCTGCTCGATATGCTGACTCCTATGAGGGCACGTGCGGCTCTGGAGGGACAGCGCCCCTCACCTCTGTGTCGTACGCTTGAGCTGGTATTCCGCATTCCAGGTCGAGTTAAAACCATGGCACTTTCTGCGCACCCACCGTAAATATGTTACATCAATATAGTTAAAAGATTCTATACCCGGGACAGCTTTGTGTTATACAGTGGAAGCTATGAGCGTGAGCCGCTAGCCAAGAGGCCTGCATCTTTTGCTTATGAGCGCATGAGAACAGTGTGGAAGCTGGCGTCTCGTGCGCGTAACTTCCACCGCAAAGCTGTATCCGACTTGAGGCTATTAACACTAATACGTTTTCTCAGAGCAGCAGTTTTTAGATTTATGCAATTCATGCAGAATCCCAGAGTGGCTCTTCTGGCATGTAGTTTTATTTTTTCTCTTCTGCCAGCTGTGTAACTTAGCACGATTTTTTCTGTAATGTACCTAGTAGCATCACAGTGCGAAGCTGTGCTACTTCCCACCAATTGAAAATAAAAAGTGCTCTTGGTACGCTTCTTTATTCAGGAACGCACAACTGATTGCTGATTATTTCAAGAGACATTCTACAAAAACTTTAAATAGACTATGACAGCACTCAAAAAGTTTGCTTGCACGACATAATTTATACCATATCGACCGGAATTGTGCTTCACTTTCTACACCCCACCCACTGCCCTTGAAGGGGGGCAGTGGGCTTACTCATCTGCTCCTCTTGATGCAGTCCTCGTCCCATCCAAAAGATGGCACCATAGGCAACTTCAGTGGTACTTGGTAAGAAGACAGCGCAAAAAAGACAACCACAGAAGAGGACACGATACAAAGAAAGCTACTATCAACTGATTTTATTTTTTCTGCTAGCCACATTTATATAAGTACATGAAGGAAAGAAGCCAACAGTCGGCGAGGCCAAGGAAAGCGTTGGGGATGGTACTTTTTTTTTTTTTTTTTTTAAATGTTTACTTGGATAATCACAGAGATTAGTAATGTAATCTGTTTAGGGGAAAGAAACATTAAAAAAAAAAAAAAAAAAAAACAACAAAGTACCATCCCCAACACTTTCCTTGGCCTCGCCGACTGTTGGCTTCTTTGCTTCATGTATTATAATGAGCACCCTCATTTCCCCTTAATTGATCTCCATTTATATAAGTAGTCATGTCACATGTCACACTTGGGCGGCGCCAGCTATCTTTGACTAATATAACAGATATGAATGGTTTTATCGCCTCTCAGTCCTTAAAGGCAGCTATTGTCAGAGACAGGTTACAACAAAGGAGGAAAATAGATATAAAAGAACCGCACCTGACATATGTGACTTACTTGGGTCACATTCATTTATTTACGTGCAAAGAACTACATTATCACTGCCTGCTTTTTTGTGTTGATCGCGTTCCGTATCACGCCCTGTTCCACAGTTTGCAAACACTCAACAAGGGCAAACCCACTGCTCTCAATAGCACCGCAGGTGCGGCACAGTAAATCCAAGGCAGCAAGCGCTTCTTGTGAAGTCGGAATGTTCTCATCGTCTGCAGGGTCAGCCTGAGCTTCATCTGCGGGATGTTCAGAGACTTCCGCAGCGATTTCAGTGTTCATCTGTACAGCTATGGTCACTGCGATGTCGTTGCCATCTGCAAAGCCTTCTACAGTCATTGTTGCGGGCATGTCACCAACAAGACTCGAAAAATCGTCTAGGCCTCATCGAGCGCGTGGAGCTCCGCTTCTGCTTCGTCGGGATTGTCCCCATCGTCAGTTAACCCTTTGAGGGTTTTTTCCGTAAATGTACGGTGGGGGTTTCCCGTCCCGCAAGGCTTTTGCCGTACCGGTACTGTTTCAGTCCTCTGTTTTAAATTCTGCGCCCTAATAACGATCCATGTTCTCTGGGACGTGCTGCCACCTCCTAGGACTTGCAAGAATCGCTTGAAATTTATTGCGCTGCCTTCTTGCGAAGATAAACAGCAGTGATTCCTAGCTGCAGCGTGTTAACCGGTCTGCGGCAATGCCCCCGCCCTATTGCGGTTTCGCCATGTGATCGCAACGGAGGCGCGAAACTTTTCTATCTTTTTGAAGAACAGCGTGACTTGAACAAGGACGGAAGGAAGCCATGTCCAAGTCACGCTGTTCTTTTTAAAAATGGCATACCAACTCGCCCAAGCATCAGTTCTAACTATTTTCTATCTTTATGGGTGCTTCCGTGCAGGGGATAAAGAGAACTGATACCTAGCTGCAGCTTGTGGCTCGGTCTGCAACAACGCCCTTGCATGGATTCGGTTGCCCCCCCCTCCCCTGTGATCGAAATGGAGCCGCGCAAAACTTATCTGTATGGCCACCCCAGTGCAGGTGCCGCAGAAACCGATTTCCATCTTTATTGGGGCTGCTGTTTATCATCGAGGCTCGCAAAGTATTCCTGAGGTTCTTGAGTTTGCAGTGTGGAGCAACATTGACACCAAAATATGGTTCCTAATACTTTTCTAAAACTTTTCCTTGACTTTACTCATATTGAACTTTCAAAATCTGCAATAAAGTAATTTCACCATCTGGGGAAAGTTTTTTTCAAAAAAATTCTACCCTCAAAGGGTTGATGCACGGGCCTC
The DNA here is from genome assembly GCF_055883805.1 of Amblyomma maculatum. Classification (NCBI taxonomy): domain Eukaryota; kingdom Metazoa; phylum Arthropoda; class Arachnida; order Ixodida; family Ixodidae; genus Amblyomma; species Amblyomma maculatum. The sequence goes on along the minus strand of NC_139353.1, from coordinate 168,962,740 downwards.
TGCTGGAACAAAACCTGCGTGCCGAAAGCAGTTTGCAATCGTTTCGTCTTTCACGCTGTCCCATGCCACTTTAAGCATTTGGATTGCTCCCAGCAAGTCGATCTTCAAGTCCTGCTTCATGCAAAGCTTTATGAGAATAGTGTCAATCAGTCTAGTCTTGTAAACTGCCTTGAAGGCCTGATTTTATCTCGAGCTTGGCCTTTAGGATCAGTGCTGCTCTTCTTTTCAAGTTCACCGTCGTCACAGCACTACGCACACCCGCGCAGCACACTTGACACTACCACCAACGCAGCCTCCACAGAATGCTACGATGGCCACGCCGGACGCCGTTACTAACAGAAAAAAGCAAAAGATGCAAAAGGGCAAAAGCAACATTCGATTGCGCTGCTGGTGAAGGGGTGCTGTCAGCGATTGTGAGATGCAAACAATTTCTTTGGCTGTCAACTCTCAATGCCGACGTGGCATCTGTGGTGCTGTCATCGCTTGCGAGGTAGTCCTGAATGTTTGCAGTGTCGCACAATACACTTGTAGGGTAATGAAGCCTGCTTCCTGCTATTAAAGTGAGGTAGTGCTTGACATCGCGAAATTCATTATATCCGTTTTATGCCGAACCGCGTTCGCAGTGGGAAGTTAAAAATGCATGTGTAAAAATGCATACAAAAATATTTCGGAAGAGTTCGATATATTCAATAATTCGTTATATGTGTGTTCGATATATCGAGGTTAGACTGTAGAGGGATCGCTAATGCTATGCCTTGCTTTCTTTTTGATGTGGAAAGCTTCGAGCAAGACTCTTGCTTTTGTTTTAAAACTCCTGCCCAGAACCTTTGCTTCTTTAAAGCCAGTTATGCACTTGCATGCCATAACATGCTTCACTAAGTTCGCAAGCTTGTCTTGTTTCACTGTCTTTGTTGTCTTTTTCGTGCTGGCTTCTTACCAAGTGTGATTAACCAATTAGCCCATGTTTCACTCTTGCAGCTTTAGTTTTCCTGATGCTTCTGTTGATTTCAGTTCGAAGCTGTTCAGTCTTATTTGCTTTTAATTTTTGAAACACTTGAAATTCTTCTTTAGCAAGCAATAGTTTAGGCCACATTATATTTTGCTCCATAGTACCTTATGTAAAAGGACAACGGCAACTCTGGCAATTTGCTGCCCATCCTAACCACGGGATATTTTATTCGAATGCTCATGTGGAAGGGGCTTTTAAAATTTTCCAAATTATCTAGCAATATATACAAAAATGTTGAATTGGAGAATCGCTGGCCAAATATACTGTTTCATTTTGTCAATTTTGTATCAAAATCCGGTAGTCTGCCAGTGAGTTAGTCAGAAAACAGAGTGCCCATACTTCCTAGCAGAGCTAAGAAAGCTAGTGAAGTTTAGGAATTAGCTTAGCCAAAGTGGAATATTGCATGTATGGCTTAAGTATTTCCTGCATTTATGCGTGTCATGCTTTCGTACTACAGTAATGAAGTGAAAAAAAAAAAGATAATTGTTACTTACGTGCAGCTTTTATTTCCGAGAACTGAAGTGCAACATCCTGCCATTGATTCATGCAGTACCTCGTGTGCAACTGCTCAACTTGAGAAGCTTGACCTAATCACTGTTAAGTCAGTAAAGTCCCTTCATGTTGAAATGATGACATCACAAAACGAATTTCAGCTGTGCGGGTAGGAGCAATTTCGAGGGAAAGTCTGCCTTGAACAGAATTGCATTGACAGAAGCATTCAAGCTTTTTCATGAACTGACTGAATGGATAAGAGAGGCCTCCTCAGTAGCCTCACCTTTTTTTGGAAGATGCTCACCTAAACACTGAAATAGAGCTCACATACTGCACTCATGTCATCCAAGCACTGGTTCTCTTTCGGTCTATTTCCATGCTTGGAAGTGCCCGTCCTTCATATAATAGACCTCCCACGTAACAGTGTTTCTTTTGTTTTTTTTTATTGGTCTCTCTTATCAAACTTATCTTTTGCATGCTGTGTGCAACAAACACTGAAGCAAAAAACACCCACGAAACAACATCCACAGCAAACTAACACGCAGCCGCTCCCACATTCATTGAAGCAGACACCAGTGCAGCCTATCGGAGAAGCTCATATTGGTGCTCTGCTTAGCATCTGCTGGCCCACTGCCCCCTTCTAGGCACTGTAGTTCGGTGCACACTCCTGCAGAGTGAAATTTGACAAAAATGGCCTCATGAACTTTACAATCTGCCTTAGCAAGGCGATGTTGTGAGGCTCTGTGGATTTTTTTTTTTTTCAAGTGATTGCCACACGCGGTCTGCGAACTTCTTGAGTGGTTTTGGCCCTCTTATAATAACGGGAGCCACTCTTGGCACAGCACCTTCCTGGTGGCTGGAGAACGTCACAAAGGCCAAAGAAGGGTAGGACAGCCCTCCCCGGTCCATGCCTGCTATTGCGGAAGCATTGCTGGACAGACAGGCCCACAAATGAATGGGCTATTGAAAATGCTCTTCCTCTCTACCTTCAACTCAACTCCCGCTGGCAGGCTCAAAAAAAAAAAAAGCAGGCCGCAGCGTCATCTGCTCTGCACTGTACATCGTGCTGCACTTTTTTGCACCTCCTCTGGAGCGAGTGCAGGATGGGCGAGAACTCGTGCAGAACTAGTCCTGCACTTTGAAAAAACGAGGAGAGAAGCGGTGCAACGAGGACGGCGGTGCTGCACTACTTCTGCAGCTGGTGTAGACAAATTGAAAAGACCTATAGTGTGCAGACTGCAAAACTGTATACTATATATAGTATGCAGTTTTGCAGTTGAGAATATCAATGCAGATGTCAATTCAGGCAAAGGTCCGTTGCCTGGGACGCATTTCATGTGAAGCATTAGCATTTTGGAGGTGTATTTCTAATCCTTGCAGCGACGTAAAGATGTTATCTTTTGCTTGCCAAGAAATTGTTCTGCAGTTGTGTCACGGGATTGAGATGCCCACTAGATTGACAGAGCGGGACGCATGCCCTACAGAAAGACTATCAGCAGTAATTAAATTATCAGCTGACAGGAAGCAAGGTGTAGACGAGTGCACGGGGGCTGGAGGTAACTTGTGGTGCCACAGAGAGCAGTGACGACAGAGCCAAGTAGAAATCGGTGGCTACAAGGGTGGCGCGGTTGAATAGGTCGCATAGTAATAAAGCTGTTCTGGGTCAGTCCACTCTCATAACCTGTGCCTTTACCTGCACAGACTGGAATGGCATTCCAAGTGAAGTCATGACTTGCTCATGCAAGTTGGTAGGAAGTGTAATGAGGTCTCCTCCCAACGTGGCTACTGGGATTTGGTTCCTCTGCAGCAGTCGTGCGTGCATGGGAGGGAGTGTCCAGCAGCTGCATCTTGTGGCACACTTCTTGTTTTGACTACAGCCAGAATGTGCACATTTCACTGCAGGGATGGTGGCAGCAAGAAGGTCAAAGGTCGCTGGGGTCGAACCAAGGTCAAGGAAAGTTCCACAGAGGCCGAGACCTCAGTCAGTGCCCCAACACTGAGCAGTGAAACACTGGCCGCCAGCCCCCCCTCGCCAACTCATGGGCCAGCCCAGCATAGTCCCGAGCACGTAGAGTTCAAGGAGGAAGCCGAGGTGAGACTGCCTTTGTGGTGTCTTCATGTCCTTCGGTGATATTTTGACAGCGTGCGTCTTTTACAAGGCAATTAACAATCCTTATATTGTATATATTGTATAATTTGAGCACCTCAGTACCCTAGGTAACGAGGATTTATCTCACTTGGCGTTGAAAATCTTCTGGAACAAACAACTGTAGTATTGCCGTTAAATTTTGCTGTTATCTGTGTACTCCACACCGTGACCACGTTTCAGGAAAATATAGTTGAATTTTCCACGTGCAGATGTTTTTTTTTTTTTAGCACTTTTTTGGTTTTATACTTTGCACTGTTTCCACTGTGCCCTTCATGAAAAAATGCTTCCTTTGCATTGCCAATGATGTGCTTTTAGCTTTCGCCACGAGATGGTGCCAGAGTGTTTCCAATTTCTTGAAATGGTAACTGCGGTCCTTCAAACATTCATAAAAAAAGGCCTACGTCTCTGCTTTATAACAGGGACGAGTGTCTAAAGTTTATGCCACTCTACATTGCAAATGTCTTATTACAGTCTGGTGGTTAAGGGGAGATGCTACTTGAAATAAAAAATTTCTTAATAAGCTGCCTAAAGCAGGGAAACTTTGAGTCTTTAGTGTTTTTTCTGCTCTTTTCAGGACACTAATTAGTTTTCTTCTAGCATGCATACTTTTTGCTCGATGATGCTAACAAGCATAAAGCAAAGGCCTTTTGAGCGCATGCTTTCACATTGAAAATTGCCACAGAGAATGAAAAGCTATAGCTCATTTTGTAGCTTACTAACTGTAGAATGCAGATAACTAGCTCAAATTTTGTTATGGATGTTCCTAATATGAAAACAAAAATTGTAAAGATGTGACCCTTCTATATTAGGGGCTCATTACTGTTCTATCAAATTTTTTTAAACTTCCATTAGAGGTACTGCAGTTCTGAATAGATATCTGCAAGCTAAACATTGTAAAGAACACATGTGCTAAGTTTCGTTGTGATATGAAAAGTAGAAGTACAAAAAGTCCTGTGTGCAAACTTGAAAATTTGCTCAAAATTTGAAAAGGAGAAAAATGCATTTCAAAGTTTGAAACCTTTTTACTCGGCAAGATGCAGGTGAAATTGCACGAAATTACTAGAACTCTCCAGCACCATAGGTAGTTCCCTCATTGTCTTTGCGAGCAGAGTCCTCAATGCAAGCCTTCTTTGCTGCGCTCCGGCGATGAGCTCGCGCCTCAGCAGTCTGCCGTCCTAACATCTTTTGGAGCGAACCTTGTTCTTAAAGCCACTCAGCACAAGTAGTCCCATAGGAGGAAGAACACCAAGCTCTTCCAGCACCTGCTCAAAACTTTCAAGCTCTTTGTTGAACCACAAAGCCGCAAGGGCTGTGGCAGTCTTTACAGCAGTCCGAGCAGCAAACTTCGTTTTCGGACATAGCAACCAAATTTTGCTGTCAGTGATTCCACTGTGTTTTGAGTCTTTTCTCGCAAGCAACGAGCCAGCAGCTTTTCTTCTGTTAGCCGCTTATGTATGGGGAGCAGGGCTTTTCCTTCAAGAAACGATGAAAGCCCCTTACGCTTTCGCGACGACTCCCGGACTTAGAGTTGGCACTCGCGACAAGCAGGGCACGCCGCGCCTTTCACGAGTGACGTTATCGCATCAACGTCGCACATTACCACACTGGCAGATGTATCGCAGCTTCTTTCTTCGTTTTTTGCGAAAAGTCCAATCTTCTTTTCGGACGCGCTGATGAAGTTCAACACAGAATCGATATTGTCGGATCCGTTGCCGTCGATAGGCCTAACAGGCCTCTGGCCGTTTTCTCGCACGACGTTCTCGATGCTGACTTGCGACCCTTTTTTTGAATTTTAACTTAGTGTGAAACTTCTGAACACGAAGATTACGCTTTTCAGGGCTGACCATGATAAACGAACATGAATTGCACAGAAGTGACCATGGAAGACCGTGGCTAGCTCGCGAAGCACAACAGCAAAAGAGAACCCATCCTGAACCTGTGCTTAGGCTTCGTCACACAAACCGTCTGTCCATAGCCAATGGCGGCGTCGGAATTGCACCACGTGATCAGAGAGACGCTTGAACTAGGCGACAAAACTTTTTTTTATTTCTAGTGAAAATACGAAACTGACAGCAGCTCTACGGGCGAAAATAAGCCTCTGCCTATCTCCACAAACTGATTGTCATGGCGTGTAGTGAAGCCGCTTTGCACAGCAGGCGCGCAAAAATTGGTGACTTTCATCAACATTATTGGTTATTTCACCGACCTTGACTCATTCATATGCATTATTTATAAACTTCTAGTGCGAATGGCGGTTTTATTTTTCGACACAAGTTGGTTGAATGCCCAAAGATTCCGAACAAATAAAAATCGTAAAACTGAAAATTAAAAAAAAAAACGCATTTTTTCGACCCGCATCTCCCCTTAAGATTTCTGTTCCACGAAGGGGTTACTGTGCTAAAAAATGCACGGACAAAAGTGGACAGGACGTGCGCCTTCTTTTGTTTGTATTTTTTAGTGCAGTATCGCTCAAGAGGAAATGATACAGCAGTTGCATCTTACCTGTACTTACCTATGGGGCTACATGCAGAGGTTGAAGGCAATTATGCCTTTTGCTTCTTCCCATTCCAAGTTAGTTAAAAGGGGCTTGGCGTCTTCGTGCCTTCGGTCGGCCTTGGGTCGGCCTTGTGTAAGTCGTGTGCACACAGGGTGATGAGTTTTTCCCTACAAGTTAGTAGACTGGAGCAGTCGGGTTTCCTGTTGGACCTAATTAGTGCAGTGTCCGAGTCGTTACTGAAGGGCTACCGAAAGAGGAAAAAGTGAGTGAGTGAACCGTGCACTCAGGAACAGAATCTTTCCAGACAGTCGTTTGAGGTGATGCCCTACATGCACAGGGTGTCACATAATCTTAAGAAGGTAGCTGAGAAGGCGGGTGTTCGTCTTGTGTTTTCCGCTCCGCATAAGCTTTCCAAGCTGTGCAGGCTCGTTGATGAAGGGCACACAAAGAAAGCTTCCTGTGGGGTAAACCTCCAGAATAGGTTTGTTCCCTGTGCAAAAGGCAGCGGCCGTATTTACGTGGGACAGACGGGGAAATGCGTGAATGACAGGCTGCGCGACCAGGCTACAGCATTGACAGGTCATGGTGCGAACCTTCCTCTGCACTGCAATAAATGCAAGGACTGCGAAGGCGGGTGTGTGCCCAACTAGGGAGCGACAAGCATCATCGGGCGCGGAAGGCAAAGAATTGACGGATATTGGAGGCCTGGAACATAATCGTCGCAGGTAACGACTTGCGCGTTAGTTCTGCATCGGTATTATTGCTAAAAGCTCAATTTATTGCCTATTATTCACTTTGAGGCCAGAAAAAGTCATGAATGCTTTCTTGCACCACGCTCCGCTTCCCTGCTAACAGGTCCGCCTGAATTTCGCTTGCATCAGCTCAGCTTGCGTCGGCTGCGCTGCTGCAGGTGAGTCATTGTCGTCGTCGCTCTCAGACTCCACAAGCACTTGGCAAATAATTTCTGCATCTGTGAGCCCAGCGCACAGTTTCAACTCGTGGTCCACGTCTGTGAACTCTGAAAACGAGACGGCCGATGGAATTTCGACACCAGCAGTGCAAAGGTCGGGAATGAGCTGCTGACTGCCTGACAGCTGCTCGACGGCGCTCTCCTCGTCCAAGGCAGCCGACTCGTCATTCAGCACAAATCCCGATGGCGGAAGTAATTGCACAGCATTGTGGGTGCTACAGTCTTCCACGCATCAGCGAGCATACCAAGTGCTCCAAGCAAATCGACAGTAGGTTTTACCACTGTCGAGGCACATCACCACCACCAACCACTGGATCACAACACCGACTCCGTTGAGTGCCTTCTCTCTGCCGCTTTGCACGCAAAAAAAAAAAAAATCTCCTTATAAAATTCGGAAACAGCTTTTTGATGAATGGAAGTCGATTCAATTAAATACGAGCCAGAGTAGCGACACAACATAGTTCTCGCATCAGCACGACCACAGTTAAGTTTACTCGCTCCGCTTGGCAATGCACGTGAAACACACAGGCAGCCGAAGGGATCAGGCTAAAAAAAAAAAAAAAAGGCACTCCGGCAGCGAGCAGCGACAGCAGCGATGTTGTCCCGGAAATGGAAACTGCTAAGCAAACAATATAGCCTCAATCCAGCGTCAGTTTAGCTGAGGAGCAGCACGCAAGGCCGGCACCGGTTTCGAGGCTTTCGAAGGAAAAAGTAAACAAACAAGATGGCGGCAACACTGCTCAAAACGTGTGGCAGTTGGTCCAGCTGACGCTTGGAATGTCCGAAAAATTGAATACCCCTCCTTATAGTGTCCGAAATTTTGAGCAGCTTAATACATGGCCTTTATAAGGTATGTCCTGGGGCCGAGAAAAAGTCCGAATAATCAAGCATGTCCGAAAAATTGGGTGTCCGAAAAATCTGTAGTCGACTGTACGTCATGTTTTGGATTTGGTTTTATGTTTGACACTTGCTGAATTTCCTGACGCATGCTCACAGAGTAAGAGGTGTTTCTTCGACCACGCATCAGTTGCTAGTGCGCTCTTGTCTGTCCTGCTCTTCTGTGTTTTCGTGTTTTATGTGTGTTGTTTTACATGGATCACTACCAACTAGCCCAAATTTTGACATTACTGAACTGAAACGTGGAGGCTATTGAAGAGGGTTCTACTTAAGTTGAGGACAACGCAGAGGGTTATGGAAAGAAAAATGGTAGGTGTAACATTAAGAGACAGGAAACGTGCAGAGTGGGTCTGAGAAAAAACTCGTCACTGACATTCTAGTGGAAATCAAGAAGAAGAAATGGGCATAGGCAGGACATGTAGCGCAAAGAAAGGATAACCGATGGTCGCTTAGGGTAACAAATTGGATTCTGAAGGAGGGAAAGCATAGCAGGGGCCGGTAGAAAGTTAGGTGGCCGGATGAGGTCAAGAAGTTTGCAAGGGTCAAGCGGATGCAGCTAGCACAGGACCGGGTTAATTGGAGGATCATGGGAGAGGCCTTCGCCCTGCAGTGGGTGTAGTCAGGATGATGATGTACCCCTTCGTGGAAAAGATGAACGTTAACCAACTAGCTGAGGTTACCGCTCTACTGCATTAAGATTTCTACTAGTCTGTCTGATTTTGGTATATCCCTTTCACAGACGCAGTTACCCATCACGCTTGCCAATCACTGTTTCCTGCACAAAAGTAGGTGCGTGCACTGGTAGCAAAACGATCGTTAAAAATTTCCAGAAGCTTTGTGAACAATGGAATCAGTTATTTTAGGCAGCAAGCCTTCCGTTGTGCCGAAGGAGATTGGATGTGTAAGATCTAGTATTCATGCAGTTTTGAAATAACTGAACAGACGAAGACTTGAAGCGGGTTTATTTTTACAGCGGTTACATTATCAAGCAATTGTGCTTCTTGTGGTCAAGCAGAGGCAGTTTGACATGTAACTATGTTGTCAGCTTCTTTATTTCATTTGTGGCGAATTGTTCCGGCCACAGGTGGTGCTGATTCCCAAGGAGGACGATGAACCACCTTGTGAGGCCAGCATGCGTTCGTCACCTGCGCTTCGCAACCGGCGCCCACAGAAGCCAATTCTAGTGCACAAGCCACAGCCAGAGCCTGAGGAGTTGGCTGCTCAGCCAGCTGTGGCTGCTCCGCTGGAGCCATCGCCTAAGCCAGTGCGGCGCAACTCTTTCAAGGACATCGTGCCCAAGGTGATGTCTGGGATCCCTCTGCGCATTACCTGCCCTGAGGGGCTTGCACAGGAGTGGAAAACAAAACAGTCAAAGATATCTGTAAAATTGGTAGTGCAGACACTCATTGAAAAATACAGTTAAACCTGGTTGTAACGAAATTGCAAAATGTCGGTGATTTTTCATTACATCGAGGTTTTCGTTACAAGCCTTTTCACGTGAAGACCCAAAAGGACAATGTAAAACGAAAACGAGATTAAGAATTGATGTACAGTAGACTCTCGATAAACAGAAATCGGTTAAATGGAATAGACGCTTAAGGGGGGAGGAGGGGATCAGAACTAACTTTATTTCTTGACAGAGTGGGCTGAAATTTGGCACACATACTGCAGATTGCAATAAAAAGACAGATATAAAGTTTCATGAAGATATCTTCATTAGTTTTCGTTTTATAGCAATTTATATGTTCGCTGCTCGTGGAAAGCCTGGCACAGTAACAAAACATGGTAGAGAGCCAAGAATACTTTGCATGCTTGCCCAAATGTCTAATCTACAGCAAGACAGTGCTAGATTTTTTTTTTTTTTTTTCAAGCGTTAATAATTTTTGATCAAACATTACATGCACACGACTGTGCGTCACTGCATAGAGCCATGTACTTATTGTGAAATAATAAAATAATGAAAAGATAAACATTTCAAGACTGTCTTTAAATACAGCACAGTTTAAGGATCACAGCAAAACAATCTAGATCAAAATGGGTTCATCCATTGTAGTGCTATGCTTTCCACGAGCAAGGTGATCGACAAAAAAAACTAAATTGAGAAAATGGCCTGCAAAGTTTTGCAAGCACTGCACATTTATTAAAACGCACCAGGGCTGTAATATTTTAAATCACTGCTGTCAGGCATCTTCTTACACCTTTGCCTCTTTGTTTGGTGAGCTTTTGAAGCTTTCTTTGAGCGTTCATAGTTCTTTTCTTGAGCCCTCCGGACGGCAAGGGCACCAGGATGTACACCCAACTTGGCGCACATTTCAGAGTACGCTCTTTGGTTCCCTGAATTGTACTTTATGACTGCCTCATTTACAGCTGTCTCGACTGCAAAAAGTGAGGCATGCTTGTCCTTCGACAATGTGGACCAAATAACAGAATGCAAACTCTCAGCTGCATTCTGTGTCCTTCCATCCTTGCAGCGCTCTAGCAAGCGGATGTCTGAAAGGCGCCGATACAAGGGCAGCATGGCTTTTATTTATTTATTTATTTATTTATACAAATACCTCACAGGTTCTAAACATGGAACATTGCGTGAGGGGGAGGGGTTACAGTGTATCAAAAGAAACAATGGTACATAGTTTAAAATACAAAAGTTAACAGTAATACAGGACTAGAACTGCAAATAAGTATTAGAGCATACATGGGAAGTGATAAACCGAGGATTATGACATTATACAATAGTTAGCGGCATTGGACGGAATCAACCTGCACACAGTGAACGCAATATAAAAAAGTTATTCTGACTGCAAAAAGGTACTCAATTCGTTGTTGAATTTTAGTGGGTCAGATATGTTAGCGATGCGTTCGGGAAGACCATTCCAACCCTTTATAGCCCGTGGCAAGGCAGAGAAGTTAAATGCATGTGTTCGGCTGAATAGACATTGAAAACTTATATTATTATTCAGGCGGTGGGAGGTGCGAGTCGGTCTAGTAAGTGGCACTGTTGATGCATGGTGACTGTAGATTAGTTTATGTAGCAAACAGATAAGCGCGATATCCTGACGTGATTGTAAACTTGTGAGTGATAAGGACAACTTGATGTTAGTCACGCTGGTATGGCGGCTGTAATCATGGGAAATAAAACGTGAAAACGGGCAACTCTGCTTATAAGCTTATATTTATGAGCAGGCTGCATTTTTTGCTTCTGCTGCTCTCTGCTCACACCAGCTGAGTGGACCAGGGGGGCACAGTTCATGGTGGGGGTCACTGTCAGTAGATGTTATGTGCCAGTATGTAGCCATGACAGCTCTGTGCATTGCAGCAACATCATTGGTGTTCCTGCTGATGGCCAGGCCATAGTAGTTGGTGAGCTTTTTTATCAGCTGTAGCGTGAGCGCACCTCTGCCACCGAGTGGTTCCCCTTTCTTGGCCTTACTCACTATGGAGCGAAGGCCTGTGCCCATTCTTTTTTTGACATGATTTATGCAGTCTTCTTTTGTGACTGGTATAAACCCATAGGGCTGTTCATCTTGCAATGCCTGGAAAACACTGCTGTCTCCATCACAGACAACTGCCGTATATCGCAGGTCGTTCTTGGCCAATGAGCGGCCAAAAAGCTGCAATGCGGCCTCCACTTCCATTCTGCCAGAGCCAACTTCCGTGTTTCTTTGGCACCGATGTTGCTGTTTCCACTGAAGGTGTGTTGGGTCACTCTCTGCTGGCTCTAAGCTGCACCCAAGGCAGAAGTTTGAAAGAGCAATGCTGTCCAACACAAGCCCTGTATAAAACTCTGTAATGCTCCCTACCCCAATATGGGAGCTATGACCGCGCATCAACCACGTGCCATCATAAACAACGGTCACATTTTTTGTGAAGCCAACCTCCATCTCTCTGTAAACACTTTTCACAGCAGCTGCGGCATCCCTAAAGACGCTGTCGGCAGCCTCCTCTGCAGCAGGCTTGAATAACTCCTTCAAGTGACCTTGGAAAGTCTTGTGTTGTAATCCACGATGGGACACATTCATAATGGCCCAGAAATTGTTCAGAGCTGTTCGCCATTTCCCTATTGTTTTAACAGCTTGCATTGAACGAATGTTCACATCAAACACCGGTGCACCTTCCTTCCTTTGAGATGACCACTGGGACTCAATTGGGCCACAAGCAGTGCATGACAGCACCATTTTCACGGCCAAACAGAGTCTTGTACTGCAGAATACACTCACAGAACACTGTTGACAGCTTGGGCACAAAGTTTTAGCGAGCAAAGAGTTGACTGTTAAAACTTGAACAAGAATAAACTCACTGTCAGAAGGAGCCAAAAGTTGTTCCTCGCCTTGCTGTTTCATCAAGCTCAACTTCCGTTGAGTTGCGGACACTGCACGAAGGGAGTCGCGAACGCCGCATTCCTGCGCTTCTGCTGTCATCGCAAACACTAAACGCGGCTCGTGGCGCGCCTGAATGGTGCGATGGTCGGGTGACAAATCATCCGGTGGATTTTCAGGCACCCCACTGCAGCTCGTCGACAGTTGGGGCTCATCCGCAGGCTGGATGTCCAAGTCACGCGATGCGCCCGAGACAGAGTACGCCGTCTCTGCTGGCGATGGTGACCTTCGACCAGCGTCGCAACGACGCGATCTTGACTGCTGATTATCGCGGCCGCTCACCGCGGTGCGAGAGCCTCTGCTGGTGCGTCATTCGTCGTCTGGGTGATCGGCGTTGATAGCATAGGGCGATTACCAGCTTCGCTGCTGCTGTCGAACGGTGCAAGATAGCACGCTACGCTATCCGCATGTTCAGTCGGGTGCTCCGCCGGCTCCGCGTCTTGTGCTGGCCGTCGTATTTTTCTCGCCGTAGGAGGCTTGCGCTTCCGTTTTCTGAAGGCGTGCTTCATCAAAAATTTCTTCTCAAACGAGCGGCGATCCATCTCTATCATGGGAGCTGCAAGAAATGAAGACGCGGGCGTGATTCGTGAAGCAGACAGCAGCGTTCCGCTGCGGTTGCCAACTTGCCCACTGCCGCAGCAGCAGCCAATGGGAAGGCGCCTTTCAACACGGCAGCCAATCGGAGGCGCGCTTTCATCGAAGGGCCCGCGTGATCCACCCACGGCAGACCCATGCTTCTTTTGTGTTTGTGCGATTGTTACAAGATGGCGATGACCGAAGAATTCACAAATGGCACGGCAAGACGCTAAGCCTTCGAACGATACCAAGATGGCGGCGCTCGGTCGCGGGAAAGACGAGATATGGCTCCACAAACTTCGGTGATTTTGCGCAATTTAAAGCAGCTTTTTCGCCCTGTGCACTGACAGTTTTTTTTCAGGCACTTTTGTTGCGTTTTCAGCCAAACCATTTTGATACAACGTATATTAGGTGTTGTAGATACCGAAACGCGTGGTTTCCAAAAATGATTTTTTACGCGATTTTCGCAATCTGATGTGGGTCGAAAATCGTCATTATTTTTTAATTTACCATTATTTTAAATTGTTTTAGCATCTTTCAACATTCTACTTTTATGCAGCAAAATATGAAAACAAGTTATCGATGAGAAGGTAGTTAAAAACGTGCCTGAATGACTCGCGGTGACTGAAAAAATCGCGAATTCTGCCAAATTTTGGCAATCTTTGAGCGGTCGCCCCACGCTGCAACGGCGCCGGCTGGCATCGCGGCCATTTGCAAAAAATAGTCCAAGCCTTCTGCTTTTGATAGGACCATCTGTCGGTTTCGTATCCTCACAGGAAAATTAAAAAAAAAGAATTTGGCCGATTTGAATAGTTAATCAAATACGAAGTAGGTGCGTAGCACCGCTTATCCCCGCTATACCTTTCATGCATATACTTCAGCGATTTACACTCTCTCCAAAATCTTCCCTTAGCTCACGCAAGAGGTGGCCAGCAGTCACGAAGACAAACAGCGCCGGCAGTTGCGCTTCCAAAACACACAACACGTCCGACACAGTTTAAAACTACTTGTGTCAACATCTGGGAAAATTAAGTTCAAACTGCACACTTACTGTTTGTCGCACAAGTCAAGTCCTTCATATGCCACAGTCTGTCACACACTGAGCAGGCGTATCCAAACGGGTTGCCAAGAAAATCTGGTTCAAATATCCATGTCGCAGCTTGATTTTTCGCGAGACTCTCAGCGGCGTGTACCTTTCTGGCAGCAGCCTTCGCTTGCAGTCGAGCATCCTGTTGCCTTGGAGTTTCTACCGCACGTTTCTTCCTCTTTGCTTTGGCATCCATTTCACGCCGACACTCAGTGTCTTGAGCCGTTTCGTAAGCACGCTCGGCACGTTTCCTCCTTCGTTATGCTTCTAAATTCTTGCACCGTTTAGCTGCAACACCAGATTCAGTAGACTCGCGTTCCCGCTGCCTTCGTAATCGTGCTTCAGCACGTCGAGCCCGGCGAACCTGCGCCGCAATGCCAGATGGACCGGCTTCGTCCATTGCGACGCGAAGCAAACGCACACACGCTTGTGCAACGCTGCTCTGGGACGGCCGCCACGTCCGCAACTGACACGCCCCTCTCACTGTCTTACTCTCTAACTGGGTACATCATGCTGTCGCTCCGCCCCCTCAGTGTTAGATCGCGGGATGTAGGCGTCGCCACTTTCCCTTCCTCCTCTCAAGTTCACGGAGAGATGGATGGACAGAGAAAGAGAGAAGCTTCTACTACAGCTCCGTGGCTGCTCCACCTCCTCAGTGCCGAGACGCGCGCGTAGCCACCTTCTTTCTCCGCTTCAAGTTGACGAAGAGAGAGAGAGAGAGTGAGCGGCTTCGGATAGGCCCCAGCGAAATCCGTGATTGCGGCTAGTAGTGCTACGTACTAAAAAGCATTATTCCCGCGTCTTCCAAGCGCTCCCACTGAACACGTGACACGAACGTGGAACCGCCATTGGCTGGCGCCGTGCGATGCAGCCAGCGATGCGCAGTTTCGTATCCGGCTGCATTTCATCTCGTCTCTGGGCCAGCCAGCGTTTCTATTCTCATCAAAAGTTTGACGCGATGGACGACCAGAAAAAGCGCAACTTTCGTCTCCGCAAGAAAAGGACTGTGCGGCCCGTACAGGGGAAAGCGCAAACAGAAGCGCAGGTATGCAACGAACGCGGCGGACGCTACAAGCCCCATACGCCAGCGGAAAGGCAGCACGCCTTCAAGCGCTGCGAGTGCTATGCAATCAAGCGACACTTTCGACTTCGTGAGCGCGTCGGAGAAGCTGGCAATGTTCCAAGATGATGAAGCAGCTGATAGTGGAAGCGGCGCAAGCGCCGTTATCTGTGAAGTTGACGCGCTGACCAGACTTGTGAGTGGTGCCATGTGCGCGACATGCGGGAAATGTGTAGAGGTCATCAACAAGTGCAAGGGCCTAGCTTCTCTCGTGGAGCTCAGGTGTGTGAACGGAGCATGTCCGGCAGCAGTTGTTTCTGCTGCTTATTCATCACTTCGCACTGCTACTGCCGCGCGTGAAAGCTGCGACCCGGAGCAGTGCAGTGGTAGCCCCCGTGATAGTTTTGCGATCAACATGAAAGCAGTGCTTGCTGCGCGTTCGATTGGTGTTGGCCACGATCAGCTATTGAGGTTTTGTGGCATTCTTGGTCTATCGAAACCACTTCACCACAAGACATTCTTCAACATAGCCAAGAAAGTGCACATTGCGGCCACCGAAGCAGTCTCCTACAATCTTGCTGAAGCGAGGCGAGTAACTTCATTGGAAGTGGGTCAAACTGACGTTGCTGTCATGTATGAGGGGAGAAGCGAGGGCACAAGAGCCACAATGGTATTGGCACTGCCATTTCTGTGGACACTGGCCTGTGCCTAGACTTCGAAGTACTGTCAAATTACTGCCAAGCCTGTAGCAGCCACAAAGTGCTTGATGAGAAAGAAGATGAATTATGGCAGGCATTTCATTCTCCTGTGTGCGAAAAAAATGTGCAGTGCTCATCGCATGCTATGGAGACGGAAGCAGCGCTACGCATCTGGAGCAGGATAGAGTCTTACGACACGCAGATGCAGTTCACCACATTTTTTCTCAAATTGGTGTTTTTGCCCATTTTTATAGTTTGTGCATACAATTATTCCCCCTTGCACTTGTTGAATCACCATGAAATTTTGCACAGATGTTCCTTGGGGTGCAGAGTGGGCAAATCTTGTCCTTACAATTAGTCTCGTCATATTTTTCTGAGAGTTTCATAACAAAAACTAACACACAATATAGATTAACACTATTTAAAAAATTTTTCTTGAACAAAATGCACAAAGTAATTTCAGTTAGATTTGCCCACTCTGTGGTCTATGATGAACTACCCAGGCTGTTTTAAAATGCTCAGCCATAATAATTAATAAAATTGTGTGCACAAAAAGGTGTTAATTATGCATTCATTGATATAAAAATTTACCTACTATAGATATAAAAAATCTGATTGCATATTTCATAACAGAAGTTCACTTTATACCAGCTGTGCAAATTTCAGCTCTCTAACTTCTTTATTAAAAAAAAAGTTCTTCAAGGAGTGTCTCCCCTTAAGCGGAACAAACTCATCAGAGTTGTTTGGTTTTCTATCTACGCAATTAAAAAAAATCTCATTAATCGGAACTCAAGTTTTTCGACCATCGCATAAACGGAACCGAAAACAAACTCGAAACCAAAACTAGTTGAGCAAGTGCAGCGCCATCGCGGTGTGCATCACAGTTCCCCCTCAACCTCCCCGACCTCCTGGCAGTTTCGAGTTTTCTCGCACAGTGCGCCTTGCGGAGTTTGCAGTGCGCCGCGTCGCTGCTTGCTGTCGCGTCGTGCTTGCCATTCCGTATTCAGTTAGGCCTAAGCCTTAGAACCTTTGTTCGGTGTCGTAGCGACATTTCGTCGCGAAGTCGGGATTCGATGGCTACGCAGAAATGACAATACAATGCGCTTGCACTGGAAAAGGTGGATATTATCAATGACTTCGAGAGTGGTCGCTTTACTAAAACGGAGCATGCGACGAAGTACGGTGCCCCGAAGAGCAGCCTGACGAGAATCCTCCAAGACAAGGACAAGCTGCAGGCGGCATTCGAAACGTCACGCTTTGGTCCCCAGCGAAAAAGACTACGAGCGGCTGACCACGAGGATCTGGAGAAGTGCCTCGTGCTTTGGCTGCGAAGGGCCCGCAGCGAAAACATCCCCATCAGCGGGCCACTCATTCGCGCTAAAGGAGAAGAATTCGCTCTCCAGCTCGGCATTGAGGGCTTTTCATGTAGCGACGGGTGGCTGACTAGGCTTAAAGACCGGAACGGTGTAGTGTTCTGTGCCATTTTAGGGGAAGCTGCTGCTGCCGATACGATGGCATGTGGAGAGTGGAAAGCAAGACAGCTGCCCGAAATTCTAAAGGAGTATGACCCTGAAAACGTCTACAACGTGGATGAAACGGCATTATTTTTCAAGCTACTGCCTTCAAAATCCCTCTCATTCAAAGGAGAGAAGTGCACTGGCGGGAAGCTGAGTAAGGACAGATTGACCATCCTCATCGGTGCGAACATGACTAGAAGCGACAAACTGAAGCCGCTAGTGATCGAAAAATCCAGGCATCCTCACCACTTCAAAAATGTCGCCACCTTGCCCGTTTCCTACCAGGCCAACGGTAAGGCGTGGATGACGCAGATCATCTTCAGAGAATGGATTTGTCGCGAGGACGTACGCTTCTTGCGAGAGAAAAGGAAAGTTTTATTCCTTGTGGACAATTGCCCTGGACATGGCACTGTGCTGGAACTGAAGTCCATCACATTGGAATTCCTGCCAGTCAACACCATAGCACTACTACAGCCTATGGATCAGGGTGTAATTCAAGCACTGAAGTCGCGCTTCCGCAAAAACCTTCTCCGGAGGATGGTGTTATGTATGGACCGAGGGAAGGTCTACAAGGTGGATGTCTTGCATGCCATTTATATTCTTGATGACGCTTGGCGGCAGGTTGGCGCGACGACCATTGCCAACTGCTTCAGACACGCTGGGTTTGCCTCAACGGCAGAAAGACTCTGCACACAGGACAAGCCTGATGTTGATGTCTGTGATGCAGCCGAAGAAGATCTGGTGGAAAATTGTGCTGCGATGGCCATGAAATTTGAAGAGTATGTCAGAATTGAGTGACGTGGCAACATGCCCGCAAAATACTGTGGAGAGTATTTTAGCCGATGTCTGCCCCCCCTTACTTAGAAATACTGGAAGTAGTGAACGAATATGTCTACTTAGGACAGGTAGTAACCGCAGATCCGGACCATGAAAAGGAAATAACAAGAAGAATAAGATTGGGATGGAGCGCATTTGGCAAGCACTCGCAGATTATGACTAGCAGCTTACCGGTATCGCTCAAGAGGAAAGTATACAACAGTTGCATCTTACCTGTACTCACCTATGGGGCTGAAACGTGGAGGCTAACCAAAAGAGTTCTACTTAAGTTGAGGACAACCCAGAGGGCTATGGAACAAAAATGGTAGGGGTAACATTAAGAGATAGCAAGCGTGCAGAGTGGGTCAGAGAAAGAGAAAAGTTACCGACATTCTAGTGGAAATTAAGAAGAAATGGGCATGGGCGGGACATGTAGGGCGAAGAGAGGATAACCGATGGTCGCTGAGGGTAACAAACTGGATTCCAAGGGAAGAAAAGCGTAGCAGGGGGCGGCAGAAAGTTAGGTGGGTGGATTAGGTTAAGAAGTTCGCAGGGGTCAAGTGGATGCAGCTAGCACAGAACCGGGTTAATTGGAGAAATATGGGAGAGGCCTTTGCCCTGCAATGGGTATAGTCAGGCTTGTGATGATGGTATGGTCGTAAGAAAATCGAGACTAGCCATCAACAAGAATTTCAAGCTTTTAAATGCCATGGTAAAAAGGAATAAGACAAAAGCTTTACAGTTACTGAGCAGTCCTCTTGCTTGCATGCAACAAGGTTCGTTCTGAGAAAAGTAAGGGCCTCTAGAATACGACAGGATCCAGAGACACCCCGTAAAGAGAAAAATATTGCCGTCGTACCGAACGTGCATGGAATTTCGCATCGCCTGTGGCAAGTTGGACATAGGTATAGAATACAGGTCATGTTTTCTGCGCCCATAAAACAAGGAAGCATTTGCGCTATGGTAGACCGAAAAACAAATTACAAAAAACGATGTGCAGGCCGTGGAGGATTCCAGGTAAAACATATTGTAGTTTTTCTTCCGTGTACAGAAGGAGTGGTGTACAGAGTGCCTTTTACTTGTGGCAACAATTACTTTGGTCAGTCAACAAGGTGTCTTAACATAAGGCTACAAGAACATGACGACTTCCTAGAAAAAGTGCAGTCATCGAACCTGGCACTACACCACAAGGAGTGTAGCCAAAAGCCCCTTTTGCACCCTCCTTGCACTCCCCTGTTCAAAGAAACTAGTGTTGTACAAACACAGAGAAATTACCACGAGAATTAAGAGCCCTATCTCATTCACAAGAATTGACACGTGCATAAGCACGCATCTGTTATCATTCGTCCCCGAGAAATCTCATCTTGACGAAACTGGTTGAAGTGAATTGTTGTTTTATCTGTGAACATGCGCACTTGGTTGTCAGAGCATTATTGTATATATATTGTCACGGTCGTTCGACTGTGTACGTTTTCTCGAAGAGGTTGCACGGGTTGCGAGGTATTCCTTGATTTCTGGAGGGCGTTCGCCGACCCGGGGACGCGGGGAATCACGAGAAAAACCCTGAAGACAGAGTTCACGGTATGGACAACGACAGTACAAGTGGCCGGGTTCTCCACAGTGGTAGCACAGCGGCCGTTGGCGAGGAGTGCGCCAGACATCTGCCTTCCGAACCGGTGGCTGCATGACAGGGCTCTGCTGGGATGGCGGCTGGTAGGAAGGCTGGTAGTATAGTGGCTGAGGAGCGGACGGCTGCATGACGATGCTCTGGTGGGATGGTGGTTGGTAGGAGCATTGGTGGAATGGTGGCTGCAGAGGAGGAGGCGGCGGCTGTGATTCGAAACTAAGCTCTTGCGCTGGAGGCACGGCAGGCCGACGAAGAGCCGCTGCATAGTTCATAGAACGTGGCTCCGACAGCGACTCAGGCGGTGAAAATGTTTGACGGATTTCTTCACGTACGGCTTCGCTGACAGCAGCGGCAGTCGGGTTAGGCGATCCAAGATTAAGCTTAAGGAGCTCCTCGCGAACTACCTCGCGGATCAGCTCACGCAGAGAGTGATTTTCAGCTGACCCGTACAATGTGCACAAGAATGCTAAATTGGGCGAGTTGGTGCATTCGCATTTTAGGAAACGTAGCGCAAAGAAGACAAGGACAAGCGTGTGTGTTTCCTTCTTTTTTGTCCTTGTCTTTGCGATACGTTTCCTAAAATCCGTACAATGTGGCCACACCACACTGCTTGAAGGGCTGACCACAGTTAGACTCAGTGCGCCGGCATCGTTGCTGCAGAGCTCGCTCAATGAGGGTAGCTTCATCGATGAAGTCCGCGACGATTTGAGGTGGACTGCGAACCAGACCAGCGAAGAGGGGTTCTTTTACGCCCTGCATCAGGTGGCGCAACTTCGCTGATTCCGTCATGTCTGGATCAGCCCGTCGGCAGAGACGGGTCACGTCCTCAGCGAACATGGCCACGCTCTCGTTAGGTAGTTGCACACAAGCTTCTAGGAGGCAGCGTGCGCGATCACTGCGGTCATGGCTGGCAAAAGTGTCCCGCAGCTGCTGGCGAAAGGAATCCCAGCTTTGAAGACTGGCCTCCCTATTCTCATACCACGATTTTACGCAGTCCTCAGGGGCGAAATATACATTGCGCAACTTCTGAGCAGGGCTCCACTGATTGAATTACGCCACTCGCTCGAACTGGTCGATCCAGTCGTCGACATCTTCCACAGTAGCGCCATGGAAACTGGGGGGCGTACGAGGCTGCTGAAGCAGCAACTGATGCTGACTTGCCTGTGCCATTACAGCAGTCTCGTACTGCTGGTCAGCTTGCGTTGGTTCAGGTAGAGGAGCGAATTCCGGCACCAGACCTCGGAGGCGACGGCTGCAGCGATGAACGGGTGTCGACACGAGCGGAAGCCGGTTGGGACTCGATGAGCGGCTGCGAGACATGTAATTCAAGGCCTCACCTCCATCAGTGTCACGTAGCCGTTTAGGGCCCGTAACCAGAAGGTTGGTTTTAATAGGGGGTTGACCTAGTAGGCACCGAAGAGCAGGTTCAGAGAGCACTGAGTGACAGCAGCAGACTTCAGCTTCTTCTTGAATGCCACGGGGCCACTTCGAGTCCGCGCATGACTCTCGATGAGCAGCCGCCTAGCGGCTGCTGTTGCACACGCTACAATATATATATATATATATATATGTGTGTGTGTGTGTGTGTGTGTGTGTGTGTGTGTGTGTGTGTGTGTGTGTGTGTGTGTGTGTGTGTGTGTGTTCTTTAAAGAAATCATGCAGTTGATAGTCAGTGCTGTTCCCGTCTACTCGCTTGTCCTTCGTTTGTAGCGCTGTGTTTTTAAAAAATGTAGGAGGTGCATCAGTTATGGCTTCTGTGTTTGTGCTAATATAGCTTAAGGTGGTATACGTGAAATTTATTTCGGTTGTCAGCAGGTCGGGGGATGCACAGCAGTCTTAATAATAACAATAATAATAATTGGTTCTCAGGAAAGGAAAGGCACATTATCTTTAGTACTTGTTTTGTGGATGCCTGAACCACTCTAAGGCAAGGGAGGAAGTTCAGAGTGAAAGCAGAGGGAGGGAAAGGGGTACCTTAGTGGAGGACTCCGGAGTAATTTCGATCACCTGAGGATCATTAACGTGCACTGACAGCGCACAGCGCATGGACGCCTCTTTTTGCCTCCATTGAAACGCAGCTGCCGTTTCGATCTAGATTTTAATTCCATAATGCCGCAGTGGAGCCCAGGACTGCCAAAATTATCATTTACGGTTGCTGGAATTGAAATAACTTTAAAATCTACTCTGTGCACTGAATATATAACCCACTGTACTTACACAATTGTAAGTCGACAAAAATGTAAGACGAACTCTCCAAATCGACCTCTCCAAATCGCATGTCCTCCCCACAAAAAAAAAAAGAAATACCACGGTGGATGCTCTCGACAATGAAATTTTATTTGCCTGGCTGTACTACTAGTCTCCACTTGAAATCGCGTATTTCGGCGATATAAGGGGCAAGCTTGGCCTCCAGCTCTGGATAGCATAGCATCTGTATCCCTTGGAAGCCGCTTTGCTTGGCATCTCGGTTGAAACTTTTGCCTCACTGCCACCGCCACGGGTTATGCGGATAACTAGTCTAGAAGCTTCGAACTTGTGGCCCACAGAGCAGTGTTTTTTTCGGCATAAATGGTAGCTGCCTGCTTCGCTGCACAGAACAAGCGCCGAATGTTTTTGGACCGGAGAGCTCGCGACGAAACACGTAGCCGGTCATAACCTCAAAAGTGCAAACGTGCAATGAGTGCGAACTCATCGGTGTCAGCTCTTCCATCAACCATCGACACTCCCTGGAAGTGCCGCAGGGTCACGTTACCCGATGCGACTGACATGCAAAAAGGGAGCGTCTCCGCAGTTCGAACAGCAACTCTTCCGTAAGATATCAACACTCCCTCAGCTGCAGCTTGCCACTGCGCAATAAAAGTTAAAAAAGAAAAATTCTTCGTGAGAAGCATCCACAGCACGCACACAAAGCCGTAGAGCAAACAAGCTCGCTGTAGCCTCTCTGATATGGTTTTGTGCTTTGGTTTCGATTGTAAATTAGCCTCCCAACTTTGGATTTTGGAATTTAAGAAAGGGGTCAACTTACAACCGTGTGAATATGGTAATATCCGGAGTAATCGCCCACATCCCCTTAAGGGAGACGACACGGGTCAAATCGAGAAGAAATCACCTTTTAGAAAGTATGATTTTTGAAATCAGTAGCTCTTTATCTACCTACTTGCAAAGTTTCTTACCTCTAAGATTAGTATTTTAGTCACAATGCCAATTTATATAATTGACGTCACCCAATTTGGGTAGCACAATCTGTCGAGCTAGTTGGTTGCGATCCATTTGTATCAGCAGCACTCGCAGTGTGCTCTGTCAGTTTTCCTGATTGTGTGCTGACACAAATGGCCCAAATTAGGGCTGAGAACGGCCCCAAAGCAGCCGTATTTCGCTATGCTTAGATTCCATTTCCTGCATGGCACCGTAGCCATCTTGGTCTCATTCAAAAAAGCCACCTCTGCTGCTTCCATTCGCCCATTGGTAGCATAAAAAATAGCAAAAAAGAAAGCGTGACACACTCAATCCAATCCCATTGGCTTTCGGGACGTATGTGACGGCGTCAATCACATTGGAGCTGGCTAGCGGCGTCTGCTCGGGCGCAGTGGAGAGACGGCGGAGACAGGGCACCCGCAAGGTGCATTAATGGCAAGAATTATTGAGCGGACAAGCCTGAAGTAGGCCTAGTGTGTTCCCCAGTACGGGGGACTGCTACTGCCAGTGGTCGCACATTGCCACGACACAATGATATCGTCAGCCTCCTCGGATGGGCACCAAGACAAGCTCAGAGCAGAAGAAACGGCTTGAACTCGCGGCAACTCCATCAATGAAGCGGTAGTCAGATTGTTTTTGTGATGACGGCAGCGCGACTGACAGTCCGCTTGGAGAGTTGGAGTCCACGATCGTCTGCCTGGAATGTGTAAACAGTTTGCAGAGACTGGCTAAGTGTAAAACATACGGCCGCGATATTCGCGTTGAAAAAAGTGAGTGTGAATAAGAAGTCTCCATCAAACATTCTCCAGTGCATAAAGTGTGGGGCCACGTCGTCTTTGTAGAGCTTGCCATGCGTATGTGCCGATTGGATCGCATTCATAGTGAATGCGCTTGCTTCCCATGCAATGCGGAGCACTGGAAGCAGTGAACAGCTCCAGATGGCTTTTTTTTTTTTTCCACAATGACCATTTCTCATTGCGGTCTTGATGCGAAAACGTGTGGCAAAACGACATGAAAAAAGTTGATGCTTGCATATGACGCGTAGCCGGAGAGACAACTGAACATGCTGCAATTGAAAATGGGAGAAGACGACACTTGGATCATCCATGCCTTAAATTATTTAAGTTTTTTAAGGGACAGAACACCGACCAAAATATGTCATGAGATTATGGTGGAAATGAAAAGACATTGCCTGTTATAGTACAGATTGAGCGCTACAATATCAAAGAAAAGATTAGCATTTTAATTTGCCATTGGAATTCGCATTAAAACAACTGAGGCCTACCTTGCGGAGGAAACCCATTACTTTGATTGTAGTACCCCACTTGAGTACATCTCTGTAAAATATTGCTGATTTTCGTAAGTGTATACTGTTCTTTTTTCTTCTTCGAGTGCTTGTCATAATTGATTATATTTTGGGCTCTCTCTAGTGAGTCCTTAAATAAAAACCAGCTTGAGAGGCATGCTTTCAACTTTTGCCACTAGATGGCATCATAGTGCTTTGAATTTCGTGGATGAAGTGATGACAGTAGCCACTTTGGTTATTTTTTTGTCATTTTTTTTGTTTGCTTTTAAATTATTTTGTTCTTGTATTGCGCTTGCTTTCGGGCACAGACTGATTGCAGTCACGGCTTCAAATTAGGATCTTCTGGGGTTACCCTCGCACAAGCTGTGGGGGTTTAAGCGTGGGGAGGGGTTTAATTGTGGGGGTTTAAGCATGGCTTGAACCTAGTGATAGAGCGAAAGCTGCGAGTGTGCAGCGATAGCCTCTTTAACACCCACTTTTCAATCTGCATTTTTTTTCATAATTTTTCTTTAAATTAGGTTTTGGGGAAAAAAAGGAGCCTTATACTTTTGAGTGGATGCCACGGAATTGTGGACACCTACACCTAACCAGGTCAAGATCATGTTTTAATATTTTTTCTTTTATATTTGGTTTATAAGAAACGAAATATGTTGTATGTCTTTGACCTTCAAGGTTGTTTAAGGTGTCATCACACAACACGGCTGCCTCTCCATTTGAGTTAGGTTTTGGGGAAAGAAAGGCCAATGTTGTTTAAGGTGTCATCACACAACACAGGGCTGCCTCTCCATTTGAGTTCGGTGAACACCACGAAATCGTGGACAGCTACACTTAATTAGGTCAAGGTCATTTGAAGGGCAAATTTAGTGTCACACGGAGGCCGGCTATACCTGGTTAAGTGAAGGTTTCGCTTCCATTGTAAATTGGTTTATAAGAAAGGAAAGGCACAGTATCTGTCTAGGCCACTTGAAACTGAAAACAGCTCGAACTACCTGGCATAGTGAAGCTTTCACTTCAAAACGTTGTCTTGTGAGTCTTGCGAGGAAGAAACCGCACAAGATGCAAAAAAGGAGAGTGAAAGGCATGGTCTCCATCTTTTTTCATTTTGTTTCGGTCCCCGAAGTTGGAAAAATTTACCTCCTCGATTTCTTTTCTTTTTTAGTGTGATAGCATGCCTTGCCGAACAAAGCACTTGGTTACAAATATAGGTACATGCCGGAGCACGTAGTTACAAAAATAGATGCTATCGTGCGCAAGAGTGTGGAGATCACTGCTTCGGCGGCCTGAGCAGCTGCAGGGGCGCACTGCGGCACTGCTCTCTCATGCGGCTCGCTTGCTGCGAGAGTGCCTGGCGTGACTCACAACTTTCCCTCGCTCTCGGGCTGTTCTCGTCGTGACTTACAAACTTCCAGTGTGGCATTCTTCTACTCTGCTGCTGACGGTCACATGAATAGGAGCGGCATCGCTAGGTGTTCAAAAATAGTGCAGTCCCGCATTACTGAAGTGAATGGTAACGTGCTACCTTGATTCACTTGACTCCATAGCAGCAAAGGCCACTTGCGCCAGCGCTTCATATTTTCTCCCCACAGAAAGAATCGTGGTGTGTTTTTATCCTGGTTAGCTGATGCGATATTTTTCATTTTTAGTTCAGCTAATAAAACTTAATCCAATCGGTGATTCGGAACAAGCGTTCTTGTTCCATGAACCGGGAAGCGCATATAAGATGATATGTATTCCTGAATGGGTGACTTCTTGTGCTGTATCATTTGGTTGCTGTCATGAGTTACGCCAGAGCGGAGATGCGGAAAAGTGTTGAGACCACACGAGGTGTGATGAGCTGTTTGTCATCGCCATAAAACAGCATGTGCTTGACTGTACAGTGCAACCGCCCTAAAATTGCTAGCCTGTTCACCAACGCGTTTTTGTAAGACACTGGGTTTTGTATACGAAAGATGCAGAAAGCTGCTCTGTTTTTGCTGCGACACGCTGGTAGGGCGAGCTAGTTAGAGCGTGCCAGCTGTTTTGTAAATCGATCTTTAGCGTGAGCCGCTGTCATAGCGAAGCTCATAAACCTATTGGATATTAAAGCAAAGTGAAAATAAAGGATTGCCCCCTTGCCGCTGCTGTAGCCAAAATTGCGTGTCTTATATAAACGCTTGGGTGAACAAATCAGCATCATTAAGAAGAGCACTCAGCATATTCAGGTGCGCACAGTCATATCGCGCCGCAACAGTCAACCATATTTTCATATCGTCACTGCACTTTTCCGTGCCTGCGATGTGGAGGAACTCTGTGACCTAATGATACAGCACGAAATATTTCACGGCGTCACGGTAGTCACTTAGATACTCTGGATCTTAATCCAAATCATCCTTTTTATTGGGCTCTCTGGTTTGGGGAGCAAAAAAGCATGCTGCGATTCTTCGATTGGAATAAGCTATTAGCTCCCCCCCCCCCTTTGAGCGCAGACGAGTTCTCAACTTTAAAGAAAAATGATCAGGTTATCAATGACAAGCAGGCAACATATACATGATAGCGTTGCTTTTCTACAGCATGCTACATGATTGTTATCATCTATGTAATGAAATGACAGTGAGATGAATGCTTGTTTTTTAATCATTTAATGTGTCGTGGAATTTCTTTCAGTGACGTAGAGGACGTGACATATCCTGTCAGCATCGTTTCTTTCAGGGGAAGGTTTTGAACTCGATGGGATCATCATAGTCTTATTGTAAGAGAAGTGCAGACTTTCATGCCATCTCTCAAAGCATGCTCGTGATGTTAATAGGCTGCCATGCCTCGAAAGGGAGGGCGGAGGAGTTCAAGATTGTTCAATTTTTCAAGTATTCAAACGGCCGTCAACGCTGACGGACATTATTTTTCGACCTTGGTTTAACAACACTATCACTTTAAAATAAATTGCTATCCCTTCTTTGTGGAGAAAATATGAAACGTCGGTGCAACTAAGAGTGAAATGCCTTCTGCCCTCTGCAAAATCAAGTGAGTGGACGTATCACTACCATTCGCTTCCTTCACTAAAGCGGGACAGCGCTATTTCTGAAAAACCTAGAGTTACTCTGTGAACACCTTGCAATGCGCGCTCCCCTTTAATGCGACAGTCAACAGCAGAGTAGAACGTCGCACTGGAAGTTTGTCAGTCACGATAAGCGCCAGCACGAGTAGAAGGGAAAGTTGAGTGTCACGCCGGGCACTCTCGCAACAATCGAGCCGCCCGAGATAGCATCCCCGCAGCCACTCCAGCCACCAAAGCCTTGGTCTCCCCACTTTTGTGCATGATAGTACATGCTGGAGTCCTAAAGGAAATATACTAAATGCTGGTGATAGGTGGCCCTTGCTAAATTTTCTTTGGATCACATTTATATGGTCTGATATTCACATCTCCATTTTTTTGTGCCAAAAGTAAAGTTTCTTCCCTGTTTAAGGGCTCCAAAATTTGAATTCATACTAAAGTGCAGTTTTCTTTTTCCCTGTGAGCTGCTCCAAAAATTGCTACAAATACTATTTCAGCTTTTTCTCCCTTGCATTGCTGATGGCATGCTTGCCTCGGTTATAGCGATAGTTCTGCACTATTTATTTTGTCATCTTCACCTTTGGGCCTCCTGTGCAGTGAAGTCCTCGACTTGCTTGCTTTTGCATCTGAGCTTTGCCCCATCACTTGTGCTCGTGGATGACATGCCAAACCTTCCAGCCAGCGAAGGACGTGAGTTCAGGATGTGGTCGCCGCACCGTTTTTGTGATGCATGTCGATATTTAGATGCAGTGCGATCATATGGCAGTGTCAGAGCAAACACAAGACCATGAACTGCTTCCTCCAAAACCTGACTTGTAGAACTTGGAAAATTTGAATACTTCTATTCACTTTGACACGCGAATTGAATACTGCATTTATTCGCTTCAGTATTCCAAACATTTGCTCAACCCCTGATATCAGGCACAGTTCACTTGCATGGTGCACTATTTGCCCCCTGACTGATATTTTTTGTGTGTGCAGGATGAAATTGAGCTGAAGCACCTGCAGGAGCAGCAGCAGCAGCAGCAGCAGCAGCAGCAGCAGCAGCAGCAGCAGCAGCAGCAGCAGCAGCCGCCGCCGCCGGAGCTGGGGGATGGGTCGTGGGCTGTACCGCCCCCTGCGGCTGCCAAGGGCTCTCCACTCCGCGAGAAGCCTCCGCGCAGCCGCCGGTCCAAGGGCAGCCAGGACGGTGCCTCCACAGCACCTACTGGTCAGTCCTCGTTTATAGCGTGCTCTATGGGGAAAATCTTAGCTCTGCTACTCGGAATGTGCAACTTCGGATTTCGCCTCGTTGTTACCTTGATTTAATTAAATGTAGGTGTCCACCGAAAACTAGAGGCTATACTTTCGCTTATACAGTTGAATCCCGTTATAAGAGGCACGGATGTAAGAGACACTCTTCACCCACTTGGTTGGTTGCCCTATCTCTCCCATTAATTGGACCTCTTTTGTAACAGACATCGGACATAGAAGACAATCGGTTATAAAGGACAAATTATCCTTGCATTCTGGTCAACAATCTCTCTTGTAGCAGACATTTTAACTTTCGATGCAGTGCCATCGGTCTCTAATCGCAGTTGCGCCCATTGTGGAAGCAAAAGGGGACGACAGAAGTGCGCAGTCACTATTATAACTTCAGCAAAGCCAGAGTGGGTCGGTCAGCTATAAAATACCGACGAGAAGCCCCTGCAATTGGATTGCAACATAGGAAAGCACTTAAGGGGGGATGAGGGTCTTAAACTAACTTTTTTAGTTATGGCTGGAATCTCGCGAAACTTTGCACACAGATGTGGTTTTCTCTCCTAATTTCAAAAATGTAATAATTGAGCTGGTGGTCGTAGATCAAAAGTTATCTAACAAAGTTCAGAGCATAATTAGTGAATTTCTTATGCAGCTTTAATGAACTTTCTCATTGCATTTCGTTGCCTTTAATTACATAGATTGATAGCCAAAGTCTTCCCATACCCGATGACATCCTTCGTTTTTCTCAAAAAGGCACATCATCTTCACATATTATGGTGAGAGTAAAAGGCTGCATTATTTGACACGAACTCATTAAGCTAATCTCAAATTGACATTTATCCATTACCTAAACTAAAATATTAAAAATGTCATCGGGTACTTCATTTCTCTCTGAAGAAAATGGTACCAAAGTTATTGGTGTGAACTAAAAAGAAGTTATCAAAACCCTGCGTAAGACTGTAGAGATCGACCAAAAATATGAAACTGAGAAAACGGCATTTGAAGTTTGACCACATGTTATAACTTGAACAATCAGTAGCCTCACAGTGATATTTCTCACCAAAAATGTCGTGCTCTTCCCATTTCCAAAACTGTCTTTGGATTTTGAATATGTCAACTAAAACTGAAGCTATCACCATTACCCATGGCCAAGGTAGTGTATGCCATTAGGAAATCGGCAAAATATTTTGACATGCAATATTATTTTAATGGCAATTTGAAAAAAATCTCGATAGAGTGATGTAAGTGTTGGATCACCCCCTGATCTTTTCAATATGACTGCAGTGATGCTAAATTTGTCATTGTCACTCAGCGACAATGTAGAGAAAAAGCACAGTAAGGCTGAGTGCAGTGTCCAGAAACAGCACTGAGAAAAACATATTTGCATTTTGAGACCTTTAACTTTTGCTGCACTGCAGCTATGGTAATATAAATGGAATCGTTGTGAGGCTTTGTTCTTTATGAGAAAGGCTATATACTAAACATATAACAGTACCCTCCCCAAATACTGGTAAAAGCTTGCCACAAAGTCTAAATATACCGCCACTAGAACCAGCATGAGAAGCTTCATTTACCACTTCATATGCCTGTGGCAGTGCCCTTCAAGGCAAACAAATACTCAAAATTACCATAAAACGGTCTTGCAATAATAATAAACCTGCACAAAGTTTAATGCTAAAGCACAGCGGCATACTGGAATGACCTAATAAATTGGCTAATGTTCCAGAATGAAACTTTGCTACTTTGCTGTACAGCACATGCAGGGCCGCATGCGGGGTCCCTTGCTGGAGCTAAAGCTAGAACTTTCACACCCTTTGAGCGCAGCGACGCGATTACTTAGACAACCTGCGGGAAAAAAAAAAAAAAAACGAAACCGTCCGCGGAAAAGGAACGCGGGCAACGGCGCAATGTCAGGCTCGCCTGTCGTCTGAAGCGATGCGATATAAAAGCAACTAAGTGGTAGCGTCGGTGGGGGCCATGAGTATCAATCAGCTGAACAGTTAAATCTATCGATGCTATCTTTGATGGCTCTGAACCGCTCGCAAACGATTATATGCCGCCGGACGTGCTGCAGCTAGGCGCTTCAGTTTTCAGTACACTCCTTATACGGCTACGTCTACCAAGCTACGTCTAAAGACCAGCACCGGCTGCGGGAACGACTGATAACGATCGCGAAAGCGCATCATAAACGAGCGAAGCAGCAGCCGCGACGAAGAACGTTAAAAAACAAAAACAAAAACAAAATGGCAAGTCAGTCGCGCTGGCCAATGGGAAGCGCGAGACGAGGGGCTCACTTCGCGAGCGCGCGCTCCAGCCAATCAGCGGACCGGAAACTGCTTTCGGAAAACCCGCGACAGTGGTCGTTCTGTTTGAGCGACGTCATTTGGAGATGCCGCAAAATACGCACAAAGAAACAAGCTTGAAAACAAGTCCAAGATGGCGGCAGCCAGCTGGCTGCTTCACCCACGGCGCGCGCGGGAAGTTCGACCAATTTTTACCCCTTTTTGGCCATTTTGAGGCTCCCGTGGCGTTTTAAAAATCGATTTTACTGTATTTCCCGACCGAATTCAGTGTTGATATTTTGAAGGCTAGTGCTCAAAGGTACAAACATTCCAAAAATGCCATCGCAGTTAGCAATTTTTCGCCCATTTTTGACCAGTTTAAGACCCGCGTCCCCCCTTAAACTTACCACCAAGGGTACGAGTGCGACCGCGCATGTAGGCGTCTGCCCGAGGCAGCAGTACTGGGAGTGCGAGGTGGGCACTCTCGCTCGCACAACTCCCAATCAAGAATCACAGGTGTCGCGTCCGCAAGCCTGGCAAAGCGCACAGCAGGTGCTATCTCTCGCGCTGCATTTCGTTAATGACCAATATACCTGCCAAACGCGAGCGAGGCGATCAGCTAGCGTATGGTGGCTGTAGCCACCATAGCGTCTTAGTTGGCGCGAACAAGCCATGAAAGCGAGGCAATCGCCAAGCCAAGCCCAGACAAGCAGCGCGAAAGCGGCCGCACACATGCTTTTTTAGACAGCAGCATCGCAGTTAGCATCAATGAAACTTTCCCGCTACTGCGCTTAACCCTAACTGCGCCGCCACAACCCGACGCTGCTTTTTAGGAACATCTTGAACTGGGCTTATCTGTCATTGTTACCGTTGTGCAACGTTCACCATCGCCACCTGGCTGCTTCGCTGTTACCACATCCATGGGCGCCTAGTCAGCATGGCGGACTGCTCAGTCAAGCGCCGTACTAGCCTTACGGTCGCGAAAAAGTTGGACATCATAGCGGACCTCAACTGCGGGATGAAGCAAGCAGATGTCGCCAGGAAGTTTGGGTTGTCACGCAACACTATCAGCGGCAAGCAGGTCCAAGCTGTCGTCCCATCCCGTACTAGAAGCGCTTCTTCTCTGGATTCAAGACGCACGGAGCAGAAACATTCCACTCAGCGGGCCTTTAATTCAAGCCAGAGCCAGGCAGCTTGCATTCGGTCCTGGCATTGAGTCAAGGATGGTTTGACAGATTCAAGCGTCATCATAGTATCAGCTACAAAACTATTTGCGGTCAGAGCAATGCTGCTGACGAAAACACCGTAAGGCAATGGAAGAATGAGACGTTGCCGTCTTTATTAAGCGGATGGAAGGCTTGTGATGGGTACAGTCTTGACTAGTCGGGAATATTTTTCAAAATGCTCCCCGGCAAAACATTTGCCTTCGCAAACCGAAACTGCATGAGAGGCAAAAAATCCAAAGAGCGCCTTACTGCTATGTTCTGCACTAACATGGACGGAACTGAGAAAGAAAGAATTTTGGATATTGGCAAAGCTAAAAACCCAAGATGCTTAAAAAAACTACTCCATCAATGTGGAGTACACAGCTAATAAGGCTGCATGGATGACGGCAGACATTTTCAATAAATGGCTGACAAGCTTTGATGAGAAGATGGCGAGAAAAAACAGGAAGATCTTGATGTTTTTGGACAGCTGTTCGGCACATATGAAAACCCCGCCGTTGAAAGCTGTTCAGCTCAGCTATTTCCCTCCAGCCTGCACCTATCTACTACAGCCTCTGGACCAGGGGGTCATAAGAGCTGTTAAAGGTTGAACGACTGCTCTTTAACATGCTGCAGAAGCGGGAAACAACTATCAATGTGAGGACAGCAATTGAAATGCTGACTGGCTCTTGGAGTGACATCAAAACGAGCACAGTGAGAGGGTGCTTCCAAAAAGCGGGTTTTAATCTGCAGCAGGAAGGGGACACCGAAGATGAAGACATGGAATGTGGAGATGAGGAAACTTGGCCAGTCATTCAAAGTAAATTTGAAGAGTGCGGCACATTCCAAAGCTTTGTTGAAGCCGATGACATTATTCTTGTTGAAGAAGACCTCGCAGATGAGAACATAGTCAGAATGGTGCAGGAAGAGGATCAAGAGAATAGTGCAACGGATGAGTCCGACTATGAAACTGATTCTGCACCACCGCTGACTTCTGGTGAGTTCATGTCAGTACTCGGGCAAGTGCGCCATCACATACAGCTTTGGCCCAGTGGGTATGAAGCTCTTGGCCTTGTCACAAAGCTGGAATAAGCTGTGCTAAAAAACACTGTAAATGCAGCCATGGAACAGAGCAAGATTGAGAGCTATTTCACCCGCAAAGCAGTCTGAGAAAGTTCTGTTGGAAGGAATGTGGATTGCATTCAGTGTGTGGCTGTCGACCTAGCAGGTCATAATATGAATCCAAATGATAATAAACTTTTTGCAACAGGCTATACCAGTCTTTTGTGCTTCTTTTAGTCGTAAGGTACCTACTTTGAAATAAGGGCTGATCAGAGAATAAAAAAATGGTACCCTGCTTATAAGAGATCTCTCATATAAGAGACAAAAACTGCTCTCCCGTACGTCTCTCTTATAAAGGGGTTCAACTGTATTTTCCTTTTTGTCAGCATATCTTACTGAAAATTAGCTAGGTGTAGCATAGAATGCCGATTTGCATACGCGTTTAGATTTCAAATATATCACCAGGAAGGATGAGGCAATTACTGTAATTCTGTAAATTCCTATGAGTAATTTCTCATTTTTATAACGTTTTTATAGGCTTACCTAAACTTAGCCAAAAGCTTTAAGCATTTCTAATGGCGTGGACAACGGAGAACCTGGCAGGGAAGGCATCTGCTGCCATGAAAGGTATCTGCTGCTGCTCTGCCAAATGAAAAAGGCACAAAATAGTCAGTTGTACATGGTTGTTTGGTGTCCTTGAGCATTCAAATGCGATAGAGGAAGCGAGCTTTCCAACAAGCACCGAAATGGCCGTTATCTTATGAAGCATGTGGTAATATGAGGGGGACGGTCTTCCGCCCCGCTCCTACTCCGCAGGTGCTGCGTCCTCGCTAGCGACCCGCGGAGGGGAACAAAGAGACAAAGGACGGGGACAGCACATAGTTACTACTCGAATGCTATTTATTGCACTTGCAACTAATACAGAGCATGCCGGCTAGCTATACATCAACAAGGTATTCCTTGGAAGGGCAAGGCTACGTAAGAAGGACTTTTGACTCACCGGCTGGGGAATGGGGGTGCGACTTCGGCGGCAGACATTTGCACGCGCCGTGAATATGGCGGCCGGGCTCTCCCGTGCGCGCCGCATTCTTCGGACAAAGCCATACCACGGCGTTTGCCGCGGGAGGCGGCGAGAGCGTGCGGTATTTACCGGTCGCTTCGCCGTTGGGAACCAGAAGATGGGCGGTCGTGCACGACGGGTCCTCCCGTGTGCGCAGCGTACTCCGTGCCCGCTATCCCCCGGCATTTGCCGGGAGAGGCGGCGGGAGACGACCGTTCTCGTTGCCGGCTGGATCCAGAATCTCCTCTTGTCTTCTCGCGGGAACCCGCGTAGACGTCTTGGTGGCGCTCCCATCGCTGGTCTCCTTCCCCCAAGGGGAGGTATTTACCTCCTCTCCCAGCCGGCGCTGCCATGAAGCTCGTTGGGGTGGTGGTGGTCGGTCGAGGCTAAGGGGGAGGAAACTGGTTTTCCACATCCCTCCCTCCTTAAATGTTCACCTATGGTTGTCGAGAGCTGCGAGGTAAACACCAGGCTTAGCAGGGCGATCCAAACGTAGGTGTCATCCGACGAGCAGCAAGGTGAAGGGGCCCCCGCTGTCCATCGGCAGGTCCCAGAAGTCAGCGTGACTGGAGGGTGTTGTTCCCGCTGGCGCGCCTTTGTTGGCAGGTAGGGGTTGGCCTCCTCTCCCGTCAAGCCGGACTGGTTCCGTGAGACTCCGAGCTTCGGTGATTCACGGCCGCAGGGCAACAGGCAGGAACGTAAACATTGGCAGCAGGTCCAGGCGGCTTCACTTGATATCTGCACAACCCTCCGGATCTCCAAAAAGGTTGAATAAATTCAGCAAAATGACCATTTGGTAAAATGCGGGCCAATGCGAGTGCCAAACAATTTTATCCGGCACCGCACTGCGTTCCGTTAATCCGAACGAAGCCCGGGCATCCGCGGTTCGTTTGCCGGCATAATAATCTGGTTCCACGAAATTTCCGATTCTCCTTCTCAGTCCAAAAATACCAAGTTCATTTGAACGAAGTTAGCTTTCTCTAATTCAGCGAGATATTCGGCTACAGCGAGGTCAATATAAAACAAGCAAAACGCTTTTGCGCATGCTGTATGCCACGGTTAGCCTGTCCTCCGATGTGCGACAGGCAGCTCCCAAAAAGAGCCTTAAGCCTACTCGCTCTAGCGCTAAGGACAATAGCTAGAACGCAGCGCCGCGAGGATGTGCATCTCCGCCAAGGAACCCAGGGTGGCCCTACTCGCTCGCTGCCATCCAAAGGCAACTTCTGAGCGAACGGCGCCCACCGCGTCCAGCGGTGTCGGAGCACCCCGGTGCTTTCCGGCAATCACGGCTGCAATACCAGTCAGCCGATTGCGGCACCTGGCTCCCAGAGCCAAAGAGACAGAAGAGGAAATATTTACAACTATATACAAGAAAAGTAGGGCCACCGTCCCGGCTGAGGCACTCACTCGCTTCCGGCGTGCTGTTCTCCGTGGCCGGCTCGGTCTCGTGCTCCATGTACGGACCTCGTGGCTGTACCTCTCAAAGGCCTCGGAAGTCGGCACACACAAAAACACACGCACACACACACTCACAAATAAAAAATGCTCCACACACATAAACACACGCACACACACAAATACACGCACGACCATTTGTTCTCGCTGCAACTCCTCCCACCTCGCCGTCAAGAAAGCATATTAGCCTTGCTAGCATAGCGATGTCGGGTCAGGCCTAATGTTAAAAGTCCGGGCAGGCACTCCACGCCGCGAACTGACTATCGTCCTTTGTCCCTAGGGAGGGGTAAGTAGCTCAAGTGCTTCTGCACGAGAGAACCACGTTGAGGCGCCATTGTGGGGATAAGGGGGAACGGTCTTCCGCCCCGCTCCTACTCCGCAGGTGCTGCGTCCTCGCTAGCGACCCGCGGAGGGGCACAAAGGGGACAAAGGACGGGGAGGACACTTAGTCAATACTCGAATGCTATTTATTGCACTTGCAAATAATACAGAGCATGCCGGCTAGCTATACATCAACAAGGTATTCCTTGGAAGGGCAAGGCTACGTAAGAAGGACTTTTGACTCACCGGCTGGGGAATGGGGGTGCGACTTCGGCGGCAGACATTTGCACGCGCCGTGAATATGGCGGCCGGGTTCTCCCGTGCGCGCCGCATTCTTCGGACAAAGCCATACCACGGCGTTTGCCGCGGGAGGCGGCGAGAGCGTGCGGTATTTACCGGTCGCTTCGCCGTTGGGAACCAGAAGATGGGCGGTCGTGCACGACGGGTCCTCCCGTGTGCGCAGCGTACTCCGTGCCCGCTATCCCCCGGCATTTGCCGGGAGAGGCGGCGGGAGACGACCGTTCTCGTTGCCGGCTGGATCCAGAATCTCCTCTTGTCTTCTCGCGGGAACCCGCGTAGACGTCTTGGTGGCGCTCCCATCGCTGGTCTCCTTCCCCCAAGGGGAGGTATTTACCTCCTCTCCCAGCCGGCGCTGCCATGAAGCTCGTTGGGGTGGTGGTGGTCGGTCGAGGCTAAGGGGGAGGAAACTGGTTTTCCACAAGCAACAGAGCGAGAGGAGCAAACTTAAGCTTTGTCTATCATTTGAGATTGCTTTTGGCCATGCAGACTCGTAAAACTTAAATAAATTTTATGATATTTGTAGTTTTATTCCGGCTGTGATATTTTGAATGGAGAAAATGGAAATGTATAAGAGTGCCAGAAATTTGCTTTTTGAAAATACTTTCTCACTTTTTTTTGCATTTATGACTCCTGTCTTCGATTAAATTGTTCCTTTGAACATTATGGAATGTTTGAGAGGAACATTTGATTAGTAAAAAGATTTAGCATATGGTTAGCATGATAGAAGTGCTGTTAGCAACCTATCTCCAGAGAGAAACAGTTAAATGCGATTTCCTTTTCATGAAGGCAAAATACCCTTTACTAGTGGTTTAGAGCTACTGAGATGAAAAACTAATATACATCAGAGTCGTTTAGAGCCAGTTATTACATAATGACATTCATTTCCACTGTCAAAATGTCCAAGCAAGGCATCGGCAGCTTAAATCATATGCAATAGAAACGTAACCCTGACGGCACCATCTATTGCAAAGTAAAAACATTAAATGGCTGGAAATATTTTTGAATTCAAGGGGGATGGTACCATATAAACTGAATATAGGTAGAGATTTTTTCTTTGAGAAAGGTAGCTAAAGTCGCCCCTTGTGCTATGTAGCAGTCTTTAGCAGAATTTGAGGCACAGTCTTGCAAGATGTGGTGTGCCTGCTCGCAAATGGACATCCTGCAATTGCTGGAATTTTTTTCAGTCCCTAGTGTGCAAGTAGAACATCATTGGTACGTTTCCGGTTCATACATTTTCCAATTTGATACGTTCAAAATTGCAGGCAGTAAAACATTTCCCATATAGTTACACCATTTTTCTCCCGGTTGATACGTTCCTGGATAACACGATTTCCGGGTTACTGCGTTCGAATTTTTGGCAGACTGTGGTCGTATAAGTTTTTGTGATTAACTGGACATATGCTAACGAGTGCTCGTGACTTGAAAAGTTGATCGGCAGCAATCACTGGCTACAGTTGCTTTCCTGCAGTGCCTAGGTACAACGGGGCAAAGCGTCAAAGAAAGCCAGCGAGCCAACCTATGAGGCACCTGTTTGCTCGGAAACATGACCTCATGAGGAGAAACGTGGTGGCTTTTTTTGTGGTGCCTTAGGGATGAACCATTTGATAGCAGCTACAGTGAAAGTGCATTAAAGGGCCCAAAGTTATTTACTAAAATCATAAAACGTGCACAAGCAATATGTATCCCATCAATCTTCACAGCAACACAATTTTTACGCTAACTTTATTAGCACTTAAGATTTGAGTGATCGAAAATGGTGTTTCTCCTTTCCCCCTCAATTCAGCCGACGCCCAAGAAGAGAAG
This sequence comes from Amblyomma maculatum, assembly GCF_055883805.1. Taxonomy (NCBI): domain Eukaryota; kingdom Metazoa; phylum Arthropoda; class Arachnida; order Ixodida; family Ixodidae; genus Amblyomma; species Amblyomma maculatum. Next base: position 168,924,713 of record NC_139353.1, on the reverse strand, counting down.
TAAACAGGTGGCCACGGTGCCTCGCCATGCCCGCGTATATCTTAGGAGCGTCGAAAAGGCGGGCGACCCCCCAGTAAGCCCATGAGACGTCATATGGGAGGTTTGCGTGTGGAGGTGAGTCGCCCCAGTCGCTCGCGAGCGGTCCCCAGAAGCACTCTTTAAAATTATTTCCAAATTATATGCTCCACACAAAGGTTTCAAATTTGTCTCGAATACCCATAAGGACCACCTCCATGAATTTCTTGCACTAGAATATTACCACAAGTAACATTTCGGGGGCCCTTTAATTCGAAATGATGCCATGACCGGAGGTTAGGGGTTCCAACCTGGTTATGGGTTCCAACCCTTCTCTTCTGCGCAACCTCAAAAACTTTCAATACTCAATAATTCTACCCTCGTTAATTAGGAAATACAGATAAGTATACTGTCCCAGCCAGTGGCTACAGGTGCTCCGGGTTTCCACATAATAAACCAAATCATTACACGGAGAAAACTTTTTTTGCAACAGCCCATCCTTCCACCTTCCAAGGAAGATATATATAGCGGCTGCACAGCAACAATAGTTCTGCATAAAGAAAGTAACAAAATTCCCATAAAGAGAGGTGTTAGGCAAGGAGACACAATCTCCCCAGTACTATTCACAGCTTGTTTAGAGGAAGTATTCAGAGACTTGGAATGGGAGCAGTTAGGGATAAGGGTAGATGGAGAATACCTCAGTAATCTGCGATTTGCTGATGACATTGCCTTGCTAAGCAACTCGGGAAATGACTGCAAATAATGATTGATGACCTAGACAGGAAAAGTAGAAAGGTAGGCTTGAAAATCAATATGCAGAAGACTAAGGTAATGTTCAACAGCCTCGGGAAGGAACAGCAGTTTACATTAGGTAGCGAAATACTGGAAGTAGTAGGCGAATATGTCTACTTAGGACAGGTAGTAACCGCAGACCCGGACCACGAAAAGGAAATAACAAGAAGAATACTGCCGCATAGAAGTGAAAGCCTGGAAGTGAAAGAAGCTTGAACACAAGACTTGTTCTGGTCGACCATTCAAACCATCTATCGCTAGGTTCTCCTTGGTCTTCTACCGAGACGCGACACTGGTGGAGCGCGCTGGGGTATGCATAGGACTCCTTCCGGCAGTCCACAGCGGATCCCAAACATCGACACGCCTGTCCATCGTGCTAGCCGCCGCCTTCTAGGCCTAGCGCCGGAGTACAGTCATCTGCCGAACGACTCCTCAAACGCCCAAGTTCCTAAGACCTCTCAAGCCATGGCACATACCAATCCTACACCGGTGACTCTACAGAACACCAAGGTGCCAGAGTGCTTTCGCGGGGAAGCGTTTGAAGATGTGGAAGACTGGCTCGACCAGTTTGAGCGAGTGTCAAAGATCAACCAGTGGAGCGCAGACCAGAAGCTTTGTAATGTTTATTTTGCCCTTCAGGATAATGCTAGAACGTGGTTTGAAAACCATGAGGCCAGCTTATCCACATGGGATGACTTCCGCTGCCAGCTGGTCGACACTTTCGCGAGAACTGACCGACGGGACAATGCGCTGCGCCTGCTTGAAGTGCGCATCCAGAAGCCAAATGAGAGCGTGGCTATGTTTGCGGAAGACATGGCTCGCCTTTTTCGCCGTGCCGACCCTGATATGAGTGAACCAAAAAAGCTACGGCATCTCATGCATGGCGTCAAAGAACAGGTGTTTGCAGGCTTGGTCCGCAACCCCCCTAAAACCGTGAGTGAGTTCGTTAAGGACGCCACGGCTATCGAACGAGCCCTCCAAGACCGGTGCCGCCAGTACAACCGACCGGTCAACTGTGCCCCGACGACTGCGGCGGCGCTGACTGCAACAGATACGACCACTCTTCGAGACATCATTAGAGGCATTGTCCTTGAGGAGCTGCAGCGAATTACGACTACGAAGGCTCAGTCGTCAGGGGCCCTCATGGAAACAGTGAGGAATGAAATTCGATACGCCCTATCACCGTCTACACCATGCAACGAGTCTCATCCAGTCGACAACGCGGCACCCCTTTCCGACCCATACCACGCTCCAAAACCGATCACCTGCACGGCCAACATTCCTGCAGCTTACCTCGAGCCGCAGCCCGAGAGCTATGCTGCGGTCCTTCGTCGCCCACCTCCAGACCACGCCCCACCGAGCTCACCGAACCGTCAGGAGATTCGGTTCCTCCAGGGGCCTCAGTGGGCGCCTCCCAGGCGCTCTCAACTGCGCCGAACTGACAGGTGGCGCAGTTATGACAGCCGACCACTTTGTTTCTACTGCGGACAACCTGGCCATGTGTATCGGTACTGCCGCCACCGCGAAGAGGGGCAGTCCTTTCCGCTTGCTTCTGCTCGCCGCCGCTTCGACACTGATTCTGCCCAAATCGACGACGTCCCTCCGGTCAGCAGGGAAACCGAATCCCCGGGCTTCCGCCGCCGCTCCTCCCCATCGCCACAGCGTTATTCGCCGACGCGTCGCACCACTAATGGCGTTAGCGGACGGCGGTCTCCTAGCCCTCACCGGGGAAACTAAGAGCTGCAACCTCGCGAGGGGAGGTTGCAACCAGTCTAAAAGTGTCGAAACCCTCACCACCGCCGCAATTGCCGACAACCCGGGCTTCTGACTCCGCCGCTAACATTGACATTTCCGCACTACCGCCGAAAATGCCGTACCAGATGATCAGCCATGACGACGAAGCAGACAGCGCCGACCTTGCCGCGCTTCCGCCGCAAATGCCGAAAGGGACGATCAACCCAGATAATTTTGTTAGCGCTGACCTCGCCGTTTCCATTGATGGGCTGGCGGTACATGCTCTGGTGGATACCGGGGCAGATTTTTCAATTATTAGCCAGAAACTGGCCGACACCCTGCGCAAAGTAAAAACTGAATGGACTGGGCCAGTAATAAGAAGTGCTGGGGGTCAGCTACTGGCACCGACAGGGAAATGCACTGCCCGGATAGGAATAGGAAACGCGGTGTTTGTTGGCAGCTTCGTTATTCTCCCTGACTGCTGCAAAGACCTCATCTTGGGCATGGACTTTCTGCGTCTTCATGGGGCTGTAATCAGCATCCGTGACAGCATCGTTGCCTTCACCAATAACCATGAAGACCTTGGTTATGCGCAAGTACCACTATTGCCCTTACGCGTCGCCAATGAGACGGTGACATTACCTCCGAGATCATGTTCTCTTGTTGAAGTGAAATGCGACGTGGCGCATACAGGCGATGGCGTCGCCGAACGGGCAGTTACCCTGGTACTCAGCCGAGGCGTTTCTATAGCTCGAGGGCTGGTCAACTTGACCAATGGGCATACCGAACTGCTGCTGACAAACTTCAGCGACGAGCGTCAGCAAATTCCGAAAGGCACAACTGTGGCCTTTTTCGACAGCCTCCCAAATGCGCAGCACTGTTGCTTACTGCAACAGAGAGGATCAGTGTGCAAGACACCCGTAACCATCGTTGATGTGAGCCCAAATCTGTCTTCTTCAGAGCGGGACCGCCTTTTGGATCTCATAGATCAATTTCGAGACTGTTTTGCTTCAGAATCGCGGATCGGCCAAACGCCTTTGACAAAACATCGAATTATCACGGATGACTCGATTCGCCCGATTCGACAAAATCCTTACCGTGTGGCTCCGAAAGAACGTGAAGCCATTCAGCGCCAAGTGGCCGAAATGCTTAGAGACGACGTTATCCAGCCGTCACAGAGTCCCTGGGCTTCCCCCGTGGTACTTGTTAAAAAGAAAGACGGCAGCTTACGATTTTGCATAGACTATCGCAAGCTCAACCAAGTGACCAAAAAAGACGTGTACCCTCTCCCTCGCATCGACGACTCCTTGGATCGCCTACGAAATGCACGTTACTTCTCGTCGATGGACTTGAAAAGTGGATATTGGCAAATCGAAGTGGATGAGAGGGATCGGGAGAAGACAGCATTCATCACTCCCGACGGATTGTATGAGTTTAAAGTCCTTCCGTTCGGTTTATGCTCGGCGCCAGCAACATTTCAGAGACTGATGGACACTGTGCTTTCGGGACTTAAGTGGCAAACATGCTTGGTGTATCTTGACGACGTGATAGTGTTTTCGGCTACATTTGAAGAGCATCTACTCCGTTTGCTAGCTGTGTTTCAGGCCATACAATCTGCGGGCCTCACATTAAAACCCGAGAAGTGCCACTTCGGTTACGAGGAGCTGCAGTTCTTAGGCCACGTCGTCAGCCAAGAAGGTGTTCGGCCGGATCCTGAAAAGCTCTCCGCAGTCGCCAAGTTCCCAACACCTACGGACAAAAAGACATTGCGGCGCTTCTTGGGTCTTTGCGCCTATTACCGTCGGTTTATTGCTGGCTTCTCACGAATAGCCTGGCCATTAACTTCACTGACTCGTGACAACGCTGTCTTTCGCTGGGGTGAAGAACAGCAACAAGCTTTCAATGAGCTGAGGAGGCGTCTACAGACACCACCTGTCCTGGCGCACTTTGATGACGACGCCCCTACACTGCTTCATACGGATGCCAGCAACGTGGGCTTAGGTGCTGTGTTAGTGCAGCGCCAGGATGGTGTGGAAAAGGTAATTGCTTACGCCAGCAGGACCCTATCTAAAGCAGAAGCGAACTACTCGGCAACCGAAAAAGAATGTCTTGCAGTGGTATGGGCGGTTATGAAATTCCGCCCTTATTTGTACGCTCGCCCTTTTCAAGTCGTCAGCGACCATCACTCTCTCTGTTGGCTGACGAACTTAAAGGACCCTTCAGGGAGACTCGCGCGTTGGAGCCTTCGATTGCAAGAATTTGACATGGCAGTTATTTACAAATCTGGAAAGAAGCACACAGATGCAGATTGCCTTTCGCGAGCGCCGGTCGAACCTTCCACTATGACCGATGAAGACACTGCGTTTTTAGGTGTCATAGATGACGCAACGCTTTCCCAACAGCAGCGAGAGGATCAGGAATTGCTCCCTCTTATTGATTTCTTGGAGAAGCGAACTACGGTTGTGCCGAAGATTTTCGCCCGAGTAATCTCTTCATTTTTTATTCGCAACAACGTCCTTTACAAGAAGAACTTCCGTCCTGGGGGAAACAGTCTTCTGCTCGTCGTCCCATCGGTTCTCCGCACTGAAGTTTTGCAAGCGTGCCACGACGAGCCAACCGCCGGTCACCTAGGCTACACCCGCACGTTGGCTAGAGTACAGCACGGATACTACTGGCCAAAACTGCCGGCGACAGTGAAACGCTATGTACGTACGTGCATTGACTGCCAGCGCCGTAAATCACCCCCTGTAAAACCAGCTGGCCTACTCCACCCTCTTCAAGTGCCAGCGACACCTTTTAAGCAAATTGGCATGGACCTCCTGGGACCATTTCCGACGTCTACAGCCGGGAATAAATGGATAATTGTCGCCACTGATTATCTGACCCGCTACGCGGAGACCAAGGCTCTGCCAAGGGGTACCGCCGCCGAAGCAGCTAGGTTCTTCGTTGAGAACATTGTCCTGAGGCATGGCGCTCCGGCACTTATTATAACTGACCGAGGAACTACATTTACGGCCGAACTTTTGGAAATCGTTCTTCGCCTCAGTGGTACCAGTCACCGTAAAAGTACTGCCTATCACCCTCAAACCAATGGGTTGACGGAACGCCTCAATAAGACCCTCGCAGACATGCTTTGCATGTACGTCGACGTAAACCACAAGAATTGGGACGAAATACTTCCCTACGTTACGTTCGCCTACAATACGGCCCGCCAAGACACCACTCGCATGACACCATTCAGCCTCCTTCACGGGCGACCAGTAACAACTATGCTGGATGCAATGTTGCTCCCGAATGCCGACACCGATGATCTCGACCAGGACGCCGAGGAATTCGCTCAGCGTGCAGAGGAAGCTCGCCAACTAGCTCGTGTGCGGATTCAAAATCAGCAGGAGCACGATGCACAACGCTACAATCAGAGACACCGGCATGTAATGTACGAACCTGGCGACAAAGTGTGGGTCTGGACACCTATTCGCCGCCGTGGACTCTCCGAAAAACTATTGCGACGATACTTTGGACCCTATGTTGTTCAGCGACGTTTAACCGACGTCACTTATGAGGTGATGCCAGACGGGGTGTCGACATCAAAGCGACGCCAGCACCAAGCTGACGTCGTCCACGTCGTGCGTATGAAGCCATACCACTCAGTCTGACCTCAACCTCCTACTTCCTTTTGTTCTCATCGGGACGATGCTTCCTAAGGAGGGGGGCAAATGCCGCATAGAAGACGACGCAAAAGATGACGACAAGCGCGAGCCTGGAAGTGAAAGAAGCTTGAACACAAGACTTGTTCTGGTCGACCATTCAAACCATCTATCGCTAGGTTCTCCTTGGTCTTCTACCGAGACGCGACAATACGATTGGGATGGAGCGCATTTGGCAAGCACTCGCAGATTATGACTAGCAGCTTACCGGTATCGCTCAAGAGGAAAGTATACAACAGTTGCATCTTGCCTGTACTCACCTATGGGGCTGAAACGTGGAGGCTAACCAAGAGAGTTCTACTTAAGTTGAGGACAACCCAGAGGGCTATGGAACGAAAAATGGTAGGGGTAACATTGAGATAGAAAGCGTGCAGAGTGGGTCAGAGAAATAACTCAAGTTACCGACATTCTAGTAGAAATTAAGAAGAAGAAATGGACATGGGCAGGACATGTAGTGCGAAGAGAGGATAACCGATGGTCGCTGAGGGTAACAAACTGGATTCCAAGGGAAGGAAAGCGTAGCAGGGGGCGGCAGAAAGTTAGGTGGGCGGATGAGATTAAGAAGTTCGCAGGGGTCAAGTGGATGCAGCTAGCACAGAACCGGGTTAAGTGGAGAAATATGGGAGAGGCCTTCGCCCTGCAGTGGGTATAATCAGGCTGATGATGATGATGATCCTTCCACTTCCAATGATTGTGTTGCAGACAATGGACGGTGCACAACCGGACATGACGCGAGAAAGTGAGGACTGCGCCTACACAACCGTACGAGTACTGGCACACTGCCAAGTTTCCCCCCCTCCCCCTGTCGCCCCCATTTTCCCCAAAGCATGAAAAGGGAAACACACTGTGATGTTATTGCTTGGCACACTGCTAAGAAATGCATGGCGGAATGCGATGGTGACGCGAACACTTGTTTGTTTTGAACTCTCAGTGCCAAAAGTGGGGAGGGGGGTCATTATGCGAGGAGGTTGTTGTGGGAGTAAATGCAGTAAATTTACCATAATGCAGATGGTTCTTGTCAATTTTTGAGGCCAGTCGATAATTCAAACTTTTTTCCTGGTCCCCTGAAGTTCAAGTTAACGAGCTTTTACTGTATTTGCTTGCATACGAGCAGGCGGGGTCTGGGGGAAGCAGCATGAGAAAAATTGCAGGGACTGTAAGCCATCACAATGGGTTTTCCATCTATCACTGGTGTAAGGGAGCAAAGAATCCTGAACCAATTGAAGAAGCGATCCTGGCCCGTCATTCCTTCTACGAACCAGGTCTATTGCTAATTCTATTCCCTTAGGACAATGCAAATACGTCCTGAATTCCTTTTTTTTTTTTTAATTTTTAATTTTGCCATCAAAAACTAGTACATCTCAACAATGTATCTTTAAAATTTCATACTGAAATGAGCAGCAGAAGTGGATTAAAAGTCCTGCCTATCTAATAATGTTGACCCCAGGAGGTACTGTTACCACTAACAATGACATCTTTTCTCTCTTCATTGAATTCTGTGGTAATTAGTACGAGAAACCTGGATAGAATGCCGGGCTTTTCACTGTGCCACATTCACAATACGTATTTTTTTAACTTCAGTTCCTACTGTAATTCAGTATACAGTGCCACTGTATCACGGAGCACGGAGGTTTGGCCTAAATGGTGATCATTCATGTTTAAGCAACAGTGCAAAAGGACACAGACTAGACAGTTATTTGATTGATAAATATTTAGAACGCGATTCGGAAATGCAAAAGACTCCTAAAGAATGCAGGAAGGTGGCGGTTATTCCATATGTACATGCCTTATCTCACAGATTAGAAAAAGTGGGGGCTAGGCATGGAGTGCATGCTTTATTCTCAGCCCTTAATAAACTAGAAAAATTGGGGGCTGACGTTCAAAGGAGGAGTAAAGGACGCAAAGGCATTAAGCACGTAAGTGGGTACGTTCTGTGCCACAAGGGTGTAGTGTACCGAATTCCGCTCTCTTGTGGCCGCACGTACTTCGGCCAAACAGGCCGATGTATCAATGTTAGGCTTATGGAGCATTGTAATGCATTAGACAAACAAACCACAAACCTAGCCAAACATTGCTTTTCATGTAAATGTGTTTCATTCTTTGTGCATAATGACCGGCACACAAGAGAGGCTTTCCATATCATCAGAAAAGCAGACGGTAGTGTCAGCACACCATCCTTGACATCAGCCAGAGAAATGAGCCTACTTCACAGAGAAGAAAGGCTCAGTGCACACACATGGGATTTGTAATTGTTTTTATCCTGATAAGTACATCTGGGTTTGACGCATGTTTTCGACATTGCGCACGTGCGCTGATTGAGTAGAGTATAAATTGATGTGTGCTTTTCCCAATAAAGACAGTTGTAAGTTCAGCGCCGTGGTTGTGTACCTCCTTCCACTCGTCTCTGTCCTTTTGTGCTGTTGCTTAAACATGCATCAGAGCAGTTGCCAGCAAACCAACGCAAAAAGCTTGTTGGGCTCACCGTTGCACCCAAGGTTAGAGTCCGCTGCAGAAGGCCCGGGAGTGAATGTGCAGCGCTGAAAAAGAACTGCAGGGCCTTCTTTCTGACCTGTCATTTATTTTTTATGCATGCAATGCTCTGCGCAGTGGCTGTGTAGCTGATGCGCAGTATAATAGTGTTATGTTGTTAGCCAGCTTATGTCGAATTAAATTGCACTGTAATAATTCCTACATTGCCTTGGTTCACTAACATTATCTTGGGTTCGTAACTTTATCAACAGTTCACAGTTGTCAACGGCTCTTCTTCACCGCTATGTGACATAACCTCAGGCGTACCACAAGGAAGTGTACCCTTACTTTTTCTCGTTTGCACTAATGACCTTCCCAATAACATTTCATCTCGTTTACGTCTTTTCGCAGATGGCTGTGTTGTGTACCGTAAGATCACTTCAGAGACTGACCACCTTATCCTTCAAACTGATCTTCATACCATTGTTGGTTGGTGTAAAAGCAGGCGCATGATTCTAAACATTACTAAATGTAAATCTATGAGCTTCAGCAGTAAGCATGTTATTTCTAACTTGGACTACTCTATAAATAACACTTTCCTGTCCAAGGTTATGTCTTAGTTCACATCCAATCTTTCATGGTCTTCTCACATTTCACCAGTCGGCAGCAAAGCATCAAGGAAACCTGTGAAACTTCCCCAGCTCCATTCGCGGACTCTCCTATCTAACATACAGTTGGAATTCGTCTCATCTGTATGGTCAAAAATACCTCATAGAAATGCTTTGAATCCATTCAAAACAGAGCTGCAGTGTAGAGCCCAGGGGGTCTGCTTCTGAGCCGCCGAATCTCTTGATAGTAAGATTTTTTGTCCTACCCTCTCCAATGGTAAAAACCTCCATTAACGCTCAGTCAGCGCTGCTATATGGCTCAAAAGCTTTTGGCAAAGGCTGTACATCTGTGGCGTTCATAGTCCCCTCGCCAGTACCTCCCAGCTTAAAAGCCATAAGGATATTCAGCTACTTGAAATTTTTCGTTCAGTTTCCCTTCTGTGTTTATTTCATAAATATGTTCCCGCTCTTCACAGCGCTTGCGTAAGCATCTTAGCTTGAACCGCATATATGACAAAACTCGTTCATTTAATTAATCTGCTTTACATTCCAGAGCAATTAGGCTCTGGAATGATCTTCCCGACAACAGTTTGAATATCTGACCCTGGATAATTTAAAAAGCACTTGTGTATGCATTTATCACTTCAGTTAATTTAAACAGCGCGAACAGGAAGACACAGGACAAGGTAAAAGGAAGCCACAGGACATACGCTTGTCCTGTAGCTTCCTGTTCGCGCTGTTTAAATTAACCATGGATGTTTACCAACAAAGTATCTTGGTAATAGTATTGTTCGAAATAATGCATCAGTTTCAGTTGTTCCTAATGCTGTACCACTGTTTCAGTTATGGGTCATTCCATGCGAAACGCTCCAGGCACCAAAACCGACCATTCCCAATTCTCTTGAAATTGTCGATCGTGTGAATACAGTTTTGGTAAAATATTTTGGCGAAGAAAAAATTTTGTTTTTACGTAAGTGACTTTCGAAGTTTTTGCAAACACGCAAAAGTCGTTTGCAGTTAAATATTTTAAAATTAGGTGAGAAAGCAGATAAAATAACAAATTCTATTTTATATTATCGCATATAGGTTGTTCCTTAATGTAACATCATTACTGCCTCCATATAAGGCTATTCTGTGTCTCCTTGATTTAATAAAGAAGTGAAAAATTGTGCGTTTTCAGTATTTTTTTATCGTAAACTTTGTTCGGTCGCAATAAATTTTTACAGCGTTCGCCCTTTGGTGGAGTTGATGCCAAAAAATAAAAACTTTCTTTAACAAGCACTTTTTGAGAAAATCAGTCCCAAAGTTGGCAAAAAGCAACTTTTGCTAAATTGAGACGTAAATTAGGCCTAAAGGCCCTCGAGATAAAGACATTGCTGATTAAACACACAAACTTAGAACCTTTGTCTGGGTAACACTTGTGCTTTTTGGGATTAAATTATCTGATGCCAGCAAAAATTCATCTAGACATTCATTTTGGCGCCCATTGTGTGACAGTCAACTTTGCAGAGGCAGAAGAATCATGTGGACATTTTTTTTTTCCTGTTTCACAGCAGAGCGAAATGATGGCTCGAACTTGCTCATGAACACATATAGAACAAGGGCCAATCTACAAACAGGAAATTTCACTACATTCGTCTTCTCTGCCTTCTGTTTTCTTATCCTCTCATCTGTTTCATTTCAGATTAATATAATATTGACACATGCCATTCATAGACGACGAAGATTTGATAATATAAAATAGAATTTGTATTTGTCTGCATTCTCACCCGAAACTTGCTTACGTTAAAACAAAATTTTTTCTTTGCCAAAATATTTTACCAAAACTGTATTCACACGATCTACAATTGCCCCAATTTTTTTTCAAGAGAATTGGGAATGGTCGGTTTTGGGGCCTGGGACGTTTCGCATGGAATGGCCCTTATACCTGTTCTTCTTTCTTTCGTTTCGTTCTTTACATTTTTTGTGATCGTTTTCATTCTTATCCTGTTTTGGATCTATACTACTATGCTCCTATCTTGTGCTTGCTGTGTACCGCGTCCGATGTACCGTTGTACTGGATTATTATTTCTTTATGTTCATTTTTTTTATATGTCCCCTCACACCCAATGCTTTTTGAGGCCTGTGAGGCACAAATAAATAATAATTGTGGCATAAATTTAAATTTTTTATCTCCTCATTGAGTCATATCGTCAGATAGCTTATGCAGAGTATAATTGCAGCACAAGGATTGCAGGCCTTATATGATAATCATTGTGATTAACAATGGAACTTCTTTACGCTACATCGTTGAAAAATTCTGGACAAGTGGACTGACTGGACTTGGTTAAGAAAACAGCAGCTTCATTCGCAGCAGGTGACGTGCGGATGGGGGAGATTGGTGTGCGGGAGCTGCTGGCCCTGGTGCGAGGTGCCCGCTTCTCGGCAGAGGAAGAGGAGTTGCAGCAGCAGCTCGTGGAGGAGCTGCTCAACCGTGCAGGGCAGCCAGGTGCGGCTGGGGAATGGCGCAAGCGGGGTCCCGACCCGGAGGCGCACCTGCGGCGGCAGCTGGCCGAGCGGGAACGCGACCTGGAGGCAGAGCGCCAGGATACTCTCTCGCACGCTACCAAGGTGAGGCCTTTTGCTTTGGTTGGATCAAGAACACGTGACAGATACTGGATTCCAAGGGAAGGCAAGTGTGGCAGGGGGCTGCTAGGAATGAGATTGGGACGTTTGCCGGGTCAGGTGGGTGGGATAGGCCTTTGCCCTGCAGTGGACATAGTGCGGCTGATGAAGATGGTACAGCAGAAAGTCCACACAGGCGGGTGCTTCAATTCTGACTTTATTTTTCATTGAGAAGTAAATGTATACAGCGTCACGTGACACATTTTTTGTAGGCACAGTGAAGTGTCGTTAATTCAAACCCATTAATTTGGAGAATTCGAACTAGGACTAAGTGCCATGTATGTCTCTAGTGTTGGACATCGCACTGATCAATTGGGACAGGCACGTCGGGGCACAGCCCGCAAAGCTAGCGTTTGCCCAGATAGAGAACCTCCGCTTCCAGGGGGCCACGCCTGAAATCTGACATTTAGCGAGTCACCGGCGGGGCATTGCTCTTGTCGGTGGATTGTAAGCTTTTTAAGGCGAAAACCTTTAATGCCTCATTGTTGTCGACAGAATTTTGCAGCAGAGGTGTCATACTTTCGAGAACAAGAGTTAAAAATAAATGAATAAACCTAGTCTCCACTGAGAATCCCCAGCCCAGTGCTTTACCAACTGCGCCATGCCCCGGATTGTGAAACGCTCTTCATAATTCCCTTTATCTGCCGTGACGATGATAGCGGGATTCATCGAGGGATAGATAACTGCGCCTTTCCTTTCCTGTAAACAATTTATAGGAACGCCGGTGAAATTTGATGTATTCAATGAAATGCTGTTGCGTTTGACAAGGGGCGCGCAGTGTACCGTCGCAGCAGGTCATGACGTCACCAGGTGATCGTGCATATGCGAAGCTGACACCCCGCCTGGCGTCCGATTCAGGTGTCCGTGTGGCGCCTTTCATTTGCCGCTTCCTCGAACGCCGCACCACACAGCAATGGAACGCCGCACCACACAGACTCAGATGTCTAGGAGGCGTTAGTACAGAAGGCATCAGCTGCATTTGAAATTGATTTGCAGGTTAGAAACGGCGGTATCTGTCGCAATTCTCCACGGACACACATACCACGCCGTAAAGGAAGGGAGGAAGGTGGGAGTGAAAGAGGAGATAGAGGTGCTATAGTGGAGGGCTATGATCCACCGCACTATAATGGCTTTCGCCTCACTCACTTTAGTAGTCTGAAGTGCCCTCTAGAATTTCTCTTCCAATTCTTTTTCTTTGCATTCCAATATGCATGAAGAAGGTCGTGACATTCTCAGATTTCTTTCTTTACAACATAAGGGTTTTCAGTTTTCATTTTTTGCAAGGTGACCGTACAACAGGCATCTAGACTCGGAACAACCAGTTGAATCAAAAAGTCTGCAAACACTGAATCAAGAAAGCAAGTATTTATGACCCGCAGCCTTTCTCAAGGAATGCAGCAAGAAAAACTACATTTAGATAGACCCAATGATTTCTGCACGACCATCGGAATGGTCAGACCAGGTGACAAAAAGCAATTCTGAGAAAATAGCTTCCAAAGTTTTGCCTCTTATTGCACTTTATCAAAAGGCACAGGGTTGTCCTTTTCAACACGGGGTTTCTTGGATGCCTTGCCTCGGGATTGAAGTGCTTTTGCTGCCTTTCTTTTCCGCTGCTCTGTGAAGAGCATGCTGGCCAGTTTGAAGACAAAGTGTGGCACAGTATTCTGCATAAGCACGGCGGGTCCCTGCATTATATTTGCATACTGCCACGTTGACGGCAGTCTCTATTACAATCAAGTACATGTTTTCATTTTCTGGCAGCAGAGACCAGATGAACTCGATGCAGGCTCTCAGCAGCATTTTGCGTTTTTTTCCCAAGACAGTTGCTGAAGAGCTGGACATCGGAACGCCGCTGGTACGCAGGTAGCAATGCATTTGCAACATGCCTTGCAAGCTGGTACTTATGAGGGGGTTATGTTATGTTATTTGTTATTGTTAAATGCAAGGTCCATCTCACTGTAAACAGTGTGCACAGCCGCCGCAGCATCAGAAAAAAATGTTGGCAACAGCCGCTGCATCATTTGGTGGTTTCCAGTGGGTAAAAGCTTCCCCCTGCCTGTTGCTTAGCTCTTCTGGGGTAAAATGCTTCGGAAAAGGTCATTGACCAAGAAGGAAGGGGGAGGCCTCATATGGGCTTCAGCCGCATTAGGCAGTGGGATGGTGAAATGAATCACTGACCCATCAGTGTGTGCTAATTGTGTCAGCTCATACAGTGATCATGTGCAGTACTTATCTACTGCACCTTTGAAGGGCTATAATGTCTCAAATACCGGCCTGTAAGGGCCGCTCTTCTTCTAGAATAGAGGGCCAATTTTCTGTGTGCGACCCGTACATGCGACGTGCAAAAAAAAAAAAAAAAAAAAACATTCCAAATGAAAACAGAGCAATCAGTGACTATTTACCTTTCATTCGTCACTCGCGGAGTCTTCAGACTCAGAGCTGGTGCTGTGCTCTGGTGCACGTTCACCCCACAAGTAGTCTTCAGTCTGATCTAAACTGTTTGAAATCCCGGTCATCTTGAAGTTACGGGATACAATATCCCTAGACACGGAGTTCCATGCAGAGAAAATCCAGCCAAGCACAGTTGCGAGCAGTGCCCTCTTGAGCCGCTGGTCAGCAACTAGTCCTGATTGCCGTTTACTATCTATTCTGTGTACTCTCTTCGGAATTCAACCTTAAAAGGCCGGTTGATGCTGACGCCCTGAGGTTGCAGCATGCTGATGAGGCCGCCCAGAATAATGGCCATGTCAGTATGGGTTCTGCACAGATGTTTTTTAACCGTATTCGGCAAGTGACTGCAGAAGTCTCAAAACAAAGCCGTGGTGACCGGGGCTGGTGATACCGATGCTGATATGGATTGCGGAAGCTCGCAGTAGAGGGAAAATATGATAATGGCAATGACTCGTGGGAGTAGAGTAGGTGATACGACGCCTCCACAGGAGACACATTTGCCACAACTTCCCTTGTCCGCCTCGAAATAGCTCTAGCGGGAATTGGGCCAACTGTGCCCGCTGACATTGTGTCCTATGTGTTTCATGGATTGTGTGCATGTGTTCGGCAGTGCGCACAGCGTGAGAAGACAAACAGCATGTGAGGTGATACGTGAGAAATATTTGCCCCTAACTTTTTTGTTTTTCTGTGTCTTCCTGAAGGAAGCAGGCGCTCTCTCACTTGCCCGCCAGTCTGCTGAACAAAGCCGCTTAATAAAAACTGTGTTCAGCACTTTACTCGGCCGGACTTTTACATCTTAGGCATATGTTGAAACACTATTCCTGTGAATTCTGGAGCTGCGGTGCTGATTTACTTACCGCTACATGGCAATGATATCATTACTGACACCTTGGTTTGCATGGCAAAAGATGTTGGCAGATTTAAACGCGAAGCCGGCACGATCATATGCTGCAGGGGTGGTGCATCGTGACTGCCCAGTGCCTCCCACTCAGTTTCATGAGGCTAAAATCATCATCATCATCATCAGCCTGATTATACCCACTGCAGGGCGAAGGCCTCTCCCATATTTCTCCACTTAACCCGGTCCTGTGCTAGCTGCATCCACTTGACCCCTGCGAACTTCTTAATCTCATCCGCCCACCTAACTTTCTGCCGCCCCCTGCTACGCTTTCCTTCCCTTGGAATCCAATTTGTTACTCTCAGTGACCATCGGTTATCCTCTCTTCGCACTACATGTCCTGCCCATGTCCATTTCTTCTTCTTAATTTCCACTAGAATGTCGGTAACTTGAGTTATTTCTCTGACCCACTCTGCACGCTTTCTATCTCTTAATGTTACCCCTACCATTTTTCGTTCCATAGCCCTCTGGGTTGTCCTCAACTTAAGTAGAACTCCCTTGGTTAGCCTCCACGTTTCAGCCCCATAAGTGAGTACAGGCAAGATGCAACTGTTGTATTTTCATATTTTTCATCAACCTAAACTATTTTTATTTTAGGCTGGCACTTGTGTGAAGGCAGACAAGCTGCTATTATGCCACGCAGAGGATATTAGGCAAGTGGCACAGTCTGACATGCACATGATATATTTTGACGGATGCCAGTGAAGCGGAGCCATCAGTAATGTTAGCACGTCTTAGCAAGGCATAAAGACGGAGTGACATGCTCTTGGGAGGAAAATTTTTAACAACATATTTACAGCATTGGCAGAAAGAAACAACACGTGGCAACAATGTAAACATACTTCTGTAACATTCCTCATTCACCAAAAAATGTAGGCATGTAGGCTGGCCATAACATATGGATGAACAAGTATGAACAAACTCTCTGGAAACATTTCTCTTTCTTCCGGCATTATGTAAGCTTCTGCACGAACAGTTGGTGAACTCCTTGCTATGCCGGAAAAGCATTTTGGCAAAGCTCCTCCACTGCACATTTAAAGGTGCTCACGTGCTCTTTTGTGTGCGATTCTTGTATGAAGCCATGGAAATAGGCGACACCCTGCGCTGCCGAACTGCATGTACCGATTGAGCTGCTTTGCTGATGTTTTGCGCTCTCAATTCTGGCTCTGACGATGCATACACGCGAGATAACACGTGTGCACATACGTTACGGCTTAGCACTTCCTAAACGCTGAATTCATCACGTGAAAAAAATTCAAGAAAAAAAAAGCAATACTACCTTTTTGTTAATCTCGATTCTTAAAACTCGCGGACGAATAATTTGTGCTCAGCTGTAATCCGATATGCAAATACTTTATAGGATTTCTCGAAATGATAAATCTATGCTCACGCCAATCATATGTATAGTCTAGCCCGGTTATAACGAAGTCGGCGGGAATGGGAAATCGCTTCACTATATTCGCTATTTCGTTGTATCTGGACTGTGAAAAAAAGACAAATTTGAGTGAATTGTTTTATCGTCGCTGGACGAAGTGGTCCAGTGTTACCTGAACACGTTTTGCACCGTCCAACTGCGAGCCGAAGTTCTGCTTCGAACTCTCAAGGTACATCCGTAATATGTCAACAGCTGCGATGGCTGCTGCGGAGGTCACCGGCTTAGGGGCACAACCAGTGTCGTCGCAGTCACTCTCGGAGGCGCTATCCGTCCCTTCCATGATGTTCCCGTCAACTTCGTTAATGAGTCGCTTTGGGACGTTAAACCCCACAAACCAACCCAATTGTGAAGTCCTCCATGGCAACAAGTTTGGCAGCGGCGGAAATGAAATCTATGTGGGACAGACCTGGAGGCGCAAGGTTCAACTCATTAGCGGACTCCCATAGCAGCCCCAAGCAGGCTGTCGTGGCGGCACTATCAGCTGCAGAAGCGATGTTAACCGCGGCAGCTTCATCCTCAGTGTGTCCACGCTGCTGCTTCGGGAGAAGCCAGCTTTCTTAAAGCAATGAGCGATAGTCAGGTGCTTCACGTCCCTCCAGGCTCCGCTTGCAAAATAGATGGCCTTCATCGTAGGGACCTTCATCTCTGCCACGTTGCTGGCAAAGCGAGCATCGATCAGAAGGCGCCCGATCACTCGGCGCCGGTAGTTGACCTTGAAGTTAGCAAAAACCTGCGGTCCATGGGTTTCAGCTTGGGAGTAGTAGTTGGCGGCAGGAACAAAATCTCGGCAGCTCTCAAGTGTGCATTGACGTGATGTGCAGTGCAGTTGTCAATCAACATCAGCACTTTGCACTTCCTCCGGACCATCTCTTTGTCGAAGTCTGCGAGCTACTTGCCGAAAACGGCTGTCGTCATCCATGCTTTCTTGTTGCTTACTCAAGTGACCGGCGTAGAGAGCACCTTGGCGAAGCCGCATGGTTTCTTAGCTTTGCCAACAAGTCTCACTTGTCTGAACTATTCATATTAGAGCAGATCAGCACTTTGATTCGGTTTTTGCTGGCTCTTCCTCCCACGCATTTGTCCGTCTTGGCCGCGAGAGTCTTTGATGGCAGCAGTTGGAAGAACAGACCCATTTCGTCTGCGTTGTATATGTCCCTGTCGGAATACGCAAGACTCTGATCGCGATGCTTGGCCATCCACTACTGGAGCGTTCCCTCGTCAACGGATGCGGCCTCCCCAACAATGTTTTTACATGTAATGTTGTGCGTTTCCTTGGACCTCTGGAACCACCCATTTCCCGGCTGGAAGTCATCGTGACCGAGTGCAAAGCCCAAGTCCTTAGCCTTAACTAGCATGATGGGTCCACTGAGCGGGATGTACTTTGATCGGGCATCCAAGAACCACCTGTAAAGTGCGCTTCTATATCAGTGTACCTGGCACACCGGATCCTCTTTCGGTCCCTGCTGCCAACGTCATCGTTGAGAACGGCGTCAATCTTGCTGCCGTTCTTGATTATCGTTGAGTGTGGACTGTGCGATGTCATACTTCTGTGCAATATCACTTTTCTTCACATTTCGGCGCACGTCGTCTTCAAAATTCAAAAACAACTTTTCTCTTTCCCGTTGAGGTGCTGGGGCTCGCGAGACTCAATATTGCCGAGAAATCGAAGGGTCGGGTCCGAGAAAGGGGATAACTGAGTAGGTCCGTTGTCTAGAAATTGTCCAGGCAATGTCGGGGGTCACGAGATATCAAAGGTAAGCAGCGAAATGAAGCAGGAAGGCGTAATGGGGTGAAAGAAGCGAATGCAAAGATCCACGAAAGCGGAGGAAACACTCTTGCTTCTCTCTCCCTCTCTCACTCCCCCGACACTTTCTCCCCGACTCTCTCTTTCCCGGGCCCAGAACGGAGAGGAGAGAAGCCCCAGAGAGACATTCAAGAACCGCGATTAGCCAAGTCTACCGCTGCTCCGTGACGTCACCAGAAATTGCCTTTTATTTTCTTACTTTTTTTACCTCCCGCGCAACTGGCTCAACGGCACGACTGGACGCCGCATTGCGAAGTCTACAAGCCAAGTGATTCAATGACGCAACCTTTCACTTCGCGAGAGAGCAGACAACGCTGCAAATGCGGCGTCAGCCAAATGTTGTCCTTATTTTCGCACAAAAATGTGCCTGAAAGCGTAAAAATCTCCTGATCGATACATTATTTTTTTCATTTCATACAAAATCACTTTGCTATATCCGCTGACATGCGCTTATTTCCTTCGTTAAAACTGTACCCAAATTGTATTCAAAATGCAAAAATGGGAAATTGAATGTCCTTCGTTATAACCGCTATTTCGCTGTAGGTGGCTTCGCTATAAACCGGGCTACAGTCGAGCCCGCTTATAACGAACCCGAGCGTCACGCGGCGTCCGTTCGTTATATCCCGAAGTTCGTAGTAACTGGACCACAAACTAAAGAAGAGAAAAAAGAAAAATTGGCGGTCAAAACACGAAATTTATTTCTTAGCAAAAAAGTCTGTGATGCTCGTCTGTTTCTGCAGTGCAGATGCGATGAGGGCGGTCTCCAGTTTATTTAAAGCACTAGCGTGCTCTTCGCAGAGTCCCTTGGCATAGACAAGTTGTCTGAGGCCCTCTATATAGCCCATTGCTACAGATGTGCTTATGGGTGCTGGCTCAGACGTTTCATCTTCATCTGATTCTTCCGCGTCGCTCTCGGCCCGCACTTCAGAAACGATGCCTTCGTCCGTGCACGGTTTCGCAATATCCGCGTCTTCATCCGCAGAAATAAAATCCTGCCAACCAATGCCAGGGCCTCCCATGTCGGAGTCGACTACGCGCTGCCACAAATCGCCGCCAAAATCATCATCATCGGAGGCATCAGGCCCGACGTCCGGTACTGCGTCGATATAGTGCCTAGAATATACTGGCTAGTGTGACAAGCGCCCGCGCTTCCCTATGGGCGAGGATGGCGCTATTTGCAATGAAAGCCAATCGTTAGCGGCAGAGAGCGCTGCTTGTCGGGAGGGTGCCACCTGAGCAGACGACGCAGTTTTCTCTCTTCAGAATATGGCAATCTGTTGTGCGTGCGTGTTAAACCTGCTTCTGCGCGTCTTTTGCTTTCACGAAGGTGCAGTAGTTTATTTACGATGTAGGTGTTCGCTCATGCGAGTCGTTCCGCACTTCTACCTGCTCGGCGACGATTGCATCGGTTTATTTTTCTCGTTTTGTGCGCGCGTTCTGTGCTCGCCTGTATCCCTTCTTTTTTTACTGTGTCGCCAGTGGTGAAGCGCGGTTCCCGATTGTTGTTTCCCAAGTGCCTCTCACTAGACTGCAGAGAAAAATGCCAAAGAGAAAGCGGTGGTGCACAGAGAAGACTTGCTTTTTTGGCAAACGGGGCTACCGCTAGAACAAGGAGCGTACGTATTACTGCGCTATCTGATGCTACGTAAGTACGCATTCTGTACAATGGGAACGAAGCATCGATAGAAATGACGGAAGGTAAACGGCAACTGCTTTTGTTGGCGAGAAACATTTTTAGAGCATGCAGTTATATTCACAAGGATGCAAACCTGGGCGAGTCGGTAACGGTGCTCCATGGCAGTGTGTAGCACAAAGAGTGCACACAATCAGGCGCTACAGACAGCACCTGTGTTGCGTACCTTTTCTGTGTCCCTCGATTGTCTTTTTGCGCTACACATATGTCATATGGATGCAGTTATATATTAGGCGCATGTTTCACCGTAAGCGCGGCATTACCAACGAGCTTCATCGCGATTAACCGGCCGTGTCTCGTGCATATTGTGTATCTGAGAAAAAAAAAAAAAGCTTCGTCAGCTTCTTCATTCAAAAGATGGTGACTTCGGCAAAACCTTGTGCAATCGCAGGCCGCGATGTACCTTAATTAGCCGCTGTAAGTAAAGGTTCCTCGTTTGTGTTCTGCTGTTTTTTTTATTTTTTTTTATTCAAATACCTCATGGGCTCCGATTGGAGTATTATGTGAGTGGGGTTACATAACTGGGGTGCGAAACAGAAGCATGTAGAAGATGGTTATTTTAACATCGTTATTTTCAAAACGTTAACATTATACCCTCCACACCTTGTGCCCAAAACGGCACCAAAAAGGAAGGAAAGAAACATATGCGAGCAGCAACCAGCTCGTAAACGCCATAAGCGGGACGCAGGGACTGGACCCGGCGATTCGGGCTCGGAAATCAACGATGGCTCCTGTTTTCTCGAAGCTGGCTTTCAAGACTGCAACGACTCCTCCGGCTCCAGTGAAGCGGGCATTGTGGGTGAACAGAGTGGCAGCCAGACTACACTGCAGACACCTAACCACCACGGAGGCCGTCATCCGTTTGAGGACATTCTCATTCCGGTTACATGGATGCGGATACCTTCCGTGGATGACAGCCTAGCTTATGCTTAAGACCCAATAACTTTGAAAAGATGAAGGTTGACCTTGCATTCCAACTTTTTGGAGATGAGGTTATTAAAGGACTTTTTTTTGCACCGGCGGCATGTGGAGACTATATACACTCGGGTGCAACCAACAGAAGACTTCGTCAAGCTAATCAATCGCCTTATACGAGTAATGACCTCCAGGATAACCAAGCGTGCACTTAAGCCGGGTAGCCCAGACATGCGTTTCTGGGAAGCCTTTTTAGGATATCTGGACAAGTGGGAAGAACATGCCAGCATTGCCTTCCACTCGCATTGTCACCTTTGATTAAACATGCTGCCATTAAACCGAATCTGTGTTTTGTGACTTGTATTCTTTGAGTTTGAATTCCTCCAAACGCGAAAGCTCTCATGTGCGTTTACCGGGTTAGCGTGTGGCTCCCGTACCGATTGAGCTTTCAAGTTCGAGCAATCTGCACAAAGCAATTCGATATTAACATTAGCATGTTAAAACGTTATATCAATCCTAAGCTCCTGAAAGAGCTCTAAAACAAAGTATTAAACGTGAGCCAAAGCAACGCGCAGCTCCCTTTCCAACTCTCAGCAGCGCGGCGCAATGTGCGCGAGAAACCGGCTCGCACCCTCTCGCACCACAGCGCCGCTAGGCGGCCGCGGGCGGCTTTCATTGCTGCCCGAGCCATCCCAGCCGGCGCGCTCAACACACTAGTCAGTATATTCTAGGCACTATAGCGTCGACAAAGCCGGCCTTGCGGAAACAGTTTCGCACGCAAGCGGTCGTCACCTCCGCCCAGCCCGCCTTCACCATCTCAAGGGCTGAATACAATGAAACTCGGAGCGGCAAGTTAGCAGCCAGACGGTCAACGGCGATGAGCAAGCGCTGCACAATGCGGCGCCTATACGATGCCTTAAAGGAGCCTATTATGCCCAAATCAAGAGGCTGCACTTTAGAAGTGGTATTGGGCGGCAGGAAAAGTACAGTCACTGCCGTCAGAGACGTTTGCACGTGGTGCGCTGAGCAATTGTCGAGCAACAGCGGCACCGCCTGCTTTGCCTCTGCATGTCGCGGTCAAACTCGCCCAGCCACTCTGCGAATAAATCCCGTGTCATCCAGGACTTAGTATTGTGCCTGTAGCGCACGGGTACATGGCTCCGAAAGCAACGTGGCTTCTTGGGTTTTCAGATTACAAACGGCATGTGCCGGTCGCTGCCATTCATATTAGTACACAGAAGAACTGTAACGCGCACTTTACTGTGTTTACCACCAGCGCATGACTCCCCTTTCATGGAGTGCGTCTTGTCTGGAAGCATCTGATAAAATAATGCAGTTTCATCTGCGTTATACACATCCTGCTCCGCATAGCTTGCAATAATGGCTCGGTTTGTTGCAAGCCAATTGGCAACGTCCTGGTCACTTACCGAACGCGCCTCACCGACAATCGATTTAAAAACAATCCCATGCCGCACTTTGAACCGATGTAGCCAGCCATTGCCTGGGCAGAAGTCGGGAAAATCTAGTAGGAATGCGAAGTCTTTGGCTTTGCCCAGCATCATTGGTCCACTTATCGGAATGTTGCGAGCCCGTGTGTCGACGAACCACTTCAGCAGCACATCCTCTACGTCCGCATAGGTGGCCTTCCGCAGGCGCTTTCTGTCCGCTGTGCTGGCGTCGGAGCTGGCGATCTTTTCCTTATTCTTCAGAATTGTCGAGATGGTTGATTTCGACACGTTGTACTTTTTCACCAGCTCGCAATTTTTAGCACCTTGAGACAGTTCCGTCACAATTGCTCGCTTCGTTGCCATGTTTTTTTTTGCAGGCAATTCCCGTCCGCCATCCCGAATTATACGACTCAGGCCCGACAGACGAAG
This sequence comes from Amblyomma maculatum, assembly GCF_055883805.1. NCBI lineage: Eukaryota > Metazoa > Arthropoda > Arachnida > Ixodida > Ixodidae > Amblyomma > Amblyomma maculatum. The sequence goes on along the minus strand of NC_139353.1, from coordinate 168,901,651 downwards.
CGCTCACACCACACACACGAAAATGACAACAAAGCGCCGCAACTGACGGAGCACGTGCGCACGTGCGACAATCACGCGAGGCAAGCGAGGAAGTGCCTAAGGAATGGAACGGAACGGAACGGACACACAGCGGGGCATGGTATGCAGCGGGGAGACCAATGAGAGGCATCCCTGAGCGTAAGTGCTGCCACCTGTTGGCTCCAGCCGTAGTTGCTTTCAACTGCCCATGGCCTCAGAGATTACCTCCGCAAATCTCGGAGGCCACGAACCGTCACCGCCATACTGAATGCAGCGGCGCGCGCGCGCCGCTGCGCATTCAGTTTGCCCGTGCAAACAGTACAACCGCTAGCGTATGGAGAGGCCTGCCTCCTGGCGCCTCGCGCCCCTGGCACGGCCGCTCAATGGAACAGCCAGGAAACGAAACGACGAAACTTTGAAGACTATGCCGGCGGCCGGCGCCGTGGAGACAGGTGAAGACGAGGAAATGGCGAGAGGAGAGGGGAGCGGAGTTGCGAGGAGGGGCGGCAGCGTGGCCTTGGAGGCCACACCACGTGCCGACACTCGTAGGCAGCGCGCGTCGGCGAGCAAAGGGTAGCTCGCTTGCGAGGAGGATTGCGAAAACAGACCAAAAGGGATGGGAGCCCATCGTTATCTCGTATCGGGGCGCCGGGTTTACGCCGTTCGTTTGCTGTAACCGATCGGCAGCGCTCATGGACGTTCGTTATACGTGCGATCTTGTGCCATTGAAGTAATGTATATTTTGGCGGTCGCTCCGGTCTCGTTCGTTATAAGCGAAAGTTCGTCTTAAGTGGCGCCGTTATAAGTGGGCTCGACTGTATACTGTACTTTCCATTCGTTATGCACCACAAGAGAGGCAGCTCTTGCCGACCATCCTGAAAGTGCTCACTCTGGCTAAAAACAACGATGGCATGGTTGCATGCGTGCAACTGGCACGCTCGTCTGCTAGCATCCATGCAGAGTCGTTGCTGGCCATTGCGCCAACTCCGCGAAGGTACCGGCCACCATTGGTCCAACCACAGAAGACTACCAACGCTACAGACACGGGACAGTAAGTAAGAGAGAAGAAAGGGGTCTTTTGGAAAGCCCTGCTCTCCAGGAGTGCATGCTAATTTGCGCTCAGTGGGGCAGAGATATGCAGGGAAGTGCTTCTCCACGGCCTGCACCAGCCTGCCCACCTGCATGCTTGCGCTCGCAATCAATCCGGGTTGTTCAGGCTGCTTTTGCACACAATTTGGAGAGGTCAAGAAACTGCAGAAGCCAGTGGTCGAGGAAAACCAGGTTGTAAGCATTGCAAGAGCAGACGAGAAGGGAAAGGCAGAGATCGATGAATGTGTGGGCGGTGTGGGAAGGAGAAATTGTACGCTCAGGAAAATCTGCGCGACAACCGGAAGTCTGCAAACCAGGCATCACCAGATGACGTTTTCATACTCTACAAACTCTATCGCGCTTAGCGACCTTGCGGTGTGTGCGTGCAGTTACGGGTTCAAGGGTTGTTCTGCCATCTGCCGCAGGTTTGCAGGCTTTTATTTTTATTCTGTTGGCGTGTCTTCTACGCCGCGTCACGTTCAGGGGCTCGCGCAGTTGTCTCTGCAGTAGGTTGACACATGACCCGATTGCTGCTTTCGCTCTCTCTTGCCGCGCCCTTGCTTGCGGCTAGCAGCAGCAAACGAGGTTGTTTTAGCCTCTTTCCATCTCCCTCTCTCATCTTGATTTCACGTAGGATTTATCTTCGCTGTGCGGATCACCGAAAGTGCGCCCTCCGTGCACGCAGTTACTTTCGGATGGCTGACCGCGTGGGACCTTTGACTGCTAAACTGGACTGCTTCGACTGGAGCAGTAGCTCTTTTGATTATAAGTTGCTCGGATTTGGTCTCTTAAGAAGTATCGACCAGTTTTTTTTCTTACGTCCTCATTTATCAAATTTATAAACAGGCTGATAATGATGTTTATTAATGACACTAGCAGAACTCTGAAATGTGCATATTCCATTGACTATGTTATTCGTATAGCAATCATAATCAAACCTGAATCGCCATGCTCGTTACCTGAAACCAAGCCGACACTGGGGGTGCGTCACAACCAGCAAAAGGGTTAAGCATGCCTGTGTGACATAGAGTGCAAGTGTCCTCGGTCTGCCCTTAGTGCTGTAGACCTAGCAAATGGAAATGGAAGCTGCGTAACACTGTGATGTTTTTCGATAGAGACAGGAGGACCTTGACAGAAAAAATTGTGTTGGTGTCACTGTGTTGGGTACATATTTATGTACATATGCTCATGGAACCAGCCTTTATGTGAGCTTTTTGACAAAATGAAAGTCCCAAAGTAAGTGGGTGGCTTTTGCAAGACAGGGTCAAGAAGATAACCTGAGGTTATGTGAGGCATCTCATCAACTGATGATGACCCTGTGCCCTGAGGGGCCAGAATCATGTTGAACTTATGGCAAAAGGTGGTAAGCTCTCACCCAACAAAGACAGTCTGCGAAACTTTGTCTGCGAAGCTTTGGAGCCGGTCTTCAAGAGTCTGAGCGATGCATTTATGGCACGACTCAGAATGCAGGTGAGGGCCTGCATTCCACGATCTGAGATCAAGTAGTAAACATGCCTTATAGTGCAGCATCCCGGTTACAGTGATGGAAGCCATTTAGCACCAGGAGCAACACAGCTGTGGCCAAGAGACGGGGCTGCAATGTGGGCCTCGCAAAGCATTTCACTCTGGTAATCTAGGGCAAGAGGAAAGTATCCTAGCTAGCTGGTACCAAACCCTCACATTAAGATATAGGAAGCGTGCAGAGTGGGTCAGAGAAATAACTCAAGTTACTGACATTCTAGAAAGTATCCTAGCTAGCTGGTACCAAACCCTCACATTAAGAGATAAATAGGAAGCGTGCAGAGTGGGTCAGAGAAATAACTCAAGTTACCAACATTCTAGTGGAAATTAAGAAGAAATGGACATGGGCAGGACACGTAGTGCGAAGAGAGGATAACCGATGGTCGCTTAGGGTAACAAACTGTTTTCCAAGGGAAGGAAAGCGTAGCAGGGGGCGGCAGAAAGTTAGGTGGGCGGATGAGATTAAGAAGTTCGCATGGGTAAAGTGGATGCAGCTAGCACAGAACCGGGTTAAGTGGAGAAATATGGGAGAGGCCTTCGCACTGCAGTGGGTATAGTCAGGCTGATGATGATAATGATGAAACCCTCACGGGCTACACCTAAGAATTTAATTGGCTTGCCAACCTGACTTGCAGGGAGGGCAATGTGTTTCCTTGGCTCGCTGGGGACCTGTGTGCAGGTGGTCTTTCCAACTTGAAGATCAAGCTTTGCTTCCTTACTTTTTAGGGTTTGTGTAATGGATGCACGTTCTAGTTCGCTCACTCTTTTTTTTTTTTTTTTTCTTTGCAGTGACAGCAGGAACATGCTGTGGCATGTTCTAGTTGTAGGTAAAATCTTTTGAAGCCAAGAATTGTGAGACTGTACAGGTTAAGTAGCTAGACTCGTGGAAAGCCACTCCTAAAACTCTTTTATTGCTGAGCAGTCCCAGACACAAGATGTTCTGTGCCCGGGATTGTAAGAGAGGTGCTCCTGTGTGCAGGTGAAGGAGTTGAGGCAGGAGCTAAATCTGCAGCTGACCAGGGTACAGCAGCAAGAGAAGAGCCTCAAGGTGAGCCTCACTTCTTTCTGTCTCTAGCTTTCTCTCTCTAACAGCCTGGGAAAGGAACAGCAGTTTAGCACTTTCCTGTCAGCAGGAAAAAGGGTGGCTTTTGGGTGGTATCATTAATATTTTTTTTCTTTAATTAAACGTGCTTGGTACAGGAGCGTAGTATCAAATTGTAGAGAAGGAATTCCTCTTCACAATAGTATTAGTGACAATTCACATATTTATTTTATAAGTGATGTAAAAAAGAACTATCAGTGAAAAATTGGTAGTTAAAAAACGCACAAAATTGTCAGTTTCTTGATACGTATAAAACATAAACAATTTTCAAAATATACATTTTTTACAACAGGGACTAATGCAACATTGCAGCAAGTTCTAGCTTTCTGTGTACAGTATTCGCCGAGTTGGGAAGGAAAGCAGTAGTAGAGGTCGGCCCCTGGCTGTCCTCTAGCGGAAAGCACGACTCCCTGCACTGCCGGCAGCAAGTAATACCACCCAAAAGACGTCACCCTGCAGATAACAGTTCTAACCTTCAGAACAGTGATTTTTTTCGATCATCACGCAGCAAAAGTGGAACTTATTGGGGCATGGCTGTTGATGTTCCGGGTTGGTTTTACATAGTTTCGCAGTCAGTGCTAAAGTCTGAAGAGCTGAATTCGTCTTCAGAGTCATCACTGCTGCTGTTCGCATCCAAAAACAAGTTCTCTGATGCATCAACTTCTGAGGAAATGCACCGTTTCCGAGCAGCAGGAGCGCGTGATGTCGACGCGATGATGTAAACAAGGAGCGCCAATCACCTGACTCCGGAGACCATCTGGACGGGCGCAGCGCAGTGGAAAAATAAAACCAAAAGCGAAATTGAAAGAAGGGTTCCTCTATTTCCCACTGGATGACCACACTTGTCAAGGAGTGCTTTGAAAGCGGAAAATTTGAATCTTGAAATTATCGATAGCGGGCTGTCAATGTGGGGTAGGCGCAGACAGGAAAGTGTTGAAATGGGTAACGAAGTGTTGGAAGTGGTAGGCGAATATGTCTACTTAGGACAAGTAGTGAGTGCAGATCCGGACCCCAAAAGGAAAATAACTAGGAGAATAAGGTTGCGATCGAGTGCATTTTGAAGGTACTCAAACATCATGCCTAGCAGCTTACTGGTATCCCTCAAGAGGAAAGTATAATAGTTGCATCTTACTGGTATTCGCCTGTGGGGCTGAAACATGGTGGCTAACGAAAAGGGCTCTACTTAAGTTGAGAGCACGGAGGGCTATGGAATGAAAAATGGTAGGTGTAACGTTTGGAGATACAGAGTGGGTCAGAGAAATTACTTGAGTTACTGACAGTCTAGTGGAAATCAAGAAGAAATGGGCAGGACTTGAGTGCAAAGACAAGATAATCGATAGTCCCTAAGAGTAACCAATTGGTTACCAAGGGAAGGAAAGCTTAGCAGGGAGGGGCAGAAAATTGGGTGGATGATGAGGTTAAGAACAAGTGGATGCAGCTAGCACAGGACCAGGCTAATTGGAGGAATATGGGAGAGGCCTTCGCCCTGCAGTGGGTATAATCCAGCTGATGGCGATCATTTGTCTCTTGTTAAGAAAGCAGCTGTCCTAATGGCATTGTTTTTGAAAAGGATTGGATTCATTGTAGCAGTAAGCCAATCTGTGGGAGCCATTAATCTCACAAGTACCATATTTACTCTTTTTAAGGCGAAAGCCTTTTGATGGCTCATACTGTCGTGGACAAAGTGTCCCGTTTTTGCGGCGACTGTGATTGGTCGAGATGGGATGACGTCATGGAGGTCTCAACCAATCAGAGCACCACTACAGTATGCACAAATGAGTCTTTATATGGTCATATGCCAATCAATGATCAGTTACTAATTTGACTGATTGATTGAAATAATTAACGACTAATTATAAATTGTCAATGACTTATGATTGATTACTAATTAATGGTTAATAAATTCATTAATGGCCAATTAATGGTTTAATTATACATTACTGACTAATCAATGTGTAAATAATGTAAAACCTAATAAATTATTATTAATGACCAATCATCAATTACCATTGACTAATGCTCAATTACTAATGACTAATTATTTTAATGAATGCCTAATCAATGACTCGTTAATAATCTAAACTTACATTTCTAGACGTTGTGCAGACAATGCTTGGAACCTTCTAAAAACATGGCACCACTTGACAGCTTAGTGCACTAGCAGAATGTGAAACAGCAGTCGCTCACTTGTAGCAGCATTTATCGCTACATGCGCAAGTTGCCTAGCAGAATGCGGCAATCAGGCTTTCGCCTTTCACTACTTTAGTCGCTAAAGTCTCCCGTAATTTTTTTCACTTCCTCCTTTTCCTTATGGCTCGGTTAAAGTGTCCGCAGAGCATTGTGACATACTGTGCCTTTTCTTTCCTGTAAACCGATTTGAAACACTGCTGATGCCTGCTGTACTGCGTTTATTTCTATATGCTTTGTGGTATGGCGTTCGAGGAAGCGCCAAAGGTGCCGCATAGACGCCAGGATCGAACGCCCAGCGAGGTTAGCTTCGAATAAGCGTGAGTTGCCTGGTGACACCATCACCAGTCGTGACGTCATGATCTGATGTAACATTATGACGTCACTTCCTGATGGCCGGATGTGACATCATCCGTCATAATGACGTTGCATCCTGTCATGGCGTCAGGGCCAGTGACATCACTATACAATTACATCATAGTCACAGTCATCTCTGTCATTACTCATGACTACCATATATTACCGATTATAAGTCGACCCCCCAACTCTCGACCCCCTTTGGGCAAAAAAAGTTAGAAAAGTTAATTTAGACTCCGAATTAAGGTCGACGCTGCCGCACCCTGCGGTTCTAGCTCGGCCAAAAAGTTTTTCGGAAGGCAGAGTCATAAAGAAACATTTATTCGTTCACGAGACATGTCTGACCGTCGTTGCTTGTGAGGACACAGTCGCGATCATCATCTTATGAGCCACTTCTGCCGCTGGTCGTCGGAAGCAGTGCCGAGATGCCGCACGTGGAAAACGCCGCTGAGACCATGTCGGTTGGTAGTCCATAGTAGGCATCGTTGACCCATGCGCCACTTCACCCAAAGAAGCTCTCTGGTCGTGAACCCAATCTCGAACCGCCTCCTCAACGACAGGGTATTGTCCAAACTTCGGCCAGCGAAAAGAACGGCGTGTAGCAGCGCAAGCATAAAGCTTGCTTCTTTGTTTTCTCCAGCCTCTCGCGCACTTTTCTGAGACATCAAACTTCCGCCCCGCTGCGACATTGTTTTCAGACTCGGCGTAGAGGATGACTTGCCGCTTGAAAGCCACGCTGTTGCAGAGGTTGCAGCGGCATCTTGCAAGGCGTCCATCGGGCAGCGACACAAACCACATACACCACTGTTAGCTGTCACGTAGCGGTGCGACGTGCAGAAATGGCGAAACGCACACACAACAACGTTGAACGTTGCACGGTTGCACAACCATGCACAACACGCGAAAATGCTTCTCAGCACATGTGACTGGTCACGTGTAGTCTATTTTTGGATTGGATTTGTAGCTGTCCCATTTGTATCAAATAGCCCGCCCGGCTTTGGCTGTTTTTTCGTAAAACTCCCACAGTTTGTCGATACGTTGCCATCGTATGAAAACAAACCTTTGGTGCATATCTCAATTAAAGTTTTTTTAAGCAGATCTACTTTCGCACTGTGTCTGACAACTATTATGGAATTACAAACGCACGGGTCGTGATATTATCCACAAATCGGTCGAATTTACTTCTGACCCTGCATATAGGCAGACTTTAGTCGACTTCGATTATAAGTCGACCCCCCAACTTTGGAAGGACATTTTATAAAAAAATGTCGACTTATACGTGGCAATATACGGTAATTAGTACTAGTCAGTGACTAGTAAGTCATTGGTACAGGTTAGTGACTAGTCAAGGTATGACATACCGTATTTACTCGCATAATGCTCGCACTCGCATAATGCTCGCACCTTCCACATTGCCTATCGAAAATTGGAATTTTTTTTTTTCCTCGCATAATCATCGCATCCCCAACATCACTGCCGCGAGAGTCGACATGTTGCACCGCGGCAGTCAACTACGCGTAGCGAGCGCCATCTTTCAAGTGCTACTGAAACTAGCTGGCCCCGTTAGGTGCGTGCGCTACCAGGAGGCGCTACCCCACCCAACCGACGATCATCATCACCAGCTCCGACCACTCCGAGCGCCTCGAGAAGGAAACGTCAAGGTGTTTCGTCAGTTTTGTTCCGCTGGTACCGCCGCACGTTCTCCAGAGTTCCGCGCATAGTTCTGCCATTTTGCGAAGACTTTCGTAGGCCTCGCTCAGTGCGTGTTACTTTTGTCACCGTGCTCTCTGTGCCGCTTCGCCATGGGGCGATACGCAAGCTACACCGCTGCCTTTAAGCTAAAAGCTGTCGAGTACGCTTTGGAGCACGGCAACCGCGCTGCCAGCAGACACTTCGGAGTCAACGAGTTTTGTGTCCGCTACTGGAGACGGCAGCACGACAAGCTCAAGGCAACCAGCAAGACGGCGTGCCTTCCGTGGTCCGAAGACGGGAAAGTTTCCTGGGGTTGAAACTGCACTTCTGGACTACATTAAGGCTCTACGGGCGGATGGTTGCGCCGTGTCAATAGATGCGGAACCAGGCGCGCGTAATTGCAAGGAAAGAAGGCATCTCGGCGCAAGATTTCCGGGCAAGTAACGGGTGGGCCACGCGGTTCATCTGTGGAGCTGCTGTGCAGCTGGGTAGCAGATGCATGGAGCATGATTGGCGCTGATGTGGTCGTGAGGAGTTTCAAGAAAACTGGCATTTCCAACGCCCTGGAAGCGACAGAAGACCACTTGGTGTGGGACGAAGATGAAGAGGGTGAAGCTGAGGAAGCCGACGAAGCAGCGACCAGCGATAGCGATGGCAATGTCGACGTGGACTCCGCGGACTCTGAGTGATGGTGATGTTGCGGGCGGCCAGCCTTCGCAAATAAAGTGTTTCTGCAGCTAGTGTTTGTCGTCTCTGTGGTTTTATTACAAACGTAAGTCCTGCTTGCAATTAAAGTTTTGGTTAAATTTACAATAGCTGGCTTGAGAACCCCGGTTCACAGCCTATTTACATTTGCTTTCAGCACTCCAAACCATTGTTCAAAAATTTTCCCCGCGTAATTATCGCACCCCCTAACTTCGCACCGATTTTCTGCGAAAAAAAGTGCGAGGATTATGCGAGTAAATACGGTACTACACCACTGATGACATCATCAATTTCAAGGTACGACATCCTGCACCACCGATGACATTTATTTCAAGGTGCAGCATACTACATCACTGATTACGTCATCATTAGTTTCAAGGCATGACATACTAAACCACTGATGACGTCATCAATAATTTCAAAGTACGACATACTATACCACTGATGACGTATGGTGTAGTATGTCATTTGTGTAGTTTTGCTTTATCACACAATTGGGGTGGGCGCCGTCCGCTGCCACAAAATCATTGGAATGTGTGATAGCAGCAAGCACCTTTTGAAGCGGACGATACTAAAAGCCAACGCCATGATTACAGCTGCTTTCTTTGATGATTTGATGGGTGGAAAGATGGACGACTTTCGAAAAAAAAAAGAAAAATCTCAACTTTTTCTTATATATTAGACCCTCCTTTCAAAGTGACTTATATTTTTCTTGAAAGAAGTGCTGAGTAAATGCGGTATTTCCAGCTAGCCCTTGCATTTCCGGCTGGCTAGTGATGTGGCGTGATGAATCCTGAAACTTCCGCACCATGGTTTTTGTATGCATAAATCACATGGCGTGGCGGTGCGGCCCTATCATCATTTTGGTTTGGTTTGTGTGGTTTAACTTCCCAAAGCGACTCAGACTATGAGAGGCATCGTAGTGGAAGACTCCGAATTTTCGACCACCTGGGGTTCTTCAACATGCACTGACATCGCACATTTTGTTTCGCTATTGCCATCTAAATTGGCACGTAAAAGGGCAACTGCAAAATGTGGCTTGTCTTGGCCCAAGTTTTAGTTCTCATCTGATTGTCAAGGTGGCTGTTGATGCATGGAATGCGAGAGGACTTCATTAAATCGAAAGTGCGGCATTAAATGTTCAATCTGTGGTTTTCAATAGACACAAGTTGGGAAATAAAAATGCATTACATCGTGAATTTGTTGTACTTTGAGGTTCTTTATTTTGAGGTCAGACTGTACTTGTTAGCTGTAACAAACAGTTGGTAATAGCGTAAGGGACGAAGGACAAAGGAACAGGAAACACTCACCCCTTGTTTTTTATCTAAAATGAATTACTACCATCTCACCCAACTCTGCAACCGTGAACATCCCATGCTCTTTTGTCTTTTGTCCGTACTTCTCTACATCATGCAACACCAACTAGCCTGGCAGCTTGGTCTCCTTTCATGATTGCCATGACATCACGGCCAAACCGCCCCGCAATGGTTAAGATTCTTACTACTGTGCCGGAGTACCCTGGTTTGAAGCCAACTGCCGGCGGCTGCATTTCGATATAGGTGAAACGGGGTGGGGCCTGTGGGCTGTGCGATATCTGTGCACGACCACCCCTGGTGATTGAAAAGCCTGAGTCACTTGGGGACGTTAAACTCTAGAAAAGAAATGAAACCATCCCCTTGCCTTGAGGCTGGTGGGTTCAAGGTATAATTGAAGTATGTTTTTCTGACAAAGCATTCATTGCTTCACTCTTCAATCCGCCTTTTGCGCGAGGATGTGGCGCCATCATGCGGGAGCGGGCGGGAAACACATTGAGCGGCAGTGTAGCAGACGACGCGAAGGCCCACCATACGAAATGGCCACGCCAACGCTGGTAGAAAGCGAAAGCTTCCCCCCTTTTTTGGCCTCGGAGCGGAAAGTAGTGACAGTGATTGCAGCATATCATGTTCACGCAGTATGGGGGAAGGTAGAGCGTTTTCACAATCCACTCATAACGCACGTACGCATATACTATCTTCGTATTGTAAGAGCGTGTAGCGTGGGCTGTGTTCGACGTGACAGAATGAGACGCTCTCAGCGTGCAGGTTTTCGGCAGACAGGAGAGCGTGGGGGCAGAGAGAGAGAGAGGGATCTCAAAGGGCAAAGCAGCCAGGGGTTTGTTGATGCTGCAGAGCTAGGTGGAATAGTCTCCTGTGACTTTGAGCGGCGCATATCTTGAGTTACCGAGCACAATGCGGTCACCGCGGCGCCGGCATGGCGCAATGGGCGTCGCTTCCTCCTCGCGTCATCTACAACCGTGCAGCTATAGGATTTCATCCACGAAGATCGGCAGAGAGGCACGTATGCACACCCTGTGAAAAGGGCATTGTCCCGGCCGGAATGCACACCTGCAGGAAACGCGCTGCATTTTTCTGGCAATGGATGATTCAGAGCTGTAGCCGGTTTCTGGCCTCAGGAGTCAGAACGGATGTGGTCGCAGTGGTGGAAAGGTTCTCGGTGCGCAGGGAATGGTCATTCTGTTGTGAAAGGATCTCCAACGTTCATTTCTGCCTCCGCCGCGATTTCTGCGGAATCAACAACTTGGTGACACGTGTGAATCTCCTACATATCGGATGCGCATCTCGGTCAGGAACCAACCCTGTTCTACGTCCAGAGCGATCCACTCTGCAAGTGAACGAGCATGAACCCTCCAGGAGACTCATTTATTGTGCCGGGCGGTTTCCTTGCCGTTGCAAACGGTTGGACGTAGACGACGAGTATCAAGCTCCCTAACTAAGTGCATCTGATTGCGTACGCCAAAGGAACAAAATCCGGATGCTTTGGCGTGCACGAAGGCGAGCCTTTAATTAAAAAAAAATACTGTGCGTTGTGCAAGAGTGTCAAGTGCGTCATATGCTCCGAGCGGCAAAAACACAGATACTACAGGTATGTATGCATCTAAACGAAATATGCATGATGAAAAGTACCTACTGGAATTTTCACCCAGGCTGTAGCGCACCAGGGATAGCTGCAATGAGGATTTTTTCGGTGCGTGATTGCTTTAGTTGCGCCGGGGCCTGGAGGCGATGTATTTTGTCCTTTCTTTTCTTTATGTGCGAAAGGGCTAGGTAGCTTAGATATCACAGGCGGCTCTGTGCGCTAGGCCGTAATATTTAGCATGTTTTATCGTGTCTGCCTAACAAGAAAAAAAATACGGCGTTTTAATGCACGGCCGTTCGCGAGCCTCATGACCAGCTCAACCACTCGGCTCGCTAACGGCGGTGCATCACAACAAACGCCCAATTTTTCTTTTCTTTTTAGTCAAGCGGCAGTCGCGATAAAACATGCTAAATATTACGGTCTAGCGCACACAGCCACCTGTGATATCTGCGCTACCCGGCCCCTTCGCACATAAAGAAAACAAACGACAAAATACATCGCCATCAAACGCGCCGAACAAATGCTCATTGCGGCTATCACTGGTGGGTTACAGGCTTGGTGCAAACTCCGGTAGATACTTTCCATTATGCACATTTCCTTTAGATGCATACATACCTGTAACGAAGTGTTTTTCGCACAGTCGAAAGTACGCAGTAGGTAGCTAAGGTCGGCCATTCACATCTTGACGCTTGGTGGCCCTAATTGTAGCTTCACGTCGTTGTTGGCCGCGGCTCTGCAAAGGAAACCTGAAAAACCGCGTCTTGCATCTTGGCGCGCTTAGAGAGTGGCAACCGTACGCGGCAGATGTGGTTGGCATCGCTTTGCCAAGCCTGTGACGGCCACCGTGCCGCCCGGTGCCGCCAGCCCCCGTGCACTGGCGGCGCCGAGAAACGCCGTCGACGCCGCTCAATGTGTTTCCATCGGTCGCCGCTACGACTTCGCGCATGCGCAGAAAACTCGCGCAAAAGGCGGATTGTGTGGGGCAACGGAATTGAGGATGGGTGGTGGTTTTGGGAGGAGCCCTGACCAATGAGACTAACTTTGAAATGTAACCATATGCAGGCCCAGCAGAAGCTCGGTGAAGAGCAGGCGGCCCAGCTGCAGCGGTTTCGCGATGAGTCTCGGCTGCTGCAGCAGCGGGTGCACCAGCTGGAGGCGGAGCTGCAGCAGGCCTCGGCGTCTGTTTGCGAGCGTGTGCGCTCACGGGAAGAGGAGCTGGAGCAAGCCCATCGGGAGGCTCTGGACCGGGAGCGGCAGGAGGCCGAGGCCCGCCTCTCCCAGGCCCGGGAGCAGGCCGATGCCCTGGAGGCGGTGTGCGCCCAGCTGCGTCAGCGGCTGGACCAGGAAGCCCAGAGCCTGGCGGCCCAGCGCAATGCCTCCGAGGGCAAGGTCAAGGAGCTGAGCAAGGTGCACCAGCTGGAGCTGGAGGCGGAGCGGGCGGAGCACCAGCGCCGCCTGGATGCTCTGGAGCAGCGCTGCCAGGAGCAGGCCCACCTGGCCGAGGAGCTGCGGGCCCGCCTGTCCGAGGCCGTCCAGACCCACAGCCGTGAGGTAGGTCTCTTTTTCTATGGTCATTTCATGTACAGATTTAAGCCGCACCAAGAAGACGGAGCACAGGCTTCCAGCTACAGTAAAACCTCAATCGTTCAAACTCACACAGTTCAAAATGATTGAATTTCGGCGGTCCCATGATATCTAATGCAAATATAACCTTACAGTTCAAAGGAGGGGGGGGGGGGGGGGGGGCGGCAATGAAAATATGCCATGAGAAGTTGCAGTGAGCTTTGGAAGCATGCTGTCACATGCGGGTAGCCAGCAGACAGTAGTCGGCCGACTTTGGAAACTGGATGATGCTGCATGTGAACATGATACCTAGTTTTATAGGGTAAAAGGCTTTTGTTAGACCTTGGGTCGTACGGTCAACAAATGTGGGCACCGGCAAACTGTTGTTCTAGGTCCAAAATCTGGATGCAATTCATAAGTAAAAATCAAACCTTTCCCCTTTGAGGGATGGTGTTAAGGTGGAACACTAAAACCTGTCTAAAATTCGTTCATTTTTGATATCCTGAGACGTTTATCTGCAAATGTTCGTGGAAAAATACCACCCATTTCGCATGTTATAGCATTCCAAAGTTGCGCATCTGAATGCTTGGCCCTTTAATTTCTTGGGATATTTGAATGAAATTTTCAGGGTATGCTCATAGTACACACATTTGAAGAACTACCAAGTTTCATGGAGTTGGGTAATCGGTTCTCAAATTAGAGGAGTATATCAAGATAGTTTACATGGGTCCCTAGGGGCAGGCCTGGAGAATTTGCAAAATGTGCTAGCAGTGTGAAATTTGTTATGGTCATTCCTGGATAGTTTCCCCAGGGCAAGGCAATTCCCTTTTTCCAAATTTCCTCTCTGAAAAATTTTAGTACAGCCCCAAATTTAGCGTTAAAATTTACACCTGACTTAACAATATTTTAATTGACTGCCCCTAATTACACATGAAAGATTTTGAAAAAAACAAATTGTCTTGCCTTCAGAAATTTACTTAGGTATGTAACAAAAAAAAACTCATGAGAATCCAATAAGCGGTTCTTGAGATATGACTTGCCCTAGCAGCCACACCGTGCAAAAATTGATTCTGAGAAAACTTCTCTTAAAGGTTGAGAGAACAATAACTTTTTGTTTTTCAGGACGGGCTCATGACATTAACAAATGAAAAACCACCAAGTTTCATAGAATTGTGCATGCTAGTTCTCAAGTTACAGAAGCATATCAAATTGGTTCGAATAGGCGTGGCTTGCTTCCGATTGGGAGGCTTGCGGCGGCAGCGGCTTTCGAGTTTCCCGCGCTCAAATTCAGGGCTGCGTTTGGGCAAAGCGCACGCTCCGCGAGAACGCGGAGCATCGGGCGATTGCTATTGGCTGCAGTGCTCACTGGGTACTTATGGGATCACACCTACGCACAGCCGGCGTGGTAGGCGAGCTCTCGTACCAACTGCACACAGGCGTTACTCGTACGCGACACGTGTCCCCAACTCGTGACGCAAAGTCGCAGCCACGGCAGGTCCGGACGAAATAGGCAACGAACTGGGCATGCTAGGTAACAGTTTATTAACCCTAACGCAAGGCAACAACACACACTGTGGAAGAATGTTCTATCCGATAACATAAGAGTTCGGGGGGCGCTCACCGGTTTGTCGTAGTCGTCCGCTGGTTGGGAAGGTCAAGATCTGACCAGGGTCTCCGGGTGCAAGCGAGGCAAAAGCCCTTCCTCTCCCGGGCACCGCGGTTTTATCCTTCTCGGTATTTCATACCGAGAAGTAATCGGTTGCTTCTCGAGACCAGACGAGAGAACTGGTCTCGAGAAGCAAGTCGTTCCTCCTCGTGTTTGGAATGTTACCCTTCCCTAGGTTACCAGCGCGATGCTGTGGTGTCGCAGCATTTTATGGGCAGTGAGGGAAACGCTAAGTGCCTTCTCTCCCACCCTCTCCTGGCGAGCGTCCGTCGTCTCTTGACTCAGCCGTGCTCGTCGCTTGTTAGAAAGGACATACCGTAAAAACCCGCGTATAATACGAACCCGAATATAATACGAGGTGAAATTCTGGAGACGCGAAATGGAAAAAAAAAAGTTTTTACCGCATATAATACGAGAGAGAAAAAACAAGACATTTATTGAAATCGGACCTCACACTCCAATCACTTTCATCTTCAGCAGCGCTTTCCTCGGAAATTTCTTTGTCGGACAAATCATCCCACAGGTACTCATCTTCTGTGCCATCGAGGGCGTTTGAGATGCCGCACTTCTTAAACGAACGGCGCACAAGCTCCTCTGGGATGCTTGCCCACGCGTCCACAATCCATTTGCACAGCGTGGCTGGCGATGCTCGCTTCAGCCGCCCGGCCGGCGTCACTGCAGGCTCACCTGACCGCATCCATTCCGCGTAGCATCGCTTGACTGCGTCCTTGAAGGGTTTGTTGACACAAACGTCGAGAGGCTGAAGTTGTGAGGTCATCCCACCCGGAATCACAACAAGTTCTGTGCGGCAGTCGCTTAGCAGCCTTTTCACCGAGTCGGCCAAATGGCAACGAAACGCGTCCAGCACGAGGATGGATGGAAAGGACAACAGTGCACCGGGCCGTTTGCACCACACTGACTTCACCCAGTCGAGGACAAGATCCTCGTTCATCCAACCTTTTTCGTGGCATCTCACGATGACATTCTTCGGCAGCTCCTCACCTTTCGGCATTGTCTTGCGCTTGAAGATGACATAGGGCGGGAGCTTGCGGCCGTCTGCCGTGCACGATAGCATGACTGTAACCCGCGTCTTCTCGTTTCCAGTAGACCGGATACAAACTTGTTTAGAGCCTTTCTCATGGACGGTGAGGGGCGATGGCATGTCCAGGTAAACCGGCGTCTGGTCAGCATTGCCTATTTGCCCCAGCTGAAAGTTTTTGGTCTTTCGCAAAGAAATCACGTGGCGCTGAAAAGCCACCAGCAGCTCTTCGAAGGATTCGGGCAGCTTTTGTGAAATCGAGGTTCGCCGGCGTAGCGAGAATCCAGCACGGCACATATAGCGATGTATCCAGTGCTTGCTTGCTTTGAAGGCGGAGCTCGGAATTCCCTTTTCCCTTGCAAGCTCCCTAGCTTTTGCTTGCATAAGCTCTACGCTCACAGCTAGATGCGATGCTCGCTGTTCTCGTACGAACTCCGTCAGAGCGAGTTCAATTTCCGGGAATGCGCCATTCTTTGGCCCGCGAAAGCTTCTTCGCATTCCCTTGCACGCGAAAAGGGCTTCTTTCTGTCGTCGCCATCCGCGAATGCTTCCCTCGGTGACGCCAAACTGCCTCCCGGCCGCACTGTTGCCGATGTTTTCAGCAACTAAAATCACCTTTCTCTTAAAAGCAGCCGAGTACTGTTTCCGAGACCCTGGCATCCTGCTCGTTCACTTAAAGAAAAAAGCGTGCACTTTTTCGCGAACCGTGGTTTGCACGAGAGCACATGCGCTGATGCTGTGCGCACTCGACGACTCAACAACAAAGAGACGACACCTCGACGTCGTGGCCACTGCGGGGTGCGGCCACGTTAGGGCAACGAAGCCAAGCCGTAGCCGCACATCGATAACAAAGCCAAGCCGTAGCCACGCGGCAACAACGAAACCAAAACTTCTCGCAAAACTTTGACATTTTGGTTGGGATCCGCAAATAATACGAGGCGGAAATTTGGAACGCTGAAAGTTGGAAAAAAAACTCGTATTATACGCGGGTTTTTACGGTATATTATGGTGAGGCTACCAAAAAAAAAACCAGAAAATAATATGCCTCTGCCCGTGCCACTAGGTGTAACGGGCTGGTTAGAAAGGACAGTGCGATATACGTGTATCCCCACAGTACATTAGATTTTCCAGTCTCTGATTACTTGCTGACGCAGCGTTATGGTCACATGACCTTGCAAACTCCTTCCAGCGTTTGCTTTCAGCGGACGATCATGTCACAGGACTCGGTTCTTTCGCAGTAACGCCAGTAACGTCGCACACACGTTTATCTTCTGTGTAACACTATAAAGATGGTGATTTTTGCAATGGTTTGCCATACATTAGCGAAGTTCCTCCCAGCTTATTGCATTTGAAACGACATTTACAATTAGCATTAGCTGCTTTAGTACTCGGCGTTTTGCTTGCGACGCTTTCAGACCTGTGCGTTGAGAAGAACTTCACAGCGCGAACAAAAATCAGTGTTCTGGGGCTCTGGACGCTTCAAAGCGAAGATGTGAAGCTGGAGCTTATATCATTATTTAGCGCGCAATATCGTCTGCAGGATCACGAAAAGTACCCAGAATGCACTTGGAGTCTAACTGAATATGGCCGCCGACTCAGGAGCTTTACTTGTGGGCAGGGCTTCTGGGCTGCCCGAGGAAAAACGAACACAAACAGCTGTCGGCAAGCAGTCCTGGACAGTCCGGGATTGATAATCGAATGTACCCACTGACACGTCGGTCTGCGCCGGCTACCTCCCCGCATCGCCTGCTCTGGCTCTTTGCTGCCGTTGTTGGCTATCTTTGTACTTCTTCGCCTTTGCCATTTCTGCGATCGCCGGATTTAAGATCTCTAGTCGTGCCCTCTGAACAGTTTCGAGCAACGTGTTAAACGTTGCGTGGTCGCTCACGATGCCTCGAGATACAACGCGCGTTCAGTGCACAGAAGTGAAGGCCATCCTCCTGGCTAGGCGTGCCGACGACGACTACTGCATCGACACCTGCAGTGTCCTAGCATCTGTTACAGTGGAACTTGGAAAGCAAGAAAATAAAAAAAATGCCCTAGTCTTGCCCCATGACACATATCCATAAATTACCTCAATGAATTTCGCAATGCCAATACATTCCGCAAATTCTACAGGCCTGGATTCATGCGACCCATATTACAGTAGAACCCCGTTCATACGTTTTTCACTGGTCCGAGAAAACAAAAAACGTAACAGCCGGGAAAACGCAACAGTGAGGAAGGCCCCGAAAAGGAACGAGAACTGTGCAGCTTTCACTTACAAACAATTTATTTCCGCAAAGTGACGTTTCTTTTGCTCGCTAGAAAACACCAGGCGCTTCTCAATAGCCTGGAAAGCCGCATTGCTGTCCGCGTCGCTTTGAGGTGCGACATACCTACAGAGGAGGTCCAGAGCCGCGACCGCTTCTCCAAAGCTCGGATCCGACAAATGCTCGGAATCGTGTGGCTCGAGCTCATCATCAGAATCTGCGGCTTCACTCGCGACCGAGCTCGCAACAATATCACCGATACTCTGGCAATCCGATGTCACGATGGCAGCATCCACTATGACATAGTCATCGTATGTGAGTCCCGTGGCACCCAGCGCATCCATCGCCTCAGTGAGCTCTTGATCGCAAGAGGCTGCTTCCAACTCCCCAGCATCTGTGCCAGGAAATTCTCCTTTGCCGTCAGTGCGAAAGCCACACTGCGCGAAGCAGTGGTGTGCAGTTGATGCGGCCACTGCAGCCCACGCTGAAGCGACATAGTGCATAGCGTCAAGCACCGAAATGGTCGTAGGCTGCTGTCCATGATCAATACGCGCAAGACAGCGCTTCACAACACACTTCCGGTAGGAATGCTTCAGGTTCTTTATGATGCCGGCATCTAGCGGCTGCAGATGGCTTGTAGTGTTCGGTGGGAAGAACACAAGCTTGACGTTCCGAAGAAACTGCGGATCTCTTGGGTGGGCAGCACAATTGTCTAGAAAAAGGAGAACACTCCTGCACTGGGATCCCATCTTGTTGTCGAAGTAGCGAAGAAATTCTTCGAACAACGAACACGTCATCCACGCGCGACTGTTACTTCTGTAGTGACATGGCAGCAGGCGAGTGTTCTTCAAGCACTGCGGGTTCCGATATTTGCTTATTACGGAACCATCCATGTTGCAGCAAAGGAGCACCGTCAATCGCTCTTTGCTGTTTTTGCCTCCGTGACACTCTTCTCCTTTCAGGCTTAGGGACTTCGACGGCTGCACCCGAAAAAAAAAAGCCTGTTTCATCGGCGTTGTAGATGTCACGAGGCGCATAGTCCTTAATTAGTATAGCAGATAGTGTGGCCTTCCAATCGTCAACTGTTGCCAAGTTCACACTTGCTGATTCACCGCTTACTGTCTTGTACGCGATGCCGTGCCTCTTCCGGAAACGGTCGAACCAGCCATTCGACGCCGCAAAGTTCGTGATGCCCAGTCTGTCGGTGATGTCCACTGCCTTCTTGCGCAAAATGCTGCCATCAAAGTTGACGCTGGCAGCGCGAGCTTGCTTGAATCAGGTCAGAAGAGCCTTGTCGAGGTTTCCATACTTGGCCCCACGAGCCTGCTTAGCTTTCGGGCCGAAAAGCGCTGCATTGCCTTCAATCTCGGGACGCTTTGAGACGATGCTGTTAAGCGTCGATGGTGGCAGACCAAGATCTTTGGCAATATCAATTCTTTTCCGCGCTGGCTGCCTGTTGACAGCGTTGAGTGCGTCCAGCTTTTCCTGGAGGGAAAGCGCCTTCCGCTTGCGCGACGCCATCGAAGAACGTCAGATCACGATCGTCTGATACAAAGGACAAGGGTTAGTTCGACCGGTTCATAACCGGCTTTGTCGTGGACTGGTTCGACGGAAGAATGGATGAATGAAGCTGAACCCTTTGAATCGGGCGGTGGCGGTGCATGCCACCTAGCTGACGTTCACGAGGCAGATGGCCATCTTTGGCGGCCTCTCCAACTCGCGTACGGCTTCTTGAAGTTAGTTCCATAGCCAAGCCTAGCCAAGACTCTTCAAAAGTCAAAATGGTGGTCGGCGTGCGTTGCCTCAGGCGGGCTCGCGGTGACCAGTTGCGACGTATCATGCGGGAACGTTTTCACAGCTACAACATAACGAGGATCCCAATACATTGGATCCTACTGTAGCAATGCCGGCCTTCCGCTTGCGCGACGCCATCGAAGAACGTCAGATCACGATCGTCTGATACAAAGGACAAGGGTTAGTTCGACCGGTTCATGACCGGCTTTGTCGTGGACTGGTTCGACGGAAGAATGGATGAATGAAGCTGAACCCTTTGAATCGGGCGGTGGCAGTGCATGCCACCTAGCTGACGTTCACGATGCAGATGGCCATCTTTGGCGGCCTCTCCAACTCGCGTACGGCTTCTTGAAGTTAGTTCCATAGCCAAGCCTAGCCAAGACTCTTCAAAAGTCAAAATGGTGGTCGGCGTGCGTTGCCTCAGGCGGGCTCGCGGTGACCAGTTGCGACGTATCATGCGGGAACGTTTTCACAGCTATAACATAACGAGGATCCCAATACATTGGATCCTACGGTAGCAATGCCGGGACCGGATGAAAGCGACGTAACAGCCGGGAAAACGCAGCAGTGAGGAACGTAACAACGGGGTTCTACTGCATATACTTCTCTAACTTGAGAACCAGCAAACACAGTTTTATGAAACTTAATAGTTATTGAAATGTCCATGCTATGAGCCTTTCCTAAGAATTTCATTGCGATATCTTGACAAACAAAAAGCTAGTGTTCTCTCAACCTCTAAGGCCATTTTCTCAGAATCACTTTTTTGCCTAGTGTAGCTGCGTAGGACAGCCGTATCTCGGGAACCACGGATCAGATTTTCATGAGGTTTCTTTCATTCCATACCTCAATAATTTTCCGAGGGCAAGACAGTTTTCGTTTTTCAAAATATTGTGTCTAGAAACAATGAAAATTTGGTTGGTGCACGTCTGATTAATAACATTGATTTTGAGACTGCTAAAATGTCTCTGTGAGGAAATTTGGAAAAAAAGAATTGTCTTGCCCTGGGGTAACTATCCAGGAATGACCATAATGAATTTCATAGTGCCAGCACGTTTTGCAAATTCTTCAGGCCTGCCCCAAGGGACCTATGTAAACCATCATGATATAGTCCGCTCCCGATAATTAGAAGTCGCTTAATTGGAATTTTCGATTAATTAGAAGTGATGATATGGTCCTGGCTGTTTTGTATTCAATCCAGTAGAAATATCACTCAGTAATTCGAAGTTGAAAAGCTTAGAGTAACTCTTAATTAGAAGTTATTTTTCAATCGAGAATCACGACGACCGCCATTTGAGATACCATCGTGGCTAGGCGGCAGCACCGCTTTCTTGAAACTGCTCAACGGCAAGATACACCGATGCAGTCGTAAGCGCCTGCAATGCCTCTCACCTCGAAGTGATGAGAGTAGGCTTGATGAGTCGCTATGCGATGGCAGCGTTGTAAACGTCCCGTGGAGCATAGCTCGTGATTGTTGGGAGGTTGTCGGAAAGCCACGCATCGACGCCCTCGTTGCTCACAGACGCGGCCTCGCCGACGACCGCCTTGAAAACAATTCCGTGGCGAGCCTTAAACCGGTGGAGCCATCCATTGCCTGGGCGGAAATCGGGAAAGTCCAAAAGGAAGGCGAAGTCTTTAGCCTTGGAGAGCATCAGCGGTCCACTGATCGGAACGTTGCGAGACAGCGAACCACTTCAGCAGTGCGTCCTCGTCCGCGTAGGTCGCCTTCCGAAGGCGCTTTCTAGTCGTCGGGTCGGCATTCACGGTAGCAGCAAGAATCTTTTCCTTGCCCTTAGCAATGGTTGAAATGGTCGATTTCGACAGTCCGTACTTCTTGACCAGTTCGCAGTTTTTTGCACCTTGAGCAAGTTCATTAACAATGGCCATCTTCGTTGCGATGTCGACAGCTTTCCTTTTAGCACCTGAAGGGGTCGGCGTACAGTCCTCCATCGCACCAGGCGCAAGTCAAGCCCTTGGGCTCGCGCGTTGAGGCAGCCTTCAACTCCCCGATCCGGGAAAGGCACGGATGCGGCAACGATGTCAACGCAGTGCCATCGCACAGAAAGAATCGACGGCGCAATGCCCTCAGCGCGGGGTGGCAATGGAGCAACAAATGGAGAACCGGTTCGAGCCGGTAGAGCAGGCGCCTCACTTTCCGAATTGGGCGACGCAGATCACGTGGATGCATCACAGTAACGCGGGCGGCGCCACTTTCTCTTTCGTCACCGTGCGCGCTTTTTCGTTTTCATTTCTCAACGCGCGCTTTTTCTTTTTTTTTTACTTTATTTTACCCGCAAAGGAGCGCTGGGGG
Organism: Amblyomma maculatum; assembly: GCF_055883805.1. Lineage (NCBI taxonomy): Eukaryota > Metazoa > Arthropoda > Arachnida > Ixodida > Ixodidae > Amblyomma > Amblyomma maculatum. Next base: position 168,879,442 of record NC_139353.1, on the reverse strand, counting down.
ACGCTTTGTGCACTCTGTGTTCGCGTCGTGTCAGGGGAACACAAAGTGCGCGAAATTCACCCGCGGCAACTATGGGGGCCCGACAGCTTCGCGTTCGCTCTAACCGAGTGTTAAGGCCGCAACAGTTCATTCTATGTGAGACACTGTGCCATTGCCCCAATATATATTTTGACGGTAGCACCGCCCTCGTTCTTACTAAGTGAGTGTTCGTTATATCTGTGGCTGTTATAAGTGGGCTGGACTGTAACGAGCATTTACTGCAATTGTCCTTGCAAGAACAAATATGTCAGTGAACATAATGTGTGGTCCTGATATACTGATACCAAAATGAGTGCATTCGCTTTGCAACCTCCGTGTAGTTGGCGCTGAAGTCGTGGCATGGGATTGTCATTCTGACGGTCACACTGTAATCGCTGTCAGCGCATAACTAGTGATATCTTGCACCGTGTAACATTCAGAAGCAAGTTTATTTAGGCAAGGTTTGGGATTTCGTGTGTCGTGGGATGCCGTTTCACGACTGCCACTGTGCCACCAATTCTGCATGACATCTATTGTGGCATTAAATGTTGCTTGGGCACCTTTCAGACATGATAGTTGCCCGAAAAAGACTCGAAAAAGACAGGGTACGGGATGACCCGTACCGTCTTGTGCATGTCTTTTTCGCACAACTGTCATGTCTGAAATATTGCCAGACAACACATCCTACTGTTGCTTAGACATAATTTTTTCATATGCTGCCACGATTATGATGCCCGTAAATAGATGACAGGATGTGGTGATGCAACTTTCTTTCTTATCTCTGGCAACATTTTCACGGCTAGGGAGCGGCACTAGGCCAATGAGGTCTAGCGGCGTGACTTTCTCAAAATGGTGCCTAACCACAAGCAGTCCACGTCGCGAACAAGTCAGTTTGCCATTTTGGTCATGTGTGTCGGGAAACCAATAGCAGCTCATGTTTTGCGCTGTTCTCTTGTTTTGTTTTATGCTCTGATGGGCTTATTCTCGATTGTGAGCTGAAATATAGTAATAACCTGAATCGCAATGTTTCAAATGAGATCAAGACTGTCTACGGAGCCAATATTTCTCGAACTTAAAGCCTTCAAAGTTTGGCATGATTTCTCTTTAAATTAACGGGTCACATGCACAGATTCGAGTCTTTTGAATGCTGTAATGAGCAAATTAGGCAGTATTTTTCAGGGAAACTTTGGATGTAGCTATGTATAGGTACAGTTGAACTTCGCTATAACGAAGTCCTACATCCAGCTGAAAATTCCGTTAAATTGCGAACTTCATTACGTCGAGGCCGCTATGTTTTAGCTGCCCAATTGAAGTACAACATGTTTGTGGAACACTTATGGGAACATGTAAATTACGAATTCAGAAAATAAGAAATTCTATCAATAATAGCTAACAAGTGCACCGGATGTTTTGTTTAACGGGACATTGCCCTATTATAGTGAACTAGATTTAGTCGTATGTATGTATCGCACCTTGGGTGAGGCAATCTTCGTTCAGGCTTCATGTGCACGTACCATATTTACTTGCATAAGAGCCCACCTCTCACTTTGCCACTGAGAACTTGGCAAAATAAGGAAAAAAAAAAACCATCAGCCCATTCCTTTCTATTTCTTGGCAGTGCGCTGCGCCGGTGGGTCCTTACCTTTAGTGGTGGGGCAAGGGGGGAGGGGTGCAAACTTGGCAGAGTGCCATCAGCCTTGAGAGGAGTGCCTGCGGTGGCCTGCTCTGCTCGTTGCGTTGCGCACGCACCTTTTGATGGGAAAAATGCAAAGAGCCAGCGTCATGATTGTGGCTGACCGCATGCTTTCTTTGATGATTGATGGCTGGGATGGACTCGTTAGCCCTCTCCTCAAGCTCTCGTGAATTTTTCCTGAAAAAAAGAAATGGGTTCATTACGCGAGTAAATACAGTATTTCCGGTTAGCGCTTTTTCATTAACTGGCCAGTTACGCCATGGCATGACGTGTCCTAAAACTTCCGCACCGTGGGTTTTGTATGCACACAACGGATTTTGTTTCGCTTGCAATTTCCAGGCTGCCGGCAAAATTGGCTCGGAAAAGGGCAGATGCAAAATGTGGTGTGAAGTTCTCATCCAATTGTCAAGGTGGCTACTGGTACATGCATGCGATGTGCGAGGACTTCGTGAAATCAAGAGTGCGGTATAAAATTACTTCGTTAAATCACAAAAATATATTATGGTTTTCAATGGGGCAGATTCGGAAATAACAAAATTCTTTGCATTGCGAATTTTGTTAACAAAATAAAGAGGTCAAGAATGTAATTTTTTGTGATTTTTTCACACAAAGAGTTAAACCCCTGTGCTTGAAGGGGGCTTTCGAAAGGTGAAGAGTATCACTTGTGTCTTTCTGGCAGGTGAGCGAGCTGTCGCGCAAGAAGGCAGAGGCGGAGGCCGCGGCCGAGGGGGCTGAGCAGCGGCTTGCCCAGGCACACGAGGCTGCTGTGGAGGAGCTGCGACGTGAGCTGGACGACCAGCGGGCCAAGAACAACGACCTGCGCACCAAGAACTGGGAGGTGGTGGAGGCCATGCGGGTGAGCTGCTAGGTGGTTTACACAGGGGTTAGTGCAAACACAATAAGTAATAAGGTCATGCGCACATACCAAAACGCAGGTTGTCTGTGCAACGATCAGCTTCCATTGACAGCATAACAGCGGGGACAACTTCAATGCCCCAGAAGACTGAGGACGCATTCAGTGCTATAATAGAAGCTGTTGGCACAGCATGGTCCCTTGCCGAAAAGATAGGCCCTTCCTCTTTCGAAATCTTAGTAACCAGCCAACACTAGCCTTGAAGTCCTCGTGCGGTATACTGCTCGCATGGGCCAAGGCTTGTGTCTCCATGCACAGCATGTTAGTTGTTAATGCATAGCCATTGTTCCGCACTTCAATTGCATAGCAGAACAGCTCTTCTTCCAGCTCGGGATACTTGCACGGCTTGCCTCAAAATGCCTTTTGTAACTGGTTGCATCCTTCTGGTTGCGCTATCCGACACATTTCTCGTGCACGTCAAGTTTCCCGCCAGCCGCAAGCTTGCTGTGTTCAAGGGCAAACTCCATTACTTTCAGTTTAGAACCTTCCGTGTAGCAACCAATATGCTTGCCCATCGTGCTAGAACGGCGACACTGGACGGCAATTCACGAAAAATAAAGCAGAGACATACGAGCTGCAACTGCAGTGTGTGACCACGCCAACCACGCTACTGCTACCGTTACTCGTGCCTTTGACAGTCGGTAAAACAAAGCTGGGACGGCTGGGGCTGGCGATACCAATGCTGATATGGATTGTGGAAGCTCGCGGCAGAGGGAATAATATGGTGACGATTTTAAGAGAGCACGTTGTTGGGCTAGTCGGTCATACATACTTAAAAAAGGGAATTGCGCAAAAAAAAGACACGGACGAGGAGAGGACATGGACGGGCGCAAAATATCTTGCAGAGGCGCTTCAAATGACCAACAGACGGCAAAACGTGGCCAAAAAGAGCTGTGAATTCTATCGGCACTAGATTCTTCTTGAGGCAATAGCCAAAAAATCGGGCACGGCAGGTCGCAGACACAATGGAGCTTATCAAAGTAGGTACATTACAGCTTGACGGAGAAACACAAAAGAAAGGGCCCACTGCAGAAGAAACGTAATTTAAGAGAGCACGTTGTTGGGCTAGTCGGTCATACATACCGTAAAAACCCGCGTATAATACGAGTTTTTTTTCCAACTTTCAGCGTTCCAAATTTCCGCCTCGTATTATTTGCGGATCCCAACCAAAATGTCAAAGTTTTGCGAGAAGTTTTGGTTTCGTTGTTGCCGCGTGGCTACGGCTTGGCTTTGTTATCGATGTGCGGCTACGGCTTGGCTTCGTTGCCCTAACGTGGCCGCACCCCGCAGTGGCCACGACGTCGAGGTGTCGTCTCTTTGTTGTTGAGTCGTCGAGTGCGCACAGCATCAGCGCATGTGCTCTCGTGCAAACCACGGTTCGCGAAAAAGTGCACGCTTTTTTCTTTAAGTGAACGAGCAGGATGCCAGGGTCTCGGAAACAGTACTCGGCTGCTTTTAAGAGAAAGGTGATTTTAGTTGCTGAAAACATCGGCAACAGTGCGGCCGGGAGGCAGTTTGGCGTCACCGAGGGAAGCATTCGCGGATGGCGACGACAGAAAGAAGCCCTTTTCGCGTGCAAGGGAATGCGAAGAAGCTTTCGCGGGCCAAAGAATGGCGCATTCCCGGAAATTGAACTCGCTCTGACGGAGTTCGTACGAGAACAGCGAGCATCGCATCTAGCTGTGAGCGTAGAGCTTATGCAAGCAAAAGCTAGGGAGCTTGCAAGGGAAAAGGGAATTCCGAGCTCCGCCTTCAAAGCAAGCAAGCACTGGATACATCGCTATATGTGCCGTGCTGGATTCTCGCTACGCCGGCGAACCTCGATTTCACAAAAGCTGCCCGAATCCTTCGAAGAGCTGCTGGTGGCTTTTCAGCGCCACGTGATTTCTTTGCGAAAGACCAAAAACTTTCAGCTGGGGCAAATAGGCAATGCTGACCAGACGCCGGTTTACCTGGACATGCCATCGCCCCTCACCGTCCATGAGAAAGGCTCTAAACAAGTTTGTATCCGGTCTACTGGAAACGAGAAGACGCGGGTTACAGTCATGCTATCGTGCACGGCAGACGGCCGCAAGCTCCCGCCCTATGTCATCTTCAAGCGCAAGACAATGCCGAAAGGTGAGGAGCTGCCGAAGAATGTCATCGTGAGATGCCACGAAAAAGGTTGGATGAACGAGGATCTTGTCCTCGACTGGGTGAAGTCAGTGTGGTGCAAACGGCCCGGTGCACTGTTGTCCTTTCCATCCATCCTCGTGCTGGACGCGTTTCGTTGCCATTTGGCCGACTCGGTGAAAAGGCTGCTAAGCGACTGCCGCACAGAACTTGTTGTGATTCCGGGTGGGATGACCTCACAACTTCAGCCTCTCGACGTTTGTGTCAACAAACCCTTCAAGGACGCAGTCAAGCGATGCTACGCGGAATGGATGCGGTCAGGTGAGCCTGCAGTGACGCCGGCCGGGCGGCTGAAGCGAGCATCGCCAGCCACGCTGTGCAAATGGATTGTGGACGCGTGGGCAAGCATCCCAGAGGAGCTTGTGCGCCGTTCGTTTAAGAAGTGCGGCATCTCAAACGCCCTCGATGGCACAGAAGATGAGTACCTGTGGGATGATTTGTCCGACAAAGAAATTTCCGAGGAAAGCGCTGCTGAAGATGAAAGTGATTGAAGTGTGAGGTCCGATTTCAATAAATGTCTTGTTTTTTCTCTCTCGTATTATATGCGGTAAAAACTTTTTTTTTCCATTTCGCGTCTCCAGAATTTCACCTCGTATTATATTCGGGTTCGTATTATACGCGGGTTTTTACGGTACTTAAAAAAGGGAATTGCGCTAAAAAAAGACACGGACGAGGAGAGGACATGGACGGGCGCAAAATATCTTGCAGAGGCGCTTCAAATGACCAACAGACGGCAAAACGTGGCCAAAAAGAGCTGTGAATTCTATCGGCACTAGATTCTTCTTGAGGCAATAGCCAAAAAATCGGGCACGGCAGGTCGCAGACACAATGGAGCTTATCAAAGTAGGTACATTACAGCTTGACGGAGAAACACAAAAGAAAGGGCCCACTGCAGAAGAAACGTAATTTAAGAGAGCACGTTGTTGGGCTAGTCGGTCATACATACTTAAAAAAGGGAATTGCGCTAAAAAAAGACACGGACGAGGAGAGGACATGGACGGGCGCAAAATATCTTGCAGAGGCGCTTCAAATGACCAACAGACGGCAAAACGTGGCCAAAAAGAGCTGTGAATTCTATCGGCACTAGATTCTTCTTGAGGCAATAGCCAAAAAATCGGGCACGGCAGGTCGCAGACACAATGGAGCTTATCAAGCTTGCGCCCGTCCATGTCCTCTCCTCGTCCGTGTCTTTTTTTAGCGCAATTCCCTTTTTTAAGTATGGTGACGATTACCTGCGACTTTTGCCGCCATCCGTAGGTGGCACCTGGAAGCTCCTGTGCGCTTGCATTTTGAAAGTTATTCCCGAATTTTTTTTTTTAATATTTGCTGCAGGAAATAGGTGCCTTTACACATGCTCATACGGTATTTCATATGTGTTGCCGCTGTAACGCCCAAAGTGTAGTTAGAGACGTACTGACGTAAACATATGCACGTTTACCATAGCGCAGGTGCAGTGGCCGTGATTGTACTCACCTCTGTCAATGCACATACGCAGGGGAGGTCCAGTAGCAAAGCGGTATACGTCTACATCAGCACGTCTCCAGCAAGCTCTCTGTTCACTCTACAATAGGGGATCGTAAGCCGCACATCAGTCGAAGCCCGACCTGGGCCCAAGACTATACTCCGTTTCATACATCAGGTGCAACGCAGCGAAAGCTACGCAAGTAGTCCGCAAGAAAAAAAAAAGAGGCGTATCACTACGCACTCGTTTTGTGGCCAAGTGGTTCCTGCGGAAACGGGCTCTGTTCCGAACATACACGTTTGCAATAACTTGGTTCGCATGCCTAGACATCTGCGCAGTGCGGATCTTATAGAAAAAATGCGCACCGAAGAACCATTTTCTCAAAAAAAGATGCACAGCACGGAGGGCGCAGCCAGTGCCATCTAGTGGCACAGCTGGCAAGGTTGCGGGGCAGCGAAAACGCGACACGAACAAAAACGACATAAAAAACATACGAATTCACCGAATCTGATCCTTTCTCCCTAAAAAAGGTGCTCTTTATGAAGTTGATGGCAAATGTAAGATTTATTAAGCTTGCAGACAAAATAACTATTATTTCCTCTCGTAAAGAGCAGGCACTATTTTTCAGTGCGGATTCGAAGCATGCAAACAAGAGCTGTAGCTTTGGCAGTGTTGCATTTGATGTATGAAACGGAGTATAGAGCGAAAGCGGTGCTCCCATGTTAATCCTCTCTTTTGCTAATCATGCTCGTAACCATCATGGTACTTCACGCATGGTAGCCAGCACTTTTTACGTAGTACATTCAGTGCGGTGCGTGGAATGGTGCTGGGGTGCAGTTCAATATTGCAGTATATTTACTAGTGCATCTTACCTGTACTCACCTATGGGGCTGAAACGTGGAGGCTAACCAAGAGAGTTCTACTGAAGTTGAGGACAACCCAGAGGGCTATGGAACGAAAAATGGTAGGGGTAACATTAAGAGATAGGAAGCGTGCAGCGTGAGTCAGAGAAATACCGTATACACGCGTGTAATGGCTGCACGCATGTACAGTAGACTCCCTTTAAGACGAACTGCAAGGGACCATGAAAGTTGTTCGTCTTATCAGAAGTTCGTCTAATTAGGAGTGCTTCCAAAAATGATGTTTGAGCATGCAGAGTGTATCCAAATACCTCGTATATGAGAACAAATGAATAAAATGGCCTTTCAGGAAAATAAACTGCAATACAAGCATTTATTGGACTAATGATTGTCTACTGCACTTTGCAGTGGTAAGGCATCAGGCATTGTTGACTGTTACCCAGTCTGTTATTTTTTTTTTTTGTCTGTCGTGAAAATCGATGGCCTGCTACAAAAGCAGACATCTCGCTTAACTTTTGAAGATACCCTACAGTGCTCTCACACTGTTCAAAAAGCTGCACTAAAGTGTCTAGGCAGGCATCAGCTGCATCACAGGTAACTAGTGCAGATTCAGGCATAACATTCAAGCTGTCATTTTCAGCAGCAGTTTCCGATGGTAGGTCAAGCCTTTCTTCAATCAGAGTGTCTAGTGTGTCAGCCCTACACGTTTCCACACTTTCGTCAATGCTGACATACGCACTGATGTCAATAAACACACCCTTACTGCTCAGCGCAGAAACAGTGCTTCTATCCTCCAAGTTCGCAGTGTGGTCCTCATTCGTAGTATCGCAGTCATTCTGCACGCAGTCATCACCAGCAAATGCGAGCGTTTTATTTGGGAGTAGCTGGTAGAAAAGCGCAGTTTCGTCCACATTGTATATGTCTTGAGGGTCATATTCGTCCATGAGTTCATTCATCTTGTTCTGCCTCCAATCGCTGCAGACCGCTTCATCCACTGCAGCGGCCTCGCCGACAACACAACTAAAGGCCAGTCCATGCCTTTTCCGAAAACGGTCGAGCCACCCATCGCTGCACGCAAACTCGACATTCAGTCACAGGGCAATTTCTTCTGCCTTAGCTTTCAGTAGCACTCCATTCACTGGCAAATTCGCACTGCACGCTCTCTTCACCCAGGCAAGCAGAGCGTCTTCAAGGTCTTTGTGCATAGCTGTGCGCATCCTCTTCCACTTCGGCGCAAACTCACCATCTTCCAAAGCACTGGTAATCCGCACTTCGTCCTTCACGATACCGCTCACGGTACTTGTCACGATGCCGAACTTGTGCGCTATTTCAGTCTTTGAAAGCCGGCCGGCGCGAACTTCGATCAAAACTTCGGCCTTCTCCCGAAGCTCAAGCGGCTTTTTTCGAGTTGTTGGCCGACTAGCCATAGTAGCAACATGGCGAACACGGCGCGCACGAAAACAAACAGCGCACACCACGAGGTGACAGTGTACAGCCTGGTAGAAAATTGCGGGACACGACGCGCACACCCGCCACGAACAATGGATCTGTGCACTGCGTAGTAGGCGTCGTTGGCGGTCAGCAAAGGCACGGAGCTCAGTAGCACTGGCATGACACTATCACGTGATCACCATTGGGTAACGTCATTGGCTGCTTTTTCTTCTCACCGTTTTTTTTTCCCGCGTTTCGCTAGTTTTGCTGGCCGAGCCGTGCATGCTCTTTTGTTTTTTCTCTCTCTCTTCCTCTCTGCGCTCTGTTTCGTCCTTGCCCGAGATCGTACCAAGACAGCCGGCGCGACGCGAAATGCGAGCCTACTCCTACTGCGGGGACAAAAGGAGTGAGCGGGGGAACGGTGGGAGAGGACGAGCAGCAGCACTCTTCCGCCTTCGTAGAATCGAATTTCTGACGCCGACGTGCTTGGGTCTGCGTGCGTCGGCGGCACGGATGGTCGTGGCACTGAAAATATTTTTGTTTTTCTTTCCGCTGAAGCGCTGCTCGGACGGTCGAGTAAGCTGCGCGGGTGAGGTGCGGCCGGCCGTGAAAATTCATCTTAACCGATTAGCGATTGCAGAGTGTTCATCTTAAGCGGATTTTTTTGCATTGACTCTATGGGGAACCAAACAAACGACTGTTCATCTTAAGCGAGTTCGTCTTAACGGGAGTCTACTGTAATGGCCGCACCCCGAACTTTAAAAGAAAATTGGGAAAAAAAACTTTTAAAAAATTTCCCGAATAAAAGCCGCACCATGAGTTTCAGGAAGTTGGGCAGTGCCGTGTACTGTGTGGTGCAAGAAATAAGGAACGTTTTGTGGTTACTGCCACCAGGTGGGGCCCAAAAATCAAGTGAAAGCCAAAATGAAGCGTAAGGTTAGAAGTAGAATTGCCACTAAGAATTAAGAACAAAATATTTGAGGAAAAAAAAAAGTCGAGCATGGGGGCAGCGGCCACCACCTCCGTTACAAAGGGGGCGCTCCTTGCCGCAGCGATGCCCGCACGTTACAAAGGGTGAGGCCAGCAAATCCAATCCAATCCAATCCAAGTCTGTTTACTCCTCCGTTTTACAGCAATTTCCTCGATCGCCCGAGGCATATCACGTGCCATCTTGCAATCGGAACGCTTCGCTGCCCTGATTTGTTCTGCGCTTGTGAGCTGAAGATGTTCCTCGATGGGAAAATATATTAGTTGTACCGCTCACTTTAAGCTGAAAGTGATTCACTACGCGAAAGAAGGAAAAAGAGCGGCTGGATGAAAGTTCGGCGTTGACGAAAAATGTGTACAGCGATGGTGCACCCAAGAAGATGCCCTCAGGAAAACAAATGTTCAGAGGCGCGCTTTCCGAGGGAAGCAGAGCATGTTTCCGGAAGTTGAAGACTCACTTCTCGAGTACGTGACGGAGACGCGGCGCAACGGCTTTGCTGTTTCGACTGAGATGTTGCGCATGAAAGCACTAGACATTGCACGCAGCAAGGGGATTGCGGCTACCGTGTTTAAGGGTGGATTTCGCGCTTTATGAAGCGAAAAAACCTGTCCATTCGCCGTCGCACGACAATGTGTCAACGTCTACCCGAGGAGTAGGGTGAAAAGCTTCTGCAACTCCACAAGTTTGTTATCAACAAGCGCAGAGAACACGCGCACCTTCTCTCTCAGATTGGTAACGCCGATCAAACCCCGATTTGGTTTGACGCACCCCAGAATGTGACAGTCGAGACGAAGGGGAAGAAGAGCTTGAGTGTGCTTACATTGGGGCGCGAAAGGCAGCGATGCACGGTCATGCTTTGCATCACAGCGGATGGATGAAAACTACCGCCTTACGTAGTTTTTAAGCGGAAACGTCTACCTGCGCAGAAATTCCGTGATGGCATCTTTGTTCGTGCGCAGGACGAAGGATGGATGACGGATGAGCTGGTGACAGACTGGTTGAAGTGTGTTTGGGAGAAGCGACCAGGGGCGAATTTTGCGACGCGTTCTCTACTCGTCCTAGACAGCTTCAGGGGGCACCTGACGGAGAGCGTGCGGCAACAGCTCCGCGCATCTAACATGGACTTGGCCGTCATACCTGGAGGCATGACCGGCATGCTTCAGCCGCTGGACGTCTCCGTAAACCGTCCTTTTAAGTGTGGATTTCGCCGTGCGTACAGTGAGTGGATGGCAACGGCCCTCCACCAGAAGACTCCAACCGGCCGACTGAAACGGGCATCGCTTGTGGCCGTTTGCCACTGGATACTCGAAGTGTGGGCCACGGTTTCGTTCGAGACTGTGGAAAAAAGTTTCAGGGCGACAGGGATTTCAAACAGTCTGGACGGTACGGAGGATGACCTCATCTGGGATAAGGACGAGCCTGAAGTCCCGATGAGTTCGGAGGAGGAGGAGGACGACGACGAGGAGTGATGTTTTGGACACGGGACGAGCCTGAAATCCCGACGAGTTTAGCGGAGGAGGACGAGGAGTTTTTTGACAATAAAGGCAGGTACCACTGCAAATAATTTTTTCGCTGTCTTTTTTTCTTATGTAATCGCCGCACCCCCTGATTTTCACTCCAATCTCTGAAAAAAAAGTGCGGCCATTACACGCATGTATACGGTACATCAAATGCATACAGAGCTTCGCAATGTACACATAAGATGCCTACAAAGGCTCAGTCTCAAATGACATTTGGAGCGTGCACATTGAGCATGCTGCTTTCTCGCAACTCCAAATCCTGAAACTCTCAACTACAAATCACGTGACGCTCTAGGGATCCCAGAGGCTGACAAATGCGAATTGCGTTGCCCGTTTGAATGTGGTCGTAGGTTTTGTCTCAGATATGACAATACTCTTTTATCATGCGTAAATGACGGCGTAAACGTAAACGTTGTAAGGCAAATACAAAAATATACTTGGAGGCGCCACAGGTGCCCACTTCAGTTTCGGTTATGTTGGTCTTACACAGCAGAGCTCGCGACTTCACGCCTACACGAAGGTGTAGGTGTGAAGTCGTGAGGTCTGCTGTGTAGGGCCACCCAAGATAGACAGGTCATGGTGGAGAGTTCTGACAAAATGCGATTCACTGGAGAAGGTAATGGCAACCCACTCCGGTATTTCCTGCCAAGAAAACCCTATGATGATGGTGAGAGACTGGAAAGCGTGGTGTGATATGGTCCATAGGGGTCACGAAGAGTCGGACAGGACTGAACTGAACTGAACACCTTTATCGGCCTTTATAGGCCGATAAAGGTGGGTTTTATGGGTTCACTTTTTAGCGTCTGTAGTGTGAGTAAAGTGGAAATAATGGGCTAATTTTATTAGGAAAGTCCCATTAAGGGGTACAGGCGACCGTGGAAGTACCAAGATGGTACTGCACGAGTGTAGTACATGCTCTTTGCCGTGCTTTACTCCCCTGTGCAAATGTAAGCCCAGGCCTGGCGAAACGGTTCCTATCTCAGTATGGACTTTGAGGCTGGTCCGATTCCCAACAGGGTACCCTCTCTGATGTTTTTGTGATGCAGGCATATGAACGCAAGGCTGAAGCCCAAGCGAAGGAGCTCAGCAAGGAGCTGGAGGCGCTCAAAGCCAGCCACGCGAAAGAGATCCAGGTAAGCTCACTGGTGCGAGCATTGTGTCGTATTGTGATGTCATTTTGGCCCCCACCATACCACAGCGAAGAGGATGGGCCAGACAACCCCTCATCGGAGAACTAGGTCAGGGCCAAAAGATTTGCTTGGGTGCTTCATGGTGGCTTCGGTCAGACATTAGGGTGGTCGAGACCATGTGGTTGGGCAGGTGGTGGGAAAAGCAGTGAGGGAAGTGCATGCCATGCTTTTTGGTTCTGTCCCTCACTGTGGCCAGTACAGCAGTGGTGTGTTTTGCAGAGCCTGGAGCAGCGGTTGCTGTCTGAATGTGAGCAGAAGGAACGGGAGCTGCTGGAGCGCTTGCTACCCACGGTCAAGGTGAGTGCATGGCTGGGCGAGTTGGATGGTAGAAAAACCACTTAGTCCCGAATGGCATTATTGGTAGTGCAAATGGGACAGAGTGGACTATGGCACTTTCAGGTGGATGGGGGTCTGGGCCACTCGGAGTGGCTGGTGTGCTTTGAGCGGGAGCTGCGGCACTGCCTCAAGAAGCAGCAGGAGCAGCAGCTGCAACATGGCACGGGCGACCACCTCACACAGCAGAGCAACGGTTCCTCTGCTGCGGATGTCGAGCGCCTGCAGCAGCTCACCAAGACCAACGCACGGCTGGACAAAGAGGTCTCTTCACTCTTGAAAAGTGTGAATGCGAGGCACAGCTTCTTTTATTTAAATTGGAGATATGCGACAAATTTTCACTGTTCTGTGTTTTCGTGTTCCAAAACTTCAAACATTTTTCATCTGCAGCTTGAAAAGGCATGGTTAGTAAAGATAACATTCTTGAAGAGAGGATTTTTATTTTTAAATGGTTTAGGGCTACAATGGACTGCTAAAGGCATTTAGGGATTCTAGCACGATGTACATGAGTTATGGCATGGCTTGTTGACAAAGGAAAAGCTCATTTTGGTTGTTACTTTTTTTCTCTCTAATGAGTGGGGTGTGTGCAAGCAGTGTGGTATAGGTTGGGCTTGCAGTCACTTGTGTCATTTGCTGATTGGCATTGAAGCATACACTATGCCCTTACGTTTCCGGCTCTGTTGGCTATCAGGGGTAGAGCATCCCTTTGAACACTTCATACTGTACTTCTGGATTTGTGGTTATACGAAATGTTTTAGGGATGGTAACAGTGCAGCCAGAGTAAGGTCTGACGGCACGTGCAGGTTGCCCACTACCAGCAGGTGCTCTCGCAGACAGAGGAGATTCTGCAGAACCTCCAACGGTCGGTGGAGCAGGAGGAGAAGAAGTGGCGCACGCGGGAGGAGAACCACCAGAAAGAACGCCTGCACTGGCAGGAGCAGCTGCAACAGGTCGGTGGAAGGGAGGATTCTGGCAGTGGTCTGGGTGGTGATGAGGGCAGTCGTTTGTGGTGCCAGCAATGGTTCACCAACAGCAGAGCACTGTGAATGTGGCCAGCAAAGTGCATTCGCAAAGCTCACGCCCATTGTTGCCCACAGCAGAAACCAGGGTGCTTTTTGCCGGGATGCAACTGGGGATCTGGCTGTGACGGACAGTCAGTGTGACCTCTCTCCGCATGTTGTTGGGCAGGCCCAGGCAGCATCTGTGCCGAAGGAGTCGGGCCCCACGGAACGGGAGCGGCAGCTTGAGGCCCGCTGCGCAGCGCTTGAGGCAGACCTGAGGCAGCTGCAGGGGCTGCAAGAGGTGAGTTCTGTGTAGGAAGAAGCCGCTGCATGAGGGAGCAGTCAGTGTCATTTGGACTGCCCACTCACGGTGCGGAATTAAACCTCAGTATCATTAAGCTGGCAAAGAAACGCCGTTTACTTTATTAAGGGGAAACCCTGGTCTTTGACCAAATTTTGTTAATATTTAACTTAAAAAGATGAACCTTCGTGGCTAGTGTATTTTGGCATCCTAAAAATAAATATGCAATCCATATTTGCCTCTCTGATAGATTCTAAGATTTCAATTTTTTTATTAATCAGCCCAAGTTTTAATAATTCATAAGTTAATGACTGGCAAAATTTTTGTCTAATTGTTCTACTGTAACCCCAGAGTGCAACTATACCATCAGCATAATTTTAGCAGCAGCAGTTCAAGGGCTGTAACCTGTCATGAGCGCGCATAAATTTGTCATATTTTTATTCTATGGAAGTGCTAAGTTAATTCAATTTTGCCAAAAAAAAAACTAGTAGTCTTTTTTTTTTTTTTTTTTTTTTTAGTTTCACTGAAGGATGTATAAGCTTTCATGTACATCAAGAATGTTTGAAATCCGACCACTACATCAAGAGATACCTTGGTCAACACCGTATGTCATAAGAAAAACACTTCTGAGGAAAGAAGTTTCAAAACATAGCCTGAACTTATTTACTGCAAACTTGGGCATAAAATAGCACACTTTGTATTAAAGGCGATGCCTGCCGAGGCGGACAAAAGAGCAAGCAGCGCATTAGTTTTGTTTTGTTGCAACGCCGACGGATCGGAAAAGTTAGTCATTGGCAAATATCAAAAGCCCCGATGCCTTAAGGCAGCCGGTCGATTGCCTTGCGTCTACAAGGCGAACAAAAAAGCATGGATGGCGACTTCTTTGTTTATGGAATTTTTCACGTACCTCGACCGCAAGATGTCTTGCCACAACAGAAAAACAGTTTTGCTGGTGGACCAGTGCACCGCCCATCCAAAACAAATGACACTACAGAGTGTTAAGGTGTTGTTTCTGCCCCCGAACGCAACAAGTCATTTGCTACCACTGGATGCTGGGATTATAAGGAATGTTAAGCACCATTTTAAAGCTTTGTTGGTGCGCCGCCTCCTCACGAAGATCAAAAAGGAAGGACTCTAATCTCCAGATCACTCTTCTGGACGCTATGCATTTTCTTGCAATTGCCTGGGATCGCGTCGTTCCTACGACCATCGCCAATTGTTTCGCGAAGTGTGGGGTTTTCAAATCCGCTGTGGCTACTGCCTCGCAAGTGCCAGACCCGATTCCTATCAATGTCTGGAATCAACTTGACGTCGACTGTTGCGTCGACGATTTCGTCACCGCGGACGACGACCTCGCCACCTGTGGTCTCCGCACGGTTGAAGATATTGCGGAGGGAGCGTCATCACAGCCTGGCATTCCATGCAGTGACAAAGATGACGACGGCCAAAGCGTTGATGACCCACCGCCGACGGCAGCAGAAACGATGCACGCCATCGATGTTCTGCGGCGCGCCGTGACCTCAGAGTCTGTGCGGGAGAAGACAGCGGCCCAATTTTTCAGTTTTCAAAACTCTCTGTTATCAGATCTCGCGGAAAAAAAGGTGCAGAAGGATATACGCGATTTCTTTCAACGAAAATAAATATTTTGTACCTGTTGGAAGGCTTGAAAACGGATTTTGCTCGTTTTTTGGTGATACGAAATTTCGGGTGATACGAAAATTTTCGTCTCCGTTTGAATTTCGTATCACCGAAATTCTACTGTACAAAGATGTGCTGAGAAGGACCAGCGCCGGCTGGCTGCATCGGACAGGAAGCATGCAGGTGCTGAAAACTTCCGGAGTGCCATGAAAAGAAAGCAAGGGAAAACTGTTGATAATGATTATGTTCCTGGAGGCTTCTAACACAGTTTGCAATGAAGTCCAAGCCTTGATTTGGAGCAAATAAACTCCGGCCTTGTTATCAAACTTCTTTTCTTGTTTTCTCAAAATGGATTTTTTAACCACTCCACATACTGTTGCCCAAGATATCTCCAGATGTGGTGGTCAGATTGGAACAATTCTTGTTGTATTTTGAAGCTTATGAATTGTTCTCTGCAATAAGATCTAAAAAGCATAACAATTCCTCTTTGAAATTTAATTAAATTAGTAAGTTATTTGTTGAAATTTTCTCAATTTTTGATGGATGTATTTGGCATGGCTATAACTTCTATGCCAGGGAGGCCAAAATTACAAGAATGGTATGGTTGCACACTCTGGCTCTTGCAGAACACACAGATATCAAATTTTAATCATTTTTTTGATCAGGAACTTATTAAAAACTTGGGCACATTGATTAGTCATTAATTAACGAATATTTCTAAATTGACACAAGATAGATAAAAACAGATTGCATATTTGTGTTCAGCATACAAAAATACATCAGGCATACATTTTTCATCTATGTGCGACAAAAACTAACAAAATTAGTTAATAGAGCAGTGTCTCCCCTTAAAGGGCCGCACGCGCAGATTCTCGTCTTTGGAATGCTGTAACACGCAAATTAGGCGAAATTTTTCAACGAAACTTTGGAGATAGCTGCGGAAAAATCTCAGGGTCGCGAAAATGAAATAGAAATAGGAAATCCGATTTTATGGCCGATTTTCGGCTCCAAAGACCCGCAAGTTGGTTACAGTGGATTCTTAATATTTTAAGGCACAAAATACATAGGACGAAGTTCCACTTCCAACTACTTTATTAAACACACGAAACATGCATCATAATCATCAGCCGCACTATATCCACTGCAAGGCGAAGGCCTGTCCCATTATATTCCAATTAACCCGGTCCTGCGCTAGCTGCATCCACTTAACCCCTGCGAATTTCTTAATCTCATCCACCCACCTAATTTTCTGCGCTCTGAATCCAATTGGTTACTCTTGGAGACCATCGGTCATCTTCTCTTCGAACTACGTGTCCTGTCCATGCTGATTTCCGGTTCTCATTTTCGACTAGAATGTCAGTAACTTGAGTTGTTTCCCTAACCCACTTCCTATCTCTTAACGTTACACCTGCCATTTATCGTTTCATGGCCCTCTGCGTTGTCCTCAACTTAATTAGAACCCTTTTCGTTAACCTCCATGTTTCAGCCCCATAGGTGAGTACCCGTAGGATGCAACTACAGTAAAAGCTCGTTAATTCAAACTCGAAGGGGCCGAGAAAATTGTTCGAATTAACAGTCGGGCACTGGAATGAGCGCCATCGTGGCCCACCGTGCTGGCCGAGCCCACATGTTGACTCATTACCATGGGTAAAGAGGGCTAGGCGCTACTGCACGTTTACAGAGGGCGATTCCGATAATTTTTGCAATCTAGCCGCAACGGCGAATGAACGGGACTAATCGGTCAGTCATGCGCCGCAAACAAGAACCGGAATGCATTCGTGTGAGTAGCGAGCTTCAAAACATGTTTATTTACACGGAAAAATAATCGGTAATGTGCGTTTGCTTGCGTTTCTTGTGCCGCGACTCCACAAGCATCGACTGCAGCTTGCCCAAGAGTTCCAGCGCAGGATCCGAATTCTCATCGGCGGAGAAGTATCGTGCAGCGAGATCGAGGGCTGACGCTACTTCACATGCACTAGGGGGTGGCACCGGATCGTCGCCTTCGTCGGACTCTTCATCGCTTTCAGCCGTGTTCGCCACCCATGAGCCCTGTGGAGCACATGCAGCCGCGATTATATCCTCATCACTCAAGGGCCCAGACGTCTCCACACCGTTGTCAACGTCAACGTAGGCTTCAAAGGCGACACCCTCCGACAAAGCCGCGTAGCCACGGTCGAGCACGACGGAGTCATCATCAGACGAAGCCTCCGCTACCTCCGTGCTGCATGCTTCTGGGGCGTCACCGAAGCCACACTTGCGGAAACAATTTTTGGTAGTTTCCGGCTTGACGGTATTCCACGATGATGCCAGCATGTGGACAGCTCCAAGCAAATCGATGTCGTACGACTTGCCACTGTCCAAACAAAAAAGTCTCTCTAGGAGGTGGCGCCTGTAAAGCGTTTTTAAGTTCTGAATAACTCCAAGATCTAGGCTGGAGCACAGAAGTCGTGTTTTTAGGCAAAGATGCCAAGCGGATTGCTGTCAGTCCACTCACGTCACAATGAGCTGTACAGTTGTCCACGAACATGAGAACATTCCTGTTCTGTGCAGCAAATTTCCTGTCTAGCTTGCCCAGCCAGTCGGTGAAAATTTCCCGTGTCATCCACGACTCTTTGTTTGCGGTGTAATCAACAGGAAGCGTCTTGATGCCTTTAAAACAGCGAGGCTTCTCTGCCTTGCCGATCACCAGCAAACAGCACCGTTACGTGCCCGTCGCATTTTCGCACATCATGACGGTGATTCTTTCTTTGCTTCTCCTTCCGCCAGCACAAGTGTCGCCTTTGTAAGTGACTGTCTTGTTGGGGAGTAATTTGAAATACAGCGCCGTCTCGTCAGCATTAAATACACCGCTGAGCGCATAATCAGTGAGGAGTTCCTTCAGTTCACTGGAGACCCACTGTTCACACGTTTCCTTGTAGACTTCAGCTGACTCCCCACAAACGTTTCTAAATGTCAGCCTGTGACGCGCCTTGAAACGCGACAGCCAGCCTTCCGACGCGCCGAACTCGTTGATGCCCATTTGGCTGGCAAAGACTGCAGCCTTCGCAGCAATTATGGGCCGCTTAACGAAATGTTCCGGCTGGGAACTTCTTTTATTCATGCCATTACGGCACTCTCCACTTCGGGATGGGCCGACGTCCGTAGCCTTTTGCGAGAGGGCTCCATAACGTTTTTACGAAAGGCAGCACTGATCGATTCCTTGTTCCTGAGATACGTTGACAGCGTGCTCTTCTTGATGTCGTACTTTTTGGCTATATCAGTCTTCGATAGGACACCACGTTCCACCTCACTCAAAATCTCCATTTTCGTCTTGAGGTCCTTTGCCGTGTATTTACCGCGGTTTGCCATGGCTGTCACAATCGATGAGTCGTCGCTGGCAAAGCGGTGAGGCAACGAAAACGGTAAAACTTGGACCACCGCGGCACGAACAAATGCACGACACCGACAACTGCATTGTGCACACAACGTGATCGCAGGACAATAAGAAAGGCTTGTCAAAAGCGCACCCAGCAACCGCGGTGCAGCCAAAACCTGCAACGGCTTGCGCCGGACCGTTGGTGTGATGGAGCCTGGCGGCACCCGGCAGCGAAAACCTGCTACGGCATACACCGGAATGCTCGCTGTGACTGTCGAGTGCGCACCTCGTCTCGCGCGCGCGGGCAGATTTGAAAGATTTTGTTTTTTTGCGTCTTTAGTAATCTTTCTGTGCATTGTACACGGTATGGGCCGACTTCTGTCTGCGAGGAGCTGTGTGAGCCACGGGCTCCTAGTTCGAATTAACCGTTGTGGATACTGGCATGTTCGAGTTATCGGGCGTTTTCTCCTATTGAAATACATAGGGCCATGTCGAATTATCCGAGTTCGAATTAACGAGGTTTTACTGTAATATACACTTTCCTCTTGAGGGATACTAGTAAGCTGCTAGTCGGAATGTTTGAGTACCTTCAAAATACGCTCCATCCCAATCTTATTCTCTTAGTCATTTCCCTTTTGTGGTCCGGATCTGCGGTCAATACCTGCCCCAAGTAGAGTCGGCGATAGATTTTTCAGACTCTCAACGGATGGCGAAAATGTCCGAAAAATCGCGCAGTACGAAAAAACAAATGTGCACCAAAAAAGCTCAATTTATTGCCTATTATTGACTTTGAGGCCGGAAAAAGTTATGAATGCTTTTCTGCACCACGCTCCGCTTCCATGCTAACAGGTCCACCTGAATTTCGGCGAGAGTCGTAGTGTCACCATAAGCTGACGAAAGGGTTGCGACCGCTTGCATCAGCTTAGTTTGCGTTGGCTGCGCTGCTGCAGATGAGTCATCGTCGTCATCGCTCTCAGATTCCGCAAGCACTTGGTGAATAATTTGTGCATCTGTGAGCGCAGCGCACAGTTCCAACTCTTGGTCCACTCTGGTGAACTCATGGTGAACTCTGATGGTCGATAAAATTTCGACACCTGCAGTGCGAAGGCCGTCAGTGAGCTGCTCACTGCCTGATAGCTGCTTAATGACGCTCTCCTCGTCCAAGACAGCAGACTCGTCATTCAGCACAAATCCCGCGTAGCGGAAGCAATTGTGCAGCGTAGGTTTTTCCACTGTCGAGGCACACCACCACCACCAACCACTGGATCACGGCACAGGCTCCGTTGAGTGCCTTCTCGCTGCCGCTTCTTGCTTCTTGAACTGAAGCAGATTCAATTAAATGCGAGCCACAGTAGCGACATAAACATAGTTCCCGCATCAGCACGACCACAGCTAGGCCTCTCTCTATGCTCAGCAACGCACACGAGAATGCACGGCAAACACACAGAGGAACAAGCAGTCAAAGCGATCAAGCTAAAAGGAAAAAAAAAACACTCCAACAGCGAGCAGCGAGGTTGTTACGGGAATGGAAGCTACTAAGCAAATAATATAGTCTCGATCCAGCGTCTGTTTACCTGAGGAGTGGCACGCAAGGCCGACACCGGTTTCGAGGCTATCGAAGGAAAAAGTAAACAAACAAGATGGCGGCGACACCGCTCAAAATGTGCTGCAGTTGGCCCGTCTGACGCGTGGAATGTTCAAAAAATCGAATAGCCCTCCCTAGAGTGTCCGAAATTTTGTGCCGCATAATACATTGACTTTATAAGGTTTGTCCCGGGGCTGGGAAAAAGTCCGAACAATCAAACACAGTCGCCGACTGATTTTTCAGACTCCAAAACTTTAGACATACTCAATTATTCAAACTGCTTCGCAGCACCGTCACCCTTCCCATAGGCTGTAATGCATAACAAATACCAAAATTTCGGACACCTGCAACCTCTCATTTGATTTTTCGGACCCTACTCGAGCCAACTCGATCGACAGCAGCTACCCACACTGACGCTGACTGAAGCATGAAACGCCATTTCTGTTTTGGAATGAGCCTGCTTACCGCCCCACGAGGTGGCAGTAGGGGCGGAGTGCGCTCATCATCGTTTTTGTGTTCCGGCGCAATGGCTAGTTTCGGTCTCGCCTATCCAAATCCAGGTCAAATCCAGTAGCTGCTGGCCCGGTCGTCTCTTCTTTGTTCTTTGTGACAGCTTGCGGTGCAGTTATAGTGTGCAGTGTTCATTCTACTTGTGTTGCTTGCGTGTTGTGTACGCCTAGCAGTGGGACCAACGAAGCATACGGGAATGGCGCCAACATCGGGGCAGTCAGCGCCGGGGAATTCAGCTAAGAAGCACGGCAGATACGCAACGTTGACAATGGCGAAGAAGATCGCCATGATCCATCAAGTGCAGAATGGCCGCCTGCACAGCAAAGTTGCCCGGGAGTTGGGCATCTCGAAGCAGACTGTGTTGGACTATATGAAGAACAAAATCAAGATTTTGAACGAATCATTGAAGTCTTCTTCCAGTGCTGGAAAAAAAAAATTTCAGAGAGGGCAGCCACCCGAAGTTCGAAGAAGCGCTCCACATATGGCTGTGTGCGACAGTTGCAAAGTGGATCCCAGTGTTGGGCGATCTTCTGAAACAAAAGGCGGAGGCCCTCACACTGCAAATGAACATCGAAGGCTTTAAGTTTAGCGATGGCTACCTCCGTAATTTTAAGAAGAGGTACGACCTCTCTTTCAAGAAGATGTGCGGCGAGAGTGGGGCCATGGACCAGACTCTTGTAACAAATTACCGTTCCGACAGAGTGGAGTCGCTGCTGGACTGATTTTCGCCTGATGATGTCTTAAATTGTGATGAAACAGGTCTTTTTTATAAGCTGTCACCTGAAAAGACACTGTCCGTGTCTGGCAACCCCTGCCATGGCGGAAGGCATAGCAAAGACCGGGTCACAGTGATGGTTGGAAGCAACATGCCAGGAAACTAAAAGCTCCCGATTCTTGTGATTGGAAAATCAAAGAGCCCGAGATGCTTCAAGGGAGTAAAAACATTGCCTGTGTGGTATGAAGCCAACTCGAAGGCTTGGATTACGCAGCATCTTTTCGCTGCCTATGTACGCAAGCTGGACCGGAAATTCAAGGCCCAAAATCGCAAGGTGTTACTCTTTGTGGAGAATTGCGGTGCACATGGCCACATTGATGACCTGGAATCCATTCAGTTGGAATTCCTGCCACCAAGCACAACAAGCGTCCTTCAACCCATTGACCAAGATGTGATAAAAAATTTGAAGGTGCTATACAGAGCACGCTTGCTGAGCCGCATGGTTCTGTGCATTGACGCCGGGAAGCAGTATGCTGTAACTCTGCTGTTGGCGATTAGCATGCTTGCTGACGCCTGGAAGGCAGTGACGGCAGCCATACTCCGAAACTGCTTTCTTCATGCTGAATTTGTTGGAGTTGGTGAAGTGGATGCCGCGGCCCAGGATCTCCCGTCTGACATGCTTCCCACAGATGGCGAGCATGTGCTGCAAGACTTGCGCAGTGGCGGTAGGGTGATCCCAGACGCAGTCATCTTTGAGAACTTTTTAAATGCCGACAGTGCAGCACTCACATGCACGGAGCTGGACGATGACGAGATAATTTGCCAGGTGTCTGCTGTCCCACCTGACGACGAATCTGAGTAAGAGGATGACGCACTACCTGTTCCACTGTCATCGCACGCGGACCTTGTGAAAGCGATGATGCTTGCAGCTGCCTACAGTGACAGCACGACCCTTTCAGAGATTCAAGCTGATCTGATTGCTCGCGAACGTAGGAGCGTCCAGCGGCGTATTCACGATTTTTTCCAGCCAATTGCGGGGCCTGAATAACGGCATAAGGCATGCCAGTGCATAGAAATAAAGTTTCCCTTTTTTTTTTTCTGATTCTTTTTTTTTTTTTTTTTTAACTCCTGTTTATTCAGATTTTTCGGCAGTCCCCGTGAGGTCCAAATACAGTGTAGACCGCTTATAACGCAACTCGCGGGAGTTGCGAAAATCTGCGCTATAAGCGGTACCGCGTTGTAACCAAAACATCGCGTTTTTAGGCTGTTACGCATGTGAAATCGAGCAGCTTACCTTTTAAACACAATTTATTGCACATTTCACATACACACACACACACACACACACAAAACAATTGCAACTCAGCAGGAACGATGTTTGTCACAAGTGAATTATCTGCAGAAAAATGCGGTGATCTTCGTCTGGTGGCGTTTTTTCACTGCACTCCGAACGATCTCGTCTTCAACAAAGCTTAAGCACTGAAGCGCCTTATCGCTCAAGCTGTTTTTCGCGCAGTAAATTTTAACTTTGTTCAGGCAATCGAGCGCGTCCTTGCAAGGCACATCAGGCATCGGGCCTACATCGTCGTCGTCAGATTCATCTTCGGTCGCAAGCTCCGCGCCACTGCGCACCGCTTCGACAATCGCATCGTCCGTGCTCACTTCCTCGCAGACAGCCAGTTCATTTTCGTCAGCATCGACATATTCTTTAAAAGTTTCTGTCGCGGAAACAAAGTTGCTCTCAATGAGGCCGGACCACACGTCGTCAGCGTCGACTGCCTCATCGACAACGTCGCCCTGCTCCTCAGCTTCAAGAGCCTCGGCATTGCACATGAAGCCAGCCTTCTGAAAGCATTTGCTTATCGTTGTGGCCTTCAACTGCCACCACGAAGCAGCAACCATGTCAATTGCGCCCCTTATGCTGCTGCTGTATGTTCAGCAGAACTCTCTCGCAAAGGCGTTTCTTGTACAGTGCCTTTACAGTGGCGATGACGCCCTGGTCAAGGGGCTGACTTTTAGCGGTAGTGTTAGCAGGCAAAATTTTCAAGTTGACTGCAGTCAACTTTGGCTGGATGTTATGAGCTGTGCAATTGTCAAGGATAAGCACAACCCGCCGCTTCTCTGCCACCATATCTTCATCAAACTTACAAAGCCAGCTTGTAAAAAGCTCTTGCGTCATCCACGCTTTTTTGTTCGCTTTATATGTCACTGGCAGGTACTCACTCTTTTTGAAGCAACGCGGCCTCGCCGATTTGCCAATTACGAACAAGCGACGCTTATCGGTGCCGTCCATATTTGCGCAAAACAACACTGTGATGCGCTCCTTCGAAGCCTTGAGGCCAGAGCAGGGTTCGCCTCTCAGCGCGAGACTGCGGTTGGGCAGGAGGTTGTAAAATAAGCCAGCTTCGTCAGCATTGTAGATGTCCCTGTCCGCATACGACGAGAACATAGGTTCCAAATTTAAACGGAGCCAGGCTGCGATGGACTCGTCGTTCACTTCGCCGCTTTCGCCGCAAACAACTTTGCAGCTGATGCCATGGCAGTCTTTGAAACGTTGGATCCACCGATTAAGTGGATTAAAGTCGTCATGGCCTAGAAGAGCACCGAGGCACCTAGCTTTTTGCTGGAGCAGGGGGCCACTTACTGGTATGCTCTGAGCCCTCACTTCTCGAAAGCATCTGAAAAGTGCTGCGTCCACGTCCTCATACTTCGACGCACGAATTCTCTTTCGCGACAGCGAAGAAGAATCTTGCTGCAGTTGCTGCCGCACCTTCTCCCGATTCTTGTAAATAGTCGACACGGTTGTGTCGGATATGCCATACTTTGCCGCAACCGACACTTTCTTCAACCCGCTCTCGACGTCCTTTATAATGCATTCCTTCGTTTCGAGCGATAAAGCATGCCGCTTTTTCACGTCGCTTGAAGCCGCAGACGCCGACGCCATGACAGCAGAATCAACAGCACAAGTAGCACAAGTCACGACGACGGACACAACGAAAAGACTGGCGGGCCGGAAAAAAAAAAAAGGCTGCGCTACTGCTTCTACCCCGCACTCCGTGCCGCGCACGCTCGGATACGTACATGCTCCATGGTTACCATGGTGATGTAGGCGCCTGCCTTTCGTCGGGTGCTTCGGGGTTGCCTTCTCCCTCTGTTTTCGTCGCGCGCCTCCGCCCAACAGCCACTGTGGCCACTGCTCTCCACCGCGGACTGCGCTCCCTCGAAGGGCGCGGAGTGCGCCCTTCAACCTCCCAAATACCGCGCTATAACCGGTATTCTGGTTCGCGCGCCTGCGTATTATGCGGTCTGCCTATACATTGAGTTCTATGGTACGAATACCGGGAGTCAGAAAAACCCGCGTTATAACCGGTTCCGCGCTAAAAGCGGTTACGTTATAAGTGGTCTCCACTGTAATCGGTCGGAGACTGTATGTCCGAAAAATTGGGTGTCCGAAAAATCAGTCGTCGACTGTAGATGAAACATGCATACAATGCAGTCCACTTATAACGATATTGAGAAAAACCTGAAAATCCGATCGTTATATCTGGACCGGCGAAAAAAAAAGTCACTCCCACGTATTTTTCCATGCTGTAGGCTTGCCTACTTACTAACGATGAGTAATTAGGTTGAACAATGCTAATCATCATAAAGAGCACTAAACACTTTGTTACAGAATACATAGTAGCCATAAAGTAACTTAAGCATATCTAAAGCAGTCTGAAATTCACACTCGCTTGAGCAGCAGCTGAAGCTTGACAATCGCTTTGAGCATCCAGTAGCATGTACGCTGGCGGCAGTCCTTTTGCTTGCACGAAACAGATTAGCGGCTGAATGAACTGAAGGACATCTCTAGCCTTGATGATCGTTAAAATCGTTAAGTGCAAATGTCCGTATTTTTTCACGAGGCTTCCAACCTTGAAACCATGCCAAAAATCCTGATGAATCTGCCATTTCATCTCGTGAGCTATCGCGCCGTCCGTCTATGTGGTTGTCGCCATCTTCCACGGACACGGAATCGGTGATGGCGATGACGATACAGCCGCAGCAGCATCTTTTGCACGGCTGCGATTGCGATGATGATAGGGCTCATTTTATTCCGTTTTCGTCGCATATCACCGTTTGCCGCATATGCAGAGTTCTCACGTCATTGTCTTCTAAATATTTTATATTTTATTGAATATTCAGTCAAATTTTCATGGTAAACACCTACCGGGCAGCGATAAATCTTTCATTGTATCCGATGTACCACCGATAATATATCGCCGCCTTCCTTCGCCAACTTCGCTGCTGACACAGGTTGCCAAGCCGGTTTTTTCCTGCTGTATTTTTTTTTCTTCTTTCGCGTGCGTGTGCGTGATCCGTGCTATCAGTGCTGCGCCGCTGTGCACTCTTTTCTCACTGTGCGTGTGTGCGTGGGCCTTGACCGGTCGTGATACCGAAGTTCGTATCACCCGTAGAGAAAAGAAAAAGTGTTCGGAACATCCGACTTTTTTGCCCACTGAACGCAATGTAATTCGGCCGGGGAATTTTATGAATTCGTATCACACCGAATTTCGTATCAGCAGAGTTTGTATCACCGAGATTCTACTGTATCTGGTTTATTTTTACATAGTCGCAATGGAAAAAAACGATAAATCACAAGAATTTGATCGCTATAAGCGATATATCGTTATATCTGGTATCGTTATAAGTGGACCGCACTGTACATAACGATAAAAGTGTGTAAGGGCCGCATTTTTTTCCTCAGATTTTAGGGCCGATTTTCGGGGTGTGGCCCATACATGTGACATGCAATAAAAAAAAAATTTCGAGTAAAAGCACACTATCAGTAAATGTGGCGTTTATTTACCTTTCAGTTGTCGCTCGCAGAGTCTTCAAACTCTGAGCTGCTGCTGTGCTCTTGTGCACATTCTCCCCACAAGTCGTCTTCAGTCCTGTCTAAACTGTTTGAAATTCCGGTCATCTTGAAACTAGCTACGGAGTACAATGTCCTTGGCCACAGGCACACTCACGAGCGGCAATTGACGAACGGCAATTCACAAAAAATAAAGCAGAGGGCACACAAGAGCCGCAACTATGTCACGTGACCACGCCAACCACGCTACCACTACTCACGTGCCTTTTGACAGTCGGCAAAACAAAGCTGGGGTGGCCGGTGCTTGCGATGCTGATATGGATTGCGGAAGCTCGTGGCAGAAGGAAAATATAGTAATGACGACCCGCGACTTCGGGCACCATTTGTGGGCAGCATCTGGAAGCTCCTGTGTGCTTGCATTTTGAAGTGTGGGTCATGGAAAGCTTGGGTGCGGCCCTTACGCGGATTTTTCTTTTTTAAATATTTGTTTCAGGAAATAAGGGGTGCAGCCCATACACAGATTCAGCCCTTAGATGCGTTTATACGGTTGGCTTTATTGGCACTCACAGACACGTCACCAAAGATAAAATTTAAGGGGAGACGCGGGTCGAAAAACTAAAAGTCACTTTTGTGTTTTTGACTGTTTGAGCAACATTGATCCTTCCTCTCTCACATATAAAAAAATCGGAGCCGAAAACAATTTGCGAAATTATTTAAAAACTGTTAAAGCACTCAAGGTGGCTAGAGAAGGGGCAGATATGGCCCATTTTTAAGCATGTGACACGTCAAATCGCGGCTTCGCATGCCATTGGAATTTTGCAAGGCGGTAGGCCTATGCTTTTTCTCCCTAAAGCCGCCTTTGCCGCTTCACAAATGCCCAGCAGGTAATAAAAAAAGTTTCGCCGCCCAAACCTAGTGTTCTCACCTGTCATTTAAATCACGTGGTACGATTTCGGCCACGTCATTGGCGGTCAGCGCGGGAAGCAGCCATAGCTTGTCTGCTCTTCATGCGATACGCAGCTGACGGTCACGCTTCCCCGCTAGTTTTCTCTCCGCGTGTTTTAAAGATTTCACGCATGGAAGCCGAGAAGAAGCTTGATTTTCGGTGACGAAAGTACCGGTCAAACCATGCGTTCAAGGGAAGCCACCACCAAGGTTAAACTGCGTGCTGTGGAGGCATCCGCGGCAGCTAGGTCAAACCTCGGCGGAGGCGACACTTTCGATGGATTGGAGCCGGTCGGGCGCGCAAGTTTCATTGACAGCTTAGACGATTTCGTCAGTGCTTCGGATAAAATAAGGGTCTTCGAGAATGGAGATGGCAACGTTGAGGAGATGGCGAGTACCTTTATCGGCTAGATCGGTGCTGCGAACGTACTGGGAAGCGGGGCAGCATGTAGGGAGCGTGGATGGTGCTAACTTTCCGTTGCGAGTTGGCCGAGAAGCGAAAAGGACTCTCGTTGTTTCTGAAGCTGTGTTGCAGCAGTGAACCGTGTCCCGCATCCGTTGTGTCATAGTCGTCACGGTGCGCAGCTATGGTGGATGATGCCCTTCAGCCAGCCGGAGGGAGAGTTTCGCCGTGAATGTCAAGGCAGTGGTTGCGGCATGCGTTATTGGTGCTGGATACTATCGACTTGCCCGATTTTGTGCGGTTTTTGGTTTGCCGAAATAAGTGCACCATAAGGAGTTTAATAACATAACAAAGAAAGTGCACCTTGTGGTTACAAAAGCAGTGGCTGACAGCAGAAGTAAGGTCTCAGCATCGCTGACTAGCCAAGAAAGCACGTCTTGAGAATGTTGCTCACAAGGTGTCTGAGGGAGCAACATATGGTGCTGGGGAATTCTAAAATTGTGCACTGTATCTTGATAGCCTGGCCTGCATTGTGTGCAATTTTCATGCAGATAGTGCTGCTACAACAGCAATAAACAGCTTTTGTAACTTTCAATAGCATTTTTCTCTAATTCTTATATTCAGCCGAAAATGGCTTTTGTGCACAAAATTTTATGTCTTTATTTTAGTCCAATCAACACCAAATTTGGCATGCATAATCTTTAGGGTGTGTAGAATGCAAGTTCAGTTCACTCCAGTCGTTCAGTCGTGTCCGACTCTTCGTGACCCTATGGACCATACCACGCCATGCTTTCCGGTCTCTCACTATCTTCCTAACATCACATAACTTCATCTGCAGCCCCTCGAGGATGCCATCTAACCATGGCGTTCACTGCCTACCCCTTCTCCGTTGACCCTCAACCTTTCCCAACATCAAATCTTTCTCCAGCGACACCTCTCTTCTCATCAGATGACCAAAGTAGCTGAGCTTTAACTTTAGAATTTGACCCTTCAGTGAGCAGTCAGGGTTTATGGTCGATAATATAGACTGATTTGATCTTCTGGCAGTCCAAGGAACTCTCAAGAGTCTCCGCCAGCACCACAATTCAAACGCGTCAATTCTTCGGCGGTCATCCATACATCACAACTGGAAAGACCATAGCACGAGTTATACGGATCTTGGTTGGCAGACTAATGTCTCTGCTCTTTACTAGGCGGTCAAGGCTAGCCATGGCTCTCTTTCCCAGAAGCAGGCGTCTCCTAATTTCATGGCTGCAGTCTCCTTCCGGGGTAATCTTGGAGCCCAAGAAGAGAAAATCTGTCACAGCTTCCACTTCTTGTCCCTTGATGCTCCAGGACTTGATAAGGCAAGACACCATGATCTTTGTCTTTTTAATGTTCAGTTTAAGCCCAAACTTATCACTCTCTTCTTGTACGCGCGTCGGAAGTCTCTTGAGTTCCACTTCACTTTCTGCTATTAAAGTAGTATCATTCGCTAATGCTTGTACTGTGAAAAACTGTGCCGAACTTAACACACCACAAGAAAGAAGACGAGACAAAGGCGCTTGTTGTTAAAGGCGTTAAGTTCGGCGCAGTTTTTTCACAGTACAAGTATGAACCAACTAGCCCAAGAAACGGTATTAATCCGCTAATGCTATTGTGACTGGCCATAGGGTTTTCTTGGCAGGAAATACGGGAGTAGGTTGCTATTACCTTCTCCAGTGAATCACATTTTGTCAGAACTCTCTTTTGATGGAGGCGAAACGAAGAGGCGTCCGTGTGCTGTGCAATGCCAGTACACGTTAAAGAACCCCAGGGGGTCGAAATTTCCGGAGTCCTCCACTATGGAGTCTCTCATAGCCTGAGTCACATAGGGACGTTAAATCCCACAAAACCAAAAACTAAACCAAGAACTCTGCCGTGACCTGTCTATCTTGGGTGGCCCTACACAGCAGAGCTCACGACTTCATTGAGTTTCACAAGCCCCCTCCGCCACAACAAGGCAGTGATCCATGAAGGGGAGAATGCAAGTACAGTCGAACCCGGTTATATCAAACCCGGATATATCGAATTTTGGTTATATCGAACTCACGAAATATCCCCTTGAAAATCCCATGTAAAAGTATAGGAAAGCCGCGTCGTATATCGAACTCAAATTCACCGGTCGTTCGATATATCGAACTCCACACCACGCACTGGAAAGTGTGCCTTCCCCAAAGTCGATCGCATTACCCGTGGCCG
Organism: Amblyomma maculatum; assembly: GCF_055883805.1. Lineage (NCBI taxonomy): Eukaryota > Metazoa > Arthropoda > Arachnida > Ixodida > Ixodidae > Amblyomma > Amblyomma maculatum. Next base: position 168,849,334 of record NC_139353.1, on the reverse strand, counting down.
TTTGCCGCGTGACGTTTTCAAGCCACGCGCGGAAGGAATGAGAAGGAACAGTTCGGCGACGGCTGGCCTGGGCAGCGCCGCGCCCATTCCCCAAAGGCGCGCGCATCTGCAGTTGTCGTTTCCTGCGCGCCAACACATGACGTTTGCAAGCCATGTGCGTGGGTGTGCCCATTCTTTTGCTGAGCTATCTCTCTCCTTCAGCACGCGCAACGCATGCGCCAAGCCAGCTCAGCCGTTTTCAGACAGACGTCGGACGCTTTCTCCAGCGTGTGTTGCGAACCCTCTGCGTGCGGCGGCGCGGCGGCGGACGTGGCTATGGCGCCTGCGGATGTTAAGAAGCAGCAGTTTTTTTTTTTTTTTTTTTTTTTTTTGTGAGAGTCATTTTTTCTTATCGTTGTGCTGTATGCGCGGCGTAGCGCAAGGTATGGCGACTGCAGACGTTAAGAAGCGGCAGGTTTTTTTTTTTTTTTTGCGGGGATGTTTATTTTATTTTTTTTATCGTTTATCCTTGCATGTATGAATCAGCGAAAGCACGCGGTCAGCTGCTGCGATCATGACGCCTGCCCCAAGCGCGACGTGATAAATCGAACCAGGCTTGCGCAATCAAGCCATCACGGGCACTCTGCCAAGTTCGCTCCCCGCCACCGCAGGAGCTGTCAAAAGATAAACGCGCCCCGACGTTATCGCTGCGCAGCATCTTGGCACGCTGCCAATGAACTGTGGATGAGACGACCGAAGCGGACTGACGCGCGCCATCGACATGCAAGCGAAAATGCTCGTGATTTCTGTTGATTTCTGTTCTGCCGCCGCGGTGACACAGAAACCTTGTTTTGAGTTTTGAGCTGCCGCGGTGGCTCGAGCGACGAGAGGGACGCAGTTCCAACAAGTTTGAAAATTTTCGCTCTGTCGTTGCCGCTCGTCGCTGAGATCGCTCAGTCGCTTGCATGTGAGCGAGCCCCCTTAACGCTTTTTTTTTTTTTTTTTTTTTTCAAATTCTCGGGTGCAAAAGTGGAGGGTGGGTTCATTATGCGAGTGGGTTGATTACGTGATAAATACGGTATCGTTTTTTCGCATCGTAAGTGCCGTCACAAGCCGATTTCTGTGTATCGAATTATCTATATATCGAACTATTTCGCGATCCCCTTCGAGTTCGATATATCCGGGTTCGGCTGTATCTGGGTTCAAATGCAATCAGCAGTATTTTTGGGCATGAAAATTAAGGAAATTCTCTGGCTCTAGCCACTAAAAAACAGGCACCAGATATAAAATTGTCTCAAAACATTGCATACCAAGGGAATGTTGCTATGTTGCTTACTTGTACTCAGTGGAGTGTTGGGGACAAGAAGGACTACCGTATATTGCCGATTATAAGTCGAACCCCCAACTCGCGACCCCCTTTGGGCAAAAAAAGTTACACTCCGAATTTAGGTCGACGCTGCCGCACCCTGCGGTCCTAGCTCACCCAAAACGTATTTCAGAAGGCCGAGTCAAAGAAACATTTATTCATTCACGAGACATCTGTCGTCGCTTGTGAGGGCACAGTCGCAATCATCGTCTTATGAGCCACTGCTGCAGCTGGTCGTCGGAAGCAGTGCCGAGATGCCGCGCGTGAAGAATGCCGCAGAGACCATGTCTATTGGTAGTCCATACCAGGCATCGTTGACCCACTGAGCCACTTCGCCCAAAGAAGCTCTCTTCAGCCGTCCTGTTGGTGTCTTTGGGTTCTCTTGCTGGAGCCACTCGTAGAATTCACCGATGCGGTCTTTGAATGGCTTGTTCAGTGCCACATCCAGTCGCTGAAGAATAGGTGGTATCAATCCGCCCGGAATAATGACCAGGTCGCATCCCGCGTCCGCTACCACTTTTTTCACATGGTCGGATATGTGGCTGCGGAAAGAGTCCAGGATGAGCATGCTGCGCGGCTTCAGCAGTGCCCGCGGATGCCTGCACCACACGAGAGGAAACCATTTGAGGACCATTTCATCATCAAAAAATCCCTTCTCATTCACCCGCATGATGACTTTTGGCGAGAACTTTTCTTTCGTCGGGATCGTTTTCCTCTTGAACAGAAGGAATGGCGGTAACTTGTGCCCGTCTGCCGTACAGCATAACATAACCGTGAAACTGTTGTGCGTGTTGCCTGTCGTCAGCAGGCGGACCTGGCGCTCCCCTTTTGCGAACACGGCCCTATTGCTAGGCATATCAAACCAGACTGGAGTCTGATCACCGTTGCCTATTTGACCTAGCAGGAATGAATGTGTTGCTCGCAGGTCATTCACGTAGCGCAGAAAGGCGTTCCGTTTTTCTTCATAGGCTTCGTGCCACCGTTCGCATACGGTTGTTCGTCGCCTTAGGCTTAGGCCATTCCTCTTCATGAAATTCGTCACCCATTTCTTAGACACTTTAAGGGGGGACGAGGGTCTTAAAACTAACTTTTTTAGTTATGGCTAGAATCTCACGAAACTTTGCACACAGATGTGGTTTTCTCTCCTGATTTCAAAAATGTAATTATAATTGAGCTGGTGGTATTAGATCAAAAGTTATCTAACAAAGTCCAGAGCATAATTAGTGAATTTCTTACGCAGCTTTAATGAACTTTCTCATTGCATTTCGTTGCTTTTAATTACATAGATTGATAGCCAAAGTCTTCCCATGCCCGATGACATCCTTCGTTTTCCTCAAAAAGGCATGTCATTCTCACATACTATGGTGAGAGTAAAAGGCTGCATTATTTGAAACGAACTCATTAAGCTAATCTCAAATTGACATTTATCCATTGCCTAAACTAAAAAACTAAAAATGTCATCGGGTACTTCATTTCTCTCTGAAGAAAATGGTACCAAAGTTATTTGTGTGAACTAAAAAGAAGTTATCAAAACCCTGCGTAAGACTGTAGAGATCGACCAAAAATATGAAACTGAGAAAACGGCATTTGAAGTTTGACCACATGTTATAACTTGAACAATCAGTAGCCTCACAGTGATATTTCTCACCAAAAATGTCGTGCTCTTCCCATTTCCAAAACTGTCTTTGGATTTTGATTATGTCAAATAAAACTGAAACTATCACCATTACCCATGGCCAAGGTAGTGTATGCCATTAGGAAATCAGCAAAATTTTTTGACATGCAATATTATTTTAATGGCAATTTGAAAAAATCTCGATAGAGTGATGTAAGTGTTGGATCACCCCCTGATCTTTTCAATATGACTGCAGTGGTGCTAAATTTGTCAGTGTCACTCGGCGACAATGTAGAGAAAAAGCACAGTAAGGCTGAGTGCAGTGTCCAGAAACAGCACTGAGAAAAACGTATTTGCATTTTGAGACAACTTTTAACTTTTGCTACACTGCAGCTATGGTAATATAAATGGAATCGTTGTGAGGCTTTGTTCTTTATGAGGAAGGCTATATACTAAACATATAACAGTACCCTCCCCAAATACTGGTAAAAGCTTGCCACAAAGTCTAAATATACCGCCACTAGAACCAGCGGGAGAAGCGTTATTTACAACTTCATATGCCTGTGGCAGTGCCCTTCAAGGCAAACAGATACTCAAAATTACGATAAAACGGTCTTGCAATATTAATAAACCTGCACAAAGTTTAAGGCTAAAGCACAGCGGCATACTGGAATGACCTAATAAATTGGCTAATGTTGCAGAATGAAACTTTGCTACTTTGCTGTACAGCGCATGCAGGGCCGCACGCGGAGTCCCTTGCTGGAGCTAAAGCTCAAACTTGCTTTCACACCCCTTGAGCGCAGCGACGCAATTGCTTAGACAATTTGAAAAAAAAAAAAAAAGCGAAAAGAAAAAAAAAAAAAGCGAAACCGTCCGCGGAAAATGAACGCGGGCAACGGCGCGATGTCAGGCTCGCCTGTCGTCTGAAGCGACGCGATAAAAACGCAACGAAGTGGTAGCGTCGGTGAGGACCATGAGTATCAGCTGAACAGTTCAATCTATCGATGCTATCTTTGATGCCTCTGAACCGCTCGCAAACGATTATATGCCGCCGGACGTGCTGCAGCTAGGTCGAGAACACGCCGCGCGACGCTGGCAGCGCGCCGCCGCACTCGTTCTTCGACGCGCACTCGCTAGGCGCTTCCGTTTTCAATACACTCCTGATAGTCTACCGAGCTACGTTTAAAGACCAGCACCGGCTGCGGGAACGACTGATAACGATCGCGAAAGCGCATCATAAACGAGCGAAGCAGCAGCCGCGACGAAGAACGTTAAAAAAAAAAAAAAATGGCGTCAGTCGCGCTGGCCAATGGGAAGCGCGAGACAAGGGGCTCGCTTCGCGAGCGCGCGCTCCAGCCAATCAGCGGACCGGAAACGGCTTTCGGAAAACCCGCGACGGTGGTCGTTCTGTTTGAGCGACGTCATTTGGAGATGTCGCAAAATGCGCACAAAGAAACAAGCTTGAAAACAAGTCCAAGATGGCGGCGGTCAGCCGGCTGCTTCACCCGCGGCGCGCGCGGGAAGTTCGAACAATTTTCACCCCTTTTTTGGCCATTTCGAGGCTCCCGTGGCGTTTTAAAGTCGATTTTACCGTATTTCCCGATTGAATTCAGTGTTGATATTTTGAAGGCTAGTGCTCAAAGGTACAGACATTCCGAAAATGCATTTTTCTCAAAATCCATTTTTCGCCCATTTTTGACCAGTTTAAGACCCGCGTCCCCCCTTAAACTCGGTACGCGGGTTGCACATCTCCTCCGCGACAGCGCGTGCCTTTGTTTCAATGTCATTGTAGCAAACATTCAGGCTCTTGCTTCTCTGGTCGTGAACCCAATCTCGAACCGCCTCCTCAACGGCAGGGTATTGTTCGGACTTCGGCCCGCGAAAGGAACGGCGTTAGCAGCACACGCAAAAAGCTGACTTCTTTGTTTTCTCCAGCCTCTCGTGCACTTTTCTGAAACGTCGAACTTCTGCCCTGCTTCGACGTTGTTTTCCGACTCTGCGTAGAGGGTGACTTGCCACTTGAAAGAAGCGCTGTACTGTTGCCGAGGTTGTGGCGGCGTCTTGCGAGGCGTCCGTCGAGTGACATACACTGCTGTTAGCTGTCACGTCGGCTTGAGTCCAGGTGGTGCGACGAGAAGAAATGGCAAAATGCACAACATGCGAAAATGCTTCTCGGCTCATGTGGCTGGTCGCGTGTAGTTATTTTGGATTGGATTGGATTAGTAGCTGTCCCATTTGTATCAGACATTGCCAGCTTGCCCGGCTTTGGCCGTTTTTCAATGGAACGCCCACGGTTTGTCGATAACAAGTTATCACATTAAAACAAACCTTTGGTGCAAATCTCGATTGAAATTAGTTTTTTTTTTTAAAGCAGATCCACTTTCGCATTGTGTCTAACAACTTTTATGGAATTACGAGCGCATGGGACGTGATATTATCCGAGACTCGATCGAAATTACTTTTGACCCCGCATATAAGCCAACTTTACGACTCCGTACATACGTCGACCCCGATTATAAGTCGACCCTCCAACTTTTGGAAGGACATTTTAAAAAAAAAGGTCGACTTATATGCGGCAATATACGGAAGTTGGCACTGCCCTATCGTGCATGCAGTTATGTACAGCAGCTGCACAAACATGTATTGTTTTTCACTTATGCATGGCATTTAGAACATGAAGGCACCATGCTATCTTAAAACTAAAATGGTATTTGGAAGAGATCAATACCTATAAGTGGTGCAATTTGTATTCACCTAGCATCAATATTTAAAAAAAATGTTTTCGAGTAGCATCTCCCCTTAATGTCATTACCCACGCTCAAGAAATTCCTTTTCCGCTGTATACAGAAAAATTGATGTATCACTCATGCACGAGCTGGCTTTCTTTTTGATATACAGTAAAAGCTCGTTAATTCACAACTCGTTAATTCTAAATTTTGTATAATTTGAACTAGTCGTCCTGGTCCGGTCCGCACTGTATAGAAGTCAATGCGTATAACAGCTCGTTAATTAAATCAAGGATTGGCGCTGCCACCGATAATTCGAACTGGGCGCCGCCAAGCGTCATTGTTGAAAACCACCATTCGAAGCTTTCACGGCTGAATGACAGGTGGCAGAACCGTAGACACACTGGCATAGCTGGGAGACTGGGCAGGCTAGGCCTTTATGCAGCGAGCGACTCTAAGAGACGCTTGGTGTTGGGAGTGCTAGTTTTGCACGCTGCTTGCCTTGAGCTTGTGTCCGTGAGATGTGTTGGTGCGGAAAATACTGCGCGAAAACGGTGCAGGAGAAAGTGGATATTTTGCATTAAATGGACCAAGGAAAGATCAGCAAAGTGCAAATTGGGAAAAAGCATGGTATTCCGCCAAGCACGGTTTCGATGTACGCAATAGAAAGGCCATCGAGGATGCATACGAATCAGATTTATCCAGCAACAGAAAAAGGCTACAATCAGCAAAGTACCCCGAGGTTGAGACCGCCGTCATCACATGGGTGAAGGAAATGAGAAGCAATAATATACCCCTGAGTGGTGACCCAATCATCTTGGCAAAGGCAGCTGATTTCGCCCTGCGCATGAATATGCAAGATTTTGTTGCCTCCAAAGGATGGTTCCACCGTCTTCCGGGTGCTGTCCGATGAAGCAAAAGAAGTAGATGCGGAGACTTGCGTGACATGGCGATGCGGTTCCCTGCGGCGGTAATGGACAGTTTCTCGGCAGAGGACATATTTAATGCCGATGAAACAGCTTTGTTCTGCAAGCTTCAACCGGACAGAAGTAAGTGCAGCAAAGATCGGATTATCGTTTTGGTCGCTGCGAATATGACCGGGACGGAGAATGTTCCACTTTTTGTGATTGGGAAGTCGCATAAGCCCCGGTGTTCCAAAAACATTCGAACACTGTCAACCGAATACACCGCCAACAGCAAGGCATGGATGACGGGCGAGTTGTTCAAGAAGTGGCTGCTGAAATTTGACTGGAAGATGGAGCTAAGCAACCAAAATGTTTTGCTCATCGTAGATAATTGCTCGGCGCACAAGGTCAACGCCGAGCGGAAAGCTACCAGATTGGTGTTTCTGCCCGCCAACCCTGCAGCTGATGGATCAGGGCGTCATTAGAAACATTAAGTGTTTCTACAGGCGCCATATGCTCGAAAGCATGATTTTGTGCGCAGCAACCAAAGAAGCCACAGCATCACATTGCTCTCAGCAATGCACATGTTGGTACGTGCATGGGAGCAGGTAACGCCGTCTAAGATGTCGAACTGCTTCCACCACTGTGGCTTTGTTGCTGGAATGGAGGAAAGTGGCGACGACAAGAGTCAGGAACCCCTGCCTGCGGCGATGCGTGCTGCGCTTCAGTTTTGATGACTACGTTGAAGTCGACTGCGATGCAGCAGTGTGCGGTGCCCTATCTGATGAGGGCATTATTGCTGCAGTTGTTGGTGAGTGGTCTGTCCCAGAAGATGCGGAAGACGAAGAAGAAGAGGCGCTCGTGCGCTCATGCGGCCGTCTGTGGCGGAAGCAGTGGAAGTGCTTTTCTTCAATTTTGAAGAGGGGGAAGAAGACTCCCTGCGTTGCATTCGCATCCTGGAAGATAGAGTGGCGACGGTTGCCCTCAAAGAAAAGAGGCAGAAGGTAATAACTGATTTTTTTGGCAAATGTTTTTCGTATCTTCCGCATTTCAAGCGCGTTCATTTTTGCTCATTTTCATTAATTTGAATTTTGGGTAATTTGAACTGGCTTAGTGGTCCCGTGTAATTCGAACTAACGAGCTTTTACTGTAGAATGCTTCAATCAGTTCTCTTTTACCAAGAATTCTCGCGTCAGAATAGCATGGCTGTCAATCACAAGACAAGCACTTTGTAATGTTCTTTGGCAAATGGATGGCTTCATTCATTTGTTCCACATTTCGTTCCTTCATCACACCTGATCAACCCATTTCAGATTGATGGTAGCTTTGCGCCACAAGCGAGAACATGCTCATCTTTGCTCGCGTGCACGCACAGTGACCGAATGGAGGGCACCTTTCGTTGTTTTAACCGAGCTTTATTGGTAAACTCAATAATCACAGCACAGGTCCCTTTGAGTACAAGCTCTGCACTGCATTTGGCGCCCAGTTTGGGCAAGCTTGCGACAGATTGCAACATTGTGCCAGGAATGTCTCCACTCTTCCTGGATGCTTGTGCTGCCTAGTGCTTTCCTGCGTTCAGGAATCTTACCTCTGCTGCCCCAGATGGCTCTGTTGGCACTCACTCCTTATCAGTCTTCCAGGCAACAAACCTTCACGCACGTGCTTCGATACGCGCTCAACCGCTCGCAGCACAATTTTGCTGCTGGTTCATTTTGAAGCAGCAACGGAGTTTTGCTGTATTGAAAGTGCAGTAAAGTTTGCTTCATTATACTGTGGCTTAAAATACATGCTGTTCTATGGACACTGAAAACCAAAATACTATGTTACATTGAGGATTTCGTTCCAGTGAATTTTGTTACATTGAGGTTTACCTTGGGGAATACTGAGGTGCTGCCAAGAAGCTGTAGAATGTCGGTGTAATGTTAAACCCAGAGATAGGCTGCTGCTTGAATGAAGCAAACCAATTCATATGAGAGGCTTAATGTAGATTCAACTCTACTGTGCTTGTCTTTTCTGGTGGGGGAGAGATTTTGTTAATTTCTGTTAAAATGTTAATTTCAAGACCTTCTTTCTGAGCAGCAGTTTGGAAAAAGGGAGGCTACGTGAGTGCAGAATGTTCAAGCAGGCATAAAGCGGACAGGGAGAAAAGGAGACATGTTTTCTTTTTTTATGCACATTTTGCATAAAATATCTGTTGAGCATTCCTGGCACTGTTCACTCTTACTTGCTCGCTGGCTTTGGCAACAGATGATGCAGGATCTGTTTGTGAACCCTGCTGCTGAGGGCACATTTTGAGGACCCCACAAGGTCTGAGCTGGCAACAGCGTGGTATCTGGCAGGTGGTAACTGACATGTGACTGGATGGCGGCAGGAGCTCTCTCTACATGGGATATCAGGACCCTTGGTTACAGCAGGGCTTTATATGTGGGCTTGTGCTGTCGCATCTAAAAAATGGTCCAGATAATCTAATTTCAGACTTTATTGCTTCCCTTTTTGTGGTATTGGATCGGATGTCATGCCAGATTGTATGATGTAGCCATGTGTCCAGGGGAAGAAGCGAGCAGGGTAGAAGTGCATGCAAAGAAAAGTTTTCCTTGGCCCACAAAGGATGGGACGCTGTGTGTTGTCTTGAACGCTGCATTTGGGGCAGAATTTCTTAACTTCATGAGGGGCCCCACTCGCCCAAGTTGCTGAAAATTGAAGAACAAAAATGGATTGGCTACACAACAGAAACTTGAGATGCAAGGGGGCTCACTTTGTCAGGCCATGTTTGATTCCAGTTGCCTTGCTATTCTGGTTTCTTGTTGGGAGCCACATCAAGCCTTAAGCGTGACCCGCATGGAGCGTTTTTCCGGGCGATTCGCCGGCGTCGACGGCAGCGGAGCGTTTTTTTGCCGCCGGAGAGGACGATTTTGCCAAATCGTCGGGATCTGGCTGAACAGATAAAAACACCAACGATGCGCCGACATCGGAAGTGGACAGCGGCAGAGGACCAATGAGAGCTGGAGCAGCTGTCGCATGATTCCGGTCGGAGCCACGCCCACGCGGCCGAGAAAGACTCTCGCGAGCAACCTCGCGAGAGCGGAAAGACGGGGGTTTGGCGCTCCGACGGCACCGAGGGTTTAGGGTTTCTCGGCCGAAACGGCCGAGCAGCAATGTTGTCTTTCGGATTCGTTCCGAGCACTAGACAACAGCAAGGTCCGGGCATCGGGCACCGTGCATTTCCTTTTTTTTTTTTTTTTAGGTTAGCTAGCCAAAGCGACGAGCAGTTTTGTTGGTGTGTGATATTGTGCCCTTTTTTCCCTTCCGGAGAACAGTGCATCGCATCCTCGACGCATTGTCGATGGGTCAGTTCTATGGCATTTTGAAGTCTCAGTCGCATAAGTTTGTTGCAGGAGGAAGAGTTGGGTGAAGGTGGGCTGGCCGCTGGGGCCACGAGTGTCTACGCTGAGCTCGGAGGTTTATGAGCTGCTAGCCTTGCCCTCAGATACCTCCCTTGTGCTATGGCTTCTGTATTTAAATCCATAGCTGTTGGAAGTGATGCCTGTGCCTGTTTTCTTGACACACCTGACCCACAAGAAAGAGAGAAAACCACAACTTGAAGCTCGTGGCGACAGGGAAAACATGATGTGCGCGACCTCGATGCACGGGGGCGCGTGCGTCGCGCAACTGGGCAGCAAAAAAAAAACGCCGCTCGGCTGCTGACCATGCGGGAGTAAAATCATCGGCGCAGGCGTCGGGCGTGCGACGCGTTTTCGCGTGCAAAAAACGCTCCATGCGGGCCACGTTTAGGTAGGTGAAGCCACTTCACGAGAATAACTGTGTGCACAGCTGTAGCAATTTACCAAGGGAACACCACTCTTGCAAGACCATCTTGATATATTAGAAGAAAAGCTAAAGCCACTGCTGCTGGGAGGGTTTCTTGAGCACTGGATAATTATAGTGGGGTCAATGCAGTTTTCTCATACTCTCCATCCATCAATACTTGGTAATATTATCATGGCGGGCTTTCTGGTGGAAAATTTTGTGACAGCTGGATGTTCAATGTATTTTCTTTTTCTTCCTGAAAAACCTTAAAGAATGGGGGTAATGAAAAAATCAGTGCCATTATTTATATGGTAGCATTTCTTTACCATATAGAAAAACTAAGCAAATAATTCGACAGCTGAATTTTTTTTTTTTTTGTTGAATAATTTTTCTGAGCAAGCATGGTCATAATGCCCTTCATACCTATTCTAGAATAATGAAATTTGGCAGAGATGGCCCCAGCTGTGGTGCCCTGCAAAGTGTCGGAACTCTCTTTGGCGAGTGTGTGCCACATGTTGGCTGGCTTGCTGAGCTGCATATTGACGGGTGGCTTGTTCTCTCTCTCTCTCTCTGTGTGCAGACGACGTCGGAGGTATGTGGCATGCGGTTTGCCTTCTCCTGCATTGAGCGGACGTTGCCCAGCATAGTGAACGAGGTAGTAGCAGCCTCTGCTGTGCCACCATGGTTGGGCTTTCCAGCACAGAGGGTGCCTGCTGGTCATCACACGGATGGGGGCCACCGCACTGCATTCACCACAACACATGCAGGACGGGAAAAGACATTTCCTCGCTGTGCTTGCCAGACAAACATCTAGGCAGAGGCACCGAATTGGCAGTGGTGTCACTGGTAGCAGCTGCTGCCAATTGTTGCCTTTTCTTTATTTTGGCTCAATTTGGGCTCTCACAGAGACAGTGTGTAATATTTTTTGCAGGCCAAAGTAACCTGGCAAGCACTGTCAGTATAACCTAAAGGAAACCACTGGACACAGAGGGAAGGCAATGAAAAGTGGGTGCAGATGTTGAAAGTGTATGTGCCATATTGAAAGGGGCGAGACAACGTGCACAAACAACCATCAATTGTGCATGTTGATTGTGCACTGCCTCCGTTACTGTGTAAGGCAAAGGAATGGGTTAAAGGGGACTCCCCACAAATCATACTAATTGGCACTCTGTTAAACTGTCTATTAACAATCTGGTCTGGCCCATCTTTCATTTTTTTACGTTGGCATGCAACTAGGGGTTGGACTTTACAGTATTTTTTGCTATGTTCATTTCAGAACATCTTTCTTTTTTTTTTTTTTTTTTTAGCAAGTTGTTTTGCATAACCGAGGTAATGTCTTTCTTTTTTTTTCTTTCGTTTTTTACATTGGTATAATGTAACACTCATGTACAGTCAAGTTTCTGACAGTAGCTTTTTTTGACAGCACTAGTAGTCATACATGAAGGGGTGATGAAGATATCCAGAAGAGGGCAAATACGGGCTGGTTGGTACATGCTTAAGAATCGAGTAAAACAGCGCTAGGGGAGACGAAACACATGAACAACAGACGCATGCGCTGTTAGATATCTGCATTTAAAGAAGCCAGTGGAAATGATGGAACTATTAGACACAAACTAAGGTTATCCTGTTTTTGCTACAGAGAAATATCGGACATGTGTTTTTTAATCTAACAGGCACTGTCTAGCCATGCCAAAGCTCCATCCGACACCAGATTTCTGGGGTTCGTGTTTCATTCTTTGTAATGATGTGTAAAAGGCTACTATAGACTATGTGACTTTTTTTCTATGACTGTCAAATAATTTATGATCCAATTTCTTCCCTTGCCTAAGCAGTGGCTATGATGTCAGAGTTAGGTCATGTGCAGGTTGATATTCACTTCTCGGTTTCACTGCGAAGCCAGTGACCCAAGAGGAGAAACTCCAGTGAGTGAAGGAGCAGCAATTACCGTATTTACTCGCATAATGCTCTCACTTTCTTCACGGAATATGGATGTGAAGGGGGGGGGGGGGTGCGATAAATATGAGGGGGAAATTTTTTAGCATTATGCGAGTAAATATAGTAGATAGCAGTTATTTCCATCCCTGACGTGACATAAACTTCACATCTACATTGCAGACATTGTTTGGCTGTTGAAACCAAAACAGGTAAAGGAAGATATGCTATTATACAGTCGCCGACAGATTTTTCACACCCTCAAGGGGCCGAGATAGCGTCCGGAAAATTGGGCAGTTCGAAAAAACGAATTCACTCAAAAAAAGCCACTTCATTTAGTGAGCGGCTTGAAAAAGTGGTCAGTATGCCACTGCGGGGCACTGCGTTGCCGTACAAGTAAGTTGGCTTGCACTTCAACAAGGGTGACGTTCTCGCTGCACACAGCCAAAAGCACCATCAGAGCTCGGGTTAGTTCACTGCTAGTTGGCAGCACAGCCTCTGGCTCCTCAGTGTCGGAGCCCGAGTCATCACCTTCCAGCACATGGCAAGCAATTTCGTCGTCGGTGAGTGCAGCGCAGAGCTCGCTGTCAGTGTGTTAGCAAACTGCTCCAGCGTCACTTCCATGGGGACGGCTCCTGCAGCGCGCAAGTGCTCGATGAGGTCAGCACATGAAGACGGCTGTGGGATTCACTGGCGCTGTCATCGAATGACGACGGCACTTCATCTCTGATCGTGAAACCCGCGTGACGGAAGCAATTTTGCAGTGTCTCCTCGGTCACCGCCTTCCATGCATCGGAAAGCATTGCAGACAAGTCGACACTAGGTTTTGCCGCTGTCCACGCATAACACCATGCGACTGAGCACGCATGATCGATAGAGGTGCTTGAGTGTCCGGATAATGCCTTGGTCCATGGGTTGTAGTAGGGACATCGTACAGCACAACACACCACACATGCGACTGATGACTGCGCACAACGGCAACACGGCAGAGCTGGTGGGACAGTGCAGCAAGCGGTGCCTGCTGTCAAGGCTATACCGGGCGTGATCAGCAAACGTTATGGCACGTGGGTTCGAGGTTGCAGAAAAGCAAAATGGCAACCGGCGTTGTTTGCGTTTTCGATAGCTCTCAAGTCGCGAATCGAACGAATAGGTCCGAAAAATCGAACGAGAAGGATTTCAAACGTCCGAAATTTTGGTTGGTGTTATGCATGACTCTATGGAGTGCGTGGCAGTGTCATGGCAAGGTCTGGATTTTCAGGCATGTCCGTAAAATTGGGCGTCCGAAATATCGGTCGGAGACAATTTAGCACTCATAGCCGCATAACATGGTGCATATAGTAGAACCCCTTTATACAGGCAAACCCATTTATAACAATATTGAAGTGCCATGGAAATATCAGTTACAGTCGAACCCTGTTATATCAAACCCGGATAATCGAATTTTGGCTATAGCGAACTTATGGAATATTCCCTTGAAAATCCCATGTAAAATTATAGGAAAGCCGCATCATATATCGAACTCAATTTCACCGGTCGTTCGATATATCAAACTCCGCAACACGCACTGGAAAGTGGGCCTTCCCCAAAGACGATTGCATTACCCTTGGCCGTTTCCCGCGGGATGTTTCAAGCCACGCGCGGAAGGAATGAGAAGGGCAGTTCGACGACGGCTGGTCTGGGAAGCGCCGCGCCCATTCCCCAAAGGTGCGCGCATCTGCAGTTATCGTTTCCCGCGCACTAGCACATGACGTTTGCAAGCCATGTGCGTGGGTGTGCCCATTCTTTTGACGAGCTAGCTCTCTCCTTCAACACGCGCTACACATGCGCCATGCCAGCTCGGCCCGTTTTCAGACAGACGTCTGACGCTTTCTCCAGCGTGTGTTGCGAACCTCTGCTCGCGGCGGCTGACGTGGCTATGGCGCCTGCGGACGTTAAGAAGCTGCTGATCTCTCTCTCCCTATTTGTCTATTTTTTTTTTCAGTCCATTATTGTTGTGCTATACGCGCGGCGTAGCATAAGATTGCGCATTATAGCGGCTGCGGACGTTAAGAAGCGGAAGGTTGCTTTTTTTTTCTTTTTGGGGGTTTTGGGGCGGAGGGAGGAGTCGTTTATTCTTGCAAGTATGAATCACGTGGTCAGCTGCTGCGACCATGACGCCCGCCCCAAGCGCGGCGTGATAAATCGAACCAGGCTTGTGTAATCAAGCCATCACGGGCACTCCTGCAAGTTTTCTCCCCGCCACCACAGGAGCTATCAAAAGATAAACACGCCATGACGTAATCGCTGTGCAGCATCTTGGCATGCTGCCTAGGAATGAGCTGCAGATGAGACGACCGAAACGGAGTGACGCGCGCCATCGACATGCAAGCGGAAACACTCTCGATTTCTGCCGCGGCTACACAGAAACCTTGTTTTGAGCTGCTGCGGTGGCTCGAGCGGTGAGAGGGACGCAGTTCCAACAAGTTTTAAATTTTTCGTTCTGTCGCTGCCGCTCGTCGCTAAGATCGCTCAATATCTTGCATGTGAACAAGCTGGCCTTGACGGGTTCTTTTTTTTTTTTTTTAATTCTCAGGTGCAAAGGTGGATGGTGGGTTCATTATGCGAGTGGGTTGATTACGCGACAAATATGGTATCGTTTTTTCGCATCATAAGTGCCGTCACAAGCCGATTTTTGTATATCGAATTATCAATATATCAAACTATTTTGCGATCTCTTTCGAGTTCGATATATCCAGGTTTGACTGTATAACCAATAATTGTTATAACCGGGTTAAGCAAATTAAAATATATATATAAACTGCACATTTAATGAGAACAAGGTAGCTTGCACTTATTATTTCCTAGCGGGAAGAAACCCGTAGTATGTAAGCGTTTTCCGTTTCACAGCAATCTAGCCATCATCTTTCTGCATAGCATCCAACTTTTGAACACAGTGCAGTGGAAGGTTCTTAGCAAAAACAAACCGCCGTATTCACAAACACGCCTTCACTCGAACTTCTACTCCAAGCGGCCCTCGAGGCCTGTTTTTCGTTTCACAAAGCAATCTCCACTCGAATCGCTCCTCCAGTGGCGGAGAAAACTTGAGTTTTCTCAAGAATCTCGAGTCTGCGACGACGCTACCTTGGCTGCTCCTCGATCGCCACTCCGCTTGTAAACATGGCCGACATTGCATCGCTCGCTCGCTGTGTGGAATTCGTTCTACCATTATACCAAAAGTTTCACAAAAGAAGATACGACAAGGATGCACCGAACCTTTCTCTAAAGCATCAGCTGTGACCCGGGACTTCTGGCACGCTATCGTTTTACGAATGTGGTCATGGCCAGCCTCCGGCCGTCCCTGCCGCTCACGCCGAACATGGATAACCGTGATCAGCCACCGACGTCTGTGTTGTTTGATCGTCACATTGTGCGTGTGTGGCGTGGGCACAAGTCGTCACTGGATAAATGGATAACCTTTTCGGAGCCCACCGAGTGCAGAGTTGGGGCGCGATTTGGCCAAATGGTGAGCTCGCCCGCGGCCGGAGTCGAGCTGTGGCGGTGCACTTTCCGTGGCTCGCCCCGCGCGCTTCCGCAGACGGCGCCGAACTTGTGGGGGAACAGCGTGTTGTATCCAGTAAGCTGGCGAGCACCAGAGGAGCGGTGGGACTGTGCGGACATAAATGGCTTGCCCGTCGCCCGAGGGTACGTAGTACGTCTGCGGATGCGTGGCCGGCGCGGCCTGTCGAGGGAGCGCGTTGGTGTGCTCTTCCTACGGAGGGATATTCGCGGCCGACGAAGAGCATGGCTTTTCAAGCACGTTTTCAATTAGGGCTCCGTACTTGTTTGGAAACCGCACGCGGCATTTTCTTGTGGAGGGTCGAATTCAGCGTGCATGAGCTGCAATGCGCTGCGAAGCAGCACGCATGTTTAGCTCGCCTCTGAACAGGCCAGAGCCATGCTCGTAGGAGTTCGCGGCTTGTACTCTTTTTTTTCCTGCAATGTATTTTGACGCCCGGCAATAAAAAAAAAGCCTGGTAAAAAAAAAAAAAAGTCGGTCAAGCCTGTCAATAAAAAAAAAGGCAGAGCGGCAAAGGCCGAGCGTAGATCTCACACCAAAAAATAAACCGAAGTATTCACACCATTTCTCGAAGCTTACGTCACCAGCAACGACTGTTGCCAGATGCGAAAACATTTTCAGCCATTTTTTACAGCCACCCTTTTCATCCAGCCCACAAAACAAGTTACACTATGCTGTTAACGTCGAGGTCGGTTGCGAAAGTTGTTTAGAAGACTTGACATGAAAAACTGAGTATGTTGCGCAGTTCAGCACGCAGTTCTCGGGCGAAAAGTTCATCTTAATCTCGTCCCCATATGCCCCATATGCGCTGCTCCGAGTGGAGGAGGTATTTTCGAGGAGAACTTGTCGGAGGAAACACCGAGGGTCGTTCATGAATCCGAATCGGCCCTGGAGTGGAGTAGCGGCTGTATTCTCCGCTCCAACGAGTGGAGGTGGAGCGTCGAGTCGAGGCACGTTTGTGAATACGGGCGAAAGTTCCACAGGGAGTTGATCATTCTCAAAGCCTGCTGGTGAGACACGACCTGCACAGGTTCCAATTCATTGTCGTCGCTACTGCCACTGTCATCCGCGTCAGTGATTGCTGCGACGATAGCCTTGTCTGTCAGCTAGCTCTTCATCTGTCGCAACTGTATCGACGGTATGTAAAAATTCTCAAGTCCCAACGCACCGCCATCGCTACCGATCACTGTGAACCAAAGTTCGGCCATTGCTGTGTCGGCAGGAGCTTTACAACCTGCTGTGTTGTCGGCATCCCCAGCGAAGCCCGCCTTCCTGAAGCAGATCATGATGGTGGAGGAGCTTTGTTTTGCCCATGTTCCAAAAATTAACTGCACTGCCATCAGGAGCGAGATCTCAAGTCTGGTGCTGGTCGGAGTTCTTTGACAAAAATGTCGAGATTCAGTGCAAGCCTGCGATACAGTGCCTTGAAGCAAGCAATCACGCCTGCATCCATAGACCCTGCAGTGGTGTTAAGTGGGAGGAAAAAAACTTCCACATGCGAGAGCTTCTGGGCTGTTTAGTGCGCAGCGCAATTGTCGAGCACCAATGCCACCTTCCTGCCTTCGAATTGCATTCGCTGATCAAACTCGACCAGCCACATACGGAACAGTTTGCGCGTCTTCCATGCTTTCAAACTCGACCAGCCACTTGCGGAAAAGTCATCCATGCTTTCCCGTTATGACTGTAGTGAACCGGGATCCTCGCAGCACCATAAGAACGGCGAGGCACTTGTCGCTGCCATCCATGTTAGCACAGAAGAAAATATGTGCAATTTCCTTTGCTTGCTGCCCTTACAGGAATCGCCTTTGACAGCGTGCATTTTTGACTAGCATCTGGAAAAACAACCCAGTCTCGTTCCCATTGTACAAGTCCTGATCTGCATATGCTTTTCGGGTGCAGGGCAGTGTTTCCTTAAGCCACTTCTGCCTAGTGTCGACGTCGAGCGATCCTGCCTCGCCCACGACTGCCTTGTAGACGATTCCATGTCTCTCCTTGAACCGTTGAATCCAACCACCACCAGTCTGGAAATAAGTATTGCGCAGGAGGTATGCAAATTGCTTTGCCTTCTCCACTAAAATCGGGCCACTAATCGGCAGGTTCGCTGCACAGGTATTCAAGAACCACTTTTTCTAAGTTCCTATTCTTTGTAGGCCCTGGGTTGAACCCTTTTCTGACCGTCGTCCATTGCAGTGGCATCGCTTTCGTTCTCAATCTTGTGCTCTGCGGACGATTGTCGATACTGTTGGTTGCGTCAGGCCGTACTTGCGCACCAAGTTGCACACTTTTACACCATCCTTGTGCTCACATGCAATGTTTGGCTTAACTTCTAGCGGTATTGCCCTTCGGTTAGTCTTCTGCCCCGGTTGTGTCACGCTTCTTGAAGGAGGATCCTCCATTGCTGTTAATGAAAAATTCATAGCCAGCATGATGGCACACTGGGAGAACCACGCTAGAAAGACGTGTGCATGAACGCTGCTGCACACCTGCCACAAAACGTGCAACTGCCAAGCGAGGAGAAAGCAGATAGGGGAGGATAGTGCAGCGCACCCTCTGAATGGACTGCTCCACCGTCGGAATGCGAGGGGAAGCTGTCCCTCATAACGGCCGTGCCTAGCAGCGCCTTTCCTCCTCCGCACAAGGAAGTGCTCCGTCCTCCCCTGCGTCTCAGTGGCATGGAAGCTTCCCCAGCTCACCTGACCAATGCAATGGCTCGACGCGCTCTGTCCCGACTTCCTTTTTTTTTATCATTTTTTTCATTGCATCAGCGTTGTCGGCGTCTCCACGTTCACATGCAGTTTTGTATTCGCCGCATTTCTGCGTTTTTGTTGACTTTTGGTGACCATATTTCATTGTTATAACCAATAATATATAATGACATTATAATATAATAATATAATATGTGCGATGTCAGTGCACGTTAAAGAACCCCAGGTGATTGAAATTTCCGGAGTCCTCCACTACGCGTCTCTCATAGCCTTATTCACTTTGGGACGTTAAACCCCACGAACCACAATATGACATTATTGTAATAAGCGGTTTATTTTACCATAGAAAACATGGCAAACCTGATGGCGCAGCGGCTGCCCATGTTATATTCGATATATTGTGAAGACCGGTCTTGTTATAAGTGTATATACCAGACTGCAAAACTGTAATATATTGGATGACCATGGCATGACCTCTTTAAGCAGACTTTTTTTTTTTTTTTTTTTTTTTCTGTTTAAACTGAAAAGTTCAACCCTTAGAAATAATAAGCGTGGCTGGGCCATGTTCACTAAAGGAGGTATCTGCGTCTTGCTGGTCTGTGGTCGGAAGGATTCTGCGTCGTCGTGTGGCATGTTGTTGGGGGCATCTTGCTGGGTACCCGCACCAGTGAAATGAGTGGCGATCTGGTCTGGTGGTGTGGCCTAGCTGGTGGCATGCTTGCACATGTGGAGTGGGTTATGTCAGTTTCTTTCTGCGCAGCATAACAGTGTCTCATCTTTGGTGCTATGGTGCACTCTTTCACTCCTCTCTTATGAACTGCCCTTGAGCCTCATGTGTTGGGTACACTGGGCTGTTTGGGCTCTGTGTGCAGTTATAGGGGAGGAAACTGTGCTCTCAAGTGGGAGGGTATTTTTCTTATTTGTAAAGGTTGGTCTCAGTTGCACTTGAGAGAGGCCTGCTAGTGGGTCTGGTAATTGGCTGCATTCAGGATTCCAGCATTACTAACCCAGCGGCACAGAAATTGAGGTAACAGTCTGGTCTCATTAAATTTGTGCAAGACTGAAAAGGTGACAGCATGTGTTGGGCCTATGGGATTGTGCTTTGCTGCCTTGAGTCAGCGGCTGTCCTGTGCTCCCTTTCAGATGCAGGCCAAGCTGAAGGAGCTGCAGGAGAAGCTGCAAGACGAGGAGGGCGAAAAGAAGGTGCTGGAGCAGAAGTACGACGAGGTGCGTGTTCTGCTTGCTCAGTTCCACGGTTGGTTAGTAACAACACTAACAGTGCATGGTGGTTGAATTCAGGCTGTCTTCAAACCAGAGAATTCATGATGATGGCCTTCAGTCCAAGACTATGAGGAAACTCTTGGTTGATTTGCCTGTAGTGGTAAGGGGCCTCGAATTATGAAGGTGGTGCTGCCATTACGGAGATGCGAGTAAGGCTCCGAAAGGGTTGATGCAGGGTTTGAAGCAAAAAGAGTTCACTTTGAAAGTATGCTTGTAAGCATAGGAGGATTGGATGCAGAACAATGCTAAAGGCATGCTTGTTTTTGCAACTGAATGAAACAAGATGCGGTGCAACAGCTGTACATTGAAGCAAGCTGACCAATGCAAGCAGCATAGTTGTGGTTTCTACGTGGTCATAGGCCACCAACCACCACGGGTTCGAGCGTAGTGCGAGCCAAAGCCCCGATCAGCTGTCACCGGGTGCACTCAACCTCCACAGGGAGGAGAGCACTTCGCTGCAAGGAGACAAGCCTCCAAGTTCACAAAGGAGACATTTATTGAAACGCCATCCTCCAGCGGCACACACATGCATACACATGCACACACACACATATACCGGGTGTCCCAGCTAACTAGAACCAAGGGATAAAAAATAAAATATGCGAGGTAGGCCAGGGAAACCAGTTGCATGAAACTGCCAGCCACTTTACGCACCACAGGCATTTTTTTGTTTTGCAATTACCTAATTAACTAAATGTTACTTTTTCTAATTTACTAAATTATGACTTTAGACCGTAAATGTTAATTGCAAAATTGGAGAGCACCTTCAGAAACTCCCATTCCATTAACTGCGATAAAGAAGGCGTCAGGTGTATCTTTTTTTCCAGGCTCAAAAGAAAGCCCGCAAAATACAAATAAAATCACGTGACTAGCACATTTGCGCGCAGCGATTGTGGTGCCCTCAGTCGTGGTTTGAGTGAACGAAATCACCTGCGACCGGGCCTCATCGGCCATGTTGCAGTGGTAGGCTGATATGCTTGTGATGGTTCCTTCGCCTGCGTCAGCCAGCCGGCGCACGTAATGGTGCATGTAGCAGCGAACGCTGCGAGCCGTCACGACCGAGATTCTAACAAGGCCTATGCATCACCTCTCCCATCAGCATCATCATGCATGTGACTCGACTCAGATTCACGCTCGCACCTACATTTGCTGGTACTTAATCGCCATCCGCCTGTCGTGACGTAGGCTGCTGGGGTGCGCAGGCTACGATCTCGGTGACGGGTGAGCTCGAGCTCGCTCCAACCATCGCCAACATTTCAGCCTGCCGCTGCAACGGGACCATCGGGTCACAGCCGCAGCTGATTTCGTTCGCTCAAACCATGACCGAGAGCATCACAATCATAGCGCTCAAATGCGCTAGTCACGTGGTATTATTTGTATTTCGCGGGCTTTCTTTTGAGCTTGGCAAAAAAGGTACATGTGGGAATTTCTTTATCGCATATAATAGAATGAGGGTTGCTGAAGGTGCTCTACAACTTTCTAATTCACATTTTTGGTCTAAGTTGAATATTTAGTAAGTTTGAAAAAGTAATGTAATTGGCTAATTAAGTTATTGCTAAACAAAAAATTGCCTGTGGTGCACAAGGAGGCTGGCAATTGTATGCAACTGGTTTCACTGACCAAATATATTATTTTGTAACCCTTGGCTCAAGTTAGCTGGGACACCCGGTATATGCACACGCACACATACACATACTCAGTCACAGTGCCCCGGAAGCGCGCGAGGAGCAAGGTTGCCCTGCGTGCACGAAGTGACAAGGATTGACACCTTCGCAGCCGCGGCGGCCTTGGATGAAAGGGGTCATCGTCCACACTCCCCAAACGAGCCCAACTTCCCCTCCACGCACGCCGGAACAGCCACGCAGCAGGGCCGCCTAATAAGCAGCCCTCGCAATTTCAAGAAGAAAGAGGAGAGACGTGCTGTACAAAAGAAGACACTCACTTTACAATATTTACAAGACAGGAAGCAAGAACGGAAACAGAAGAAAGCGAAAGATGCTAGAAGAGACAAACAACAAAAGACAAAAATAAAATAACACACGGAGGCCGGCACTGAGGGAGCCAGAAAAGGGGGGGACCAACCTTGCCTCCGGGTAGGATCTGATGAGAAAGCTCACCAGCTGAGGCGGTCTACCTTCGGTTGCAGAAAACGCTCGCCGTCCGGCATCAATCACACAGGTGAATGTCGCCTCACCTTGTACCGGTAGGGGGCACGCTTGCATTCCACCGCATCGGGTGAGCCTCGGCGTTTGCCTGTGGTGACAGTGGGCACCAGCGCAAGCTCGTCAGACCGTTACGCATAGGCCTTCAGGCCTGCGATGTAGGCACGGCTGGCTTTCCCCATCTCCACCAATGAGCCCCTGCTTGTTACTGGGGAAATGCCCCATGCAATCGCAGGTGGCCATCTGCCACGAACACACACTGTCAGTTGGTTTCGTCATGCCCGGTGGTTTGCCACCCCTCAACTTCCCCATTTGACAGATGGCAGGAACGGCAACAGCGGAAAATGTCGCACTTCATGCCAGGCTTGTCACCGATTGACTCAGTTTCTTAAAACGTTAGAGCCACTCAGATGACCAGCCAATGATTTGTCGCGAGAAAAACTCAACATAGCACCGCTCGGACGTTGGGGGCATAGCGACTTCAAATGGTTCGTGGATCCGTGGCTATGTATTTCAGCGAGAGCCCGTCATGGTCTAGCAAATATGAATCCCCGGGGCACGCCGCGACACATGCTGGTTCATACCCCCCCCTGCGCCCGCTCAGTACAAGTACGGTCGACGAACAATTTTTCGGACACGCTTGATTATTCTGACTTTTTGCTGGCCCGAGGACATGTCTTATAAAGTCAATGTATTACGCGGCTCAAAATTTCACACTCTAGGGAGGGCTATTCGATTTTTCGGACATTTCAAGCGTCAGCCAGGTGAACTGCCACACATTTTGAGTGGTGTCGCCGCCTACTTGTTTGTTTACTTCTCGGAGTGGTCTCTCTCTCAGCCCCGCTCGGACAGTCGCATGAGCGCGGCCGTCGAAGCGGTGCCGTGTTCCTGCCAAAAGACGCCAATCCGCCTTTTGCAAGAGGATGTGGCGCCATCATGCAGGAGCAGGCGAGAAACACCTTGGACGGCAGTGTAGCAGACTCGAAAGCGCGCCGTACGAAATGGCCATGCCAACGCAGTTATAAAGCGAAAGCTCCCCCCTTTTTTGACCTTGGGGCAGAAAGTAGTGACAGTGATTGCAGTATATCATGTTCACGCAGTATGGGGGAATGTTACAGCGTTTTCACAATCCACTCATAACACACGCATATACTATCTTCGTATTGTAAGAGCGTGTAGCGCGGGCCGTGTGGACATGACAGAATGAGACGCTCTCACCGTGCAGGTTCTTGGTAGACAGGAGAGCGCGGAGGCAGAGAGAGAGAGGGATCTCAAAGGGCAAAGGGTTTGTTGATGCTGCAGAGCTAGGTGGAATCGTCTCCTGTGACGAGCGGCGCATATGCGCGGGGTGTCGAGTTACGAGCACAATGCAGTCACCGCGGCGTCGGCATGGTGCAATGGGCGTCGCTTCCTCCTCGCGTCATCTTCAAGCGTGCAGCTATAGGATTTCATCTACGAAGCTCTGCAGAGAGGCGCTTATACACACCCCCCCCTGAAAAGGGCATTGTCCCGGCCGGCATGCACACCTGCAGGAAACGAGCGGCATTTTTCTGGCAATGGATGCAATGGATGATTCAGCGCTTTAGCTGGTTTCTGCCCTCAGGAGTCAGAACGGATGTGGTTGCAGTGGTGAAAATATTCTCGGTGCACAGAGAATGGTCATTCTGTTGTGAAAAGATCCACTACCTTTCTGCCTCCGCTGCGATTTCTGTGGAATTAACGATTTGGTTACACATGTGCATCTCCTACATATCGGATGCGCATCTCGGTCAGGAACCAACACTGTTCTACGTCCAGAGCGATCCACTCTGCAAGTGAACGAGCATGAACCCTCCAGGAGACTCATTTATTGTGCCGGGCGGTTTCCTTGCCGTTGGAAACGGTTGGACGTAGACGACGATTATCAAGCTCCCTAACGAAGTGCATCTGATTGCGTACACCGAAGGAACAAAATCCGAATGCTTTGGCGTGCATGAAGGCGAGCCTTTAAGGTAAAAAAAAAATACTGTGCGTCGTGCAAGTGTGTCAAGTGAGTCATATGCTCCGAGCGGCAGATACTACAGGTATGTAGGCATCTAAAGGAAATATGCATGATGAAAAGTACCTACTGGAATTTGCACCCAGCCTGTAATGCACCAGTGATAGCTGCAATGAGGATTTCTTCGGTGCGTGTTTGCTTTAGTTGCGCCGGGGCCTCAAAGAGATGTATTTTGTCTTTTCTTTATGTGCGAAAGGGCTAGGTAGTGTAGATATCATGGATGGGTGTGTGCGCTAGGTCGTAATATTTAGCATGTTTTATCGTGATTGCCACCTGACTAACAAGAAAAAAATACACAGTTTTAATGCACTGCCGTTCGCGAGCCTCATGACCAGCTCAACCACTCGGCTCGCGAACGGCGGTGCATCACAGCAGACGTTCAATTTTGTTTTTCTTTTTAGTCGGGCGGCAGTCGCGATAAAACATGCTAAATATTACGTTCTAGCGCACACAGCCACCTGTGATATCTGCGCTACCCGGCCCCTTCGCACATAAAGAAAACAAACGACAAAATACATCGCCATCAGGCTTCGTCGCACAAAAAGTAAAGACGCGCCGAACAAATGCTCATTGCGGCTATCACTGGTGGGTTACAGGCTTGGTGCAAACTCCGGTAGATTCTTTTCATCATGCACATTTCCTTTAGATGCATGCGTACCTGCAACGAAGTGTTTTTCGCACAGTCGACAGTACGCAGTCGGTTGCTAAGGTCAGCCATTCACATCTTGATGCTTGGTGGCCCTAATTCAAGCTTCATCACGTCGTTGTTGGTCGCGGCTCTTCGAAGGAGACCTGAAAAACCGCGTCTTGCACCTCTGCACGCCTAGAGAGTGGCAACCGTACACAGCAAATGTGGTTGGCATCGCTTGGCCAAGCCTGTGACGGTCACCGTGCCGCCCGGTGCCGCCAGCCCCCGTGCACTGGCGGCGCCGAGAAACGCCGTCGACGCCGTCCAATGTGTTTCCATCGGTCGCCGCTACGACTTCGCGCATGCGCAGAAAACTCGCGCAAAAGGCGGATGAGAACAGCCACTGGGACGCCAGGGCGGAGCTGTGGCCGAACGACAGTGACAAGTTGTCCGGACATCTTTTTGCCACCTAAGGCAGGAGAAAGGGAAAGAGAACAACAGGGGAGCGAGCGACTGCTGCGCAAAAGACAGCCGCGGAAAGCCCAAAGTGTTGATCAAATGTGAAATAATGTAGCCGTGGAAATGATTAAAAAGTGGAAGAAAAAACAATGGAATCTGATGATCATCAAATTTCGACTGCATTGCCCTGCTGTTTCTTTGGTTTTTACGTTGGCTGCAACCTGTGCACCCTTCTCTATAATGGGTAACCCTGTTGGATAACTGCTGCCACCATGATTTCACCACGTTGTGGCATTTGTTAGAAGTATCGGAGCCCCTCCGGAGCAATGCTCGTGTGCTTTTCTTTACCTCTT
The DNA here is from genome assembly GCF_055883805.1 of Amblyomma maculatum. Lineage (NCBI taxonomy): Eukaryota > Metazoa > Arthropoda > Arachnida > Ixodida > Ixodidae > Amblyomma > Amblyomma maculatum. The sequence goes on along the minus strand of NC_139353.1, from coordinate 168,823,822 downwards.
TTTGGGTTTACAGTGGAGTGCGTGTTGGTATTGGGGCTTGCACTAAGACACTTTCTTCCTCACCCCCTACCCATTCCCTGCACCACTGTAGGCCAATCTTTATGGGGAGTTTCTTGAAAAGGTAACCCCTGCTCTGCCTCTTTTGCCTGCTATGATTCTCTGGCATGGCTTTGTGACTAGAATTGTGACTAGAAACCAATTTTTCAGACTTTCTAGGAACTACGAAAACGTTTTTTCTATAGCAAAAATTACATTATATCAAGTTGTGATGTGGTGGAGAAGGGGATTAGCAGTTTTGTGCCAATTCTTGACGCTGTATGGCTGTACTCTGCACGGCTTAGACGAAATTCAGGCGCAAAAGTGGACCTGCTTCTGCAGATTCAATTTTGAGGTTGCATCATCACTTCTTGGGCTTTCCAGGTAGTGTGCATTTTACAAAACTACAAAAAAAAAATGTCTAGACACAGTTTTCACCTTGGGTGTACAGTAAAAGCTCGTTAATTCGAACTTTACGGGACCAGGAAAAAGGTTCGAATTTTTTGATGTTCGAATTATCGAATGGCCTCAGAAAAACTGACACGAACCATTTGTATTACAGTAGCATAACGAACTCGTTGGCATAATGAACCCACCCAGCCCAGATTCGTGCCTATGAATCTGGAAAAAAAAAAAATGAAGGCGTCAGTCTTTAGCGTGTCCCTCCGTTTCGCGCCGCCATGGTCCACAACACATTTCTTGACAGTGCGCCAATATGCTGCGCAGCGATAACGGCGTGTTTATTTTTTTACTTTAGCTCCAACAGGGGGGAGGGGGGAAGTGAACTTGGCAAAGTTCCAGCGCTTGTCCGGTTGTGCAAGCCTCCTTTTCAGTATGTTTGCTTTATCATGCTATGAACGACTGGGACGGGCACCATCTAATGCCACTCCAATCATCTGAATGCGCGATATCAGCGAATGGTGCTAAAAGCCGGCAGTATGATCGTGGCTGACTCGCGTGCTTCCGTTGACAACTAATGGGTGGAAGGATGGATGGCTATTGCAAAAAAAAAAGAAAAAAGTTTAACTCATAGTGCCCTTCTGAGATCATAGCCTTTCATGAGCGTTGGCTGGGTCCGTGCCGACAGGACTTATATCCGTATTTCCAAATTAACAGGGTTGGAATTAACGAGTATTTAGTTGCTAGCTACGGAGGTTGCGCAGAAGAGAGCAGGCAGACGCCGCCATGGCCACGCACTGACCTTGTCGTGGCCGCCATCCCCTCCCTGCAATGCCGCCGGCCGCCGCGCCAGTCATGGCGCCGTTTAGTTTTACCTGGTTTGTACTGGTTTTGGACGTGCGCAGCCTCTAATTATGCCTTCCGATCGCAAAGGTGTTTCTCTACTTATTTTGTTTCCGCTTGATGTGCGTCAAGCCACCCAGACACGGTGGCGCATCGTTCGAATTATCCGTAGCGGAACCAACTCGCGTTCGAATTAACGGGCTTTTATACACAGATCTCTTGGAGCTTGGCCGGACCAAGTAGTGCAGTTCGAATTCTTCGAAAATTCAAATTATCGAGGTTTGAATTAACGAGCTTTCACTGTATAAGGCAACACATACTTTAGCTCTGTGCAGCAGCATGTCGCTGTGCTGCGAAAAATTAGGAATAATCAGGCATGTCACAATTTTCAGCTTTAGAGGTCATTGGTGTAGGCAGACTGTTTTGTGTGGATTTTGTGGAGCACATAGTGCAACCTGAGGGCAGAATGGATGTAGTATTTTGGCTTCACCGCTTTGAAGCCTTTGGTGAGAATGCAATGATTGTAACAGGATTTTTTTAGCAACCTATAAGAAATAAATGCCACTGAGTGTTTTCAGCATTTCAGCTGCACTGTTTAGCCCTATGCAAGCATACCTATGTCCACGACAGAAGCTTGAAATGAAACTTAGTTGTCAGTGTTGAGGAATAGCGCTCATGTTCTTCGGTCTTACTCTTTTCACACTATTCTGATTTCAAATGAGGACTGCTGCAGATGGAAAAATGCATGAGTTAAGGCTATTCAAGGCTCAAAAGTATTCTGGTTCATCTTCAGAATAAAGTTCGTTTGGGCTGTGTGCCAAAATAGCCATTTAACTCATGGTTGAGGTAGCAACACTTCTTTGTGTGGTGGTTTTGTGCATCCCCATTGTCCTGTGGAATGCACTCTGGACTCACTGGGCATTTCGTATTCCGAGCACAAATTTTGCTCCAGTTGGGCCGTAAGAGTGGGGACCTACTTGAGTCCTTTTTCGGCTTCCATTCATTCAGGTTTATTGTGCACATATTGAACATGCATACATACCAGTTTGTACTGGCGTAATGCTCGCACTTCTTTTCACGGAAAAGTGTTGCGAAGCTAGGGGGTGCAATAACTCTGCGGAGAAAACTTTTGAGCAAATGTTTTGTTGAACACTAAAAGCTAATTTAAATAGGTTTGAATCGGGATTGTTAGGCCAGGTAATGTAAATATAACCAAAACATTACTTTCAAGCAGAACGTTGCTACAAAGTACAGGGTCACCAAAAGCACAACTTACTAAATCACCTTACTTGCTGCACGCAGCCTCATCATAACTCCATGTGTTTCATGGTATAATGTTCACAGCAGACCATACGGTTGTACTCTTGATCAGAGTTCGTGTCGACACTGCAGTCTCCGCTCCACATTCAGCTTTTTCTGACGCCTCATTGTCGTCCCACACCAGGTGGTCTTCAGTTGTGTCCAGGGCATTCAAAATTCTTGTTTCCGATCTCGCATTACGTTCGTGGTTTTATTTTTTCTCGTTATATGATATGCAGAGTCGCCCCTGGTGTTAAATTAGAGTAAATACAGTATTATGGTGTTTTGTCACTGATAACATTGCCTTGCCTTGCTAAATAACTCATGCACTGCAAAGAATAATTGGTGGCCTACAGAAAGATAGTTTTGAAAATCAATATGCAGAACACTTTCAATCAATATGCAGCCTTTTGAACAAACAGCAGTTCACAATAGGTAGCAAAGCAGTGGAAGTGGTAGGTGAATATGTCTACTTAAAACAGGTAGTAACCGCAGATACAGGTCATGAAAGGAAAATAGCTAGGAGAGTAAAAGATTGGGATGGAGCGCATTTGGCAAGTACTCTGACTAGCAGCTTACTGGTATTGCTCAAGACGAAAGTATAATAAGTTGCATTTTACCTGTACTCACCTATGGGGATGAAGACTGGAGGCTATCAAAGAGGTTTCTACTTAAGTTGAGGACAACGCAGAGGGCTATGGAATGAAAAATGGTAGGTGTAATGTAAGAGAAATTTTGGAGAAGCATTAGCCCCATTACAGAACAGTGTGAGTGTTTGATGTGAATGGCACGATGGTTCATGACTGCAAAAAAATAGCAAATCTTTTTAATGCACACTTTTAAGTCTGTATTTACTCAAGGTAGTGGTACGACGATACATACCTGCCTCCTATACCTGATGTTAAGATAACTAAAGAGGGCATTTTCAATATGCTCCTCAACCTCGACGTCCGAAAACTTGCGGCCCAGATGATATTCCGAATGGATTTCTTAAACAATGTGCTGAATGGGTATCAAAATATTTACATGTTTTGTATTGAAGGCCACTGCCTTCGCCTCGGAAAGGAGGAGGGTCCGCAAGGCGCAATCCGTACGACGGACAACCACAGACCAAATTGGACGAATCGATTTTACTTTGGGCAAACACTAGGAGAATAACAAAGTCGCTACTTTCGCGATAAACAGAAACAATAAAGACCGCGAAAGTGTGAAGTTAGCAATCTTCACCAAACAGAAAAGTTGCAAGGAACAAAAGCACAATCAGGCACTCACGCCGAATGTCCGGAATCAGCGTCCAAACACTGCAACGACGAAAAAGCGCTCCGTCCAGGAACGCCTCGCCAAACGCAGTCCACGCCGGACGAAGCAAAAAAGTCCTGCCCCCCTGTCGCGCGGCCTTCTTATCGGGAAACCACTATCCCGGCTTCCAACGCGCGGATTTGCTCTCACGCGCATGTGCTGCCACGCCTGCTGTTGGCGCGAGTTTTAAGTGATTGCATTGCCGCGGCCGAGGACCGAAGGCCCAACAGTATGTAGAATCCTTGCGCCTTGGTCAGGTGCCGGACGACTGGAGGACCGCCAGAGTCAAGCCACTCCATAAAGCAGGAATTAAGCAGCGCATTCATAACTACCACCCCATTTCATTAGCCTCAACTGCTCATAAAATCTTGGAGCACAATTTACAAACATATTTTGGTATTTCTTGAGGAACATCTAATAACTCACCAGCATGGATTTCGGAAAGGCAATAACTCAATTGGTTCAAACAATACATGATTTTGCAAATACCGTACACAACTGTATTTTTATGGATTTTTCTAAAGCTTTTGGCAAAGTCTGTCATCATTATAAACTAATGCATAAATTAAACAAAATTCTAAAAATTTTCAGCTCATTAACTGGATAACTTCAGACATCTTATAATAGCGCGAACAAAACCCACACAGGACAGGGTACAGGACAAGCGCTATCCTGGACAGGGTACAAGTAGCGCTTGTCCTGTACCCTGTCATGTGTGTGTTTTCTTCGCGCTATTATAAGATGTCTGAAGTACTGCACCAACTAGGCCGACAACACATCTTACTGTAACTGGATAACGGTTTACCTTACTGCAAGCAAGCAGTTCGTTAGTTTTAAAACGACTCTGAAAAACTTTCGTTGACTCTGGCGTTGCCCAGGGCTCGGTTGTTGGGCTTCTTCTTTTTCTCCTTTATATCAGCGATGTTGTAAAAGGTATTTCTGTAAAAATAAGATTATATGCAGACGACTGTGTCCTGTACTCAACAATAGAGAGCCCCTTGGATCAAGTACAGTCAAACCTCGATATAACGAACACGCATATTACGAATTATTGAATATATCGAACTTTTCCGAAATTATTTTGTCAAACGCATGTATTTTTAACTTCCCATAGCGAACGTGGTTTGGCATAAAACGGATATTTTGAACTTCGCAACGCCAAGTACTACCTCACTTTAGTAGCAGGAGGCAGGTTTCGTTGCACTACATGTGTGTTGTGCGGCGCAGCAAACGTTCAAGACTACCTTGCAGGCGCTGACAGCGCCACAGATGCCACGACGGCATTGGGAGTTGACAGCCAAAGTAATCTATGGCCTCCGAGATTACCTCCCGTGATCTCTGAGGCGATAAGAAATCGTTCGCATCTCACAATCGGTGACAGCGCTGCTTCAGCAGCGGCGGCAGCGGCGCGATCGAAGGTTGCTTTTGCTTTTTTGGTTTTTGCGTCTTTCGCGTTTTTAGTGTTAGCAGATTAGCAGCGGCGTCACGGCGTCGAGTGTGGTCCGCGGGTGTGCGTAGTGCTGTGATGGCGGTGAACGTGAAAAAAGGAGCAGCACTGACGAAAGGAGCAGCACTCAAGATAAAATCGGGGCCTTCAAGGCAGTTTACAAGAGGAGACTGATTGACACTCTTCTCGTGAAGCTTCTTATGAAGCAGGACTTGAATATAGACTTGCTGAGAGCATTGAAGCGGCATCGGACAGCGTGAAAGCGAAACGATTGCCAGCTACATTCGGCACACAGGTTTTGTTCCAGCAGAGGCCCGTGCATCAAGTGACGATGGGGACGATCCCGACGAAGCAGAAGCAGAGCTCCGCAAGCTCGATGAGCCTGGAACGATTTTTCGCGTTTTGTTGGTGACATGCCAGCAACAATGACTGTATAGGACTTTGCAGACGGCGACGACATCGTGGCGACCACTGCTGTACTGACGGATGCCGAAATCGCTGTGGAAGTTTCTGAACATCCCGCAGACGAAGCTCAGGCTGACCCTGCAGACGATGAGAACATTCCGACTTCACAAGAAGCGCTTGCTGCATTGGATTTACTGTGCCGCCACTGCGGTGCTGTTGAGGGCAGTGGGTTTGCCCTTGTTGAGTGTTTGCAAACTGTGGAACAGGGCGTGATACGGAACGCGATCAACACAGAAGTATGCAAAAAACCGCCCGTGAAACTTTGGAGGCATTATTTATCAGAAAAGCGAGTCAAGATTGCGTTAGTGACACCTCAGTTGCTCTGTACAATGCAGAGATGGAATTTCTTTCGCGCCGCGTGCAACCACTTTCTGAGTGCTGTACTCAGATTACTTGCTAGGCTGTGCGCGCGCAGGCCTGCGAGTATATATATGCGTATTTTAGACTTCAATAAATCAGTTGTGAGTAGCACCTGTGGTGTACATGTCTTCTTACTGTGTGTCCTGTCCTTTTGCGCTAAACAAGATGAATTTTGAGACATGTTTTGTCTGTATGCCGATAAATGGGAGTTGTAGCATAGCGCAATCTGCTACGGTGATCAGCTTCCGCGCACCGTCCATGTGCACACGCAGGCTCCAGTGCATGCGCGTTGATTGCTGTTAATGTGGCAGGCGTGTGCGCAAGCATGCAACTCATGATCAAGACAATCACTGCAGTGGTGCCCCGCAGAAGCGGATCATACTAAACTGCTAAGATGTTATATTACTCTGGTTAGAATATCTCTGCCCACTGTTTCATGTCCGTGTCATTTCACGACGTACTGTGACGCAGCTGCAGGTCATGCTTATGCCGCGACTGGATGCACACGCCACACGATGCGATAGCAGTCAGTTGCCATGTTTAACGAGAGTAGCAAATAGTGCAAGATGACTCTCAGGGGAAAAAGCCAGCGGAATAGGATCCTCTGTAAATTCCCCCATCCCCAAGTGTCTCCACGAGCGGCGGCTCGGAGTGAAGCGTCGGAGTGAAGCCATGGCAAACAGTGGTCACGTTTCATTTTCTGATTACGCTCGTTCGTAGACCACCGTGATGACAAGCGTTCCCTTATTGCCATTACCTCAAAGGCAGTGATGAGCAGAGAGCCAAGCTAGTCCATCCGAATGTGCAAAATCTGTTGTTTGCAGCAAGGATGCCCGCTCGCATCTGTGTCATGCCGCAAAAACGAGGCTTCGGCCAAAAAAGGTTATCTCCATAGTAATTAGGTAAAACTTTTTGTTGGGCTAGTTAGTTGGTCCATAACGATGTGAAAAAACTTCAGCGCAAATGAGATAGCCTGAAGGCGAAAGGGAGATTTTTTGCCTTCGGGCTATTTCATTTGCGCTGGTTTTTTCACATCCTCCATAGTAATGATGGCACCAAATTTGGTCCAAAAAAATTGAACTTTTGGACATTATAGAGTCCGAAATATCAGTTGTGAAAATATACACGTTTCTATTGGGTATGTGATGACAGTACCTGAATAAAGTCTGAAGTATTGTACAAGTCCAAATAATTGGCGAGAAATCGGTCAGCTATGCCCGATTTGATTTGCAGTCAGGTATTGCATTTATTTGAAGGTAGTCAATTTGTTATGCATTTTACTAATGTCTGCCTTCTGCTTTGTTTTTAAATTAAATACTCTACTCTTTACCTTTCAAAACAGATTATATTTTGGTTTTTATTATTTAACATGCTTACTGGAGAGCGATGCCATCAGGTGAAATTGCGTCAGCCCGTTAAGTACAGTATCACCCAGGAAATTTTACAAATGCACTCGGGGAAAACCTGGAGAATTCTTGGGATTTGGAAACATAAACTTGGTCGACAACCTGTATTTGCACTGTATGGACTTTATGTAACTGGTTTTGCACATGTTGTAGTGGGGCGATTTGTGAATATGTGAGGCTGCAAAACAGCCCAGGCTGTAATGCAGTAATTGAGACAGATGGAAGTAATGGTTTGGTTTCTGGAGTTTAACGCCCCAAAGCGGCTCGGGCTATGAGAGGCGGCGTAGTGGAGAATGCCGGCAATTTCGACCACCTGGTTCTTTAATGTGCACTAGCTGGCATCGCACAGCATACGAGTGCCTCGCTTTTCGCTTCCATCGTAAAGCAGCCGCAAAGGCCGGGATTCGATCGCGCATCCTGGGCAGAGTTATAAGAGCCTATAAGAGCAGCCTGATGCTATAAGCAGTTTTTTTTTAACAGCAACATAAAGGTGAAATGTTAGGGAGACATAAATTAGTATTTTCGAAAACACTGTTTTGCAGGAATAATATGATGAGGTTCAATGAAGATGATAGCAGCATTACTGCCATAAGCAGAGGGGTGCAAACAAAAAGATTATGAATTGCGTTTTCTCAATGTTGTCATTGAGATTCGATGTAATGGTATGAAGGTAGGAATTAGTATAGTCATATCATCAGCATATAAGAAAGATTCAGAAGACTGAAGGCAATATGTGAAGTCTTCAATATAGATTAGAAATTTTAGGGGTCCTAGAATGGGAGTCTTCAGGCACCATATGTTTATTAAGTTGTTTTGCTGCTGCTGTGTCTTTGTCAGAAGGGATAAGACCAAACAAATGGCTTTGATCGAAAGAGGATGATATGAGGATTCTGCATAAGAAAATTATAATGATAGGTCAGTTAGTTCATTAATTATAGCCACAAAAGTAAAAGTAAAACCAGACATCGACAATCCTTAGACTAATCTCTGTGTCCACCTGCCGTAGCGGTGCAGTGGTTAACGCGCTCGACTACTGTGCCATAAGACATGGGATGGAATCCCGGCCGCTTTTCAGTGGCAGCAAAATACAGAGGTGGGATGTCAGTGCATGTTAAAGAACCCCAGGAGGCAGTCCTCCACTACAGCGTCCCTGAGTTGCTTTGGGACCTCATCAACCAACCAATCTCGACATCCAGTGGATGTGATGACACGCCAACTGGAAGTGGATGTGGTTAATTATTGGTTGTCAGGAAAGGAAAAGGCGCATTATCTGTCGCACTTTCTGTAGACACCTGAACCATGCCATAAGGGAAGGGAGGAAGGTGGGAGTGAAAGCGGAAAGAGGGAAAGGGGTGCCATGGTGCAGGGCTGCAGCCGATACTCAACCACCAGCGGTCGGGACAGGCAAATAAAATTTCCACTGTGTGGCACCAGCCCTGGCCTTGCTAGCAAAGGCTATACAAGGGATACACAGTGTGCAGCAGCAGCGCTCAGGCTTTTGCATTTCTGCAGTGCTCTCGTAATTTTATTTCAGTGTTACATAAAATTCCTGATATACTAATAGTTTTCACAATGCATAAATAACTACGGAGGAGCTCTAGTGCAGGGCCATTTTTACCAAATGCAGAAAGCTTTAGGAGGAGGAGACTGGTGGTGCATTAAAGGCAAATTTGCACCACACTTGATTCCAAAGGGCAGACTGTTTTCACCTACACCTGGTAGTTTTAAATATATTAAGGAAAGCTAGTCTTGTGTTTGGAGGAAGCACGGTTTGTAAACGTCGGGCCTTGTGGAAATTTGTCTTCAAGTGACCCAGAATCAGTGTACTGTAGTAAGGCCTAAATGAACATTCTAGGATGATTAGAACGAACAGTACGGCTTGTCAAACTTGCCAAGGAAAAAACTATTTTGATAATTTCAGTAAACATGCAGTGTTTAAAAATTAGTGTTATTGCAGAGCTTATGAGTTTATTTAAGAATCCCAGAGATAGCTGATATGCTGTGCCCAAAATGTAATAAATTGTAGAGAAATGTTTTTTCCATACTTTTTAATCGCCAAGGTTAACGGCAACTCGTTCAAGTGAGTTCCGACTGGTTTCTAGTGGTGTGGGTGAAATAATTGCCCCTGCAACTCAGAAGCAAGTTTATTTCAAGAAGGTTTGTGATTCCACATGCCACACTTGATACCATTTTGCAACCGCCGCTGCTGCCATGCCATGCAGTTTTTCGAGTGCTTGTTTTGGTGCTCGCATGAAACCGGCTTAGGTATCAGTTTCTCATCTGTACCATGATGCAGGTTACGCAAGAATCGCTGATTGTAGATAACGAGACGCGATGCTGCATCACTACTGCCTCTTGGCTCTACCTTTGTTTCTTTTTAGGCTATTACGACGCTCGAATTTAATTTTTTTTTTTTTTCGTTTTGTGCAGTTGGATGACAGAGCAGTGCTAAGCTGGCTAGGTCTAACTGCATGGCCTTTTTAAATGGCACCAGCCTGCAACCAGAAGTGATCAGTTTGGTCTCCTGCTTTCAGAGCTCAGTAGCAGTATGTGTCATGTGCAATTTTAAGGCGAAAGCCTTTAATGGCTCACTCTGTCGTGGACAAAATGTGTCCCGCTTTTACGGCGGCTCTGACTGGCCGAGACGGGATGATGTCATAGAGGTCTCCAGCAATCAAAGAGCACCACCACAGTATGCGCGAATGCGTGCCTTATATGGGCCATATTTCGATCAATGAGCAATTGCCAATTAATGACTAATAATAATAATAATTAAGGACTAAATAATAACATAATAATTATTAATGACTAATTAATAAACAAAGTAATTACTCATTAGTGCTAGTTGCGCAGCAGAATGCGGCACTCAAGCTTTCGTCTTTCACTACTTTAGTCGCTAAAGTCCATCGTAATTTTCTTGTCCCTTTGTTTGCCACTTTGGGTGTTTGCTCATGGATGCCAATTGAGATCACAGTCTTTCAGCAAAACCAGAATGATGGCAGTGGAGCGTACAGTCGCACCTCATTTTAACGAAGTAGTACGGGGCGCGAAAATTTGTTTGTTATATCAGACATTTGTTATAAAAGTGCGCGCCCAAATTCTTCTAAATACATTTTCTAATAAAACTAAACAAAATGTGCACTAATATGGAGAACACGAAGGTGCGAAAATGCACAATTCTTAAAATTTTGAACTGGGTATAAGCATGAAATCTCGGTAACAAAATTGAATATTAATTTGGGATGTTGCCTCTGTGCAAAATTTGCTCAACGGAGCCAAAGGACTCGGGGGGGGAGAGTGTAGCGCGCGCGCACAGGTCAGCCGCAGTGCCAGAGGTGCGGCAGGGGCTCACGCCAATGATGAGGCAAAGGGGATGGCATGCCAATCACATGCCTGTCAGCCGTTGCATTGCCGGACTCTAGCGACGGCAGCGGCAACGACGCTCGAGTCTGGCCATGACCGTTCATGACCTCCGAGATCGCCGCGCATGGAGGTGTGATCTCTGAGGCCGTGGGCCGTTGGCGCCAGTTTTTGCCGCTGCCGCTAGATGACGCGGCACGTGAATTCACGGACGATCTAAACACACTTCGGCGGCGCCGCTTGAGTCCGGCCATGGCACCATGGCATTCATGACCTCCAAGAGAGAATTAAAAAATGATTGCATGCATTGCGAATGGTATCTATGGACTTCGTGAACGGACGGGGTTGGGAGCAGAAAAAGTGTGCCGAATGCATTAGCTATGTCTTTAAGAATTGTCATTGTATTGTCCTTGTAAACTATTTGCATTATAGAAGTATAACAGTTGTGTTGTTAAGAAGCAAATTAATTGATTTCCAGCGTTTGGAGCTGTCACTTCCGGTACATAGTATTTCGCCCTCATAATAGCTTCTCTTGGCATTGTTTAGCAAAATTTTGAGTGTTCTGGTATGTCTTATTTTTAGGCATACGTTGACTTTTTTGTAGGCTTTGAAGCACAACCCATCAGATAACCAAAGGTTATCAGATGCACTGCATATTTTTATGGCATTGTACATGTTGGGTGCAGGAGGCTATGCAGCTAGAAATGGTTGAAGAAAACGCTGCAGTTGACTTCTGCGATCGTTCGAAGATATTGTGATCAATATATCGATTTAGAGAAACGTGTTATTAAAATACAATGCTAAAGGAAAATGATCAGTAATGCTTGTTTAAAGAATAAAGCATCTGGGCATGAAAGAAGGTTACATATAGTTTGATCTACAATACCAGAATTATTAACAGTACATGTAGGCTGAGCAATTAATAATTCAAAGCCATAGCCCTTAAAGCAGTTAGTATAAGCAGCGACTTGAGAGTGGTTGGCGTGTAGAAAATTTATGCTGACGTCGCCCAGTATTATGTGATTTATCTTATTTAATAATAATGCTAAGAACGTTATCGATTGCTTTGGAAAAGTGAGCAATGATCTTGGAGACCGATAAATATGCAGACTCCCGAATCTTGATGCTTTTGTGCGATTGTACCGCTAAAACAGAAATCTCCCGGAAACGCTCCCACGTTTGGCCAAACCCTTTTTCTAGTCTGACCACATAGCTCCAAGGCTATCTACCGCTTGACACCGATTGACATCGTGATCAGTGAAATGTCTAAAGAGCATAGTCGGCCAAGCGCAGTAGTTAAAACTGCCAGAACTACTTTCATTTTGCTGTTCGAGACTGTAGCGCTGCCACCGCTTGGGGCGGTTCAGGCGTGGCGCTAAGGTCTGGTTTTGTCTAAAGTTCCAGTAGCTTAATTTCTGCCTATAATGTTTCTACACTAACACCGGTTTTTGCTTAGGCAACTTCCATGTTTACTTGTGTTCTTTGTTACCTTTGGCTGCTCAGTTGCATGGTCTAGTGCAGTTTCCAAAAGGCGTGCGTTGTGTGTTGTTTAGTGCCGCATTAATGTAGTCTTCGGCCATGACGCTAAGCGAAGAGCGCAAGAAATATCTTCACGTCTTCCTAAGGCAGTATACTGCTGAGTTTGGATGTATTGTGCCGTCTCTGAAAGGCAAGCATCAAGCGTTTTGTACAGTTTGCAATTGTGACATCAGCATCTCGCACGGCGGCAGAACGGACTTGGCTACGCACATTTCGTGAAAGAAGCACTCAAGCAACCTTCAGTGCCAAGACAAGCAACAGCGTCTCCAAGATTTCTTTGGTGCGCAAGACGACAGTGATGTCATCCGAGCGGAGTGCTTCTTGTTGGAGCATAACGTCCCACTGAGCGCCTCTGAGCACGTGGGACCTCTCTTGCGCAAAATTTTTTCAAAGTCTGACGTTGCGAAGCGCTACGCATGTTCTAGAACGAAGGCGACAGCTATTGTTGGTGAAATGACGCGTCACGCACAAGAGAGCACGGTGAGTGCCCTGAAAAAGAGTGTGTTTTCAGTTGCCGTTGATGGCTGCAACGACAGCCAAAGTGCAGCTGTACCCGATCGTGGTTACATATTTTGTTGAAGAATTGGGCATGATCAATAGCAAACTTCTTGCGCTGAGCACCTTAGAGAACCTGTCAACTGGGCGTAATATCGCCAAATTGCTGATAGATACTCTGAATTCCTTGGACATACCATTATCTAACTGCATAGCTTTTCGCTCTGACATCGCCAATGTCATGCTGGGAAAGAAAAATGGCATAGCGGTAGCGCTGACTGAAGCCCATGAAAACATTATCATAATTGGCTGTCCGTACCATTTAAACAACATTGCACCAGAAAAAGCTGGCATGTTGTCTCCCAGCGAAGGTGGACGAAGTCCTCGTAGATATTTTTTTTTATTTGAAAAAAAGTGTGAAAGAAAAGCTGCCCTTAAGCATTTCCAAGAAATGCATAACGTTGAGTACCGAAAAATTCTGAAGCACGTGCCAACCTGATGGCTGTCGCTTGGGAGATGCCTGGAAAGGTTAATGAATCAATGGGGACCTCTGTTAAGTTCTTTCCTTCATGAGGTGAAAAAAGAAGCCGCAAGTGCGCAATTTCTGTCATACTACCAAATTCCAGACTCTAGTATTGTCTGCACAAAGTACAGAACTGGAACACATGCCGTGCAAATTGAAGAGAAAGAAGACAGCAGGTGCTGCACCAGTGGCAGTGAAAAAGGCTAAGGCCACTGATATGGTGGACCAGAGTAGGCCACCATGCATAATACGTGAAGAGAGGCTGTTTCAGTTTTTGAGCTCGGACCTCAACAAAGTGTGCCGCCTTTTTTTTTAATTACACCATTCCTGTCTTTGAGACATTGAACTGTTGGCTGCAGTCTCAAGCTCCTCAAATACACGCATTGCAATTTTTACGCTTTGGGCTTCTTGAAGACCTCCTTTCAAGGTTTGTGCAGCTACGCCTTCTAAATGAACACAAGGACCTACTTACAGTTGATTACCATGACAAAGATGGACAGAAGGATGATGAAGACATTGTGGTGGGACTGGAAGCCAAATGCATTGTTCAGAAGCTCAAGCCAAGTGAGCAAGAACAATTTTATGAAGCTGTTCGGAAGTACATGATCGCTGCCTGCGATTATATTCACCTCAAATTTTCTTTGGCTGACAATGCAGTAATTAATTCTAGAGTCGCAGATCTGAAATCAATCAACACTATGTCCTTTCAGAATGTGCTTTTCTTTGTGGAGCGGTTTCCGGTCTTACTGCCACTAAAGCAGCAAGAGTCGAAAGACCAAGCTTTGAATTCTTTGGAAATGGAATTTTGTCAAACTTCAGGCGTTTGACATTCCCCAAGATATGCTGCAAGAGGTACGTGCTGACAGGCAGTGGAGCGCCATCTTCCAGCAAGAAATTCAGCCATATCTCAGCAGTAATGCTTGGAACCCTCTGTATACCACACAGCAATGCTGAATGTGAGAGGCAGTTCAGTATTGTAAAAAAAAATTCGCACCTAGTTCAGATCATCCATGTCCGACACAACCCTCGGTCACATTCTTTTGACTAAATGCCGCAGGGGTGAACACTTTTACTCTCGGCAGTACTCAAAGGAATTTCTGAAAAGGGCAGCATCTGCCATATCGAAGATTCCCGAACAGTTATGTGGCATGTCAGTGGTTTTCAAACAAAAACCACCCAATTCCCGCTCTTTTGAACCAAAAAAATCAACTCATTCAATATAAATGCCCAGTAACTCCTTCATCCCCCCCCCCCCCCCCCCCCCCCCCCCCCTTCCTTCCTTGGTCCAAATAATCTCCCTAATGCCTTTTCTATGAACCTGGCAGGTATGAATATGGCACTTCTATTATTGATGTTAAATTCTGATTTATCGACCTCGATCCAAACAGATTCGCAGTCAGGCACTGTAAAATGAATGTCATTTCTTCATATATATGGGATTTCTGTTAGAAAAAAAAAATGCCAAACCACCATAGTATGATGAAGCGCGATGTGAATACTGAGCGGAATATGGTGAAAAAGCTTAGATTTCTGTCGCAACCACTGAGCCAACTCTCAGACATGGATACGATGGAAATGCACTGACGATAAGAGCATTTAAAATTCGATGTGATGTTTGCGGATGCTGCGTGAGTGGAAATGAATAGCAAAAGGGTGAGATTGTGAAAAAACAAAAACAAAAGTGAGGTCGCTCTGGTTGGAAAAAATTAGCTTGTGGTTAAGCATGGAGTTAGTTAAAGCAATCTACATGGCTATGCTTAGGTTCGGCTTGAAAGTAACGACATGGCTTTTGCACATAGTAGTTTACTCTATGGTTTCAGCTTATTTATGCCATAGAGGAATCGCATCACATATGAGCATCCCTTGCCTCTCGTTGTTGACCATTCTCATACAGATGTAGAAGACTTGTAGTGGTGTGACATTGTCTCTACGTCAAACTCCGGAGCAAACTGCAGTCGCAGCATTCGAAAGAACCTTCTGTCCTAGCAGCTCACTGTTTTCGTTAGCCTCTGTCTTCTTTTTTTTCTCTTTCTTGCTTCTTTCAAGGCAAAAGCCTTTAATGGCTCATACTGTCGTGGACAAAGTGTGTCCCGCTTTTGCGGCGTTCTGATTGGCCGAAGCGAGATGCGTCCCTGCCATCTGCAATGCCACACTTGAACACGCGCCAAGGCATGCCACGCGACAGAAGCGATGGTGTACCGTCCAAACGCCCACTTGCCGAAGGAAGTGTGATAGATACTGCGCCTATCCTTTCCTGTAAACCAATTACATGTAGCACTGCAACGAATGCCGACAAGAGGCTAACGATGGGAGGTAAATTATAGAACAGGAAGGGTAGGCTTTCGCCATTCTCCTCTTAAGAGGCATCTAAGAGACCCTCTAATTTTTTTTTCTTCTTCTTTCTTTGCTCTCTGGACAGGCACAATGAAATGGCGAGACTGGCCACTGTAGTTCTCGCTACAAAGGTGTAAAACACTGTGATAAGTGAAAAGCAATAGCTTATTCAAATACCTCTGTATCAAATTCTTTGTGGATTCAAATGGCATGGCTGTCATTAAATTTCCTGGCTTTGATCATGCAGTCGGCAGTGCAGAGAAACTACCATTACTCTTAACTTTTTTTTTTTTTTTCGTTCAGGTGCCTGCACAAACAAGCGCTTGTTTTCTTGTGTTTCGGGTGGTCATTGATGAAGATTGCAATTGACTGATTAGACTCGAAGAGCAGTTTTTAGCATGTCTTTCCAGCTACCTTGATGAATTCAGTCTTCTTTGCTCGTGAGTGGAATTGAGCAATCAGGTTCCTATAGTAGTCCTTTGTGGATATCCGGTGGACCATCTTTGGTGGTAACAGGGCATCCAGTCTTTGTGTTTTTAGGATGGCCGTGTAATCTTTGCCCATGGTGCATGAAATTGCCTTGAATTCAACGTTGCTTTTATGCGAGCAATATTCCATGCAAGTGTTTTGTTATGTGGTCAAGTTTTTGTGGATAGCCTTCAACTTAGCATTTTCGGCTTGCATGTTTCCAAAGGCTTGTTCAGGAAAGTTAGACTAGAAGACATATCCTCTTTTTTTTTCAAATTAGCCGATGAAGCCTCACACACATTTGAGACAGCCTTGTCGACCATCACTTCCAGTTGGCCCTGAATCCGCCTGGCTAGTTAGGTATGGTAAATATGGCAGCAGTTGCGGAAGACAGTCATCCACACTGGCACTTGTTCGTTGTCCCCTTACCTCTCTCTTTTGTTAATTATTTGTGCCAGGGTCCCAATTTGTTGAACTACCATAAAGAAATGGTGGAGAGAGCTTAGTGGGCTTGCTGCAACCACAAAGTCCAGTGGGTGCTCTAGCTGCACTATAGCCCATTGATCTCTTCTCCCGCTGCAGGTGAGCCGCAATGCACAGGATGTGCGCACACACCTCGAGAGCAGAGTGCGGGAGCTGGAGGAGATCAAGTTGACACGGGACGACTACGACCTCCTCAAGAAGGTATCTGGGCATGTCATGATCATGCAGGAATGAATGCTCATTAAGACATCCCTTCATCTTCCTTGTCTTCGCTTTAACCTTTAGTGGAAAATGTAATTAATTGCATAAGAAAATTAAATTCTGCTGGATACTTAGCAGTGTTGGAATCAGCTGATGCGTGGGCAGCAGCGGCTTGGAATGCAAAAATGGAAAAAGTAAATGTGCTGCATAAATATGTCACGAAATTTATACAAAGAAAACAGAGAAAAATGGCAGACTTCGTGGTGCAATGAAATAAACAACAAACTGCGCCTTGTTAATATAGCACGTTGGACAGGTCTCTCACGTGCCTCTCCAGTCGTGCTGGCCACGCCCTACAGCCTATGTCTGTTCTGAAAAATGAAGCAGAAAAAGTTTCTGCGAAACAATGTCCAGCAAGGGAATCTCAGCAGATGATGAGGACCGCGAAAACCCTGAATATGAGAACACTTCCTTGTTTGACGCAAACAGGTGCAGCGCATGATGGCTCATGCGCTGCCGCCCCGTGTCCAAGCTGGAAGCGACCTACTAGTTTTAGAACAACCGGAGGACCACATGCAGCTGCTCTTTTTACTGTGCGCGAAATTATCAGATTAAGAACGTCAAAAGGGAACAACCGTGCAACCGTGAAATTTAGTGCAGATCTATACTTTGGGGATATTTCCTCGCTCACATTATACATAGACGAAGACTTTCTTGCACCTTGTATTGAATGCGGATTTGCTGATGAAGGATGATAGATACTTTCTCGGGCTAGATATTAGATTGCAGCATCTTCAAGGAAAAATAGCGCAGAAAAAGACGAGACACTTGAACACACCACGAGCGCTTACTAACAAAAAAAGGCGTTTATTCACTCATCAGAATAAATACGGAGGAAAAAACAAGACAAAGAAATAAGGAACAAAATCAGGTGATTAGCAATGACATAAGTTTCTTTCTCACTCAGCGCAAGGGATAAGAAACTTCTTTTCTAGATTGTCATGGCTAATTTTCTGATTTTTTTTTTCCTTCCTTCATATTTATTCTGATGAGTGAATAAACGCCTTTGTTGTTAGTAAGTGCTTGTGGTGTGTTCCTTCTAGTGTCTAGTCCTTTTCTGCTGTTATGCCCGAGCAATCGGCCATAAATGTCCCGGAGAGTCCGCGCATTTGGAGAGCGCCGCTGGAGAGCCGGATGTGGTTTTTCGAGAATGCGGCAGCGGAACGAGGCGTGTTGACCGGGGACATCAGGACAAAGGAGCACGGATCCTTATCTTCCCGACATGGAGAGGCGCGTCTTGTACAAGCTAATTGAAGTCAAGTGCTTTTGTCGGCAACCGAAATGGACGTCCTTTGATCTCCGGCACCCCTCTTCTGTACAATGGACCACAGTGGCGGGGTGAACTAGGAGCCGCGGCACACCGTCGTGTTGTGACCCAGCAGCGGGAGATGGCTTTCTTAGCCGTTCTTAAGGAAGCGACTGCTGACTCAAAGATGCTGCTTGTGTCAACACGTGATCATTAAGGCAAACTGGCTTGGGCCAGGGTGTAGTTCTCTCAGGCTCCAGTTTGGCGGCGGGGAGATGGGTGCCCTATCACCTGGCTGGCACCATTGCAGCAAGACTTTGTTTTGTGACTGGAAACTTCTGGACAATGGACCAGGTCAGCGGGACAAAATGGAGCAGCTGCACTCGTCGTATTGTGACTTCACTGCGGAAGCTTGCTTCCTTAATTGCTCTCAGGGAGGCTGCGGTGAATTCAAAGGAGCTGATGCACGCACCGCTCGAAGGCCTTTAAGACGTATGGGCTTGGACAAGGCTTTGTGCTGCTGAGGATGTGTGCTTCATCGCCTGGCCGGCGCCATTGAAGAGGCCTGGAGCCAGATGGTACATCGCTGCATCATAGAGAGCAATGGGGACGGCCTGGCTTTTCTGCAGCGGTCTACAGTATTCCCTGTTCAAGTGCAAGGAGGACTGTGTATGTGTGCGTGTTTGTGCATGAGGTGCTGGTAGAACAGCTGGGCGGAGCCAAAAGAAGCGGCGCAGCGCCTATTGGACGTTTGGGAAGCTGCGGGTTCCACAGTGGGACTGAAAAGTGATTTAAGCAGTCTATGAGGGCTGCTTCAGTGTGACTCGGCTGTGCTCTTAGTTAAGAGCTACCTCGCTCCCTTTCACGTGCTTGCACGTTTGCATTGTAAATATGTAAAATAAATCTTCAGTTTGCTCTCCTAACAACTCCTGCAGTCTTCTGCCTTCCTCAACGCCTTGCGGTGAAGCCCTATAGGCCCCGGTCTTCCGATCATATCACTGCACTATTTTTCCTTCAATATGAACCAGTACCAACATGCCCAACTTTTCTCTGCTCTACTTCAGTTGATTGCAGCCTTGTCTGTTGATGGAGTTGCTTAATGCAGAGATGCCAGAGGGTTGTGATAAAGGGTGAAGTCTGTTAGCTAATCAGTCTAATGGATGGTGACAGTATGAAAGTGGCTTAATGTAGGCTCTTTACAGGAACTGGCCGAGGTGAAGGCCCAGTTGGCAGACGCTCGTGCAGCCCAGCAGGAGGAAGTGGCCAACCACAGCCCCCCACATTCCACCAAGGTGGACACATCATCACCCGCCACCAATGGCCCCTCGGCAATGGCACCTTCCCCAACACCTGCAGCAGAGAAGGAGGACAAGGTGATTAGATCATCCACCATGTTCCTTGTCTGTCGAATACAATACGCCCATCTCTAGAAGTAAAGGAGGGCCTCTGAACAGGGCAAGTTGGGTGCTTTGTATGTGGTTGTGGAGTGACCACTGCATTGTTGCCCTGGTACTTTTGCTCTCATTTCGCATGATTTCATTCTAACGCCTGACTGGTCAGACATTCCAGGTTATGTTGCTTTTGTTACTTCATTAAGTGCTTGCCTGTGTGTACTGCTGTCATAGTGACAGAAATCATTCAGGCCAAGAATCGAGAGCATGACCCAGCAGGCAAGTCATGAAGGGTTGTCTGTGCACCTCTATCACACATGCAGGATGGAATGTGATGTGGGACCTTAATGGGCTCCTACAAGTCTTCTTTTGCCATCTGGTCACATTTCTGCCCTAGGTTTAGATTATGCTGCACCTGTCTGAACAGGTGGCTTGCCTGTCAAATAGGTTCCAACTAGAGCACTGCATGGGCCGTAATTATTGGCCCGTCTGCCTTTCCTGTTATACACAGATGCCCGGCCTGCACCCGAGGAAATTCTGGCCTACCTGACCCAGCCCGAAAAAAAAAAAAAATTCTTGAGCTAAGCACGCTTCACTACTGTAGATGTTCTTGCTACTTCAAATTTCCCTGATAAAAGGCCCTCGTTTTTAGTACAATGCCATTTGCTCTAGTACAGTGGCTTACATTCCATGGATACAAATTTCTCGAAAGTAATGCTACCTTATGTTTTCCTTACGATACTGTATATTATTTTTGGCATCAAAGTCCTAACGAGTATGTAAGCACATTCTGATTCAGAATAGGCTCACCGCTGAAGATTACGCTATCGCGTGAGCCTAGAAGCCTACGATAGCCGTGCTCATTGCTGCATTGAAAAGGGGTGAGGGAGGGAGCTGAAGGAAGTTCTCGCTCTTAATAATTAGCCTTCTCAAAAACGAAGTAATTAAAAACGTCAGAAAAGCATGCTGAAACCAAAATTGTACAGTAAAAGCTCGTTAATTCGGACTTCTAGGGACCGTAAGATATGTCCAAATTAACCGAATGTCCGAATTATCGAGAGAACAAAAAAAAAAACGCGATTTTATCTCAACATACCTTTATTACTTAAAGTAATCACGGATGCTTGTCTGCTTTCCCGCTGAAACCCGCGCGGATGCTATTTTCCTCAGTCCTTCCAGGTGCTCAGCAGCGCGCATGCCATCTGCAGTGCCCCAACAAAATTCCTCTAACACAATGAGGGCCTCTGCTGCTTCCTTCACAGTGCGAGGGGGCCGAGGCTGCTCCTCTCGTAGCCCCTCTTCCTCCTCCGAATCTTTGCCGTACAGTACGTCCCGGACAATTTCTTCCTCAGTTAGAGAGCCGGCTGTAGCAACGCCGTCATCAATGCTGATGTAATCGGCGAGTGTCACTGCATCTGGCAGCACACCTCCGAAATCCGGGCAGTCATCTGCATTGTCGTCTGGCGACACTTCTGCCACTGTGTCATTGCAGGGCTCAGGCAAAACGAAGCCACTGTGTCGAAAACAGTTAGCGATGACGTGCGCAGGCGTGTTCTTCCAAACATAGGCAAGAATGTTGACCGCGCTCAGAAGATCCACGTCGTACTGCTTACCGACTTCAGTGCACAGTAGCATGCATTCCAGCACGCGCCTGCGGTATTTAGTCTTCACATACTGAATTACAGTCAAACCTCGTTATAACGAAGTCTCATTTTGCGCGGAAATTCGTTCGTTATATCCGATATTCGTTGTAAAAGTACACACAAATTCCTACAAAAAAAATTCTGTTCATAAACCCAAGTAAAGACTACCCTAAAATGGAAAGCACAGAGCTGAAAAAAAGCATTTTTTTTTCTTTAAAGCGTGATATAAGCACGCGAAACCTTACCTTTCATTTTGCACTGCTAAGCAAAAATGAGCACACAAATCGGGATTTAGGCCACGCAGAACTGATTTATTTAAAAAACGACGTAATCTTCATTTGGCGACACTTCATACTATTCGATAGAATAAATTTCTCAACGAAATCGACACTGTGCAGTGCTTTCCCAATGTCAGCCGATTTGGCCACAGGTAGGTTCTCAAGGTACCTTCTCAATTTCCTCGCCATATCGGCGGCCTCGGTGCAGCTGAGAGCTCGCTCTTCGCCTTCTTCTTCACTCTCATCGCTGCTCGTAGCATCATCTGTAGGAAGCAGCTGATCGACAATTTCTTGGTCGGTCAATTCGGGCGCCACAGCCAAGTTGTCATCAGCAGCAATAAAGTTCTCGAACGTAACATTCGGAACCGCCAGTTGACGCCATGTCGTCTCGTCGAAATTGTCCGCTTCACCTTCAGAATCGTGGGCGTCGTTGGGCTCAGTCTCGCTGGTGGATGGGGCTAGGCCAGCATCAACAAAGCAATTTCTTATTGTCGACTGTGCCACTTCGTTCCATGCACCATACAGCATGTCCAGCGTAGTTTTGAGGTTTATGGCCATTGATATGCCCCTGTCTATGTCAAATACGAGCTGCGTAACCAATCGCTTTCGGTAGCAGCATTTTAGTGAGTGAATGATGCCCCTGTCTAATGGCTGCAGCACTGAGGTCGAGTTTGGCGGCAAAAAAACTAGGCGGACCGCCTCAAGTGGTAGACACCTTATGGGCAGAGCAGTTGTCCAATATAAGGAGCACTTTCCTGCGCTGCTCTGCCATGTCTTAGTCGAAGGCCTTCAGCCATGCTTCAAAGAGTGACGACGTCATCCACGCCTTTTTGTTCGAGCGATAGTCCGCTTGGACATTCCGGGCGTTGCGCAGGAACCTGGGGCGAGCAGATTTACCAATAACAGTTAGTCGCCTTTTATCTGACCCATCCATGTTGACACAAACAACAACGGTGACGCAGTCTTTGCTTTTCTTGCCTCCTCGGCACAGTTCGTTCCTCGCAACGAGTGACCTTTCTGGGAGCAGCTTAAAAAAAAGCGCAGTCTCGCCCAAGTTGTAGACATCACGCATCTCGTAGCCATCCAGTTGCATGCGGAAGATTTCTGCCCACTTCTCGCAGTTCTCTACATCGACGGCTGCTTCTTCGCCCGACAAGGTGTGGCAAACAATCTGGTGGCGGTCTTTAAATCGCTGCAGCCAGCCACTGCTTGCACAGAAGTCATCGTGGCCTAAGACGCAAGCGAGACTTCTTGCCTTCATTTGAAGCACGGCACCAGACACAGGCAGGTTGCGCGCTCTAACGTCCTTGAACCACACGAACAAGGCATCTTCAACATCCTGGTGGTGACAATACCTGACGCGCTTCCTGTCGTTCTTCACGGCGCCTGCAGAGTGCACGTTTTCTATCTTCTGCCTTGTGCTCAGTATGGTTGACAGAGTGCTAGGCGCAGCGCCGAAGTCTGCGGCAATCTCTTTCTTCTTGCGCCCGCTGTCGACCGCCCTGAATATTTTTATCTTTGTTTCAAGAGAAATTGCTTTGCGTTTCGGCGCCGCCATGCTGCAAGACGACGGCACGACCTCGAGGAAAGTGAGCACACGCGCAGGTCGGCAAAAAGTAGGGGCAGGGGCACGCGAGCGGTGGTTCGATCACGTGCAGGTCACATGCCAGGCAGCCGTTGATGCTAGATTCACTCGCGGTCCCTAGATGGCGTGGCATGCGAAAGCACGGGTGACTCAAACACATTTTAGGTGGAGGCGACGCGGGCGGTGGTTCGATCACATGCCGGTCACATGCCAGACAGCCGTTGATGCTAGATTCATTCGCGGTCCCTAGATGCCGTGGCGTGCGAAAGCGCGGGTGATTCAAACACATTTTAGGTGGAAGCGATTGATAAAACCGAAATTTAGCGTTTTGAAAAATTTTTTTTTTTTTGCTTCTTTGCAGATTTTGAGTCGTATGAATACGAAATATGCTTCGTTATAACCGATTTAGTGTCAAATTTTCAGTTTTTCATTTCGTTATACAGATAGAACTCCCATAGAAATAAAGCACAGCCAACCAAACTTTGCTTTTACTTCGTTATATCCGATAATTCGCTGTATCCGTGTTCGTTATAACGAGGTTCGACTGTATACCTTGGTCGATCGGTTGGAGGACCGATGTAGTGTTGGGCGGCAAAAAAACAACTTCAATGTTGTTCAGTCCGGTGGCACTGTTATATGCACTACAGTTGTCAAGAACAATCAACACCTTGCGGTTCTTCGCGGAAAACTGTCGGTCTAACTTTTGTATCCAGCCGCGAAAAATTTCTGATGTCATCCAGGCCTTTTTATTAGCCCGGTACTCCACCGGAAGAGCAGGCACGTTCTTAAAGCACCGTGGCTTTTGTGCCTTTCCAATGACGACAAGCGGCAAGCGCTCTGTCCCCGTCATGTTTGCGGCTAAAAGAACGGTGAATCGTTCTTTACTCCTTTTTCCTCCGATGCAGGGATCTCCTTTCATTGTCACAGTCTTGTCAGGCAATGCCTTATTCATCAGCATTAAAAATGTCATTTGGATCATATGCTGCGATATGTTCCAGCAGCTGAGCGTTCTTCCAGTTGTTGGCAACATCTTCGTTGACGGCACCTCTTTCGCCACACACTGTCTTGAAAACGAGACCATGTCTGTCTCTAAAGCGCGCACACCATCCTTCTGACGCTTTGAATCCATCGATATGCATCATCAGTGCAAACCTCTCGGCCTGCGCCATGATGAGGGGTCCACTCAATGGGAGGTTTGCATCACGCGAGTTGACCACCCACCGAAGCAAGGCTTCTTCCAACTCCGGATGAGCTGCTGTTCGCAGACGCTTTCTTGACGCTTAAAACTTCTCGCTTTCGAACGCCTGAAGAATCTGTTCTTCATTTTTTACTTATGTTGTTAGGTTTTGGATCGCGCGTGCCTGTGGTATCGCACCACTGCCACCAGTTATTAGGTTTGGGGCAGCGTGCGCCTGAGTAGCGTACCGCTGCCACCGGTTATTACCGTAAAAACCCGCGTATAATACGAACCCGAATATAATACGAGGTGAAATTCTGGAGACGCGAAATGGAAAAAAAAAGTTTTTACCGCATATAATACGAGAGAGAAAAAACAAGACATTTATTGAAATCGGACCTCACACTTCAATCACTTTCATCTTCAGCAGCGCTTTCCTCGGAAATTTCTTTGTCGGACAAATCATCCCACAGGTACTCATCTTCTGTGCCATCGAGGGCGTTTGAGATGCCGCACTTCTTAAACGAACGGCGCACAAGCTCCTCTGGGATGCTTGCCCACGCGTCCACAATCCATTTGCACAGCGTGGCTGGCGATGCTCGCTTCAGCCGCCCGGCCGGCGTCACTGCAGGCTCACCTGACCGCATCCATTCCGCGTAGCATCGCTTGACTGCGTCCTTGAAGGGTTTGTTGACACAAACGTCGAGAGGCTGAAGTTGTGAGGTCATCCCACCCGGAATCACAACAAGTTCTGTGCGGCAGTCGCTTAGCAGCCTTTTCACCGAGTCGGCCAAATGGCAACGAAACGCGTCCAGCACGAGGATGGATGGAAAGGACAACAGTGCACCGGGCCGTTTGCACCACACTGACTTCACCCAGTCGAGGACAAGATCCTCGTTCATCCAACCTTTTTCGTGGCATCTCACGATGACATTCTTCAGCAGCTCCTCACCTTTCGGCATTGTCTTGCGCTTGAAGATGACATAGGGCGGGAGCTTGCGGCCGTCTGCCGTGCACGATAGCATGACTGTAACCCGCGTCTTCTCGTTTCCAGTAGACCGGATACAAACTTGTTTAGAGCCTTTCTCATGGACGGTGAGGGGCGATGGCATGTCCAGGTAAACCGGCGTCTGGTCAGCATTGCCTATTTGCCCCAGCTGAAAGTTTTTGGTCTTTCGCAAAGAAATCACGTGGCGCTGAAAAGCCACCAGCAGCTCTTCGAAGGATTCGGGCAGCTTTTGTGAAATCGAGGTTCGCCGGCGTAGCGAGAATCCAGCACGGCACATATAGCGATGTATCCAGTGCTTGCTTGCTTTGAAGGCGGAGCTCGGAATTCCCTTTTCCCTTGCAAGCTCCCTAGCTTTTGCTTGCATAAGCTCTACGCTCACAGCTAGATGCGATGCTCGCTGTTCTCGTACGAACTCCGTCAGAGCGAGTTCAATTTCCGGGAATGCGCCATTCTTTGGCCCGCGAAAGCTTCTTCGCATTCCCTTGCACGCGAAAAGGGCTTCTTTCTGTCGTCGCCATCCGCGAATGCTTCCCTCGGTGACGCCAAACTGCCTCCCGGCCGCACTGTTGCCGATGTTTTCAGCAACTAAAATCACCTTTCTCTTAAAAGCAGCCGAGTACTGTTTCCGAGACCCTGGCATCCTGCTCGTTCACTTAAAGAAAAAAGCGTGCACTTTTTCGCGAACCGTGGTTTGCACGAGAGCACATGCGCTGATGCTGTGCGCACTCGACGACTCAACAACAAAGAGACGACACCTCGACGTCGTGGCCACTGCGGGGTGCGGCCACGTTAGGGCAACGAAGCCAAGCCGTAGCCGCACATCGATAACAAAGCCAAGCCGTAGCCACGCGGCAACAACGAAACCAAAACTTCTCGCAAAACTTTGACATTTTGGTTGGGATCCGCAAATAATACGAGGCGGAAATTTGGAACGCTGAAAGTTGGAAAAAAAACTCGTATTATACGCGGGTTTTTACGGTAAGTGCGTTGCTCGCGTGCTCAGCCCACCGCTGACACCCGTTGTTACATGCGGCGCGCGGCCCCTCAGTAGCGTTGGCCTGGCGGCTCGGTGGACGGCGGACGGCATCAACGGTCCCAGCAAAGACGAGGCGTCTACTAACGAAACAACCTTTACTAAAACATCATGAAGGATCGGGCAGAGAAGCTGACCCGGAGAGAATACAGACACGTTCACACAGCTGGTGTCTAGCGTTGTCTCAACGGCGCGTCAAACTAGTCTCTCTCTCAGCGGAGTCGGCCGCTGCTTTTTATAGGTTTTCCAGTTCACAGGGAAAGGGTAAACCCTCACAGGAAATGGAGAGCCCGACAAGTCTGGGCACGAAGGGATGACTCAATAGCAGGTGGTCCGACCGCATCTCCTCCACCTCCTACAGACGGGCGAAGACGGCGCATTCTCTCACGAGCTCCAGGCTTGGCCAGCGTTCGCACACACACGCACGCACACACATTTGGCGCGTGGCAAGATCATGCCGAGACTTGCCCGCGGGAGGAAGCGTTTCGCGGCCAATGAACAGCGCCGAAGTGGCCGATCCGGTCGCGGTTCTGCCTGTTGCTATGCGGTGGCCGCATCAGCTGTCCCACTTGTCGGTGGAGAAACGTAACAATGTGCTTAAAGTACTCCTTTTAACGTCATATTTTTTCATTGCTTCTTGTCGGGAGAGCCCGTTCTTAAGGGCCCGAAAAATTTCCACTTTGGTAGCCAAGTCCATGGCCTCGTAGCTCTTCGGCCGTTTCGCCGATGTTGCCATCGGGGGCGAGTGCGGTGATACCAGCGCACAACAGAGAAGCAATGAGCCGCACTAAAGCGAGCAGTCTTCAATACAACAGCGTAGCGCACCGACAGCAGCAAAACAACAAAATGGCACCACCAGTAAGGTCGACTCGTGAAAAAACAAAAAAAAGCGCCCATCCGGCCACAAGTCAAGCCAAGTTGAAGAATTGATGTCCATGGCGATGCTGCTTTTGGGTATCGCTATAGCGCCGCGTTCGTCTTATTTTCGTTTTCGAGCCTCGGTAGTTGCCCAAAGTTGTCCGAATTATCCGTTGTGCGGTTAAATCTGTCCGAATTAACGAGAGTTTCGTCCCATAGGCTCCTATACATAATTCTGGGAACCAGGCGCGAAGGTCGAATTATCCGATTTTCCAAATTAACGGGAGTCGAATTAGCGAGCTTTTACTGTACTAACAAGCTCTGTTGTTATCTAGCAAAAATTGTTGCAAAATACTCTATTTTTGGCCTATATACACTCCAATAGGTGCTGCGCAAGTTCCCTGTTCTGATAGTATAAGCTTAGATTATTCTTTGAGTCAGCAGCATGTATCAAAAAGCACAACTTAGTGTATTTCAGCTATATTTAATGTGGTCTCACATTGTCAAAACATCAGGTCAATGTCATGCGACACACTACGAACACCTTGTTATAAAAGATATATTCGCTGATCAACAACTAAGCACCAGTACCTAAGGCTATCCGGTCCACAGGGGCTGTCTGTTTAATTGGGGTAAGACTAGGCTAGTTCTTCTGGCACAGTTATTCAAATTTCATATACTCCAGATTTTATCTTGCTGCTGTCTTTATAGGAGCTAGTTCTCGCTTTCAGGAGATCTAACAGCTGATCTATGCTAAATTGATTAATACAGATTCTCCTTCAAATCGCCTACGGATGTACTCGTACGCTTACTGTCATGCCAGAGTAGGATGTCTACAGCAGTGGATTTTGTGTCACTCTATGAGATGGATAGGGAGTGTCCCGTTTGAAACATTATAGTATTTTATGAAAAGGTTAATTTAAAAATGGAGGTCATTACAGTCGAACCCGGATATATCAGTGGAATCAACTTACTAACGACGAAGTCTTACAGCTATCTGTAACATCATTCATCGGCAACCTCAGTGCACAATAATGTCCTCTGTCATGCATTCCCGGTTCCCATTTTTGAACTGAATTTAATATTGTGATCGTTCTGGTGCTCTTTCTTCATTTAATTAATTCCCTGTTGACCATGTTCACTGATGACTTGATAGTAGTGTATTTATATGCCCCAAACCTTAGTGTAACTTTTTGTTGTGTTACGTCATTGAGCCTTTCATTTTTGCTGTTGTGTTTTGTTTCTTATTATTAATTTGTGGCCTTTGTACTTTTTTTTTTCTTAATATTTGTACTTACCTATTTTCTGTATGCTCACCCTGCGAAAATCCCTTCCTGGGATTGCAGTATTAATAAATAATAAATAAAATATCGAACTCTGAGGGGATCGCGAAATAGTTCGATATATCGATAATTCGATATACAGAAATCTGCTTGTGACGGCACTTACGATGCGAAAAAACGGTAGCGTATTTGTCGCGTAATCAACCCACTCGCATAATGAACCCACCCTCCACATTTGCACCGAGAATTTGAAAAAAAAAAAAAATGAGTTAAGGTTAGCGACAGAGCGAAAGATTTCAAACTTGTTGGAACTGCGTCCCTCTCGCTGCTCGAGCCACCGCGGCAGCTCAAAAACCAGATTTCCGTGTCGCCGTGCCAAAATCACGCGAGCGCTTTCGCTTGCATGTCCATGGCGCGCGTCACTCCGTTTCGGTCGTCTCATACACAGCTCATTTCTTGGCAGCGTGCCAAGATACTGCGCAGCGATAACATCCGGCGCGTTTATCTTTTGATAGCTCCTGCGGTGGCGGGGAGCGAACTTGGCAAAGTGCCCGTGATGGCTTGATTGCACAAGCCTGGTTCGATTTATCACTCCGCGCTTGGGGCGGGCGTCATGATTGCAGCAGCTGACCGCGTGCTTTCGTTGATTCATGCATGCAAGAATAAACTACTCCCACAAAAAAAAAATGCTGCCGTTTCTTATTGTCCGAACAGCACAACGATAAGAAAGGATGACTCGCAAAAAGAAAAAAAAAAAGCTGCCGCTTTTTAATGTCCGCAGGCGCCATAGAGAGCTCACAACACACGCTGGAGAAAGCGTCCGGCGCCTGTCTGAAAACGGGCTGAGCTGGCTTGGCGCATGCGTAGCGCGTGCTGAAGGAGAGATAGCTCGGCAAAAGGATGGGCACACCTACGCACATGGCTTGCAGCTTGCAAACGTCATGTGTTGGCGCGCGGGAAACGATAACTGCAGATGCGCGCGCCTTCGGGGAATGGGCGGGCCGGCGCTGCCCAGACCAGCCGTCGCCGAACTGTCCCCTCTCATTCCTTCTGCGCGTGGCTTGAAAAAAGCCAAGGGTAATCCGATCGTCTTTGGGGAAGGCACACTTTCCAGTGCCTGGTGCGGAGTTCGATATATCGAACGACCGGTGAAATTAAGTTCGATATATGACGCGGCTTTCCTATACTTGTACATGGGATTTTCAAGGGGATATTCCGTGAGTTGATATAACCAAAATTCGATATATCCGGGTTCGATATAACCGGGTTCGACTGTATTGTTTTTCCCCATAATGTCTCTGAAGGCCGTCTAGACCTCTGGCTGTTTGCAATAATTTCAGTGGTACAGAATTTGAGGTGATTACAAAGCAGTGGTAGCAAATGAGCACTGACTGACCAAAATTCTATGTAGTTGACTTTTCCCTTCAGGTGGCGGTGAGAGAAAGTACAGTAAAAGTTTGTTAATTCGAACTTCACAGGACCAGGGGAAATTCAAATTGTCCGATGTTCGAATTATCGAATGGCCTCAACAAAACTGGCAAGGACCACTTCCACTGCGGTACATTTACTCATATTTACTCGGGTAATGAACTCAATTTTTGCCTAAGAACTGGAAAAAAAAAAAAAAAGGCGTGGGTTGTTAGCGTGTCCCTCCATTTCACGCCGTCATGGTCCACAACGCATTTCTTGGCAGTGCACCAAGATGCCGCAGCAATAACATCAGGATGTGTTTACCTTTTGGGCTCTAGCAGGGGGATCTTGATCTTGGCAGAGTGCCAGTGCTTGTCTGGAACCAGCGTCATGATCGCGGCTGACTGCGTGCTCTCGTTGATGACCTATGAGTGGAAGAATGAATGACTCGCAAGAACAAAAAAAAATCCGTGTAATCCGTAGCGCCCGTCCGAAGGCCATAGCCTGTCATGTGTGTTGGCTGGGACCACACCGACAGTGCTTATCCGTATTTCCGAATTAACAGGGCTCGATTAACGACTATTTAGATGAGTTTCAGAGGTTGAGCAGAAGAGAGCAGGCTGCCGTGGCCGCCAACCCCTACCCTTTGGCGCCGCCGCGCCATTTAGGCCTCACTCACTCTTCCATGGTTTTACCTGGTTTCATCTTCTGTCCCCGTTTTGGACGTGCGCAGCCTCTATAGAGCTCTTTTGCTAGATCAAGTAGCCCAAGTAGCCGAGGTCCCAATTAGCTGCGCTGTTTTTTGATCTTGCAATGCACCAACTAGCTCAGATTTCCGTTCTTCTGCAGCTCTTTTGCTGGGGGCGATATTTTTTTGCCATGTGCTGAGCGCCAATCCGCCCAGACGAGGCAGCACGTAGTTCGAATTATCCATTGCGGAACCGACTCTGTTTCAAATTAACGGGCTTTTTTGTACACAGATTTCTATGGACCTTGGCCGGACCAAGTAGTGTAGTTTGAATTATCGAGGTTTCAATTAACGAGCTTTCACTATCTTGATGTTGCAATTGGGGTTTGTGATGCCTTGCTGGTTCAAAGCTGCAGACATTCACTTTATTCGAGGGCAGGTAAGTTAGCTATTTATTTACAACATGAAAAGAAATACAACAAATAACAAGCAAGGATAACAGTACTTACAACTTGACTAAACAATTGATAGTCGAATTCAGCCCTCGTTAAAACCAGAGTGCTTACTTCTGAACCCTCTTTCGCCGCATTTAACAGGGCCAGCAACCAGTGAAATAACTGGCGACACTCCTCAGAAATTAATGGTTACAGAACGGAAAAAAAAAAAGTTTGCCACCAACTCTTCAAACCTATAGCCAAACGGGCGAGTTGGTGGAGCATACTGGATGGAAAAACAGCGCGACAGACAAACACGACAGAAAAGGAAAACAAGACGAGCGCTGACTCACAACTGAAAGTTTATTAAAGAGGGAACACAATACATGGAAAAAAGAATAAACGTGAAGCTACGTGGGATGCAGGCACGCAATTTCACTTTCATGTAGATAAATTGATGGCTTACTAACACACAACATAAGTTTTTTCCTCATGCCGTATCGTTTTGCCACATTTTTAAGATTGTGTGACAGGCGGTGTACATGCTTCATTCCCAGCCCAGGCCTGGCAAGAAAGGGCTTTTCGTGGCCAGGCCTGGGCTTTCAGGTAAGCCCGGACCAGTGCAGTGCTCTAGTTCCAACCCAAGAAAGCTTCGATAGTGACTTGATGTCACAGCAGATGAGAGGCACTAATGTTTTAATGAAAGAAAGGAAAAAGACTCTCAGAAAGTCTTGTTGGAAGAGAGAACCGATTCCAACCCTGTGTGAACAGCCTCAGAAAGCTGGGGCAGACTGGGGTCAATGAGCTGTGTGACCAGCTTTTTGCGTGACTGGCTTCTCTGTTACATGGGCAAGAAAGGGTGAAATGTCCCTGTGCTTTTCCATCTCCTTTCATCGTTGCTAAGGGTGCTCTGTCTTGCTGTTGCTAACGCCTGGCTGCTTGTGCCCCTCTTTCTCTCCTCCGCTGCCGCCTAACCTAACCTAACCCGCTTTGAAGCTGGACCCTTGTGGGCCTGACGAGAGTGGGCGCCCGTCGGCAGACACACCTTGCTCTAAAAACTCTAACAGCAACCGAACTAAGAAGCGGGTGCGGGTGAGTTACCTTCTCTTCTCCTCACACCCATTGCCACTATGCCTTGCTGCAGAGCACTCTCTCTCTCTCTCTCTCGGCCCAGTTGAGCCAACTGCACCATCAGGGTTGAAAGTCTCTGGAGTATGTGAACTGCAAGTAAAGCACATGGCTTTCATTATAAATTAAAGGCGCCAGAACAAAATGCACACATACAATAAAAGAAGAATGGGACAGAGCGCCACTCAACTGATTTATTGTGCAGAACAAAGTACAGATATATCTCACTGCCGGTGCATGCGCAAGGAACACATTCAGCATCATGTAGTATAAGATAGGCTGTGTTCAAGAAACGCTTTCTCTGCATTATACAGATTGGTCGACGTGTCACTGACTCACAGATTACCTTTCTTTCCACTATAAAGCGCTTCAATTAGCTCTCTGGCCATCGTATTGCCACTCCTTGCAATGCGTCATGTGTTCACAAGATGCGTCGGAGTTTTGAAAACCAGTTGGCTAGGCTGGCTTCAGCCGGGTTCCCTGGTTCGGTCGTGGCACAGGTAGCCGAGAGCCTTCTACAGAAGTTGAAGGCAAAGGGAGTAAGGGAGAAGGTTCCTTGAGAAGAGGTGAGACCGGCGGCCATGCCGTATGTGCACAAGTTGGCCCACAACTTGAAGAAAGTTGCGAGTAGGCATAAGGTGCCACTAGTCTTTTCGGCTCCCCTGAAGCTTGGAAGCCTTTGCCCTCGAATAGCGACAAGGAAGAAAAAAGAAAAGAAAAGAGGCTGTGGTACGAGGCATGGGCGACAATTCATAAAATGTGCTGAAGGGGTTGTGTATGAAGTTCCCCTCTCGTGTGGTTGCTCCTACATCGGACAAACCGGGAGATGTGTTAATGGGCGAATCCAGGAACATGAACGTAACGTAGATAAAAATAAAGATGGTCCCAATATTTCGAAGCATATCAGATCCTGCCCTTCAGGCACTTGTGAACCATGTTTTTCTGATGTGCGCATTCTTGCAAGGAGTGGCAATACGATGGCCAGAGAGCTAATTTAAGCGTTTTATATCGGAAAGAAAGGTAATTTGTGCGTCAGTGACACATCGATCAATCTGTATAATGCTGAGAAAGCGTTTCTTGAACATAGCTTATCTTATATCACATGAGGCTGAATGTGTTCCTTGTGCATGCGCCGGCAGTGAGATGTATATATATACTTTGTTCTGCACTATAAATCAGTTGTGAGTGGCGCTTTGTCCCGTTCTGTTCTTCTGTGTGTGCATATTTTCACGCCTTTAATTTATAATGAATAGACACCAACTAGCCCAACAAGAAGCTCTCTTAAGCTACATAGCTTTCATATCAGTCAATTACTTCAAACCACACTTGTTGCCGTCAAAGTTTGACTGCAGTTCTCTCCTGTGTGCTAGAAAACATGTTGTACCTACAGTCTGAAATTGCCATGTTCCAGAGACATGTCCATATTATTGTGCATTAGAAGAAACCTTGTCATGCCATCATTACCTTTGTTCTTGCTGGTTGGCACACACAGTCTCCCTTGTCTTGGGTGGAGGGCAGGACCATTATGAACGCTGCTTGCTTGTCCATCTGGGTGCTTGCATCTCTGCTTCTGGCGCTGAATCGTTTGCTTCCTGCGTGCCTAACCTCGCGCTGGGTTACGGTGCCCCAATTTTGCACGCAGGCTGTCATTCGACTAGTCTTCAAGGGAACACAGACATTTTTCTGGGAGGAAAGATTGCTTTAAAGATGAAGAAGCTGAACTTATTGAACTCGCAGGGGAAGTGCATCTGTAGCGTGGCCAGAAAATATTGCAACTGGAATTGCACTATGTGTGAGTGTAGCGTTCCTTCTGTATGTAGTCTAGTCTTCCAAGGTTTACATTAATTTTTTTCTTGAGCAAGAAAATAGGCAACTGATGTCCAAATCAGTCAGTTCCTTGAAGCTGGTATGAGCTTTGACCACTCCTTGTCGTGTGTGCCTCTTCTTGTTATGCACACCCTGTTTTGTTCTTGTCAGTAGCCTAGAGCCTGAATAGTTCTGGTGCTGCATGACAGTGATCAAGCGTAATCCAGAGTTGTCTTATACCTAGTTCCACGGCTGGCTTAACCACAGTTACGCTTAACCGATGTTACCGAACTTAACCATGGTTAACCGCCAATCGCGGTTCGCTGCTGTTACACAGCTCACTGCCGTTCTCGGTTACGGGGCCATTGCCCGTTAAGTACAACAGCCGAAGCGATGCGGTGATCGGCGTAACGAAGCTGCATTTACAAATATCTTATTTATAAATGGTTCCCGGAGTGTCGTCCAACGACAAAGCGTCAACAGCACTGTCAAGCACCGCACGATGGCAGCACCTCCTCGACCGTCGTAAACACCGCCTTGGTAGCCCGTCCTCCCGCAAACCATACGCGAACAACACGGTATATTGCTAGCACCGATGTCTGAAATAAAGCGAGCGAAATTTGTTGATGTCTGGAATACTGAGCAGATTATCAAGAATGAATCACTCTTGAGAATCGCTGACCAGTGACAGATTGCTGATAAGAACGATAACCGCGTAACAAGCAAGTTTCTGCTCAAGCTAAGCCAGCTGCCGCCAGTGCAAATTGGGCTCAAACGCCCTGCTTGTACTAGCTCTGCGATTAATGCTTTGCCAAAGTTAAGCATACCATCCTTTTACTATGGCAGATTAGGATTCACAAAAGTACTTTCATGAGTAGACCAATTACGAAACGTCGATCAGTTCATAAGCGCCGACCACTGCGGCTTTGAAGCGAAACCATTTAGCCCTAGCGACGACGACGTTCGCTGTGCTAGCACGCTCCACCGCCACGGTAATACGAAGCTCGGACTGCTCGCAGCATCCAGTGCTGAAAGCGTTGCGAACTTGCGTACTTACAGCTAAGGCCACGCAAATTGTTTTTTTTATGCTCCGCTCAGCGATAAGCCCCGCAAACAATTCTGCAGAGACAGGACGGAACTTCAGCAGGCAGTTGCTTCGCTCTGTCGGCCCTAACTGAACACGTCAGGTTGCACAGTAGGCAACAGCTATTCCATACATCGGTGATATAGTAGGCAAATGAGTGCATTGTTGAAGCAGACCGGCTCGTACGCTTCACGCAATCGGGCGGCAACAAGCAGCCTCCGTCAACGGACGCCGCCAAAACCTCAGTTAACGACGCAAACCAAGGTCGCCAAGCTCGGTTTGCGATAACCGCGGTTAGTGGTGTTACCACGGTTTGGTCTGCCGTGTAACATGGGCTAACCACGGTTTCGCCTAGCCTTGTCTGTGTAACTGGGGTACTAGGGTCCTGTTTGCAAACACGGGGGTTGTGAAGTAGGGTTTGCACTCATGAAAATATGTGTATACTAAAGTTCTCCAAGTGCTTAGTTTTCTGATTTTGCAGCATGCCTATGATGTTCCCCCTTCGTGTAGAATAACCAAGTGCATACTGGACCAGATTCTCAAAATATGAAACTTGATTTCAAAGGCAGTGTGCCATATTTGGATATTATAACACGCCCCTGATAGAATCGCGCGGCAATATTTAACACCTCGAAACCTGGAAATAACATGGCGCCGATTCTACCACGCACAAGAAATAATGCAGTAAACAAACGTCTGAAAATCGCTGGTAACATTTAATGGAACAAAATCGGCACCGTAGGCCATCACTCAGAAAACAGCTCTTTCTCGCTGTTCATCGACCACAAAAGGTCATCTTGTGCATGCATTACCAACACGCTCTGAATCCCTCTTTCAATGTCCTCGAGCATCACTATCTTGAGATCATGCGAGGGCTTGCTCACAGAGCCGGTCGCTGCACGCACGCGATCCTTTACGGGCTTATTTAAGCCATGATACCATGATTTAAGCAGACATCAAGTAGTTGGACAAACACAACCAAAAAACGGAATTGGCTTACCGGAAGAGCCCATGCCGGATGCTTGCTGATACTGATGGCAATGTGGCTGGCCATGGTTTATTGAGCTGCTTCGTTTCGGGTTTTGAGTCTGATTTAACGTGCAGAAAGCTTATTTTCAGGAGAAAAAAAGGGTTCGCGTTAGAATCATGCAAATACGGTATTTTCAAAAGGTGTTTTATTTTGTATGCGTGGGGTTTACCCACATTAGGGACTAGAAGCTGGGAGTGAAACCCATAGAAATACATGCCGCTTTTCGATGGAGGCGAAAAGCAAGACGCCCGTGTGCTGTGCGATGTCAGTGCATGTTAAAGAACCCCAGGTGGTCGAAATTTCCGGAGTCCTCCCTCTACGGCGTCTCTCTTAGCCTGAGCCGCTTTGGGACGTTAAAGCCCACAAACCAAAACCAAACATGGTAACAAAGCTTTGAGATAATTTTTTTCTCCTTTCACTAGGTAACTATGGAGGCAGCGTTTGTTAGTGTTTGGCTAGTTGTTTGAGCAAAAGTCAGTGTCATATTGAAGGCAACCTGTAAATGGTGCGATGTGACTCTGGACATAGCCCCAAAGACACAGGCTTACCATTTAGTCGATCCTGCTACATTGCTCACAGATGTAGTCATCAATGCTTGCCTGAACAGCATTATGCGCATTGTTGCAGACCTGTGGGTTTGAACGAGCAGCTGCTACTGTGTTCATGTTTAACTGCCTAGCTTGAACACAGCATGTTGGAGGCACTTTCCTTGGGGCTGCATTTTAATAAGATAGCTTTGAAATGGTGTAACATACTTTTCTTCAAAGCTCTTGCAAAATGTTCAGCATTCCATGAAACGAGAAAAATGCCTTGATAGGTTTCGTTTTCATCCCTTCTGAATGATATTCACAGTTGGTTCTAGGATACGCTTGGTTATTGCTTGCAAAGGGATGGCATCAAGAAAGAAAAGCAGCTGATGATAGCAACCTTAATGGTGCTTATTCTTGTTCAAAGCACCCAGATTACTGTTTTACAGAACATTCTCTGCTATGCATCTTGGCAAGTAATGAAATACAAGTGCAGTGCAAACATAATAAATGCGAGCTCTTGGAGAGGAAAGAGAAAGGCCAGCTCATAAGGATTGCATTGCACTCCTCCCTGTGTGTGGTTTCTCATGAATGGGCTCAAGATTGATGTCATTGAAATGGATGCCTTGCATGGGAGCTGCATGATGTTTGGGAAAAATGCAGCACTGTGCATGTCATGGTGTCTAATGGTGGAGCCCAGTGTTGTCAAAATGGTGTCAGATACTCTTCCTTGTGTTCTGCCGAAGCACTGCATAGACAGGGAGTGAGTGTTTCAGCTTTCGCTTCATTGCCAGAGTTTTGGGCAGAGCTCAGTTTGTGCTCTTACAACATTTTCTTTGGCGCCTGTGAAACCTCCTTGCGTACTGGCTGCATTTAAAGGGCATGGTCACTTTGGAAGTACAGTTTTCACTGGGACATAGTTCAGCTCACCTAGAATGTGTCGGCATGCTCCTTATTCCAATTTTGCATCTTGTTGCAAGACCTCAAGTCATCCAACTGGTGGAACCAAAAGTGTTAGTGACTTTAGATAATGAATTGGGAAGAGGAGGTGTACTGTCTTCCTGTGGGCTGCATAGAGGATTATGTCGTGCAGTTCTCACTCTGCTGCCTTCACAGGTGAAGCGCAGGCATGTGCATTGAAATGTAGGGGCAGGTGCTGCTAGTTTGCTGAAATACATATTATATATATATATACACACTTTTTAAAGATATGTTGCTCACACAGTTGATCTGTAGTGCTCACAGTGCAGGTTTATCATTGGTACAGTGCTGAGTCCGTGGCAGCAATTTTCTTTTTTTGTAAATACAGGTGATGCCTTTCATTCAGCCTATAGTCTGCCGGGGCTGATGCCTCCACTTCCTTCAGGTTTGTGAATAGGCAGCCAATGAAGGTTAACTTTTTTTTTTCATAAGCTATACGTATATGTGATCAACTAATGAGAATGTTCTTTCCTTTCTTAAATTCCTTCCTCAAATATGTTGTTTGCGACAGGCGCGGCTGCCTGTTTGCATTGGTGGCATCATGCACACAACACACCACTGTCTTTTTTTTTCTTTTTTTTTCATTTTTGCTCTCCCTCAGTTACGGCTGAAATTTTGGAAGAAGAGCAAAAAATGAGGCGCCGTCGGGATGCCAGCTGTGTGCGCCCCCCCCTCTCTGCTGATGTTAGTATATCAGTTTGCTCCACACACTGCTTTGCTGTGTGGTTTTGGCAACACTGGGCTGCTGATGCAACTTCGCCTTTTGCTTTGGATTTGGCTCGCTTGGGGGCTTGCGGTCTGGCCTGTGGTGTTTGCACAGCATGCCTGGCATTGGTCCACCCAAGTGCAGACATTTGGCTGCCAAAGGAAAGTTGTGTGGATGATAAGGCAAGGCTGTGCAAAAGCGTTTTTTTTTTTTAACACAATAGGATTGAAAACCCTGTTCACCGAAAATCTGGCATTGGCAGTCTACAGCCATTTATTGACGCTGGCATTGTGAGCAAGAAATCATGGTGCTGGCAGCTGACATAGCCGAGCACCGACCTTGTGTTTGGCAGGCCAACTCTCCTGTCATGTGGGATAGCAGAATCAGCCTGCCAAGACCCTTGCATTCACGTTATCCCTAGGCCACGCATTCATACGGCTCGGTTAAAGCAGGCTTTATATGTGGCCTGGTGTCGCCCTTAAGGCCAAAGCTTGAGTGGGTTTTTTTATCCATAATGTGGACAGAAAAAGGAAAGCTTTTGCACAAACCTTAACCCCTGTCATGTCACTGCACGATAGAGAACCCCAGGTGGTTACAACCTCCAGAGCCTCCGCTGCAACGTCCTTTGGGGCACAAACTGTAGGGTGGCTGCACTTGGGTGTATGCTGGTGAGCGCTGCCTTATTTCAAATCTCTACTTTGGCACTAGATGTGAACATGGCCGGCACTTCGCAACCATGCAAGTCATCTGCTGCTGTAGCATTTCACAAGTAGTGATTCTCTTAAATCACCGAGCTGTTAGTACTTGCATTACGGCATCTGCACGGATTCTGTGGTAGGATACAACTTGAAAAAACAGCGATGGTATGCAGCATATGTGTTACTCCACTTTTAATTTTAATTTAATGGGCTTTTAATTTTTTCTGATGGTTAGCTTTTTTATTTCCTGTCTGAGGAATTGTATATGTTTGTTACAGCACAGTTCAGTTGTATCAGACCATAGCAATAATCTACTCGGTCTTGCTTAAGGTCTTTCCAGGGGTTTTCATAGGTTATGTGGTCCCAGGTTCCAAGGCCTCATTCTGAGAGTGCAAACATTCATCAATGTTCTGCCCGGGGAAACATGGAAGTCTCTACTAATGTCAAAAGGGGTTGTCATAGTGCATTCAGCATTGTGTTGGTATATGTTTGGAGCTGACTGCACCTTCCTTTTCGTGACCTCTTTTTCTGGGGTTGCCATTGTCCTTGCACACATTGTGCAGGTTCGATTTGGCCCAGCATTTCAGTCTGCCTCCATGGGAGACAGGGGAGGGTCCAAACTGTGTCTCCATTTTTTGGCACATTAGGGTTGAGACAGACGTAAGAGCTGCCAGCCTGCAGCACAGTGTACAAAGTGTCGGTGGACAGTTTGGCTCTTCCATTTTTTTCTTAGTTGCACTAAGCAAGAATATGTTCCTAGTGGCACCTATTGGAAAGAAGCATATGCTGTTTGACGCTAGTGTCTGGGCTTATTAAATTGCGCTCGTTAACTCATTTGGACAGGCGTGAGTGTCTGGTCCCTGCAGCATTAGCGTGTGCTGTGCTTAAGGGGTGTCTCACTTGATAATGGCCAAGATGGAGGCACACACTTTTTTACCACAGGAATTTTGGTGGAGGACTCCTTCCTAAACACAGTGACGTGGAGAGAGCTTCACTGTGCTTGCACTCATCACTTGCTTGTATGTGGGAGGATAGAACAAGATTTTCGGAGACTTCTTTCGACGTGTCACCAAGTGGGCTATAAAAAAAAAAAACTGCTGGAGTGGAAGTCTCCTATACAGTTAGTACTTTATTCTGGGCGAGTTGGTTCATATTAGCAAAAGGAATAAACTTGCGCAGTAGGTAGAAGAAGAAAGAGGCATGACGACAGGACAGAGCACAAACTGCCAACTGGTTTTATTAGAGAAACTGTATCTACATATTACCTACAATACCCACAATATATATAACAATGTGAAATCAGATATCAAAGCGATCCAAGATAAACACGCGTGCACACAACTAGCACACAACCAGGATGAAGCCTGTGGCAGCCAGTTTGAGAAGGTCCAGAAACGGCCTGCCAATGCACTTGGGAACGTAGTTCGTCGGCGTTGCCAGCGTGTTTCGACTGCTTAAGATTTTCACGTTCTTTTGCAATACTGTGGGCTATCAGGCACGCCATACTGGACGTCTCCGAATCTATTGGAACCATTTGGATTTTCGAAAATGTCGACGATATCTGAGTGGGGTGTTTTTAGCTCTACTCATTGCAATAGTCACATCTCAAACTCAATGTTAAACCTTTTAGGCAGTCCATATCAATGCAAATGTTATATAGTTGTGTAGGTTATCAGATTTAAAAGCACTATATTATTGTAGGTCTTAAACGTGGTTAAATAACTGCCATTTAACTTTGCACTTCATGCGACATCGAGTCATATATCGTTAGATAGCTTGTGTAGAGTGTAATTGTACTAGTGTAATTCTAGGTCCTAATTAATTACTGCTAATTAGTTTATTGTAAATGCAAAATTATGCTATAGCTTCAAGTCTTATATCCTTGGATTGCCTATGCCAAGTGTAATTGCACTGGCGTAACTGCACGTCCTAATTAATTAGTGCTAATTAATTGACTAAAATTGAAGTATAGGCTATACTTTCAAGTCGTGTATTGTTGCTTGGCTAGTGTCATTGAGGTCTTAACTTCTGATGGTTAGTAATTGTGATTAAAATTGAACCTTATGCTACAACTTGGAAGTCCTATATCGTTGAATACTCTCAAATAGAATCCAAAACTAAACAACACAAAAGCCATGTAAAGCAGAGCTCGTCTAACCAGAGTAAGACGGCCATTTTTTTTCATTAGCGGCACCAGCTGGATGTACAAGCTTAAAATATACCCAAGGTAGGGTGTTTTAATGTTAAAGCCAGGGAGCACTTCCTCAATGTAAAAAACTGACGCGGGGAAACCTTTCAGATCCTGCAACCAGTCTGGCCACAAATGGGAACCGATATTAGCGAGCACGAGGCTCCTGGGGACGGCTAAAAGCAAAACTGAAAAGGGGGTGATCGAGGCTTGTTTCATTGCTAAGGTGGGCGACTCTTGTGTCAGCACTCCATCAATTTCATTGCACGGAAAAGAAATGTGTTACCTGGATCATAGTTAAACCCCTTTGTTCATTGTTTTAAGTTTCTTTGAATGTGCATGTTGTAAATTTCTGCCTGTCCATCCTCTTATTTATCAAACCGTAACCTGGTTTGTCTTGATGCTTTTTTGATCCCCCTACTTCATCTTGGTTATCCTTCATGTGTCGTGCAGTGATGCCATGGTGTCGTCTGTTTTTTGCTTTCTGGCGCTGGTGCCACGAAGATTGGTGTGGAAGGAGTCTTGATACGGTTTATAAACAGATAGCGCTGGACACATATGACATGATTTACTGTGTTTTCTTTTCACCCCTCACAGTGGTCACATGGTCAGCGTTTTGGCTTATGTTGTGCTAGTTAAACAGTTGGTAGTAATCAGTGTCCGTCCTTTCGTTTTTCTGTTCCTTTGTCCCTGTGTTTTGTGCTGGTCTTTGTATGAGCTAGTATGAACCAACTGGCCCAAAGAGCTTTGATCAATTGCTTAATTGCTTAGTGCCAAGCTGTAAACTCTGAATTGGGCTAAATGGCAAAAACGTCGCTTCAAAGAATATCTGCGGCAAACTGATATTTTCTTTACCAGATACAAGAGTGTGATAATATTCAGACAAATGCAAAACAATTGGGCACGTCACATATGCAACATTTAAATGAAGCCAACCTTGGGCACTGCCGTTCTGCCCCTTCCTATCTTGGTGGCTTCAGCTTCTGGGTGCCACTTCCATTCCAGCAGTTTTTGTATAACCTCCTTGCATCATTCTTGGGTTGACTCAGTGTTGTAGGCAAGTCGTGTCAGTGCTAATCCGCACATTCCAATTGCATCTACAGGATGGTATTGTGATTAATGTGTGCAGCGTTCAGGCGAATCCCAAGTGGCAGTTGGAATGTGGACGGTTTTGGTTTGTGGCATGAGGGCTTGGCATTTTTTCTTTGTCTCTTGAGTTGAAAAGAAAGGTAGCCTCGACGAGATGGCAACAATTTCGACTTTTGTACGGAAGCTTTGTTCACTGAATGGAAGGCCCAAAGCTTCAGTGCTTTGCAGTTATCGGCCTCCAAACACCTGGGGTAGGTAAGCCAGGAGATTGCAGCTGTTGCAGTTTTTTTTTTTTTTCTTGGTTTGTCTGGATTATGAGTAATTCCTGTCTGTTGGTAATCATCTACATGCAGGGTACCTGGGGCAAACTAAAGCTTCATGCTTTGGGCTGCCCAGTTAGCGAAAATCTTACACAAAAATTGGGCTCGTTCAAATCGAAGAGCTTTCAATTAAGAACAAAAAGGAACGGGACAGATGTTGAGCTGTGCCTGGACCGCAGGTGTTGGCACACAAGTACCAGCTATAATGTGGCTTCTTGCTGAAGTCATCGTAGCTCATGGCCTTGTTCTTTCTTTTCCCCTCCCAAGTTGGAACTCGTGCGGCATTGTTTCTGTACAGTGTTGGCTTGGTATGGCAGCAACTTGCATTTTGGCCGTGCCAGCCAGTAGCAGGCTTACATACCTCTTCTTTTTCTGCGCTGGTCCAAGGTTTGGGTGCGAAAGTTTTGAACCTAACGAAAGTGTGGGCTTTGTGCAATGTCCTCCCTTTACTCTGCATTGCATACAACCGTGAATACCCTCCGGTCTTGCTGTGGAGGTGATTGGGACTTTTGGTGGAGTGTCTCTGCTGTAATGCACTTACTGTTCTGTATGGCTCTACTAACTAAGCTGCTCAAGTGACAGCTTCACTAACCTGCACATTTCTCTCTTTTGTTTGCTGACATTTTGTGTCCACTGTTTCTCTTTCCCCCTAACAACACCAGACACGAAAGGTAAGTGCCCTTCCCATTGACCTCTTTGGAAGGTTTTGCTTGTTGGGCTGTCTTGGGTGTTCATGGCCAGTGGCAGTGCTGTGTTTTAAGTGCAGAAAATAGTTCTGTGAGGTTTAAGCTTTTGCCACATGATAGTTGGAAGCTGTCAAGCATGTTACGAACAGCTAACCCAACGTCCAGACGTTATCAGTGTTCCTAATCTCTGGCAGCTTAGGCATGAAACCATGTTTTGCAGCTTAGGCATGCTGTCGTTTACAAAGCCTAGTTGGTGGGTGTTCACATGCATACTGCTT
Organism: Amblyomma maculatum; assembly: GCF_055883805.1. Lineage (NCBI taxonomy): Eukaryota > Metazoa > Arthropoda > Arachnida > Ixodida > Ixodidae > Amblyomma > Amblyomma maculatum. The sequence goes on along the minus strand of NC_139353.1, from coordinate 168,780,249 downwards.
TTTAATTTCAGTGAATCGTGTATTACAAAATGTGCTTTTAAATACTTAAACTGATCTAATAATTTGATAGCATGTTCCTAAAGTAAGAATGGTTGGCCTAGATTCAGTTGCATATGGGGTATTGTACAAGGTCTGTTAAAAAAGTAGTCGACCTTACTTTTTTTTTTTTTCTTTTTTTTTTTGCGAACATCTTATGGGTATGAAAGAAGTGCATCAGCCGACTTTGAACCTTCATACGCATGCCCATTTTTTTTTTCCGCCTGCCGATAGTGTCTTTCGCTGGGATGCAGTGTCTGAGTGAGGTAGTGCGCAGAGCTTTCGTTGGGTTTTTATTTCAAGGAAAATGACGGAGCGACTGGAGCAGCGCTACTGCATCAAATTTTGCCAGAAACTGGGCAACAACCAAGCGGAAACCATTTGAAAGATTCAGGCGGCTTTCGGTGACGATGCTATGAGCAGCACACAGATTAAGCAATGGTACAGCCGGTTTAACTTGAAGATGGCCACACATTGGTGGAGAGCGAGCCACACTCCAGTTGGCCATCAACATGCTGAATGGCCAGGTCATTGCGGAAGTGAATGTTGTGGTGGTGCGGGACCATCGTGTGACTATCCGAGAAATTGCAGAAGAGGTGGGAATCGGCACTTTTTTCGCACATTCCATTATCACCAAAGGTTTGGCCATAAAGAGAGTTTCGGCAAAATTCGTGCCGGATCTGCTCACGGTGGAGCAAAGCAGCCTTGTGGTTTAAGTCTCCCAAGACATCCTGGATTCCGCTAACAGTCACCCCGACTTCATGAATAACGAGTCTTGGGTGTACGGGTACGACCCGGAAACCAAATCCGATTCATCACATTGAAAGCATTTCATGTCACCATGATCAAAGCGCCAAGTACACAGCGACATCAAAGCGACAGTGACTCCTTTCTTTGACTCCCGTGGTGTGGTACACCACGAGTACGCACCACAGCATCAAACAATCACCAAAGTGTGCTACGGGATGTCCTTCATCGCCTACGTGATGCTGTGCGGCGCAAGAGGTCTGAGTTGTGGTCAACAGGAATTGGTACATCCATCACGACAATACTCGTGCACATTCCTCGCACTTGATTCAGACTTTTTGGGTGAAAAGCCAGACTCCTTTAGTTCTAAAGGCTCCTTACTCACCTGATATGGCCCCCTGCGACTTCTGGCTGTTTCCCAAATTAAGAGGCCATTGAAAGGAGCGCAACTTCAAACAAGAGAGGACATTATGGCTGCAATGACAGCTGAGCTAAACTCCATTCTGAAGAGGCTTCCAACAATGGACTGGGCGAGGTGTGTGGAGTCCCAAGGAGACTACTGGGTGATTAGGTTTCCGACGCTCCAGTTATGCCAGTTTTTTTTCTTTGGCCAAAGGTCGAATACTTTTCTAACGGACCTCGTAAACTATAGCACATCTTTTCAGTGTCTTGTCACACGGGCACTTTTGATCCTCATTGAACTCGATCTGCATTCAACTGAATGTCACATGGCAATCAAGCCCAAACCTGCTTGGCTCAAAGCCACTTCCTCAAGTGCTCTCGAGTTTTCAAGCACATTCGAGAGCGGATGTTGACACCATCGATGTCACCTAACACACCCAAAGGAAACTTCTCAGTGGTCATTCAAAACAGCCGTGTCGCACCATTTACTTCAGTCCTTCTTGAAAACTTGATGCAGATTGAGTTAGTGTTCTTGTGACAGATGTATTAGTGTTCAAGTAATACAGTAAAACCGCGTTACAAGTGACACTCAAGGGACCTGAAAAAGATCTCTTATAAGCGAGGTCTCTTGTAACCAAAAGTTCTAAAAGCATTGTGTTGATCACTGGACTGCACATCAGCATATAAATTCATTCACATTCGCATGCATTAACAACCCCGCCGGGGTGGCGCAGTGGTTACGGCGCTCGACTACTGTTCCCAAAGACGCGGGATCAAGTCCCGGCCTCGGCGGCCACTTTTCAATGGAGGCGAAAAGCAAGGTGCTCGTGTGCTGTGCGATGTCAGTGCACGTTAAAGAACCCCAGGTGGTCAATTTCCGGAGTCCTCCACTACGGCGTCTCTCATAGCCTGAGTTGCTTTGGGACGTTAAACCCCACAAACCAACAAGCATTAACAGGAAATTGCTCTGGAAAGCTTAAAGATGTCCTTCATGCTAGTGTCTTTTTGTGAGTGCAGAGTGTATTCCTCCCCAAATTCTGGAGGTAAAGCACTTCACTTTGCAAACCTTCCTGTTGCTCACAGTACCTTTGAAGCACTCTTACATGCTCGTCACTCTCAGATGCTGACACCTTTTCCTCTGAAATGTCCTCGTAGTCATCCTCTATGGCACATGTGCCATTTACTTGCGTGAGAATTGCACAATCTGTAAGCTCTTCAGGAGCTCACAAGATCTGCATCTGCAGATAAGAATTCCTCGAAAAAATTCTGCTACCTCAGCTTCATCCTCAAGGAAGCTTTCCACAGTATTTATTTATTTATTTACATATATCTTACAGGCCTCCAGAGAAGCATTGTGCAAAGGGGGACAAATACAAAGATATCCGCAAAGTGGGTTAAAAAACAATCACAGTATCCGTATATGGGCCCTCTTACATCATATCGCCACATTTATTTATTTATTTACAATAACCTCGGGGCCCGTAAAGTCATTGAAGAGGGGAGTGGGTTAATAACAAAACAAAATAAGCATAAACGTATCGTTTACAAGGATATGAATTTCAAAAATATCTAAAATACAACAATAAATACAAAACATTATATACAATAAGAAGCAGTGCAAAAAAATCCTGTCAGTATACAATGTTAGCTAAAGCAGCACGAAAATTTGAGTTATCATATAATTTAAAGCCTGCTTGTCTGAAACAGTTTTTCACAGCTTCACTTCTCGGGCCATTCCATACACCTGAAATCACCTGAACAGCAATCTTTGCTTCAATTACTATTGTACAGTCTTGCTGCCTCTTGAACAACAGGCATTCTACCAACCTTGTTTTGTACAGCAACTTGGCAGAGTGCATAATCCCTTTTTCTATTGGCTAGAGTTTGGAGGGAAAAAAATAACTTTGGTGGCTTTGAGCACGAGAACTTTGATGCTGCTAGAAGCATTTACCACAAAGAGAAAGGCATTAGGATTCTGAGCTTTCATCTTGTGATCAAATTTTAAGAGAGGAGTTAAAAATGCTGGATGTCATTCATGCATTTCGGTTTGCTTTGTAGGTGACAATAATGCAGTGCCAGTGGCTGAAACGGGGTCGTTTTGGCTTTCCAGTTATGGGGAAGCACTCCTTCTCAGTTCCTAACATATTACAAAAAGAAAAGAATGCTGATATGGACCATAATTTAGCTAAAGAAATCTGAAGTGCAGCATGTACGAGTTGGTACGCTTCAGCTGCATTGCATGAGCATACCTGGGTTGTGTCTCTTCTAAATAGTGAAGGATTTACTCTAGGGACCTGAAAACGTTGCCCTTAGTAACAGAGTTGTCAGCTTGGAATATTCTGTTTTGTTAGCGAACTTGATGAAATGGCCGAAAACCTCATTTTTAAGAGGTGCCAGTTTTTATACGATGGGTGGCAAGATCTCTTAGATCCTGCCTGTGAATGCAGTACGCTTTGGATTCATCCCTTGGTTTAAACTGTCAGAGAAGGTGCACAGAGTAACTAGAGTTGAACAATCCCTCGGAAAAGTCCTGTGTAAAGGGATGGGAAAACTGCCCACTGTTGCAAGTTACTGTTGCAGTTACTCTTACCTTGGTACTCAATATTGTTGTGCAGTGAAGCCAACTGAAGCGTGACCTTTGCATGTGTGGGCTGCTTGACTATCTTCAGACCACTACTTTAATGAGCGATTATTTCATATATATATATATATATATATATATATATATATATATATATATATATATATATATATATATATAGATATATATATACGGTAACAGAATTGGCATAAACAGTAGCTAGTTCCAGGGCCAATGGTCAATGTGGCTGCAGTCTGACGTTATAGATGAGCTCATCTACTGCCATGCTGCCCCCTTTCAGCTGGACATATCCAACTGTAGTTTCAAAGGTAGTTAATGTTTTTCTATTGCTGTGTCTCACCACTGCTGTAATGTGAAAAAAGGGTGGGTTTGGCAAACGGGGACCTAAAGTATCCCTGGTTAAAAGGAGGGTATTCAGCGCTACACACAAGAAAAAGGACACCAACTGTTTAATCAGGTGAAATATACAGTAGCCTTCTTGGCTAATGTGCACAAGGCATTGGGGCACCAAACTTACCAAAGAAGGCATGACTAATGTTTTCTCAGCCTCGTAAAGGAAAACAGAGGTGTCGCTGGCACAGCTCAAACCTGCATTTTTCATATAAAAGGCTCGCAGAGTCTGATGTCTGCCCGTCTGACAACCAACTAGCTCAGGAATTAACTCTCTTAAAGTGCAAAAGGAGGCTCTTAACAGCAAGTGAAAGAGAAAAAACAGTGCAGACTTGGCTTTCCAGTTGAATGTGAGGGAGCTGCATGGGCTGGATCTTGTGCCTGAATTGTGCCCTCTTTACGTTGCTCTAGCTGGTGTTGCTCTAGAACAACAGTTTATGGAGGGGTCACTTTGCTTCTTCTTCTGCCCACAGGGGTCATCAAACAAAAAGTAGAGCTCACACCACCAGCCCGCCCAGACTGGGCATGGAGTGCTTTCCATTCCGCCACGCTCCGGCTGCTTCTTCTTCCTCGTGCAATGATGATAGGGTGCGTGCGACACAGGCCAGGGACCACTGTCGTGGGATTTTCTTTTGCCCAGGACTTCTGCTACGTGCTGCTGCTGCTGCTGACGCGTCTCCGGTGTAGTGTTTTTCTTGTCTCCTTCCTAACTGTTTGTTTGTTACTTGTTGTTGTTGTTGCTGCTGCTGCCACCGCAGTCAGCACGGCCTGTGAGTTCACGTCGTACTAGGCCCCCTGCATTTGTTTTTTTCTCTTGCCTCCCTTGTTTAGTATGTAACCCATGCTTTTGCATAAAGTTCTATACTGTCTGCTTTTCTAGAGTGCTTCTTTCTCTTCATTGCTACCCAGTGACACTGGCGCCCACTCACACAGGCCACCAGAGGTCATATGCGGCTTCAAATAATCTGTCTGGCCCTGACCGTGTTAGGCAGTTAAACTTGAGTTGTCCCAAGTTTGGTCTCCTAGTAGCTGCTTTTGTAAACAGAAGTACCAGGATGAGATAAAACAGAAGCGGACTGTGAAAGGAAGCTTACCTCCTCCTACCTGTCTGATTACTATGTCCAACCTCTGAAACCAAGTTTTGGGTGCACTTTTTCTTTTTTTTTTCTTTCATTATCTGTAAAGGTTACAACTTGTATGAGGCAAGAGATGGGAATCTCTTTCCTCAGTTGTCTCAGTGCCACACAGGAAGGAGCTGTAGCTGGGATTACTTGTCTTGATTTTGAGCATTGTTGTTTCACATGGCTCGGTCAGTTCTTTTGGTAAGCCTCCGGCTGTTGCTACAAAGAACCAGCTATGAAAGTGTTTCTTCGAGTGCACGGCATACAACTCTGTGGTGTGGGCAGGCATTTGTGCTGTGTCTCTGCAATGAAAGCTGTACCAATGGCTCTCCCAACCCACATTTTGGAGAAGGCACCGGTGTACTTCAATATGCACGTATTAGTCTGGAGCCTCCCGGTATGGTGCTCCACGAAGCCAATGTTTCGTTGGGACGTTGTTTCCTATATATCATCTATTTGTGTTGTGCATTTGATGCATGTGGTCTCAGGCCTGTTCGTGTCAGGCTTGGCAGGCATGTAGTTGGATTGTGGGTCACCTTGCAATGTTCTCAGGTTTTCAGTGTGCCCAGACAGGAATACTGCATAGCACAAAAAAAATCAAATAAGCATCTGGCTTTATGCTCCTTAGATTAAGTTTGACAGGAGGCACTGTTAGTTAGTGCACTGTTGGGAGAATGAATAGGTGGCCGAAATCAGTCCTCCACTATAGAGATTCGGCTGGCCTGCATGTCTTGGCATTTCAGACAGTTTGTGTCTGCATCTAGCTCAGTTTTGAGTGCAGCCAGTGAATGGATCTGGAAAGACCAGGTAATGTTTGGAATTGTCTTAGGCATTGATTAGGTTCATTCATGCAAGCTGCATGATTTGAAAAAATTGTATTGCAGCATTTGCGACTAATGCTTATTGGTTGGGGAAATATTTTTCTAGCATTGAAACATGTAAGTGCGGGAAAAATGTAATAAAAATGCATACCATGAATGAAGAAAAGCCAAGGCATCCTATTGTTGCAGGATAGCATTTGAGTATATAAAAAGCGCATGCTGAAGTAAGCAAAATGATGTACACCTACAGACATAGTCCACTGCTGAGCAGCGTTGTTTGCGTGGAGAGGGCACCAATATATTTTCCTTCATGGCCCTATCTTTAAGTTGTGGCTGTTTGAATTTCATTTATGTGATGGGAATTGAGAACTGTGGCTTATTATGGAAGGGCTGTGCATTGAGGTGTACCTTTCCTTGGATATTAGGAGGGTGCTATCTGCTTCTTTCTCTTCATGATGATTTCGCACTGATGGGTAAGAATGTGTGGCATGCACTAGTTAAGCATCAATAAAAGCTTTGTGAGCACTGCAGAGATTAGAGAAATGTGGAAGCATGTGCATTGGCTGCACTCACTTGGTAACACTGCAACATGGCAGGTTGAATGATCTTTGTGACATTCATTCCTGAATTGCAACCGTATAAAAGGTTTTTCTTTCTTTCAACCAGAGGTTCACAGATTCATTAGGTCCAGACCGAACATGTATAGAAGCATGTAGATGGATGGTTTGGACTTGTTGCCGTTATCTTGTATTTATGATGGGGGGGAGACTTTTGGGGTAAATTGTTTATAACTTAAGTGGTGATGCTTCATATACTTAACTTTCTATGCTGCTTTTAGAGCTGTATTTTATTTCAAGTTGGCTCTTGTAGTTATTTTACATTCTCTTAAAGGCATGTCTATAGGACATAAGTTGGCGCTTTTACAAAGGCTAGCAAAAGCAGAGAAAATCAGTGTTTGCTACTCGTTTGCCCCCGTTTACTGCTTCATATTCTGTTACTTTTAATCAGTTTTTTTTAATGATATTACTCATAAAATCTGCTACAATGCATGGCCATCAGTTTTCGATAACAAAACAAACTTTTGTTGACTTCTGTTGCAGATCTCGCTTTTTTATTACGAAACCTGCGAATAACAAGCAAAAAGAAAAATTAGGGTCAACTTTTTTTCATGTCCCCTTGTCCATGTACAACTCTACAGTGAACTTCAACCAAACGTATGATATATATTTAGGAATTAGAGCCTTCATTGCAACAAGGAACGGAGGAGGCACAGTTGGGGCATGACTTCATCCTCAAAGTGTGAGCTTCGTTATCCTCATAACAATATAATCCTAACTGTGCAGCTTAACCCTACAAAACACAGACTGTTTACATTTTAAAGTATGCTGGTTGTCATGAAGTTGCTTGATTCTGTTGCAAGTTGGGGAAGGGTGCTCGTCTTGGCATGCTGCTTTGTCTGCACCTGTCACTCTCTCTCCAAACGTATCGTTCAGCTTGTTCAGAAAGGCTTAGCAGTAGACCAGGGCAAGCACTCTCATGGACGTTTTCAAGAATTTTTAGCAGGACCTTTTTGTGCTGTGAAGCCTTGAACTGTCGGCCATCCAGGTTAGAGCATGCAGATCCATTATATTGTGTGCGCCTCTTGAGCCTGTGCATCAGTCATTTAAGGGTTTAGAGAGGGTGTGGCTGAAATCCTCGTCTTAAGAAGAGTGTGGAGCCCAGCTTATACCATTCTGTGTGCAGAGCAGTTTGCTGAGTGCAGTTGAATAAAGGCACAATATCAGTTCAGTTAAGATCCGAACACTTGATATATTTCGAAATGGCTACCCTCATTTGAGGTGCCTTTGTTCACTCAAATGCACAACAGCAGGCCATTGCTGAAGGCCAGAGAACAGATCTTTTGCCACAGTAGTGGCTCTGCCAACTGTTTTTCGTATATAATTAGTTCAGGCCACTGTACCCCCTTTTGTTTTTTGTTTTTCAGGTTTAAGAAATTGACCGTTAGTACTACCATCGAGACAGCAGATATTTGCTGCTGCTGCTTGTGTGTGTGTGTGTGTGTGTGCGCGTGCGTGCGTCTGCGTGAATGCGTGCCAAGCTCCTGGGCACACCTCAAGTGTCTCAAGTATCTCTGCTCAGCTTGTTCATTATCTCTTGCCCAACAGCATATGCAACAGCAGGGTGTTGGAAAGGGGAATGCTGACGACTGACAAGCCAAATTTTCAAGAAATTCTACTGAATTTGGTGCACTTGTGGCTGTTCAGTGATTGTTCCTCTCGATTACTTTTTTCTCCTATCTAAATAGGCAACTGCAAAGAAAAGGGTGGCATTCCTAACGATGTGTTCCCATGTGTGAAAGACATTCTTAGTTTGGCGCTGGCAGAAATGCTACTCATGCATGCTGCTGGATAAGCAGGCATAAACGTGTATGCCAATAAACAATTACTGAACTATTGTTTTGTTTTCTGGCTTGAGACATGATTTCACACTCATGAGAGGGACTGATGGGTAAGAATTTATGGCGTTTGTGACGTTTTGTGGACATGTTCTTGGAAACGGCTTTCACCTTAAAATCGAAGACCTGTTAAGAAGTGCATGTTTTTCAAATGGGCTGAATTGGTATTCGCATATGCAGTGAAAACCCAAAACCATACCATGTGCCATACCAGCACCCTTTCCAGGTTTTTCGGGTTTCTATGATTAGCTGCATGTGTTGAACACAGATACTTGGTGATGTCACTTATGAAGTGTCTTGGCCATAAAGGCTTAGTGCAGACATTAAATTTTCCTGTGTACTTTCTAGAATGGTTTGCAGCCCCACCACTTTAAAGAACCCCAGGTGGTCGAAATTTCCGGAGTCCTCCACTACGGCGTGTCTCATAGCTTGAGTCTTTGTGACATTAAACCCCACAAACCAACCAACCAACCTTACTAAGCATAAATAGCAGTGTGGATAGCGCAAAAAAGATAGCAAATAATTGTTTTTTCTCAATGAAACAACCACACGACTGCAGCTATGACAATTAAAAGTCCCGCGAGAAGAGTGTTTTTTTTTTTTTTTTTTTTTTTTTTTCTTTTTTTTTTTACGCAAGCTTGCCATAAGGCATATTATAGAAACTCTTGTAACTTATTTTCGGTTCGGAACCGGAGCAGGCTCCCACTCTTGTCATCTGTGAGCCATTTAGAGAAGTCCTCTTCCCTTGTTGTGGTTAGTCTCACTTCGCGTAGAATCTGTCCTTGATGCCCTTGTCCCTGCACAAGTCCACAGCAGGTGGCGAACATCCACTTCTACATCCGGTGTGGAATACTTCGGGCATGTGGTTGGTCCGATGTCTGCTTGAGATTCCCATCGGCAGGTTACCGACGGGGTAAGGGCCGCTGCAGCTCTTATCCTTCTAAGGGAAACCACCTCCAGTCTCGTTAAGTTATGAGGGAGGGGGAATCTACACGGGGGAATGAGGGCACATGTACTTTTCCTTAAGGAGGATACTAAGATGGGAACAGCAGAGTGGGCATCAAAAGGGAGCCTGGTGGGGGGCGCATTAGTGTTTGGAAGTTCGTGTGTGAGGTGGTCAACTTTTCTCTGCTCAGCGTTCTCAACATAGTCTTGTGTCCAATGTATCTGGATGCATATCTGTTTTTTTATTGAGTGCGTGGATTTCCTGGGTTACACATAGCGTGTTTGTCACTTTCTTCAGTTGTTTTATGGCGGCTCAGAAGTCTGTATAGATGTGGGCTTCTGTTATGGAATCTATTTTATTTATGGCCTCCATAGCATTGCGGATTGCATAGAGTTCCATCACAAGTGGGTCCGGGTATTCCGAAACGTACTGTTCTACCACCATTTTCTATAATGATGCGTCCGTGTATGCAATGCAGGCACCTGGAAGTGCATCAACCAGAGGTCGAGATGCCAGCTTTTCTTTGCGACGAAGCCGAGTGGTCTTGTTTGTCGTAATAGTCCTGAATTCCCACGGAGGGGGGTCAGCCATTGGTGGTGTTTGAACTGCCACTTCGTTGTACAAAGATGCTATGGGCATAACATACTTTCGCTTCATATCCCTTGTTGCCTCTCGTTCAATTCTGTCAACGTATTTATCTGTGCAAACTCTTGCAGAATAGGGATAGGAGTAAGTTTTGATAAGGCCGTGATAGTGCGCATTGCGTTTCTATTTATTGTTTCTAATTTGGCCCACTGCCGCCTCGTGAGTCTTTGGAATTGGGCCTGGTATAGTATCCTCGGCTGTAACACCGATTGTACAAGAAGTCTTGCCATGTCCGCTCGAGCTCCTCCTCCCCTAGACGAAATGCGTTTTATCAAGTTTAAGGAAGTCGCAACTACTTTTTTCACCTTATGGAGCCATTGTGTTCCTTTGCCGGATTTGTGAATTTCTAGGCCCTCTCAACTTGTCCACCTCTTCCAATGTCTGATCTCCAATTTTTAGGGTGACTCTTTGCGTTGCCAGTTGTTTTCTTCCATTCTTGTTTGCAACATGAATGTAACTGGACTTTCGAGGTGACAATTCCAGACCTGCATATTGGACGTACTCAGCAATGGTATTTAAAGCCTCTTGCAGATACCGATTCTGTCTCTCAAGTTGTTTATGAACAGACCAAATCGTGACATCATCTGCGTATATCATGAGCCGCACTTCTGGTATTTCAGCTAATTTCCATGCCAATGGGATCAGTGCGATATTAAATAGCAAAGGTGCTAACACTGACCCTTGTGGCACGCCTCTGTTCGAGGTGTAATTGCCAATTTGTTTTCCGTTTATCCGGATAGAAAATGTCCTGTCCTTAAGCAGATTATGTACTGCTTTTATGACCTGCAAGGGAATGCCATACATTCCATGTTGCTAAGAATCTTGGCATGTAACACGTTGTTGTATGCCTTCGCCACGTCGGTAGCCACTACAGTGCGCACTAGGTTAAGGCGACACGTGTATGACCTCTTCAGCGAGCATGGCCAGTCCATTTTCTGTGCCAAAGTTTGTTTGGAACCCAATTTGTCGAGCATGGGATTTTTTATTACTTTCCAACCACCATGACAGGCGGGATGGCTATCATTTTTTCATAGATCTTGCAAATTGTGGGTGTTAGCGAGATAGGCCGCAAAGATTCTAGGCTTGTTGGAGGTTTCCCAGCCTTTGGTATTGGGACCACCACTGTTTCCAGCCAAGTGGAATGTCTTCTCCTTGCCATACCTCATTTACCACATCCAACATTGAGCGTAAATAAGTTCTTCTTGTCTAGCAACTGCCATCGGCCACAGAGTTGACATTAAGGGCCTGGGGGAATGAGGCACACGGTGGAAGCACTGCTCCATTTGCTCCAAACCTCGAATTAAGCGGAGGGCTGGTTTTTGCTGCCCAGTGAACCAGATAATGAGATATCCAGTTAACCAGCCGCAGTAATGCAGTACACCGGGAGAAGCACGGCAGGCTGATGGCATGCCCTCGATTTGGGAGCTAATACGAATACAATTTTCAAATTAGAGAAGCATACTTAAATTAATGGAGAAAATTGAGCATGCTGTAAAGAACTTCCCCCCCCCCCCCCCCCCCCCCCCCCCCGGTAAAGAAATTGGGCATAGGCAAAAACCAGATGTATGCGATAAGGGACTAGGCGGGCAACGTAATCACTAATATGGAAAAGATAGTAAAAGTAGCCGAGGAGTTCTATACAGATCTCTACAGTAGCCAAAGTAGTCGGGACCGTAATGAGATTGGCGGTAGGGAAAAACAGACGTTCCACTAGTGACGAAGGACGAGGTCAAGAAAGCACTAGAAACTATGAAAAGGGGAAATCAGCTGGAGAGGATCAGATAACTACAGATTTGCTGAAGGACGGGGGGGATATCGTGCTAGAAAAACTGGCCACCCTGTATAGTCACCGTGCAGAAACCCAGGGGGCAGCACTCGCGGCGGACAGGCAGCGCCACGAGTGAGCGCCGGAACAGTTTGATAGGGAGACGCGCGGCCGCCTAGGCAGGGCGCGCGCTTGAAAAGGCTGCCTGCGCAACGAAATGGTAGCAGTTTCAGCCAGCTCGAGCGACGTAGCGAAGCACAAACTATGCGAGAACCACAAGACGCAGAGACAGAGACGAGCCCTGGCCGCCCGCTGGGCGTTTATTTCTAGGCTGGAAACGCGCAAAACGGCAGACGACAGAAGCGCGCGCAGTTAGAAAAGGCCGAGCAAAAAACGAAGGGGGGGGGGGGGGGGCGTAAAAAACGGTAAAAATGTAAAAAATACAAAAAACATTTGTGGCGAACGCCCCTCCTCCCAAGTGTGGTACAGCTTCACAAAGGCCAGCTCGAACGCCCCAAGCTGGGGTGGGTGAGAGAGATTAAAAAAAAAAAAAAAAAAAAAGCTGCGGGAGCGGCCGAGAAGGGTGGAACGAGTATGGGAGAAGAATAAGAATGAATGAAGCTGTAGTCGAAGAAGAGAAAAAAGCCTAAAAAAAAGGGACAAGCCTGAAAACTCGAGAACGCGACCTGAAGATGCCGCAGGCACTTACATTACGCAGACGGATTTTGAAGAGCTTAAGCTGTTTTCTGGTGAGACGGTTGCCACTTTTCTCGACGATAAAGGAAAGAATGGCAGATGGCACGCGGTCGCTGATACAGTGACACAACTATGAGAATGGAAACTGCCTTACAGCACCACGCAAACGATCTACAGTTTCTAATGCACATTCATGTCTTCCTCTCTGTCACATGTCAGAATTGTAGCATGCTTAATTTTCTTTTTCGTTGAAAGAACGTCCTGCCTCATCTCGACTTGAATGCTAGTTTTCTTTCGTTTTTTGTTTTTTTTTTTTTAACGATCCTTACTGCCTCTTTAACGGTACTTTCAAGTCCTCCGCCACAAAATTAAGTTTTGACAGGGGAAGGTAACAGGTGGCAGCCAGCCGCGCGACAACTTGTTGGGAGCAGGATGGCAGATTTAAAATAAGTAAAAAAAAATTTTTTACTTATTTTTTATTATAGTTTTGATTGAGCAGTGTCGCATGAGAAACAGCTTATCATTCGAGGTTCAACAACTCAGTAGACATCGAAATGTCGTTAACACAACTAAATGAATAAAGCATATGGAATGGCACCTCCTGGGGGGGGGGGGGGGGGTGAGACAGAGCGGTCCAGGCGGTGTGGTCCTTCTCTGTTGGACAATAAAAGTTTTCAACAACAACAACCTGAATCACATCTACAGAGGAGGGCAAAGTGGACAGCGAAGGATGGCGAGGAAAAAAAATATCAGGCTGGGGGACGGACAAAGGAAGCCGCCCAAGAGGAGAAGGAAAGTAGCGGCATAAGCGTGGAAGGAAAGGGTGTGGAAAGAAGAAAAGGAACGAGCTGAGAGGAGGAAAAAAATAATGAAAGCAAGCAAGCAAAAAAAGTTGCCAAGGCAAATTCGCGAAACTAATGCGCAAGACATATAAATGCGTCATTTAAACACTCCATTCCTGTTGATTACTCTCTGCATTGTACTGGTGCTTATGCAGGCTATCGTAAACAGGGAAATATAGACCACAGGACAGCATAAATAAAAATTATGCAATGAACAACTGCATCCACGAGCGCGGCCCACAGGCGCGCACGGCGGCCCAGTAGCGCTGATGCAAGTTGCCCAATTTCTTTAAATATTATTTTTTTTTTTTTGCGGGTTGAGAAAGGATGCTATAGTCTGTCCTCTTTCGGGAAAAATGCTTCGCGGTAAATCTGGACGCGGCAATACCCGGGCATGATTGCTGCCTTCCAACGTTGGAAGGCAGCGATTCGCCTTAGCGTCGCTTCGCTTCGTAAAGCTTATTCGGTGACGCTAAAACTATTTGATCAGGCCAGTGGAAATGTGTGCAACAGCAGCAATCCAAGGTCTGCAATCTAGCAATTCATTTGTGACCATAGAATGCCGCGAATCGAAAGAACGAACGGCGAATGCGCCCCATGCACAGCAGATCCGCCGCGTCTCCGCTGCACGGCCGGGCGCACGTCTCCCCAGTCTCCCTACCAAACTGTTCTTCCCGCCGCGAGGGGCGCGCGTGCCTATACGCAGTCCCAACGTTTATAGATACGTTGCTCAGACCAGACCTTCTTTATTGGAATGCTCCGTCGCTTCTGCGCATGCGCCAGCTGAAAGAAGTGAGGAGGAATAACTTGCCGGACGTGACGTAAAACTTGTTTTATGTTTTGTTTGTAAAATGTCTGCCGCTTCTCGTCGCCGTTTCTAGCGATAGGCCGACAGATGGTAGCCATGTGTCGCCGGCTCCGAGTCCGTGATCGCTCGCAAGCCGGACTTGACTGTGGCGATGGTGGCGGACGGGTTTCTTGGCATCGTAGTTTGAATATCGTAGCCGAGTGGCCGTGTGTGGCCGTGTTCCCAGGTGTTCCTTTCCACTTGTTATAATACGATAATACTCCTTGAGCTTCGGCCTCGCGTACTGCTGTTCGTCAAGCGGCATGCTGTGATAGCACCGTCTCCGACCTGTGGACTCTGCGACGCTAGTTCTGCAATGCGTGTCAGCCCGCCCTTGTCGATGATACATGCCTGCAGTATGTTGCAAGTAACTGGTGTATTCAGCATTCCATATACTTACTTGCATTTCCCGAAATTTATACGAGTCACTGCCTTTGGATCATCCGAAAGTACGTATACAATCGGACTGAGGTGTACAGCGCAAGTTACGCAACACATGGGATGCGAAAAAACATGGAATCTCGCTGTCATTTTTATCGTTGTCCTCGACTTCGACACCACTATTTAGTAGCAGTGGTAAACTTTAATCACCTGGAAATACCAGTATAAAAAGGCCGGTTGGAGACAAAATTGCCTCTCTATCCTGGATTTCAAGAGGTCGGTTAGTGTATCCGCAGGGCAATTGTTTTGCCATTTTCGTTGCCTTTATCGGATGTAAGTACAAACACGGAATTCGGTGTCCAATTGATGCAGGCAGCTTGGCACAGCTAATCTATTATGAAGCTCCGGTGCGGTAGCCAGTTGATGCAGGCGCAATCACTGTTCCTGAAGCTCTGGGGTTTAGAGATAACAATGGCCGGGTGAATAAACCGGCGGTGGAAACTAGCAAAAAACGGCTGGAAGATTGGTGGCTTAAAAGCAGAGAAGTGACATAATGTTAGTAATGTAGGAGCAAAATTTAATAAATAGAATGATGGTTTAGTTAACCATTCTAAGTCAATAATTAAGATATATGGAGAAAAATGAGCATGATAGCTACTGCTACCACCCCGTTTCAAAGGGGACGCTCCTATATACCATCCATCCAGTGCCTGGTGTCATCGACGGTACCGGAACCATGGAAGAATGCAAACATTATCCTCATTCACAAGAAAGGGGACTCTAAGGACCTTAAAAATTACAGACCAATCAGCTTACTGTCTGTTACGTATAAGGTATTTACTAAGGTAATCGCTAATAGAATCAGGACAACCTAATCAGGCAAAGGATCGAGCAAGGTTTCGGAAACGGTACTCTACTATCGATCATATCCATACCATACCATCAATCAAGTGATAGAAAAATGCTCGGAATATAACCAGCCCTTATACATAGCATTCATTGATTACGAAAAAGCATTTGACTCAGTTGAAACCTCGGCGGTGATGCAGGCATTGCGAAATCAGGGGGTAGACGAGCCGTACGTGAAAGTGCTGGAAGATATATATACAGTGGCTGCACAGCAACCATAGTTCTGCATAAAGAAAGTAACAAAATTCCCATAAAGAAAGGTGTTAGGCAAGGAGACACAATCTCCCCAGTACTATTCACAGCTTGTTTAGAGTAAGTATTCAGAGAATTGGAATGGGAGCAGTTAAGGACAAGGGTAGATGGAGAATACCTCAGTAATCTGCGATTTGCTGATGACATTGCCTTGCTAAGCAACTCGGGGAATGAACTGCAAATAATTGATGACCTAGACAGGAAAAGTAGAAAGGTAGGCTTGAAAATCAATATGCAGAAGACTAAGGTAATGTTCAACAGCCTCGGGAAGGAACAGCAGTTTGCATTAGGTAGCGAAATACTGGAAGTAGTGGGTGAATATGTCTACTTAGGACAGGTAGTAACCGCAGATCCGGACCATGAAAAGGAAATAACAAGAAGAATAAGATTGCGATGGAGCACATTTGGCAAGCACTCGCAGATTATGTCTAGTGCCTAATCACCTATGGTGCTGAAACGTGGAGGATAACCAAGAGAGTTCTACTTAAGTTGAGGACAACCCAGAGGGCTATGGAACGAAAAATGGTAGGGGTAACATTAAGAGATAGAAAGCGTGCAGAGTGGGTCAGAGAAATAACTCAAGTTACCGACATTCTAGTAGAAATTAAGAAGAAGGAATGGACATGGGCAGGACATGTGCGAAGAGAGGATAACCGATGGTCGCTGAGTGTAACAAACTGGATTCCAAGGGAAGGAAAGCGTAGCAGGGGGCGGCAGAAAGTTAGGTTGGCGGATGAGATTAAGAGGCTCAAGCAATTGGAGGGAAATGTGAAAAAAAAAGGGCTGTTCATGTGACATAGCATATCTCCTCCCAGCCTTTTCAATCGCCTGTCGAGATAGAAGTGATGCAATTACTGCAAATTACCACGAGTCGTTTGGAAACTTGTCCAGCTGCATAAAACTGAGTTTTAGTCTTTCTGTGAAAGCAGGAAGGTACTCCACCATTAAGCCTGCTTATCAGTAACAAGTGTGCAAAGCCCATCAACCAAAAGCACACATGAATCGTTTTGGGGGTGACACACCGAAGGTGCAAATCGCTAGAAACCACCTCAAGGGCTTATCACCAACATGCTTAAATTTAGGAAGCGGGCCTTGATATTGTGGCATCCTTCGCGTGAGATATGGCGTTTTGATGAGCAGCAGTATGTCATATATCAGTCATAAATACGGAGTTATCTATGAGTTCGGCTATAGTTTCAAAATAAATGTTCGTCGATATGAGTGCGCATGGATTTGCTAGCTCGCTGGAGAAAACTCAGTATAGGGAACCCAAGCTCAAGTTTCGCCGCGCGACGGCAGCGCCGCATTCCTGGCGTGGTGGCGAAATGTGAAACGATGGGGCTTCGTCGGAGCAGACGCTCCGCTAGATTCCTGTGCACGCGCGGCGATCGCATTGCGCCTGGCGGTTATTTGGCGATACAAAAACGCTTCCGCTGATGCGGAACGGATGTACTAAGTAGCATAGTGCCATGGGAAGCCACAATAGTAGGCGAAGCACCAAAATTCGAGGCTCACGTGTGAAACGTTGCAGATTCCTTTGGAAGCGTGTCCGTAAAACCTGTTTTCCAACCCCATATGACAGCGTTCTGAGAAGTCTCGCGTTCTTTGTGGAAACGAAAAGAGCCAATTTCCCCTTTCTTCGTAAACTCAGAAATGTTGACAGTTGACAAAGACGTCTTGGAGAGCCATCAAAAAAGTACAGTGGTTAAACACCATGCATAAAAAGTGAAGAGGATGAAAGATTATCCTGCTCGTCGCTCCCCGTGTGTCTAGTTTTGCCGATTTTTTGTGCTCTCTCCCTGCTTTGTGAGTGCTCTGAAAGCAACCAAATCAACAGATGTGACGTCCGCAATCGAGACTGATGTGTAAATGTGCCCTAAGTGTCCACAGCTGCCTTTTCATTTTTAGATTGACCAAGAAAATATCTAGGAACGAGGCCTTTTTTTTTTTTTTTTCGGGGGTGGGGGCGGCGTTGGAAAACATGCCTTGCTGAGACGCTTTTACAGATTTTCGCAAATTGGCCAATACGTCAACCAATTATTATTATTATTATTATTATTATTATTATTATTATTATTATTATTATTATTATTATTATTATTATTAACGAAGATATGCCGGAATTGCAGTACAAAAGTGATCCTAGCTATGGCTCGGCTTACACTACTCGCACGGAGCACCCCATTCGCGTCTCAGGGTTCGTGAGTGCAAACCAAATATTATCATAAATGAAGCACAACCATTTAATAAGAACCAAAATAAAACACTGTGTAGTACAAGCTTGGATTTCACCTGCCTTCCGAGCCAGCGAGCTGGTTATATCGCGTGTAGCGCACGGAGCACGCATGTGCTTATGAGATTGCTAGCGTTCTTGTCTTTGAAGAAACACCTCCTTCGGACTATATACTTATTCTTCTACTGCGAAATTTCCTTTGGTAACGTCGTAATAATGAAAAAAACAAATCCGTATATAGATCGCATGCTACAGGCCAAAACGATGGTCAACGAGCGGGCCACTTTATTCCACAGTACGGATGATACTTTAGCAGTTTTTAAAGATATATTATGTACGACAATATAATTACATAGCGGACTTACCTCGAGATGCATTCGTATACCTTTTTGCAAACGTGGGAAGCGTTCACAATCAATATTTACTCATCCCCGTCTGTCGTCTGCTCTACAGTGCAGACGTGAATAAAAAGTTTCCCGCTTATAATAAAGTATTCTTCATGGAAGTACGCGTCAGGTTGCCCAATGAAGACGGAATGCGGGTTGCATGTCGCGGTGCACCTGCGGGGGCGCGTCAATGCGCGTGCTCGTGCGAGAGAAAGCGCACGGCGCACGCCGTGAAGGCAGCGAGCGAGCCGGCGGCGTCCAGTGAGTGCCCGCGCGACAAAGCAGCGCGAGACGTCTGCACGTACGCAGAAGCGAGCGAGCGAAAGGAGAAAACTTGCACGGGATGCCTAGATGGTGCCGCCGCGTTTATCCCCAGTTTCTATTTTTCTGTCAGAGATGGCGCTCCCTGTCAGGAGCAGCAGCGCCGCTCGACGGTGCTTTGGAAGGCCCGATTTACTCAACTTGCCGCATTAAAGGGCAATAAACTCTAAGCGACAGTTTTTCGGATATTCACATTTTATTTTATGGCATGTTTACGCGCGGCCATTGGGCGCATATATTGTTCACGTGCTGATATACCGAGTGTATAGCAGCTTTTTTTTTTTTTTTATTACGTCTTTATTTCTGCTTGCGGTAGGCATTTACCTTGCGGCAGAACTAAGTTGCTTCATGGATGTAGGGGTGGGGGAGCGGTTAAGGGTGGGGGTGGGGGTGAAGGTTGGGATAGATATGAGGGACCGGTGTCCACTTCTTCCTCGAGGTAGGGTCTTCCCGAGGTCGGCTCCGCGAAGTAATGGCCTGGTCCTTCTTCTTCCTTGAAGTAAGAAAGAAAAGTTCGCCAGAGCCGGGTTGCGTCTGATAGCCCGATGTGCGATGGGGGATCGACCCATGCCTGCAGGGTTGCAGGTCGAAGCCCGCCCAGGGACTTGAGTGCTCTCTCCAGTATTGCGTCAAAAGTAGGGCAGCTCCACAGGAGATGTTCGGCCGTGCCTCTGGCCGGGCATGTCGGGCACTGAGGAGAAGGGTATACCTGCGGGTTTATGAGGTGCAGCTTCGCGGGTGACAGAAGCTGACCAGTCTGGGCTCGGCGAAGGAGTACTGCCTCCACTCTCCGGAATGAGCTATCGGGGCGGCGATATAGTTGCTCAGGGTTGGCCAAGTGCTGGAGTATGCTTCGACGATAGCGTTGTGCTCGATGCCATGTCTCCGCCCTATCCATATGAGGCGACGACGGATGCGTAACGTCCTCAGGGGGCCACGAAGCGGAAACGAATGTGGATCCAGGCAAAGGTGCGGAAAGAGCTGCTGCGCGCGCTGCCTGGTGTGCCTTTTCGTTTCCAGTGATTCCTTTGTGTGCAGGAATCCATTTGATAATTAAGGTGTAGCCCTCCTCTCTCAGGCGACGGGCTTGTGTTCGAATAGTGTTCAGAATGGCATAGTCTGCTCCCCCTGCGCGGCATGCAGTGTACGCTGCTTGTGAATCTGTGTAAACATGGTAGGTGCACGGAGCCTGATCCTGTCTTGCTACTATTCGAGTAATGGCAAGTCGTATGGCAATGAGTTCGAGATTGGTAACAGTGTGTTCCTCGGAAAGCCGTTGAACTACCGAGGTATCTGACACAGAGTCGTGACAAGCTATAGCTGCGCAGTGTTGAAACTGAGCGGCGTCTGTGTATAGTTGGATAGCTCCTTCCTGGGCTAGCTTGTGTGACATCTTCCTATGACGTTTGGCGGCAGCTTTGCGCCTTTGAGGATTAGCCGAACTCATATTCTTTGGTAATGGTATACCATCTACTAAGTCAATCAACTCCCATGGTGGGGCGGCGGACGAAAGTGGCTCTAAATTGTCAACATTGTAGCCTAATGCCCGCAGGATCTGTCGGCCAGCCGCCGTTGTGGAGAGACGGACTCGCTGGGCTTGCGATTGCTGCTCTGCCAGATCCTGAAGGGCATTAATATTGCTGCATGCGTGTAGGTTCACTACTGGGCAGTACTGTGGCAGACCAGTAACTAAGCGCATGGCCTTGCGATTGATTCGCTCAAGCTGAAGGCGTTGGGTCGCGTTAAGTCGCATGTACGGATATGCGTACAGGATTTTCGATGTTATGAGTGCTAATGCCATCTGACGGAGCCCCACCTCCTTGATTCCCCATCCACGCGCGGAGACGCGGCGCATTAGGTGTAAAGCCTGATGACAGCTAAGCATCGTGTTATGAAGCCAGCTTTTGGCTCCTCCATCCTCGTCAATAAGCATGCCTAGTATACGGATTGTTGGTTTCCGGCAAATAACCGAGTGCCCTAAATGAAGAGAGATAAGTTTGCGTTCTGCCTCGGCTCGTACCCGCTGGCCGTTTATGACAACCACGTACTCGTTTTTTTCCGGAGAGGTTTTCATTCCCCACTTCTCGATGTATTCATGGACGGCATTGAGGCCTGTCTGTAGGGCTTGTTCTTGCTCTGCAGGGGACCCTGAATTGGTCCACAGCGTTATATCGTCCGCATACACGGCGAAATTGAGACCGGGTATCAACGACAGCATTGGCGGGAGACCTGACATAGCTATATTGAAGAGAGCCGGTGATAAGACAGCGCCTTGGGGGACACCTGTTTGGTTGCGTTGCCAACCACCCTGAGTATCTCCAACCATTACTGAAAAGGTTCTTTCTGCAAGAAAGGCTTTTACGAAGCGGTAGAGGTTGCCGCCTACCCCCACTTCCTGGAGCCGGCGAAGTATGGTCGAGTGGGGCACGGAATCAAACGCCTTTTTGACGTCGACCCCAACAACCACTCGGAGCTGTGCGCTGCTAGGGTATGCGAGAACGTCGCTATGAAGCCTTCTGAGGATATCTTGGGCGCAGAGTCCTCGACGAAAACCTACTTGCATAGGAGACAGGACGTTGTACTTGTCTAAGTACCATTCAAGTCTTCTTAGAGCCATACGTTCCATGACCTTACATAGGTTGGACGTCAGCGATATCGGCCTGAGGTCTTGTAATGTTCGACTTGGCTTGCCAGGTTTTGGAATTGGTATTACCACTGACTTCTTCCAAGCAAGAGGAAGATCACCGTCGGCCCAGTATTTGTTCATCTCTTTCAGCAGGGCAAGTTTGTGTGACTTGGGAAGGTTCAGAAGTGTTGAGTAGCTTATACCGTCCGGTCCTGGGGCGCTATTGTGATTGGAGTCATAAAGTGCTGCCTTCAGTTCGTCTAATGTGAAGGGAACGTCGTATTCGTTTAATGTACCTGATAAGGGGTCCGCAGGCAAGGCATCCGCATTTTCAGGTTGGGGAAAAAATACCTTCCCTGCTTGTATAGCTAACTCTGCCGGGGAGACGTTCAATTTCAGGGCCATACTTTGGGCAGGGGAAATCGGCTTCTTGCGTCCAAGGATAGCTCGAAATATGTGCCAGGCCTTCGACAAGTTAACTTTTTCATTGAGTGAGTGGCACAGCAGCTGCCAGTCTTGGAGAGCGAGGTGCAAAGTATACTTCTCAGCTTCTTGGATAATGCGAGCGAGAGCACGCCTCCGATGGGATGTCCGGCCTGATCGGCGATACGCCTTGAGAGCACGAAGCCTACGATTCCACAGACGCAAAAGGTGAGAGTCCGGCTTTGGGGCATCAAATTTGACTGAAAGCTTCGTTGTAGCTTTCTTCTTGGCATCGGTGATCTGAGTGACGAGCTCGTCTAATCCTGTGGGAACGTTCATCTCACCGAGCATCCTACGGAAATCGTCCCATGAGACGTGCTCCTCTATTCGACAGCCTTGTTGTCGCTGTAATGACTTTCGCCTTCGAGGAGCCCATGAGACCACCACGGGATAATGATCACTGCCCATGACATCATCAGCCCGTGACCATAGGATCTCACTGGGATGAGACACTAGTGTCAAGTCTGGGGAAGTGTCTTGTTGACCTTTGTGCTGGCCAAAGCGAGTGGGTAGAGTGAGGTCGTTGGCTATGGTCAATTTCGCTCTGACAATTTGCTGCCAAAGGTGCCTTCCTCTAGCATCTGAGCGATTATATCCCCAGCTGGTGTGCATGGCGTTAAAATCGCCCCCAACCACAACACGATCCTGGGGATATATCCTTAAGAAGTGCTCTAAAAAAGACATATCCACTCGATATGTCGTAGTACCGAATGATCTCGCATAAACTGAAAAAACTAAGGCTTGTTGGTCGCTATCTAAGCTAAGGCGTACTCCCGCTACCTCCTGCGTCTGTGTGCACCACGCGGAAGTATCTAGTTCAGTATGGGCAGTACGCGACAGAACAAGGACGCATGCCTGCCCATTGGCCATTGGAGCCGCTGTTCGCGATCCTGGCCCGGGGCGTCGGTACTCTATGGAAGGGGTGCAGTAAGAATTGTACCCTATTAAATTGGGCTTATTAATGGCGGTCTCCTGAAGCAGGATAGCTATAGGAGGCGTTGACGTGATGGACAGTCTCCTCTGAAGTTCCGCTTGTTTGCGACGGATTCCCCGACAATTCCATTGCAATAACCATGTAGGAGAGTCCGAAGCAAAAATGTCATATGGTTTCGCGCTAATGCCTGCCATTTTTAAACTGAAAGGTACGCGGAACTGGAGAAGATGTGTGCCCAATTTTGGACTCTTGATTAGGAGAAACCTGTGACATTCCCAAGAGTGGCAGCATACGCTTGATCACCTCGGCGGTGACCAGTTCAATAATGTGCGTGAGCTGGTTTTCATCTAAGTGTAGCGTATGCGAACGTTCTTTCGCAAGATTCATTTGTGCGCCGCGTTGCGTATCACGGGGAGATTCAGCGTAAGCCCGATGTACGCGCACTTGCTTTGGTGCCGTCGCGGTATGCTCAGAAACTGTGGCTAGGGATGAGGTGGCGTTCCTTTGACTATTGCTATCAGATTGTGTAGAGGATTTATGCGCGTCTTGCCGTTTAGTTTTACGTTCATTGTCTCGTGTCTTCGGCAACGGCTGACTTTGTAGGGGAGGGAAATCCTGATTATCAAGCACAGTTGCCTCCGAGGTTGATTGCTGTATGCTGACAGGGCTGTTGTGCGCCGTCGTCGCCGCCGTTTGGTTACCACGTAGAATCTCGGCTTGTTGTTTGCGCTCTTTTCGTCGCGACACTCGTATACGGCGGAAGATGTCATTCCTCAAGGTTCTTGTGGCCTGCTGCCGAGCAGGACACCTTGGGTCCGTGGCTACATGCGGACCTCTGCAATTGCGGCAGAGTGGTTCTGTCGGACAAACCTCGAGGTTTCCATGCGCGAGGCGACCGCAATACGAGCATCGTCGTTGGTCGACTAATGGACACGAATTTGCCCTGTGTCCGATTTTGTGACAGGTCTCACATATGACAGACTTCGGGTGATAAGGTGTCACCGGAAGGAGTATGCTGTACAGATGAATTTTGCGGGGAAGTCTGGAGCCCTCAAACGTGATTAGAGCTGTTCCGTTCTTGCCCATAGGCCTGGCGTTTATTATCCTGCACGAGTAGCACTTGAGGTTTGCCATGAGCTGTTCGCTTGTTAACCCGTTGGCGCGATAAATGACCCCGCGGATCTGGCCGGGACGTATGGTTTCATAAGCTTGAATAGGTGTATCCTTTCCAGCAATGACGAGAGACTGCAGTCCAATAAGGTGGTCTCTGGCATGTACATGCGGTATGTCGACTGCAAACTGATTGCTTCGCTCAAGTGGCCGTACTTGAAATCCTGAGTGAAAATGGATTTTTCGAAGCTCATTGGCAACAGCTTCGTGCAGCCAGTGTGCGGGGAGTGTGCCTAGTTGTCCAGGTGAGGTGGCTTAATTATCACAGTGTATTTAACACTGATTGAATCGGCGGCTGTGGCTTTGTTCTTTCGTCTAACCAACTGCCAATCATCTTCAGCATGTTCCTTATCAGCCAAGTGATAGTTTCCACCCATTGTGGTGACTATGGGCGCTGAGGCAACGCCTTGCGTTCGATAATGCGCGTCCGCGAAGCGAGCGTTTGTAGCTGTCTGCGAGTGGCCCTGTTTTAAGCCGTGTCGTGTGTTCACAAAGCGAGTGCTTTCTTGAGCTATGCTTAACCCCATCCTAGGTTGCTTGGCAAATTTCGAAAACGGAAAAGTGCAAGATCCTACCTGAGCAGGGGTGCTTCCCGGCTTGTTCTCCGTGGAAAGAACAGAGAAAGGGTTGGAGACAGGTATAGTCGCAACCACTGGGCTGGATTCGTGATCCGTCATGTTTTCGTCTGCGTCCAGCACGGCGTCAGGTTGGGCCGCGTTATCTGTGCCACTGCATAGCGATGTTGCCGCGGCGTCTTGCCGGGGCTGCTGTGGAGCCATGTTGGCGTCTTCGGCGGTAGGCGTATCCGACGCATCCGGATGGTTTCCTGGCGTGGTCTTCGACGCGGAAGCGCTGAAATCGTCGTTCTCGGGTGGCGGGGAACACGATAGGGGTGGCCCATCCATTTTCGGGAGCCTAGCCCAAAAACGTCCGGGCCAAAAAGCTTCAAAGAGTCGGAGCGATGCGAACGTGCGTCTGCTCGAGACGGCTGCTTGCAGCGCCCCCCCCCCCCCCCCAACTATAGCAGCTTATTTGTCTTCAGCGTATATCATGATGCAGCTTAATGAATCAACCCAAATTAACACTCGAGGTGTGTTCTTCGCACTACCGGGAGAAAAGCGCGGGATCTAATAGGGAGAAGACCCTGTAAAGAAATGATTGCGTTTCTTCTGATCCATTGTTCAACCAGTCCCAAAAACTAAAACACAGCTAAAAAGTTAGCGCATTTCAATTATATCGCTCCCATCGCTCAGCCCGTCGAAAAACGAAAATACATCTGAAGAATGCGCGCATTTCATATCGTTATGTCCACTCAGTATGGCCAGGAAGTAATGCTTACAAATCTACGTTTTTAGTTGTTTTTTTCAGTCAGCCTCGTGGTGATGAATCAGAATAAACTAAAGCTGAACGACGGCTGTAACGAATGAGAGAAAGGGCTCCCTTTTTGTACGTCCACCTTAAAAAATATCACCGTACGTTTCATATCAGCTTGATTTTTAAACACTGCAGCACTTTCGTGCAGCTACGATGGCACGATATTAATTTAATGCGATTCGCGAGCTTGAATGCACTGACGACGCGGCGTTTTGCCAAAATACGTCGTTCAGAATCCGCATTGGTCGTCAAGTCAAAACATCTCGTAAACCGGCCCAGCAAACCGAAACGCTGCTTTTTTCACGTTTGCTCCGTGGCAGGAGCAACATATTTGTTAGGTCAAACAGTTTATATCGATTGGCACATTTCGGAATTACAAAAATATTCGTTTTTTGCTCGCATCTCCACGCTCCAAACGTGCTCCAAACCAATGCGATCGCCCGCGCCGCGAAGAGCAGAGCGACCACATGGTAGAAGAACATGGCGACCACCGGCTCGCTGCTTCAAAAACAGGCCGCGCGGCGCCGCCACCAAAAGAAACAGAGTATGGAATTATACCGAAAGTGGAAAATGCAGATCAGGAAGGAAGATTTCTTTGATAACTCAAGAGGCAGTGCCCTACTTTTTGAAGCTAGATCAGGGTGCCTTAGAACACGCAGCTACAAAAAGAAATTTAACAATGGAGATTACGCATGTGCTGTGTGTGGAAACTCCACTGAAACAATTGACCATATTATCAATATTATACTCAAATGTAATGGTACCCATCCGGAAGTTGATGCAGGCGCAATCACTGTTCCTGAAGCTTTGGGGTACCAAGATTCTAGAGCACTGTATCTGGGGTTTAGAGATAACAGTGGCCGGGTGAATAAACCGGCGGTGGAAACTAGCAAAAAACGACTGGAAAATTTGTGGCTTAAAAGCAGAGAAGTGACATAATGTTAGTAATGTAAGAACAAAAATTTAATAAATAGAATAATGGTTTAGTTAACCATTCTAAATCAATAATTAAGATATAGGGAGAAAAATGAGCATGATAACTACTGCTACCGCCCCGTTTCAAAGGGGACGCTCCTATATTCCAGCCACCCATCCATCCATCCAACTTTTATTCCGAAACCAGCAAAAAAAAAAAAAAAAAAACTTTATAGAAAACCTGAGACCGATATCTCTCACCTCGTGCCTAGGTAAATTATTCGAGCATGTAGCCCTGGCAAGGCTTCAGTCGTACATGGCCGAGTGGGATCTGTACCCTCATACTATGTTGGGATTCAGACCCCTTTTATCCACACAGGACACAATGTTAAGGATTAAGCACGAAATCTTGGCACCTGAGATGAATAACAGGTTAAGAGCCACATTAGCTCTTGACCTTACAAAAGCCTTCGATAATGTGAACCACAAAGCTATCATGGGTGCCCTATCCGAGCTGCAGGTGGGCGCAAGGATGTATAATTATATCAAGGCCTTCTTAACAGGTAGGACAGCAGAAATGCAATTAGGATCTATACATTCCAACAAATTCCAACTAGGGGACAGAGGCACGCCGCAAGGCTCAGTACTGTCCCCATTTCTCTTTAATATCACTTTAATAAATTTGGCACGCAAATTGGAACAAATCCCAGATCTAGAACTTTCTTTCTATGCCGACGATATTACTCTATGGACAACGAAGGGTCACGCCGGCACAATTGAGGACACGCTGCAGCAAGCAGCAGTAATACGGAAAGTTGAGCCAGTTGGTACATGACTGCAAATTACGGGCGCTGCGACGGAGAACAACAACGAGAGAGTCCTTGTCATTACTCTCTCGTTGTTGTTCTCCGTCGCAGCGCCCGTAATTTGCAAGCAAGCAGCAGATGCGGTAGTGGAGGAGACAAAGAATATTGGCTTGGATTGCTCATCTCAAAAAACGAAACATTTAGTCATTAATTAAACCAAAAAGATATACAAAAAACATTAACACAAACATATACGTGGATGGTTTCACTATCGATCCGGAGAGTAGAAAAGTTGCGCATACTGGGTATGTACATTCAATCAAATGGCACGGATTTAATCCAAAAACTCCGAACGATAAGTAATCAAACAACTAGCCTTATTCGGAGGATATCAAACAAAGTAAGAGGGATGAAAGAAAAAGAGACACTTGTGCAAGCATTCGTTCTCAGCCTACAGGCCAAGGAAAGAGAAGCGATCGATTCCATTATTCGGCAGTCCTTCAAAACAGCACTCGGTCTTCCCATTTGCACGGCTACCGAGAAACTCATGCAACTGGGGATACATAACACACTAGAAGAAATGATCGAAGCACCTCACGGCGCAGTACGAGCGGTTGACCGCAATATCGACCGGAAGACAGATACTGCAAAAGACCGACATACACTACGAGGGCGTACACTCACAGGTAACGTCGGTTCCCGTCCAATACACAAAATATACTGGTAGTCCCTCCACTACCTAAGAACATGCACCCGGAGTTTCACCTGCAGCGTCGGGTAGCAAGAGCCCAATCATTAGTGAAATACTATTCCAGTCTATCAAAATATGTAGACGCAGCAATACGGGAATAAGAGAGCCTATGTCGATCACAAGTATCGCTTACAAAATTCAGCGACGATAAACGAAGTACGAACGCCAGAGGAGGCAGAAGAGGCGGCTGTAGCTCTGGCGATTGTCACGGTCGACGGACTCCAAATACATTTTTAGCGACTCAAAAACAGCCATTAGAAATTTCGCAAAAGGTAGAATTCATCAACCAGCAGCCGAAATTCTGAAATTTTTTTATTACTCTAAAAACGCACGTTCGATCAAAATTTTGTGGGTCCCCGCACACGCGGGTCATCCTGGAAACGAGGCGGCGCACCAGTATGCCCGAGGATTCGCCGGGAGGTGCGTTACCCCGAACTAAGATCGGCTCGCGAAAGAGGCCCTACGTACAGAGGAATTACGAATTGGTATAAAAACAACAGACTAAAATATCCGGAGCCCCCACTATACACTCAGCAAATCACAACAAACACTACTTAGAAAACTTGAAACAAATACGTGCTTTAATCTGTATAAGCTAGCACAATGGTATCCACGGCGAATACAGCCCCTCATGTTCACTTTGCGGTGACCAGAGGGCAGATCTCGAACACATCATGTTTAAATGTGAAAGCATGCATCCGCCGGAGGGCCTGCAGATTACCAATTCGGAACAGTGGGAGGCCGCATTGCTTAGCTCTGATCCAAGCCGGCAACACGCCATCACGGCTTGGGCCAAGGAGGTCGTCGAGCGACCCCTGGGGCGGCTTGAGGAGAAGCGAACTCCCACGAAGAAATCCCAATTCTCCTCAATAAAGTTTCCTCCTCCACCGTCGCTGAAACGACCGAATAGAGCGGAAATTATTGCGTACATCACGGATTTTCACAGAACCGATGTTTACTCGTTCTTTCCATATTATTGACATAAAAGAACAAAATCTTGTTCTGTGCAATTTGTTTTTTGTTTACTGGTGCATATTAAGCAATTCGCACAAATCTGTCCGTTTGCAATGCATAGACGAGTAAAAAAAAAGACAAAAAACACCGTAAAATAAGCGAATACATTCATTTTCTAAAATGAGAAAGTGCAGGGAACCAAATTAAAACGAAATGCAACGAGCAAGCAAACATTAATAGTTTGTAAACTACTGAACGCCACGGCATACCGTCGCAATGAAAGAATTGCGCTCACAGTCAGCCCACCAAAACGGAACGAAAGACAAAGGTGACAAAAACCAAACAAACAAACTGTGATGGGAATGAATACAATTAACTCGCCGAAATTTCTGCTTTACTGACTGCTGCTTTGTGTTGTCTACAAACCTATTAAAGTATTCTAGTTCACTATAAAACCTATATAAGATTGTATTTAGTGTCTGGCGTGGTGATTTGTGTTCGAGAAATTTGGACGTAATTTTCTGGCATTGACTCATATTGCATATTGCTCATTTTACATGGTAACTATGCTTAAGCATGCAGATTCTTGTTGGGCGAGTTAGATGAACAGCATTTTAAAACAGCGCTAGAACACGGACAGAGCACAGTGGACAGAGTGAAGCATGCAGTTACATGCGGAAAGACACACGTTGGATTGGATCCGTGAGCACAAGAAAAATTTATAACAGAAAAAGAACGCGAATCTTTTCGACCATTGTCAGGACTGCCAGTGTGAACCTTCCAAAAGCCGGAAGTAATAGGCCGAAACCGAGATCAAATAGCAAGAGAAAATATTGAGGCAGTAAACAAACTTGTGCAAGCAGCACTTTCCTAACAGGGCTTTTTTTGGGAGAAAGAGGATGACGTACGTATTAGGACATGTGACGGGACTGTTTGTCGACTTTTTATCTGCCGCTTCCTATAAAGAAATGCTTCATGGATAAAAATTCACTTGTCAGTTCAGCGCAATGTGTGTTTGCCTCTTTACATCTGTCCGTGTTCTAGCGTTGTTTTAAAGTAACTCTGCTTGCCAGAAAATACCACAGCTGAATCGCCGGCATATGCACACAACGCAGAGGGCTATGGAATGAAAAATGATAGGGGTAACATTAAAGGGACAGAACGCTGGACAAAATATGTCATGAGATTATGGTGGAGATGAAACGGTCTTGCTTCATATAGTACAGATTGAGGACTACAAATCAGATAAAAGAGGCTTTACAATTTTAATTTTTCATTAAAAATCGCATAAAAAAACCGAGTCGCTATCTAGCGGAGACACCCTAGTACTTTCAGTGTAGCTGGGAACCAAAGCTGGAGCACGGCCGGTCTCGAGGGAGAGAGCGCTTGAGCGCGCGCTCTCTCCCTCGAGACCGGCCGTGGCTGGAGTTTGCTCCGCGACGCCAGCGCTCGGTTTCCAGCGGAGCGGAGAGGAACTACAAAAACCTACGCGAATCCGCGCCCGCGCTGCGCGCGGCTGTCTGCGGAGTCTGCGCAGCCCGCTCGCTCGGGAGCGCTTGCTACAGGCAGCCGCTTGCCTTAGCAGCCGCACGTGCACGCGGAGCGAGAGAAGGAGAGTGAGGACGAGGGGGGATGGTCGTGCGTCTGTGCGCGCAAAGCCGGCGCTCTTTGCCAGCGGTGTTTTTTATTTTTGCTTTTTTCGTGCCCCGGCCGACATAGAGGGTGGCTGGAGGCACGCTTTTTATCGGTGCTTTCGAAAGTGAGAAATTATGATTAATTGATCGCCGCGGACATTGT
Source organism: Amblyomma maculatum (assembly GCF_055883805.1). Classification (NCBI taxonomy): domain Eukaryota; kingdom Metazoa; phylum Arthropoda; class Arachnida; order Ixodida; family Ixodidae; genus Amblyomma; species Amblyomma maculatum. Next base: position 168,749,642 of record NC_139353.1, on the reverse strand, counting down.
TTTCAAAGAGCGCTTGTTGGCAGGCTCAGACAAAAAAAAAAACATGAACGCGAATTTGGTACTCGAAGGCAGAGGCAAGCGACAGGTATTTTGAAGTACTTGAGGCGGCACCTCTTGATGTCTCTTCCATGTTGCTCAGAGAATGAAGGGTCCAGCCTTCTCGTTGAGAATTGATACGCGTATACACAGCGACGAGTGCTCCGGGTGCTGGTTGGGAAGCTTCCTTTCCATTTGTGACTGCTCACTTGAAAGGGGCCTATTCAACTCTTTGGGGACAGACGTATTAGGCGATGCTGCCGGCGCCGTGGTGCTTTCGGCGCGTTTAGGACGCGTTCCCTACAAAGGCACAAAGCATGCCGCCTTACCCTTTGGTTCCTGCTGACAGCGGTCAGTGGGAGTTCGCTCCTGTGGCGCTGTCATCCGAAATCAATGACTTATTTACCTTTAATGATGAGATCAGTCAAGGGGAAATGAGGGTGCTCGTTATAATACATGAAGCAAAGAAGCCAACAGTCGGCGAGGCCAAGGAAAGCGTTGGGGATGGTACTTTATGTCTCTTTTTTTTAATGTTTACTTGGATAATCACAGAAATTAGTAATGTAATCTGGTTAGGGGAAAGATAATTAGACACAAAGTGGAAGAAAAAACAACGTGCCGATGGTGGGATCCGAACCCACGACCTCCGAATAACGCGTCCGGTGCTCTTCCAACTGAGCTACGTCGGCCGCTGTCCCCCCTGCTACTTTCTTGGGTATTTATGTTGTCTGTATACGAACCTTGAGAGTGTTCACCAGCGCCACCCTCAGCCATAGCGGCGGACGTGGGACGTCCTTTGTTACCGCCAGCGTCACGTAGAACGTGATCAAGAGCGAGGGCGAAAGCTGTGCTAGATCGGATCCCACCATCGGCACGTTGTTTTTTCTTCTACTTTGTGTCTAATTATCTTTCCCCTAACCAGATTACATTACTAATTTCTGCGATTATCCAAGTAAACATTAAAAAAAAGAGACATAAAGTACCATCCCCAACGCTTTCCTTGGCCTCGCCGACTGTTGGCTTCTTTCCTTCATGCATTATAACGAGCACCCTCATTTCCCCTTGACTGATCTGCTTGTAGCTTACGGGGGTCTCGGTTCTGGCAGTCTTGAAGCCATAGGTAGCGTAAGAGGGTTCTAGCACAGCTTTCGCCCTTGCCCTTGATCACGTTCTACGTGACGCTGGCGGTAACAAAGGACGTCCCACGTCCGCCGCTATGGCTGAAGGTGGCGCTGGTGAACACTCTCAAGGTTCGTACACAGACAACATAAATACCCAAGAAAGTAGCAGGGGGGACAGCGGCCGACGTAGCTCAGTTGAAAGAGCACCGGACGCGTTATTCGGAGGTCGTGGGTTCGGATCCCACCATCGGCACGTTGTTTTTTCTTCTACTTTGTGTCTAATTATCTTTCCCTAACCAGATTACATTACTAATTTCTGTGATTATCCAAGTAAACATTAAAAAAAAGAGACATAAAGTACCATCCCCAACGCTTTCCTTGGCCTCGCCGACTGTTGGCTTCTTTCCTTCATGTATTATAACGAGCACCCTCATTTCCCCTTGACTGATCTGCTTGTAGCTTACGGGGGTCTCGGTTCTGGCAGTCTTGAAGCCATAGGTAGCGTAAGAGGGTTCTAGCACAGCTTTCGCCCTCGCTCTTGATCACGTTCTACGTGACGCTGGCGGTAACAAAGGACGTCCCACGTCCGCCGCTATGGCTGAGGGTGGCGCTGGTGAACACTCTCAAGGTTCGTATACAGACAACATAAATACCCAAGAAAGTAGCAGGGGGGACAGCGGCCGACGTAGCTCAGTTGGAAGAGCACCGGACGCGTTATTCGGAGGTCGTGGGTTCGGATCCCACCATCGGCACGTTGTTTTTTCTTCTACTTTGTGTCTAATTATCTTTCCCCTAACCAGATTACATTACTAATTTCTGTGATTATCCAAGTAAACATTAAAAAAAAGAGACATAAAGTACCATCCCCAACGCTTTCCTTGGCCTCGCCGACTGTTGGCTTCTTTCCTTCATGTATTATAACGAGCACCCTCATTTCCCCTTGACTGATCTGCTTGTAGCTTACGGGGGTCTCGGTTCTGGCAGTCTTGAAGCCATAGGTAGCGTAAGAGGGTTCTAGCACAGCTTTCGCCCTCGCTCTTGATCGCGTTCTACGTGACGCTGGCGGTAACAAAGGACGTCACACGTCCGCCGCTATGGCTGAGGGTGGCGCTGGTGAACACTCTCAAGGTTCGTATACAGACAACATAAATACCCAAGAAAGTAGCAGGGGGGACAGCGGCCGACGTAGCTCAGTTGGAAGAGCACCGGACGCGTTATTCGGAGGTCGTGCGTTCGGATCCCACCATCGTCACGTTGTTTTTTCTTCTACTTTGTGTCTAATTATCTTTCCCCTAACCAGATTACATTACTAATTTCTGTGATTATCCAAGTAAACATTAAAAAAAAGAGACATAAAGTACCATCCCCAACGCTTTCCTTGGCCTCGCCGACTGTTGGCTTCTTTCCTTCATATATTATAACGAGCACCCTCATTTCCCCTTGACTGATCTGCCTGTAGCTTACGGGGGTCTCGGTTCTGGCAGTCTTGAAGCCATAGGTAGCGTAGGAGGGTTCTAGCACAGCTTCCGCCCTCGCTCTTGATCACGTTCTACGTGACGCTAGCGGTAACAAAGGACGTCCCACGTCCGCCGCTATGGCTGAGGGTGGCGCTGGTGAACACTCTCAAGGTTCGTATACAGACAACATAAATACCCAAGAAAGTAGCAGGGGGGACAGCGGCCGACGTAGCTCAGTTGGAAGAGCACCGGACGCGTTATTCGGAGGTCGTGGGTTCGGATCCCACCATCGGCACGTTGTTTTTTCTTCTACTTTGTGTCTAATTATCTTTCCCCTAACCAGATTACATTACTAATTTCTGTGATTATCCAAGTAAACATTAAAAAAAAAAGAGACATAAAGTACCATCCCCAACGCTTTCCTTGGCCTCGCCGACTGTTGGCTTCTTTCCTTCATGTATTATAACGAGCACCCTCATTTCCCCTTGACTGATCTGCTTGTAGCTTACGGGGGTCTCGGTTCTGGCAGTCTTGAAGCCATAGGTAGCGTAAGAGGGTTCTAGCATAGCTTTCGCCCTCGCTCTTGATCACGTTCTACGTGACGCTGGCGGTAACAAAGGACGTCCCACGTCCGCCGCTATGGCTGAGGGTGGCGCTGGTGAACACTCTCAAGGTTCGTATACAGACAACATAAATACCCAAGAAAGTAGCAGGGGGGACAGCGGCCGACGTAGCTCAGTTGGAAGAGCACCGGACGCGTTATTCGGAGGTCGTGGGTTCGGATCCCACCATCGGCACGTTGTTTTTTCTTCTACGTTGTGTCTAATTATCTTTCCGCTAACCAGATTACATTACTAATTTCTGTGATTATCCAAGTAAACATTAAAAAAAAAGAGACATAAAGTACCATCCCCAACGCTTTCCTTGGCCTCGCCGACTGTTGGCTTCTTTCCTTCATGTATTATAACGAGCACCCTCATTTCCCCTTGACTGATCTGCTTGTAGCTTACGGGGGTCTCGGTTCTGGCAGTCTTGAAGCCATAGGTAGCGTAAGAGGGTTCTAGCATAGCTTTCGCCCTCGCTCTTGATCACGTTCTACGTGACGCTGGCGGTAACAAAGGACGTCCCACGTCCGCCGCTATGGCTGAGGGTGGCGCTGGTGAACACTCTCAAGGTTCGTATACAGACAACATAAATACCCAAGAAAGTAGCAGGGGGGACAGCGGCCGACGTAGCTCAGTTGGAAGAGCACCGGACGCGTTATTCGGAGGTCGTGGGTTCGGATCCCACCATCGGCACGTTGTTTTTTCTTCTACTTTGTGTCTAATTGTCTTTCCCCTAACCAGATTACATTACTAATTTCTGTGATTATCCAAGTAAACATTAAAAAAAAGAGACATAAAGTACCATCCCCAACGCTTTCCTTGGCCTCGCCGACTGTTGGCTTCTTTCCTTCATGTATTATAACGAGCACCCTCATTTCCCCTTGACTGATCTGCTTGTAGCTTACGGGGGTCTCGGTTCTGGCAGTCTTGAAGCCATAGGTAGCGTAAGAGGGTTCTAGCACAGCTTTCGCCCTCGCTCTTGATCGCGTTCTACGTGACGCTGGCGGTAACAAAGGACGTCACACGTCCGCCGCTATGGCTGAGGGTGGCGCTGGTGAACACTCTCAAGGTTCGTATACAGACAACATAAATACCCAAGAAAGTAGCAGGGGGGACAGCGGCCGACGTAGCTCAGTTGGAAGAGCACCGGACGCGTTATTCGGAGGTCGTGCGTTCGGATCCCACCATCGTCACGTTGTTTTTTCTTCTACTTTGTGTCTAAGTATCTTTCCCCTAACCAGATTACATTACTAATTTCTGTGATTATCCAAGTAAACATTAAAAAAAAGAGACATAAAGTACCATCCCCAACGCTTTCCTTGGCCTCGCCGACTGTTGGCTTCTTTCCTTCATATATTATAACGAGCACCCTCATTTCCCCTTGACTGATCTGCCTGTAGCTTACGGGGGTCTCGGTTCTGGCAGTCTTGAAGCCATAGGTAGCGTAAGAGGGTTCTAGCACAGCTTCCGCCCTCGCTCTTGATCACGTTCTACGTGACGCTAGCGGTAACAAAGGACGTCCCACGTCCGCCGCTATGGCTGAGGGTGGCGCTGGTGAACACTCTCAAGGTTCGTATACAGACAACATAAATACCCAAGAAAGTAGCAGGGGGGACAGCGGCCGACGTAGCTCAGTTGGAAGAGCACCGGACGCGTTATTCGGAGGTCGTGGGTTCGGATCCCACCATCGGCACGTTGTTTTTTCTTCTACTTTGTGTCTAATTATCTTTCCCCTAACCAGATTACATTACTAATTTCTGTGATTATCCAAGTAAACATTAAAAAAAAAGAGACATAAAGTACCATCCCCAACGCTTTCCTTGGCCTCGCCGACTGTTGGCTTCTTTCCTTCATGTATTATAACGAGCACCCTCATTTCCCCTTGACTGATCTGCTTGTAGCTTACGGGGGTCTCGGTTCTGGCAGTCTTGAAGCCATAGGTAGCGTAAGAGGGTTCTAGCACAGCTTTCGCCCTCGCTCTTGATCACGTTCTACGTGACGCTGGCGGTAACAAAGGACGTCCCACGTCCGCCGCTATGGCTGAGGGTGGCGCTGGTGAACACTCTCAAGGTTCGTATACAGACAACATAAATACCCAAGAAAGTAGCAGGGGGGACAGCGGCCGACGTAGCTCAGTTGGAAGAGCACCGGACACGTTATTCGGAGGTCGTGGGTTCGGATCCCACCATCGGCACGTTGTTTTTTCTTCTACTTTGTGTCTAATTGTCTTTCCCCTAACCAGATTACATTACTAATTTTTGTGATTATCCAAGTAAACATTAAAAAAAAGAGACATAAAGTACCATCCCCAACGCTTTCCTTGGCCTCGCCGACTGTTGGCTTCTTTCCTTCATGTATTATAACGAGCACCCTCATTTCCCCTTGACTGATCTGCTTGTAGCTTACGGGGGTCTCGGTTCTGGCAGTCTTGAAGCCATAGGTAGCGTAAGAGGGTTCTAGCACAGCTTTCGCCCTCGCTCTTGATCGCGTTCTACGTGACGCTGGCGGTAACAAAGGACGTCACACGTCCGCCGCTATGGCTGAGGGTGGCGCTGGTGAACACTCTCAAGGTTCGTATACAGACAACATAAATACCCAAGAAAGTAGCAGGGGGGACAGCGGCCGACGTAGCTCAGTTGGAAGAGCACCGGACGCGTTATTCGGAGGTCGTGCGTTCGGATCCCACCATCGTCACGTTGTTTTTTCTTCTACTTTGTGTCTAATTATCTTTCCCCTAACCAGATTACATTACTAATTTCTGTGATTATCCAAGTAAACATTAAAAAAAAAGAGACATAAAGTACCATCCCCAACGCTTTCCTTGGCCTCGCCGACTGTTGGCTTCTTTCCTTCATGTATTATAACGAGCACCCTCATTTCCCCTTGACTGATCTGCTTGTAGCTTACGGGGGTCTCGTTTCTGGCAGTCTTGAAGCCATAGGTAGCGTAAGAGGGTTCTAGCACAGCTTTCGCTCTCGCTCTTGATCACGTTCTACGTGACGCTGGCGGTAACAAAGGACGTCCCACGTCCGCCGCTATGGCTGAGGGTGGCGCTGGTGAACACTCTCAAGGTTCGTATACAAACAACATAAATACCCAAGAAGGTAGCAGGGGGGACAGCGGCCGACGTAGCTCAGTTGGAAGAGCACCGGACGCGTTATTCGGAGGTCGTGGGTTCGGATCCCACCATCGGCACGTTGTTTTTTCTTCTACTTTGTGTCTAATTGTCTTTCCCCTAACCAGATTACATTACTAATTTCTGTGATTATCCAAGTAAACATTAAAAAAAAGAGACATAAAGTACCATCCCCAACGCTTTCCTTGGCCTCGCCGACTGTTGGCTTCTTTCCTTCATGTATTATAACGAGCACCCTCATTTCCCCTTGACTGATCTGCTTGTAGCTTACGGGGGTCTCGGTTCTGGCAGTCTTGAAGCCATAGGTAGCGTAAGAGGGTTCTAGCACAGCTTTCGCCCTCGCTCTTGATCACGTTCTACGTGACGCTGGCGGTAACAAAGGACGTCCCACGTCCGCCGCTATGGCTGAGGGTGGCGCTGGTGAACACTCTCAAGGTTCGTATACAGACAACATAAATACCCAAGAAAGTAGCAGGGGGGACAGCGGCCGACGTAGCTCAGTTGGAAGAGCACCGGACGCGTTATTCGGAGGTCGTGGGTTCGGATCCCACCATCGGCACGTTGTTTTTTCTTCTACTTTGTGTCTAACTATCTTTCCCCTAACCAGATTACATTACTAATTTCTGTGATTATCCAAGTAAACATTCAAAAAAAGAGACATAAAGTACCATCCCCAACGCTTTCCTTGGCCTCGCCGACTGTTGGCTTCTTTCCTTCATATATTATAACGAGCACCCTCATTTCCCCTTGACTGATCTGCTTGTAGCTTACGGGGGTCTCGGTTCTGGCAGTCTTGAAGCCATAGGTAGCGTAAGAGGGTTCTAGCACAGCTTCCGCCCTCGCTCTTGATCACGTTCTACGTGACGCTAGCGGTAACAAAGGACGTCCCACGTCCGCCGCTATGGCTGAGGGTGGCGCTGGTGAACACTCTCAAGGTTCGTATACAGACAACATAAATACTCAAGAAAGTAGCAAGGGGGACAGCGGCCGACGTAGCTCAGTTGGAAGAGCACCGGACGCGTTATTCGGAGGTCGTGGGTTCGGATCCCACCATCGGCACGTTGTTTTTTCTTCTACTTTGTGTCTAATTATCTTTCCCCTAACCAGATTACATTACTAATTTCTGTGGTTATCCAAGTAAACATTAAAAAAAAGAGACATAAAGTACCATCCCCAACGCTTTCCTTGGCCTCGCCGACTGTTGGCTTCTTTTCTGCATTTAACGATGAGAGGTTTCTTAACGACCTGGATCACTGGCGAGAAGCCGAGGCATGCCATTTTTTCGGCAGTTCCCTCTCTCCGCGAGACGAAGAGCGGGGAAATGCCTGACGACTTTTCATGCAGGCGGGGACATCTCTCTAAGTAAACCTTTGTCTTCTTAATTCCACAACTACGCTGTGCAGTCCCTAGTTCAGTTATCTCCTCTAGCGAATGCGCTGTTTTGAGCTTCCGAAGCAGGATCGCGTATGAGGATAGAACGATTAACGTATGTGTTTTCTCTTTATAAGCGCCGAGTGAGGGCATTAATGACATATATCTGTTTCTTGAGGCCGACTTGGTTCCGCGATGGCTGCTGCGGCACCGCCAGTTACAAACAGAGGTGCGAGATACGAGCGGTACGAGATACCTAAAAAAAAAACCGACAACCACCGTTTCAACACGAAAGAGAGAAGAGAGAAAAACACTTTCACTAGTTTTGCGATAAAGCGCGCCGTCACTTTTTCATTCCAGTTTTGTTTTGTTTTATTGCCCCCTTTGTTGGAGCGCGACGGCGGCCAGAATGCGGCCGGAGGAGGAGAGAAACAACCGAGCGCTCGCGCGCAAACACGTGCTGGAAAGCAGCGCGGAGCAGACGACAGCATGCTTTTCTATGCGGCGGGGAGCAGACGACGCGGCCACACTGCGCGGAGGTTTTGACGGGGTCTCCATGGATAGAGTCCCTAGAAATATTTCTAGGGACCATAGAGTTAATACAAAGACTCTAGAGGGAAAGCTGCCCGTTCAGCCAATGCATTCGAGGGGTGACCGCGTGATTGCCGCCATTATCACACTATTCATTTGTTGCCAGATGAATTTTACTTGCTAAATCTGGCACATGAAGATGGTTTGAAGCTGGCAACTTGGATCGTGGGAAGATGGCGGCGTGCAGTTAACCGACGGCGGGCGGCTACAGTTCAGTAGGTGCTGTAAACAACGACAGAATCGTCGCAACATATCACGATATGTTGCGTCGCGTACCTACTGTAACATCACATAGGTGTCCTGATTCTTCTGAGTTGTTATCGCAAGGCCGGCTATCCCTGCGATTGTTTCGCGCTTCGCATGCATTTCGTCCGTCGAGCGCACATGCACCTCCTCTGTGCCCGATCACCTGAAAATATGTCAGAAATTTGCTTTGGCGCAAGACGACGACCACAGTATATTAAAAAAAACAGTGACGAATTCCACAGCAACGGCCTTTTGGTCTATCCGGGATGGCTAGTGCTGCATACAGTAAATGTCAAAGGGTGCTCGTGTGTGTTTACTGTTGATCTGCTACGTCTGCTCGCAAACATGGTTTCCAATTGTTCTACATCATTCTTTTATGGCCAAGAAGGTGCCTGAAAGATTATATAATATGCTTGAAACTTGAAAACAATGTATAGAAATTTCCTACAGTTGTGTTATCGGAAACGGTTTTTAAAACTTTTGTTCAAACCTTTGTTCATTTTTGACGCAGTGAGCAGAAACTGTGCTGGCCACAATGATAAATTTGATGATGGCGGCGAACCAGTGAGAAGCTGGTTTCCCTGCCCAGCTAAAGTGAGCTAGATTTGGGTAGTGGTACAGTGGCTAGAATAGTGGGCTCACTCCTCAGCCGGCGCCATACATTGCGATGACGCCGCCGATGTCAGCAGATTCTAGTTCTGCGCGCCTCCGCAGGGGGCCGCCACCGCCGCCTTCAATGTAGGGTGCCTCGATGCGCGCCCGCTCTCCGCTTAGGGTGAGGGCAAACGCGTCGTCTGCTAGCGCGACCGCCATTCTCTTGCATCCGCTGTTCGCGAGGCGCGCGTTTGCTGCGTGGCGATTTATTGAGGTGGCCCGGCTAGCAGTGGGAGCTTGAATTGGACTTTACCTTTGATTATCATTCATTTTTCAGTTTAGATGAAAAGTAAGATTAAAGGTTCGGTGATGCATTCGTATTTCGAAGCAGTTAGCGAAAGTATAGCGAATGTTTTTCTTTGTTTCGCAATAGGTGATCAGGGCGGGCACCTGCTCGCCGTCGTTGTCATATCGGCGCCGTGAATTTGCTATCATTGCGCTTCCGTATGGTTGTAGCGGAAAGATGAAGTGTGTGAATTGAACAGCTGCATATTCAAGTACGAACGCATGGCATGCTTACATACACGTACACTATTATGCAACGGTGGCAAACTGTGTTATGCGTATACTATGCAATCAAAGCATAAAAACTTAGGCGCACGCAAGAACAATGATTTAATACCTTGATTTAAAAATACAATATCTACAAAATGATACGAACGACGATCACGGCAAGTATAATGCAGTTTATTATTCTTGCGCTTAAATTTCTTCACGCTTACGTGCATGTGCACGAGAAGTTCGCACTGATTACAGCGTCTTTATGGAAGACTAACACCAGCACAAGTTTTGCTTCCGTGACCACCAGCACGAATGGCTGGATGCTGACGCAGATGGATGCGTAGCCGCAGTCTTGTGTAAGTGGCTATCAGCATTTTGCCTATTGCGCCCTTGTGATCTGCGCATGTGTTGAGGCATGGCCGGTCTACCTTCGCAAAGTATTCTGTGAGCGATTTCAGCGGCGACTTCATCGTGTGTATATTGTTGGTGCACCACGCGACAACTCCTGTGAAGTACTCCTCATAATTCTTGAGAGTGCGGATCACTTCCCTGCTTGGATAAATCAAGTTCCGTCCGTCACTCACATACTCCTTGAGAGTTGTCAACGAAGCATATTCGTTACTTGCTGTTCCGATGAGAGCATCTTTGCACTGGGAGCAAGATACTGACTTTAAGACGCTTTTCAGGATGAAGCCTCCAAGGTAGTAAAGAATTGAACATTCCGTTGACGTCAGTTCTTCAATGAACAAAATCTCAGAGTCATCTATTTCTTCAGGCAGATTTTCTTGGCACTGCTTTTTTGCTTGAGAAAGAAGATCGACGAGGTACTCTCGATCATCAAGCTCATAGCTCGTCGTTCGCGGTGTATGTAGAAACTGGCTCACACTCACAAGCCTTAGAGCACATTTTAAATCATATGCCGTCGGCACTGGCTTCCTTAGACTACTACCGAAAAAAGATTTTCGAGGCAGTCTTGAAGTAGCCTGCTCGTTAGAAAAAACTCGTAGCGTTCATTGCCCAGGAACACTTCTTGAAGGCGAAGGACAACTGTTGTGGAAATGAGCAGCCCAGCTTGGGATGGTTTCCATTGAGATGTTGCGCCCATATTCATCCCTTGTATTGTTTCTGCTTTTCAGAGCAGCATAATATTTCTCCATGTTTCGGTGGCTTAAAGCTAAAGTGGGATGGCGTGATGACATCAGCGCATACCACTTTGACACGAGATCCAAGAACCATGCTGTCTTTTCGGCAGACGGGTCAAGCAGCCCTTCTTTCACCAAAAATCGGATAGCCGGTGCAGCTTCTCTGAAGAATTGAAGAGCTACTCCAACCTTCATTTTTGTAAAGTGGCCGCAGCTGACATGAACCTCTGACAGGGCAGGCGCTACTTTAAGTTCCCTCTCTGCATCGTAGTCTACCACTGCCTGTACGTGCTCCAGTTTCACGTTTGGTGACGGGAGGTTGTTGTCGAGCACGGTGGCATCGCTCAGTGTAAAAACTTTGGAGCTTAAAAGTTGCCCTCGTAGGTTTTTCAACACATGTGCTGCATCAGCAGTGAAAAAAAGTTCATTACCGTTCAAACATGGATGCGGTATTGAGCACACTGTGGTAGAATTTCTGTGACTAGAAAACCCTAATTCGCGCCACATCGCTCTATTTGCTGATCCCATGTCGCATGTGACTGCACGGACTCGAAGGGAGATCTGGCTACAGCGCCGGACGATGTCGAGCACATAGTCTTTAAGCAAGGCACCTTCTACATGTTTCCCGGTGAATTCATACCCGATAACTTGCTTCCAACGCTGATTAATTCCTCCCAACATGAATACCAAAGCATGATTGGCGGGCTCCTCTGGTGTCGAAGGAAGTGTTGTACCTCCAAGGAGAATGTCTTCACCTCGATCGAGTTCAAACGCTGTAGCAATTTCCATCTCGTCTAGAAACAGTACGCAGTCCTTCTCCACGCTTTCCATAGTTTCAGCCTTGCACTTCATGATGTCAAAAACTTCTTGAAGGATTCCTGGAAGGAACCTCAGTCCCTGGATCCTCCTTGCCAAAGTCCTGCTACACGGAAGGGGGTAACCCAACTTCCTCATTGTCTCATATCCGGTCGTTCCGCACGCAAACTTAATTTGCAACCCTTGCTTAACTGTCTCTGCAGACCACGTGTGACCCCGCGTGCTATTTTTCGAAAGTGCGGAAATTTGGTCTGCGTTCAAGAACCGTGTATTTTTTGCAAAATTATCAGCCTTGCTTTCATGGTTCTGAACTTGCTTTTTGAGCTTTTGGATTGTCTTCTTAGCAAATGCGTGATGTCCTTGAAGCGTGGCGTATTTTCTTTTCATGTCTTCCATCTGCTTTTTCAACTCGGCAAACTCCCTTTGTGTCTCACTAGCTGTGGGTGTTTCATCTGTCGAGCTTGGACTTCTGACGTTCAAAGATTCTAAATCTGAGCGGTTGACTTGGAGGTTGTCCGATTACATATTTTGTGATTCTATGTGAGTGGACTCGGGGAGCAAATCTGCCTCTGATGCGGTATGAAGTCCTTCAGCGGGGTTGTTCACCTCTTCATTGGTGGATGTGGGCACGTGCTGCATTCTGTCTCTAGGTGGCTTTCGCTTCCTCGGAGCAACTGTATCAAAAAGATGTACAAAACAATGATCAAATTGACCACAAAGTAAAAAGAAAATGCGGAAATCACAGGTAATGAAAAACTAAGACAGAAAGCAAAGCGAAAATAAGACATGACCAGTGCTTTGAATTTTTTTTTTTAATTTACGCAAAAAAATCTAAGCGTAGGGGCAAAAAGATGCACATAAATACTTGACTTTTCCCCGCTCCCTGTATTACTTACAATGTCGGTTTGATTATATACATCTGCATTAATTAAAGGAGGAGACCAATTCTGCCTTTCAAGTGGAAATGGGTTAAGTCTTTGTTTGAGATGAAGGTTGTTGCGTGAGCCGATCGACAGTAGATTTTAACAAGTGGAAGCTAGGCTTCTGATAGGAGCGTGAGAAGCAGATTTGATAAATACATACTTGTACACATAGCCTGTTAAAGGCGAAATAAATGGCTCATGCCGAGCCAGAGGCTCAAATGCCACTGAAATGTTTTCGAGTGAACACCACTTTTTTTTATAAAGAATGTATGCGCTTATACAGAATCGGGAAGTGAATCAAACGGGAAGTACCTACCCCTGAATGGGAAAATCGTTGGTACAGCATTTGGCTTCAGCTTCTTCCATCCATCTGCCCGGTTTTGTTCAAAACAAGATTGTTCAAAGTGAGCCTGCATGAGAAATTGTTATGTAAAAGCCTTATTACCTGAAATTATGATTAAAATACTATAAATCAAGAAAATCAAACAAACACACACTGGCCCGCATATGGGTCCACATCCGCACACCATGCAGAAAAAAAATATACTTCACATTATTTTTTTTTTCATTTCCATGCGCTACTTCCGTGACATATGAGAAGCTAAAATAAATATCTTGAATAGCATAATTTTCACACAGAACAGAAGTATAAATGATTTCAATTTGATACAACGCGAAGAAACACAAGCCTAAGTGTCGCATGAAATTTTCACTCCGTGTTTCACTCAATTTCCTCGCTGCTATATGCGCCTGTCAAAATGCAACGAGGGCTTTTTGTGAAGTAAGCGTGATTCACTCCTTTTCAGGCTTCGTGGCTGAGAAAGATTGTAATACTTTTACACAGCTGAGCCTTATTTTGTGATGGCAAGTGAAATTAATGGAGGTGCATATGCGCCGGAGGTTTAATATCGCTTCCCAGCTCTAAGCCACTACACGTGCGTGTGCAGTGATCAAATATCAGAGGGCTGAGAAAGCATGATATGACACCTCCAGGAACACAAAATCGTAGGTCTAATTATCAGCAACAGACACATAGACAAGCTGACATAAACCTGAATGAATTTAGCGCAGAGATCGGGTACTTACGCTGCATATGCAGGAGTAGTTCGTCGGCTGCCATTTGTCCCGCTTCACTTTCACGGTCCACAGAAGACGTCGTTTTTGGTCTCTAGGAAACGAAAACATCCTCCAACCATTTTTAGCGCTGTTAGTGCACTGGGGAACGCAGCACCCAGGCATTCTGCAGAGACTGTGTAAAGAACGCCGCTTTCCGTGTCTAGCGTGGGACAGCGTGGAAGTCAATGTGACGGCGGGAGCGGAATGCAAGAAAATGGCGGCGGCGCCTCCCGATAACCGGTTTTGGCGGCGACGACCCCTTCAAAGAGTGGCGCCACCCTGAACGGAGAGCGGGCGCATCGAAGCACCCTACTTCAATGTAGCAGTGCGCGGCACCGCGCGCCGTTTGCCTTTGCCTGCCTTCCCCTTCGCTGCTGTATTCTCGCCATTGCGGAGGTTTTGTTTTGCAGTGGGCAATGTTATTCTAGCCACTGTAGCAATGTGACCCAGCGAATTGAGACTTCTGATACGAAGATGCCACCCCGATGACAAAACAATTGTGATAGGCTGCCGGATACGCTTACGGGAAAGGCGCCACGCACGAATCGAAAGATATGTGGCTCTTGGAAAATAATGGGAGCAAATATAAATCCTCCCTAATGGATATAAATACACGATGCCCTGATCACATCAATTACACGTATACTAGCCTAGTTTTTCAGTTGTATTTTATTCTATGGCCTTGTGGAAACAATAAGCCAGGGGAATTCGTGCAAGCAGGGCCAGCTAGCCGGATTGTCGACAGGCTGCATCAAGGAAGCACAGAGCCAAATACGAATGCGAACAAAAAGGAATACTAGCAGTTAGAAAATAACTTTATTCAACGCATTACTAAGCGTCAAGAATGCACTGGTGTATCTGTTGACCACAGCCAGCATAATATAGCTGAAGTGATTATAGCTAGGCTAATATTTCACAGTACTGGGTATGTTGCTAAATAGAGTCTCTAATGAAATTGAATTGCGAAGCTTGTACAAGCCTGCTAACGCGGCGTCGCCGGGAGCAAACAGCTTACTCGGCACAAACTTCCGCGACAATGGGGACTCAGCTATTATCAGTTCAGCTTTACTGCTTCTTGAGCAAGCTCGAAAATATGACGGCCTGTGGGGCGATCATTCATGACTTGAAAACCACTGTACACGGCGCAAAGATGACAACACAAGAAAAGAAAAAAACGGACACGACATATATATGTTTGTGTCCTTTCCTTTTATTGTGTGTTCGTAATGCAGTTCATGGCACGAAAGAAAAACACTCCGTGAACATATTTTCGAGAAACACTGTATACGGCGCAAAGAAGACAACACAAGAAATAAAAGGATACCATGTGAGCATGTGCTGTCCTTTTCTTTTTTCTTGTGTCGTTTTAAATTTGCGCCGTATACAGTGGTTTACATGTTCACAGAGTATTTTTTTTTTTCGTGCCATGAGCTGGTATTCGGGCAGCAAATAAACTGATGCACTCGGAGGAGGAGGAGGAAAAAACTTTATTTGCAGAAGAATTCGAGGCACGCAGGCCTCCTGGGTCTCCGCACGACCCCACTCACGATGGGGGATACCGGCTTAAATTTAGAAAGTAGAGCTGGTGTCGGTAGAGTTCGTGTCTGCAGACGACGCCAGATTGACTGCTTTCTGATAGTGAGCGATGGGTGGGGTGACGGATAGATGAGGCGCTCAGTGCGGGAGTTTGCGGTGAACTCAGCAAACTAGTGCATACGATCCTTCGAGAAATCCCCCATGAGGTCCGCCTGTGCCCCGTTTCTAGACCCTCGGGCTAAGGAGTCGGCAGCCTCGTTGCCGGGATTTCCCGAGTGCGCAGGCACACAGATGAGCTCAATCCGTCGGGGGAGGTGGGAGGTGGGCATGTGCAGCAAGCGGTGCGCCGGAGGATGAACTCGGCCCCTGGCATAATTTAGAATGGCAGTTTTTGAATCACTGAGTATATAAGTGGCATCGGTGTATGCCAGAGCAATAGCTATAGCGGTCTCCTCGGCTTTTTCAGGGGTCGTGCCTGAAGGAAGCTCAATAGTTAAGGGGGAAATGTGGGGGTTGTGGACAACTGCAGTGGCTCCGCTCTCATCGCAGGCGGCATCTACCCAAACGGCATCGGGCTCATTCCCGTACCGTTTGTGGAGCGCTGCCGCGCGCGCCTTCTTGCGACCTTGGTCATAGTGGGGGTGCATGTTCCGCGGTAATGGTTTGACATAGATTGAAGTGTAAATGTGGCTAGGGAGTGTTAATAGGGATGAATTGCTTGCAGGAATAGTGATGCCTAGCTTAGTGCAGTATATGTCGTCCGGTAGTTGTAGCAGCTAATCTGACGTATTGTGCTTGTAAATGGGCCTCTCGAAGTTCGTGTATTGTATTATGGACTCCAAGTTCGAGTAGTCTCTCGTTACTAGTGCTTTTCGGTAATTTATGTACTGCCTTTGTTGCTTGCCGAATTAATGAGTCTATTTGCTGGACCGCACTGCATGATAGTTTGAGGTATGGTGTAGCATAAAGAATTCTGCTGAGGGTATAGGCGTGCACTACTCGAAGTGTGTCCGCCTCTCGAAGCCCATGTGCGCGTCCTGTCACCCTTTTTATGATTTGTGTGGTGTTTGCAACGGCCTTTTTGAGCCGCCTAATTGTGTCGACGTTCTTTCCATCCTGTTGCAGGTATAGTCCCAGAATGCGGATGGTATGAACCTGTGGTACTTGTCTTCCCTGAATTCGAATTTCTATGGGGCTTTGGTAGGTTCGTCCTTTAGGGGGTCGGAGTAGTACAAGACACGCTCCAGTGAGAAATCGGATGCTTAAAACATATATACGCCTCGCCTCTCTCAGAATTAAGATTAACACGGGTATACTTTTTGTCAAGGAAGCAGTGGATCCGCCGTTCATCAACCCGAGATGCTTACTAAATGCTTGTTTTCACACTCCTAGAGCTCCTGTCAGGTCCTTCTCTATCGATCAGAACACTGTCTACTAATTCGCAATTGTGTGCAAAATTTTCAGATATTAAACTGCTGATAATAGACGGAGGATGCGCAACTGCAAGCTTTTAAGATGTGTTTAATAATGACGTGTGGCAATTTTTATGCACCTTTCTTCCATAAACAGCGTCGACAGTAAATTCACGATCCAGAAGGCAGGCACGACAATAAGATGCTGACAGCTGCGGCCTATTAGGAATACGAATACAGTTTTACACGTTACCCGCGCAAACCTATGTGTCTCTGTACTCTTCATCATCGCGGCCGTGAATCACAAACCTTAGAAAACAGGCTGTCGAGCACAGCAGTCATTTTCATACAAGAAAAGTGAATTAAGGCGCGCCTTAATTCACTTTTCGCCAATGACGCCGGAGAGAAATCGGACACGCGTTTGCAGTTAGAAACCTCTTAGCTCATAGCACCAGTAGTAGCACAACTTGCTAATATATCCAACCTCTGCATAGCTGCCACATGCAAATCCAAAAAGTGTGGACGAAGACGATACGTTTTTCTAAAGTGAGAAGGCCGCCGTCGCACGAACGCAACCCATCAACCAGCAAAGCGCTACATTGAAGTCTCCGGTGGCACCACCTAGTGCATGTAACATACACTGCGCAGGGAAGGAGCCCCCGTGAGCCCACTACCCCATTCTAGCTCACTTTAGCCCAGCTTTTCCTCTGGAGTCTTTGTATTAACTCTATGCTAGGGACCCTACCATGGAGGGCGCTGACGCACAGTAAAACTCCTCAATAAACTAAAAGTAGCGCCAACATGTGAAGTTTGCCGCCCGCCTCCTCTCCGGCGCTCTCCTTCGTCGTTCGAACCTCTCATTGGCCGAGCGCCGTCACGTGCTCGCGCGCCCTTCTTTTTTTTGTTGGGCGTGCAGCTTCCTCCTTTCCAGCGGTGCGGGCGGCGCGCGCGCGGCACATATCGCCGTGTGTTTTGCTGCCACGCGGACTGCTGCTAAATTGTTCTCCTTCGCCGGCTAGTCAATTTTTTTTTTCAAGCATGTTGCGCACTTTGGCCGGCGGCTGATAGAAGCACGGAGGTGAAGGCGAGTTCAACCAACGCAGCCATCGCGTACGAATGGTGTCACACACTGACAGTTGAAAGCGGAACCGTTTCAGCGCAAAATATTAAAAAAAAAAACTGCTACCCCGCTTCTCAAGTTTAACGGTAGCTTACAATTCAGTCAAACCTGCAAAGAAACCGCACAGACTGCAGCTTCCGCCGCCTAGTTAATTTTTTTTCAAGCACGTTGCGCACTTTTATCAACGGCTGATGGACTCAAGGAGGTGAAGGCGAGTTCAGCCGACGCCGAAATCGTGTACGTATGGTGACACACCATGACAACTGAAAACGGCCCCGTCTCAGCGCAAAATATTGAAAATGAAAATGAATGAAGCCTTTATTGAAAGGAAGGGATGGCTCTCGGCCGCTGTTTGGGTTCTTGGGGAGTTAGGAGGGATGGGAGTGTAACTTCTTCGTCTTAACGGTTCTTCAAGCTGTTGCTTGTTGCTTGCCATGCGGCCGATCTTCGCGCTCTAAGTCGACCTCTCTCACACTACTCGAAGCAGGCCGCTCTCACTGCCGTATGTAGCAATGGAGTGTTGTATTTCGGTGCTTGATATAACCTGACCTGCTAATGTGGGCATGTCGTCGTGTGGAATATGCGTAATTTTGTTTTATTAAAAAACACTAACTGCTACCGCCCTTCCCAAGTTTACCGGTAGCTCACAAGCCAGTCAAAGGTGCAAAGACACCACACAGACTGCATCTTCCGCCGCCTAGTTAATTCTGATCTGTAGCTGAAGTTGAAAATACATGGAAGACAACTGCTGCCACACTTCTCAAGTTTACCGGCAGCTCGCAAACCAGTCAACGCTACAAAGAAACCATACACACACTGTTGCTAAATTGTTCCTGTCCGCTACCTAGTTACAAATTTTTAAAAGCATGCCGCTGAGTTTGCGCAAGGGTAACGAACTACGGACACACTGAGAGGACGGCGAGTTGAACCAACGCCGAAATCGCGTACATGTCTCACAGCTCAAACTATTTTGGCGGGAAATCCCCGTCAACATTCGGTAATTATGTTTCAGCAGTGAGCAATATTTTAACCTGAACACTTTGCGACAAAATGTAAGCTGAAATGCTCTGGTGAGACCCGGCGCCAGCGCTTTTACCGGCGCACGGCCGCCTCGATCGGCGCGCGCGCCCGCCGGGCGCGGTGATCGAGACGGCCGTGACCGGCGCCTGCTCCGGAGAGCGCGCGCTAGTCGCGCACCCCGTAGGTGGAGCCACGGTCGAAATGCGAGAGGAGGAGCGGCGCCGCCGGAGGAGGAGATGGCGGTACTTTTAGTTTATTGAGGGTGCTAGCCACCATATTGAGGGGTTTTAACGCACACAGCGGCGCAGCGCCCCCTGGCCAGCGTAAGAGGGTTCTAGCACAGCTTTCGCCCTCGCTCTTGATCACGTTCTACGTGACGCTGGCGGTAACAAAGGACGTTCCACGTCCGCCGCTATGGTTGAGGGTGGCGCTGGTGAACACTCTCAAGGTTCGTATACAGACAACATAAATACCCAAGCAAGTAGCAGGGGGGAAAGCGGCCGATGTGCTCAGTTGGAAGAGCACCAGACGCGATATTCGGAGGTCGTGGGTTCGGTTCCCACCATCGGCACGTTGTTCTTTCTTCTACTTGGTGTTTAATTGTCTTTCCCCTAAACAGATTACATTAGTAATTTCTGTGATTATCCAAGTAAACATTAAAAAAAATACATAAAGTACCATCCCCAACGCTTTCCTTGGCCTCGCCGACTGTTGGCTTCTTTCCATCAACTAAGAAGGTCACACGCAGCACTTCACCTGGACACACCCCACGACCGCGCCTACCTTCACCACACCCGAGGTAGAGCGCGCTTCTCTTCTCTTACGGCCTCACCAATGGGGTCCGTTTCCACCGCCCGCCGCGCCTCGGTGGGGTCGCCACCGCCCGACTGCTGCGCCTCTGCTACCGCCGTTCACACTCAAGGGAACTGCGCGCTCGCTCTTCGCTACGCCCGCCTCAGTTGCAACCGGCAGGTCCGACATTTCACCCCTTATGGTTTATTTATTTATTTATTTATTTATTTATTTATTTATTTATTTATTTATTTATTTATTGCAGTTTGTAGCAAAAATACAATTTTTGCCGTGGGACCGAGGCTAAAGGTGACGTACAACTGACTGGGCCTTCGGCACCACAATTGACATGTGAAACACAACGCAGCAGGCACAGAGCAGCACAAAATAGTCAGTCATATGTGAGAATGTAATACAAACACAAACCAGGGGCAAAACACATAAAATTCAATCTTTAACATACATCAAGGTAACAGTGTCAACAGTAATTGGTATTACACAACGGAAATAGGAAACAAATCCAAAAAGTACATCTTAATTGTTTTTTTGAATGTTAACAAGGAGGATGATTCTTCAAGTAGATAAAATATGTCAGGATAGCAGTTCAAGAGGTTAGGGATTTGCCAGTGAATTAACTGCATACCATACCCGGTCCTTATGCGAGGTTTTATAAAGTTCACATTTCTAAGGACGTAATGTGGATCAGTGTTGATAAACGTAGTTAAAAACGCATTACTGTCAGTTTTGTATTGTCGGTATATAAATTCGGATAGTCGTTGTTTATAGAGGGCTGTAATACTTAATATATTACTTAGTTTAAAGTATGCAGACGCAGAATCATATCTAGACAGGTTGTGAATAAACCGAAGGCCTTTCTTTTGCAAAATATAAATCTTTTCCATGTTGGTTTTTGTACCCACTCCCCATACCAACAGGCAGTACTGAACACGAGACTGGACAGTGGAAAAATATAGTTGCTTCCTCAAGTGCATTGGCAGAAGCGGGCGAAATTCCTTCAGTATGCCTATGTATCGGGCTGTTTTGCTGGATACAAAGTCTACATGATAAGACCAGCGGAGGTTTTCGTGAAATAGAACACCAAAATGCTTATGCACTGAAACACGTTCTAAGGAGACAGATTGGAACGAAAGTGTGATATTTTTATTTATTGGTTTATTGACAGCGGAAAAAATTATATATTTTGTTTCATTAACATTTAATATCAGCTGGTTTGCACAAAGGCAACTCGACAGATCTTCAAGCCATTTGTTAGCTGCAGACACTAGAGAGGGTAAGCTTATACAAAGACGCCGTAATCAGCGTCTAAAATTTATCGTGTACGAGGAATAAAATATAGTCAACACCGCTCACGCCGCTGAAAACAAATCAGTCGGTTGAAGAACAGAAAATGTATATGTATTCTCGTGACAGACGCATGTACGTGTATAACCGACGTAGTCGGTTTAATACATAGATAAACAACAACTTTTAATCAAGAAAATGGGCATGAACAGTTGTGCCTAATTAAAAAGAGCGGCAAACAATAAAAAAATTGTCTTTAAAAGTTATACATTGTACTACATATACATAGAATTATCAAAACGTGACCTGCGGCTAGAAAATTCAGTCTCAATCTTCCTGGCTGGTTTGTTCATATAGGGAGCTGGCCTGTAATTCCTGTTTGTCACTTTCTTGGCATAAATGACAAGAAGGATTCTGATAAATTTTTCAGATATCAAAGAAGCGGACCTTATAGGCTGTTGTTAATTCCTTCAAGGCAACTCAGCAATGACGAATTCTCAATTGCGCTGCTTGAATCAGGATTTGAGGAACTTCGAGAGCATTTGTGTGCGGTAGATGCACAAGGTTTTTTTTTTTTTAAGAAAACCTTGTGCAATAGGGCAATAAACTCTGGTTTCGGATAGTGCAGTCCACTAGAATTCTTGTCCTCGCAGAAGAGTGTACATGGGGCTGCTTCTTTCGCTAGTTTCAAGAAAGATAGCGCAACGTCACACCCGAGGTAACTGATTAACTTATCAATGCATCTATCGACGTAAGCTAAACCGGAATATGTGACAGTAATGGAATGACAGGAGATGCCACCATGATTCCTTCATTTCCTCGGTTACTGATTGTGGCCGAGCAGAAATGATTTCTTCGGCATCGACGAAAACTGCCTTGATTTTGCTCCAAGATGAAACGTCCATCTTGAAAATGTGGTCAAGTGCCGCTGTTACGGCCCTCGCATTTAGCATGTCGTTCTCTCCGCACATCAGACTTACTTTCCCTAAGAGAGCCTCAATGGGGCCACTATTTGACTTTCCTGATGTGGACGGAGCCGACACCTTTCCCGAGGAGGTATTCTACCACTTGTACAGTAGACTCCTGATGAACAGCATTTCTTGAGATGTTTCTTCAGTGAAGTTTTCCTTCTTTACCGCTTTAGAAGTTTCTTGGGATGCTTTCGATATAGCAAGTGAACTCGTTTGTCAGCCACTGCAATCGAGTATCCCCAGCTGCGTCATTTATTAGCCTCTTTTTACCGCTTTCAGCACAAGTGGTGTCATGAATATCAAACCATTTCTCTATTGTTTTCATAATAAGCATAATATCATGTAAAATTTAATTAAAACAGCATTTATTTGCAAAATTAAATAATGCTAAAATACAACACATTTCCTAATATATAAATTATAACATTGAAAACTCAACCTTACAGTCTTTACTTTCACTGTTATACTAATACTTTATATCATGCAAGCATTATGCAACTTAAATTACATTTTTATGAAATTATTTTCATCTTCGGTGCTATGTATGGATGGTTTCGCATCTAGTGCTGAAAGATGGTTTTGCTGTTGCAGACGAGTTGCTGTAATGTTAGCCTTGACGAAGCTTCGATATGATCAGTTTTTTTTTTTTTTTTTTTTTTGCTATTCGTGTGCAGGCTTGGGAAAAATTCGGATTAAAATGGACAAAAGTAGCTACCATGCCGCAATGCATGTCTATATATGCTTGCAGAACGCTTGCAGAGCGACAGTGTTCTTATATAAAGACTAGGTTCTTGTGTGTAGTACGCTGACATGCCGCTGGAGTATCTACCTTCCGTGTTCGTTCATTTCGGGGCTGCACACACCACGAAACAAGCTAGCGACAGCGCGAAACCATGCAAAAGCCACCCGCCGCCGCTGAAGCAGATGCGGAGCGAACAGTGAGCAGGTCGCGCCCCTTGCGGTGGCGGAGAGCGTGACTCAAGGAGAAAAGTTCCCATTGTTCACGCGGCGATTGAGAAGGCCGTAAGAAAGAGCGCGCGCTCTCCCTCGAGACCGGCCGTGACCATACACACACACCCCCACTATACCCCCACACCCGGCCCAAACTTCATCACAGTTGGCGAACTGCACTCCACCATTCGGCGAACGGCCGCGCTGTCTCCGGCGGCGCCGTCCACTGTTGCGGGTTTTGCATGGGTTTTGCGGGTGGGGTTGAGGGGAAACCGAGCGCCTGTGGGAGTGTGGCGCCCTCTATGGCCGGCATGGAGAGACGAGGGCAGCGCAAGGCTAAATGCTCCACCGATTCGTCCTCAGTGCCGCACACCCTGCATAGAGTACACGACACAGCAGGATCGAAACGGCGCCGGTAGAGCAAAGTCCGCAAGGCACCAGCCCGTGCCTCAAAAAGGAGGCCGCTGCCTATGCTGTTGTCGTAGAACCGCACCGGGCCGATGCTCTGCTTGTGCTCCCGGTACAGCGCCAACGTGGACTTGGCTTCCATATCCCTGGCCCACCTGACACCCTCAGCCTCCCCGCTCGCAGACGCACTTCAGCAGCCCATTTGGATGGAGAGTCAGCCGCCATAGGGTGGGTGAAAAAGCCAAACTTCTTCTCAAGTTGATAAACTCGCCTGGCCGAGTCCGTCCGGATGCAAGTGGCAGCCAAATACTCGAACACGCGCCTCACCCAACGCTCCCGTGGCAGGAAGAGCAGTCGGCCGCGAAAGGCCAACTTGCTGGCCGCCTCCGGTGCCTCGAAGGTGGACCAGCCTATGTCGCCCAGGATGGCCTCAATGGCAATCTGGCCATGGCAGCAAAGGGCAATGCGCTCAACCTCATATGTTGTCGCCTCTCAAGCCATCCGCGCGTAACAGCCGACAGGCAAACCACACAGTTGGCGAACGACAGCGCCGCGGCACGTGAACCAACTTCCAAAGGTCGCGCACCATCAAATAACGGCTGCAGCCCCACAGGTACCGGCGGCGGGGGATGCACTGAGCCCGGAGTGCACTCTGGCGTAGCGCCGCTTCGTGCACAGAGTACATGTCCGCCCCATCGGAGAGGTGTACTCCGAGGTATTTATACGCTGTGCAGGTGGTCAGATGGTGCCCGCCCAGCGTGATCTCGTCCTCGCCCGCGTGCTCACCAGCCAGCCGGACAACCGCCGTTTTCTTAGTGCTGAACCGCAGCCCCAGCACGGAGATTTCAGCGTGGCAGATATCGACGAAGGTCCCTCGCCGATTCTGCCATCACGACCAGGTCGTCAGCGAAAGCAAATCCTGGCAGCCCTCGTCGCTTGTGCTCAGCCGCAGGCGAAATCCCAGGCTTGATGCAATCAGGGCCCGCTCCACGCTTGACACATATACCAGGTATAAGAGCAGCGACAGTGGGCAGCCCTGCCGAAGGCCTTCACCACTATGCGCTCTGAAAATAATGCACATCACCAAAGCACACAGTGATGTAGTTCCGCCTGTAGAGGCGCCGGATGGTCAACACGAGTGTCATTGGGAGACCGCGCGCGCGACAACAGACACGCAAACAAGGCCTCATGGGGCACGTTCGTACGCTTTCTCGACGTCCATGAAGCAGCACAACAACGAGCGATGCCTTCCGCGCGATGCCTGCACACTGCGTGATGACAAATAAGTTATCTAACCGGCGGCCTGGCCGGAAGCCATTCTGAACCTCGGTGCAGCACACCGCGAGCCTCCACCCAGCCACTGAGCCACTCCTTTAGAACCCTGGCAAAGAGCCGGTACATGACACTGGTGACTGTAATCGGGCGGAAGTCAGGCAGGTTTCCCGTCACTTCTCTATTCTTTGGAATGAGAACGACTCGCCCCCGCCGCCATTCATCCGAGATTGGTGCTCCCTTGATAACAGCAAGAGGCCAGCGAGCTGTTCTCTTGACTCCGGGCCGAGGCTCTTCACCAAACGAGCAGGCACGTGATCAGGTCGCGGGGCTGTACGAGCACTTCACTTATGCGAGTGAGGGCGCGCTCCATGGTCTTGCTGGAGATCTTCCATCGCGGCTCCATCTCTTCCGGATGTCCCCTCATCTATCGGCGAGGTTACGGTCTCCTCTTCGGGCTCCTCACATGCTACCGTCTGTCCATACAAGGTGGCATAGTATGCCGTCAGGTACTCTTGCCGATTTTCAGCTGGCTGCCCTGTCGTCGCATCGATGATTGGGACCAGCGGGGGATCCCGCCGGTCCATTGAACGCACATAGCCCCGAAATTTCTGCGCTGCCGTCTTGCCCTCCTCGCGCAGGGACCTCATGAGCCGAAGGTTGTGCTCCGCGAGTTTCGCCTGCACCAGTGTTTGCACCTTGTGCTTTAGGTGCAAGTAGTCTGCCCAAGCGGCCGCTATTACGTCCGGAACACCTTCCTTAATGGTCATCCGGTGGTTGCGATTTGCCGCACTACACCGCTCCCGCCACGCCACGTTGTTGATGATGATGATGATTTGAGGCTGTACCCTTTGTAACGGGTGGACACTAAACTGCGTCCCAGCCAAAAGAGAAAGAAAGAAAAAGGAAAGAGAGAGAAAAAAAGGAAGAGGATCGATGGATGGATGGAATATAGGAGCGTCCCCTTTGAAACGGGGTGGTAGCAGTAGCTATCATGCTCATTTTTCTCCCTATATCTTAATTATTGATTTAGAATGATTAACTAAACCATCATTCTATTTATTAGATTTTGTTCCTACATTACTAACATTATGTCACTTCACTGCTTTTAAGCCACCAATCTTCCAGTCGTTTTTTGCTAGTTTCCATCGCCGGTTTATTCACCCGGCCACTGTTATTTCTAAACCCCAGAGCTTCAGGAACAGTGATTGCGCCTGCACCAACTTCCGGATGGATACCATTACATTCGAGTATAATATGGGCAATTGTTTCACTGGAGTTTCCACATACAGCACATGCGTCATCTCCATTGTTAAATTTCGTTTTGTAGCTGCGTGTTCTAAGGCACCCTGATCTAGCTTCAAAAAGTAGGGCACTGCCTCTTGAGTTATCAAAGAAATCTTCCTTCCTGATCTGCATTTTCCACTTTCGGTATAATTCCACACTCTGTTTCCTTTCCATCGAATTTATCCAATTTATCCAAGAGTTAAGCGAGAAGGCGCGCCATCTAGCGGAAGCATCACCAGACGGCTTCAATGCTCCCCATAGGCGCCGCTAATTCTAGCCACTGTAGTGTAGCCCCCCACTATAGTGTATCGTATTCAGATATGTAGCGCAACAAACACAAACACAAGAGAAGATACACAACACACGCGTGTGTTGTGTATCTTCTCTTGTGTTTGTGTTTGTTGCGCCACATATCTGAATACGATGCAGCACCAACTAGCCCCTCAAGCCGTTATTTTGAGAACTATAGTGTACCCCCACGCATGGAGGAAGGAGTTTTTTTCCTTCCTCCATGCCCCCACGTGACTACATGTCAGCAATATATCGCCGATTTTCGTAACTGCACATTGTTCATTTTTTTCTCTCTAGTGCGTCCTTAAATAAAAACCACCCCTGCTTTCGCACCGCAAGAGGTGTGATTTCAGGTTTTGCCCCTAGATGACGCCACAGTGTTTGCAATTTCGTCTTTTGTTATTTTTGTGCGTGGAAGCAGCTGTTTACTAGTGCAGCCACCATCCCAGTGCCACGGTGCATGTCACCAGTCGCCGCCTTTCGTGAATGAAGCAATGACAATGCTCACTAAAACTTTCGTCGACGAGGGCGTGCGTTATTGTGCCGTAACATCATTGAATGTGAGACTGAAAAGGACGGTACTCTACGCAAAAAATCTGTGATTACTGTGCGGTGAGTGAAAGTTACATTTGTTTTCGGTACGTCTTTTTTGTCGATCCCCAGATGTCATCGCGGTCGCTGCTCATGGTTTCCAGCATCGGACTGCATAAAAACGAGCGCGCGCATTGATTGAAAAATTCCAGGTAAAATTTTTCTACAGCGTTTCTAACAAAACCGTTATGGAATCGAACATTTTAGACATAAATGTTTCCACTGCGGCGAAAAAACATCGAGACCTAAATTCCAGTGTTCTGTTCCTTTAAGAGGTAGGAAGCGTGCATTGGGTGGAAATCAAGAAGAAATGGGCATGGGCAGGACATGTAGTGCGAAGAGAGGATAACCGATGGTCGCTTAGGGTAACAAACTGGATTCCAAGGGGAGGAAAGCGTAGCAGGGGGCGACAGAAAGTTAGGTGGGCGGATAAGGTTAAGAAATTCGCAGGGGTCAAGTGGATGCAGCTAGCACAGAACCGGGTTAATTGGAGAAATATGGGAGAGGCCTTCGCCCTGCAGTGGGTATATAGTCAGGCTGATGATGATGATGACCGTCCAAACGTTTATGGAGATGGTTTACTCAAAATATAATAATGACCTTAGTATCGGATGTTGCGACAATACGCGTGAACTGTTGCGAAATGTTTGTCGCAACATTTAAAAGTGCATTACGCGAGCTTTGGAGCACTCAAATTAAAGAAATTTGATGCCGCATTGTTTTGTTTATTGCGTTAGCCATGCAATAAACAAGGCAGGAAAACGGAATTAACCCGTTAAGCGTGCAAATTTCTGTTTCCGTTATACGTAAAAATGTCGATCGTTTTACATAATTTCTGTGACGGCTGGAGTTGACGATTTCTTCGACCGGAAACCATGTTGACATATTATTTTAATGAAGGAGCCGGGAATTAACGAAAAAAAATAGCGGGCGCACAACCAGCGCCGCAATTAAGGTACGTGCAAGGTCGGCTTCATTTCGGTAAGTTGAATCGGTGGTATCAAATTGGTCGAGAGGCGTCCTTGTTCCCCGTCACGAATGCACGCAAAAAGAAAAGATCAAAGGACATTGAAACCGTTAATTGGAGCACCCGGCGGAGAAAGGTTAGTTAGGCTGTTACGAAAGGTCCGAGCTTGAGCTTTGCTGCGCGCAGCGTACAAGCAGACGACAATCGCAGGACCGACGCGCGCTCAATAACGGTGACGTCATGTGACGTAGGGCACGTGACAGCAGCGAGGGACCGCCCCCGGTGCAGGATGGTGTGAAATTTTTCTGCTTGCATATGCTGCGTGTACTGCGTGGTCTGCATTGAACTTTTCAACGTGTTGGCTGGTAAGGTTTCTGCTAGTGAATTACTTTCGCCAGTGTTGGAGGGAAAGGCACAATGTCGAAAAGCATAAAAAGGCTCAAGTCGATGAAGAAGGTGGTGGAGAAAGTGATGCATACGACGCCCCTGAAGCTGTACGTGCCCGCCGGGATGGCCATGCCGGGCCCTCCGTTGGGGCCCCAGCTCGGCCAGCGGGGCATAAACATTGCGCACTTCTGCAAGGAATTCAACGAAAAGACCAAAGACATCAAGGAGGGGCTGCCCATACCTTGCAAGGTATGTTCTGGGCGGGTCATACTTCCGTGAGCCTGCCTTTGCGGACTCGCGGTTTGTGCGTAACACAAGTGTGCTCGAGTATAACGCAGAAGGATGAAGTGCCTGTGATGTCTGCCCTTTGCTATTCGTGTTTTTTGCACATAAATTGCCGACTTGCCCAAGTATCCACCCTTGTATTTTTTCCACGCGTTCGTGAGCAAACTACACTGGCCTCAAGTCGAGTGCTCAAACTGGTACACTTCCACTAATACTCATGTCTCATGGTGCTTTCGATCCTCTTTTGTTCAATGCTCACCGAACTACACGGCCACTGTCAAGAAATCGAGTCCGATCCTGCTGCTGCGATTCTCCGAGCGCGCTTAAGGTTTTTAGGCAGAATAGAAAACGGGTAACACCATCACCCTTACCGAGCTCTAAAAGGGAACGTACGGGAGGGAAGTTAGCGCAAAACAGACACATGCCAGGTAGACAGGACAATGTGCTACTGGCAGCTGACTCATTACTGAAATCGTTACACCACCTATCAGCAAAATCCATTTTAAATGGGGTGTCATAAAACCGATAAAAACGACTGATGACTCTGAAAACAAAATGGCACGTGGTGTAAAGGGCCAAAGTAATATGTTGGAACGGATAAGAAGATAGCGTACCTTAAGGCAAAAAAGCCAACCCCGGAAAGTAAAAAAAAAAAAAAAAAAAGTAACATCCTAAACCTTCAGTGCTTCATGCAATAAGCACCTTGTACCACCACAGAACAGGCAAACAAAAATTCTGTGATGAATGGGACACGGGGATATCTTTGAAGCGCTGTGAAGGGAATATACCAGATAAAAAAACACACTGAAAACATAAAAACCAGAACCGAACGTAATAGCATAATACATTCACAAACGTTTCGTCCTGTGAACCCCGTAACTGACCACGTTGTGTCCTCGTATAAACATGGAAAACTGGAAAGACAGAACCTGCGGAACAAAGCATGGGCAAATAGAGTGCAATAAAGGGGTTATTTATCACAGTCTTGTCACTTGTGGTAGCGAGTACGTTGGGCAAACAGGACGCTGTTTGAAAGGTTAAGGGAGCATAAACGTTCAGTGAACACTGGAATGGGGGCTGCATTGCAAGGACTGTCATCTATGCACTGCAAACACATTGGTGGTTTTAGACAAAAACCGCAAACATGTTGCCCGTGAACTGAAAGAAGCTTCCTGGATTAGGAAAAAGGGCCAAAATTCTGTAAGCAATGATTCGGATTCTCTGTATAAGAGTGAAGAAAGCTTTTTAGAAAAATTCAGCTGAACAAATAAGCGTATGAGTTGCATATTTACAGGATTAAACAGTTTGTGAATGTCTTGCGCTGTTACATGTGTTTGGTTCTGGTTTTTGTTTTCATTGTGCCTTTTTATCTGGTATCTTCAATTCACAATCCTTCAATCATATCACTGGGTCTCATCATTACAGAATTTTTGTTTGCCTGTTCTGTGGTGGTACAGGGTGCTTAGTGCATGAAGCATTGAAGAAGGTTTAGGATGTTACACGTTTTTTGGGTTTCCGGGGTTGGCTTCCTTGCTTTTAGGTTCCATTATCTTATCCATTCCAACATGTTACTTTGGCCCTTTACAGCACATGCCATTTTGTTTTTAAAGATTCATCGGTCGTTTTTATCGGTTTTAGGATGCCCTATGTTAAACATGGATTTTTATCGTTAGATGAAGATGTTCCTATATGTGTATTTCAGTAGAAGAATCTGCAATTCTTTGTCGTGTCTTGTGTTTGTCTGTTTTGCACTTTCTCCTGTACGATCATGAACCAACTAGCCCAGCAACAAGTCTTACTTCAGTATCTAGAGAAGAAAGGGAATTAATGGAATAGAATTGTCATTAGAGCATCCTGCTCTACCACCGATGCACGCAGAGAAAAGCATTGCCATTTTCGCCAGCTAGCTCTGCAACCATTATAGCTGCGTTTCTCACGTGAAAGTATGTCGGCAAAAATAAATAGGTTTGATGAAATGCAACATTTGGAGCACACAAACTAAGAGCTGATTCTTGGTAATCACTGATAATTCCTGTGCAGCATAAGATTCTTCAATGTGGCTTGAAATTCTCAATGCAGATAGAGGTCAATTAGGATGAAAAGTGCCAATGTTACGTGGCACACAACTCTGTGTCACAAAGTTGCATCTGAGTGTTTTATGTGTAAGCCTCGCCTCTGGCTGGTGTTCTAATGGCTGGGCCGAGGCCATTTTGGTTGTGCGTTCCAACCTGTGCTGCCGTGGTTAGTTAGAGGTGCACATTAACATACCATCTTCTGAAACAAGTTCGTTTGCTCTGCTTTACAGCCTGTGTCGAAACTGCAAGGTTTGTAGCTAAAGCCATGTGGCACAGTCTATCCGCCCGCAACAATTGGAGCACACAAACTGAGGGCAGATTCTTAATAATCGAAATCTTAATAGTCATTGACGAATTTGTAGGTGGTGTGAGCATATCTTTTTTCTTTTTGACGCTGAAGTTTCTCAGATTTTACTGCGACGAGAAATGCTCGTTTCTTGGCAGCGGCGGAAGGGCAGAATGTATGAATTCGCCTCTCTGCGCAGATCACTCTCAAGCCAGACCGCAGCTTTGACTTGGAGATGCTGAACCCTCCCATCACTTACTTTGTGAAGCAGGCGGCCGGCATTGACCGCGGGGCCATGCGTCCTGGACAGGAGACGGCAGGCATGATCACACTCAAGCACGTCTATGAGATCGCCAAGATCAAGAGCCAAGACAGCATCTACGACTGTGTGCCTCTCCAGGACATCTGCAAGGAGATATTGCTGCTGGCCTATCGGTGCGGTGTCAAGACCGTCAGGAACCTGACTGCGGAAGAGTACCGCGAGTTCCGCGAGGCTCGTGAGCCTGTTGTCAGGGAACAGCTCACAGCGCTTGAAGAAAAGCGGCAAGCCAAGCTCCTTCGGACTGCTTCCTGAGGCCATGAAACCCCGTGTGATGTAGATGTCGGGCAATTAGCGTTTTCATTTGAGCTAGAAAACTGGAGGACTTTGCAGGACTGTTTGAGAGGTGGCCGACATTGCTCGCCGTGCATCATGTATGCAACAGAAGAGAAGCAGTACCAATGTGGTGCATATTGAGTACATTTGGCTGAAGCAAAATGCAAAATCACCATGTACCGAGATGATTGTTTTGCATTCAGAGGGTCAGCGTAGAAAGTTTTGTTTACTACCTTTTCATTGTGGCAACCAAACCTCATTGCTAGAATAGAAACATGCTTGGCTGTGGTGCTCAGAAAAATGGCAGAAAGTCTAATTTCCAGATGGGAGATTGTCATGTCTATTTGCTAGGTCACATCTGCACACCACGACATCGGAGACGCGACAGCATTTGTCTGCTGCCAGGGCATTGGGGAGCGTGTTAATGGTAGAAATGCATAATTTTCAGCAAGTTACTGTTATTGAAAAAAAAAAAAAGATTGTAAGCACCAAATATTTTGGTGGCCATATTGTTGACATAGTGTCCGTCTGCCATTTCCGTGTTTTTTAGATAGTACAAGATGCAAAGATTAATTGCAAGGTTCAGCATACCAATAGTGCAACTATGTTTGAACATTGCCACCTTCAGGTCGTTTAAAGGTTCTACACTGTAAAGTGAGACCTTCTGAATGTATTTTTGTACTCACTTTTGAACTTTGCCGGGAGGTAAAATGATGCTCACAAGGGTGAAAATGTGTTGTGTGTAAAGCACAGACAGTATTAAGGAAGGAGTGATACAACAAATTCCCTTAAGCAGTTTGACCAGCAAGGATTGTTCTTAGAAAGCACCACTGCATTTAAGACAGGCGTCACGCAGGAAGTCGTGGAATCGGGACTATAGGCTTGGTAGTATGCCAACATGCCTTCCGTTGCTGTCTCATCAAACATTTGGCCTGACCTAATTTCCTGCTGAAAACCATATCAATTTAAATTACGTTTCTGACTAGATTATGCAAGCAGCTGGAACGGTTTTTGCTGCAGCCAGAAAATTTAACTTCAGGTGGAAAATTTCCAGCTGGCTGCTTTCCTGGCTGAAATGGGTACTCTTTCAACTCAGCAGTGTGTTTCCATCTTTATCTGGGTAACCTTGGCTCGGACAGCATATAGAATTAATCACAAGTTGTTGGAAGTGCAGCACTTGTCCTATCTCTTTGTCAGTTCAAGTTTCAAAAAGAGATCAGCACTTCCAGTGAGCTAAGCCACTTCGGCAGGTGTGTACAGCAGCATCCAGAGATGTTTTTTGTCTGGCAGCAGCAGCTTCTGGCAGAAGAGCAACTTCTTACACTTGCTGCTGCGCCAAAGTTGTGCATTGCAATACTGGATGCATGCTTTCCGCCACCTTGGCAGAAGTCGCTAGTTAAGAGTTTCGGTCTCATCAGTGACAGTCGCCTTTAAAGTACCCACCAACAATGAGGGCACGTTGCTATCCAAGTAGCAACTGCTTCCAAGCCGTGACCACTGCCATATCGGTGTTCATTAGGGAGTAGCTGTCAAGTGAGGATTTACCTAGGTCAGCATGATTTTCTAGACTTTGGGAGTGGGGGCCCTCACTGCCCAGTTAGTACTATCCTTTTCTCTATGCTTCCTTTTTCTGTCGCTTTTTCCTCTACTAAGTCTTTGGAGCCACTTTAATGGTCCACCCAAACACTATGATTTGCAGTCACCGTACAGTACAACTACTACTATAACTGGCAAAATTCACTAACTTAGTAAAATCGAACCCGGATATATCGAACTCGAAGGGGATCACGAAATAGTTTGATATACAGAATTCGGCTTGAGACGCCACTTGTGATCATGAAAAATGATACTGTATTTGTCGCGTAATCTACCCACTCGCATAATGAACCCACCCCCCCCCCCCCCCCCCACTTTTGCGCCCGAGAATTTGAAAAAAAAAAAAAAAGTGTTCAGTGGCACATCCTTCCGTTTCGACCGCCGCATCCACAGCTCATTTATTGGCAGCACGCCAAGATGCTACGCAGCGATAATGTCACAGCGTGTTTATCTTTGGACTGTGGACAATTTTAGTTTTGATGCCTGGGCGCAGCCATCTTAGTTTGATAGTGGCGCCCCGTATGAGCCAAACTGGGAGAGTCCGCTCCGGCTTCTCTTGATGCCATCTTGGGCTGTGCTGTGGCAGGGTAAAAGTGCTGTTTTGCGGTGCACGTGAAAGCTATCTGACACCTTGGTACTATTTTGTGCTTTGTTTGAGCCAGTAAACCGTATGCCATCCGTTTGGCATGGCGGCAGCTGTTGGAAACATAGCGGCCGGGGCGACTGCGAAGGACTGCACTCCGCCTCCGAACTATGTCAGAGTTAACTGTGAGGATGTATCTGTTGTATCTTTCATGATACATGTGTTTTCAATTATATTTTGTAATCGCAATGGTAACTGTAAGCACAAACACACAGCGAATGAATCGTATGGGCAGCTAACGAATGCGGAATACACAGATACTACGAAAGATGCTTTCCAGTCATCGCCGCATTGATTTAACATGAAGTGCGACCCATTTCGATATACGATCGAGCTGTCCTGCTTCAACAATGTATACTTTCAAGTTAAACCACGGTTCAAGAACAGCAAATAAAAGTAGTGTCTAAAGTACCGACATTTTCATGCAGCCTTGGTGTTCGGCCTACGGTGCAACATGGTATCCCCGTCCCCTACGGCATAGCAGCATTGTTTGCACAACGTATTGTTGAGCAAAACGTCAAAAAACATGCGCTCTCAGCTGCACCATGAACGAAGACGACAAATTCGCAGCGCACACAGCAGCGCTTATGAAAGTGGTGCCGCCAGCTGGGGCGGCGGACGACGGCACTCTCGCCGAGCACTACTCCCTAGGCGTTGCTAGGCTTAAATTGTTTTGCATCGAAGGCACATCCGACGGCACTTTGTAATTGCTCAGCGTAAGAGTAAATGGTCTCTCATGAAAGTGCCTTACTGCCGATCCCGTTTTATCAGTAAAAAATGTAAATTTCAGTAAAGCCTTAGCAGCGGAGCATTGCCGAACTTGTATGTAATTATCAAAAACACGGTATGAGACAGAAATCTGCTAGAAATATATATATATTTTTTTGCTGTCGGCTTATTTTTTAAGTGAAGAACATATTTTAGCACACTCTTCTTGCGCTGGCGGAAGAGATCCAGCGTATCGTTGGCGAGAAGGGCTTGCGGGAGGCATGACCTGCCCGGCATTCATGTTTACATGGCGGAGGAAGTAAAATGGCCATCATATTCGTAAGTCCGTTGTTGTTACTAAGTCTGGTTTACACAAAACGTTCAAAGGTAAATTCAATCAGGATGGACTGGAAAGCGGTGAAGCAGAACACATCACAGCCCCACTCGGACTTTGCTGGATGCTAAGTGCGGGAAGACGGGACAATAGGAACACTGAAAACAAGACAGGACACAGCACTACTAACAACTGGGATTTTATTGCAGGAATCACCCATTTAAATACAGCAGCTTTCCAACATTAAAAAGAAAAAGCAATGTCACAAGAAAGCCTATCATATCTCTGGCTGCCTCATCTGCCCGGGAGTGAACCTACCCATTACAGTGCTACTGATCTCTTAGATATTCGATTTCTTTTGTCAGCAATAGGGAGGGTGTGCTAACACATGAAATACCAGAATTTTTAATTTCAGGCGCCTTTATAATTTTCCTTCCAAGTTGAGACGTGGCTCTATTTAAAACTACAGTGTTTTGAAGTGCAGGGCTACAGTCACTGCAATCCCGAATGTGATCTATCAAATTGCTCATTCTTTTCACATCCCTAGCATGCTCACTGAGCCTCTCGTTAAGGCACCTCCCAGTTTGTAACACTTCCAGCAGGCGAGCGGTATGGAATAGATCACGCCTTGGGTGCACTCAACAAAGCGCTGTTGGTGTCGCTTAGAACAGGTTTTTGCCACACTCTCTGTGTTTACTTTCCTGCAGATCCTGAGAAACTTTCCACTTAGCTTCAACTGTTGCCAACATTACTAATCACCCATCTTTTGTGAAATACTGTTTACAGTGTTGAGATCAGCATCCTCCTTAACGATAGTCTCGGGCATTCTCGATGCTATCATTTTCCACACCTGGAAGAACGAAGAAAATGACAAGCCTTGAGCAGACAAAAAATTAGGGAGACATCTAATCTCAACCTGTAAGGGTATGATGCGCCAGTGTTAATGGCTCTTGTCTGCAGATCCCACTGTGGATTTCCATTAATTTACGTGCCCTTTGCTACAAACCTAATCACTAATTCCTTAATTCATGTCTCCGTTATTTTCCATTAATTTTCATGCCCTTTGCTACAAACCTAATCACTAATTCCTTAATTCATGTCTCTGTTATCTTACACATACTCATTAGCATATGGTCTTAGGCTGCCCTGTTATGCGATAGACAACCTGGCATAAACCTCTGTAAGCTTCACATTAACCAAACTACAAACATGCCTCCATGGCCTAGGAGTAACCTTTCTTACTCGGGGCAGAAACATCCCAGAACATATTTCAAAATATAACTTTGTAAGCTCGAGTTAACAGCTCCTGCCATTCGTGTGGCCTCGTGACATTTGGTTTGTGCACGGGGTCCATCTGTTAATCATGCTGGTTAACATGCATGAAAAAGACATTTTCGCACAAACATTGGTGGAAAATGGTCAAATGGTGCACTGCGGATTTTGAAATGTATACCTATATGCATGCAAGGGCGGCATCATCACATAACATGATCAAGAGCTGCAGTTAGATGGAACTCCAATGCACATTAACTACCACCTCATACAATGGTTGTTGTTACCACAAGACCTAACAGCATGCTGACATCATTTCACTGAGCAATGGACATATATGCATACCGTATAGATAGCTTATGATTGTGGGTCTTATTTATTTCTATGACCTGTCGTCGGAAGCCCTACATTTTATGAAAGTGGGACAGGGTGAATATGCTGCACGAAGATACCAAGAAGCCTGTACAAAGAAAACTGCGAGTTAAATGACAGGAATTTTGAAACATTGAAATAAACAACAAACTACACTTTGTCAAACTTGTTATCGAGGAATGGAAATCATGCAGTCATCAAAAACACATCATGGAGGACATTTTAGGTCATCTTCACAAAAGACACACCCACACCTGACACACAGCTTCATACTTATGAAAGAAGCTAA
Source organism: Amblyomma maculatum (assembly GCF_055883805.1). NCBI lineage: Eukaryota > Metazoa > Arthropoda > Arachnida > Ixodida > Ixodidae > Amblyomma > Amblyomma maculatum. Next base: position 168,713,165 of record NC_139353.1, on the reverse strand, counting down.
ACCAATATGCGACAAGTGTGGAGATGAATTAACAATAAACCATATCTTACTGGCATGTGCGCAAGACACGAGAAAATAAGAGGCAAATATTTTGTACAATTTTGAAACAGATCCATCTCCATCCCAGCATGATCCTAGGAGAGACTGCACTAGTTCAAATCCCTGCATTTTTGGTTTCCTAAAATGAAGCAATGTTCCTAAACAAACTGCATCCTAAAGAACATTTTAGTCATTACACACAAAATAAATACATTAAACCTTGTTCATGGTGCATGGCAGCATTAGTCGCTTATGCACCGTAAAAACCACAACGGTTAAGCTTTCGGTCTGGTGTGGTCCTTATTTACGTGACAGCGCTGTCGTGTGGGTCTAACGTTCCAGCGATCGGAAAGTGACCTTTTCCAAATTCTAGCATAGTTTTAACCATGAAGGCAATTCTACAAATCTCTAAAGACGCGCGGGTGTTTGATTTCGACTGTTTTATCTGCGTCCACCTGCTTTGTTTCTTGGACAGCCTGGAGTGACGAGTGTTAAAGATACGACATTTTTGAACATTTAGCATGTTTCTGAAGGCGTTGCTTTCCATTACAGGGCCCGCAAAAAGCAGCTGAATGCCAAACGCCGCCTAGGTTGGCTTTCTAGCAAGACAGCGATGTAGCGTGGAAAATCACTCCGCCGGTTCAGCGCTGGCCGCGGATTTGAAAGGCGAACTGTTCGAACTTGAAGCTACTGACCACACCTGAAACACTGAATTGTGAATATTATGAAAATCCGTCCTCTCTTCGAACATCCCAAGCAACCACCGACATCCATCGGACGGCTAATGGCCATCCGTTTCGGATGTTCCGGATGGCCGATGGACGTCCGCGAACAGCCAGTGTACGTCCGTCGGCCGTCCGATGGGCGTCCAAATGGACATGTTTGTCTGGCCAATGGACGTCCATTTCGGACGTCCGTTCCCGGATCTTTCTCGCATATTCGCATATATGCTGCATGCATGCTTTTTTCGCTCCCACGAGGCAATAAAATAGAAAAGCAGCTTAAAGTACAACAGGCATATTTTATTGTAAAATGTCTAATTCCTCAATATGACCTAAAACTTGAAGCGCACATCCATCTTCCATGATGAAGTGGAAGCAACCAGCTTTCTGCAAAAAGAGAAGAAAAAAAAAACAGGTTAGTAAATAGTCTGTCGCTCATGCACAGCATAATCCTTGACTCGAGGTTTTCTGGAGGCCAATAACAAGAAAATTGAGTATTTCTCATATTGTACCTGCCCTACAGCACTTGTTACAAGCAGTCTCAAATATCAGCGAGGTTCTACCCTCCTTTCCCTTAGTTCACGCCAGTTATATCGCACCCGCTATCTTTCGAATATCACATAGATTCATCTGCAATGCTTCAAGGATAAAGCTAAATAAGCTAAACAGTTCATAAGGCAGTATCATACAGGCCATACCTAAATTAAAATAAGCTGATAACGCGCTTCAATAATTTTAAGCACAGAAAAGGCCACTCGCTATCAGAAATGATTTTCTTTTTTTTTTTTTTTGTAGTGGTGCACAACTTTCAAGCTCGCGAGTTTGGGCGATTATCGCTTATCGTATTGTACAGCCGCCCTGATTTTTAACAATATAGCGCGAGCGTCGACCAAACTGCTGCTCAGCGCCTTATAACGGTGATAAGCGTGCAACACGGCGTGAGTTCGCGCACGCGCACGAAGAGAGAGCGTCTTCTGCTACGCTGTTCGGATCATAAAGATACACGCCCTGCACAATATCTGTTTGCGACGTTCCGCATTCTAGAGCATGCACGAACTCTCGCCGTGTTGCACGCTTATCGCCGTTGTAAGGTGCTGACCAGCAGTTTGGTCGATGCTCGCTCTATATTGTTAAAAATCAGGGCGGCTGTACAGGAGCAGTTATGCATTTTATCATTGTAATGCACTGCAGCGCAGACTGTGCCCTCGCAACCTGCAACTTGCATTGAAAAATGCAGAGAATGCCACTTGCGAAGGCAAGCATATTAAAAAGAAAAAAAAAAATATTTGAAGACCGACTGTTTACCCAGCGCATTGGTTGACGAAAACAACGAGGTTGTTTATAAGCCTCGCAAGATTGCAAGAGTGGAACGCGATAGCACCTCCAGCAATTTCCTAGTTTGCGTAGAGGAGAGGGAGAGCCAACTCAATCGACATACACGTACGCCACCGCGCCGATTACTCCTGGTTTTCGGTGTAACTAGCTCCTTAATGCTATCGCGTTGAAATATGTCAGTAGGTTCACTGCGCTGTTACATATTCATACAATTTTCGCTGCGCAGATTTTCACGAAGCTCGATCGCAGTACTCACTTTCAAACGCGGTCGCTTTCGCCGGAGTCGTCCGTCCCGATGTGTTGTCGTCGTGAACCACTGTTGCTCCAAGGGGGTAATCCTTTCACACTACGAACTGGCACAACTGCGCAATCGTTGTCCTTGCAGCGCACAAAGATGGGTGAAGGCATTCGAGCATAGTTGCGTGCACCCGCACAGAACGAAAAACAAAAAACTGCTGCCGCGAGCCGCGGCGGCAGGACGACAGCTGGCAATGGCGGCACAGAAACACGTGGTACGAAACTACGGCAGAAACATTCATGCGCAGAAATGAATTGGCCGTAATAAGTTAACACCATATTTTTACCGAATATTGTTAATTTCCTTAAATAGGTATCCTTTCTTGTGAGCATATTCAAGCGAAACCTACCATCCCCCCTCCCCTCCAACACACACACACTGCGATGGAATACGCAACTTTCAACCAAACAGCACGGCTACCGGCCGGCGGGGACTGGCGGGGATTTCAAACAGCAAAAAAAAAAAAAAACTTTTTGTGAAGACCCACAGTGCAAGGTAATCCGGCGCTGTCGTTCGCCAAGACGTGGTCGTGGACCATCGTGGATGGCGAAGCCGCGCAGGTGGTAAATGTAGTACATACGTTCAGGCTCAACTAGAGTAACAATTGAAGATCACGACCGCCGCTACCAACGGATACAACGAATTGCGGCATGAAAGCTGAGAAATTAATGACAATCGCCCCATACTGTGTACGTGCCAGAGTTTTTTAGGCCAACCAGCTAATCATTTGGTATATAATACAATTCGCTATCTCAGGGGCCGAATGGAAGTTGCAAACCTAATTGGATTTCCTATTGGAGTTTTGAGTACCATTTGGAAAATCCGAATGGAATTTTACACGCAATTAAAACTATTTGGAATGCCCAATTGGTATTTGCAGAACCATTTGGTTAATCCAACTGGACTAATCCATTGGAGAGGTGGTGTCCAATATTGGGTCCAGATGTGACCATTTGCAGGTCCCAATTGGCCCCAATGTTTTTTTTTTCACTAGGCAGGACACATCTCGAGCATTGAAGACAAGTGTGAATGTTGAAACAGAATTTTGTCAGCGAGGAAATATATGCCCTGGAAAAATACTCGTCCGTACGTACATCGGACGTACACCTCGTCTCTCATGCGGATATACAAAAACGGACGTAGTCCGTACGTACATCGGACGTACACCTCGTCTCTCATGCGGATATACAAAAACGGACGTAGTCTGTACCTCCAACGGACGTACGAATACGGATGTCCTAAACCGGAGGTTGTACGTATGTCCGACGAACGTACAATTTCGGCAAAGGACGTTCGGCTCTAGCTCGGACGTACAACGGACGTCGGTGGTTGCTTGGGATTGATACGTCCACAGTGGAGAATTTATGCGCCTCAGGGTAGGCCAGCCGTGGGAACACGGCGTGGTTGTAGCAACGATCGCTTGCATGGCACCCTCTGCAAAATTCCAAGTCAGCTTCTGAAACGAAATGTGCAGCGCACATTTTCTACCGCTTACAAAAATTCGGTGACGCATGCATATCTCCCTCACGTTTCAGAGCTGAGGCCGTTCAGTCAGGTCACGCTAACCTCGAGCATGTACGCAAAATTCAACGGCAAGAAAAAGGTGCAGGCTGAGCACTTGTCTGGTCTTCCCCTAAAGTAGTAGTAGTAATGCACTTTATTTAGGACTCAAGCGTTCAACAGGTCGGCTGCCTGTTGTACCAAGGCTAGTACCAAAGAACATTGTGGTTCGTAGAGAAGCGGATCATTCGCGCTTCCGGCTTTCCGGTTGTGCACTTATGTATTGGGGTGCAGCGGGTCTTCGCGTCAAGGAGTCGACGTGCAGCTCGCCGCTGTAGCAGCGTAGGCTTCTAGTAGATTCGGCATGTCTTTTGCCATGGCTCTGAGGAAGAATCTAAAGGAAGGATTTAACTAGAAACATCCTATTCTCTTTGCATGTGAGAAACGAGCATATGGCCGAATGTTCTGCACGGCGAGGTGTGTGTTGCGCCGGCGCTCAATCTTCGGAGGTCGATGCGGGATCTAAGACAGCGTAAATGATAGCTCGCTTGCATTACGGGCAGATCGAGGTGATATGTTTAGTGCGAAGCGAAAGCTGCTAGTGAATGCGTGTATCTCGATGCCAGATGGTGGAGCTAGTGCAGTACGCACTGCAGCTGCTTGACAAGCGATGCTTGCCGTACACAATCCTGAGTGAAGACAAGACCGTGATCTATGTTAGAATGGGCGAACTCTTCGTAGCATCTCATCGAGACTCGCGGCTAGCTGATTCACGCACGCGTAGCAAGCGAAATGCAGACATATATGCGTTCGACGTGCATATAGCCATGAGCCTGTATATTGACGTCCGCCGTATTGAATCGAAGAACGGATACGTTGGACGTATCTTTTGACACTTCATTGTTTTAATGTCATGGTCAATGTTAGGCCACCACATATAGACCTCCTTCATGTTTGCAAACAAACAAGACGATCGAGGTGGCGCTGCTCTCGTCAGCGATCCCACGGTAGGCAAAAAGCACGACCGCGGCCGGGGTACAGTGGCTAGCCGGGGCACTGTGGCCGAGCTTGTCAAGGCCGTGTTATTGTGATTTGCAGGCGCCTTCTAGGCAGACGAAGTGACCATATGTGCTAGTATTTCTTGAGCCTCAGCGGTGAGAACAGAAGCGATACACTGAAAAACTCTAAGTACACGAAATGCAGCGTACGGACCCGCACGCCGTACCGATGGGGATTGGGTTCAAGGCGCACAAGAGAAGCGTTGCTGCCAGCCGGGGAAAATAAGCGACGTTGGCATCTATTTTCTGTTTTCTCCCAGAAAATTATGCATGGAACGCATCGAGGATTACAAAGCTTCGGATACTTACAACTACTTGGAGTCGAGTAAGCTGACGGCGATTTTTCTCGCTCATAAATAGCGCTCGCAAACCGCGTACGAATAGTCCGCTCGAAGCATCATAGCATAATCAGATGATTGTTCACACCGAGCGGCAAATGAGCGTTCTTGGTAAGCACGAAGCACCTCGCTATCGTCGAGCGGCTGTATGGTTAAGATGATTTAGGTCAGCGTGGCAACGGTAGCCTTGACACCGCACGGTTTGCGTATCATTGCGTTATTGGTTGAGATCACAACGCTGCGCATCTGTTATATTTGCTTTGTTCGTGGGCGGCTGTCGTCGTTAAAGGTAGCAATTTTATCACGGGTAGTCGCGCTGTTAGCTTGCATTACAATTACGAGCTGCAGCGGCCACTGTGGTTCCGTGGGTTCCGGTAAAAACGTCCCAGGAAAAAATGGCCCCGGATAAAACCTCTCCAAACAGATGCAATAAAACGTACTGCAAAGTCGAGCTTTCCCCTTGCCTGGTGCTTGGCTTATCAGCGATGAATTACGCTCATTGTAATCAATTTTCACTGTTCTTATCTTACATTGTGTTTATGGTTTTAGCGAACATTATGTATATTTTGAACCCCGCCGTTTTATTTTATTTATTTTTTTTTACGTTCTGTAGTTCTGTTTACTAAAAACGTAGACTGAGTTTCCTTGTGTCTAGCCGCCATAATGTAGGCTACAGTGCTTCTTTCTACCCGTCCGCTTGAAATTTGCAAAACATGGCACTGATGCCGTGTGTTCGCAAAGAAAAAAAAAACGTTATGGCGCCGAAATTTGTGCTGTCGAGGGCAAACACGTCTCTCGAATGTGTAATATTAGCCGGGTGATTAGACCAATATTAAAGAGCGATATTTCCCAGTTTGGAAACTGGGAACTATGCACTGTATAATACTCGCTGGATGTTATAGTGGTGGGTTTTTTTGTTTTTTTTTTTTGTTTTTTTTGCAATGCTTTCTCGCCAAGCCTTCTCCAGTTGCTGTAAACCTGTAAAACACCCAGAGGGCATAGTGCCCAAACAATAGTTACATCTGTTCTAAAAAAAAAAAAAAAAAAGGGCATCCAATAAGATGTTCAATTTTTCGCGAAGTGAGTTCCGGGCAGATTTTCAGCCAATTTCTTCGATGACATTTTTTCCTAGGGGCCGCTTCTGATAGGACCTTTCTGGACGATTATTCCGGGGCTATATATTTCAGGGACCTTTTTTTCGGGGCTGTATTTTCTGAGGAACTCTTTTCTGGTGCCGTTTTTACCTTCACCCGTGATTCCGTAGTTAGGGCGGCCCAGTTCGGTATCGGCCACTGTGACCGCGTTTCAATGTAGGATAAACCCCACAACTCGCATTCACAATCAGCCGCTGTGAATACAAATAAAAGCGCTCAGCATAAATAAAAAATGCAGCTCCAATCCAAATCAGCAGCTGTCAACGTGAAGTGGCAATCTTCATCAGGAAGTAGATTAAAATAATTTGGCGTGAACGCGGCGAAGTTTAGCCAATATGGTACATCACGGATCGAGGAGTGCTACACAGATCACTTGCGTAGCAGCTCACTGCGCTTACATACACAGCGAAAAAACGGGCTTGAGGAACAGTTTACAAAGGTAAAACATCTACGCATGCTCCAACAAAGAAACAGGCCTACGCATTACAACATATATATGACTGCCTCGTGTACATATGTTACCTGCGCACCCGCGCCCGCACCAGCACTAAAACAGTACCAAGATCCCATCACGCGTAGTAAAAAAGCCAAACTCGAGATATTCGCGACCTTTGATCCGGTAGACCGCTCTGGCGTAAAGGTGAATAAGTTTCAGCTTAGCCGTGACGAAGTATTTGCCGCATATTCGATGAGCAGGCGTCGGTATCCAGCCTTGGCGCTTCCCCGCGGCGACCCACCACTGTTTACGGCGACCATTGTCGGCAAGAAACCTATGCAAGCTTACTAAACTCCCTCTTGTGTGTCTTTCAACTTATGTCATAGCGACGCGATTAGTCGGCATGGTGCTCTGCATTCCCCCGCAGCAGCAAGCCATCGCACAATCACGGTAGGCAAAGCGACTGAAGCGTGTTTTTGCCTACCACGCGAAAGTCACTAACGACGACAGCGCCACCGCATTTTCGTGACGTAGCCGGAGTGAAGGAGGTCTATAGCTTCTGGCACACGCTTTCATGGCAACGATGCCCCTGTGTCCGGCGTGGATGAGACGTAGCTTGTGCGCGTAGCTCTCTCGGAATCACAACTCGGGATCCTAATAGGATGCAGTCACGGCGGGTGCTCAACTCTGTAGCTCGCCTGCGGTAAGCGTAGAAGTTGTCCCCTTTGAGTTTGTGCACGTTGCCTTGTTGAACAGCCGTGTCACGGCCGCTCGATGGAAGCGCATTAGGTGCGGCCTGCTACGTCGACCGAAACCGGCGGGAGGCGCCTACTTCCAGTCTCCACCGCCGCGGCGCCACCGTTCGGGGACAGCCGCGCGCGGAGAGCTGCGCCTGGCTGCGCTTTGAGGGAGGCGTCGGCGTGGTAGAAGCCTTTTATTTTAAGAATATAAGAGCTCCGCTTCACACAATTTGGCAACAAGACTTAGTATGTACAGTCATGTCTAGTGTGACCATGTCAGCACTTAGCACTTGCTTGGCAAGGATGTATACTGGAGTGTACACTGAAAAACTTATAGTGACGGTGGTTCAATCGATTGGAGAGCTCGCATCACCATTATGTTGCATTCGGATCCAGTTGTTCGTCACATTAAAATGTGACCCGGCTGTGAACAATTCGGAGCTGTTCAGCTGCCATGGTAGCCTAATGAATAACCACTTAATTAACTATGTCGCGAATTCCGTGTGTCATTTTCATACCATTTACTCATTCCTGCATACAGCTTTTATACACAAATTGACGTCAACCTGTTATAAGCTGCCAGCGCTATCCAATAAAAAAATGTCCTACTATGAGCAACCTCTGTGAAAATGCGACATGTAACCAACCTTTCCATCTCATTGTGACAAATTTTACAGTGGAAATATGAAGATGTTTATTAGGCTAAATCTAGATGATAACCTGGGATCTTCTACTCAGTTGGAGACATTAAACTTTGTACGCCAGAACACTATCCGTCATGGCTTTCCGCATTTTGCATGACCGGACAAAGTAAGTGCGCTTGATAGAGCCGGTCTGCCTCAAGGTGCTACGTATATGCGCCGAAAGATTTTATTACTATTTTTATTGGCTGCTCACAAACCCATACAATTTTGCTGGTTCGTAATTTTCAATGGAAGAACGAGCATCGAGTGTTGCTGTTGTGAAACTCTTAGCTGTGATCACAAGAATGTTCATGCGTCAGAGCGCAACTGCAGCCGAGATTCAGTGAGCAGCCGAGTACGCTTATTTAATGGCCACACACACAAAAAAAGGAAGAAAATTACCAATCGCAGACGGAAAACCTTTCTTGCGAGAGGTTTATGCCATAGCCGTAAACATCGCTCCACTGTTGAGTTGACATTTCCTGCCCAGCTCGCTATCAGTGGGGGCAGCAACTTAACAATATCTTGCATAGCGCCTTAGCTTGGGCACGATCATTGTTTTTATAGGTTAGCTGCAGGTACTGTGTACAGTGAGAAAACAATGATGAAACCAAAAGTTTACAGGCTTGCTACTTCACCGGACCTCTTCAGACTTCATCATCCTGTTAATGAAGGTGCTCGTAAGCTGACAAAGCTTGATTACTTCCTTTGGGGGTACATCAAGCCTCCATTGTCCTTGGTTTTCATTAACCTGCAACTGGTCCAGTTGACTATATTTCCTGCAACAGGCTCTTGCTCGACTGACATATCGCCTCAAAACCATTACCAAATATCGCATAAATTAAGCAACAACCTGGTAGTGATAAACAAAACTTGGGGTTCTTAAGTCTCCTTGAGGAGCCTCGTTAGAGTGCCCGCACTTTGCTACCTGCTTATTCACCGTATCCCGTAATTGCTGCCTCTGTCGCATATCATTAGAATGCAACCTTAAGCCACCGCATTATATGAAATAGCACCCTACACATAGCTATATAAAGCCCCTCTTTACCGAAGCCGTACGAACGTGCCCTATAGGAGTATAGTGTGCCTGACTTGGGATCTAAGGGTCCTGCTTTCAATAATTCCCCTTTCACCCTTACATCTTATTGACTCTCTGATTTGGCAGCTCCTGCCACATTCAACATGTCATGTGTTCTCATTGCACCAAAGGTGTCTGGCCATGTCACCAACTAAAGTGCCTCTTACCAGAGAGGTTTTTTTCCGACTTTCTGCCGACAGAGCGGGCGCCGGATTTTCTGTGGAACGTGGCTTTTCATTTTATCGCATCGGCTCAAACAGTCTCAACAGTATAAACAAATGTTGTATGCACAGGCTCCTTTACTTGCAAGGCTACTCAGACTAGCGCGGCAAAATTTAGAACAAATTGCATGCTTATATAAAAAAAAACCTTCGTAGCTTTTTCCGATATGTCCTCGCAACATAACCTGCGAGAAAAGCTTCTGATGCTATCTAATCGTGTTCATCTGCTTCACAACACATCGTTAAAAATCCTAGTTCACTGGCCAGCTCCCTGGTAAATAAATAGGTTAAACAACGTGTCGGGAGCACAGGGAAAGAGGATGACACAACTAGCATGGTTGTGCCGTCTTCTCCTGTGTTCCCGTCATGTCGTTTGCACGGTTAACCGAACATTAATCACCAACAAGTCCAATCTGCTGTCCCTTGTAGCAAATTCAATGGCAGCTGATAGGGCATTATGCTTCAGCATCTGGACTTTTTAACTTTAGCGCCGCTTTCATTTCAGAGGAAGCGAGTGCATTTCCACTCCTCGCTGCTGTATTTGCCTAAAGCGAGCTCAGCGGATAAAATTAGAGGGTCTCTTAGATGTCTCTTAAGCGCAGGACGGCGAAAGCCTACCCTTCTCCTATCATTTGCCTCTCATCGTTTGCCACAGTTCGTCATTTCAACACGTCGTTTGATATATTGGTCGTTTCTCAGTCATGATGAGTCTGCCTGCGTAGTCATTGTAGCCCTTATCACTCATAACTAAGCTGGTTACTCATTTAGAATCAGCAGTTGTCATTACATGTTGTCATTTCACATATTGGTCATTTCGTAGTCATTAACAGTAATGATGAGTCATGCCTAACTATTATAGTCATTACCATACATCGATAAGCACTTTTACTAATTTCTAATCGATTGCGGTCATTACACGTCGTAGTTTAATATACTGGTCATTACAAATCATTTTAGTCATTATTAACCATTATTAGTCATTAGCGTTAGTCATGACCTCTATCAATGTCTATTTATAACTTTTATTGATTGCCTATCACCATCAATCATATTCATGCTTAAATCTCCCTCCTTGCACGTCCGCTTTTGCGACTGGCACACCAGTGCACAGATGCGACACACAGATAACAGGCACAGCTTCTGCGCATAGATTTTCGCTCCATGAGCCTAGAACGGCTTTCGCCTTAAAAAACAAACGCATCCAGTCTCAACGTTAACGTGCTTGCACACGCGCACACAAAAAAGTTTGCATTTACCACGCAGACGCGAGGCAAATGCGCCCAGAAAGGAAGCAAACCGCGCGCTCAGAGCCGGTGACCTCGGCGGCGACGTGTCCCCGAACAGTGGCGCCCTCAGCAGAAATAGCGGGCGCAACTGTAAACTCCCCAAGGACGTGCTTGCCCATTGACGGCGGCGCGACGCAGCAGGCCGCACCCAGTGCACTTCTATCGAGCGGCCGTGGCTGTGTAAACAGCTGTGTAACGGAGAGTTGCACACTTCTGCGTAGATGCTGCAACTGTGCATGCTGTAAGCGGAGGTTGTGGCAGTGCTTCGAACATAAGAACGTCCCCGGTTGGAGGCGGTTCGTCAGTTGTTGCGTGCAGTGGCAGGCGACTTAACGCGTTGGCATTCTGATGTTTAGTCCCATTGCGGTAGACCAGATCGTAGTTGTACGCTGAGAGCTTGATGCACCCACATGTCATTCGCATAGACAATGTCGGTGGCATAAGCTTTTGTGGCCCCAAAATGCTCAGTAGCGGTCGGCGATTCGTTATAAATATCACCTTTCGGCCGGCAATGTACTGGTGAAAGTGTGTCGCCGCGTAGACGATGGCTAGCCCTCCTTTGTCCAATTGCGCATAGTTGCGCTCCGCTTGTGACAACGTACGTTAGGCGAAGTCAATCGGGGCCTCCCTTACTTGGTCGTCAGTCTGCGAAAAAACCGCGCCGACTCCGTGCGGAGATGCGTCGCAAGACAAAAGCAGTGGCTTCCTTTCTTCGTAGTGGCTGAGGACTGTACACCTTCGAAGCAGGTTTTTCAGGGCGTCGAATGCTTGCTGATGGCGTGGCGACCATGTCCATTTCACATCTTTCCGTAGCAGCTGGTATAAGTCGTTGGCCACAGTAGCTCTTTCTAAGAAACGGTCGTAGAATGTCAAGAGTCCGAGAAATGCCTATAGCTCCTGTTTGTTGGTGCCCGTGCTTCGGTGATCGCTCGCACTTTGATATCATCGGTAGGATGAATGCCCTCTGCATTAATTCGATGTCCCAGAAATTGCACCTCTGACACCACAAAACAGCATTTCTCTTTGCTGTTACTGTTAAACTGTTAACTTTGTTTATTCACAAGACAAGAGGGTGCGACCAGTGTCGGCCGAGAGCCGAACTGCCAGGCGAAGAACGGAGGGAACGGAGGCCGGAGATGGGGATGGGGCTTGCTAATGCTTCCCAGAATTAGAGGAGAGTGAGGGAGCTCGCCGTGGGGGGCGTCTCGCGCAGGCAGGCGATGAGTCCTCCCGGCGAAGCGCGAAGAGGGGTGCGGGCCTGTCCATTTGTGCGCACTGCTCCAGTCACAACAGAACCGACGAGGTCACAGCACTTCGAACACAACAATATCAAGAATGAAAAAGTTGACCAAAAAAGCACATGGAGCATAGAATAAATAACCTCAAAAGTATCAGATGATGGCCTTAAAACAGGCGATAAAATAAAATTCAATAAAACCTGTTGTAATGAATAAAATGCAAAGCAATTGCAGCATCTTGGGAAGAGTACTTGGGAAGGAATCGAAGAGCACATTAAAAATTCTCTTTGGCTCGTCCTCACTGCAGCTACTACAGTGCTTTGCGAGGCGGATGTCTGTTGCCCTTGAATGACGCCGACCAACAGCTGCTTCAAGAAATAAAGAAGCTCCAACATAAATGAAAACAAGAGTGACACAGACAAGTGCTCGTCCATGTCACTGTCTTGTCTGCATTTGTGTTAGCACTTCTTTACTTCTTGGCATGCATCAACTAGTTCGACAAAAGGTTCTGCTTGAGCTGATTTAGAAACATAGTTGGAGTTTGAACAGTCAAAGATGAATCTTACCAAAATAGAAAAGGATACTTGTCACAGGAATCTGTTACAAGCAGATATAATTTTACAACTTACTAAAAAACAGATACATTTCAACCTGTCAAGATTAGGGGCCAAAGGATACAGCATAGTGGAGGGCTGATTTTAAAATGGCACGACAAATACCAAAATATCAGAACAAAGACATTGCCTCGGGACAAAACTGCATTGAAACAAAAGTCTGTGGACCACGCAAAGTGCCACCAAAGTGCATAACTTCCATATCGGCCAGTAGCCTTAGACCATATGTGTCGATGTGAAAGTTGGACTTCAGTTCTTTCATATGTGCTAGCAAAATAAGGTGATACGCCATGCTGGTAGTCCAAAATCGCCAAACTTGCAGTTCAGATACTTTTGTCCCGGGCAGCACCTGACAAGCATTTGTAAATGGCCCTCAGCAGCAAATTATGCTCCAATTTGTCAAAAAAGCTGCAGCACCAACGTTGAGGCATCGGGCATGTGTACAAAAATAGTACACTCAAAGTTGACATGCAAGAAGGCTGACACTCCTCAGCAAAGTGCAATGATCATGAGACACATTTTGCTCTACAAAGCCTTTACATGTAAAAGAAAAGCTGCACATAAGTTCCTGACAAGACACTTGAAGAATGGCAAATACAAGACCAGTGGGGAAAGTAAGTTCAATAAATTTGCCAGGCACCTCTGATAATGATGACAGCATCAGATTAAAATGTTAGGATATTTATTATGCTACTTACGATCATTCATATTATTACCATTTTTCATATAAGCAAAGGCTAGTACAGTAGTTTGAACAAGGCACACATAAAGGGGTAAAGCATTATGAATATTAACACACCATGGTCTGGAAGCAAGTCAAGGAACAAGTAAACATTCACATCAGTACTCACTTTATATAGTCACCTGTTTCTAGAACTATGAGTAAGCATGAAAAACAACACTGCCATCATATGCAGTGTCCCATTTCCCACTTGCTAAGCCAGACATTTCTATCGGAATATTTTGCAGGTTAATTTAATCAGTTTCCAGGCATCTGCTATTCTTGAGTCGAGGATCCTTACACCAGGAAAATATGACTCATGTTTCCAGTCTAATGTCCACACTCTTCTTAGACCAGACTTTACGCCTTAAATGGCAAAGCAATAAAGAAGGCAAGTTCATCGCAGTGCAAGGAATACTGCACTTGTCACACTTTCCTGTCACAAAATATACAGAAAAACAAACAATATCCTTACAATGTGGGCTAGGCTTCATCTTTTTATTTCCTTTATCATGGCAAGCTGTGCTTCCCTGCTTTGTTAACCTTAATCTTATTCAGTACACCATCCATGCCATGTCCACAATTGGGAGGTTAGGTCATGTCACAGACTAGAAGGTGACAAAGTAGGCAGCAGTGCAAGATTGAGTGCTGTTACTAGGACTATGTCATCGCCATCTGCTTCGTGGCGACACTTTTCAAGCCACTGCCAAGACACAACATGAAAGCCCTAAGCCTGATGATGACATTTTCAATTAAAAAAAAAAAGGCATATCTTTGAGCGCACTTCTTTCCTCTGATGTCACACGAATTCTCATTACTCATTGCAACCAAATTGCAAACATGAACTGCTTTATTACAAATTGCAACACAAATGGAGTTCTGGCCACATTCAGGGTACATGGGCTATAGGATGCTAAGCTCTAGGTTAATTCTAACTATATCAAGTCCTTCACCATGCACCGACATCCGAGTGGACAGATGAGTTTTCCCCCTCAAAACATACCGGTGTTTAATTTAAATGCAAGAAACACTGGTCGTGAGGACAACAGCAAAAGTGGATAAAACAATGAGAACAAAATCAGGTCTAAAAACAGTTCTGTTTCAAGCATCAGCTGAGAAAAGCTTTGTTATCTCTGGCAGGCACCAGAGCATTACCATTCTTACAGTGGCTAAAAGAGCAAATACTAAGGACACATACGGAGGAAGGAAAACCTATAGCTTCACTAAGAATGCTGCAGTAGGGGCCCTGTGAATGGTTGCCAATAAATGTCACTGCATTTATTTGTCTTCATCCGTGATGTTGCTCACATGAGACTGTACAAGTGCTGCTCTCCACTGTTGTAATGAACCGCACTGCATCTTGAAGGGTGCGCAAGGCAGCAAACCCTTCAAATACGGCAATGTCGTAGGAAGAACAAATGCTTTGTTAGTTATATGGGGTTCTATGATGCATAAGCAACTATGGCTATGATGCACCAAACACAAGGTTAGATGATTTGTTATATGATACGCATATTTGATTTGGAACATTTGCTCTTTTAAGAAACGTAAAAACAAGAAAACAATCAACTGCTTGTTCACCTGAATGCAGTGCTGGATGAAATGGAATTTGTTATTTGTAAAATACTTTTTTCCCGAGCCCTTCAAGATGTGAGCATGAGATTAAAATGTGATTAACTGTGAACTGGTCACCACACATTCCACATACAGGTGGGTCTTTGTGTGTATGTCCTATTCGTAGATGACATAAAATTACTTCGACAAAACTTTCCTGATGGCATGATTTCTATTCTCCTAAAACATTTTTACAGAATGAAGATTATTGTTTGTTTCTTTCTCCCAAGCCGCCTGCCATTTGCTTCTCAGTTTTGAATGCACTAACCTAATGCAGTCCCTGTGTAGCATGTGAATGTGTTTCATTTTCATACTTCTGGATCATGCAGTGCGTGCATCTGCCCTCTCATTACCATGGATCCCGCGACTGAGTACCCAGCAGAATTTTATAGTACATCATTATGTAGTGACCTTTGCTATATTTTGTATGCTTTCTAATAAGGGGTTACCAACATTTCTAGAGCTTAACGTGGACAGTAAACGAGTACACTCAGGCAGTCTGTAAATGATGCTGGCTCTGATGTTCTCATTTGCTACTTTTTTGAATCTGGTATAGGTAGCATAACAGTCAGTGGTGAAAGCTGTTTCATGCTGAGGGAGACGTATGGCCTCTTTAGTTTTGTCTTCTATTACTGCGCACACAAGATGGTTAAATGCTTTGTGGCTAGCTGTCAAACAAGGTACAAATCTCAAGAAATGAGGCTCCGAGTATGGCGCAAACAGCTTGATTCTGTAGAAAATCCAGTGCATTTGAGAGCAATAAATCAGTCATGACTCTGGCAGAACCTAGTTGACAAACGATATCGCCTGGCCCTATCTGGTAGGCGGGTCATGACATGACATGGCAAGGCCTGCCAACGTGGGCCTCCGGTTAGAGGTAGGTGGATAAGATGAAATTTGAACCAATCGGAACCCCTGAATCCTGAATACGACATGGTACTCTTAGGCTAAGAAGGCATGATGCATGGATTGGATAAAGTGGATATAGTTGTTGGGTTATCTTTCACATAATATAGCAGCATACGACTGCGTGCTAATGTGAGAGAACATAGTCACAATTGAGATTAGTGGCAAAGTGCATGTACACAAGCCATAACCGGGCCTGTAGGCGGGAGGCAGTAACACTATGACGTCCAACCCTCAAAGGCGGACCTTAAGTGGCCCCCTCATTTTTCATTCATCACAGTGTAGTGGGCACGTAACCTCCCATGTGTCAATAAACGAGCTTTTAATTAGCTCCATGGCTTATGATTTTGTGTCACCCATCAGATGTCATGTCTGAGGTTATCACAGGTGTTGCAGATATGCTTTTTACTTCTAAGGTTTGGTTTGGTTTGGTTCGTGGGGTTTAACGTCCCAAAGCGACTCAGGCTATGAGAGATGCCGTAGTGAAGGACTCCGAAAATTTCGACCACCTGGGATTCTTTAACGTGCACTGACATCGTAGCTTTTCACCTCCATCGAAAAGCGGCCGCCAAGGCCGGGATTCGATCCTGCGTCCTTGGGAACAGTAGCCGAGCGCGGGGCCTCTAAAGTGTCATTGCAACCTTTCATGTTCAGACCAGCTGAGGGATGGTCAGTCTGGTCTTTGATAACCGCTCGGCACATTTGTTCTAACCACCTCCAGATCAGTTAATTTCAAAACACTTAAGTACACCGTATAAAGTTTCCTTTGAAAGCCTTCACCTGTTTTCTTGCTTCCCTGTTACAGTCATCACAGCGTGAGAATATCCAAGCCAGCTGCATTCTCAAGGGTGCAGTTAAAGGTACAGAGAGAGGGTTCAGAGCACATGGAACGTCATTACGAGACAGAACCCAAACCAGACGCTTTTTATTCTTCTACCTCAGAGACCAACTCGGAGCCCGAGCGGTCACTGCATGCGGCTCCTGTGCCGTCTTCTTATTCTGTCGCTCTCCTCGTCAAAAGAGTGCGCTATTACAGGGCCCCTCCCTAATCGACTAATGAGAAGTGTGTCAGGGCACCAGTGAAATAATAAGCAGGCTTCAGCCACTCCAAGACTATAGTATCAGCTGAACACGAAACAGCCCTAGGCAGTGCGGCTGAAGAGGGCAGCAGTGAAAGTCGTGATGCATAAGAACCTGTAGCAGTATTGAGGTCCAACGATATATCAGATACAAGTTTGTCGAGTTGGTCTAAGGCACGGCGATTGTGGTCGACAGTTGCGGAATACTTCATGCAGGAGCTGTATGTAGTCTGTAAACAATATGCATGACAGAAGGCAATGCTCGATACATGCTGCGACTGATCCGGTTGTCAGTGAGATTTACCTTTCGGTGGGGTGGGGTAGGGAGGTTGAAGGGTCGAAGAAGTTATAGGGAGGCATAAAGCGGTTCCATAAACAAGCTCAGCTGCAGAGCACCAGAGGTCTTGTTTGAAGGTTTTGTATAACTGACTGGAGCACTACTGGACAGTATTTCCAATTACATATAACAGTTTTAACCAACTGACTATTGCAACTAGGATCTCTTGTCTTTTCAGCTTCTGGAACTTACCAAAGCTGGCCTTTTTATGAAGAAATTTTGTTGCAATACTCACTACTAACTACTCTTCTATGCAAGAAAATTCTACCTTTCATTGAGAACAGGATCCAAGCAGGATCTGCGAAGGTTACAGCCATCAGGACAACCAGTTGTTTCAGCGTGACGACATGGCCTGAGAACGACAAAAGCCTGGAAACTTTTTATGCGCAGTAAAGAAGCACTCGTCAAGGTCTATGCACTCGTTACCAAGGTATTTCTTTAAAGGGACAGAGTTCTGGAATTTAGGTCCCAAATTTTTTTCGCCGCAATGGAAAGATTGACGTCTAAAATGTTTGATTCCATAACGGTTTTGGTAGAAACGCTGTTGAAAAATTTGACCGAGAATTTTTCGATCAATGCATGCCCCCGTTTTTATGTAGTCTGATGCTGGAAACCATGAGTTGCGACTGCGATGACGACTGGTGGTCAACAAAAAATATCGAAAACATATATAAATTTCACATGCCAGACGGTAATCAGACATTTTTTGTGTAGAGTAACGTCATTTTAATTTTACACTCAATGCTGCTGCGGCACAATAACGCATGCCTCGTCGACGAAAGTTTTATTGGGCACTATCATAGCTTCATTCAAGAAACTGCAAACACTGCGGCACCATCTAGTGGCAAAACCTGAAAGCATGCCTCGCAGTGAGAAAAAAAAAAGGTGTTTTTTATTTAAGGACGCACTGGAGAGAGCGCAAAATATAATAATTTATGACAAGCACTTCTAGAAGAAAAAAGAACAGTGTGCAGTTACAAAAATCAGCGATATTTTGCTGACATGTAGTCATGTGAGGTACTACAGTACTTACGTTTCATCGCTCGATAGCACCTCAGTAGTTTTTATGCGATTTTCAATCGTAAATCAAAATTGTAAAGCCTCTTTTACAATGTAGCGCTCAATCTATACTACATGAGGCAAGAACTTTTCATCTTCACCATAATCTCATGACATATTTTGGCCAATGTTCTGTCCCCTGAAGCTGAACTACAGTATATTCTAGGCACTACAGACCTTTGCAACGAGGGCCACCTGGGCGTGACCATATTACTTGCTGGGCTGTTGTGTGCACCTGACGTCAACACGGCGGAGGCGGCAGAGGAACCGGTTTGCAACAGTCCAGAGAGGAGGCGTTTCGACAACCTCCTCGCCCGATGCAAAGGTCTATAGCTGAACTATTAACCAACTGTTACAGTGAAATGCCCAAAATAAGTAAAGACCATGGACCATGCAGAAACAGTACGGTAAAAGCATGTTTGGCCAAAGATCACTGCTGGGTGACTGGAAGGAGACGGAGAGACACTCCAGGAAATTAATACGCCGTAAACTAATTTTTTCTTCACATGTCCAAGAGACTAGCTCATGAGAAAAGAATCTTGAACAAGAGAATGTTTGTGTTAGGCGCAAGGCTGACATTTTTTACAAGTCTGCCAATCATCATATGGACTTTCCGGCCTCAATTCACATGCTACGCCTTGTCCACACATTTAGCAGTAATGCAATGTAAGCAGTTCAATTATATGGCACAGTTTGCTCCTCAGACGCGCAATATCGTGTTCAACAAAACAGAATTGTGCTGGAAGCGCGTCATAGCACTGCGTAGCAATAGCGCCCTGGCGCGCCGTGCCGGCTGCATTCGGCGAAGGCGCTTCCCAGTCTTCCTTCGCAGCAGCATGCATTACACATGCGCAGACAAGGCAGCTCAGCATGTGGCAGACACTTTCTTTAGTGTGTGTTGTGAACGCTGTGCTGGATCTGTAGCCTACGCGCGTTATCGAGCCTAAAAAAAGAAAAAGAACTTTGTCACTTTGTACATAGAAAAAGTGATAACTTTTGGAAGCCTGAACGCAGTTCTGTGGACACAATAGTGTATATTCTCGGAAAAGAAAAAAACAAGCGCGTACAATACAACAATATCTAAAGCTGAAGATAGAGCTATATAGGTAGAGTGCACTGGAGGGTCTTTGTTCCGAATGTGGCCTGCAACCAGCTGATTCTGGAAGCACATATCATTCATGGGAATATATTTTGCAGAAAAAGTGTCGCTTGACCGTCAACTCTGAAGGGGTTAGCTGCGCTTAATGCAAATACCAGCGGAGGCTTACACAAGATGCGCAGAAAGAAGGAAAAAGCATGCAACTAGCCAAATAAATGCTGCAACATTTCTCGCGCTCTGAGAAGAGCTAAGAGAAAACTGGCATGGAGTGCAGAACAAGTGGCTCTATTGAAAGCGCAAAATGAGGAGCTAATAAGTGAGTCTGCGGTTGAAGCTTTTTTTTTTTTTTAATCCCGCGCGTGACCTATACAATTGTGACCGTACAACAACCGCTCGGCTGCTGAAACCGCGAAGCCGAAACTGGTGAAGAAAGTAAAATTAATTATAAATTACTTAGCGGTGGTAAGCGAGAAACCACGTGGAGAATTATACAGGAATATCTAGCGCATCATTAGCAACTGAAAAAAAAATACCACCAAAAATTGGTATCAGACTACTTTAAAATTATTGCGGTGTCATATGTGCGGCCTTTCTCCAAAACCTTTAGCGGTGCATTTCTATATTTTTACTTGTTTATTGTTGCTGCGCCTTTTTGCTCAAATTTTACTATATTGTAGACTTTGTAAAAAAAAAAAAGAATCAGTGATACAATCACCACTTTTGTTTCTTGCCTTTCCTTCTGTTACAAAAGAAAGCACACCGCATAATAATCATTTATGTATGAAGCAACAATTAAGTGACTTCCTAATAAAACAAATGAATAAAGAGTAAGAACAAAAACTGAAGTCAGATTCAGACTGATTGTGTTTATTGTCGCATATGCTATCTTTGAAAACATGCGCGCGTGCAATATATGTTACGAAAAAGCAAGATCGCCCTTCTTTTCTGTAGCATATATGTGACGCTATAAAACGTCACTAACCTGATATATATCACCTTAGCAATAAGCATGACTGAATTGCAGAAACGTCGACGTAACCTATCCGAAAGCATGAGGCCCGTATACGTATTGACGTTCGTAGCACTTGACTGCGGCATCGCGATATACCATGGACCATAAGAAAAGACCGAATAGTAAATAAAATTCAAAGTTGGATTGATGAACAGTGTAAAATATTAAGGGTATTTTCTGATACCTGTGTCACACGGACAATAACAGTCTTCGTCGATCCGTTCCGGGTTAGATCGCGATTGAGAATATAGTTCCCATAATTCGGGACAACCACCTGGGCTGACTGAGCGCTCACTCAGAAGGAAGATGCATACGATGCCTTACATCCGCAATCGCGATGCGTGGATCGCAATCGAGTGGCTCTAGATCAAATAAAATCGTCATCGGAATATTTCATAGCAATATATTGAATCCGGCCCGGACTCGATCGTTTAATCAAAGATTAACAAACTATTGCAACCAACGTGTCAACTTTAGGTGGTTTTCTCAAATTTCTTCTCTCGCTGGATATCAGGAAGTCAATATGTGTTCTGCTCAAGACCTTATCCGGTTCAGCTGAATAAATAAAACAGATATATAGCAGACATGGACCAGACAGTATTTGTTAAACGCTTCCTCGAGCGCTATTTGAGCATATGATTTTCTCCTCACAGTACTAGGACGGTATGAATGTCTTCCACCAAGACTGCTTTTAGACACAAAGTGCGCTTAAACCGTCAAGAGACAGGTTTCGCAGTGAAAAGCGCAGCACGCTATCCGGACCTATATGCCGCTTATGCTGCCGAGGCCGCGAACGCGGAGCGATAGCACCTTAGCTACTGGTAGCGCCGCCCCGCGGTGGCGGCGGGAAGGCATTCCCGCGGCGGACACGCCAGCGCGCGCCCTCGGCACACTAGCCAGTATATTCTAGGCACTATAGTGCTTGCGTGGGGTGCAACGGACTGTCCAGTGAACAATATGGCAGCGCCCAGGGAGCCCAAAATGCAAAGGTCTATAAATGGGACGGTTCAAACGGAGGGACGTGCTACCGAACGCCTTTTTTTTTTTTTTTTTTTTCAAATTCTCGGGGGCAAAAGTGTGTGTGTGTGTGTGGGGGGGGGGGGGGGGGGTTCATTATGCGAGTGGGTTGATTTGTAGTAAGGGAGTAATTACTCATTGCATCCACCCAAGCGCAGCCATACGGCTACAAAGGAAAGCTATACAGCTTTCTCAGAAGCTTCGTAGTTAAAAAAAAATTCGTCCTGATCTGGGAAGCGAACCCGGGGCAGTCGCTCTACCGACTGAGCTAACCAGGACGGTCAGCAGAGCAGACGGTAGGGCGAGAGCGAATTGATCTATAACTCGAAGTGGGAATGGTGTTGGTCAAATATTTAGGGGAATCCCCCAAGGTGGAGTAGATGTGTAATAAGGGAGTAATTACTCATTGCATCCACCCAAGCGCAGCCATACGGCTACAAAGGAAAGCTATATACAGGTTTCTCAGAAACTTCACAGTTAAAGAAAAATCCATCCTGATCCGGGAATCGAACCCGGCACCACCGCCTATCCGGGGCAGTCGCTCTGACCCGGAAAGGTGGCGATTCAATGCCCGGATCAGGACGAATTTTTCTTTAACTACGAAGTTTCTGCAAAAGCTGTATAGCTTTTCTTTCTAGCCGTATGGCTGTGCTTGGGTGAATGCCAATGAGTAATTACTGCCTTATTACACATCTACTCCACCTTGGGGGATTCCCTTAAATATTCGATCAACACAACATTCTGTGCTCGTGTGTTTGGTGCTTGGAAGATTCAGGACATCTGCCAAAAGCACTCTCAATTTTACAAATTCTTATCATTATGCAGAAATTTATGGAGATAGGAATAGGACAACAGCAAGTAGTACTCTGCATGCACTTATTAATGCATAAGCCAACCTATCGTAATTCTCTGCCACATGTTGGCACAATTTCATATGCTACGACTGTTGCAGATGCATCCAGCCAGTCATGTACAAACTACAGGCCTGGCTCCCCAAGCACATTCACATCCCCAAGCAACTTGAGCTATGAGGTCACCTGTGGCTGGCTACAGTAGAATACCACGTGAACATCAATTTGAATCCTTCCACTGAAGCTCCATTTAATGCTATGCAAGTGCTTAATAAAATTCAGTTCATTTCAGTTCTAAGAACATCTTCCAAGTCATACTGAGTACACTTTCTGCTGCATATTTATACGCTGATAACCACATTTTACTGCCATGTCACAAAAAATGGCTGTCATTTAGCTTTAAACTGAATCTAAACAAGCCAGCCGAATCCACAGCTAGCTTTGCAGGTTTAATTAGCTCTACAGTCATAGCCAGGCATAGTTTCAGCCCTACTAGGCCTTTTTGCTCCAAGAAAGGCAGATGTATGCATGCTGGTTAACCATGATCTGTTGGAGAAAATGAAGGCCTTTGCTGGCCAGCCAACCATCGTGGCAGACAAGGACGCAGTGACTGAGTTCAAGGCCACTGCAGTCCAAAAGTGCTGCAGTCTTCAGGCAGCCTATTTGGTGAAATTGGTCCATCTTGAAAACGGCGCAACTAAGACAGGACAGCAGAAACTGCGCTTTGTGTGTCTCTGCTGCCCTGTCTTAGTGTCCCGTTTTGAAGATGAACTGCGAAATGGAGATATGATTTCAACACCCGCTGATTCTCGGAGCTCATAATGGCCCACACTCTTATTTCATTTCAGCAAACTAGCACTTGAAAAAAGCTTTTCCTAGGGTCCCTAGAGTTTCACTGTAGTTACAGTAAAAACATGCAGGAGACGAGAAGGAACGTGCAGTTTATTCTTTCTTCAACCAACTGTTTTCATACAAGCTCACGGTGTTTGCATCTTCGTGTTATTACTACGCTGTAGTAGGATCTTTGGTGTGCACCGACAATGCACAGCTTGCAGTTTGCTTCTATCAAAACTTGGCCACAGCGGCCGTCTTCAAACACAGGTTCCACAAACAACCAAGCAGAAAGCACGCTCAAAAATCCGCCACAATAACCGTTCGTCTTTCCCCAGTAGTTGTGGAAGCCTGGAAAGATCTTGTCACTGACAGTTTACTAGACATCACACTGGCTTGAACATGGGGCTCAGTCGTTCTTTCCTGAGGTTTGTCCTACTAGACTGAGAAAGCTGCATTGCCTGCCTGAGCTACTTTCGTGACGTTGAGGGACCTCCAAAACCTTACTTCCATTTTATATTTAGCAAGGGTGTGCAAATAATGAAATTTTCAGATATGAATTATCTGTTCAGTATGAACATAATTCAGAAAGCTATGAACAGGCTAACAATGTTGCCTTCATTTTTTTTTTTCAATAAAACAAGTAGCATGTTCGATTGGTATCTTAATTTTTAAAGGACTATATAGACACTTCATTTGTGGGTTCGTGTTTTATCATTTGTAATGATGCCTAAGAAATTACTGTAAAAGGATCACCACATCACTTCGCCTACGACTGCTGAATAATTTATAATCGAGTTTCTTTTCTCACCTGTTTTGGTTTCAACAGTCGAACGATGGCTGTGACGTCACAGTCAAGTCTAGGCGACGCTATGGATAAAAATACAGTGATATAATCATTGCTGTGTCATTTGAACCAACTACAATGATTAAGACAGCGTGCCTCAAGAACAGGAATCACTGCAAGTAAAGAATGAGTGATCCCATCACTGTTTTTTCATGCCGTGCATCAAGACATGATTGCGATGTCACAGCCATCTCTCAGGTGTCGAAACTGAAACAGCTGAGAAAAGAAAATTAAATTATAAATTATTTAGCAGTCATAGGCGAAAACTGTGTGTAGATCAATATACAGGAATGACTTACGCATCATTAACAAGAATAAAAATGTCACCAAAATTTGGTGTCTATAGTCCTTTGGGCATTCACAGTGTTACAACTGTTGGATTTTTCTAGCTTACATAAAAGCTCGACCTTTGTCATCCCCATCATCTGAGATCGGGCTTGAAACCTATCCACAAGGCCTATCAAAGTGGCACCCTCACGAGCCGACCGTGTGTCAGAGCTGAATCTGGTCCAGGGAGGTGACGTGCTCGAAGGCTGCCTTCTGGTCATCGGTGAGCGGGGAATTGCCCGGACGCATCACGATGCGTGCCTGCAAGCCTGCCTCGCGTGCAGCCTGGGCCTCTGCAAGGAACCACACGGTAGGAGAGGTTGGTGCAAATACTATGACAAGGACAAAGACGCACATGATGATGGCAAGCACTTGTGACCATCATATGTGCCTCGTTTCTGATGGTTGCTGGCGTGGTATAGACCACAAGAGATTACACTACATGGTTAAGAAGAGGGAAGGGTAAAAAGTTATTGGTTTGATGAAAAAAAAAAAGCTATAGAAAAACGAAAACGCACCCCTATCTTCTCCTGCTGTTCTGAAGCAGCACCTGCACTTCCCTCCTGCTGAGGGCTACTGACGGCACACTCATGCATTCTCCCTCCTGTCTCTTTAAAAGCTCCAATCTTCCGAGTCAAGATGCCTTTTCTTTTTGCTCATTGTGCCCACCTTGCAAAGCATAACATTCGCATCTTTTCTGCCCTGGTAGCAACAATGTTTCACATGCCATTCGATGCTCCTTCAAGTGCTCATTGAGACAGCAGCCACTCTGTCTCACATGTATGGGAGACTTTGCAACAAAGTATTCCTCGGGCTCACTCCTTGCACTGACTTTCCTGCACAGGCTTCTGAACTTGTCTGGCACACAGAGCGCTACATTCATAGCAGACGATCTTCAAAAACATATCCTGTGAATGTATGGCAAGACAACAGCTCCCACCTGTTAAATTTCCTTGCTCAAGGCTGCACTCTTTAAACATCTTAAAACCGAACATAGCTTATTTCTTGTTTTCTTTATGAGCAAATATTTTTTTTTCTTTTATTTTTCCTCAAATTTTTGTTCTTCAAGTTTTCTTTGTACTAAGGTTTTTTTCACCAACCCTAAGAATTTTCCGGTTTCCCTCTTTTTCTTTGCCCCACCACTAGTTCAGAGTTGACATAACTGAGCAGCACATTTCCACTCCCTCTTTTGTGCATATGGCCAGTGGTGACAACATTAGGGAGGACTCAAGGGCAGCCTTTTCCTCCTGCAGATTTTGTTTTCAGTTAAGTGACTCTGGGCCTTGATTTCAACACGTCGCTGTTAGGGCTTTCCAAACATTTATTGTGATTGTAGTGTTTTGCGCCAATAATAAAGAGTTGGACCTCAGAAGATACGCTGCCTGAAAGCCCAGAAGTGATGGAGAGTGTATATGAAGATGCGACAGAATAAACCAGTTCAGTGGCGTCCTTTTTTGATTTATCCCAAGGACACTACAAATGAGGATGGAATACCCAAAGTGACTCCAACACGACACAGCCTCTCCTCAGAAGCACACAACGCTCAACTGACAACTGAGTTTATTGCTCATATCGCAGATAGATAGCGTGCTGATAAGGTAATTTTATCATTTTTATTATTTCTCTTGCTACGTGCGCATGTGTTGCTTCTGCACTGAAGGGTATATAAGAATGTCAGTTTCTTAGCAATAAATTCAGTTGTCAGTCCAGCGTTGTGTTGTGTGCTTCTCTCCTTGTCTGCGTCTTTCCGCTGGTTTTAATCCATACCAGCATGGGCATGGACGCACTGCTGACTTTTATCGCTGCATCACTGCGACAGCACTGGATGTGATGGCATGCCAGACTGCAGCTACATTCTGTATGAGGCCACAGTTGAAAAACTAAAGAGGAACACCAATTCAAGCGTCATGTGTTTCACCAAGTGAGGCAGGAGGAAATAAAAGCAATAGATCACTTACACGCTTGTCTACGACACCTGGACAAAGAAATTTTCTCCCAGATTATAGAAAGCACCACATCATTGGGGCTAAGAAGAACTACTGGATTATTTGTTAAGCAAAGAGGCACAGCATAGAAAATGCCAAAACACAAGCTGCCGAACTGAGAAGCATACGACAGCGACAGTAAACACCAAAGAAGCTGTAACACAGCCGCCAGCAAAAAAGAAATTTGAAAATGCCCGGAAGAAATCTGCCCATCCTGTGGAGGACAGTAGCCCCATGATGGAGAAAAAGAGAAAAGTCCATCTGCCTTAATGGCATCAAGAAGAGGCAAAAGAATCGCTCGCCATTTTTCAAGAAGATTCAGGCCGATTATGACATGATTTGGCCAGCTCAGCTGATCCCACTGAAAGAGCTGGGAGGGCAGACAACGAGGAATTCATCAAAAGAAATGCTGCACCTGAATCACGCATGCCAGCCAAAACAACAACAAGCAAGCTGCTGACATATCTTTAAAACAACACAGTAGAGCAATGCTAACCTTTTTTTTTCTTTTTGTTTACAAAGTATCTTGTTTAATCTCACACATACTGTTTCATCTTCATTTATAAATTTTGTGAGCATCGAATAAAAATTTAGTGGAAGTCTAGTGGTTGTGTCTGTCCCTTGTGTTCTAGCTGCGCTATGGAACATAACGCATACCTGCTAGCCCTCACCCTAACCCTTGGAAGCAAGCCTACTTTTAGAAGACATGTGGCAATAGTAGATGGTGCCACATGGCAGCCAGCAGCATTGGACCTAGGAAAATGCCCCGAGCAGCGCTGCCTGAAACCCGAAGCCTGGGAATTTGTAAACAGAAAGATGGCCGCCCAGAGGGGAAAAAAAAAAAGACATCACTGCAGCACGAGTCCGTTGTATATGAGGATGCGATAGAATAAACCAGTTCAGTTTTAACTGAGTGTTGTCCTTCGGGATTTATTTCATGACACTGCAACCCGCATAAAGTTTCAAGTATGCTTTTGCCTGATGTAGGCTTCACATGTTTGTTATTAATAAAGAGGCTCAATGGGGAAGTACCAACTTGTTTTCAAAGCAGAACCAATAGAACGACTCATGCAGTTCTTTGTTGCCAGACAAGTTTCCTAATGGCTCCAAGTAGCCTGCGGTGACTGCTTCGCGGCAGTTTGCTCTCACTTCTCCCAACACCAGCGATTCAAAAGGCTCGGAGAATGTGCTATATCAAGTTAAAAGGATATTTTTTAGCAAATAGTCCCTTCCAATCACGAGTGGTTTGTTTTAAATTTACTTGCAGGAAGGCATCTATTATGCTCTATGCTTTTCAAGTTTAGGAATATTTTTAGGCATTAGGCCCAATTCAATATGCATTACTATAACTCTGCCGTTGGTGTTCTGCCATTGTTTCGATTACGGCGGCCCACATTCACAAATCTAATGAAAGTGCTGCGAAGTCTGGCCACACTGGGCAAGATGGCTGAAGTATTGAGGTTCGCGCATAACTCATCCCTTGAAAATATATTGCAGTTCCTAGTTTGTGGCGAAATCTGTGGTGTTTTGTGAACAGTGGTCACGTTTTTGACAGTTCCCGCTTCATTCTGACGTGTTCCAAGTGCACCAGTGTCTATCAGACCGATGTTCAGGTGCCGGCGTCACTGGAGATCCTCAAGAAATCACGATCTAACTGACGAACGTTCTGACGGATCTACCGTGGAGAAAAGCGGTGTGTTACTGTGTCGCCAATTCTTCTGACAAACAGAAACATGTTGGGAGTGCAGAAATTCATCATCATCATCAGCCTGACTATATACCCACTGCAGGGCGAAGGCCTCTCCCATATTTCTCCAATTAACTCGGTTCTGTGCTAGCTGCATCCACTTGACCCCTGCGAACTTCTTAACCTCATCCGCCCAGCTAACTTTCTGCCGCTCCCTGCTACGCTTTCCTTCCCTTGGAATCCAGTTTGTTACCCTAAGTGACCACCGGTTTTCATCTCTACACACTACATGTCCTGCCCATGCCCATTTCTTCTTCTTAATTTCCACTAGAATGTCAGTAACTTGAGTTATTTCTCTGACCCACTCTGAACGCTTCCTATCTTTTAATGCTACCCCTACCATTTTTTTTTCCATAGCCCTCTGCATTGTCCTCGGAGTTTATTGGAAGAAAAAAGGAACAGACATTTATCCATTGCTTATTTGAATCTCTGGCCACAACTGCTAAAACACCTAAAAAAAATTGTGCATTATTTTCACATGAAAAGGGCTGCAGATAAAAACATTGAGTTGATATATATAAGATAGTCATCACGTCGCTCCAGTTTCCAGTCACTGTGTGCTTTGTGGCCATAGAGCTGGTATATTTTTTAATTTAATTATGGAGCACTTGAAAGGTAGGTAGTTAATGCAACTCGTCTGAACGCCATCTAAAAGAGTCGGCTTTGTCTTTGACGAAATGATGAAACCTAAACGAGCTATGTTACATTTAATTAGTTAGAGTACACACAGCTGAAAGGTAAAGGTACTTTTCCATCCCTAGGACGATAAAACCAGCAAGTATGATCTTTTAAAAAAGTTAACGTGATATCGAGAAAATGTATGCTATTGTTATTGAGTTTCGTCATTTGTTCGAAAAAGTCATGCCCACATGCTGTTGAAGAAAGCATCTTCTTGCAGTCAAAAATGTTGCAAGATGCTGGTTACCCAACCCCCTGCACATGCTGGTTTTAGTGGCCCCTGAAGGACTTATCAAAATAACAAAAGTAGAATCAAGTCACAGCAAGAGCCGGAAAAGATAAAAGAAAATATGCAGTCATTCCCTAGAAGCACAGGCTTCTGCACAACCACAACCTTAAAAAAATTGGTAACCGTGTGAATGTCTAATGTTTTGTTCTCTGCCCCAAGTAAGCTGAGCCTGCTATTTAAGCAAAGTCAAGCATCGAAAGCAAATTGTAAAATGCACAGGAGGGGTTGTGTACCTTTGACTTGTGGTAAATATTACATAGGCCAAACTGGCAGATGCCTAAGTGAGAGATTAGGTGAGCATAATTATGTTGTGGACAACAAAAAGGGGGGCACATGAGCATTAATTGTCTCAACTACAAAAGTCCTCTCTTTCCTCAATGTGAAGTTCTTTATAGGAGCAAATGTAAAATATCACATGAAATTGTTGAGGCTTTAGAGATAGCATGAACTGGCGATGATTGCATAAGTGGTCCGTCAATTAGGTTATCCGAAAAAGAAATGACATATCTTGCGTCTTTGACAAGTGCAGCTCGATAATATTTTTCTTTTTCACCGAGTTCTTAGCTTTGCATACGCATGCGACTTCAAGAGCATCAATATATTTTGCTTCTCGCATGAAATAAAATCAGTTGGAAGTAAGCGCTTGTGCGTCCATCTTTTGCTGTGCTCAGTGTGTTTTTTATGTGCTTTTCAGGATCAATATGGCTAACCAACTCGTCCAAACACAGCCTTGTTTGGATTTCTTTGATCTTGTGTGATCCATCATGGATAAACAGCACTTTTTTAGACAAAGACAACACAACAGTGGACAGCATGTGCAATAACTTTCAACTCAGGTTTATTCAATGTATTACAGGCTTTTATGCACTGCAGGAGCATACAGGAGCAGATAGAGCAAGTGCTGTCCACTCTTGTGTTGTCCTTGTCTGAAAAAATGCCGTTTCTCCGTAAAGATGAACCAACTCGCCCGAACATCCACCCTGATCTTCCCCTCATTTCAGTGAGTGCTAATGCATACTTGCAATACTTTCGTGCACTATATATGTAGAAAAACATTCAAGAAGGTCTGGAAATAATTAATAATTAGCTGCTGTAGAGGAAGCCATCACCTTCAATAGTGTTGAAACACGAAAAACTGATGAGTGTGTTGGCTTTCTCGTACAGCTGATGAGCCTCGTCCTATCAAGCTCAACTTGAAGGCTGTTTTATGAGACAGCCTTTAGAGCAGCCGCAAATCATTTCTTGCACTTAATTGCCAGGTGTCCAAGAAAGCGCACTCTGGTATATGTAAGGAAGGCTGTGTGCATCAGTTTTGTACGGCCAATCTGAATTCACTTTCACTTATTCACAGGGGTCATTTATGCTGCAGATGACAAGGTGATGTGTGCATATATCTGCAAAATCACTCATTTGTTTTACTGATATCATTTTCTTAATGTACAATGTTTACTTCACTTTTACTACAGCATATATCACATGTATGAAATATCCTAGAACTAAACTTGATTGGGGCAAGACGGATAAAAGGCACATGTGAAGGGCCATCAAGAACTTGGAGTTCAAAAGTTCGGCTCACTGGCATAGATAAAATGTTGTTTTCAATATCTTTTCCATTCAGTTCAATAACCCCCTGATTGCCTGTTGATTATAGTAATTTAGGCTAATTCTGGATTCGATGTGTGTATGTACATGAATAACTACATTCACGAGGTGTGATACGCATGCAAGCATTTGACAAAATCAGCACCTTGCAAGCGGGCTATGTCCCCAGCAAATTACAGTTTGAGAATTCATTGCAAAAAAAAAAAAAAGAAAAGAAAAGAAAAAGAAAAAAAAAAAAAGAAGGTCTCGGCTCGATCAGTTCACCGTGCTAGTCATCACAGGCCTGTCGCTGACAAAACTATACTGATTCGGGGATCTTGTTCAAGTGTGATAAGCTGCAACGCGGAAAGTGAGTGGCCGTGAGTGGCGAATGATTATGCAATGGGCCCAATTTTCGTAAAGTGTGCAGTCCAAGATCGAGTGCAGTGTCACGCACTGCTTCAGCTGCAGATCTTGAGACGCCTGCTTCATGCGGCGAAGAATTCAGCCGATCATCGTAGACTGCTCCCTTACGCACATTTGATTTTTTTCGTTCCAAAGCCCCCTGCGTTGTCCTCAGCTGAGGTGGAACCCTATTGGTTAGCCTCCACGTTTCAGCCCCATAGGTGAGTACAGGTAAAGTTCAACTGTTGTATACTTTTCTCTTGAGTGATACCGGTAAGCTGCTAGACATAATCTGCGAGTGCTTGCCAAATGTGCTCCATCCCAACCTTATTCTCCTTGTTATTTCCCAGTCATGGTCTGGATCTGCGGTTATTATCTGTCCTAAGTAGACATATTCGCCGACTACTTCCAATGCTTCGCTACCTAAAGTAAACTGCCGAGGCTGTTGAACATTACCTTAGTCTTCTGCATATTGATTTCAAGCCCACCTTTCTGCTAATCCTGTCTAGGTCATCAATCAATCTTTGCAGTTCATCCCCTGAGTTACTTATTAAGGGAATGTCATCAGCAAATTGCAGATTACCTAGGTATCCTCCATCTACCCTTATCCCTAACTGCTCCCATTAACTGCTTCCTAACTGCCCTGAATACTTCCTCTAAACAAGTTGTGAATAGTACTGGGGAGATTGTGTCTGCTTGCCTAACACCTTTCTTTATATGAATTTTTTGTTACTTTCTTTATGCAGAACTATGGCTGCTGTGCAGCCACTACAGAACCATACAGAACCGCTCAGCTCGCTTCATCTTCAGTAACTTCAACAGGACATCAAGTGTAACACAAATGAAACTACTATTAAACCTTCCCCTTTTATAAGATCGTCGAAAACTCTCCCGCATTTGTCTCTTCCACAAAATTTATTATCAAAACAGTATTTTACACACTGTA
This sequence comes from Amblyomma maculatum, assembly GCF_055883805.1. NCBI lineage: Eukaryota > Metazoa > Arthropoda > Arachnida > Ixodida > Ixodidae > Amblyomma > Amblyomma maculatum. The sequence goes on along the minus strand of NC_139353.1, from coordinate 168,681,094 downwards.
TATTACCCCAGCACCGTTTATTTCTTCGCGGCGAGACCATAATCAGAAACTATATTTTAATTTTTAACACTGTCCTGTTTAACACTGTCATGGGTTCTAACTCCTTTTTTCCCAGAAATAGTAAGGACTGAAAAAGTTATCGCCTTTATTAACAACTGTAACTAATCCTGATAAGTTTAGAAGCGCACTTGAAAATGCTTTGCAGTGATGTATTTCGAGCGTTTATATTCATTCCCATTTTTAATCAACATTTTTGTTTGCGTCTTATCATGTTAGCAAGAAGAAAAAAAAAATACGGTTGAACTGCTTATTCATTACATGTGTAAACTTACCATCGTGCACTCTGTATTTTGGTTTTCCGTGCTTATCATCATCAGTGGTAGCTCAATATCTTGCATTCTTTTTTCATTTGCATCGTTTATTCTTGCTAGTTATTTCTGTATTTTGTATTGTATTGACCCCTCTCCTCTCTAATGTACCCCGTACCCTGAGGGTAAAATAAATGAAATGAAATATGTATCTTCCAGTACTTTCACATATGGCTCGTCTAAACCCTGCTTTTGCAATGTCTGCATGACCACTGTGGTTTCTACCGAGTCAAATGCTTTTTCGTAAACAATGAATGCTACGTATACGGGCTGGTTATATTCAAAGCATTCTTCTACCACCTGGTTGATGGTATGGATGTGATCGATAGTAGAGCACCTTTCCCGAAAACCTGCCTGATCTTTGCTTGGTTGAAGTCTAAGGTTGTCCTGATTTTATTAACTAGCGTAACAGATAGTAAGCTGACTGGTCTAATTTTCAAGTCCTTAGTGTCCCCTTTCTTATGAATTAAGGTAATGTTTGCGTTCTTCCATGGTTCCTGTTAGGGATGGGTTGCTCCGGAGCGAGCCGGATCTTTGGAGCCGCTCCTTTCAAAGAGCCATGTGGCTCTACAAAGTCGGAGCCGGATCCGCCGGAGCCGTCGGATCCAGAGCGGTAAGTGAGCTTTCGGAGAGCTGGTTGCTGGTTCTCTCGTTCAGTGAACCGTTTCGTCACAGGCGAGTGAGATTTCCATGCCATCTATTAGCGATGCGAGAAAGCAACCTCCCGCCGTTTCTCGCAAGGTTCGCAATAATGTCCTCCCTCTCGGCTGCCTTTTGAGCGGAGTGCGCCATTCTTTTGGAGAGCGAGTGAGGTGGTTCTTTTGCTTTTATTCTATGGATGGAGATCTGCTAGATGGCTTGAACGGCAGTTCTCTTGAAAAGCCGGTTCTGTCTCGTTCAGTGAGCCGTGTCTGTTGGAACCGGGTGAGATTTTTCACAACACAAAGCGAGAAAGTAACTATACCGCATTTCCTTGTCAGTGTCACAACCAACCCATTGTCTTCGGATCTTCCCGCGGATACCGCGGACGCACTGCTGCTGGAGCCCAAACTTATTTTTATCTTGCAGTTCTGTGATTTCGTTCCATGCCGACAAGTGGGGATCGGTACTCGTACTCGTCCGCTGTGTAAAGTGGTCTGCGGAAATCCATTTGGCTCTGTATACGTAATATGGTGTCACACCCGATGCCATTGAAGGGGCATCGGGTCTGAGGTTCATTGCCAAGCTGCTGTTCGAACGATATCTCACGACACTCATTTGTCGTTCATTGTTCGCTGGTGCAACACCACCATTTGAAGACGAAGTCTTTCGTGTCTCAAAAGACAATCGAACGTGCTGTTTACTCTTTTGAAGAAATAGCGCATAGGACGAGGACGAACACAGAAGGGGACATAGAGAGCACTGACTACAACTATTATACATCTGATCGGAAAAGAAGTGAGAGAAGTCAATGGAAAGTATAAAGAGGGAAATGATAACCATATGCCCATCGCGCTCGTCGCACAACTCCCGTTCGCACCAAACACAAAGGAGCATTGCCCGGCAGAAACACGACAGTTGCCGTTCTGCCTTCCAATGCCTCCTTACTGACGGCGCGCGAAAAAGGCGAGGCGCCGATAAGCCAGCGTGCCGAAGCACAGCGAAAAAAGAGAGAGAGAGAGAAAAAATGCGAGCCAGTGTTTGTCCTTTAGGGATTTTTGTCGGGACGAATGTAAAAGAATGTTATTCAGTAATTCTGGATAAATAATAACACTATAAGAACGCGTAAAAAGAAAATGGGGCCCACGTGTTCGTCACGGCATTTAACTAGATTGTTGTTATGGCCTCTTTATCTATCATTCAGGCACCGTCCTGGTTATCCCATTTGACCTTTCCCCGCAACAAAAGAATTTTATTTACCAGTCCCTCAATGCATTCAACAAATCGGTTTTTATGCGTCGTGTTGCATCCATGAGTTGGCTCCGTCACGGGGTTACTGATGGGGCTAAGTATTGACAGCGAGCGAAAAAGCAGAGGATATTCGTATCTCAAAATGTTGCGCTATCTTTTTTAGGTTCTGTAACGTCTGTATGTACTGAATAACAACTTTCATTACTTGTTGTAGTTATATATATATATATACATATATACAAGATCCAGCCCCTCCTGAGCGACCCACTCACCTCTACAGATGTAAGTGAGCCAGTGAGCCGTTCAAGTGAGCGGAGCCGCTCCGATCCGCTCACTAAGAGAGCTGTCTTGCCCATATCTACCTGCTCTGCTTTTGCATATCCGCATCATCAAAGGCTTCCAGCTAGCTCGAGAATATTGTGCATCATCCAAGCTTTCCAGTTAGCAGTGCACTCGACCGGATGCCTTGAATTTCCTTTAAAGGGGTAGGGTCACCAAATTTTTGTGCTGTACTTTTGCATTGTAAATAGTGCATAGCGATTATGTAAGCATAGAGCACGGTTTAGAAGCCTAAAATCACACTGAATAATTTATTATCATATTATTAGTAAGAAGCAGTTTCGGTTCGTAATTTCCAGGTTTTTACTTGACGTCAAGAAACAGAAGACATAACATTGGAATGTCATGTGGACCAAAAAACTCGTGATGTCAAGGAACAGGTGCGTCGTGTGCTATGTTTGCAGTGTGACTCCGCCATATGCTCTCATGGTGCAGTCACACTGCGGAAAGAGTTGGCCAACTGTATTTAGTTCACTACAAACAACTGCATCCGTAAACATGTTTGCGTCATTTTGGCGATCCTGTCACGCCGCGCCAACACGAAATATTCGGAAACATGCCGTCGTCGCTTGCGAACAGCTGTCGCCAACTAGCTCTCTGACTTGTTGCTTGTAGCAGTGCCTATGTCGGCCGCTCATTATTGCCCAAATTCCTATACTATGCGAGCGGCTGGGAAAAATTAAAAAGCGGGAGAGGCTTTGACTATGAAGCAGCGTGCGTAAATGCTCACGAGTATATACTTTGAATTGCACTGATCGAGGCACACCTTTCATGTGCCATTTTGAGTGCCGCTTCGTGTGTGCGAATCTGGTGATTTTTAGAGAGAATTCACAAATTTTAGCGAATGAAAACTGTCATCGAGTATAGTTTTGGCAACAGTGAACTGAAATCGACAATTGTTACGTTGCAGGATGCATGTAAAATCGCCACAAAGCGCCGGTGTGACCCCAGTCGCCGAGCAGTGTAGCAAGCGGCGCTACTTGTGGAGAGAAAATTATGCCGACTGAGCCATACACACATTTTATCGCGCTTATTTTATTATGAGATATGCTTCCTATAGTAAAGCGGTGACAGAAGACGAACCTTTATTACAGCGTTGAGTCGCTGACCCGTTCCGAGTGGCGTCCGGCAAAACCGACTAGGCTTAGCTACGAGTAGGACAGGCAGAGAGCACTGCAGTTCGTTGCCCGGCGTGCCTGCGGGAGGCGCCGTTGCCGAAGGCTCTGCACTTGTGCAGGCGTGCTACTGTTGACGTGTATAGCAGGCAGTCCTGGTAACATTTGTCCTTTCTGGCACAAAGCCAAGGAGTGCTACACTGCCTCACTGCTAAGCCGCTGGCCACTCCGGTCTCGGCTACGGTGACCAACAACAACGCCGTCCGCCGACCATTGCCGCGCCGTCGGCTGCAGCCTTCGAAAATTTTAGTGAATGAATATTGCCGTTAAGCATTATTTTGGCTACAGTGAGCTGTCGTGCTTTCTGTATGTTAGAACTGTTAGAACGCTAAGGGTGCAAAAAAAACAGCCGAAACAAGCTGAACAGCAGCATCGTCTCTTACGTCAGAAAACTGCAATGACGTCATAAATACTTGATTACAGTTTTTTCAGTGAACCTGTGAACAGTCAATGCGCTAGTGATAAGTCCGGAATGCAAGAGCGAGCATTTCCACAAACATTAAAAAGAAATTAAAATATTTTCTATGCTTCCCTTGAGTCTAACACTTGAGTGTGATGGTCTTCAAACACAAGTGCGTGACAAACTTTGCACAACGTTGTAATATGGTGTCTCTACCCCTTTAAAGCACTGAGGCATCTTGCTCTGGCTGATCACGAGGAGGGGGCACTTGTCGGATCCATCCATGTTTGAGCAAAAATGTAATGTCACCCGCTTTTTACTCAGCTTGCCTCCCTAGCATTTTTGTCCCTTCAGGCCGAGCGTTTTCGATGGCAACGTTTCGTAAAAAAAGCCAGTTTCATCCGTGTTGCAGTTGAATCCTGCTACAACAAAATCGGCGGGGCGTACGAAAAGTTTCATTGTCTGACATTTACAGACAAATTGAGCAAAAAAAAAAATTATTTCAAGAAGTCCGTAAGCTTTGTCTGCTTGTGTTTCACTGGCAGCAGCGGCGTCACACAACTCTCACACTCTGTTAAGAGAGTCATCGCGACGTCGTCGTCGTGAGAGTCCAGGAACTTAATTGACATTGAAGGCATCCATCACCTGCGACGAAGTTGCCAAGGCTGGTGAATCCTGGGCGGAGTCATCTTCAGCATCGGATCATGTCTCTACCGGCTCGCCAACACTTTTAATGATGTCCTCATCACTTAGCTCTTCGTAGACAAGCACATCCATGTCAGCGCTGAGTAAATCGTTCAGCTCGATATCGCCAAGGACGTTTCCTGCATCCTGGAGGGATTTTCAAGCCATACTGATCCCAGGAGTCGACGATGATGGAGCATCATATTCCGGGGCTGTAGCTGTGCTGCGCCTCCTAGTCAACAAACCCGGCGTGCTGGAAGCAGTTGTAAATCAAGGTTGACTGGGTCAAGTTCCCTGCAGCAGCCATCATCTGAAGAGCTATGAATAGGTCCATCTTTGTCTCCCTGGCAGTTTCGAGGTTCAAGAGAATCCGCTGAATCAGCTTCTCCCGATAAGCGCACTTTACACTTCGGATGATGCCTTGATCCAGCAGATGAATGATCGAAGTGCAGTTCGGTGGGCAGAACAATGGACCATGAGCAAACAAACCTTTCGATTCTGCCTGCTCATGCCGCGGTCAAATGCCATAAGCCAATCCGCAATTATGCCACGAGTCATCCTTGACCGCCCGTCAGTGACATATTTGACGGGAAGGCTTCTGTTTCCCTTGAAGCAGCGCGGTTTGGCACTTTTGCCACTAACTAACAGGGGACGCTTCTCCGATCCATCCATGCTTGTGCATAGCAACACAGTCGCCCTTTTCTTGCTGTGCTTGCCCCCCTGGCAACGCTGCCCTTTAAAATCTAGCGTCCTCGCTGGTAGCATCTCATAAAAGAGGCCTATCTCGTCCGCGTTGTAAATATCGGATGACACGTAGCCGCTCGTAATATCAGCCACGTTGTCTACCACCCATTCCGAAGCGCCGCCAGTGTCCGCGAAACTTGCTTCATCGCACAAAACTTTTCCCACGATGTTGTGCCTCGCTTTGAAGCAATTGAGCCAACCTGTGCTGGCCTTGAAGTCATCCAGGCCTAGCAAACAGGCATAATTGAGGCCTTCTGCTGAACTATTCTTCCACTAAGCGGGATGTTCTTGGCTCGCATTGCGATGAACCAGGCGCAGACAGCCTTATCAAGCTTCTCGTATGTTGGCTGCGTTACCTTGTGTCGAGCCGAAGTACCTGACGCAAGTGCCTTGCCGATGCTTTCTTTACTCTTCAGTATCGGTGACAACGAACTCGGCGCGATGCCGAAATCTGTAGAAACATTCGCCTTCTGCCCGCTTTCTCCTTCGGCAATAATACACGCTTTTTCTGCTAGCGAAAGAAACTTCCGCTTCTTCGCTGGCGGTGACATCCTGGGAAGTTAGCAGTGACTAGCAGAGACGAGACGAGACCACGCTGAACGATGCACTCACAAACGACAAGGACACACAAAGAAGAAAAATGGTGATGCGAAGTGGGCTTCTTCCTGCAGCGCTTTTCAGCCCGCCTCGCATTTTTCTTTTTTTTTCTCAGACAGGGCACGAAGATCCGCCCACCAGTCCTCAGCCTGCATGAAACGTGCTCGGTTCCTAGCAGACGACACCACCGAAGACGCTAGCAGATGGCGTCATACAGTAGTTCCTCGATAATTCGAACTCGGTTAATTCGAAATCCCGGATAATTCAAAGGTTTTCTGCGGTCCCGTATTTTCCAATGTAAATTTGGCCGGATAATTCGAACAGGTGGCCTGCGCCAGCCCGGTTAATTCGAAAATTTGGACTGCTAAGCGGCAATGCCTGATCCATGTTTCGCCGCAAACCCGGCGAAACGACGGCCCTACGGAGCCGCGAGGCAAAGCCACATAGTAATGGTGATGATTTATAGGCGAAGCGCCCCAGCCGGAGCACTCTCTGCACAAAAATCGGTCCACAGTGCGCCTCGCGCACCGCCGAAACATGCGCCTGCAGAGGAGAAGACATGCTTCACTGCAACACGGCGGGCATACCGGTTTTTATCACGTGACCTCGCCCCCACTCCATCCCTTGGTGTGCTTCGCCCACTCTTCCCCCGTGCCTCCGACGCTGCAAGTACGCCACCACCACCGCCGCGCCGGTCTCGCCTGCGCCATTTCTTTGTGTTGTGCGCTGTGGTTAGGGGTCGACTACTGTGCCGTTTTTTTGGGCGGGACTGTGCAGAAGTGCTAGCTTTGTGACCGTAGCAGTGCAGAAATGCCAAAGTACAAGACTTTAACGCTGCAGCAGAAGTTCTGCTTGATCCAGGAAGCAGGCAAGAGTGCTTGTTCGAAGACCGAGTTGGCCAAAAGGCATGGCGTGCCCCTCTCGACGTTGTCCACAATATTGAGCCCACATTGATCAGGCGGTGTTTTGAACACGCTGGTTTTTCCAGTGAAAGCACTGTTGATGCCGATGCAGACCACCCATGTACTACTACTCTTGACGAAGAAGGAGCAGAGTATTGCGACCGCATCAATGCGCTCTGCGCAGAGGATGAGTCCAACGCAGTCGGCTTCGCCGAGTATATCAACATTGAGAGCGAAGAGCAGACTGGCTACTCTGACTTGGAGAGTGAGATCACTGCTGGTACGAACATGCGCGATGACAGCGACGATAGCGACGACGACACCGACGAGCCTCCCCGAGCACCTGCTCTTGGTGAAGTTATCGGATCGCTGAACGTTATCCGCAGTTTTGTTGAGTGCCGCGGTGGAAGTTCAGAGATGTTTCGTCTATTTGACCAACTCGAGAGCATGACCTTAGGAGCCGCAAACTACCGGACGCGGCAAACCAGCATCTCTGATTACTTTCAGTAGTAATTCAAAATATGCCGAATAAAGGTAACACGTTCCTGCAACGAACTTTTTTGCCTAAGTCTTATTTCTTGGTGTGTTCGGTTAATTCGAAAACCCGCTTAATTCGAAGATTTCTTGCGGTCCTGATGACTTCTTGTAAATTGCATCAGCGGGTAAATACAGTACAACCTCGTTAATACGAGGTTGTACTGTATTTACCCGCTGATGCAATTTACAAGCGCTTTCGAGCAGCCCCTCTTCACTTCGGTGGAGTGTGTGACAGTGCTGCTTTGCACGGTCTGGTGTCTATGTGATTACTGTTTACATTATCTCACGTGCTCCTTTCTGCAGTATATATAACTTCACGTGAAAAACCTCCCTTTCATTCAATTATTTTGTCATTTTTGTTTATTTTTAATACATGGTTCTAAGAGAGATTCACTTTTTTTGTAATGCAGTGTATGTTATGCATTGCACAAATTTCCCTATCCTTGTAATTAGTTGTTGCTTATACATTTATTACGTGCTTGACCTAATTAGATGTGTTGCCATTGGTTGTTTTACTTTTCTTTGTGTTTCCACTCCTGTAATGGCCCTGCCACAGGGCTGGCAGTAGCTAGCTAGCTAAGCTAGCCAAGCGAGCAAAGCAAAGCAAGAAAGAAAAGGAAATGCCAATTATGATTATTGGCTCATAGCTACACCTGTTTCCTTCACTTCTGCATGAGTTTCCCAAATTGTGGCTCTTGCTCTGTTGTTCAACTCATCACCTGCAACTGCATTTTCTGCTCATATCTGGCTGCGTCCATGTCTATTGTATGCATTCAGCTTGTTCTCCACGAGGTATTCTGGGTGCATCTTTTGGGGTGCTAATGCTAGTCCTGGAGCATCAAGGGACAAGAAGTGGAAGCTGTGACAGATTTTCTCTTCTTGGGCTCCAAGATTACCTCGGAAGGAGACTGCAGCCATGAAATTAGGAGACGCCTGCTTCTGGGAAAGAGAGCAATGGTTAGCCTTGACCGCCTAGTGAAGAGCAGGGACATTAGTCTGCCAACCAAGATCCGTATAACTCGTGCTATGGTCTTTCCAGTTGTGATGTATGGATGCGAGATTGGACTGTGAAAAAGGCTGACCGCCGAAGAATTGACGCGTTTGAATTGTGGTGCTGGTGAAGACTCTTGAGAGTTCCTTGGACTGCCAGAAGATCAAATTAGTCGATATTGTCGACCATAAACCCTGACTGCTCATTGGAGGGTCAAATTCTAAAGTTAAAGCTCAGCTACTTTGGTCATCTGATGAGAAGAGAGGAGTCGCTGGAGAAAGATTTGATGTTGGGAGAGGTTGAGGGTCGCCGGAGAAGGGGTAGGCAGCGAACGCAATGGTTTGATGGCATCCTCGAGGCACTGCAGATGAAGTTATGTGATGTTAGGAAGATAGTGAGAGACCGGAAAGCGTGGTGTGACATGGTCCATAGGGTCACGAAGTGTCGGACACGACTGAACGACTGAACTGAACTGAACTGAATGCTAGTTTGTTCCATTCCTGTATTTCTCGTATGTTTTCCCTGCTGTATCCACCTGGTGGTTGTCTGTCTCTCGTTGTTCGCCTATCGATTTGAGCATGTTCCTTTCTGAGCGTACCGGACTAAATTTATCCAGTTGTTCTTTGAGACTATGTCAAAAGAAATAAAAGAAGACAATTTTTGTCATCCATAGCAGCACCGCTAGCCATTGCTGCAAAGCAAATTTCACAATTTTACCCCACTTGCGTGATTGAGCAAACCCCCAAAATTACACATTCATGAAGCCTCATTGTTTCAGTAGATGGCCACAAAACACACAAAATAGGACTGAATGAAGACACGATGCAGCTCTCAGTAAAAGACACTTCAAGACAAGCTCACAAAGATTAAGAAATTTTTCTTTTTCCCTCAGGATTTGTGCCACTAATTTTCTCCACACACTACAAGCACATAGGCTTGACTTCCCTGCATGTGCAAACCTCTTAGGCATAAGTTACAAACATCTACACAATGGCTCTATGTAGTGGCCCTGTTACATATACGTGTCCAAAATTTATTGAGGTCTACAGACAGCAGCATCATGTCTGGAAGTTAACCAACCGCCAAAGGGGCTGTGCCAGCAAGCACCAAATATCAGGTGGCGTGTCCAATGGCTAGTGGCCAAAAAGTGGCCATCTAGGAAGTCAAAATACTTAACGTCTTTTTTTCGTTCCTTTAAGAATGCATACTGGCCTCCTTTTGATGTAAGCAAGGAAAGAACTGTGAAAATGTGACAGAAGTAAGCCATCCTTCCTTCAATGGATTAAAAAGATGTTTATTTTCCTTGTGCTCAACCCCAAGTTGTGATGTCAAGCCCAAGAAAAAAATTGTGATTCCTGTTTACAAGAAAATGGCAATGTAGCCTGGCTTCACTGCACTTTCACTGCGAAAATGGTGTGAGGCAGGCAATACAGTTAAACCACGATGCGATGAACCTCCATGTAACGAATTCCTCAATATTTCGAAGTTTTCCAATTCCCCAACACCACCCCCATTAAAGTGCGTGCATTTCGAAACTATTTCGAAAGCTAGTGCTGAATTACTGAAAGTTTGACAGAACACTGCAAGTTTCAGGACGATAAAACATGAACTGACGTAATAGGAACGTCTACGATAGCAATGAGCGATCGCTGTTGATACAACACACCGCATTTCAGCACCGACGGCGCATCTACGTGTGAAACGCAGCAGTCTCTGCTGTTTTCGCTTTCAGAACATGGCACTATGGTAGTTCATGCTTAAAACCAGCGAAAAATAACAGAACAAAGAAAAAAAGATCATTTTAAATTTAAAGGCGCCAAAACCACATGCACACACACAAGAGAAGAAAAACGGGACAGACCGCCTGTCTCTTGTCTGTGCTGTTTAGCACCTTTAATTTAAAATGATCAGCTACCAACTAGCCCTACAAGAAGTTCTCTTAAAAAAAAAAAAAAAAGCCCGATACAAGAATGCATGTCCATCACTGCACGTCAGTAGTGGGAACAGCGGAGCGCGCTGGCGACGCGAGGCCGAGTTGGTTTCCTAAGTGCAAACAGGCGTGAAGAAGCATGCGCCTCCTCGCTTGGCGATGATGCGCACTCTCCCTCATACTGATCCCTCCTCCCTCTCCCCACTCCCTTGTAGAAGCGTCACATGAGCCGCGGTGGAGTCGCTCTCTCTCAGTGCAACCGCAAAACAGTTCACTGCTTCTATTTATTGTAAACACTTTCAAGGTGGTTTCCCTTATAATGAATTCTGCTTATCGCTCTGCATTGCTCTTTTGGGTCTCCACGCGAAAAGTAGATATAATGAAAACCCGGAAGAAACGCAAAACTGTGGGCATTTTACAATTTCGTTATAACCAGTGGTTTAAGTTTTTGCTCTTCCCCACTTACCAACATGGTCAACCTACTTGGAGTAAGACACCCACCTGCCACAATGTCGGTGAGGAAGAGGATCTGATCCCGGCCGATGGCCCGGCGGATGGCCACATAGCTGTGGGGGTTGGTTTTGGCCCCTGCTGTGGTGATGTCAAAGTAGCCATCCAGCAGCTGGGATGGCAACAAAGGTCAAAGTTTCATTAATACCAGGAGGGGAGTCCAAACAAAAAGCATTCATTCTGGGCTTTTGGTTGTCCTGTGTGGCAAACATACTAATTTTCAACATAGTACCTTGTACAGCATGAGAGCAACTAATACCTCTGTACAGCTGTGCAAGCGTGAAAGATACCAAACATTGTAGCCAAAAACTGTTGCTCAGTGAAAAATGTCTCACGAGTGAGCCAAACAACTGTTCTGTCTCAGCCTAGGGATGTTGTTCATTTCATGCACCCTAAGCATGAAATGAAATGAAAGTTTGAATTTCTTAGCACCACCTCTGAGGGCCAATTCTTCTGATGCCTTACCCAAGGAAAATTAGGACATACAGTACACATATATTCATACTGTAAACACCACAAACTAAGATACACAGGATGATCACTGTCTCGTAACTAAAGGTTCATTAGCTAAAAATCATCTATAAAGAAAAATTCAAAGGAAAGAACACACGCACAAGAAAACATGAAAATGCAACAGTAAGAAAATCTGACAGATATGCTCGTAACACCATCAAGCGCTACCGCGAAAAGCAGTCTCCCTACCGCAAAGGAAAACAGTCCGTTTGCTGATGCAATTCTGTTGGTCCTTTGCGATATGGAAAGGCTCGACAACTTCCCGTGCCGTCTGATCTCTGTGGGTGTACAGTACACGTGTGTGATTAAACAATGCAATGAGTGAGTGCACTTTTTCTTTTTCATCACTTTGCACTCCACACAATGTTTAACCAGATATGAAAGGCCATTCCCGTTTAAATTATTTCTGTAAGCACTTGTTAAGGCACCGCCTGATCTGACCAATGTAAAGGGCTCTGCAGGAAAGGGGAACACTGTGAACAGTGCCTGTCTTACAGGCTACAATTTTATCCCTGTGTGACATCCTTCTTGTGCCTTGATCTCTTCCAATACCAAGGCACAGTTGTTTGAGCTTGACAGGGGCAGAAAGAAACACACCAATATTATATCTGCTTCCTAAGTCCACGATACAACAAAGTTGAAACTTGGGTCAGTTGGTACATGTTCTTGAAAAAAAAAAACCATTCAAAAGACGAAGGACAAAGAGGAAGACGAGGCACACATAATGACTGGACTAACAACTTCCAGTCGTTGTGTGTGCCTCATCTACCTCATTGACCTTTGTCTTTTGACTTTTTTTTTTTTCAAGGAGACACGATGTGTCATGAAGCGAACAGTGTTGTAGTGCGAGGAGCCACTATTTATTAAACTACTCGTGCTGCCTTTCGACCTGCTTTGTCAGAAAAACACTGCTGAATGTATTCAAAAAATAGTAAGTAACAACCTCCCCTCTGATATATCTATATTTAACATCCTGTCAAGTGCAACCCGAGGCCTCACTTCCAGAAATTTTAATTTACCCATAAAAAGAAATGTTTATCGTGAGCGTATGCTGCAGTTTACGGGCGTTAAAATCGGGAATTCTCTACCCTATGACATAAAATGTGCCAAGAACGTTTCCACTGCAATAAAAGATCACTACCTTAAAATGAATGAAACACTTCGAGTCCAAACTTTCATTTGCCTACTGTAATTTTACGTCGTTCACCTGGTATTACCCATGTAACCCCTACATATACCTGTATTTTATTTGATGCGATATTTCTTTGCGACATGCGGCATTGTAATAGTGAGGTGACATTATGCATTCATCTTTCGTTGCTTTAATTCTTGTATAAGTTCTATGCGCTTTTGTTTGATTTGTAAGATTTTAGTTTACATTTTCTTCTCTTCATTGGTAGTTTTACGAATGTATAAGCGATAACTAACTTTCTTCACATTTATTGCGAAGTTCCTTCTTCTGATGTCTCTAACTTTCACAAATAGCTGCAACTTGTGTACTTTTTTCATTGGACCCTTTACTAGCCACTGGCTATGGGTCCAAGCAGTGTTTGCCTATTTTCCTGTAGCGCACCAATGAACAATAAAAAAAAAAAAAAAAAAAAGAAGGAAGAAGTGCAGGAGAAAAGGAGTGTGTTCGCCTGTGTTTCGAGTCCATCTGGTTTGTAACCATCCCGGGGTCTAAGCAGTGAAGCCTCAGGAGTGGACCTCCGTCACGCGCCCACATCAGTGTCTGCGCAGTCTACATCACGGCGACAAGAACCGACAGGCGAGTAGGAACCCTTTTGGAGCACGGATATACCGATCTCAATATGGTAAAACAGCAACCTTGTTTTCAGCCTGGAAGTGGCCTCACGCTTTAAGGACTCGGTCTTGATGTCCAGCAAACTTTAACCTAGCCTAGAAGCTACCTTCAATGGCATGGTTTGGTCAGAGCACTTCGCAGGCAGGAACTGATTATGCTATTTTTCACCAGAATGACCTCAGTGGGATTAAGAAGTGTCTGTCGATCTTGGGTTGTATTTCCAGCATACATGATGCAGCCGCAGGTCCAAAAACTGCAGTTCACCGTTAAATGGCGTCCCAAAGGTGAACTGTAACTCTGACCTACACTCCCTGAACACAATTAGAATGTCAACCGTTTGAGTTAGAAAATGCCCGTGTTTTACAAAAGTCGGATAGTGATTAACATATATGACTGATGTAGGCCAGATAAGTTCTTTTTTAAATCTCTGTACACGTCCGAAAGAAAAATGTCATTTCAGAGCGGAGCGACGCTCGATCCAATGCACACTCCTGATTTCTGCCCTACGAAATGCAAGTAAAACTGTAGCTGTTCTAGGAAATTTTCCATGGATATCCTACATTGTGCTACAGACACCACTTCATTATTATCATCCGTAATGTATCTTTTCACACACTTCAACAGGCAGTCATGTGGGAGGCTACAATACAGGTCTGTGGCATCTATACTAGAGGCTACACAATCACATGGGTTGTCCTCCTTTAGAAAGGACACGAGGGCGACGGAGCTGGGAATCCTGAGAGGGTCGAATGAATCCGAGGATGAAAGGTGCTGTTGCAGAAACTTTGACGTGTGATGATGCCATGTGCTGCTTTCCGATACAATCACCCTGAAGGGTACGCCAACTTTATGGGTCTTTCGTGGTGAAAAAGATATCCAGGTGCATTTTCTTGCACTGGCCAACCTGCTTGAAGGCCGAGGTTGCAGAGAAGGGAGACTGCTTGTTTCTTGACCTTGGCCTCTTTCAGTGAAGACACCTCCAAGTTCTTCATGACCGCTGCCAGGGCTTTTTCATGGAATTGGCTTTTAGAAAAGATGGTAAAACAGCTTTCCTTGTCAGGCAACAGACCCTTAGGTTCTTTGAACACATCCATTTTGCTATCGTGTTGACTGGGTTGCGTTTGGCTGCTTTTGTCTTGATCCGCTCTAGAACTTCCATGCACTCTGTAATGCAAAGGGGCCTATCGTCTGGCTATTGACTTGACATGGCTAGCTTTTCCGCCTCGTCTAGTGTGGGTTCGAAGGCATGCCTGAGGCCTAGTTTGAGTATGCTACTGATGCCGTTGGGAATCTGTTGGTCAATAAAACCTTGCCTTCTTGCTTTTCTCAGGAGTGCTTAACGGTGTCACGAGTACATGTGTCAGGTTTTTTTAGTGTTGTGTTTTTGCATTCTTTGATTTTGAAGCGAAAAGCTTCACTAGGCTAGTCAACTCTGAAACTCGCGTGTGCTCTGTTGTTAGAAAAAGCCACAGCTGCGCATGCGCAAACGACGTGACGTCACAGGAGAAGAAGAACGATGCACTGCGCTAGGTTTTCAAGCCGTCGGCATGACACCGTGACACCGTATGCCAGGAAAGAGAAGAGGAAGAATGATAGGAGACGAGATGTCAGGTGCTGCTGCTCAGGCCGAAGCCACTGCTGCACGGTGGAATGAAAACAAGAGGAGGCGGCAGGACGAGGAAAGTGAAGAACAGCGTGCCGAGCGGTTGGAAAAGAGACGTATGAGTGACGCAGCAAGACGGGCGCGTTTTACTGCTGACAAGAACACTGGATGTGACGATGAGGTTGACCGTTTGTGAAAAGTAGACCTTGGTATTCGGGTGAGTGAGCTTGGCTATGCTACTCACGAGTTTGTCTCGCTTCCCAGACAATCCATTTGAAAGTGTGTGTAGTGGGCCAACTATGCTAAGGAACCACCAGCTAAGCCATGGCATCACTGAACCTTTTCGCTTCTGATATCCAGGCTTAACCAAGCTAAGCCACCACCAATTTTTTCCTTTAAACCTTTAGTTGCAAGTCAGGACTCATCCTGTGTCCTTTTCTCGTCTCTTGCAGTGTTGTTTACAATATGAACATGTACCAACTAGCCCAGTTAAACGTTTTGCTAAATACAATATGTACTGCTGATGTGCTCGCATATGAGCCCAACAAAACTGGTGCCTTAGAACACCCAAAGCATGCTCCCTAACATCTGTGAACTGACAATGCCGACCAATGGTCCTCTGGGGTCAGGACACGATAACAAATATGCCACTTTAGCCAAAAATAAAGCTGCCAGAAAATTGCGTAAAAACAAAGTGCCTGCTATTAAAGATTTGCGCTTTAGAAAAGCCGAAAAGGAAGAAGCGTGGGGCTCGAGAAGCAGTGTGAGCACCATGTTGGGACCTCAGTAAAGATCGGCTAGCATTGTGCTTGAGTTATCTTACTCTGGCATGCTGGTAGGGACCCTTGTAAAAGCAAGCAATACTTAGTCAAGTCATGATAAACTATTACAAGCACCGAACCAAACGACATTGAACAGCAGTCAGCAGAAGTGGAGCTTCAACAGTTGCTAGAGCAACTGTGCATCGAGGTGGAAGCTCAAGAATTAACTGGATCCATTGGACGATCGAGCCGTCAAGAGATGGGTCACAGTTTGCCGATCGTGACCGCACGTAGTGGTAACGATAAAGCATGTGGCTGGCGTCGGAGCTCCTTGCCTTCGTCTTCTGTTCTGCACAGCGCCACGTCTAGTCAAGGCAAAGAGTGCTTCTTGTGCCCTTCAACGATGCACTCAACGGAATGTTGCACTTGCGACATGAGTCTGCCAGAGTGGAAAACCCTCTTAGCCAGATTCTATCATTGTTTTCTATGCAATTATGCCAATCTGCAATTATGCTGATCATTCATGGGAGGCAGCTACGACTGAAAACGGCGTCGGCTAGCATGCCATGGGCAATGATGCAACGACAAGTCACATGTAGACACAAGTGCTATTGCAAACGTTTAGAGCATGGCTGATCACAGAGAGCCAGTCGATGTATATCGGAGGTATGTTTGATGACGGCAGCCAACGGACTTTCGTTAGAACCGATATCTCAAGGAAATTAGGACTACAACCCGTGAAGACGATTGATTTGACCATCGAAGCATTTGGGACATCTATGGAATCACTACCACGCAAGTTCAATTTGGTGCGCCTACATCTGCAAAGCAGATATGACACTGTACAACATGAAATCGAGGCCATCAAAGTTCCGCTTATTTGCGACCACTGGCTGAATTTCCTAGTGCACACGTGTTCATTAAACAGTTGGTTGGGACAAAGAAATTTTTTTGTGGATGCGATGGTTTTTCCAGGCTTGAATGATCGTCTTCACGGGTTGTAGTCCCACAAGGCGCCGGACTGTCACCGCTACTATTCCTAATTTACAGTAACGATCTCCCTTGTAATATAAAATCAAAATTACGTCTTTTTGCGGATGACTGCGTCATATACAGAGAGATTAGGACGACCAACGACTCATGTTTGCTTCAATCTGATCTTAATACACTCGCCTCTTGGTCTAATAAATTCCTCCTTCCTTTAAACATTAGCAAGTGTAAATCCATGACTTTCACGAGGAAACACACTGTGAATCAGCATCAATATAGTATTGGCTCGCTTTTAATTACCCCCGCATTATCCTACAGATATCTTGGCTTCCACCTAACACCATCACTATCATGGGTAACCCACATTCAAAACATTTGCGCTGAAGCCTCATGCACACTCAGTTATCTGCGACGTAACTTGAAGGCCGCATCCCCGGAAATAAAGCAACTAGCCTATATAACTTTCATTCGCCCCAAACTAGAATATGCGTCCTCCATTTGGCATCCATCACAAGCGTATCTCGCCACCGACCTTGAAGTCGTACAGAATCGCGCCATCCGATTTATAACATCTTGCTATTCAAAGAAAACCAGTATCACAGCACTGAGACAATCCATCGCCATTCCATCGCTCATGTCACGCCGTATCATATCTCGCCTATGTCTTCTACATCACTTCTATTATCATCCCCGTACGAGACATGCAAAGCTACAGCCCCCCCACAGGACATCTAGCCGCCTAAACCATAATCATAGCATTGCACGTATCAACTGTCGCACCTTAGCATTAAATTCTTCATTTTTTCCGGACGCAATAGTACTATGGAACGCCCTGCCAAACAACATCGTATCATGCACTGATCGCAAATCATTCAGGATAAAATTAAACGACCATCTTTCGTAAAGAAATCGCTGATGACGTCGCCTGAATTGTGGGCGCGTGGGGGAGGCAGCGCTTACCTTGTCTTGACTTTTTTTACGTGTGTTTGTAGTTGTGCTGACGTTGCCATCGATGACGTACCAACCGGCTCAAGTTTCACCAGTTTCGTGAAAGCGTTTTTCTCATGCAAATTTGTATAACATTTTCGGCGTCGTTCGCTTATGGTATATTGTTCTTTTTGTTTTTAATATTATTTCGTCTAACCCTTGCATTATTTATTTTGTTTCTGTTTTCTTTTCTTGTTGTTTTAATGTTTTCCTGTTCTTGTTCGCATTGTATATCGAGTTTGCTCCCCCCTTATGTAATGCCCTCGGGCCTTTAAGGGAAAAATAAATGAAATGAAAGAAATAGATTTACTTAGGTGCAGACCGAATTTCCAAGTTCCTTTCTAGTGAAATCTGTTCCCATGACCCAGAAAAAAGCCTTGCAGTCATCATACAAGATTTGGTTGGAGTTTTTGAGGCCCTGTTTCATGTAATGGAAGCAATATATCACAAGTCAGGACAGTCTGTGTGCTTCGAACAAGCTCTTTTGACAGAGAAGTTTGGAATACACTCCAGCGTTTCTGGGAACTGAACAGCACTGGCATATGTGACCCTTCAACAAGCGCTTGCCAAGATAGCGTAGTTTTAGAAAGTTTTCCCAAGGACATCCAGCTGTGAAACGTGTGGTATAAGAGTCATTTGTTGGCCATTCAGGAGCACAAAATGACACGTGTGCCCTTCGGGACGACTGCAAGCTCGTTTCTTTTGGCCGCAACATTACTGCCCCATTTACAACACGTCGAAGCCTTTTTACAAAGTACAGCTGCTATGTAAAAAAGGCTTCCACTTGCTTTTACGTCAATGACCTCGTCACCAGTGTTTCGAGTTCCAAAGAAGTCCTTGAGGCATACAAAGAGGCAAACATATCTGCAGCGACATCCACCGAAGTAATGCCTCCTGGTGAAGACCTGTCAACACATCTTGTGGTGTTGCATGTACATCACAATGTTCTCCATGGCGGTGTAGGCGGATCCAAATGACACGAGCTCGTCAGTGTGTTAAATGTGCCCAGGCAAAACATGTGGTGTGTGCGTGTTTTTGGCTGGAAGTAGCCGCTGCTCCGACAGCACCTCTTCCAAGCGAAAGGTTGCAGAACGCTCGATCTTTCGAAATCACAGGTGTTGATTCCCCTGGTCGGTCAAAAGACCACCTAGGGATGTAGCAAAGCTTCAAATTTCTATTAAACAGCAACATGAGAAAGACTACCGCGCTAGCGATAGTATAGCGTGGAAGTTTATTGCCGAGGGAGCTGCCTGATGGGGAGGGGAAAGACTGATTAGAATCATAAAGATGTGCCAGTGGAAAACGCTCGGAAAATCATATTTTTGATACGCAGCAGCTGGGAACATTACTATCTGAAACCGAAGCTGTTGCTAAATCAAGACCAATCACCTTCATTTACTCCATTTATAATGAGTTAGGTGACCGTCACATTTCTTGTTGGGATATCGTCACTGTCTAGGCCAGAAACTAATGATGAACTGCAACAAACAGATGTTCTAAATCTGTCACTGTGGACAGTGTGCAAAAGCTGTTTGGCGGACTGGTATTATCGTGTAATCTATAGCATGTACGGATGGGATAGTCTGCTCGTGATGAATTTGCTTCTAGCAAGGATGGGAGGAAGTTAGGCCCGTTGTTCCTCGTAACCAGCTCCCCAGCCAAAAGGAATGGTACCATAGGAGAGAGCGTCAAGAAACGGTGTGCATGAATTTATCGGCTCTATAAAAGAGGAAGTGGTTGGTATATCGTGAAAAAAAATGATACCATAGGATAGAGCATTAGTTGTGCAAGTGGCATAAATGATTGATGCAGTTCAATTAGGTAATTTTTTAGAGCTAACAACAATAATAATCGGATATTTCCATTAGCGGTTGTCACCTCTGGGCCCGGAGTGTATTGAAGATCTGTGCCTGACTCTTGAGAAAAACGAAAAGGAAGAAGCGCAAGAGCGTGGGGCTCGAGGAGCAGTGTGAGCGCCATGTTGGGACCTCACGGCTGGTGTGCCTTCCTTCTTCTACACCTGCGATGTCGCCTTGCATCGCGTATTTAGGACACTTCTACAGCAAAGCTATTTCACCACCTCCCCTGGAAACTAGTGCTGAAATGTAAGGAAAGCGTCTCAATTAAAACAGTGCAAAACTAAAAACAGAGAACAGACACAAACAAGGGTTGTGGCTTGTCAATAGTCTCATAAGTTTCATTTTGTTTTGACATCAGCCACTATTGAATTGCCACTCTTAGCAGGAAAAGTACAGTAATTGTGGCTTGTACAGTAGAACCCTGCTATAGTGAACTCGGACAGATATTGCAAAGTCCCAGTTCATCTTCCACAGATGACTTTACATTTCCCCCCTTTCATAGCAAAGATACTTTTGGTAAAAATCGGTTATAGTAAAGTGCACCTGGCCGCGGCGACGACTTGCCATGAAATGTCATCACTGCACGCACGCTACCGATGATCGCGAGACAAATTAAAAAAAAAAAAATTGAGTGCTTTTTTTTTTTTTTTTTATGGCTTTACCGCCGGGCTTAGCAAAGGTGAGGGGAAGCCAACTCTATGTAGGCCTCGGAGCCTGCGCGCAGGTAGAAACAGCGAAAGACACCATGTTCATGCAAGGCTTTGGTTTGCACATGAAATCAAGCTCTGCTGTATTCGTAGTCCTTACGCTTAAGAGGTACTTCCACAAAATATAAAAAAAAAAAATCTTATAACTGAAAAAAAAATGGCTCAAATAAACAATAAGAGAGAGACATAAGGTATTTTAGAGGATTTCTTTTTCTTCATTAAGCAACAAGTAGGCATTTAATTACCAGACAGCATCTTTAGGACAATGTCATCACCAACAAGTGATATAGTAAATGCCAGCCCCAGTGACTTTACTATTGAGAGGTTGTACTGTATATCTCATTCGTACATCAGTACAAAGTTGCGAACGACTTCTACATGCAAAAACACTGCCTGTGCCACTATGCCATTCAAGTGTTCCCCCCCCCCCCCCCCCCCCACCTTCCCCCCCAAAATAAAAGAAACCTTCACTATTATTGGCCTACTCAATAACATGTGAATGAAGTAATCAAGGCAACATTTTTAAAAATCTGAATCATTTAGGCAGTTCAATCTCTCATGGAATCAACCCTATCCTTGCCACTGATACCGTGACTTTTGATTTTCGGTGCCCACTCATGTTTCGTTCTTTGGGAATGATGCTCTGATGAGCCGGAGAGGTCCACTGCACGTATGTCATGTACTGCTGGGGACAAAAATTTGCAGGACGCATTATCAGGAGTCGAAGTCGATAGCTTTGTAGTTAGCTGGTGTCTGAAGACCAGATTTAATGGTTTGAAAGTCATGTTCGGACATCGCTAGTGAAATGAAGAGATCACCAAAGAATGTGGCCAAGCTATTTGCTCATGCCAGTTGGAAAACTCCGCTTCGAAAAGTGACTAGCTTCAGCATGCATTTTTCAAGTGCTTTTCAAGTGTGGCGCCATCTAGAAGCTGCCAATAAAAGCTGTCTGTTATCGCCACCATTGCCTTCTGAAAATCGCTTCGTTTATTATCTCTTTTCCATCTTAGTTACTTTTACAACTATTATGCCTAACAGTTTCTAATAATGCACCTCTTCAGCTGTGAAAATTCACAACTTAGGAACAGTTGACTGTTTTTGCCGTATGGGTACTGTGCTAAACACATAGCGTTTAAAAACAAATTGACACTGGGAGTAAATTTTTTTTTGAAATATTGACACCCAAAGGGTAGTGGTACCGTGGGCGGTACCACTATATGTATACATTCAAATTTTGACCAATTAAAACCCGCTGTTCTTTTTATACATAGGCCTTATCAAAAATTTCGCAACTGATAATAGGGAACCAAAGCTGGAGTTTGCTCTGTGATGCCAGCGCTCGGTTTCCAGCGGAGCGGAGAGGAACTACAAAACCTACGCGCATCTGTGCCAGCACTGCGCGCGGCTGTCTGCGGAGTCTGCGCAGCCCGCTCGCTCGGGAGCGCGTGCTACAGGCAGCCACACGTGCACGCGGAGCGGGAGAAGGAGAGTGAGGATGAGGGGAGATGGTCGTGCGTCTGTGCGCGCAAAGCCGGCGCTCTTTGCCAGTGGTGTTTCTTATTTTTGCTTTTTTCTGTGCCCCGGCTGACATAGAGGCTGGCTGGAGGCACACTTTTTATCGGTGCTTTCGAAAGTGAGAAATTATGATTAACTGATCGCCGCAGACATTGTTTTCAAAGAGCGCTTGTTGGCAGGCTCAGACAAAAAAAAAACATGAACGCGAATTCGGTACTCGAAGGCAGAGGCAAGCGACAGGTATATTGAAGTACTTGAGGCGGCACCTCTTGATGTCTCTTCCATGTTGTTCAGAGAATGAAGGGTCCAGCCTTCTCGTTGAGAATTGATACGCATGTACACAGCGACGAGTGCTGCGGGTGCTGGTTGGGAAGCTTCATTTCCATTTGTGACTGCTCACTTGAAAGGGGCCTATTCAACTCTTTGGGGACAGACGTTTTAGGTGATGCTGCCGGCGCCGTGGTGGCTGCTTTCGGCGCGTTTAGGACGCGTTCCCTACAAAGGCACAAAGCATACCGCCTTACCCTTTGGTTCCTGCTGACAGTGGTCAGTGGGAGTTCACTGCTGTGGCGCTGCCATCCGAAATCAATGACTTATCTACCTTTAACGATGAGAGGTTTCTCAACGACCTGGATCACTGACGAGAGGCCGAGGCATGCCATTTTTTCGGCAGTGTCCTCTCTCCGCGAGACGAAGAGCGGGGAAATGCCTGACGACTTTTCATGCAGGCGGGGACATCTCTCCAAGTAAACCTTTGTCTTCTTAATTCCACAACTACGCTGTGCAATCCCTAGTTCAGTTATCTCCTCTAGCGAATGCGCTGTTTTGAGCTTCCGAAGCAGGATCGCGTATGAGGATAGAACGATTAACGTATGTGTTTTCTCTTTATAAGCGCCGAGTGATGGCATTAATGACATATATCTGTTTCTTGAGGCCGACTTGGTTCCGCGATGGCTGCTGCGGCACCGCCAGTTACAAACAGAGGTGCGAGATACGAACGGTACGAGATACCTAAAAAAAAACCGACAACCATCATCTCAACACGAAAGAGAGAAGAGAGAAAAACACTTTCACGAGTTTTGCGAAAAAGTGCACCGTCACTTTTTCATTCCAGTTTTTTTTTTTTCTTGTCCCCTTTGTTGGAGCGCGACGGCGGCCAGAATGCGGCCGGAGGAGGAGAGAAACAACCGAGCGCGCGCGCGTAATCACGTGCTGGAAACCAGCGCGGAGCAGACGACAGCATGCTTTTCTATGCGGCGGGGAGCAGACGATGCGGCCGCACTGCGCGGAGGTTTTGACGGGGTCTCCATGGAGGGCGCTGACGCACAGAGCTGCGCAACGCCCCCTGGCCCAGGTTTTCTCCCCTATATTAACGAGCTCCAAGAATGTGACGCTTGTATGCCAAATTTGCTTTTCTCGTGTCCTGGAAACTTTTGTCCCCAGTAGTACACAATCATGCATTCAGAGCTCCAAGAATGTGACGCTTGTATGCCAAATTTGCTTTTCTCGTGTCCTGGAAACTTTTGTCCCCAGTAGTACACAATCATGCATTCAGGTGTTCACTGGGTAAGCGGCAAAAGAACAGTGCGAAAAAACGAGGGCGAAGGAACACTGAAACCCAGCACAGGTGACTCATAAAGGGTCTATCGGCGCTCGTCCTGTGTTTTGCTTAGTGCTGTTCTTTCCAACCAGCCTAGGCAAAGATCTTGATTGTTTACTGGGATAGGCTGAAGATTTTCTTTTTACTCTATATCATAAGTTTCAAATCGGTTAACCTTCTATCGGTTAACTGCCGCTCCATGGCTCACATCACACTAAATTACTCATGCAGATCAAATGCATTAAAAAATTGCTTTTTCCCGCATACTATTTGCAAAGGAAATGTGTCACCTGCTGACACTGTTGACTGCCCCACGGTTTCTTCACTCCTCGATGCACTTGCGCATCAACTATAAATAACATGTGTGCCGCTCCCCGTCAATTGACCCACATGATATATATTGTCACGTTTGTCTTCCGATTTATCCTTCAATGCCTAGGACCATTTTTGTTCACTCCTACCCATGCCCTGATAACAAGGCTGTCAGTACAAGGCTGTTTTGTCCACACCCTGATAACAAGGCTGCCAGTACCTGTAAAATAAATATAACTCTGCTCATTTTTCCTAGGCTGCTCAGATGCAGAAGCTTTCTGAAATTTCTCGTTTCTTAGCAACACAGCCACCTTTCTTAACCAAAAATCAAAAGCATAGTTCCCGGAAGAATACAGGCTAAGCAGGGGACTGACCCTGGTGATGTCCCCCTCTGTGGTGTGGGCAAAGAGCAGCTGCTGGGCCTGCACGCTGCCTGAGGAGTAGATGAACAGGGGCAGGCCCCGGCCAGATTTCCACGCAGTCAGCGTACGCACCACATCTGGGTACAGCCTGCAGCAACAAGTACCTTATTTTATAACGTGCCTTTCCTGCTTCGGCCATGTTTGGATAAATAAACAAAATAAAATACAGTCAGCAGCCACGCCAAACATGCAATTGATCTTGAGGAGCCTGTTGCCATGGACTGATCCATGCCCATGACGACACATTCTTCAAGACCGCACTTAGACAGAAGCCGCTGTTAATTACCAGTAGCAACTAAATTTTTCCTAGTCTAGATCATCATCATCAGCCCGACTATACCCACTGCAGGGCGAAGGCCTCTCCCATATTTCTCCACTTAGCCTGGTTCTGTGCTAGCTGCATCCACTTGACCCCTGCGAACTTCTTAACCTCATCCGCCCACCTAACTTTCTGCAGCCCCCTGCTATGCTTTCCTTCCCTTGGAATCCAATTTGTTACCCTAAGCAACTATCGGTTATCCTCTCTTCGCACTACATGTCCTGCCCATGCCCATTTCTTCTCCTTGATTTCCACTAGAATGTCGGTAACTTGAGTTATTTCTCTGACCCACTCTGCACGCTTACCCCTACCATTTTTCGCTCCATAGCCCTCTGTGTTGTCCTCAACTTAAGTGGAACCCTCTTGGTTAGCCTCCACGTTTCAGCCCCATAGGTAAGTACAGGTAAGATGCAACTGTTGTATACTTTCCTCTTGAGCGATACCGGTAAACTGCTAGTCATAATCTGCGAGTGCTTGCCGAATGCGCTCCTTTTCAATCTTATTCTTCTTGTTATTTCCTTTTCATGGTCCGGATCTGCGGTTACTACCTGTCCTAAGTAGATATATTCGCCTGCTACTTTCAGTGCTTCGCTACCTAACGTAAACTGCTGTTCTTTCCCGAGGCTGTTGAACATTACCTTAGTCTTCTGCATACTGGTGCTCAAGCCTACTTTTCTACTTTTCCTGTCTAGGTCATCAATCATTATTTGCAGTTCATCCCCTGAGTTACTTAGCAAGGCAATGCCATCAGCAAATAGCAGATTACTGAGGTATTCACCATCTACCCTTATCCCTAACTGCTCCCATTCCAAGCCTCTGAATACTTCCTGTAAGCAAGCTGTGAATAGTACTGGGGAGATCATGTATCCTTGCCTAACACCGTTCTTTATGAAAATTTTGTTACTTTCTTTCTGTGCAGGTACTATATATATCTTTCAACACTTTCACGTATGGCTCGTCTACCCCTGATTTTGCAATGCCTGCATCACCGCCGAGGTTTCTACTGAGTCAAATGTTTTTTCGTAATCAATGAATGCTATGTATAAGGGCTGGTTATATTCCGAACATTTTTCTATCACCTGGTTGATGGTATAGATATGATCGATAGTAGAGTACCGTTTCCGAAACCCTGCTTGATCCTTTGCTTGATCCTTTGTCCTGATTCTATTAGCGATTACCTTAGTAAATACCTTATACATAAGAGACAGCAAGCTGATTGGTCTGTAATTTTTGAGGTCCTTAGCGTCCCCTTTCTCATGAATGAGGATAATGTTTGCGTTCTTCCATAGTTCCAGTACCGTCGATGACACCAGACACTGCGTATACAGGGTAGCCAGTTTTTCTAGCACGATATCCCCGCCGTCCTTCAACAAATCTACAGATATTTGATCTTCTCCAGCTGCTTTCCCGCTTTTCGTAGTTTCTACTGCTTTCTTAACCTCGTCCTTCGTCACTGGTGGAATGTCTGACTGTTTTTCCCTACCGCCAATCTCATTACGGTCCTGACTGCTTTGGCTACTGTAGAGATCAGTATAGAACTCCTCGGCTACTTTGACTATCTTGTCTATATTCGTGATGACGTTGCCCGCCTTTTCCTTTAGCGCATACATCTTATTTTTGCCTATGCCTAACTTCTTCTTCACCGCTTTAAGGCTTCCCCTGTTCTTTACAGCATGCTTAATTTTCTCCATATTATACTTCCTTATATTGGCCACTTTGCGCTCATTGATTAGCTTTGCTATCTTTGCCAATTCTATCTGGTCTGTTGGATTGGAAGCTTTCATATTTTGGCGTTTCTTAATCAAATCTCTTGTCTCCTTAGACAGCTTACCAGTATCCTAACTATCCTACCGCCTACTTCTACAGCGCACTGAGTAATGATATCTCTGAAATTATTGTTTATTGCTTCTAGGGTATTGTCGCCACTCTCGATTAGAGCTGAATATCTATTCTTTAGCGAGATCCTGAACTCTTCTGCCCTCCCCCTCACCGCTAATTCGTTGATGGACTTATAACCTGTTGCGTTCCTTCTTCAGATTTAGACTAATTCGGGACCTCACCATCCTGTGGTCACTGCATCGCACTTTCCCGACTACCTCTACATCTTGCATAGTGGCGGGGGTTGAACACAGTATGAAGTCAATTTCATTTTTAGTCTCCCCGCTAGGACTTTTCCATGTCCATTTTTGGTTCTTCCGTTTGCTGAAGAAGGTATTCATGATTTTTGAGTTATTGTGCTCTGCAAACTCAACTAATAACTCCCCCCTGCTATTCCTAGAGCCAGTGCCATAGTCACTTACTGCCTGGTCTCCAGCCTGCTTTTTCCCTACCTTGGCATTGATGTCACTCATTACTACAGTATACTGAGTTTTTCTTTCCGCATTGCCGATTCTACATCTTCGAAGAAGCTTTCAACTGCCTGGTCATCATAACTACAAGTAGGTACATAGGCCTGTACAACCTTCAGTTTATACCGCTCATTAAGCCTAATTACGATGTCTGCCACCCTCTCATTATTAGTACTGAATTCATGTATATTACCCTCCTAGTTCTCGCCTCTCCGGTAAACCTAGGTAACCCAGTACATGCCTCATTCGGCCTCCTAACCTCACTAGCCCTATGACATCCCATTTCATGCCCTCTAGTTCCTCTAACAGCACTGCTAAACTAGCTTCACTAGCTAGGGTTCTAGCATTAAACTTTGCCAGGGTCAGTTTCCAATGGTGGCCTGTCCAGCGGAGCCAGGAATTCTTAGCACCCCCTGCTGCGTCACAGGTCTGACCGCCGCTGTGGTCAGTTGTTCTGCAGCCGCTTGTGACTGAGGGCCAGGGTTTTATGGGTCTAATCATGGGAGGTTGCAGCCAATTACTGCACCAAGGTGGCAAACTCCTGTTCTGGTGAGGGAGTGCGTTGCCGGAGGTCTTCACCTCCATCCAGTCTAGATACCTATCCTTTAATAGCATTAGGTCTTACTACTGGATTGTCAGTTTCACCATCGCTCTCAGATTTGAGATGACGGCCAAGTCACATAATCATAGCTACAGCATTACAAATTGTTTCATAGCTACTATGTGACCATCTATAAAATGGAGTCCATCATGTGTGACGCATGATTCCCCAAATCCATGTGATCAAGGGCCCCCCAATCACCGCTGCATTAACTAGTATACTATCAACCAGCCTTATACCTCTGTCGCACAGGAAATCTCAATACCCATTGAGTGCATGGCCTTTGAAATTTCCGAGGGTCATCGAGGTGCACCACTGCCATACAGCAATTTCAACGACTATAAAGTAGTGAGCGTATGATCCGACAGATGCCGCCACTGGTAACAACATCCAATAAAAATATGAGGTGGAGCAGGATAAAACAAGGTGGATATCGCACTAAGTGCTATTTTTAATTGAAGGTTCATTCAGAGAAGGGTGTTCAAATGCCTCACAGCAAGGCATAACTTACATGCACCACAGACAAGTAATGGCAGAACGACGACGAACGATGCGCAATCGCCGCATTCATTTTGCGCCAGCAATGCTGCCACAGCTCGGCAGTCGTCTTCGCTGCGTTCGTAGTTGCTAAATCTGGGACTCTTCTTGGTCTCAGTTGTCGCAAACCGTTGTAAAAGATGAATATGAGTGAAATGCTGCAGCATGTCGTACTGCCACAGAATAGCATCTAGACACCCTAGAACAGCTTCTGTTTGTTTACATCTGATTATTTTAAATCTCGAAAAGCTAGTTGACAAAATAATTAATGTAGCTTATATAATTTAATCTAGGTGTTTTGTTTCGTTTAAGTTTGTCTTGATTTTCACCTTAGGGTGAGTGCAGAGCTGCTCTCAATGTTCCTTGGCATCCAATGGTCATTCGCAAACCTCATTGAGCCAATGTCGATCGAGTTCAATCGCAATTGAAAAGTGCCGTGTGGCAGTGGCCCATCCCCATTAAGTTCGACCTCCATCGACTCAATGGGCATTCAAACTGCCCGCGTGACAAGTATTATATACTCCACCTGAGAATGGGTGTGTACATCGCTCCTTGCAGTCACTGTAGGTGGCACAATTGTGCTCCACCCATTTGAGGTAGAGGGTTCCGAGTGGTGCACCATATGGAGCACAGAATGGTTTTTCAAACTGAATCCTAACACGTGCGAGGGATTCACACCTTTGGTCCTGACATGGGATGTGGCCTTCGGGGAGCCATGAGGGCAAACCAGTGGTCGTAAATAGGTGCGGGTGGTACAAAATGAGAAGTTGTTTCATGATGTACACGCTGGTACCAGAATTGAGGACTTGGGAGTAAATTTTGTAAAACTCAAGCTGACGCTCTTAATTGTACGCCTGTGGCAGTCGAGCTCTTTTTTGATACCAAACTCTTGATATGCACAAAAAAAGAATTGGCTGTAGTTTGACCAATGGCCATCCCAAGTAGAACTGTGGAAGCGCTCTTCTCGTTGTTCTGGTGTCTCCGTTGCACGCTCGGATTTTCTCTTGTCTAGCTTTCTCCGGTCTACTGCCCTTTTTCAGGATGCGGGTAGTACAAATTGAAGAGTTGTTTCATGATGTACACGCTGGCACCAGAATTGAGGACTTAGGAATAAATTCTGTAAAACTCAAGCTAATATTCTTGATTGTACGCCTGTGGTGGTCGAGCTCTTTTTTTAATAACCAACCCTTGATATACACAAAAAATTGGCTGTGGTTTGACTAATGGTCATCCCAAGTAAAACTGCGGAAGCGCTCTTCTCGCTGTTCCGGTGTCTCCGCTGCACGCTCGGCTTTTCTCCTGTCTAGCATTCTCCGATCTACTGCTTTTTTCCAGGCTGCGAGTGGTACAAATTGAAGAGTTGTCTCATGATGTACACACTGGTACCAGAATTGAGGACTTAGGATTAAATTCTGCAAAACTCAATGCTAACGCTCTTAATCATACACCTGTGGTGGTCGAGCTCTCATTGGAGTAATGCAAAGGCACGGATGCTGCTGTTGGTTGCTTAATTCCCATTTTGCTTACCTATTTTAGTCTTTGGTAATTTCAAATTGCACGCCAATCCTTTCCTATGCCCTTTTTTGGCTCTACTTCCCGTTGCATGATGTCACATCCTCTAAGTCACATTAATTTACTTCGTTTACCCATTTTAGTCTCTGGTACTTTCAAATTGCGCCAATCCCTTCCTATGCCCTTTTTCGGCTCTACTTTTGGTTGCGTGACCTCACAACCACTACGGCACCCCTTTCTCTCTTTCTGCTTTCACTCCTACCTTCTTCCCTTTTCTTGATGCAGTTCAGGTGTCCATAGAAAAAGTGTGACAGATACTGTGCCTTTCTTTTCCTGTGAACCAGTTGTTATAATTAATTACCTAATTAGCTTTTTTGGCTTAATTATTTTTCAAACACAACATTACGTTACCCTCTATCGATTGACACCACTCATTAACCTCGACCACTTTTCAATTACTCACAACTGCTGCGGACATGATTTTGCAGACACGTGGACAGAAATCTGTGCTCATAGCGAGGTAATAAATTAAGCAGCTGATAGTCAGCGCTGTAATCGTCTAGTCGCATGTCCTTCGTCCACTGCGCTGCATTTTTAAGAAAAATCATTGGCAGTACAGCATCGTCTGGCCACATTGAGGCCTTACCACTCTCAAAGGAGGCATTATTTGTTTTTATGGTCCATGTGCTCCCCTCCAGTTGGCGCCACGCATTTGGAACCACCTCACCTGCTAGGGAAACTGTCACCAAAAAACCTTCTAATTTTAAAGCTTTGACTACAAAACCATTCCCAAGCACAGGAGTCGAGCACATGTCAAACTTGCAACCTTCAGTCCCGTGTCCTGCATCTCTTGGCTTGTGCAAGCTGAGGCACATTTCTTCATTAACAATGTGCCCTCCCAATGCCATTGCTATTCTCGCTGCTGCGTGACTGCCTGCATCGTGTGCAGAGCCTGACGATTGCCCTTGCAAACATCTGAGTGAGGTTCCATTAGAGAGCTTCTCCTCAGTCAACCGTTTGAAACTCCTGCCCACAGTAGACCTTCCCAACTCACACATTCTAATTCTTCTGACTCTTATATTCCACCTACTCGTCTTGCCAAGCATCGTCGTCTGTGTGGTAGCAACCCTTTTTTTGAGGGCAGTAATTCATTTTTGTCAAAGGTAAGTCAGCACGAGAAATAACAGATGCTTTTCTATATAGGGAATTCTACTGATACTTGCTTCAGTTGACGGTCCAAAGTGGTGTCACAGAAGGAATCTTTAAAGATCTTGGCTGATAGCATCAAGATGTGGGCTTGGCGCTTGTCCATTGTGCAGAGAGTTTTGTGTGGTGGACACATGAGTGTTATTGTGTTGGACAAGCGAGTGCTAGTTTGCACTGTGTTGTGCTGGTTTTGAGTGCCCGCTGCATCTCTTTCCTCTGTGTTACCCTGTAAGGAGCACTGGACTTTCAAGCCCTTTTGGGAGCCGATGACCCTTGGCTCCAATCTCTGGTGAAGTTCTAGCTGTGCACACAGCGTCATTTAATTTGCCTCTAGGCATAGCCTCTTTTATACCCTCTGTGCCTGACAACTCCGCGCTCCGCGGCCGTCGTCACTGCTCCTCCTCCGTTGAGAAGTTACGCCGCTGGCTGCCGAGAAATGGCGCCAGCAACGTAGGGTCACCCTTGCACAAGCGAGTGCTGGGTGCGTCATGTTGCAAAGCAGTCCGGATAGCCACATGCTGTCACACTCTCGCTGTTTCGTGGACCATTTTACAGTGTGCAAGGTCATGCTTATACTTTTCTCTACCTTCGGGAGCTGCAGTAATATAGCATTGCACTGACTGGTAAGTGCCAGCTTTGCTTTATCCTTCCAGCGATTGCTGCGCAGTGTTCAGCTGCTTTGAGGCTTGTGAACAATAGTGACAGCACCAAAAACTGTGTTCATTAAGTGTCAATACTGCAATAGTAATGTTAGATGTGCACATGTGCTTTCCGGACTGAAATGCTATTTGCTTCCCTGCCTAGTTCGTCTGCGTAGTGTGTTGGATGTGCTCCTGCGCAGTTTTTTTTCTTTTTTACGCAGTATACGCTTTACGAAATTCTGTGATAAAATAGAAACACAAGCTTTACCTATTGTGAAGAAGACTACTTTAAAGCGAGTTAAATTGAATTATGCAAATATATTAGTTTCCCTTGTCAACTAAATCGCTGTGTCCCTCTCTACAGCATCGGAAACCGCAAAACTCGTATTCAATCGCATTGCGCCTGTGAAAAATAATGACAGCTCCAGAAAATGTGTTTACTACGCGTCAGTAAGGTAATAATAATATTAAATGTGCACGTGTGATTTTTGGACTGCAGTGCTAATTTCATCCCTGGTTAGCTCGTATGTGTGGAATTTTACATGTGCTCCAGAACAGTATTTTTGTTTCGCTAACTGGCGCAACTTTGCGATAAAAAAAACGCGAGCTTTGCCTATTGTGACGATTACTTTGGAGTGAGCGAAAAACAAAGTTGCAACGCGTATATCTGTCTTCCTTGTTTTTTAAGTTAAATAAAAATATTTGTACGACACGCTGAATCATTGAAAGTAACAGCTTATACTGAAATTGTTCTCCTTACAGATCTCAATGGCATACTGCGATGCAGTTGTTCCAATCACCTGTAAATCAAACTGGCTTCTGAGATGCCCTACCAGTGACAGCAGTCACCGGGAACATTTTTCCCTACTTGTGGCAACATTCATCATACCACTTCTGATACTCATGTAGCAAAACTGCGGTTGTGAAATGTGTAAATAAATGCTAGTGCCTTTCTTCTTAAATTTTGTTTGACCGCAGTGTACACTAGCATTTTAATGCAGTTTTTCGAGCCATATGCAACTTCTAGCAACTGACTCAGATAAAATGTCATAGCGTTGGTGTCATTGCCTAACAAGTATCATGATCACCTGCTATTCTTAGAGGATGTCGGCATTACAAGTAAATGTGCTCAATATGCAAGATTCATGCTTAGGAATTGGTATCCCGCGAGCGAATAACAGTGCTCTTGCCCTCGCGCCGACGCTCGTAAGCTACATCAGTGGCACCCTCAGCGGCGGAAGCGGCAGCGCTGCGCAACTTTACCCGACGGTGCCGTGTATTGTTCGCGCGGCGCATTGACAGGCACAGAGAGTATAAAAGAGGCTATGCTCCAGGCCATCTGTCTTCAGCAGCAAGCGGCCTGGTCACATTGACTGCACCATTTCACTGTTTCTTGCGCCTGCTCTGATTTTGATCCCTGCTTTGCCTGTGTTGTCCATGCCAATCCCGATCATAACCATAAATTGCCTCACCAGACAGCCTGTCTGCAGCGAGCCTACCAAGATCACGAAACTTCAATGGTGATTTTCCTTGTCCTACTGCCCCGAATGTTTCATCTTGACTGCCACTCGAGGCCTGACTGTGCTGCCCCTCCAGATCCTGCTCTTTCTTTCATTCAAACTAGGGCAATGAGGAGGGCCTTGTCTCCCCCACTGTTCATAACAATTAGTAGCAGCCATCATCACCATGGCTTTGTGCTGTCAAGTGCGAGCTGAGAACACTTATTTCCATTCAACACATTAGTGGTGTTACATCCCTCCCTCACATGCATCTGCCATGCAGTTGCAATTCATGGGCTGAGTCCCGACCCAAACCAAGTATCTAGGCGCAATCATTTTTGCACAAGGACACAAGTGCCCTGCTGCATCGTGTGCTACTCTCAACCTCCAAACTGATTCATCGTAGCGAGACCCTCTATGATGCTATCAACACCAGCCAATTTCATTTGCTAGATTAACACATTATAAGAATCTTTCGCCATTCAAATTTTTTTGTGACAAAGTTATGGAATAATGTACCATACACTGCTACCATAGCTACATCCTTACAATGATAGAAACACTTAAATATTACACATACAATGAAAACGTACGCTACCTTGCAACTGTTCTTGCAGTTTTTCACTGACCTCAGTTCTTGGCTACTCTTCCTCAGACTCTGCTTATCATCATCATCAGCCTGATTATACCCACTGCAGGGTGAAGGCCTCTCCCATATTTCTCCACTTAACCCGGTTCTGTGCTAGCTGCATCCACTTGACCCCTGCGAACTTTTTAATCTCATCCGCCCACCTAACTTTCTGCCTCCCCCTGCTACGCTTTCCTTCCCTTGGAATCCAGTTTGTTACCCTAAGCGACCATCGGTTATCCTCTCTTCGCACTACATGTCCTGCCCATGTCCATTTCTTCTTCTTAATTTCCACTAGAATGTCGGTAACTTGAGTTATTTCTCTGACCCACTCTGCACGCTTTCTATCTCTTAATGTTACCCCTACCATTTTTCGTTCCATAGCCCTCTGGGTTGTCCTCAACTTAAGTAGAACTCTCTTGGTTAGCCTCCACGTTTCAGCCCCATAGGTGAGTACAGGCAAGATGCAACTGTTGTATACTTTCCTCTTGAGCGATACCGGTAAGCTGCTAGTCATAATCTGCGAGTGCTTGCCAAATGCGCTCCATCCCAATCTTATCCTTCTTGATATTTCCTTTTCATGGTCCGGATCTGCGGTTACTATCTGTCCTAAGTAGACATATTCGCCTACTATTTCCAGTATTTCGCTACCTAATGTAAACTGCTGTTCCTTCCCGAGGCTGTTGAACATTACCTTAGTCTTCTGCATATTGATTTTCAAGCCTACCTTTCTACTTTTCCTGTCTAGGTCATCAATCATTATTTGCAGTTCTGCTTATATATATATATATATATATATATATATATATATATATATATATATATATATATATATATATATATAAAAGCATTACTTGCAGTCACTGTATCATATTTACTCGCATAATGCTCACACCCCTCACATTGGGCGTGAAAAATCGGAATATTTTTTCCCTCTCATAATCATCGCACCACCAATATTACCACCGCGAGAGTCGTTGCTAGTAAAGCCCCTCAATAAACTAAAAGTAGCGCCAACATGTGAAGTTTGCCGCCCGCCTCCTCTCCTGCGCTCTCCTTCGTCGTTCGACCCTCTCATTGGCCGAGCGCCGTCACGTGCGCGCGCGCGCTTTTTTTTTGCTGGGCGTGCAGCTTCCTCCTTTCCAGCGGGGCGGGCGGCGCGCGCGCGGCACATATCGCCGTGTGTTTTGCTGCCACACGGACTGCTACTAAATCGTTCCCGCTGGCTATTTAATTTTTTTTTCAAGCATGTTGCGCTCTTTGGCCGGTGGCTGATAGAAGCACGGTGGTGAAGGCGAGTTCAACCAACGCAGACATCGCGTACAAATGGTGTCACGCACGGACAGTTGAAAACGGAACCGTTTCAGCGCAAAATATTAAAAAAAAACTGCTACCACGCTTCTCAAGTTTCACGGTAGCTTACAATTCAGTCCAACCTGCAAAGAAACCACACAGACTGCAGCTTCCGCAGCCTAGTTAATTTTTTTTTTCAAGCATGTTGCGCACTTTTGTCAACGGCTGACGGACTCAAGGAGGGGAAGGCGAGTTAAATCGACGCCAAAATCGTGTACGTATGGTGACACACCATGGCAGCTGAACACAGCACCGTTTCAACGCCAAATATAAAAAAAAAATAACTGCTACCTCCCTCCCCAAGTTTACCGGTAGCTCACAAGTCAATCAAAGCTGCAAAGACTCCGCACAGACTGCAGCTTCCGCCGCCTATAGTTAATTTGATCTGCAGCTGAAGTTGAAAATACATGGAAGACAGCTGCTGCCACACTTCTCAAGTTTACCGGCAGCTCGCAATCCAGTCAACGCTGCGAAGAAACCATACACAGACTGTTCCAAAATTGTTCCTGTCCGGTGCCTAGTTACACATTTTATAAAGCATGCCGCTGAGAGGCCAAATGTGACGAACTACGCACACACGGAGATGACGGCGAGTTGAACCAACGCCGAAATCGCGTATATGTGGTGTATGACACAGTTGAAACTATTCTGGCGGGAAATCCCTGTCAACATTCGGTAATTATGTTTCAGCAGTGAGTAATATTTTAACCTGAACATATTGCGACAAAATGCAAGGCTCTGGTGAGACCCAGCGCACGGCCGCTTCGATCGGCGCGCGCGCGGCACTGATCGAGACGGCTGTGAAGGGCGCCTGCTCCGGAGAGCGCGCGCTAGTCGCGCACCCCGTAGGTGGAGCCACGGTCGAAATGCGAGAGGAGGAGCGGCGCCGCCGGAGGAGGAGAGAGGAGATGGCGCTACTTTTAGTTTATTGAGGGGCTTTAGTTGCTAGTAGTAACAAGTGCCATCTTTGGAGCGCTACTGAACCTAGCTGGCCTCTTTGTGTGCACGCGCTACCAGACGGCGATAGCGTGCTTGGGTAGATCCTCATCATGAGTTATGCTCGTCTTTTTTTTTTCCATGATGCTCCTAGTCATCGCCATTTTGCATAGTGTCTCCGCGTCTCGTTGTCATTGTTCCTTCGTTACGTCAGTGTTACTTGCTTTGTTCCACTGTCTACCGTGCTCTTGGTGCCGCATCGCGGTGGGGCGGTACGCAAGTCATACAGCTGCTTTTAAGCTGAAAGGTTTCTAGTAAGGGCTACAGCACAGCAACCGCGCTGCCAGGAGGCACTTCGACGTCGACGAGTTCTGCATAGTGCGCTACTGGAGACAGCGACTGCAGTGCCGATACGGACTCGGATCAAGTTTCTGATCAAGAGTAGAACTGTATGTCTGCTGTAAGCATTATATATCGCGGAACGCGAGGAGTGATGATGAGGCTGCGTGCGGTAAATAAAGTGCTTTAGCAATTTGTGCTTTTGGCGACTCTACTTTTATAACAAGGGCAAGTTCTGCTTGAAAGTAATGTTTTGGTTATATTTACAATAGCTGACCTAAGAATCCAGATTCGCACCTATTTAAATTTGCTTTTAGCGCTCCAAAACATTTGCTAGAAAATTTCCCCGCATAATTATCGCACCCTCCTACTTAGCATCAATTTTGCACGAAAAAAAGTGCGAGCATTATGCGAGTAATACGGTATTTTCAATTTAAGGACCCCTTACACAATTATGTTTTGGGTGTCTCAACTTGATGGAACTTGAAATACCAAGAATTAAATGTGTTATTTTGGACTGTTTTCTAACAAGTGGCACAGCCTGCCATCAATTACTTTTTCAACAAATTTTTAAGAACCTCTTTATAGTAAAGTCACTAGGACCAGCAAAAATCTTTACTATATCAGGGTCTTTACTATATCAGTTGTTGGTGATGACATGGTCCTGTAGATGCTGTCTGGTAATTAAATGCCTACTTACTGAACATGTCTTATTGCTTAATGAAAAAAAAAAAAACACTCTGATATACTTTCTATCTCTCTCTTATCATCTTTTCGTGAATTTTTTTTTCAGTTATAGTAATGTTTTACATCTTGTGGAAATATCTCTTAAACGTGAGGACACTGTGGCTACAAATACAACAAAGTTTGATTTCATTTGAAAACCAAAGCCTTACATGAACACGGTGTTACTTTTTGCCGTTTCTGTCGTTTAAAAGGCAATAAATGATAAATGCACATGGCAAAGTGCTGCAAGACCGCATACGCTGCACGTCCACTTCTTGCTTCTGCTGCCTCATGCTTTGGGCTGCACAGTGCTGCGAATGTTCTCCCGTTTCTTCCCCTTTCCCATTTCTTGCTGCACTTTTACTCTCTCTTACTTTCTGAATGGACCGCGCCGCCTACTTTCCATGTTTGTAGACAGCTTTACTTTTTTTTCCCTATGCGCTGCGTGCTTTCCCTCATGGCTCCAAGGCCTCCCTCAAGTAGGCTTTCCCTGAACGCTGCTAAGCCTGGAGGTAAAGCCATTCAAAAGGAGACTCAATGTTATTTTTTTGTTTCAAGTACAAAAATCTTTTTCTCGCGATTCTAGGTAGTGCGCAGGCAGAGATGTCATATTGTGGGAATCGTCGCGGTCAGGCACACTTTACTATAACAAATTTTTACCGAAAATGTATTTACTATAGAGGGGGGAAAATGTACAGTTGTCCATGGAAGATGAACTGGGACTTCAGTTTCACTTTACTATATCCGAATTTTCACTATATCCGAGTTTACTATAGCGAGGTTCTACTATAATGCATTTATGACTGTGGAGTCTCGGGCTAACTTAATACCTTCTTTTCAATTACTTACAGTGAGGTCCTCATGATACATGCAATCCCTATACCGCTCTAGTTACCTCCACGATGCTACAGGAGTTAGTTTGTCTATTGCTGTTAAAAAATACCAGCTTACTTGCCAAAATATCAGATGTTGACAAGATCCCGCTTTATAACGGAGATGGCCTTGATTATGTGCGCTTTTCCCAGAATACGTTGTCGGCCTCAAAGAGCAGTTGCTCATCTCAAGTGTCCTCAAACAGCCCACGCCCATGTGACTGCTTCCCCAACAGGAAGAGCCAGGCTTAGCCGAGGCCACGGTGTAAGAAGTAGCTTAGGTGACTGAGCGGCGCGGGCTGGACGCGAAGCGGAGGAGAAGGCGTGGAGTTCTCCTTTCTCCACGCGTCAAGAGAGGGCGCTAGCAACTTGCGCCCGTTAAGACCCCCGCGCGCCGTCTTCGCGCGCGCCTACATCATCGGCTGGTTACCGCTGTGTTGCTGCCACGTGCAGCGTGGCCACATGGTTGCTGCCCACAGTGTTTTCTCAACGCATTTTTCACTTGGCCGTCAGGTACGTCTGAACCTTCGGACTGTTTCATGAGCATGCATAATGGGAAAGTGCTTTGTACCATTTTGCAACACTGGTTACAAGTCTTGCAAAGAAAAGTACTCGCTTTTCAAGCCGCCAAACGATGAAGCAAGACTTGAAGCATGGAGACGAGCTATACCTTGTAAAGACCGCATACTCCAAAGGACGGACCGTGTTTGTGAAAAGCATTTCGCTTCTCATTTTATCCTGAAGACATGGTCTGCGGAAATCGACGGTCATATGTTGATGTCTGGAACAAGAAGAGCGGGCCTTTCAAAAGACGCTGTGCCATCACTTTTCGAAGGCGCTCCAAGCTACCTCTCGAAAAAGATCAAAAGCCCTCGAAAGCATGTGAAACGGCTAGCGCTTCCTGCGGCTGCTTCTGTGAGTGACCGGAACAGTGACAGCAGCAGCGAGCTGATGTCAGCTAGCAACATAGATGTTTTTCCAGCGGTCAGTATGGAAACATCT
The DNA here is from genome assembly GCF_055883805.1 of Amblyomma maculatum. Taxonomy (NCBI): domain Eukaryota; kingdom Metazoa; phylum Arthropoda; class Arachnida; order Ixodida; family Ixodidae; genus Amblyomma; species Amblyomma maculatum. Next base: position 168,642,435 of record NC_139353.1, on the reverse strand, counting down.
TCTGATGACAACGCTTGTGTTGCAAAATCCAGTGAGAATGACTCATCTCACTCATCGTTCGAGCAGCTTTTCAGTGGAGTATCTTGCATTAGCCTACCACAGCCTTCATGGGCAGCGCATCTCATCACTGTAGCAGGAGTGAGGGACGTCGTGTTTATTGACGCCGCGGTAGCGCATAGGACCAGCGACGGATCGTCGGTGCTGTTTAACAGGAAGGCGGTGCACATCAAAAGCGACATGACCGTGCAAGTCTACATATTCGACAAGTTGATCGACCATACTGCAGTGGGCATAAGTCCCGTCGCCACGTCACCCCTTGAAGTTCAAATCATGCTGAAAGTTGTTGACAACACAGATGTCTGTGGGGGAGGACCTAGTTTGAAGGACTTCCCTGATGTGTCCCCTGAATGTGCTTTTGTGGACTCTCAAAAAAACTGGAGACACAACAAATGCCTTTTGGTGACATCTCGGGGTGCCATCTGTCGTCTGTGTTCTGGCCTTGCTGACACCCTAAGGATGCATGCTGATCGCCGAGCTGCCCGAGCCAAGCAGCAAATACCTTTCAAGCATTTCAAGTTGTCGGTGGGGCCTGTCCAGCAACAGAAGCTTTCTGCTTTGCGACGTGCAAGGTCAGCCCTTCAGCGTTCAAGAGCACGACTGGCAAAGCGCAACAAGCTTCTACTGGGGCAGTTGCAGGCGGCGATGAAGCAGCTAACAGATTTGCAGGCACAAGATATCAAGGAGAAACTGAAGGGACTTGATATACCGCCAGCACAGCTGCTTTGTTAGAAGAATGTATAGCAGCGGCTAAGTGCACATCAAAATCAAGCAGACGGTACACGGACGACTGGATCCTGTTGTGCCTCTTGCTGCATATACGGAACCTGGTCACCTACTTTTTTTTACGGAACAATGACATATTGCCTTTGCTGTGCGTCACCACCGTGAGAAAATATATTAGCATGGTTGGCCAGAAGTCCGGTTTTGATGAGAACTTCTTCAAAGCCCTCAAGATAAAGGTTGCCGCAAAGACCGCTTTCCAGCGGAGGGGAATCCTTATCTTGGACGAAATTCAAGTAAGAAAAGAAGTGGCCGTCAACTCGCAGACAATGACGTACACCGGTCTTGTTGATCATGGAGAAAAAAATAATCAACGCAATGAAATCGCAGATCATGGCCTCGTCTTTGCTTTTGCACCGTTTGGTGAAACATACTTTCAGCCAGTAGCCGTATTTGCGTCGAAAGGACCAACTAAGGGGACGCTGCTTTCTCAACTCCTGATCCAATGTATCGTACACCTAGAAAACGCCGGCTTGTTCGTCGACGGAGTAGTGTGTGACGGTGCTTCCACCAACCGGGCGATGTGGAAGCAGCTCGGTATCACTGGTTCTCTGGGTCACGTTCGTAATTCTTTTGAGCACCCAATGGACAGTTCTAGAAATGTGTACGTACTGTCTGATACACCTCATCTTTTCAAGTGCATCAGAAACAGGCTACTAGACAAGAAGGTTCTCAAAAGAGACGGGAAGCTGATAAGGTGGTCCTGCTATGATGCCTTGTTCAATACAGACAGCAAGAACAAAACAGAGCTCAAAGTATGTCCCAAAATAACATACAGCCACATAAACCCTTCCAAGATGCTCAGGATGAGGGTAAAGCTTGCTACGCAGATATTCAGCAACTCTGCGGCTAAAGGAATTCTTTTTTATGCAAAGAGAGGTGCGCCTCGTCTAACCAATGTGGAGCCGACGGTCGAATTCACGCTTTTTTTAAATGACTTGTTTGACGCTTTAAACCGGCGCTTTCCGGCAGAAGGTTTAAAACTGGAGTGCAAGGATTTTGGTGTCCTGGAATCTGCATCCGAGTGGCTGGACTCGTGGGAGCAACAGGTCGTGAGCGGTGAAATCTACAAGGACCTCTTTCTGACGCAGTCAACTGCCGAAGGCCTACGCTTAACATTGCAATCTGTGCGGGAGCTGTCAATTCACCTGCTGAAGAACTGCGGCTTCAAGTATGTATTGACGGCAAAGATGAACCAAGACCCGCTGGAGCGCTTCTTTGGCATAATCAGGCAAGCTGGTGGGCAGAATGAGCACCCGACGTTTCCCACCTTCCTACAGCTGTACCGCATGCTCAGCTTATATTCTTTGGTAAAACCGCCGAAGTTTGGGAATTGTACGGTGCTTGATAAAAGGCAAGCAGCTGTTGTGACTTTGGCTGACATCAGAGAAATATATAAGGGCTCAGCTGCGCAACATGCGGGAAAGTTGCATGAACTGAAGCAAAGACTTGAGGGGCTCATCGATGATGGAAACTGGGAGTGCGACGATGTCTTCAATTTCGACGACCCTGACACAGATGCAACTGTAGTTGACTGCATTGTCTACTACGTTACAGGGTTTGTGTCAAGAAAACTTCGCAATGTTACAACCTGCTCCGTTTGCAAGGGTGCTCTTGAAGGACAGAAAGGTCTCGCAAATGTGTCCGAAGCCGATCTCGTGAACTGCAAAACCAGGGGCTGGCTCACGCATCCAAATATGCACCTCTTTGACTTGTTCAAATACACTGAGGAAAGGTTTGCTAAGTACGCAGATGACAGGGATGCATACGACAAAACTACTGATGCCGTGCTAGAGAATTTCCACTTCACGTTTCCTTGTGGTACGCACAAAGAAGAAATGCTTGCCAAGTTGCTACATTACTACATGTGCCTACGCATGCGTCAGTACTGCAGGCAACTGAAGAACAAGCATGAAAAGAAGAGCCAAGACTTGCGCAAAATGTCTAAGCTTGTGTAAGCAGGACCGCTTCAACGAACTGAACATGCCTTTTCTTGCTTATTCGCGTTTCATTCGCTTCTTTTATCGAGCATGTTATGTATTGACGTTTTGTATTATATGCTTTCTTGCCTGAAAATTCTAAAATTCAGTAAATAAAATGACGTGAAAAAGAAGTGTTTTGATGCGATGCTATGCTACATATGCGGGGAATAGCAAAGAAATAATGCCGGTGGCTTTTTAGCTAGCGACGCCAAATAAGGTTGATTAAAATACTACGTGCGTAATGAAAAAAAAAAAAAACGCTGTTAGCTTGTATCATTACGCGATTGTGACAGCAAGCACGGCCGCAACAGTAGCTGTTCCATAACCCTATAACATCCTGTCAATACGAACGAATTGCTCAGGCCTCGGCTTTTGTTGTTAAGGAAAGGTAATGATTTATATCCAGCCTCTCGCAAAACTGAACCAAACCGTTCCTCGGCCAGATTTCTTTCTTACTGTGCGTGGTTTATAATCAGGGCGTCGGACTCTGTCGGCACCCCACAACTAAGTATGAACAGGGTTAAACGAGCAGACCTCATATTAAGTACGAACAGCTCGAAGTTCTTTGAAAGCACTGTGTTAAAACGGAAAATGCCGATGCCCTCAGCAAAGTGCTTCTTGCACCATGAGCGGGGCGCAGTTTTTGCATTGACGGGGCGTGCGGGAGGCCGGGCCAAAGGGGCGCAGTTGCTCGCGCCATCTGTAGGCGCTCTCTAGAAGCAGAGCCTTTCCGCCGTGCGCCCCGCGCCGCCGCCCTCTCACCTAAGCTACTTCTTACACCGTGGCCGAGGCTGAGACCTGCATGAATGTGGACAAGGGTGCAGCAACCCACGGGGCTCGCAGCTGGCCACTGGTGTATCCCTCCTGCCAGACAAGACCCTGCAGAGCCTTGAGGGGAGCTGCCTTGCGGTCAGCATCCATCTGCCACAACACATTGGCCTCGAGCTGTGAGAGGAGGGTCTCCGCGGACGTCTCGTCAGGGTCCCCAACGGGGGGAACTGGACCCAGGTGGCCATCTTCAGCATCCTGGCATGCCTGTACGGGCAAAGACCCCATCTCTGTAACTCCTCAAAAGTGCAAACATACCACACACTTACAAACAATAAAACTGCATGATGGAAATGAACATTGCATTACCATGGAAGGATAAGATCTAGCATTAGCAGTTTATCGAAAGCACAATACTTGTTTATTCGTAATACCCTTAAGGCTCGGGTCAGGCGTTACAGAAGGGAGTGGTATACAAAACAAAATTTGAGAAATAAGAAAAATATATAAGGGTACAAATAAAAAAAAGAATAAACAGTGAAAAATGACTTTTTCGGAACATCATAATATGCAGTAAAAGCATTTTTGAACAATTTTGTATCAGTTATAGATACTAGTGCTGCAGGAAGGTGGTTGCAATCGTTAATTGAGCGCAGGTGAAATGAACTGTAAAAACCGTTTGTGCGACATGTTGAGCACACAATTTTATGACGATGGTCCACACGAAGTGATGTGTAAGAGGGATGCTAAAGGGAATGACTAAAGTGTACTGTGATAGTATGGTTTGTGTAGCAGACATAGTCGAAGTATCGGACATCTCAGAGAGAGAGCAGGGAGGTGCAAGGTGTTTTTCATGTTAGTTACACTGGCGGCACGGTGCCATTTAATTTTACAAAGCTGCGCCTAAGCCATGAAGGATGGCACAGTGCAGTGCTATTGATGTTATTCTCAAGCCCTCATAACCCTATAGCTAATTAAAGTCAGAAATGTGAAGGAGGAAAAACTTTATTTGTCTTCCTGAGTGGAGCCGCAGGTCCGCTAGAGCAGCTGTTGCTAGTTGCTGCTGGTGAGAGCGGTCTCAGGAATAAAGGTTCTCTATCCAGAGTCCCATTCACTATTTGCTCGATTAGTCAGTGCTGAGTGGCTGGCTCGGTGCTGACAAAGGCTTCTTCTCAGGAGGATGGAGATTTATAGGTGGAACATTGCCAGATGTTGTAATGATATAGCGTAGCCCTATATCGTTGGCACCTGGGACATTTCTCTGGGTAGCGGATGTATGTGGAATATGAAGGGATGAAATATAAATATACATAAATTAACTAGTAATGTGGGTGCATTAGCTGTGTCCTTTTCTTGTCTTTGCCTCTGTGTTAGCTCATTCATTTGCGAGTTTTGTGTTATCCCTGAATCGACCCTCGACCTCGGATAAGAAACACGTGACCTCGGTTATAGCAAGGGTGCACGCATGTCACATGACCTCGGATATAACAAACATGCATTCATACCATATGATTTCGAGCATCCTGAACACGCAATCTCGGTTTTAATAAAGATCCATGCATACCATATGATTTCAGATATAACAAACACAAAACCTTGGCTATGACGAAGATGCAGCGTACCACATGACTTTGGACATAGCAAACATGTGACCTTGGTTATAACAAAGATGCATGCATCTTCATTATAACCAAGGTCAAGCAATGCTCAATATCCATGACCGACGGCATCAAACTGGTCGGTTTTTTTTAGCTGAGCCTTCCTTTCAACTAATTAATACTACTTTGCTTTATCTGGATAACCACATCATTCCCCTTTCATAATGTACTACATTTCTTGGTATCTTTCTACACGAACATTTAATTTTAACATGCGCACAGAACCATTATGCAAAAAAGCCACCTTTGGTATTAGGGTGCGAACATGTCATTTCTTTCCACAACGTATCCTCCGGGCACTCAATTTTACATTTAATCACAGTCACCTAGCGTCATCTTCTTGGGGAACTATCCGTCATTTACAAAACTCTGCAGTTTGAATACTTACCTTTTCCCTGTCCATTTCCTCAGCAGGCCCCGCCCTTTAGTCAGCTTCCCTCATAAACAGTAATCTGACTAGATTTTCCCAAAATGACAATTAGCTACTTCCCAGCATTGATACTAATTACGGCAAGCAAACCCTTGTTTTCAGCTATAACTCTATGGAATTCACTACTCTCATGTGCTAAAACAGTTCAGTTGTACAGGCTTTTCAATAACATCAAAGCATTTTTATTAGTAGTTATAACTGAACTGTTTTAAGTTTTTCTTATTTATTTTAATAATGTATCATTGCTCTTGTTGATCATGGATTTTACCATATCCTAATGTTCAATTTCTGCCATTTTTGTGTACTTGTTTCCAAGCATTTTGTTATAGGAGGCTCTCCTGACAGCTTTGCCTTGGGACCTCCTTCTGTACCAATTAAATAACATTAATGTGTGTAATACATTTCTGACAATGAAAACCTAAAACATGAACCTGAAGTCAATACAAAACTGCTAAGATAAAAAGAAACCGGCATGTCGCACCATTAGCAATATTGAATCCTTCAAACCAACTCAAAGGCAGTCTTTCTGTACCACTCCCATTCTCGTTGCAGCAGTTGCCAGAAAACGGGAGGCAAGGCACAGTTGAATGATGGCTGGAAACTGCAACAACACTAACCACTTTGCTCTTTCACCACAAAGTATTGGCTACTAAAAATAAGTGGGCATCAGATGTGTGTAAAGGGCACGCACACGCTAATGAGCATCACGGCACATGTGCCCACAATGCAATGCAATAAGGACTCAGCAGCCACTGTGGTCATAAGCCAGCGCAGCAGTTGCACAAGGCTGGCAGAAGTCTGCAAACCAGACCTGGCCTTGAAGCGTAGCCCTAGGATGCTGTGAAATACACCATGGAATTCGAGAGCAGTGTAGACAACGCTGTTCCTGAAACAGGCTGGTACCTTAAACAGACACTGATATGATCATCACAGTAATATTCTAATGCAAGATAGGTGGTCTGTACGAGTATATTTGATGGTTTGGTTTGCGGGGTTTAACGTCCCAAAGCGACTCAGGCTATGAGAGACGCCGTAGTGGAGGACTCTGGAAATTTCGACCACCTGGGTTTCTTTAACGTGCACCGACATCGTACAGTACACGGGCGCCGCGCTTTTTGCCTCCATCAAAAAGCGGCTGCCGAGGCCGAGATTCGATCCCACGTCCTTGGGAACAGTAGTCGAGTGCCGTAACCACTGCGCCACCCCTGCTGGGCACGAGTATATTTGAGTCAAATTTAAAAGCTCAATGTGGAGCCTATAATTTACACGCAATTCTTAAAAAGGGCTCCCCCCAACCACTTGCACATGGCTAGGGCAACAGCTCACCATGCATTCTCAGCCACCCTCCTACCATTGATGTCAACTGGGTTTTCTCACTGGGTGCTCCCAAGTCACACGGCCGGGATGGGGGTGTCACCCCAACTAGTTTTCTTAACTTTTTCTTGCAGCCAAAGAGCACTGAGTTTAGGGTAAAGGGAGACTATTTTGACCATCAGTATTTATTTATTGTTACTGCAAACCTTTAATAAGACCTTAGCGGGGTATTTTCAGTGTTAGTGAAGCTAGATTCGAAATTTGTTGCGTTGTGGAGATGACTCACAGAATACTGACTCTTCATGCGTGTTTGCAGTTTTCATAAATACCATGTAAACCGGAATTGTGAACATTATTCCTTTAAAAGCCAAGATAAAGTCTTCTTTTCACTTATATAGCGGTCTTTGACATAATGTGAAGCATAGTTTGGCAAATCTTCCAAGGTATACTGTGCACACACAAAACTAGGACGAGAAAGGTACACAACAAGCGCCAAAGCCAAAGCCGTATCGGCATCTTGCAATACATCCCCAGGGAGTAAAGTGCAGCGAGAAGGTTGTGCTACGCTTGTGCAGCGCCATAATGGTACTCTTATTACTTTTGTTTCACTCGCATGAACAACTCTAAACTCTAAATCTATAAAGTATGTAGTGTTGCACCAACGCTCGGTGACTGTTGCAAAGAAGACGAGCGTATGTCAAAAGACGTGGGCTAAAAAAGAAGACGTCAGACAAAGAAGACGACGCAAGAGACTGTCCAGCTAGTTAAACGTTCGACGCGAACATCGACCTGAGACTGAATGTAATCTTACATTTAGCGGAGGCTGCTCTTCGTTCCCTCCTCTCACGCTGGAGCTTCGCAGTCATCCACTCGCTCCGCTATCCGCTATGCCTGAGGCAACAAGCCAGACCACTACACCATGCTCGACTGCTCCCACCGCTCCGCCGGTGGGCTTCGCCAGCGTGACCAGAGCTTCTTCAGTGGTGCAGATGACCAGTATTTGAATGATTGGCTATCCTGATATGAATGCGTAAGTGCCTACAAAAGCGGGACGATACCACCAAGTTAGCTAAAGTCCTCTTCTACCTGACAGATTAGCCAATTTATGGTTCCGCAACCACGAACCCGACCTGCCCACCTGGTCGGCCTTTAAAACGAGCTTTTCCGGAGTGTTCGGGCACTCCGCCGTGCGCAAACTCCGCGCCGAACAATGCCTCAAAGCCCGCGCTCAGCTTCCTGAGGAGACATTCACCAGCTACATAGAGGACATTGTGGATCTTTGTAAACGTGTTAATCCTTCTATGTCCGAAGCTGGCAAAATCCCCAAAATCCTGAAGGGAATCTCCGACGATGCGTTTCAAATGTTGATGGCCAGAAACCCGCAAACCGTCGTCGAAGTGGTTCAGCTTTGTCAAAGTTACGTTCTACTCGACGTTCTGTCATGAACGATCAGTTATTCCAGCCTCCGACAGCATGCGACCTTGCATCTGAACCGCCTTCCCTCCTTCCCGAGATCAAGGGTTTTATATGGGAGGAAGTGGCTCGCCAACTGTCGCACCTCCCTGCTTCTGCCGCAGCCACCCCATCGCTAGATCCTGCACTTTGAAGCACCATCCAGGAGCAAGATGCAGAAGTTTTACCGCCAAGCTCTCAACTTACGCCTGTGGCAGCCCCGCTAACGTACGCCGCTGTCACCGCCAGACCACCACTGTGCCCTGTCACGTATGCTGTGCCGTTACCACCACCACCACCTCCGCCCCGCCCTTATCTGCCTCCTCGATGCCGGGCCAACAATCCATGGCGAGCTTAATCTGTTATTCATGTGACGTTCCTGGCCACATCGCCCGGCTTTGCCGGCATCACGTACAGTTGTACTGCAATGATAGCCTCCGCCTGTACAGTTGCACCTACAGTTCCAACTACGAACCTTCCCCTCCCCCCCTCGCTGCTGGCACCTCTACGGACTCATTTTATCCTGACCGCTCCTCCCAACGATCACTGTCTCCCCGCCGTCGTTCCCTCTCACCGCTGCGCCGCTGCTCTCCTGCTGGCCTGGAGGAAAACTATTAACTGCAGTTCCGGAGGCAAGAACAGCGTTTTCTTCTACTTGTGCAAGTCCTCCGTCTTTTTTTTAAAAAAGGACAAAGCGCTAACGACACATTCACAAGAAAGACGACACGGACAAGCGCTCTTGTGAATGTGAATGTGTCGTTAGCGCTTTATCCATTTTTTTAAAAATGCTGCACCAACTAGCCCAACAAAAAGTCCTTGTTGAATTCCTCCGTCTTCTCTGGCTAATGTTATAGAAGTGTTTGTTGATGGCGTCATAGTTCTCGCGCTTGTGGACACTGGCGCCACTGTTTCTAATATGAGTGCCAACTTCGCAAAGTTACGACGCCTGTTTCGAAATTTTTTCTCCGAACTGCCAGCTCACATCACATTCAACCGCTCGCGGCGTGCACAGCTCGAATTGTCATTCAGGGTGTTTTGTACATCGCCAAATTTCTTGTGCTGTCTCACTGCTCTCACGAGCTGATTCTGGGTTGCGACTTTCTCACCAGTCACAATGCGATTATTGATTGTGCCCGAGCCTGCATCGAATTGTCTCAGTTTTCACCTGCCACCTTGTCCGACACACCGCTCACGTTGATCAGATAACCGTTGCCGAAGATTATTTATTATTTATTTACAAATACTGCAAGCCATTACGGCCCATGCAGGAGTGGTGCAAAAACTAGCTGCCAGCTTGATACATCATACACATTGCACAAGACCATAAAACATGCAGAAAGACACAAAAATCTTGGAGAAAACAATGGTGAATGATACAATTACAGACTACAAATTTTAAAAAATTACATGAGATAATCTTCGAGTTCCTTTGCGAAATTATTTGATTCCGTTATTTTTACCGAAAAGGAATTCCAATCTGCAATGGTTCTTGGAAAAAAACTTTGAATGCTTCCGTGTGCGCAAAAATTGGGACTAAGGAATTATTGTGGCTATGTCTGGTTTTTCGTGCTGTTGATCGCTTTATGCAATTACTTGAATCTAAACTTACCTTACCTGTAAGAATTTTGTACAAAAATATTAACCTGCTAACTTTTCTACGAGTCTGTAATAGAGGGATACCGCGTTGCTTCATCATAAGTGATGGGGAATCTAGCCTTTTATATTTGCTGAATACAAAGCGAATAGCTTTTCTCTGTACCCGCTCCAACTGATTTATATCTTTTTTGTTATGAGGGTCCCAAATTATCGCCGCATATTCGAGCTTTGTCTTAATAAGTGCATTATAGGCAAGCAACCTTGTTTCAATCGGAGCCGTTTTAAGTTTCCTTTTAATAAACCACAATTTTCTTAATGAAGAACTGCAGATATCTGATATGTGAGGGGACCATGAAAGGTTGTTCGCGAGTGTAACACCAAGATACTTATAAAACTCAACTTCCTTAACTAAGCTGTCCTGAAGCTTATAAGAAAAAATGCTGGGCGTCTTTTTTCTAGTGATCCTAATAGCACCGTTTTCTCCACGTTAAGTTCCATGCCCCATACCTTGCACCATTTGTCAATCTCAACAAGTGCATTTTGCAATAGAGCATGATCATCCGTGGATAAAATTTCTTTAAAAACAACACAATCATCAGCAAATAATCTGATAGACACATCGTTTTTGAGTACATCAACCAAGTCATCAATATAAATTAAAAATAAAAGCGGGCCTAACACACTGCCCTGTGGGACACCAGAAGAAACGCGCAGTACAGCAGGTAAACAACCCCCAATGTCAACAAACTGTGTTCTATTGCTAATATATGCCTTTATCCACTGAATTATATCGTGCGACAGTCCAATTTTCTCTAATTTATACAGCAATTTTGTATGTGGCACCTTATCGAAGGCTTTGCAAAAATCCAAAAACAACACATCAGTTTGTCCGGATACATCAAGCACTCGCGAGAATTCATGAACAGTAGACACCAGCTGGGTGACAGTCGACATGTTCCTTCTAAATCCGTGTTGGTGTTTCGTCAAGATATTATTTCGATCAAGAAATTCATGCACATAATTGGCTCCAGCATGCTCCAGCAACTTGCAGCAGGCACTGGTTATTGACACTGGGCGGTAATTAGTTACTGAAAGGCGGTCACCTTTCTTAAAGATAGGAACAACGCGTGCCTTGCTCCAATCTTGTGGTACCTCATCCTTTTGAATAGACAAGTTAAAAATATGCGTCAGAAAGCCGGACACTTGTTCCGCGTAGCGTTTTAAAAACATGTTTGGTATTTTGTCAGGCCCGGTAGCCTTTTTAGGATTTAACTTTATTAACAATGCCAAAACCCCTTCTCGTGTTACTACTAACTCGCTAGGGTCGCGAGGAGCTGATACCGGAATCTGGTACTCATCATTCGTGGAATAAACGCTTTGGAAATAACTATTTAGGTGGTTAGCTATCTCTGTTGAATTTGTTATCTCTTCATTTTCTACTTTTATTTTCAAAACTTCTTCTTTACTCTGACCTAGGTAACGCCAGAACTTGCCTGGATCCGACGTAATGAAATCTGCAAGGTTTTCATTAAAAAATTTGTGCCGAGCTTGATTAACGTCTGTTAAGAGCTTTTGTTTTCGCTCCAAAAATTCGCTCGTACCCGTTTTACCCTGCTTTCTTAGCCTCTTTATTTTATGTTTGGCGTGTATAATATCCCGGGTAATCCAGGGGTCATGACGGTGCTTGTTAAATTTCTTCAGTGGGACAAAATTTGTAATGCAGAACTGAATTGCACAACAAAAAAGCTGCCACGAGCCTTCGATTTCACGCGAAGTGCTAGAAAACTGTTCATCTAAATAATCAATTATTGCGACATCATCAGATGCGCTATAGTCCCTAATCGTAATCTTTGATGGTGCTTCTTTTTTGTGCTTCAAGGCTTCAGTTTCACAAACGAAAGATATCAATTTGTGGTCAGAGATACCGGCCTCCACTGAAACCGCACCCGGGAGAAGTTTATCGCTAACAAATAACAGGTCTAAAATTGAATTTCCACGAGTAGGCTCTGTGACTATTTGATCAAGAGAGAGGGAGTACATTATGTCTAGTAGCAGGTCGCAAGAAGCCGAACATCCGTAATTGGGATGGTTCCAATCAATTGCTGGCAAGTTAAAGTCCCCTGTTACTATCACATTTTTATCACTTAACCTTAAAAGCTGGTCGTATAAATTCTTCAGGAAATCATCACTTGCATCAGGAGAACGATAAACTGCACAGAGATATAATGTTTCTTTACACATATCTAGTTTCAAAAGCAATGCTTCGCTTGATTTGAAGTCTTCCACAATTGACGCGTCAATGGCAGTCTTCGTAATAATGGCGACACCACCACCACAGGTTGTACGGTCACACCGGTATATGCTATAGCCAGGTGGAACAATTTCATCATCACGAATTGCTTCGTGCAACCAACTTTCCGTTATCACGCACACGTGGGGATCATACAAGATTAAAGTGTTTTCTAGTTCGTCGATTTTATTTACGATGCTTTGCGCATTGGTGCAAAGCAGACGTAGCTGTTTCTGTGACCGCTAGCTGTGAGGCAAAGTACTACTGTCCTTTGGAAGTTCCTTACGCGATTTCGAGTTATCATCCCAAATGTAAGAGCGGTTGTCGATCCGAAGCTTATCATGCACAAGCAAAACTTTTTTGCCTGCATCTCTAGATTGTTTGGCACTCGACCATAGAAGCTTTCGTTTCTGTAATGTTTCAGGACAGTAGTCATTTTGCAGATATATTCTTGTTCCTTTTAGCTTATATGCATTGCGTAATACCTCTTGCTTTTCCGAGTAATCTCGAAAGTACAAAATAATAGGGCGGGTTTTAGAAGAAGTTCCAACTCTGTTAATACATGACACCGACGAGCACTGAACACCGAGCTTATCCTGGATCACTTCTTTAACAACTTTATTGCGTAAGTCGGATTCTGATTCAGTTCGGATTTCAGGGACACCAAAAACAATTAGGTTAGATCTATACCCGCCGTCTTCTAGTTCAACGAGTTTGGCATGAAGTGCCTGTATTTGGTCCTTAGTATTACAGACTACCGAACTGACTGTTTCATTAATTCCAGCCTGTGCTTGCAATTGCTTGGCGTTTGCTAGTAAATCACTTAGTCGCTCGTGAAAATTAGTTATCACAGATTCTGCAGAATCCAGACTTGCTTTTAACCCTGTGACAAAGCGCTGGAAGTGGTAGGCAAATATGTCTACTTAGGACAGGTGGTAATCGCAGATCCAGACCTCGAAAGGGAAATAACTAGGAGAATAAGATTGGGATTAGGAGAATAAGATTGGGATGGGAGAGGCCTTCACCCTGCAGGCTCATGATGAGGATGATGACTCTTACATGACCATCCCAAAGGCCACCATTCATATAGAAGTGATAGTACCGCAAAGCCCAAATTTTTTTATGCACTTGTACAAGCCTTGCCATAAAGAAGTTAGTATGAAATCTCAACTTTGAGTTTTAACATAGTTTTCGTCAGCTGGTTGCAGAGATTTTTAGCTGAAATATGGCAGCCCCTGAAGGAAGAAAAATGCTGCCGAACTTGTGTCAAAGGTGTACAAACAAACTGACATCAATCACGTGATAAGCCCACTTCGCATGTGCATTTCTTTTAGACTAGTAGCGAAGAGTTAGAAGATTACTTTGGATTCCAGCTCGAACTGGGATTCAAGCACACACTGAGGTCAGCACAATTCCGCTCCCTGTAGAGTATAATTGGTAGTTTTATCCCTCTTTGGTAGGGTCTGCAAAACCTGCAGAAGCGTATTGAGTTTCAGCCTAGAGGGAAACCTCAGTGGCACCTGAGTGACGATGTGGGCGTGATGCTCAGAACCATATCAAAGAAACTTCTGCCTGCTCTCAGCTCCTCCTTTGATTCCTTTTGCGCAAATGGTAGTAGCTATTTGCAAAAAATGCAATGAATATATCCAGCGATCTTGGAAAAATCAACTTATGCTCATTCTGCTGTGCCTTGGTGCACTTCAAGTGATGCTCAAGTTCATGGACCTGGCGATCTATGTGAGCACTGTTAAGATTTCCCAGCGAAATACCGGAGACATCAATGGTGTTTGGCTTCCACTACAGTTGGTGACTTGAAGGTGCATTGTCAGTGCCCTGTTTGCAAGCTGCAGAAAGTCACAAGTAAAGATCCTGTATGCTTAATGACCTCTTCGGAGTACCAACAAAGTCGAGCCGGGTTTGACCAGCCAGCTTTCAGAGAAGACTCCCTTCAGCAGTAGGATAGTTGGTGTTCCATGATGTAACGCAACACAGCAAAAGTCTTCATGCAACAAGTAGCAGAGCATCTGCCTCGCATTTGGAAGGCATCAGGTTCGATCCCTGATTTCTCAAGAGGTACTAGATTTCCACCGGGCTTGGCTCTTCTGGGGTGAAATGCTAGGGAAAAAAGCTGGGGGTTGTGGCGTGCCCCTGTGGAGACCGCTGCATGCCTATTTGCACATTCTTAATACTAAAAGGCGCATAAGACAAAGGACAAACAGAGGAAGACACCTTGGAGGCAGTTTGTCCCATCGTCTTCCTTTTGTTTGTCCTATGTTTTCGTGCCTTTAAATGTTAGGAACTAGCCCAACAAAGAGACTGTAGGCCACACGCACTGTGGGCCAAGTAACAAGTACAAGTAATTTGTAACCTAACCGAAGTTCACTACTAGAGTGGCTCAGCTGAACCATCTGGTTTGTTTTGATGCACTGTGCAAATCATTACGGGTGCAACACTCAGCACAGAAGCATGTCTGCCAAAAACTTTTTCAGGTCTGCACAGGGCATATAGTACAGGCTCTGTTCAACAACATATGTGCCTCATGCTATTCGCTAAACTGATTAAAAACAGCCAAAAGAAAACAGCTGAAGATTATGCAGCTTAATCTGATGCTTTCTGATGAGACCGCAAAGAAGCTGGTAATACCTGCAATAATAAGATTTTCCATTTAACCAGTGACCTAGACAGCCCTCATTAACACAACGGTACCTTAACAGGATAATAAGTGTGGCACGGTGGGAAGGGCAAAAAGAGTGCTTCGCGTCTCTTGTCTGTGCCAGTCTTCTCGCATTCTTTGTCATCATGCACCATCTAAAAATAATGGCTGGTCATTTTGCTACACTATTGACCACAGGTTCTACGGAAAAATTTAAGTTTGAGCTGCATATAAAATGCCAAACTCGGGGGTGGAAGCAGGCTCGAGCATTTTGGAGCAGCCTTGGGAGTACGCCAGTCCAATATGGAACCCATATACTTAACAAATGCGATCAAATCAGTTCAAAACCGTGCCATCCCTTTTGTGCATCATGCATACTCGTATTACATCAGCGTTTCATCTCTAAAGCAAAATTCAAGCCTTGATAACCTTTTACTTCGTCGCCGCATTGCCAGTCTTTGTTTGCTGCACAAAATTCTACGCAGTTCACTAAACCAGGCACCTTACATTGTGCATCACAACCACATATCTCATCGCGCTTCGCATCCATATCAGATAAATCGGCTCCTGTTGCTCGCACAAAAACTTTTTCAGGATCTTTTTTCCCTGAGCAATGGTGAACTGGAATGCCCTTGCCCACGAAGTCGCCGCCCTCTCATGCCAATCTTCATTTCTTGAAGCCGTAAAAATTCATTTTCATACACAATGACCAGTGCTTGTATTTTTTCATGTCTGTAATCCCACCCCTTATGTAATGCCTCCAGAGAGAGGTCTTTAAGGAAATAAAAGGAAGTGAAGTGAAAGCCATTGTGGAGCAGCTTTGAAGCAATGAAACGAGAGTTTTGGAGCATTTGAATTATGTTTAGGAGCATGCTTCTAAAAAACACCTTTGATAATTGCAGTTTTCTTTTTCTGAAACATAAGATCTCCAATCTGATTCCTTTTTATGCAAGTTCAATTCCTTTCCAACTTTGAACTGAGACAAACGGCCAAAGCATGCAAAGATACTATAACACGGGCCGACCTTAGCAAAAACTTGGAAGAGACTAGCAGCAAATGTAACACTTGCTGGTGCGCTTAACAAATGAACACCTAGTCTGACCTAGTGCTTGACTTGATAGATTCAAATGTCGAGCCCACCACTTCAATGCGCTCTAGCAGCGATACTAATTTGGAGTTCAGATTAAATGGCATTTCTGCTCCCTACCTTGCACATATATTTTATTTATTTAGAATACACCTCAAAGGATATGAGGTATTACGTACATGATCCCTTCTGACTCATGCTTGGGCTGATAAATTCCTGAGCGCATGGATATTTCGTCTGCCAAAAAGGCGCCTTCAGACCACAATAACACGCCCTGACAAGCTTGGCGCCAGTGATGCTCCCATGCTTTTTGCCTACCGTGGGATTGCAGACTGCAACACGACCTTGATCATCTTGTCCGTTTGTAAATATGGTGTAGGCCTAGGTCTTATTACAGGGGTGGAAGAGGGCTCAGGCATTTTGGAGCAGCTTTGGGATATAGATAGATGGCACTGATGGGGTAGCCTTTCCATCCTACAGCTTTTTTTACTTCACTGCCTCCTGCCAATAGTCCATCATTCTGTGCTTGAGCAATGCTGGGTCTCATTTTAATATTTTGGCGATAAACCTCATCAGCCTTTCCAACACTCTTGAGAAGCTTCCTAGTGATTGACAGCTTTGGCATACCAACCCAAGCTTCAAGTATGGTTTAGTCTGCCGCAGGACTGGAAAGCTTGTCACTGACAAAGAGGCTCGATGGTGAAGTACCTGCTTGTTTTCACAGCAGAGCCATTAGAAAACCTCCTACAGTTTTTGCAGTCAAGACAAGTTTTCTTCCTACCAGCTCACAGTAGTTTGCACTACCTGCTTCGCTTGCTGATCTCACTTCTCTCCACTGGCGATTCAAGGAGGTGCTACATCACATGCACAGTGCATTTTTTTTTCGCAATTATCTCAATCACCAGTGGCTCATACTAATTTTACTTGTGAATGAATATTTATTATGCTCCATGCTTCCTTCCCTTACAAATTTTTTTTTTTGTATTAAATCCAGAGCAAACCGCGTTATATCTAATTGCCACTGGTTCAATGACACTGTTCCCGTGTTCTGCTAAAGTTGAAGGCAGAACACCAAAACAGCCAGTTTCGTGCAGTTTTGGAGTAATATTGCATTTTTGAGCAGGATGGAGCAGGGAAAGAAGTTTGGAGCAGAATGGAGCAGCACTTCCACCCCTGCAAAGTGAACTGTGCACCCACAAAAGGACGAAGCGTGCAAGGGAGAGAGGCAAACCTGGCTGCGTAGCTGTGAAACGATGGCCATCAGTTCGGGATCACCCCAATGGGTCTTCAAGTAGGCGCGTACATTCCTCCGTGCGAACGGGAACAGCAAGTCCTGCAAGAGACGACCACTCGAAGCCCTGATTCATTGACTGCCGAAGGCACAGCGTTTAAAGTAGTGCGCATTGTGTATAGAGGGTGCTGTTTTATCTATCGCGAGCACAACCTACTGTCATCTGTATATAAACATCGTCATCAGAATGAACAGCCGTCATTTGGTGGCACGCGCCACCCCGGAATCTTATCGTCATTTCTCTCTTGGGCATCAACGCTGCGGCGCCGCCACATACCGGCGCGGTCGACAGTCCTGTGGCTTGACATTTGGCCATCTGGACTAAAGGATCGCGGCTAGTCACGTACGGGAGGCGTGTCAGGCAATGGATTCGTTTGCGCTACTGCCAGCGGCCGGCCCTTTTCCTGGAAGTACCTGGACAACCGCCTGTACCATGGCACCAATGGAAGGAGGACTTGAAAAATTTTCTACAAGCAACCGGACTAGACGAGAAATCGCAGGTACGGAAGAGGGCCATCCTATAGCAATGCCTAGGCGTTGAAGGTCATCGGATTTTCCGCACGCTTACTCTAGGGCTGAAAGTCACGAGAGCAGCAAAGGATTCGCTCGCCCTGAAGACTGAATAAGCAAGTACTTCTGCGGACGTTTACCAAGCGCTTGCCTTGCTGGAACGCCATTTCACAAGCGTTGTGAATGTCCTTGCTGAGCGTCGCCGATTCACGCTGTGGCGACAACTTCTGGACGAACCGATACAAGACTATGTCACAGCTCTCCAGCAACTGGTGAAGAATTGCGACTTCGGTGATTTCCTTGAAACAGCTTTACACGATAAGGTTGTCGATGGCATTCGAAGTGCAGAACTGCGACAGAAGCTGTTATAGAAAGGGTCGACGCTTACGTTGGATGAGACCGTTTACATCCTGCGGGCATATGAAGAGGCAATAAATGGCGCTTGACTGTACGAAGACAGTTACGATGCTTACCCGGTCCAGCGAGTGCAGGCGGGAAGAGGTCAGCCGCTGAGGAGCGGTTCTTCGTTGGCCCCGGTGTGCAAGTGCTACCGGTGCGGCTCAGCAGGACACTTAGCCAACTCGCGGGAATGTGTGAGGGAAGCGTTGTGCAAAGTGCCGCAAGACTGGGCATTTCCAAGTAGTGTGTGAAAGCAGCGGAGAAGCAGAAGTGTGCGCTATTTGAGATGAAGACTGCACGGAGGTGTTGGGCATGCTGACAGTGACGCAGGCGAAACGGGGGATTTTGGTCGTTTATGTGTGCATCGAGGAAGAATCAGTCCAGCTGCTGGTAGACACGGGCTGAGCTGTGTCCAGTTTACCTCACCAACTATACCAAAAATGTTCGCCTGCCGGTTTGACTTGGGTCCTGCCGTGGCGACGCTGCGACTTCTCTGGCCAAACAATTCCAGTCATTTGTGGCCAAGACTGTGCATGGGAGTGTGTCTGCGAACATTCATTCTCATGTGGTTCCACAGGGCATGGCATTGTTGGGTTTAGATGCAGTCAAGCAGCTACGGTTGCGCATTGACAGAGCATCGTTGGCATGTTTGCAGACTGTGAGCACTGAGTCGCTGCCCCCAGAATTATGTGAGTTTTCTTCCCTTTTCTCTGATAAATTGGGTTTGGCAAAAGACTTTGTGCGTGAAGTGAAGCTGCATGCTGATGTGAAGCCCGTGACAGCGAAGGTTTGGTGCCTGCCCTTGGCACTTCGAGAACAAGTTTCTAACGAGTTAGAAAGACTGGAACAGGAAGGCATCGTTGAGCGTGTGAACGCGTCACAGTGGGTGTCGCAGATAGTTGTAGTGAAGAAAAAGGATGGAAGGATCCGCCTCTGCAGAGATTTGCGGGAAGCAAACAAAGCAGTGGTGGCTGATGGATTCCCACTTCCTCATACTGAAGAACTTTGGAACACGAGCTGAATGGGGCAGCATGGTTTTCAAAATTAGACTTGGCATCCGCATATTACCAAGTGGAGCTGGCTGAAGGCAGTGGAGAAATAACAACGTTCGTGACGCATGAAGGGCTGTTCCGTTTCCGCAGAGTATGTTTTCGCCTCTCCTTGGCCCCTCCTGCATTTCAGCGGATGATGCAGGAGATATTGAAGGGTCGTAATGCAGTTCTGTTATATATTGATGACATCATTGTCCTCGGCAGGACAAAAAGGGAACACACCAACCACTTGCGTGAGGTTTTACGATATATTGCTAAAGCTGGCTTGCAACTAAACAAGAAATGTGTGTTTGAAGTGCAAGAACGGTCATTTTTGGGCCACCATGTCAGTGCTGAAGGGCTCAGGCCCCTCAAGTCGAAAGTTGATGCGATTCTTCACACGCAGCCAACGACTGATGTGGTTTGTCTGCATTCTTTTTGGGACTTCTTGGCTATTATTTTCGCTTCACTCCACATTATGCAGAGGAAGTGAAGCCATTGCGGTGGCTTCTTCGCAGGGGCCAGGAATTCTGCTGGGACCAGAGCACGGAAGACAGTTTCTACAACGCGAAGTCACTGCTAGCATCGTGCAGTGCTGTGGCCATGTTCAACAGGGCGCTACCGGTACAGGCGACTGCTGATGCTTCAGCCTACGGGTTAGGGGCTGTGTTGCAACAAGTTGTTGATGGGGAGTCACGCATAGTGGCATTCACGTCCAGGACCTTGTCACCACAAGAACGCAAGTATTCTACCGGAGAACGGGTAGCATTAGAGCATTGTCATGTGTATTTGTGGGCCGAAATTTATTTTAAGGACTGAACATCAAGCGCTAGTGACTTTGCTATCCAGCAATGGCTCAGGTCGGTGCCCCCTTCGAATAGAAGGTGGTGTGCAAGACTCATGCAGTATAACTTCTCTGTACAGTACACAAAGGGAGAAACCAACGTGGTGGCTGATGCACTGTCCCGGTTGCCCGTGCCATCAATGGAAGGTGAGCCTTTGGAGGAGGTAGTTGCTGCAATATCAAGTGTCGTTATGAAAAGTCAACCGCAAGAAGCAGCCCAGAATGACCCTCTGCTGCAAGAAGTGATGCAGTATGTCGTATCTGAATGGCCAGAAAAAAAGGAGCTCACAGAAAAACTGTTGTTGTTCGTATGCATTCGGGATGAACTGTCTGTTGAGGAGGGGTGGTGGATAGTGCCTCCAGCAGATCTCACATCCTAGTTTGTTGCACTTGTTCATGAATCTCATCCGGGCATTGTCATAACAAAGCGACAGCTACGAGAGTGGTACTGGTGGCCCAGGATGGATGACGATGTGGAAAATGAGCTGTGCAGTGTGTAAAGCCGCCGATAAGTGTGCAAAAACTATGACAGCACCACTGCAGCCAGTAGAATGGCCATGGCAGAAGTTACGAATAGATATTGTGGGCCCAATGGAACATGCACCGCCTGACTGCAGGTTTGCACTAACAATCGTGGCTTATCACAGCAAATGGCCTTAGGTGTTTCATCTATAACTGCACAGTCAGTAGTCAAGGTCTTGCGAGAGCTTTTTGCACGGGAAGGGTACCCAGGAAGTGTGGCCACAGACAATGGCCATCAATTCATGTCCACATATTTTCAGGAATTTTTAGAGGCCAGGGATATTGAGCACTGTGTGACATCATTGTATTACCCTCAGTGCAATGGTCAGGTCGAAAGGTTTAATCGCGTTCTGAAGGAGTACCTGCAGGCTGCGTCACTGAAGCGCAGGCCATTGAAGGAAGCCATCTTGGAGTAGCTGAGTGTCTACAGAGCTACACCACACGCCACAACAGGGGTGCCTCCAGCATTCTTGCTACACGGATGGAGACCTCGTACTCGCTTAGATACGGTTGGCCTTTCCAGGAGAAGGATTCTTCAATGAGCCAGTGGCACACATGGCAGACTTACGACAGCGGGTCAAGAATCGGCAACAGCAAGTGAAAAGCTACATGGATGAGAAACGGAGTGCCGGAGATTCCACCATCAACGTGGGTGACTTTGTGAAGGTACGGAGAGGTATCGGCGTGAAAAGCAAGAATAAGTTTTCCTTGCCCCTAGAGGCGAAGAAGCGTATAGGCAGGAATTAATTTTTGCTGGCAGATGGGAAGAAATGGAATGCGTCGAAGTTGTCAATAGTTGCCCGGGGAGGTCAACAAGATGCATCACTGTTGGTTGAGAAAGTGAAGGGGCATCGTGCTGTAGCAGTTGGGTTGGAGATGGATGTGCTTCAGAGTCTTCTGCAGACCATGTTACTTGGGACACGACTTTGGCAACAGCAGACACTGCAACATGGGCTGATGGTCGTCAGGAGCCTGTGCAGGATGCGGCAGAGGCAGACACACGGCATGAAGAACTTACTCCTGGTGCAGAGTGTGCTGTGCTTGGCGGGCAGCAAATGGAACACGCTCAACAGCAAGGAGCCACTGGGCGGACGGAAAATGTGGCTGCAAGGGTGCCGCGTAGATCTCAGCGACAACGGACAGCGCCCACGCGGTACCAGGATTGCGTTACCTAAATATACTAGTTAGTGTTCTGGTTTGTTTTTCGTTTTTGCCTGCCTGCAGCAAACTTGAGTTTTAGCATGCATTTTTTTTATCTAAGGGAGGAAAGATGTGTATAGAGGGCGCTATTTTATCTATCGCGAATACAAACTACTTTCATCTGTATGCACCACCCCGGAATTTTATCATTCCTCTCTTGCGCACCGACGGTGCAGCGCCACCACAGTGCGCTTCAACCATCACAAACTCAGGCTACCTGTAAAACAAATGCACGCAATCGAGACCAATAAAATGTTCTGCTGGGCGAGTTGATTCATCTTTGAAAAGGGGATACCTTTAGCGCGAAACAAGTAGGAAACGGACGAGGACAGAACACCAAAGACGAAAGAGCGCTACTCTTAACTGATTTTATTAACAGAAGAAAAAGTTTTTATACATTGATCCAATGTGCAGAAACCTGAGTACAATACAAGAAATCGTACATGCATACATGTCAAATAGGCAGCTGATGAAACATCCTCTTCAGATAGTCTATCTAAAAACTTGTACTCGTTAGGGTAAAGTTTCACCGAAGGGCTACTAACACAATCAGACCCCTTTCTGATGTGGAACGCCTCAATCAATAGCCGCGATAGCTCATCATTGCCTCTTCCGATAACCCGTGCCTGCTTTAGCAATGGCGCACGTGTCCCCAGCTCATCACAAGGCTTACAATGGACAACCAAGTCTGTCCCGGTCCCTTGCTCAAGTTATCTTTCATGCTCCCGTAAGCGCTGATTTAAACAATGCCCAGACTGGCCCATATACACTCTTCCTCAAGAGAGAGGCATTTCATAAATTATTCCTACCTTGCAACCAGCACACCGGAACTTATGATTAGTTGGGCACCCTCTCTCTTTTTCCTCACCATTCACCCTAGGGCATAGGCTTTTCAGTTTGCATGGCGCTGAAAAAACAACTGGGATGTGGTATTTGCTGCCCACTTTTTTTAAGTTGTGAGCCACACAGTGAGAATATGGTATTACCTGAGGCCTTTTCCCGGTCCTCCTGTCATTCTCTTCATTACTTGCTGTATCCACTGCTCGTTCTTTATTCTTAATCTTTTGCAATATTGTTGCTGCTACTGCAGTTAAAGGGGTGGCAGGAAAGCCAGCTGAAAGCAGCCTAGAAATCTGAGAGTCGAAGCTTTCCTGAACAGCATGACAACACGACTTGTTAATAGCCTCTCGTTAACATATGTTTGCAAGCGCCCTTTTTACTGTTTTGGACTGGGCTGAATCATACGACATACTTTCTTTCCGACTCGAGGCTTGTAGCACCAGCAAACAATTCCTACTGAAATAGTGATCTCAAGGTCTAGGAACTGCAACCTATCATCCTTCGGAACCTCATATGTAAAATTTAACCCTTTTCCAAACCGTCTAAAGTTGTTTAAAACTTCCACCACTGTATTATGGTAGGTCAAGGAATCTCTTTTTCTTAGAATGACTAAAAAATCGTCGACATACCTAAAAAATTTGACCACTTTGTTCTTATCAAACGCGCCATCTAAAGCTGTCAATGGAAGAGAGGAAAATCCCATACAAGACAGGCGCCACACAGAACCAGATACAGATGCCACTTTTCTGCACATATGACTTCAAAGGTAACAATCGTCGCGCTCAGATAAAATTTTAGAAGTGACATAAAACTTTCAACAGCTATGACAGTGGCGTTTTGAAAGGCTACCACACCATTCCCTTCAATACATTCCAGAACCGAAGTAAATAGCTCTTGGTGGGGGATAGAATAAAATAAATCTTGCACATCGATCGAGAACATGCTGCAAACTGCATTGTTCTCCACAAAACTTACATCACGTGAATTCCTGGTTTCAAAACGATCATTAACAGTGTATTCGGGTTTTTTTTAAGAGATACCTGCTAAGCAATAATTGCCAGGTGTCTCGTTCACTTACAATACTGTGGAAAGGCACTTCCAATTTATAGGTTTTAGCCATGAAATTTTTTTTCACGTTTCTGCACATGGGATCAATGTATAAAAACTTTCTTCTGCTAATAAAATAAGTTGAGAGTAGCGCTCTTTCGTCTCTTGTGTTCTGTCCTCGTCCGTTTCCTACTTGTTTCGCGCTAAAAGTACCCCTTTTCAATCGGGACCAAAACCTTTGCAATCGAAATCACCTGGTAGGCGCGGTTTCGTGTGCCACGTCGTATTCCACTGGCTTAGAAGGTCCGATTCTACGCTCAAACGCAAAATGAGTGCCTCATATGCATTACTGCGCTTGCACATGCTCACCTTGACGAAGCTGATGGATATCACAGTACCCTCGATGTCGAGCAAAACCGCTTCAACGCCGGGCATTTTACCAGCACAGTATGCAACGAAGGGGAAAATAGACCCGCGTCGTCGAAAGTTACTGGCGAATTGTGTGCGTGAAACGTGCTCTGCTGACTCGCTCCTCGTCTGAAGACAAAGAGTAGCGATTAGTGGCGACTTGCAACAACGTGTCACGCAGTCAAACGTTCAATAATTCAGCGATTCTCCCGTGTGTTCCGTCCAGCTTGACCACGTAACCACGTTCAAAACATGTGACATGATTGATATTGCACGGCCGGTGGGCGGTGGCCAGTGATGATGATGATGATGATGGTGCTAAGGGCCATTAGAAGCGCGATGTAGAATGCTTCTCCCAGCTAAACCGCGGAATCCTCGCAGTTCAAATTTTGCACAGAAATGGTATTTTGTTGCTAGTATTTTTTAATACCAAATTTGTTTGGGGTACTTGCCTGAATCGACCAAAAGAAGTCAGATGTTCCCATCTTATGCGGCGGCGACGACGCCAGACGAGCAGCTGTCCCAGCCAGAATATTGAAAAATTATGGACACCCCGAACAAGACAAATGCCTCGTCTGGACACCGGGGCAAAGGCGTGGAAGGGAACGAGTGCGCCCATGCCGCTGCCCGAGCTCTCCTCCCCCGGGACTCGACCATCCTCCACACCGCCCTATCCCGGCCGCGTATTTACTTCTCAGCGTACATAGCCGCACTGGCCGCTAGTCGCGCTAGTTGTCTTGAACGTCACATCCGGCGTTGTCATGACAACATTGGAACGCCAGTTCGCTCGTTGCTTGCATATGGCCGCCCGCATTGGCCGCCTGCATGGAGTATGCGCCCGTGTAATATTCTGCGGCTAAGTACGCGAAGCGACTAATTTCAAAGCTGTTATTCGGCAAGTGAGTGACAGTGGTTTGTTGCGAAAGGTTTGTTGTCTCTTTATATTTTGTGCCATGCTGTGCATCGGGAAAGTAGATCCGATGCCAGGAGGAGAGCAGTGATGTGTGTGTGAAAGATATTCCACCGTGATCGCGATGGGACTAATTTCAAAGCTGTTATTCGGCAAGTGAGTGGCTGTGATTTGTTGCGAAAGGTTTGTTGCCTCTTCATATTTTGTACCATGCTGTGCATCGAGAAAGTCTTGCGGGAACTGAAATATTGATTTTGTACATTACTTACGAATAAGTACACGCCAGTGGAGATTTGTTGCATGACATGCTAATTGCAACTATTTATTTTGACATTGTGCATATTTAAATAATGTCTTTAAGTTCAATCAAGCTATACAGTGAAGCCCGAGGCCATCCAAATGCACATAGCGCTGCCGTCACATGTTTGCTTCCAAATACTTCATCTCGCAATCTGCAAGTGCAACAGAAGGATCTCTTTTGTTCACTGTATATATATATATATATATATATATATATATATATATATATATATATATATATATATATATATATATATATATATATATATATATATATATATATATATATATATATATATATATATATATATATATGTGTCACCTTTCAGCCATTAAAATTAAGTTTTGAGTCTGCGCACGTCCTGTCCACCACTTCATTTGGCCGTGTGTTTTTTAGCGCAGTACCCCCCTTCATGGAAAAGATGAAACGTGGTAAATATGTTTGGCATCATCTGGATGATCAGGAGTCTTAGGTGTAGTCTTGCTGAAGCATCCTTTTTGGTTGTTGTTACATAGTTCTTACTAACCTCATTGAAAGGCCACATTATTTCTGGGATTTCAAGCTATTATTCAGCAAATGAGTGACAATGGTTTGCTGTGAAAGGTTTGTTGCCTCTTGATATTTTGTACCGTGCTGAGCTATGCCTTATGTGGAGAGATGCTTATTATAGGAGGGTGCAGGATAATAGCTATCTTTTCCAGCTGGCTCAATTACGGAGGAAAGAATGTAAGCACCCTGGCATTGACATTTTGCAAGCTAAAGTATTGATTTTGTACATTAGTTGCGAATAAGTACATGCCAATGGCACATAGTTTGCATTAATTTTGTACTCAAGGTGAACATGATCCAGTATGCTATCACGAAGCACATCACCACATATCGCGCAACTTAACATTATGCTGCTATATTTTAGGACAGCTATCTTTTTCCGTCGATAGGGATATTTATGGATCGCTTCTGTATTCATCTTTCAGTTTTTTTTGTTTTTTTTTCTGGTGTCCTGTGCAGGGACTGACCATCGAATGTACCCCTTATATGTGGGCAAGTACATTAGAAACCCGTTCAGACGATGAGGAGTGCACGATTGCCAAAGACACATTTCGCGTACAACGTTAGTAACAAGCCGAGGTTGATGAGGAGCTGCCTTGGTGATAATTATGGGGGGTTTGCAGTTTGCATGCTTCATGCAACCAAAGGAGAGAGTGCTGCAGAGATTGGGGGAGCAATAAGAGTGATCCATACAAACACTGTGAAGTCTACATGACATCATAAAAGAAAAATATGTTTGACACTAACAATCGCAAAAGTGGAGAACAGCTCTGCAATAGTGCACGTTAAGGCGCTCGACTACTGTGCTCAAGGATGCGCGATCGAATCTCGGCCACGATAGCTGCTTTTTGATGGAGGCGAACAGCAAGGCGCCTGTGTGCTGTGCGATGTCAGTGCACGTTAAAAAACCCCAGGTGGTCGAAATTTCCATAACCCTCTACTATGGCATCCCTCATAGCCTGAGTTGCTTTGGGATGTTAAATCTTATTAACCAAACCAAACTTTCCTTAACCTTGCTAATACCTTGGAGTTCACGTAAGGCACTCACTGAGTGCTCTTGTTAGATGAACATTGTGCACAGAACTTTACATTTGTTATGGCATTGTCAAATTTCACATTCCTTTGGTTCAACTGCTTTTTTGCTTGAACGAAATACTTCTAAATCAGCTTTTTCTGTCCTCTCGCATGAGTGATTCGTCAGCAGCATTTGCCTTTGCTCACGTATGCTGCTTTAAGCATACTTCATGCCTGTAGGGGTGGCCAAAAATAATTAGAAAAGCTAGGAATGTTTGGAAGAGGCACTATTTTGAGGTTTATAAATATATAATTGCCTTGGCCCAGAGCACTTGCTGTGGGGTGGGACATCAGAAAGACTGCTAATTTTTACATATGCCCAGTAAGCCAGTTACTGCTGGTATGTGCATTCATTCTTTCAAGGATTCTCAGTATATTCTATTCTTGTTCTATAGAACCACCAAGTTCTTACTAGGATCCCATAAGTGGTTATACCCAAGAATGCATGAACCTGGAGCTTTCCTTTACTCACCTTACTTTCGGATTACTCGCAATAATTGTGATAGAGGTGTTCACCATATGGCTAATCATAAATGACAATTTTCTTCTCAGAGGCTGTCGTGCCTCTCTATTTTCTGCCTACACATGTGTCCTGCATGAAGGGATAGAAACTAAAGTGCGGGCATTTCTCGGCACTTCAAGAAAGCTTTTGTGGTTCTCCAAGGGACAAGGACTGAGCATTGTAAGACACGCACTGACAGCATGAGTTATGCAAAAACAAAACAATGAAAGATCATCCAGCAGCACTGTATCTTTGAAAAGGTATTTATTCTGGACAGATTTACTACTGCAGACACATCTGGTGGTGATGAAATTGTCCCTGAAAGGCAGCTTGAAATACAACTTTGGCTGTAAAAGAAAATAAACAGCACTGTGCCTTCACCATGTAAGCATTAATCATGTTTGTCTAAGGACAATATTTAGGTGATAACGCACATCCACTGTGGAGCAAAAACACATGCTTACACAAAGTGATTATCTGCACTGTCTAGGCATCAATACATTTGCATCCTTAAAAGGTGCCATTCGGCCCCTTTTATTACAACAACAATGGCAGTGCCCCTTACCGGTACAACACAATCACTTCTTTTGTGCCAAGTACAGTACCATATCAACCAACAAGGAAGTGTTTGAGCTGTAGTTCTATTAAAACATTTCTCAAGTCTTAGCACTCTTTCATGCAAGATATATAGTACTCGGCAGGCTTGCAACTGCCTGCAGAAATCCTGTCAGTGCAGTCTGAACCAACTGCTTTTCTTTAAGCTTGAAGCAGACTAGCAGCAAGATGGAATATTTAAATGAGTAGGGACAGAAAATTTTGTCCCATCTGTTCATATGTTTAAATACAAGAATTATAGTTAAACTGGTAATCTCATCCTGCTTCTGTTTCAACAGCTGCAGGAGTCAAGATAATGTTGGGAACTTGTAATCAAGTGCTACTTTTTGGCGTCTTTTGCTCCAACTCGTAGGCCTGCCTATCCCAAAAGTTGGTAGGGCAACAAATGAATAGGCAGCAAATTTTTCTATGCTTCATGTGACGAAGATTAAACTGGGCTCAGCTGGTCTCAGCTACCACAGCTAACTGGTGGCTCTTGAGGCAAATTCCTTGCACAATCTGATAACTTGTACATTATCATAAGAGCTAGCAGCCAAATGAGGCTTTGAATGCAGTTAAGCTCACTTATAATAAACCTGACGGTCACGTGGAGTTTGCTTGTATCCGAAGTTTGTAGTAAGTGGACTTGCTTTTTTACAGTCAAAAAGCAAAGATCAGAAAAAAGTGGCATTAATTGTTTGAAAAGTGTATTGCACACGTTTATCCTTTCAAATTTCATACTATCAAGCTGCTTTCTAAGCTCTCAAGCTGTACGGATTATCCGCTTCAGGGATGTGAGAAGCAATTGGAGCATCAGTGGCAGATGGTGTAGAAGGTTGGCTTCAAACCTCAACTAAGTTATACGGATCCAGTGACAAAGCTATTACAAGCCATGTCTATGCAGAATGCTCAGTGCGAGTTACTTTAGTTTTAACTGCTCCAGTGGCAAATTTGCCTCCAAATTAGGATACACCTTCCTGTAAATACATGGACTTTGATGTAACATCTGCGTGGAAGTAGAGCCACTTAGACCTAAAAACAAGGTGGAAACTTGCACTTTATCTGAAAACCGTCAGATCATGTCAGATTTCAGTCTTCGTTAATTCGTGTGCACTGCCCGCTAGACACCGGAGTGATGCATCTATCTGTGGTCTGCATACTGTCTACATATGGCAGCAGTGCAGCGGGCAGAGATATGATTGTGCAGACAATGCAACTCTAACATGACTGGGTAGGCCATCAAGTCGTACCATGCAACCAGTATTCAAACTTATCAGATTGCTCTCATTAGTGGATGACTGGCAGTGTGCAGTAATTTAGTTTTCAACACAGCCCCTATTGGGCACTTACATTTCTCGTTCCCAGCCCTTCTAGCTTGTCGGGGCACACTTTGACCAGTGGCAAACAGCCAGTGGTAAACTGCCAATTCAAAACACATTTTTACTGTTTTTATTATTGCAGGAAGGGGGGGGGGGTGGCATCATTGGGGCTTGGAGACTATTTATGATCTCCGCACTCTCTAGAATAGAAGTGTGCTCTTTGATTTTGGGGGCGAACTTATGGGGCCTCCTCATTCGTTAACATAGTGGTGCAGCCACAGTTCCCTTTTTTTCTTCAAAATGCAATGCCGTAGCCCTAATACAGACAAATTGTTTTGGTAGTCCTGCCCTTTTTGTGATAAGCAGGTGTTTTGTTATAGCTGCAGCTGTTCTAAGCGGGTTAACTGCTGAGCTAATTGATTGTCAGACATAATTGCAGGGAATTCAGCACAACACTCACACAAGAAATAGGTACCCATGGTGTCCTCTTTCTTGTGTGACTGTTGCACTGAATTCCCTGTAATTAGTTCTAAGCGGACTCGACTGTATTTTGCTTAAAAATATTTTCATTACCCTAACTACCAGTTAAAGGGCCCCTGAAACGGTACTTTCCCCTAATATTCTAGTGGATGAAGTTCATAGACGTGGGTTTTTATTAAAGCCAAATTCGGAAGCTTTGTATGAAGCCAATAATGTACAAATAATTTTCAAAAAGTGCTCCTGGTGACCGCTCACAACAGATTATTGCAACACGTTCCCTCTGCGCAAACCTTCCATGTGAAATCATCGAGGCTAGCTGGGTGCGCCCATTTATTGGTGGCTCCGAAGTGACGCGGGCAGAATGGAGCGTGGTGGGGTGAATTCACGGCTTGTTTTCTTCATTTTTTTCTTCCGCGCTGGCGTGTGTCGAGTTAAGGGGAGAAAGGAGGAGCGTCGTTTTTTATTGCCAATATTTTCGATGTTAGTGACGCTAGGTTAAAAATTTTTGCGTTAAGGAGAGGATTGATAGCATACTATTACTCGTGTGTGTTTTCTAGATTTTGTATTTAACAGAGCTGGGCAAGATACTTCAAAAAAGTATCTTCGATACTGATACTCGATACCTTGAAAAATTGTATTTCCAATACCGATACAGGATAACGAACCGAAATCGATTTCTGATACAGATACTCGATACTGTGACTTTGATACTTCGATACATCTCTGAAATCCTAATGTGATAAAGGCGGTAATATTATTAGCGAAGCTGGGAAATTTTACCATGCTTTCAGGAACTTTCAGTGGTACATATATCGCAGTTTTTGTTTCTCTGAAAGGGCTTAAACAAATTTGATAGCTCAAATTCATGAAGCTCCGCTGTCCGGGCAGCTGGCCTTTTCAGAACGTCACATATTGAATTGAAGCCATGGCTACAAAACCTCCACAAGCAGCCTAGCGAACAATTTCTTTAAGATAGTGCACTTCATACGAACCACCCTGTGAGCACTAGTCACTAACTAGTTCTAATTAGCAATTAGTCATAACTAAATAGTTATGAGTAATGATCTGGAACTTTTTTCGTGGCTTTTCATTTCATATACTACACGTTAATTACCCGATGGCCCCCTCCATTTTCTCTTTAGTATAACGCTCAATGCTGCGTGCATTTGGGAAACTGAGCAGGCATTTTGATATTAGTGCAATAGCAGACTTTTGAAGCTTGCATTCTGTATTAAAAGCTAGAGGATAACAAAAATAAAATGGCTGAACGTTTTCCGAAATAGCTGCGCCATGTGGGCGTTCTGTAAACGAGGTGAACGAGATAAGCATCTCTATATAATTAATTGAGCACGCCGCACTGTTACATTTGATGAAGGAGCCCTTTACCAGAAGATAAGAGTGAAGTATAGCTGCGTCGACTCAAGTATCTTGAAGGTAGTTAACGAAGTCAAGATTCACTAAGTGAGCGTCTGGGTTATATAAAAGAAAAAGTTGTTCTTTTTAAGAGAGAGTGGATAATATGACGTCAATCAATTCGCATATTTCAAAAACATTTTAACAGTTTATTGCTTTATGAAACAAGGGTATCTTCACAAGATTTATTCACATTTCGCTGAAATGTTTTTGGCAAAAAAAATTCTTTCACCATGTATTTGTTATTCAAATTTATGTGCTGGAAAAGTGCAGTTACATAGCTTTTACGTTGTGTATTTCTTAATATTTTAGACGTAATAGTTTTTTACAGAAAAAGCCTAGTGGAAGAAAGATGTTTGTTTCAAATCAAACGCTGTAAACAACAAGATTGGCAACTGCATCGTGCCCAACTGAGGCCTTAGACGCTCATGTTCTTGCCGCCAAACAAAGCCGACATGGGAACCTCAAGGGTCTGAAGAGCTATGGTAGTGCATAAGTTACTGCGTTCATCAGCGCACTGAGCATGCTGCTTGACAAAAATCACATGCCTCAGAGACGGACAAGGAGGCGGATTTTAAAGGGTGGGAGAGCAGCTAGGGATGAAGTGCGCATGGTCCCTACTCCCTGTTTGTCTTCTTAGCTGTTTATTTTGTTCTTTGTTTCTGCGCGTCTGTTAACGGCTTAGGGGCTTCGTGGTACGCACTCGGTGCTCACAAGTAAACAACCTCATGAGCGCCTACTTGCAATTGGCTCCTTCAGTTTTAAAGAAAGGAAATATGGATAGAGGGAGGCTAAGGAGACTGGGCGTTTGAAAGAAACTTCTAGCAGGAGGGATTCAGTATGCACTGCAAGCAAAGATGCCTCCCGGCTTGTACTAGCACCTGAGTGAGCGCCATCAACCAAATGTCTGGCACACAGTGGTTTCACTATTTTGCGGAGTATCGAGTATCATTAATATACACGATACACCAAAAACGTATTTTCAATACCAATACTCCGATACTTTCATTTTCAGCACTCGATACCTGATACCGATGCACAAAATGTATCTAAAGATAGTATCAAAGATACATGTATCTTCAATACTGCCCATGACTGGTATTTAACCTATTGAGAGCATTTACGGTGTTTCTAGTGGAGCGTTAATATCCGTATTTTTTTTTCTAATACCATGCTGAGGGCGAGACAATATTAGGTGTTTATTACAAAAGGTAAGAATGTTTTTGCAGCAGTTTATGCAGGAGTTTTGAAAAAATAATATGAAATTGATATAGACTGGCAGCTAGCGCATTGATTTTTCCATCGCTTTTAAAACCTGCTAATGCTCCAGCAGTTTGCATAGTCTTTCAGAAAAGTACATCCGTTCAGAAAGCAAAAAACATGTTCCGAAATGGGGCAAATGAGATGTACAAAAATGCGATAGGCTGAATTTTGAAAACAATGTCCCATGTGGTGCTCTTTTCAAGTGCAACTGTGGTATTTTTTAGACTTCCTGTAACTGTACGTTCTCAGCTTGCTGCTCATTTGTACCAAATTTCATGGTCCGATGTCTTGTTGCAGGAGGACAAATTTATTTTTATTCCCATTCCATGCCCTAAATTGGTGACATTTCTACGGATAACTGCTTGACATTACAGAATGCAAGGCCATATTATTCATTCTGTGTTTGCTGCAGGACAAAATTTTAATTTTAGACATAGAGTGACTTCAGCTGTAACTTCCAGTTGCCAACTTAATCAGGATGCACACACACAACTGGTCTTGTGGCCGTATCCAGGATGTCACAGGTTGGTTGAAACCTACTTTCGGTTTGTTTCCTGGTTCCAGCTACCTTAAAGTACTTCTACTTTGAATGTTCTTTTTTACCAGAAATTAGGGACACTAAGTAATGTGATGCAATTATAGACTCAAAATGCTAAAAGAAACACCAGAGTTGCCTTTTAAAAACAGAGAAGTAGCTTTTAATTTCAGTATGGCTCAGTAGACAAGAAAGCTTTGCACCAATTTTGTAATGCGAGACTACAAAGAAAATCAGAAAAATAAATACTCTTAACTGGGATACAAAGCAACTACTGAAAGCATCGGCTAGTTCATTTCAACTTCTAACCATGTGCTAAAATTTTTAGCTCAACAGATTCCAGCACTGCATGGCCTTTGGAAAGAAGAAAATTCTCCCACGTGCTGCTTGCCAAATGCATATACAAGACAGTGTATCAGCGCAACAATGTGGTACCTATTGCAAGCGAGCACCTTTTTTGTTTGCACCTTTCTTTCTATGTCAACCGACTCCTTCCAACTGTTGTGTGCCTTTTCTTTTGTGTCGGGTTCTGTCAGAGAGACGCTTTGGCAACTGGTCTTCTGGTGATTATCCCATATCCCCTAACATGCTGATCGTTTTTTCATGCTGGGCGCACACACCTGCACACAGTCTACGACACATATGTGCAAACTCTGTGTGCGTGGTTGCGATTTTCTTGCGTACGTTTCATTCATTTCTGGTGCCTTCATTTGATGCGCAGCCATGCAGAGTGCTGGGAGAGACTGAGGACAGAGTGTGTGGACAAGCAGTCGACGAGCAATGGAAGTGTGCGCGCGGTGCGCGAATGTTCAGATGTCCGAGCAATGTGTGTGATCTTGTTAAGTGTATATTTCTAGATTTGTAAATAAGTTTTTTTGGCATCCCTACAGCAATTATGCATTGTATAAGCAAGCATAATGTGTCAAAAGAGGCTTTGTGGCATGTCTTTTGAACTGTTAACATAATAGTAGAGCTACTATTTCCCTAAGTCGCTCAGCAAGTCTGAAAGTGTCAATACTCACTTTTGATTGCACGTGAGGACTTATTTAAGGTAACATGTTCTAGTTAGGCCAGATTAACCTCTAGTTCGCTCGAAGGTGATAATGTGACAGCTTCAAAACTGCACCGAGTTCGACAAGAATTTTCTCAATGGTGACTAACACAACTCATTAACTGTTTCTCCTCTATTCATATATATTGCCCTCTTGTTTAAAAGGCTGCATGTGAAACTTAGGTAAGAGGTATGCCTTTTTGCAAATACTGGTAAGGCCTCTGAAATATCTCACTTACTCATTACACACACTGAAATACATAGTGACATTCAGTAGTGCCCCAGGTGTCAGTATTGTCACCGACTTTATTTAATACTGCTTTCAACCCCCCAGCATAGTGTGTACACAGCATCCCTGCAATTGTTTTGCTATATGCTATTGACATCACGGTGTGGGGCCCTCACCAAGATCTGCTCACTCAAGAGGGTGCCCTCCTATCAATCTTGGATACTTTCTCTCATTAGGCTTCGGCCTTCAGCTTTGTGTGTGCAAAACTACATGCACGTCAATTGCCAACAGCTGGGTTGGTTGGTTGGTAAACATTTATTAAAACAGTCAAGGGGCCAAAGGCCAAGATCTAGGGGTCGGCCAAGACTCCTTGGAATCTGGCAGCCACTAGAGCAAGACCGATGAGCGCTTGTTGGTCGTCCAGGGTAGAGCTGAGTAGACGAGCCTCCCAGGTATGCTGTGTGGGTGTTGGCGTGTGTTGTCGTGGACAAGTCCAGACCATATGAAGGTCTGCTGGAATACTGCAGTGTTTACACATCGGCATATACCGTTCAGGAAATATATTGTTACGTGGTGGCATGACAAGCGATGGAACACGGCGACACAGACCGACGTGATGACATGATGATGAAATATGCTTTTATGGCCAGCGGGCCTGGCGCGAGCGCTCCGCCCCGCACCACTGCCCGCTTCGTCAACTTCGTAGCAATATTATGAACCTTTTAGGATTCGGGAAAGTGTCCGTCTGGAGTTGGCGCTATATGACGGCCTTTGTCTTTGTAAGTTCTTGGTGTGGACCTGGACAGAGTTGCTGAGAAAGACAATAGTGTTGGAGCAGGTCGCGTGAAGTGATTATGGTGTCCTTCCTGACCAAGGCGAGCATGTTGGGGGCAGGATGATAAGCTGCTCGGAAAGTGAGCCCTCGAGCTAGCTCATGTGCTTACGCTTGAGACCCATGTGGGCCGGAGCCCATATCAGGAGGGTCAGGTGTTTAGGAGGATTTGATATGAGTACGCAAAATGGTACGGCTGAACACGGCCGGTCTCGAGGGAGAGAGCGCTTCTCTTCTCTTACGGCCTCTTCAATGGGGTCTGTTTCCACCGCCCGCCGCACCTCGGTGGGGTCGCCACCGCCCCACTGCTGCTCCTCCGCTACAGCCGTTCACGCGCAAAGGAAACGCGCGCTCGCTTTTAGCTTCGTCCGCGTCAGTTGCAACCGGCAGGTCCTGACATTTCGCCCCTTATGGTTTATACAAAGTCCGTAATCAACATAGAACATTTATCGTGTACGAGGAATAAAATACAGTCAACAATCCGCTCAAGCGCGCGCTCCTTCGTCAGTGCGGCCATGCACGGTCGAATGAAGCTTCGGGTACACTTCAACATTTTTTACCCCTAAGTTTTGTACAGAAATAAATTTAATAGGTTATGCAATGTGACTGAATGTTTTAAGCAGGTGTAGCGTGACCTGACGTGAGTTCATGGTGGAAATTATGTCAACCGCTACCGTTTTCGTTTACATCAGAAGAGGAACCGGCAAAAATTCATGGCGCGTCTCAGCTAGATTCAGAGTAAAGAACAAAAATTTACTCATATAGTAAAAATTTCACTTGTCTAGTGGAGTGGGCTGTTCTAGCTTCGTTCAAAACATATCAGTCGGTTGAAAGACCGAAGATGTATATGTAGTCTCGCGACTACTTTTAATCAAGGAAATGGGCATAAACAGTTAAGCAGAATCAAAAAGAGCGGCAAAAAAATAAAAAATGTGTCCTTCAATTACACATTGCACTATATATTCATCAATTCAGCAAAATGCGACCTGCGTCTAGAAAATTCAGTCTCAAAATCTTCCTGCACGGCTTGTGCACATAAGGAGTTGGCCTCTCGGTCTTTTCTGTCACTTTTCTGGTATAATTAATTGAGAAGAAGAATTCTGAGAAATTTTTCAAATATCAAAGAAGCGTACCTAATAACATTGCTGTTGTCAATTCCTTTCGGGCAACTCAGTGTTGAATTCTGAAATGCTGACTGAATCAGGATCTTAAGTACTTCGAGAACATTTGTGTGTAGTAGGTGCACGGCAGCTTTATCGAAAAAAAAAAAAAAAGCCTGTCCAATAGGGCAACAAGCTCTGGTTTCGGATAATGCAATCCACTAGAATATTGTCCTCGTAGAAGAGCGTACTACATGGGGCTGCTTCTTTCGCTAGTTTCAAGAAGAATAGCGCAAGCGTCACACCCGAAGTTGATTAACTAAACGATATATCCAGCGACGTAAGGAAAACTGGAATATGTGACAGTGGGAAATGGGATGGTAGGAGATGCCATCACTTCCTTCAATGCCTTGATTTTGCTCTCAGATGAAACGTCCGTCTTGACAATGTAGTCATGTGGTACTAGCTGTTACGGTCCTCGCATCTAGCATGCCATTCCCTTCCGCACATTAACCTTACTTTCCCGAAGAGAGCCTCAATGGGTCGCTATATAAGGCTTGAAATGAGTCTTCAGTGAGAGTGTCCTTCTTTAACGCTTTAGAAGTTTCTTGCATACTTCCGATATAGCAGGTGAACTCATTTGTAAGTCACTGCATCGAGTATCACCTTCATCATTTATTGGCCTCTTTTTACCACTTCGAGCACAAGTGGTGTCATAAATATCAAACCATTTTTTATTGTTTTCATAATAAGATTAATATCATGTAAAAATTTTATAAAACAATGTTTATTTGCAAAATTAAAATAATGCTTATAATGTACACATTGGCTAATATATGAATTGTAGTAACATTTAAAACTCAACCCTACAACGTTTACTTTGACTGTTATACTAATACTTTATATCATGCAAGCATTTTGCAATTTACATTTTTATGAAATTATTTTCATCTTCGGTGCTACATGAATGGTTTCGCATCTAGCGCTGAAAGACGGTTTTGCTGTTGCAGATGAGTTGCTGTCATGTTAGCCTTGAAGAAGCTTCGATGTGATCAGTTTTTTTTTTTTTTTTTTTTTTGCTATTCGTGTGCAGGCTTGGGAAAAATTCGGATTAAAATGGACAAAAGTAGGTACCATGCCGCAATGCATGTCATAAGCTTGAAGAACGTTTGCAGAGCGACAGTGTTTATATATAAAGACTCGGTTCACGTGTAAAGTATGCTGACATGCCGCTGGAGTATCTACCTTCCGTGTTCTTTTATTCCGGGGCTGCACACACCACGAAACAAGCGAGCGACAGCGCGAAACCATGCAAAAGCCACCCGCCGCCGCTGAGAACAGTGAGCAGGTTGCGCCCCTTGCGGTGGCGGAAAGCGTGACTCGAGGAGAAAAGTTCCCATTGTTCACGCGGCGATTGAGAAGGCCGTAAGAAAGAGCGCGCGCTCTCCCTCGAGACCGGCCGTGGGCTGAAATACAGCCATGAGTAAAAATAAGAATGGCGCACTGTGAGTCACTTATGACTACTTTAGCTTTAGGAGTGGAGAGCAATAGCTACTTCCTGCGCTGTAGAGATATGTGAAGTGTGTACGGAACAGGAGGCATGAAGAGCCATGTTCTCATCTGTGGCAACCACTGTTGCAGCAGTCCGAGTAGGATGGTCTGCCGCGTCTGTGTAAAGTATGTCAAGTCGGACAGCATATCGCTGTTGGAGTGACGCGGCCCGAGCTTCTCTGCGATCTAGATGATGATTTGGTTTGTGGGGTTTAACGTCCCAAAGCAACTCAGGCTATGAGGGACGCCGTAGTGGAGGACTCCGGAAATTTTGACCACCTGGGGTTCTTTAATGTGCACCAACATAGCACAGCACACGGGTGCCTTGCCTTTTGCCTTCGTTGAAAAGCAGCCTCCTCAGCCAGATTCAATCCTTGGGTACAGCAGTCGAGCGCCATAACCACTGAGCTATCAAGGCAATATATTTGTTCATGACTCTTTTCAAACACCTTGCTGTGGACACCTGCAAAGATCAGTATGATACCTATCAGTATGACCAATGAGCTCCTTTGCTTCTGCATGGCCAAAATATACTGCATTTACTAAAGTGCTGTACACAAGAAAATTATTGGAATTGCAATGCAACTATCAAATTTAGTCAGAGCTGTCTACTTGATAATGGAGACTACTAAAATCAAACCTTTGGGCTTGTTTATGCCACAACTAATAGCGCTCTTGAGATATGTCAACAATTGCTTCTGCATTCTACACAAAAGCATCGCAAGGTTTTCAAACATCTGATTTCTCGTGAAGAACAACTGCAAGTAGGGCATTTCTGCATCCTGTGCAGACAAGGAATAGAGAAGGTGGATGGCAATAATCTATTTTAGGTGTTCTCTTAGAATGTGGTTCTCACTGCTTATTTTTTTGTCTTCTGAAACAAATGCACACTGGAAGAGAATCTTTATCTGTTCTCTCAGTAGTTCACAGTGAACGAGTGGCACAGGTAATTTAGCCACTTTGCAAGAAATAGCTACTGCAATCTGGGAAGCTTTGGTAATTAATTGAAAGTGGTGAAGAGAGATCTTGAATGAAGTGGCTACCAAGAACTGTTTTCAGCATGATGACACAACAAAGTGAATGATGCAAGCACCAAGGAAACCAAAGACAAAACACAGAAATATGCTCCATTTTTCTAATTGACAAATGTTGGCAATATTGTTCTGACTTTCTGGACAGCATGACACACTTATATGAACACCTCATACGACACTAATAAATATGAAAAGGAAGGCTTGACCAAATTGGTCAAAGTGAAAGATTTGACACATCAAATTTCCCAGTCTTGTTTACACAATTCTGTGCAACAGCTGGCCTTCAGCAATACCAGAAATAATGTGGCCTTTCAATGAGGTTAGCAAGAACCATGTAACAACAGCCAAAAAGGAAAGACTACACCTAAGACTCCTGATCATCCAGATGATGACAAACATATTTACCAAGTTTTATCTTTTCCACAAAGGGGGTACTGCGCTAAAAAACACACGGACAAATGAAGTGGTGGACAGGACGTGCGCAGACTCAAAACTTAATTTTAATGGCTGAAAGGTGACACATATATATATATATATATATATATATATATATATATATATATATATATATATATATATATATATATATATATATATATATATATATACAGTGAACAAAAGTGATCCTTCTGTTGCACTTGCAGATTGTGAGGTGAAGTATTTGGAAGCAAACATGTGACGGCAGCGCTGATATGCATTTGGATGGCCTCGGGCTTCACCCTATAGCTTGATTGAACTTATAGACATTATTTAAATATGCGCAATGTCAAAATAAATTGTTGCAGTTAGCATGTCGTGCAACAAATCTCCACTGGCGTGTACTTATTCGTAAGTAATGTACAAAATCAACATTTCAGTTCCCGAGCCAGCTGAAAAAGATAGCTACGATCTTGCAACCTCCTGTGATAAGCATCTCTCCCCATAAGCATAGCTCACTAAACTGAAACATCTAGCTTCTAGGAAAAACGATACTTTAGCGTCGTTACCCAGGGCCAGTTTTATATTTGGCAAGCGATCTTTCACACACTTCACTGCTCTCCTCCTGGCATCGGATAAAGACTTTCTCGATGCACAGCATGGTACAAAATATGAAGAGGCAACAAACCTTTCGCAACAAATCACAGTCACTCACTTGCCGAATAACAGCTTTGAAATTAGTCTCATCGCGATCACGGTGGAAGATCTTTCACACACATCACTGCTCTCCTCCTGGCATCGGATCAAGACTTTCCCGATGCACAGCATGGCACAAAATATGAAGAGACAACAAACCTTTCGCAACAAACCACTGTCACTCACTTGCCGAACAACACCTTTGAAATTAGTCGCTTCGCGTACTTAACCGCAGAATATTACACGGGCGTATACCCCATGCAGTCTCATTGCGATCACGGTGGAAGATCTTTCACACACATCGCTGCTCTCCTCCTGGCATGGGATCAAGACTTTCCCGATGCACAGCATGGCACAAAATATGAAGAGACAACAAACCTTTCGCAACAAACCGCTGTCACTCACTTGCCGAAGAGCGTTGAAATTAGTCGCTTCGCGTACTTAACCGCAGAATATTACACGGGCGTATACCCCATGGAGGCGGCCAATGCGGGCGGCCATATATGCAAGCAACGAGCGAACTGGCGTCCCAATCAGTTCCAATGTTGTCATGACAACGCCGGATGTGACGTTAAGACAACCAGCGCGACTAGCGGCCAGTGCGGCTATGTACGCTGAGAAGTAAATACGCATCCCGGCCCTCTGGCTCTCTGGCGACGTATGCGGAGAGGTTACAGCACTGCAGACTCTCTCGCAGAAAATATCCACCCCCAGCCAAGGGGCTCTCCAAAGCGGAGGAAGTTAGATGGCGACGCCTACAGACAGGTACATATAACACACCAGCCCGTTTAAACACAATACACCCCGGGTTCTGCGACCCCAAATGCAAATATTGCGGGGAAAA
The DNA here is from genome assembly GCF_055883805.1 of Amblyomma maculatum. Classification (NCBI taxonomy): domain Eukaryota; kingdom Metazoa; phylum Arthropoda; class Arachnida; order Ixodida; family Ixodidae; genus Amblyomma; species Amblyomma maculatum. The sequence continues at coordinate 168,601,579 of NC_139353.1, read as the reverse complement.
GGCAGGCCTGCACCACATGGTGTGGACCTGCCCACACAATCCTCCAGATGATCCGAATGCAGTGCCAACTATTGAGGGGTGGGAGGCTGCCCTATCCAGCTCTGGACTAGAAGCCCAACGGGCCCTCATGACACGTGCGCGGGTAGCAGCGGCAGCCGCTGGAGTCCCGGACTAGGGACCCCACCTACACATCCCCCTCCCTTAAATATACTTAATAAAGTTTTTCTATAGTTTTTCACTCACTCACTCACTGTCCCAGCGATGGTACCGGTGGCGCCACCTCATGCTGCTTACAGCAACTCAAACGTTCTGCCAAAAACGTTCTTCCCCTCGTTTATAGAGCTTCGAATATACTGACTACAGTGACTAGTGTGCTGAGCGCGGGCGGCGCGGTGGCACCAGAGCACGGCCGGTCTCGAGGGAGAGAGCGCTTCTCTTCTCTTACGGCCTCTCCAATGGGGTCTGTTTCTACCGCCCGCCGCGCCTCGGTGGGGTCGCCACCGCCCTACCGCTGCTACCGCTGCTACCGCTGCTCCTCCGCTACAGCCGTTCACGCGCAAGGGAAACGCGCGCTCGCTTTTAGCTTCGCCTGCGTCAGTTATAACCGGCAGGTCCTGACATTTCGCCCCTTATGGTTTATACAAAATCCGTAATCAACATCGAATATTTATCGTGTACGAGGAATAAAATAGTCAACAATCCGCTCACTCGCGCTCTCCTTCGTCACTGCGGCCTTGCACGGTCGAATGAAGCTTCGGGAACACTTCAACATTTTTTACCCCTAAGTTTTCTACAAAACTAAATTTACCAGGCTATGCAATGTGCCTTTGAATGTTTTAAGCAGGTGTAGCGCGACCTGACGTGAGTGCATAGTGAACTGTTGGGTGGAGATTCTGTCAAAGAGGCACCGGCAAACATTCATGGCGCGTCCCGGATTCAAAGTAAAGAACAAAAATTTACTCATATAGTAAAAATTTCACTTGTCTAGTGGAGTGGGCTGTTCTAGCTTCGTTCAAAACATATCAGTCATTTGAAAGACCGAAGATGTATAGTCTCGCGACTACTTTTAATCAAGGAAATCGGCATAAACAGTTAAGCAGAATTGAAAAGAGCGGCAAACAATAAAAAAAATTGTCCCTCAAAGTTACACATTGCACTATATGTTCATCAATTCATCAAAACGCGACCTGCGTCTAGAAAATTCAGTCTCAACATCTTCCTGCACGGCTTGTGCACATAAGGAATTGGCATCTCGGTGTTCTCTGTCACTTTTCTGGTATAATTAATTGAGAAGAAGAATTCTGAGAAATGTTTCAAATATCAAAGAAGCGGACCTATATAATAACATAGCTGTTGTCAATTCCTTTCGGGCAACTAGTGTTGAATTCTGAAATGCTGACTGAATCAGGGTCTTAAGTACTTCGAAAACATTTGTGTGTATAGTAGATGCACGGCAGCGTTTTCTAAAAAAAAAGAAAAAAAAAAAAGCTTGTCCAATAGGGCAACAAGCTCTGGTTTCGGATAATGCAGTCCACTAGAATATTGTCCTCATAGAAGAGCGTACTACATGGGGCTGCTTCTTTCGCTAGTTTCAAGAAGAATAGAGCAAGCGTCACACCCGAAGTTGATAAACTAAACGATATATCCAGCGGCGTAAGGTAAACCGGAATATGTGACAGTGGGAAATGGGAAGGTAGGAGATGCCATCACTTCCTTCAGTGCCTTGATTTTGCTCTCAGATGAAACGTCTGTCTTGACAATGTAGTCATGTGCCGCTAGCTGTTAAGGCCCTCGCATCTAGCATATGTCATTCCCTTCCACACATTAACCTTACTTTCCCGAAAAGAGCCTCAATGGGTCGCTATATAGGGCTTGAAATGAGTCTTCAGTGAGAGTGTCCTTCTTTAACGCTTTAAAGTTTCTTGCATACTTTCGATATAGCAGCTGAACTCATTTGTAAGTCAATACATCGAGTATCACCTTCATCATTTATTGGCCTCTTTTTACCACTTCGAGCACGAGTGGTGTCATGAATATCAAACCATTTTTTAGTGCTTTCATAACAAGCTTATATCATGTAAAAATTTCATTAAAACAATGCTTATTTGCAAAATTAAAATAATGTGTATAATACCACACATTGGCTAATGTATGAATTGTAATAACATTTAAAACTCAAACCTACAACGTTTACTTTGACTGTTATACTAATCTTTTATATCATGCAAGCATTTTGCAATTTACATTACATTTTTATGAAATTATTTTCATCTTCGGTGTTACATGAATGGTTTCGCATCTAGCGCTAAAGACGGTTTTGCTGTTGCAGACGAGTTGCTGTCATGTTAGCCTTGAAGAAGCTTCGATGTGATCACTTCTCATTCAGTTTTTTTTTTTTTGTTCCTATTCTTGTACAGGATTGGGAAAAATTCGGACTAAAATGGACAAAAGTAGCTACCATGCCGCAATGTATGCCATGCTTGTCGAACGTTTGCTGAACGACTGTGTTTTTTATATCCGTTCACGTGTGTAGTACGTTGACGACATGCCGCTGCATTATCTACGTTCTGTGTTCTTTAATTTCGGGGCTGCACTAACCACGTAACTCGCGAGCGACAGCGCGAAACCAGGCAAAAGCTACCTGTCGCCGCTGAAGCAGACGCGGAGCGAACAGTGAGCAGGTCGCGCCCCTTGCGGTGGCGTTGAGCGCAACTCAAGGAGAAACATTCCCATTGTTCCCGCGGCGATTGAGAAGAAAGAGCGCGCGCTCTCCCCCGAGACCGGCCGTGGACCAGAGTTGATGCCTGCCGGCGGCGGCCGCATAGCGGCGCTGTGGTGCGAGAAAGTGCAGGGTGCGAGAGGGTACAGGGAGATATGGGCTGGGCATCTTTCGAAGTACGGGAAGCTCAGAGTAAAATATTATATGAGGAACGCCTGAGGAAATTGGACAGTAACAGATGGGCAGCTAAGGTATTTAAATACCTGTACCTAAAAAGCGTTGACTCACAATGGAGGAAAAGAACTAGGAAACTTTACTAGTAAGTATGCTAGTAACAAGGACGGAGAAATAAAGAGCATTAAGCAACAGGTGAAAAACACAGAAGGTAAAAATTGGATAAATTCGATGAAAAAAAAACAGAGTGTGGAATTGTACCGAAAGTGGAAAATGCAGATCAGGAAGGAAGATTTCTTTGATAACTCAAGAGGCAGTGCCCTACTTTTTGAAGCTAGATCAGGGTGCCTTAGAACACGCAGCTACAAAAAGAAGTTTAACAATGGAGATGACGCATGTGCTGTATGTGGAAACTCCAGTAAAACAATTGACCATATTATACTCGAATGTAATGGTATCCATCGGGAAGTTGATGCAGGCGCAATCACTGTTCCTGAAGCTCTGGGGTTTAGAGATAACAGTGGCCGGGTGAATAAACCGGCGGTGGAAACTAGCAAAAAACGGCTGGAAGATTGGTGGCTTAAAAGCAGAGAAGTGACATAATGTTAGTAATGCAGGAGCAAAATTTAATAAATAGAATGATGGTATAGTTAACCATTCTAAATCAATAATTAAGATATATGGAGAAAAATGAGCATGATAGCTACTGCTACCACCCCGTTTCAAAGGGGACGCTCCTATATTTCATCCATCCATCCATCGTGCGAGCCGGTTTCTCGCGCACATTGCGCCGTGCTGCTGAGAGTTGGAAATGGAGCTGCGCGTTGCTTTGGCTCACGTTTAATAGTTTGTTTTAGAGCTCTTACAGGAGCTTAGGATTGATATAAAGTTTTAACATGCTAATGTTAATATCGAATTGCTTTGTGCAGATTGCTCGAACTTGAAAGCTCAATCGGTACGTGAGCCACACGCTAACCCGGTAAACGCACATGAGAGCTTTCGCGTTTGGAGGAATTCAAACTCAAAGAATACAAGTCACGAAACACAGATTCGGTTTAATAGAACGAAGGCAGCATGTTTAATCAAAGGTGACAATGCGAGTGAAAAGCAATGCTGGCATGTTCTTCCCACTTGTCCAGATATCCTAAAAAGTCTTCCAAGAAACGCATGTCTGGGCTACCCGGCTTAAGTGCACGCTTGGTTATCCTGGAGGTCATTACTAGTATCAGGCGATTGATTAGCTTGACGAAGTCTTCTGTTGGTTGCACCCGAGTGTATATAGTCTCCACATGCCGCCGGTGCAAAAAAAAAGTCCTTTAATAACCTCATCTCCAAAAAGTTGGAATGCAAGGTCAACCTTCATCTTTTCAAAGTTATTGGGTCTTAAGCATAAGCTAGGCTGTCATCCACGGAAGGTATCCGCATCCATGTAACCGGAATGAGAATGTCCTCAAACGGATGACGGCCTCCGTGGTGGTTAGGTGTCTGCAGTGTAGTCTGGCTGCCACTCTGTTCACCCACAATGCCCGCTTCACTGGAGCCGGAGGAGTCGTTGCAGTCTTGAAAGCCAGCTTCGAGAAAACAGGAGCCATCGTTGATTTCCGAGCCCGAATCGCCGGGTCCAGTCCCTGCGTCCCGCTTATGGCGTTTACGAGCTGGTTGCTGCTCGCATATGTTTCTTTCCTTCCTTTTTGGGGCCGTCTTGGGCACAAGGTGTGGATGGTATAATGTTAACGTTTTGAAAATAACGATGTTAAAATAACCATCTTCTACATGCTTCTGTTTCGCACCCCAGTTATGTAACCCCCCTCACATAATACTCCAATCGGAGCCCGTGAGGTAATTGAATAAAAAAAAAAAAAAAAAAAAAACAGCAGAACACAAACGAGGAACCTTTACTTACAGCGGCTAATTAAGGTACATCGCGGCCTGCGATTGCACAAGGTTTTGCCGAAGTCACCATCTTTTGAATGAAGAAGCTGACGAAGCTTTTTTTTTTTTTTTTTTTTTTTTTTTTCCTCAGATACACAATATGCACGAGACGCGGCCGGTGAAGCTCGTTGGTAATGCCGCGCTTACGGTGAAACATGCGCCTAATATATAACTGCATCCATATGACATATGTGTAGCGCAAAAGGACAATCGAGGGACACAGAAAAGGTACACAACACAGGTGCTGTCTGTAGCGCCTGTGTACACTCTTTGTGCTACACACTGCCATGGAGCACCGTTACCGACTCGCCCAGGTTTGCATCCTTGTGAATATAACTGCATGCTCCAAAAATGTTTCGCCAACAAAAGCAGTTGCCGTTTACCTTTCGTCATTTCTATCGATGCTTCGTTCCCATTGTACAGAATGCGTACTTACGTAGCATCAGATTGCGCAGTAATACTTACGCTCCTTGTTCTAGCGGTAGCCCCGTTTGCCAAAAAAGCAAGTCTTCTCTGTGCACCACCGCTTTCTCTTTGGCATTTTTCTCTGCAGTCTAGTGAGAGGCACTGGGGAAACAACAATCGGGAACCGCGCTTCACCACTGGCGACACAGTAAAAAAAGAAGGGATACAGGCGAGCACAGAACGCGCGCACAAAACGAGAAAAAAAAACAAAAAAAAAAAAACAAAAAAAAAACGATGCAATCGTCGCCGAGCAGGTAGAAGTGCGGAACGACTCGCATGAGCGAACACCTACACCGTAAATAAACTACTGCACCTTCGTGAAAGCAAAAGACGCGCAGAAGCAGGTTTAACACGCACGCACAACACCAACAGATTGCCGTATTCTGAAGAGAGAAAACTGCGTCGTCTGCTCAGGTGGCACGGATGGATGGATGGATGGAATATACGAGCGTCCCCTTTGAAACAGGGTGGTAGCAGTAGCTATCATGCTCATTTTTCTCCATTTATCTTAATTATTGATTTATAATGGTTAACTAAACCATCATTCTATTTATTAAATTTTGCTCCTGCATTACTAACATTATGTCACTTCTCTGCTTTTAAGCCACCAATCTTCCAGCCGTTTTTTGCTAGTTTCCACCGCCGGTTTATTCACCCGGCCATTGAAATCTCTAAACCCCAGAGCTTCAGGAACAGTGATTGCGCCTGCATCAACTTCCGGATGGATACCATTGCATTCGAGTATAATATGGTCAATTGTTTCACTGGAGTTTCCCCATACAGAACATGCGTCATCTCCATGCACAGCACCTTCCCGACAAGCAGCGCCCTCTGCCGCTAACGATTGGCTTTCATTGCAAATATCGCCATCCTCGCCCATAGGGAAGCGCGGGGAGCCCGTCTCACTAGCCAGTATATTCTAGCCACTATACTATAGTGCTCTAGAAGATTGGGCAGTGTGTCGACCGCGACGCGAAATGCATAGGAGCGGGGGGCCGCTTTTGCGATGACGGAGGTGCCGCAGCGCAGAGGGCGCCACCAGCAACTGGTGTGTCAGCCGTCCGGGCGCCCGCGTATGCGCGCTGTGCCGCAGGATGGATACCGCGCGCACTGTACGTTCTTGTTTGCTTGTGCGTCGTCTCGAGCTATTCGCGACAAGATTTTATAAATATGCCGGTTAATGGGGCTCAGTATTGTTAGCAATCACCTAATTTATTTTCCCTTTTGGCCGTCGACAACACCTCGCGGAAGCAATATGACAGGAGCTGGGCTCCGAAGAAAACAGCGTGGAGAGGGCGTACAAATTCAGACTCGCACACCACGCTTCACTCGCCGTACAGCTTGCTTTAGCATTCCTGAAGCACCTAATTGACGTCCAGAAATGCAACATGCAACATGTGCGTTCGAGCGCAGACTAAAGCTGGCCACAGTAACCCCATTATCAAAACAGTCAAAAATGGTATATTCCGTTATTTCACGCGCAGACTATGCCGACTACGGTGAGTCACCTGAAGCCACAAGAAAAGTCGGCATTCAATTCGCATGAATTAAATATGGACTACCCTGCATAGAGGTAGAGACTACACTACGAACGAACGACACTACACCAGGTAAACGGCTACTAAATAACTAAACACAGTGGGTCAGGAAAGGTGGAAGAAGTGGGAAGTAAAGGATGCACAGAAAAAAAGAAAAGAAACGTGTCGCCTACAAGGGAGGGGGAAAGGAGGCACGCAGCGCCGTGAAATGAGCGACCGCGAATGTGAACAAAGGTTTGGAATTGTCGTGCGGCACGGCAAACGCACGACGGAGAAGAAAGCAGGCTGCTAAAGACGAAGAAAAGTGCAGAAATATGACAGACAATAAAAAAAAAAGGAGGAAACAATCGAGTCTAAGAACCAAATGGAGGCCTGGGAATTAAGAAGAAAGCAGTGCACAAAAAGGCTGCAAGCGAACGCGTACATATAAGCGTCGAAATTTAAGTCAACAACTTTGTAAAACTGTACACTAATATAAGAACAAACCATTTTATTTTCTTTCCACAAGTTGGAACATTGTTGTAACGGGTAGCTTTAAGTACCCGGAGATGCGCGCTATACTTAGGACATTTAATATCAATGCATTATAGTTTGACAATGACTTAATTGTTCCAGAAAATGTTTTCATTCTAGGTAGTTTTTATTCTGCGTGCTCAAGCAACCGGTAATATGTAAGTCACTGACCCCAGAATATCGCTCTAGTCCTGTTTTGGTGCACATATAAAATGAAAAAAAAAAAGCTTTGAAAAAGAAAGAACGAAGGAAAATAGAGGACGCAGAGGCTATATAGTGTACGCCTAATTCGCTTCCGCTACATAATCCTTCAGCGAAAGAGAGGTTGTGAGGCCGGCACGGAGGCCGGCACGGTGAGGCCGGCACGGCCGTGCCGGCACGGAAACTGGCACGGGAGGCCGGTTTTTCGCCACGAACAAAAACTGCGCCATAGGCTCCAAGCTATAGTCGCAATTTACCCAAAAATTTGGCTCGGGTGTACGATTCCTTTGGACGCTTTTGCACTTCAGATTTTGCAACCTTCATCTAAAATGTGGAGGTTTAAAAATTTTACCTACTTAGAGCACCAGAAAGCTCACACTTGAAGTAATGAAATTTCATGTGTTTTTGCGGCTTCGCTCTTTGCGAAGTAAGCGAACCACGACAAGAGTTCTCAAAGGGAAAATAATTGAATTCCCTTGGAAGTATTCCACGTGTAATAGCAACCTTGTTAACAATTATAGCCTGATTAGTTCTGCAAAGAGTACCCGCGCCAAGTAGCCCGATTATAGTCCGGCAAGCAGTAGTTGGCGAGTATATCCAGTCGACTACTCACATTTCATACCACACACTCGAAGAATAAACACGCATTAGTGTCCGCATCTGAATTAGGCCTTATATTAATTGCATGTGCATTTGGTGCCCGTCACCGTTTTCGCATTTTTCGTTTTCTTGCGGTGCGCGCCAAGAACTGCATCATATCGCCAATACGACGCGCAATTATAAGTGTTTTTTTTTTTTGCTCTGTACCATTTGATGCCAGCAAAGCGTCCGCTCTCAAGTGCCCACTATGAACGTATTCCCTCGTATACGTATGTGACAGGTTTATTTTTCATATTTTATCTGAAGTATTGCCCTAGCTGTACTTGACATTTTTTAAATCTAAACAGCTGGTTCACCCTTTGGTCAGCGGCACGTAAACAAATGTCCGCGATATATGTATTTGTTAATTACGAACAGAGAATAAATGCTTCAGTCGCGTATATGTTCCTTTCTTTCTTTTTGCCGCTAAATACCGCATTGCTTTATATTAGAACGGCAATAAATAAATGTGTTTTGCTCGCACACTGTATTTGTAATTTCTATAAGCAGTGATTAGGGCACATAAAGAACACCTATTAAAGAGATATATTACAGATTTCTGACGATTTAAGATAAACGTTGTTATGTATTAATAAGCACAAGCTGCAAAATGTAAGCAGGTGTTCGTAAATAAGGTTCGTAAAAAATAAGCTGTTCCTAAGAGACCTTACGAAGCACAAGCTTTGATTCGCATTTATACTGTTCTTCTCCGCGTGATAATAGCGCTCCTCGGCAGTAGCCTTTATTCCCTTACTGGAAGAACGAATGCAAAACACCACGCTTCGTTGAAAACATTAGGTACAAGCTCATCTGGACGATTTATGGCTGTCCGTAGGAAGAAATGTTGAGTTTGAAATAGCGATTCAAACATCGCGCGCTGCTCCGTAGGACTGCCCAAGCGAACACGGCGTCCCGAGATTAACGTAATGGAATGACAGGGATGAGTTTAAGCACTTGTAATTAAATATCGCACCATTTACGTAGCGTGTCAAAAAAGTTCCAAAGAGAACCGCGCCCTTCCTCTGTACCGCTATAATGCCTAGAGGCACTATAGTACCGCCGCTATCCCCGCGGCCGCTACGCGCCAAGCGGCGAACGTGGCACCCCTGTTGCACGTCGCGCCCTCTCGCGGGAGTCGGTTCCTGTCATCGCAAAAGCGGCCCGCTCTCCAGCGCCGGTCGTCACACTGCCCAATATTCTAGAGCACTATAACTATACCTCGTTTGCTGCTGCAGAGTTGTTTGCTGCTACATAGCCATAGAGTTCCTTACACTAACTAGAGGGAAAGCTGGGGGCGCTGCACTTCAGCCACCATTAAAACCCCTTGATACTTTGAAAGTTACGCCAACGATTGAACTTTGCCGCCGCCGCGCTATCTCCTCGCCTCCTACTCGCCCCTTGCGCGCCCCTTCGCTGAAGGCCGGCTCTCCGCCCGATTTCCTGAGCGACGGTTGGTCCCCTGCCGTTGCCATTGGAAACCGACGCGCGTCCGGCGTTTTCCTTGTGTTTTCTTTTTCCTTCGCGCCATTTTTCTCCTAGTCTCGGCGAGCGAATATTGCGCGCTGTGCTTTTATTGCAGCGTGCAAGCTCTATGTCGTGCTGTTGCGCGTACAACTGCAGCAAGCGGCCTGAAGATGGTTATGCGGTATTCATGATATCTCAAGGCAAGCGGGACGGCTTGCGCACGAGTCAATGGATTCACAAGATTAGTCGAAAGACGTTTATTCCTAGAAACAACAGAGTTGTTTGCGACGTCGGGTGCCTTTCTCACTCCCCGTAATAACGCGTCACCTGACGCTGCGTTTTTTATTCCTGCTTGCTGCTCAATATTTTTGCGGCGGCAGCATGTTCATTGTATAAAAATAAGGTTGTCCTCTGCAGCATGCTGAATATTCTGCGAGGCTCCAAGGCTCCATCATTTAACATGCTTCGACTTCTGTACAGTCAGAAACAGGGCGCTATAATCTGCTTTTTGCTGTCAGAAATAACTGGAAAATTACAGTCTCTCGATTGCATTTGTCGCGATTATGCTAGGATCCCTGGCCTCCTTCACTAAAAATCAAAATTCGGGCTTGTAGAGGAGCTAGCCTTTCCAGCTTTTACTTGTAGTGTGCGTCGGTTACTCGGGAGCAATGAATGCTGGCCCTGAAAAACTCTTTGGCAAGTAAACCCGAGGTATTGCGGGTAATCTGCACTAGTTAGGTCGTATGGCATTTTTTTTTCAATTCTTGAATGTGTCTTGCCATGCTTCGACGCACGCGTGGATTAAAAAATATGCGTTCGTTTTATCAGGGATACGGCCAATGTGCAGGAGGTGTTCATATGATCACACACGCTTCACTTTGACCATGACTACTAGGCGTTGGCAGGTTACCTTCGCTTTGAAAGCTGGAGCTCTAAAAGCGCGATTCCGCGTATTCATTTATTGCGAGAAAAGTTATCCCATCGATGTCAAATCAGCCGGAATCATTGCATCAATTTTCTGTATTTACGAAACTTAAACAATCAATAATGATTATAGTTATTATGTAAAAGTAGGGGAACATTTTGCGAGCAACAATTCTTAACACTAACATATTACTCATTTCAAATGTATGCAAGATTTTTTTTTCATCTAGCCTGAGTAATTATCTCATCGCTCTATGCTCTAGCTACATTTCACTGAAGACCAGTTTGAGCCGCCAATATTACACGAACTCGAAAAAAAGAGCAGACCAAACGCAGTTCCATCAATTTTCTCTCACCGACCTGTCCTGAAGTAAAGGAAGCCTCCTCGACAGAGACACGAACCTCGCGCTGATATTAGTCAGGTATTTCCGTGGCTTGCTCTTTTCCCACCTCCATTTATGAGAAAACAAGAAAGTATAAGAATTAAAAGTCAACGTATACTTGTCTCGTCAGATATTATGAGATAATAGAGATATGACTGACAACGTAAGTCAATGAAAATTGAAGTATATCAATGGGTCATGGGACGGCATCAGATTAAATAGTGATGGTTATGAATAGTGATAAGTAATGATGGTGACTGTTACGGATAATAATAGTAAATTATAGTAATAGGCCCGGATAGTGAGGTGATAGTGTTCGTTGCGGATAGTGACAGTTACGATAGGTCTCTGGCATTAGTAGATATAGTGATAGATAGGATAGCGATAGTTAATGAATTGGCAGTTATATGCTTTCTCATTTCCGCACGTTGAAGACCTATGTGCACCTTGTAATTTTTTTTATTTGATCGTTGCGTTAATGAAATCAAGCTCTTTTACACAGCGCATGAGACCACAGCATGCTTGCCTCAGAACTTCAGTGTATCGGCAATAGGGCCCACCACTTCTCCCAGTGTACCCTGCTGTCTTTTAACCACACGCGAAGTCAGTGAGGGGCCACGTACTCATAAAATTATGTAATTCCTCCATCAGCATCATATCAAGACTGCCGTGACAAACCTGTTCCTTGCCTCGAAGCAGCAAGGAACAGCTCAAAATTTGATTTTATACAAAATTAACTAATGAACGCAGATTATCGCGGATCGCTAACTAGCACAGTGCCATTACGCTTGGCCTAAGCTTTCCAACGGTATACGGTTTGGTGTTGCAGCTAAAATTTAGATTTTAATTGCAATTTACTAAATATAAATTAATTTGGCCCAGTAATTGATTGAAATACATGTACAATTAACCAATAATCCAATCTCATGGTTGATCACGTGACATATACTATGCTTAGAGAGATAGCTAGACAGTAGCGAAATAGACTAAGTCCTGCTTTAACCTTCTCTAATCTTGAAGTTCAAAGCGCCAGCCTGGATCGTTTTCTGAAGTTTTACCGCGGTGACAGATTTCACGCTCTAAAAAAAAAACAAACACAAAGTCAGAGGCAGTACTAGATTAAGTGCACAAAGTAAAACCTTATCATGAGACTTAAAAAGTGTCTGTAGCACAGAACTCGCCTGAAAGCTTTGTTTATCAGTATTCCCCATTCAAACAGTTCTAAGAAAAAACCAATCAATTCATGAACTTTGCTATCGGCATTCTCAATGCTTTTCTCGCAATTTTTCAAAAATTTTGTGCACTCCTGGAGCGCAGACCTGGCCCAAAAGCTCGCGCTTCACTCACTGCTGCGGCCGGCCGGCGGGCGTCAGGGGGAAAAAGCGTGTCGTGCGCAGCGCTCGCCGCCGCCGCGCGAGGAGAATCGAGGAGGAAAGCGCGGCGCGGAGGAGAGTGTCGCTACTTTCAAATTATCAAGGGACTTTAGCCACCATGGGCGCGCTAAGAATCATGGGCCGGTGTGCTACTTGTTGCGGGACAGTCAGTTTTTCTCGGGTACGTGGAATGGCGTTACTGCGATGTTTCTTTTTCGTCATCATCATCATCATCTGAAGGTGCGTACGTAGACCGCGAAAGCCATAGTAAGGCGCAAAAGCAGACGTCGCCAATAAATAGTTTTTGTTTCCCGAAATGCCTCTAAAAACTTCTTTCAGTGATTGAACAACCATAAATATTTTTGTTACGTTTTTTTATTTCAAATTTTGCCTATTAAGTGCGAAATATTGGTATTTGTGCTGCTCAAAACTAAGCCAATAAAATATCACACTGACATGCTGTTTCTCTTTCTTTTTGCAATGTATTGTCACAATATTCAATCTTATAAGGCATTATTTACGGTAGAGCAATCTTTGCATTAGTTTTGGCCAAAAGTTGTAGTTCTGCACTCGGTAGCTCTTCGGCCCATGATGCTTTGAGCGCCCATGGTGGCTGAACTGGCTGTCTGGAAACTCCATGTAAACTCCCATAGACGGCAGCACAGCTTTCCCTCTAGGTAACTCTATGACTATAGCCATACCATTCGATTCGGCATGTTCGATGGTGTGGACACCTTGCCGCAGGCGTACGCATCAGAGGAGTCCACATGCATGGCGTTGTCGTCAGATGCGAGGGACTCTCTGGCCCAGCACGAGGATTCCGGGTTAGAGTCCGTCAGACTGTGAAAAGAATCTCGGTGGATTTGATATTCTGGACATGTGGCACGATTTGACGTGTTTGACGGCGTCGGTGACTCAGACGGCGATTGTGCGAGTGGGGAAGATTGAGGAGACTCACTTTGAAGACTTGCTGGGGAGTTCCGCCTGGAACTGTCCTCTTCTTCCTCGCTGCTCTCTGTCTTGCTGCCAGTGCCCGTGCTACTTGCTTCTTTGGCCTGCTCGTCAAGAACATGGAGGGATAGCGTGGTTGTTGAACTTGAATATCCGTCCCTGCACAGCGTGGTTTCAGCATCATGCGACAGATCATTTGCTTCGCCAGACACGCTGACAGCATCAGTGTCCCGTTCAATGTCACAGCCAGAATCGGTTCTCTCTTCGTAGCTCTGGAAGCTTTGTGATCCTGTGCGTAGGGGCCTGCCCACAAGTAAAGGACAGTCTGTTTCCGGGAGGCTGCCACCAAGGGAGGAGTCACCGTTCTGAGCAGGACCAATTTGGTTGCCTTTTTGAAAGCATAGGTCATCATCGTACGAGGCCACGGTGAAGAATGAATCGCACGATGAAGCGGACACTTGTCCGTCTAGGCTGCAAACGGGACTGGGGCACAATTGTCTGAGCTCCTTATCCCAGAAAGAGTATTCAAACCGTGTCGGCCTAGACGCCGGTGAAGAACCTGCACTGACTGTACTGACCTCCATACCGGGGAACTTTGGGCCCACGGATTCGAATCCTCCACCCGACACGGAAGCTGACTTGCGCACCAGGCCTATGGGGTACGTCCGCTCTTCGAACGCAGCAATGCGGCAATCTCCCCGCTCAGCCTTAAAAGCGTCATGGTGGCCCCACTCGGAGCTCCGTGGCTCGCGTGGTGTTGCCGTCAGCTCATTCTGAAGCACATCGTGCGTCGCCGCGACATCTGGATACTGGCGCACAACAGAGGGACCATCGTCAAGCGTGGCACCACACATTCCGTCATTGGTTTCGATGGCGTAATAGGAATCTAAAAACTCATCGTAAAGTTCCATGCTCTGCTGAGACGCCACCTCGAAGTCCGCCTCTTCGATGCAGTCACTGATGCTGAGTTCCGTCAAAGTCGCGTCACAAGAGAAGGAATCGTCCTTCATCGTCTTCGCCTCAATGATGTCCTCGTTGCAGTGCTTTTCCTTCGTTGCTTTCGCTTCATCCGCAGCAAACTGTAATTCGTCTCCGCTTGCTTCCGTAGGGATAGGTGACGAAGTAGATGGAAGATGGTGGCCTCCGCTCCCTTCCTTGCAGTCTCCGGAACCGGTAACTTCGCTGTGCGAAGATCCATCGCGCCTGTGACGGTTGCAGGGTACAGCACTGCTCCAATTATCAAAGTCACCCAGACCCAGCTGCAGCCGCCCGTCTTCTTCGACGCCGCAGCCGCCCCCACTCTGGCGGTTACCAATCGAGTGAAGTCTCCTCCCAATGTCCTCTATATGGTCGAGCTTAATGTCACCGCTGCTAGCTGAGGTGTGCAGGACGCCACTGACATTGCCTGAGCCATAAAGACTATCAGTGTCCGTGCGGCCTTCGTCGAGCTTGCTGCTGTCCTTCCAGTAGTTTATTTGACACTTAGCAGGGTAGATGTGTAGGCCAGTTGGTGAGAGGAAAATAAAACCGCAGCAGACACAGGACGGAGGCTAGAGACAACCGCCCTGTGTTGTCTCTAGCCTCCGTCCTGTGTCTGCTGTTGTCTCTAGCCTCCGTCCTGTGTCTGCTGCGGTTTTATTTTCCTTATTTGACACTCTTCTAGCAGTCCTTCTAGATGCTTGCAGATGGAACCCTCTGAAGTTATCGCCGTCTCTGCGCACCAAAACTGGTGCGCAGGCCAAAAGTGAAAGGGAGAAAGAAGATAGTTTAAAAAAAGGAAGAACAAACAAACAAAACACAGAGGACTGGGAGAAGATAAGCACGAACAGGATGATGCCACACCCTCCCAGGTGAAGTTCGGGTGCGGTAGCTGGCTCCACACGTAAAGCTCCACACGGCGTGGTTCCTACACCACGCCGCACCATAGTCATCCACTCAGTCGCCTTTTTGTCACTGCTATAGTGCTCTAGAATATCACTGCCACTGGACTATAGTAACGACTTGACCTGAACTTGCAGAGAGCCGGCTCCGTGAACTGCGCATGCACGTCCAGGAACAAAGTGGAAAGGAGGATATGTTGCTCTTCTGGACAAATGTGACGTCAAATAGCTTTTAGTGCTTGTTTTTTTCTGGAAGTAAGCCTCAAACCCAGACGCTCACTGAGGCGCCCACTGTACCCAAAGTACAGTTACAGTGGCTAGAATTTTTCCAGTGAAGCGAGCGGAGGGGGCAGCGCCTTGCTACGCGCGTCATCGAGTGTGTCTCTCCTGAAACGGCGGCGCTGTTTTCGACCACTCTTGAAGGCGGCCGGCGGCGACGGGTCAGAGCACGCCCGACGGCGTTTCAGTTGTGCGCTGGCTTTTCTTTCAGTGTGGTTACATTGCACGAGTGTTTTGATGTGAGTGTAATAACAATGAGTGCAAAGCAACGGCTCAACAACTGCTATGCCCCAGGGTGCAGCACAGGATACGCAAGAACAAAAAACGCGCGAAAGTTGTCGCTATTTAAGGTGCCTGCTGATCCTGAGCGCAGATTCACGTGGGAGAGGAACCTACATCGAGGCGACAAGCCGCTAACCGCTGACTGCGCGGTATGTGAGCTACATTTTGAGCCACGCTTCATCGTTAGGGATTATGCGCACCGCATAAATGGCGAGGAAGTGCGAATTCCACGCGGGACACCTATGCTTACCGCAGATGCAGTCCCCACAATTTTACCCAATCTGCCAGCTTACTTGAGCAAGCTCCCCACTCCCAAGAGGAATGAGAGAAAGTGGAGTGGTGAGGACGATGTCACACCGCGAAAAAAGGCACGAAGGCAGGTTACAGAGGTGATCGAAGATGAACCTGTCGAACCTGTGGCCAGCAACGAAGTATGCGCGGCCGCAACTGTCCCCGCGGTGAGGAGAATGGAAGTCCCAGGGAAGCGATGGACGCAGCATGAACTTCAAGACGCAGATGGAGTATGTTTTACATTATGTGCTCTCGACCCGCTGTCAGGTGAGGTGACCGTGGAAAAGGCCGTGTTCTTTATTGCAGACAGTGCTGGTGCCTTGCATACAAAGACGTTCCTGGTGGGCAAGCAGGTAGCGGGAGCACCAGTGGCAACAATGCAAGATGCTGTAACCACAATGCAAGAAGTGCACGATTTTCATATCTGCAAAGGTGCAGCGTCAAGGGATGAAAACTCCCTGATGACCAGCCTAACAGCAAGCTTGCAAAATCAAATTGAGTACAAATCAAGAACAGCATATAGTACTCGCTGCCAAGGCAAGGCAACCAAAGATGGTGCTTCATGCGTCAGTTGCAAGTACTTAAGGAAAGCGCTTTTTAAGCGGCAGTCACGCCTGAAAAGGCGTCAAGGAACGAACAGCCAAAATGTTCGCGATGTCGCGGTCCCGTTTCCAAGAAGCTGCAAGCGTGTTCCCGAAAAAACAAACGGCTTTTATCAAAGCTAGACAAGCTCGCAGTGGATCTTCAGCAAATGAAAACTAAGTGCGCTGCAACAGCTGACGAAATACTTTCTCGGAAAATAAGCTCCTTATCACCAAAGCAGCAGCAGCTGGCTATAAGGCAGTGCTTCGAAGCGTCCAAGAGAAAAAGCCCACGGGGCATGAAGTACGATAAGGAGTGGATGCTTGAATGCATATTGCTTAAAATGAGGAGCCCTAAACTGTACCGGTATATGAGGCGGCAGAACATCTTGACGCTGCGTAAATACACTGCCCAGTACAGGAGCGGCTACGGATTTAATGAAAAAAATGCTAAATGTGTTAAAAAAGAAGGTTGCCCACCTCGATGTGTTCCACCGACACGGTGGGATAATTATAGATGAAATGAAGCTAGCAGAACACTTAACAGTGACAACAGGTGCGAAGATGGCCCATATACGCCCGAAAAAGAAAAAACATTGCCATGCAATCATGGTCTTGTTGTGATGTTTGTGCCACTCGTTGGCAGCTGGACTCAAGTTCTTGGTGTTTTCGGGAGTAACGAGAACGTGAAAGGTGACCTGCTGGCCAAAATTGTAATCGAGTCCACAGCTCTTGCAGAAAAGGCTGGCCTCTTAGTGGACTACGTCACATGTGATGCAGCGGCCTCGAACCAGAAAATGTGGCGCATGTTTAATATTCGAGCTTCCTTGACAGAAGTGGTCTGCAAGAAACCGCATCCTGTTGACAGTAGCCGTTTATTATATATATATTTTTTCAGATTTCCCACACCTTGTCAAAAATATTCGAAACAGGCTTCTTGTCACAACTTTTGACACCCCCGATGGAACGGTATCAATACAATTTGCTCGAAAAGCTTTCGAACTGGACAGAAATGCTGTAACAATGAAAGCAATGCCTGACATAACTAGCGTGCACACCAGCCCCAACAACTTCGAAAAAAATGCGGGCGAGTTATGCATTCCAATTGTTCGGGCATGGTCCTTTGCGAGCTTTTTTTCGTTACCGCACTCAGCTAGAGCAGAGCTGCGGTAAACTTGAAGCTACAGAAAAGTTTTTCATAAGAATGAAGTCCTTGATTGCTGTGATGACTGGCTGGTATACAGCTGAAGCCCTCAGGCCTGCTTCTGATGGTGTGAAGTTAATAAAGGAAACCTTAGCTGTATTTGTAAACTGTTATTTTTTTTTTATTACGCAAGCTTGCCATAAGGCATAATATAAAAACTATAATAAAAGCATAATATAAATAATATAAAAATTATTTTCCGTAAGGAACCTGAGGAGGCTCCTGCTCTTAATGTTGTCGGTGAACCATTTGGATAAGTCCTTTTCCCTTTTTGCGGTTAGTCCCACTTCCTGCAGAATCTTTATCCTTGATGCTCTTGTCCCTGCACAAGTCCACAGCAGGTGGCGAACATCCACTTTTACACTGTTTGCTTCGTGCATTGGAGCTTTTAAGTTGACTTGAGTGAAAATTACAAATACCTGCATTAAAATCGCATGAAGCAGTTTTTCGACAGTTTTTTTTTGCGTCAATCGCTTTTATGGTGTATACCATATCTGTTGACTGAAGTGCATTCTCGTATCAGCATGGAATCATTAGTTTTACACAGCGAATATTCTGTGAATTTGTGCCTTGGTTGATAATAAAAAACGGTATATATATATATATATATATATATATATATATATATATATATATATATATATATATATATACCGTTTTAATATAATACATACTTTTGTGAATGCCTTCTTAAGTTTATGTTGCTGTATATGTGCTCCTTTTTATTACAACATTGTTCTTTGCAGTGCAGTTGCAGCGTTCAATGCTTCCTTGTCTGTTATTAGTACCCAATCTTCCTCTGACTTTGACACTTGTATTTACTTTTTTTTTTGCTGAAGGAAATGCTTTCAGTGCACACATCTGTTATCAATTTATAAGTGTATAATTTGTTGTGTACAAGCCGTACATTTGTTTTGGAAAGCGAGGGAAATGCTTTCAGTGTACATACCTTTTATATAAGTAATATGTGCCGGGTTGTCGGCGTGTACTGTTGCTGCTTTGTAGGAGACGAGGACTTGTCAAACTGCTATCGCAGCTTTTTGCCTCGCCTCCTCCATCTTTGATGGAAATAAATGGATATATATATATATAAATTTTAATCGCGTATTTCCCATGAGAAATGGTCCCACGAATAACTCTTACTTTGCAATATTTAGTGTCTCGAAATATGTCGGAACTGCGACAGTTAGTAATACTTACATAAAAAAAAAGTTTACAGTGCGCTCAATAGCCTTCGTCTGTTATTGCTTGCTATGGCGGGATCGACATTGTACACTCAATTCAGTACACATCCGCGCATTTCAAATATCTTCAAATATTAAAGATAAATAGCAAGCGCGAAACAGAACTACGTTAAGAGCGCGGCTACATAACGAAGTGCGCTTTCCAGTCTCGTGTGCTGGCGTCGCACGCTGCGAAGGCGAGCCGAGCGTTCAAGAGTGGTCGATCGCAGCGCCGCCGCTGCAGGGGACACGGCATACGTCAGGCTGAGAGGCGCGGTCGAGCCACTGGAAAATATTCTAGTTCACTGTATCCAAAGTATAACCCAAAGAAGGAAGGCTGGCGCGCTTTTCAGACAACGAGCACTTGCGCTTTGCAAGCCCTAGGCCCCTAGGCACCCTAGGTTGCCTTTCATGCGTCGGTCTGCTGCAGTTTGCGGACCATCATCCCGGTAGATGCAAACTCGGTGATATGCGGATTCAGTTCGTGGATAATAGCCTTAAATTCAAGGGCGCAGCCCTCGGTGCAGTGCTACTTGCAACCTTCTGACTGCGGTGAGTCGTACATACATGCCCGCGAGTAAAGCATTTGTCCTCTGCCATCGCCTTCCTTGCAGCTTGCGCAAGCATGCGTTAGACGCGGCGTAATCGTGCGACGGTCTCCGGGCGAAGGCGTGAGAAGACTGCGTAATGGCGTCCACGATCTCGTTTCATTGCGCTTGGAACAACTTCCATACCTGCTGCTGTGCACCGATCGGTCGCCGGTTGCTGTTGTCTTCCGGATGCACTGGAGTATTGGGACATATGAGGCGACTAAAAGATAACGTAAAACTATTTCAGAGTTCGCTTATATTTGTTTGGGCAGTATAAGGCATTTTTGCGTGCGCCAGCGTGAACGCGCTGGTTTATAATCGGGAGGTTTTATTGCCTTCCTCGCAGCTTCAACCGATGGAGCGGCTCGGCCCATAAAAATGTCGGGCTTCTTTCGGAAAACTGTTGGAAGGTAAGTGGCACTCATCTGTACAGACCATATGTGGCAGTGCTGCAATACATGAGTAATATCTGCGGACTGCTAAAAGGGGGGTTGCTGGCCAGCTGAGAGATGGTTTAAAAGTAAGTTGGCCCTATGCGGACTGAGCCTCGAAGTGCAACAAGCCTACTGCACAGCATGAAATGGCTACAAAAGTATGGTTATATACATGACCGAATTCATGTGCTTATTTGCTCAGACCTTCCACTGTCAAGTACACTTATTTCGGTGTATGCAGCAATGAGGGTGACTTCATTACTCCTCAGCTAGCATAGGTTCATGCCTGTGACAATATCTGTCCTTTTACTGCCGAAATAACTGCATTGGTGGAACTCGCCGAGCTTTTTTATTAGATTTAACACTTTGGATGCATGTTGCTACCGCAGAGTTCCCTAATATATATATATATATATATATATATATATATATATATATATATATATATATTTTGCCTGCTCCAACATAAATAGTTGGCAGTGCTTGGCTTCAAGCTGCTGCTGAGGCCATTGACAGCTTATTTGAAAACAGCGCAATAATTAATCTCAGCTGGCATGTTTTGTGGGAGAGTGAGGCACCATTGCTAGCACCTCATAATCCTGTCATAAAGCTTGGCAGTTGCTGCTATAAGCACTCTCCATTGCAGTTCCATGCAAGCCGCACCATATTGGGCACTTACTGCATAAGTGATTTAACTTAGATTCTCTTTGTTGCAACTTCAGTGTTTTGTAAGTGTGCTAAATACTTGTATTTGTGCTAGCATTGACAGCCAGTCTCGTTACTGCCTTTTTCCTTCTGCAGCAGGCACTCTCACTTGCTTTACTCGAACCAAATTATACTGTGAGTGAGTTTGCTGAATTTATGCAAACTAAATGTAATTGCAGCATTAATCTCAATTATTTACATTTGCAGAGGCAACGAATTCTTGGTGCCGACGAACGAGTTCCCTCCGCCAGTTCGATTACACCGCCACTTCAGTAGTGCAGTGAGCTGCGACTGGTGTGACCAAATGGATACTCTCACGGCTTCCACAGGTTTAGAGCATGCTCCCAGTTAAGTTTAAAACACCTTGCTTGCAATGTATTTAATCTTCTTGTATATTGTCACCCTTGCATTTTCTGATATGTTATTATTTGAAAATCATTCTGGGTGGTTTTGAATATTTGCAGTGGGGGGAGGTGGGAAGCACAAATGTGTGACTGCAATTTTTTGCCAGTCTAGCTTCTAGCCTTGCGAATTAAAGTAACAGATTAATACCTGAACAGGCCTGACATTTATTGGAGAGTTTGTCATATAGAAGAAAACTTGATCCCTTGTGGAGGTAACACAGCTGTGGTTCTCCGAGAAAAAGTTATCCGTGTGTGATGGTGTCTAAAACATGGCATTGTCTTAGGTAACTTGGCATGGAATCGGCCACTTCTTGTACTCTCTTGCCAGCATCTATTGTAATATGTGCTAGGTGACATGCCTTCAGGGATAAGGGTAGATGGAGAATACCTCAGTAATCTGCAATTTGCTGATCACATTGCCCTGAAGCAGTCACAGCAGCAGCTGAAGCTGTCAGGATGACGGGCAGTAATGTGAGCAGGTTGTACGTCATGCTGGTCATGGAGGAAGTAAAAAAAGACTAGAAGCAATGCAAAGGGGGAAATCGGCTGGTATGGATAGGCAACTGCAGATCTGTGAAGAGTGGTAGGGAGATTGTGCTAGAAAAACTGCTTGCTTTGTGTGTGTAGTGCCTCATGACCTCAAGCATTTTGAAATCTTCGAAGGATCCTAACAGTACCATAATCTATAAGAAAGGGGCTGTCAAGCACTTGAAAACTTGAACTGATCGGGCTACTGTCCATTGCCTACAAGATAATAGAATTGGGAAAATCTTGGACTTTCTATCAGCTGAAGGAGCAGCTGGCTTTCGTAAGGGCTGCCGTGTTTTTTAATGTGTCTGCCCTGCCGCTGTTGTGTGCTGGATTGTAGCCTACATCCACATCGGATAGGAGGCTGTGCAAACAAACTGCTCTTTACAGAAGGAACATAATTTTAATTGCCCATATCATACAATGCAGCAGCAGTAGTGAAAACTGCTCCACAAGAAGTGACTTATTGTAGAATGGTTGCTTTATTGCGGTAGCGTAAAAGGCGTCACCCTTGAGAAAAATCACAACCATGCCTTTGGCAGGTGACATGGCCATGCACTGATTGGTTGTCTGGTTCTGCGATGTCATGAGGCCACATGATATGGCCGAACTGGCTGGAGCTCATATTGTGGAAAAGCGCAAAAGAAATAAAGGGTTGAGAAAAGAGAGGACGACGCTTTCTGGAGCTACTAACTGAGGCAGCTCCTTTGAGGTGAGAGGGTGAAGTAGAATAGAACCCTCCGAGACCCTTGGATCCAGTATCAGACGTGCTACTCCACATTCATACAGCTTGGTTAAAACAGAGCTTTATACCCATGTTGGGTGGTCTTAGGCACAATGTGGTATATTATGGTTGTATGCTGATGATTATGTGTGAGATAATACCTGTACAAATCAAGGGATTAGGGCTTATACCTTTCAGGACCGCTTTAAGCCAATCGTTCATATATGAATGATGGCTCTCACACACTGGCAGACGTAAATTTTCGTGTTTGGAACATGTAGCCCCATTTAGGCAGATAGTATGACAAAAGTAATTATAGTAACTAGTTCACAGGAATGGAAAGGCACAGAATCTGTCACTTGTTTCTGTGGGCACCTGAACTGTGCCGTAAGGGAAGGAAGGAGGGAGTCAAAGTGGAAAGACAGAAATGGGTGCCGTAGTGGAGGTCTACGGAGTAATTTTGACCACCTAGGGATCTTTAACACGCGCTGACATCACACAGCACACGGGTGCCACTTTCGTTTGCATCGAAAGCAGCCGCCAGCGATCGGGTTCGGACATGGGTACTCCGGCACAGTAGTCTAGCATCTTAACCAATGCACTACCGCAGTGGGGCTATTGTGACAACCATAGTTTCTGTTTGTGTGCAGCTTGTTTATTTTTTTATTTTATTTTTTGTTCTTTCTGGCACAGTGTGACATTTAAAACATTATTCGAAATAAAGAGGTCTTTGGCGCCATTCACACGATTATGCTGCTTCTATTATAGTTTTCGTTTTATGAGAGCAGTAGCGAAGTCTCTTGAAGACAATTTTACTAGCTCTCAGATCAGCTCAGATGATGAATCAGTCAAATGTCAGGCTCGAACTTCAGCTAGTGGCCAAGAAAAGCTTAGTTTCAATCCCTGATCACTCTTGGTCAGTTACACGTGCTCATTTTGTGTTCCCGCTGTTCTGTTTCCATTCGCTGGGTTTCAGCAGCAATGAAAGCTTGGTACTACTTGATATGGCTTCTCCAGAACTTCAAGTGTGAAACTTCTTCAAGCAAATCGAGTGGAGTTTGAACACCGAGCTCCTATTGCAGATTTTCAAATTTGATGGCAAACTCTCCCATCTTCTGGAAAGCATGTCACCAAATAATCCAGTCATAAATCCTGAAAGGTTTGGAAATGCCAATGCTATAAACTGTAAAATGAGTAGAGGAAGGCCGAGCTTAAAAATGGGTGTTTTCAGCAACTTAGCTATATTTCTGAGAGAACAGCACACCTTCAAAATGAACTTCAGAACGTAAATTATTACTTCCTTGCCAGTTGGGCTTCGCTGCATTTTGTTAGTGTGATTTGGAGAATAGGTACATGAGACTCTTAACAACTGCTGCAGGAAGTCAAAAATGACCACTGCTTCCGAACAGCACTATGAAAAAAAGAAATCTGCCGATAGGTGCACCATATCTTTACTGGTAATAAAGGAGGCAGTGCAGCATATTTTAAGTATTCCGAATTATTTTTCTTGCTATCTTATTTGGATATTCATGCCCCCTTTCCTTTCACTTTTTGGATTTTTTCTGCAAATTTCGGAGAAAAAGTTTTCTATGTTATGTATAAAGCCAAAACCAAAACATGGGCATTTATTTAATTGAGCATCTAAATACCTGCATTTTAGTATAATCTAATAGCAAGATTGTGTAAAAATTACATTTAGTAAACTAATTACATGGTGCTGAAGGAGTTGAGGCAAAAAAACATAACTTCATTTGCAAGCTGTAGTTTAAGCAATGAGCATTTTTCTGCCTTTTGTATATCCTCAAGATTTTATTACAATTTCTTGTTTTTATATTCATGTTTTGACAATACTTTGTGAATATTTTACAAAGTGCTGAGGATTTATCTTATGTATTATGCTTATATTCTGTGGGGCCCTGCGCCCGTGGCGCGCCGCGCATTCGAAGGCTGCGCCACTTCCCAATGCTCCCTGCGCTCTGCCTGTTTCCCTCTCCCCGCTCGTTCGGGGATAACCGTTCCCGCGCGAGGGGGCTATAAAGGAAGGCACGCGGCGCCGTCTCGCCTCTCTTCGTTCCTGCTTCTTCGATCTTGGCGCTTCTCCACGGAAACGACCCGCAGCCCCCCGGACGACGACCCCGCACAACCATGGACGACCCCCGCGCTTACGTGAGAGTAAAGATGCTTGTTATACGGCCCGCTGTGTATTTGTCGTGCGCATCCCTCGGGCAGATGAATCGCCCACGACTGGCACCCAACTGGGGCTGAATTAGCACCCATGTGGACGATTTCTCTGCCGACGTGGCAGAGCACGGCAACACGACGGGCCGGTCCTTTGTATGATAGGCGCGACGCCATTTTGCGTTTAGGGCTAGCGTGTGTGCATATGAGGCAGAGTGTAGTATAGGCAACCTGCAATGGAGTTTGTTGAGACATGTGGTGACACCTGGCGGCCGACGGGAGCTAATACTCAGGTGGCGCAGAAGCTGACGCCGTGTATGTTGCGGCCGCTGTGTTCCTTATGCGTTCGCGTTTTGTTATCCCAGTGAGTATGATTTACTCATTTAGTGACTTCAGGGGTCTCGTGCGAGACTTCGACTGCTACGGATGTGAACAAGAATTAAAATAAGCGCAGGGGCGGCGAGAAAGACTACCACAATCACGAAGGAGACCTAAGCGTACCGCTTGCTGGGAGAACCTGGAGAGAATGATGAGAGAAGGGGATTGTGGCTGTGAGAGAGTAATGTAACTGAAATTCGAAATGGAGCTAAGATAAGACAATTGTCCGTTGAGCGAAAGAAACGCTATAAACTTCTGACTCGGGAGTCGCACGCTGGTTGGGGCACTCTCCTTAGTACGCGCTCCGCGCTGTAAAATCTGTCGTGTACTAGTATATGCTGTGCAGGATCGAGTGGCATTGTCATTTTAAAGGACGTAACGTCCAGAAAAGAGACAAAGTCGCGCAGCCGCAGCATCGAATTCCAGCCGCGTTTCATCGGAGGCGGAATTAAAAAAAAAAAAAAATGGTCGTGAATCTGCGAACCGGATTTCTAATGCGGTGTCTATTAGGAACCTCAAAGCCAAAATATGTTCAAAACTTCCAATTACAGATTTTGATAAGCATATTTATCTGTAAAATAGTTCTTAAGGTGCTGAAAAAGTCGAAGTGGCGGAGTGTGGAGGCCCGTGATACTGTGTACGCGGAGCATGAAACTGCATTCTATCGTTCCGCGCCAAGCATTTCTTGCACCGACTGCTCAAGCTACTCAAGAGTCTCTTGTCCCAGAGGATAGACTATTTCATCATTAGTAGCAGCAGTAAAAAATCCTAACTCTAACGACCTCATTTACGGAAGCTTTGCCGTTGAGTACCAGCATTTCGCGCCGGCTTTCCCCAAGTTTGTGGTACGGAGGTATAAAATGCATGCCAGTTGTAGTTGTTGTTAAGAACTTTATTTTTCCACTAAAGTAAGAGGCCCCCTACTCCCCGCCCCCGACACGCAGGCCTATGGGACGGAGGCCCCGGAGGCCGGGGCCTCCGTGACCAAATGCCAGTTTTCGTTGATGACGCACGCTACAACCGCACAGTGCTTGCAATCGCCACGACATCCGTAGCGAGTACAGCACCATACCTCCTGTAACCTCCGCGGCACTGTCTAAAGGTGCACCACGAACCAACGTGTTCGTCATGGTATTAAACTGTAAAGCGCAACCGCGAGAAAATTATGCTGCTGTAATCAAACAGCAAGAACAAAAAAAAAAAAGAAGAAACGAAAAATCTCCGTCTACTCACACGAAATTCAAAGTTGTGCGCGCGGGTGTTCCGTCGCGAGCGGCGCACACTTCGCGGTGACGTCGACACAATTCACGTTCTAAACATGACCATTCTCGAACAGGCGGTGTTCTTTTGCCAGTAGTGGTTTTCGGAAGTAGCTTTGAAGGCATTCGATTGCCTTAAAACCGCAGAAAATGAGAGCCGAGATGCTTCCCGCCGTACAACGGCGAACGCAACCCGACCGCGCCGGCCGCCTCAGATTAGTCCGCGCCGCCGTTGGCGGCGCTGAACGCTGCATTCCACTAAAGCCCCTTGATGTTTTGAAAGTAGCGACACTCTCCTCCTTCGCGGCGCATTCCTCCTCGTTTCTCCTCGCCCGCCAGCCGCCCGCGCTGCACACGGCACTCTTTTTCACCCAAGCGTCCGCCGGCCAGCCGCGCCTTTGAAAGCTGGCGTGCTTTTTAAGCACCGTTTACAGCTTCGGTAGTGAAAGTAATTCTCATAAACGGTTACCCAAGCGATTAGAATGCTGAGAAAAAATTCTGTGGATTTTTTTCCTTTTTTTAAGGCACATAATTTCTAAATATTTCCCAGAAGAAGACATTCTTCTGCGGGTGTCATTTACGAAAACCGTCTCTGAAAGGAGATGTGATGTTTTGCGGCGTATAATCAACTAAGTAGTGCTCCAGGCGTAAGTTAATGCGTATTAAGCTTATCAGTGCAAGACATCTAACGGTTTGCTAGTGTTTATGGCGGCGTACAATAAATTAGTTGTAAGTGCTGTGCAAGACGATGTGCTTAGTTTCCTGATGTGAACGCAGGTGCATGCAGTGAGATGTGCGGCGCAGAAGTGATGGACTTAAAAAACTTACAAAACTGACAGTTCAAAACACAACACAAAAAGCAAGCACAATTGTACAAAAGCAATATCACGCTATGAATGAATCGGTTTTAGTGCGGCTGAAAAATGACCAACACAGTACCAAGCATGAACTGCTTACGATTTCCAGAGATGTAATGAAGCCGATGCTACGTGGTGCAAGGGCCAGCACATTATTTGGAGCCGAAACTCTCCAGTAAAAGGAAGTTCAACGCACGCAACGCAGTTTTCTTTAACGTTTATTGTCTCTCCTTCACCCTTTGTGGACGTTCTGAAGTTTTTTTTTCTTGGTGCCATTTACCATTGAGCCCCTTCAGTTTTATGTTACAGTAAATTGAAAGCGGATTGAAATAAAAAAAAGTCTTTTCTGTTGTGAACAAAATTTATTTCGACATGAAAAGCGAAATCCTCACGTTAGATATTAACTACACAGTGGCTGTAAAATTTTAAAATTTATCCCAGGCAGTGGCTTGCTGCTTATGAAAGATATTTGTTTTAAAAGTATCACATAAAGGTCCTTTGCTTCGCAAGCAATGAAGCGTCTACACATCATTTAATGCTTGAAACAGCAACGCGCATGCCAATGCTTTTACTGGCACATTTGGAACTCTCAATAGAAGATCTTTTAGCCGCTTCACTTTTCACAGAAATTTCCATGCGCAGTTTGCCGAATATTTTAACAATGCCATCAAGTCAGTCATGGCAAGAAGGAAAGCATGTCTGCGAGGTTACGCTTTGGGTAATGACTTTTTGCACCTCCGACTCATGTACAGAATTACAGATTAGCTTTTCCTTATTAGTGCGGAAGTAGTTCTCTGCTATTTTTATCACTTCAATCACCCCTTGCGATGGAGTGGTCAAAGATTGCTGGTGCTTTGAAAAGTTTTTGAGCTCTATCAGCGTCATAGAGCTGTCTCGTTCAATCAGAGAATTATAGCAATTCTCACACTGTACTCGCTTCACAAGTTTTGAAGCAACGTAGCCTGCTAGGTACGTTAATGACTGCTCTATTTCAGGGCTCAGGTCAAGAATATCATCGGGCGCTTGAATAGCATCTGTGTCGCTTCTTGCTTCACTTGTGTCGCGTAAATGTAATAGTAAATAACCTTCCTCCTCGGAGTAGCTTCCTGATTTGCTAGGCTTCAAAAATTGACCTAGTGTTGCGTTCCTTAAGCTACATTTAAACTCATATAGTCTCGGGATGGGGTTTTTGGCGCCTAATGTAGAGAAAGAAAGAAAGACAACGGGCCGATGGCGGGATGGCGCCATCGGCCCGTTGTTTTTTCTTCGGCTTTACTTTAATTTCTTTCTCAATCAAATCATTACAAGACTGATTCAGCTCACTGTAAACTACTATAAACATTACAAACAAAACATCCCCATGCGTCCACCTTGGAATCGTAGACTGCTCCCTCCTTTCGTTGTACCTAATTAAGGTGATTATACAACACCCGAACGTAGCTCACTGGCTACTTCAGCTCATATCTCGTGATTCCAGATTAAGGAACACTCCTTCCGTAAATTTACTAAAAGAATATTTCTGCATGGATTACACCTCGTCTAGTAAACTTGGGAAAAGCGGGAAAGTGAGAGAGGTGCCTTACCTCGCACACAACGCTGCTTCTTGTCGGCACAAAGTTTTTTCTCCCGATATAATGAAGCCATTGCTTCGTCTTCAAGCGATCCCGCTTTCCTTGAGGTACCATGAAAACTGCATAGCCATCCTCAGGCCGGTTTGAACAGTTATATGCGCAATACTGTGGCATTTGGCGAGCGCGCCGCAAAGAAAAACAACGTGCGCAAGGTCTCCTTTGCTTGAGTGGGTGAAAAATGGCGCGCGAAGAACGAAAAGCTTCACAAAGAATGCAAGAAGCGCGCGTGTAACCATGGCGACCCCGGGGACAGCCAGAGTGACCAATTAGCGCGAAGCGGAACGCGCCGCGCGCGGCGTCGCGCAGAGGTGCCCGTCGCGCGGAGATCTGAATCCGAGTAGGTGGCGAGGAGGTGAGGAGAGGAGGTGATGCGGCGGCGGCAAAGTACAAAGCGTGGCGGTACTTTCTCTTTATCGAGGGACTTTAATTCCACTAGCGCCGCCTGGCCACTGCAGGTTGCCTACAGTGTTTTAATTTTGTTTTGGGTTATGTGTGTGTTTTTAGTGTCGGGCGGTTTGTGTTTTAATTTTTTTTGTGCATATGTTAGTTTTATGAAGTGTTTAGCCTTTGTGACTAGCCTCCTGACGCGGGCTAGGTGGTAGTCGTGCACGTGCAGCAGTTCTGCGGCTCTCGGCCGGCCTAGTTGTTGAGTGAAATGCCTCCGAGAAAAGACGTGCCAGATAGGGCCGCCGCTTCGGACGCCAGTGCGTCCGGAAGTGAGGTGAGGGACGCGGTAGAGTCTGCGCAGGTTACCGATGCGGCTGCCCTGATGAGGCAGATGAACGAAATGTTGTCGGTGTTCACCCGTCAGCTCGGTTCGGTGGCTAGCGCCAACCAAGCCACAGCTGCGGCGACAGTCTCGCGTCCGCGGATAAATGTAGAGGTTCCCTCCTTTTCCGGCTACACGGACGTGAAGTCAGACCACGAGTTCTTGCAAGAACTCGAGGATTATCAGACGGCACTGGGTTCCCCAGACGACGTGGTGCTAGCGCAGGTAATCCCCGTGGCACTTGTTGAGAGCGCGGCGCGGTGGAGACGCTGTCAGCCGGCCTTCCAGTCGATGGCAGACTTCACCGATCGCTTCCGCGCCGAGTTCTTGCCGCACGATTACGAGCGCCGGATGCTTGAGGAGCTAGCGTTGCGCACACAACACCCCGAGGAGAGCCTCCTCGAGTATGTACGCGCAATGCAGGAGCTCTACAAGAGGGCAGATCCCACGGCAACCGATCTTGAACAGGTCGCGCGCGTGATCAGGCACTGCCATCCGCGCTTCAAGCCGTATTTGCGGGGACGTGGTTTTGCAAACCTCAAGGCCCTAGCACAGGAAGCGAAGGTAGTGTAGGCGGACTTACTCTCTGAATTGCGCTACCAGCCACCCACCAGGACAGCCGAATCGCTAGAGCCGCGATGCGCCTGGGCCGGAGGCCAAGACTCCGTGCCGCGCGCCAGAGGCGCAGACGTAATGACGGTCAGGAAAGGCCAGCGGAAGGCTCCGCGATTCCTCGCGCTCTTGACCCGTACGCGTTCGAACAGCGGCGTCGAGCTGGGCTCGCCAGCGACGTCCGCATAGGCGCGGAGAGGGGGGAAAGACGTCCCCAACCGCTTCGTGGAACGCGGCATCCCCCGACCGCGTGGCAGGTGAACGATCGGCTTTGCTGGAATTGTAACCAGCCGGCCACGTGGCACGAGAGTGTCATGCAAGGCGTAAACGCGGATCGCCGGCGGCTATAATATGTAACACCAGCCTGTCGCCGTCGGCGGGACGTGGTAGCCACGGCGGAAAATGGGAAATGTACTCCCACGCCGCGTCACCGGGCGACCGCCCCGGGGGCGCAGAGGTTTTTGTCCCCCTCGCCTGTAGAGCGCAAGGAATGTTGTCCCCTTTTATGCTATTGCGGTTAGCTGGTCAAAGCTACTGGGCACTCGTTGAGACGGGCTCACCTCTGTCACTGGTCGGTGATGATGTGTTCGAGGCGTGCCGAAACCCCTTTGAGCAGCGGGGACGGCAAAAGCGGAGGGAACGGTGCGTCTGGTTTTGACGGCAGGAGGCATCGCTTCGTAGCTTCGTCTTAAAACCCCTCTTGGACAGTAGCGAAATTGTAAGATCTTTGCCGCTGTTTTCCCTCTCCCGGCGCTTTCCTCCTCGCTTCTCTAAGCTCCCCTCTCCAAAGAGAAAGCGAGGGCGGTTTTTCTGCTTGGCTGCCGGGCCCTCTTACGTGGCCAACACGTCACCATATGTCATCAGCGCACGCAAAATCTTGTTTTGCTTGTTTTTTATTTTCTCACTGCTGCCATTAAACTGCCTCGTCGTGCCGTTCCTGTGGCTTGCGCGTGTGCAGTTTCGTGCGCGCGATGTCGTGCTGATGCGCGTTTCAGTGTTCAAGTAGAACAGAACGATTTGCCGCGCTTCGCTGATTACCAATACGGCACCGGCAAGGTTAATTGAGTTGAACAAGTTTTCACAGTCTCACGCGTCACTGACGAACCCATCACCAGCCTTCATCGAAACAGTAAAAATTGCTGACAACTTTTTCCGCAGTAACAGAGAGGCTGTCCTCAAAAATTCAATTAGCACTGCACAACTGCAGGTCCGGATAAAAGATAGCATTTCATTGGTATCTTGCTTCCCAGCCTGCCACGATTTTGTAAAAGAGATTGTGAGTGTTTTCGCGAAAGTTCGGATCCAGACCCTTGTCCGAGATTAACCCTCCAAAATATTTCCAGTGCCTAGCAGTAAATGCGGGAGTAAAAGCGTAGGCATGCGGGTCGCTGCAACTCAGATTCGGTGACAGTATGCATTCGTAATTTCATGTTTTATTAATTTGAAACATTTGTGAAAGTTGTGGTTTGAAAATCTGCATACAATTAATATTTTGCCTGTCACCTGAATTAATCTGTAAATACTCCAAAATTTTTGATAACTGCTTGCATCTTTTAAAGATGATCTCGTGCATATATGAAGCTTATTATTATCGAAATTAAAATTGGATTGCAGCGTGTGTGAAAAATGTTAGTACGAAAATTATTTGCTTGCGCTTCGTTTTCATATATTTCCATTTCGTTAAGGGTTCTCAGCATCTTTCAATTGTCTAACAGTGTTTTTCTGTGCATTTATTTTTATTTGGAAATGTGTGCTTTGAATTAACGTGCCTGCGCCATGTCTTACGACCCTTTTCAAAGCGGCTAGTGCTGTGTCAGTAAAATCAAAGATGCTACTTGGTTCCAATGTGCTACAGTATTTATCGCTACATTTCTTCTGTATTTGGAACTGTGTATTTTGTACGCACCACATCTTACGACCTTTAAAGCAAACCAGTATTGTGCCAACAAAATAAGACGCCATTTTGCCTGAGTCACTTTGCTGATTAAATGATTTTGCAAATAAATAAAGGCCATTTTTTGCACCTACACTGCCTCTGATTAGCAGCCGTAGGAACATTGCGTCATTGTTTTCTTACAGATGCAATTTGAAAATGAAAGCCCGCAACAACCGACGCTTTTGCTTATAGGTTAGCCAGAAGCAATCGATGTCAGAATTCGCCGGTTTGCAGCTCACGCGCAACAATGCAGAAGATTTCTGAAGGGGGCCCTCATTCAGGGTCATCTATCTGTCACCCAACACAGATGACACCATAATTGCCTGCTCAGTTTATTTCCCGTTCTTGATGCTTCACAGTACCCGAGTGCAAACATTTCTTTCCGTTTTGAGCGTGTCTTCTCCTTCCTTCTTTGTTGTTGCGAGCAATATGTGCCGCTAAAACCAAACATAACATTTTCAAATCGATTATATATTTACCTGTGCAAAGCAGATTTAAAAGAACGCTTTAAAAGGCAGCACAGCAAGCCCACACCATTCACTACCATTGACCCATTCCGCGGCGCCCCTCGAGCGCAGGCAGGTCAGCGTGCTCTGAGCAGCGCTCCCGCCGTTGGGAGAGTGAAATCAGAGGAGAATTGAGGAGGAAAGCAGCCGAATGGAGGAGAGTTTCGCTACTTTCCAGAGGCTTTAAGTAGAACTGGAGGCGTCCAACCCACGATGACCAAGATGAGCCGTTGAACCCTCGCGTAGCCATGGCATGTCATCAATAGCGTTGCGTAGCGCGGGTCAAATCCACTTCCTCGTCGCCACTGTCGTGTTTGCGCGTCGTCGATGGAGAAAAGACATACGCGCTACTGTTAAACTGTTAACTTCGTTTATTACTAGATAAGAGGGCGCGATCAGCGTCGGCCGAGGCGTAGGCCGAACTGCCGGGCGAAGAACGGAGGGAACGGAGGCCGGGGATGGGGCTTGCTTCCCAGAACCAGAGGAGGGCGAGGGAGCCCGCCGTGGGGGGCGTCCCGCTGAGCGCAGGCAGGCGGCGAGTCCTCCCGGCGAAGCGTGAAGAGGGGTACCGGCCTGTTATTAGCGCGCACTGCTCCATTCACAACAGAATGGACGAGCACAGCACTTCGTACACAACACTAACAGAGTACATTTAGTCTCAAAGTGGTCTTCAGCAGCTGAGTGATAGTGGGGGTCGTCAGGTTTGATTTCATGATGGACTGACTTGTATCTCTCATTTTAACAATAACCTTCTCTTACAGCAACAAAAGAGAGAAAGCATTCTCTTGAGGAAAAAAACTTAAGGCCCACAGCATTGAGCATGTGAATTGCCTTGCATATATTTCTCTAACTGCACTTCCTAAAAAAGCATCCATGCCTACTCCTTTCTCTTTGGATTCTCCCCCTCTCCCCCCCCCCCCCCCCCCAATTCCCAGCCACACTCCCCTGAGCACTGCACCCGGTGCAGCCCACACACACCTATAGGGACAGCAAGGTTTCTGACCCCTCCTTTATGCTAAAAAATGCCTTTTTATATCCTGAAAAACAATCCCACAATGTCTGGACAGCCTGAAATTCAGCAAATACTCGTTTTACTCATCTTTGCACTTTAGTAATGTATAAGAAAGTTTTTTTTTTGCTGTTGACATATTAGTTGCATAAAAGGTGTCATATGGCCAGAAAATTTTGTTAAAATTGGCTATAGTGCATGCTACCTTTCTCTTTCATAAGTCTTTTGCAAACTGAAGTGGTGGACCACATTAAATTATTCTTCAGTGCATTATTTCATTTTTTTTCATTTCGTTTATTCCACCTTAAGGGCCCGAAGGCATTACATAAGGGGGGGCAGGCTACAGATTTTAACATATTGTGAACGTTACAAAAAAGATAAAGCAAAATACAACGCAAAAAAATACAAGTACAAGAAAAAAAGAACAAGCAGGGGAACATGTCGTGAACGATGTAAAAAAAAAAAAGAAAGAGAAAGCAAATTACAGAGCAAACAAATACAAGTACAAGAAAAACAGAACAAGCAGGGGAAAACATTAAGAAAATATGAAAGGCTGAAAATAAGGCAGAGTGTCGTTCGTTCAGCTGGAATCGCTTATTAGCTTATATGATTTTTCAGTTTATCGCGGAACTGTGTTCTATCTGTGCAGGTGACTATATTTTCAGGCAGGGAATTCCATAGGACTATTGCGTGGGGGAAGAACGAGCTATTCATTGCTAGGGTGCGGGTAGCAATGCGTGTTAGACTGGCAGTGGTTTAGGCGGGAAGATCTTCTTGGTGAGAGAGAGAGAGAGAAAGAGAGAGAAGGCAGAGAGGTTAACCAGGAAAGCTTCCGGTTTGCTACCCTGCACTGGGGAAGGGGAATGAGGAGTTTAAAGGAGAAAGATAGAAGAGAATGATAGGAAAGGTAAGGCGGCGAGGAGCACAGTCACAGTCTCTCAATCAAGTTTGTGTCTCTCATAAAACACATAAGTGCTTTGAAGGCTTTGCCGTTAGACGCCTTCTGTGGCCATGGGCCGAGGATTTTCTCCTCTGTGAAAGGACGGCTGTCAAGATGGTCCAGAGCCGAACGCAGCGCATGTCTTTCGCTTGAAAAAGCAGGGCACTCGCAAAGGAGATGCTGTGTGGTCTCTTCGCAGCCGCATCTTTCGCAGTTAGGGCTATCCGCCATTCTCATCACATTAGCGTATTTTTTGGTGAATGCAACACCGAGCCACATACGGCACATCAGTGTTGTTTCGCGCCGCCCTTTGTTAGGGGGAACACGAAGGCGCAGCCCTGGGTCTAGTTCCCTGAGGCGTCGATTGGAGAATTCTCCTTTGTTCCAGGCTGAAAGCGTTAGCTCCGCCGCTAAGGAACGAAGTCGACAAGCTGCGTCAACTCTAGGAATTTTCACTGTAGTTCCGTCGTTGTGTGCAGAACGGGCAACTTGGTCTGCCTGGTGGTTTCCCTCAATACCGCAATGTCCAGGTAGCCACTGGAAAATTATATCATGACCTTTTGATGTAGCGTCGTGGTATAGCACGCGGATCTCTGCAGTTAGTTGTTCATGTGATCCACGACGTAGCGCAGCTTGAACGCCTTGAAGCGCTGCTTTCGAGTCCGTAAAAATGGACCGGACACCTGGAAGTTCCTGGCCGATGTATTCAATAGCTGCACGTAAGGCAGCCAGTTCAGCACCAGTTGAAGAGGTGGGGTACGTCGTCTTGATCCTCAGCACGATGGACCTCGACGGTATCACTACGGACCCCGCGGAGCTTGTTGAAGCAACTGAGCCATCGGTGTAGACGTGTTCACGATTATTGTGCATAGAATACAGGTGACCCAACGTCATTTGCTTCAAGGCAGGCAATGGTACACCCGTTTTCTTTTTTACTCCCGGAATAGATAGGTAAACTTTCGGTTCATGTAGGCTCCATATGGGTAAACTCGGTCTTGAAGCTGGAGTGAACTGTGAAGGAAGGTAGGTGCGATGAGCTGCTATGGTTTTGGCAAATGCAGTATGTGGTCTAATTGTTGGGATAGTTGCCAGGTGGTGACGGGAAACCCGGGTGAGGTGTCGTATATGTGTCCTCATGGTTTCAACAGCAATATATGTAGCTATGGGATGCTCGCGGGAGAGAAGAACCGTTGCTGCCGTTGAGGTGCATTTTGGCAGTCCAAGGCAGATGCGGAGAGCTTGAGCTTGCACGCTTTGGAGGATCTCGATGTTCGTCTTCCTAATATTATTGAATATTGGAAAGCTGTACCGCATGTAACCCAGGAAAAGTGAACGGTATAGTTGCAGCATAGAGTGCACTGACGCGCCCCAGGACTTGCCTCCTAGAAAGGAGAGAACATGGGCAATCGCCGTCAGTCTCTTCTTCATACCACTGATATGTGGACTCCACGAGAGGTTCCTATCAATGACGATTCCAAGGAAGCGATGACTCTTTTCATAAGGAATAGCTTTGCCATTTATGTATACTGCGTATTGCGACATTGATTTTCGTGTGAAGGCCACCACAGAACACTCTGTTGTTGAGATAGTAAGACCCTGTACACGAAGATATGACGTCACAATAGATGCCGCTTTTTGTAGTCTTGCACGAACTTGGGGTCGAGTCACGCTTGAGGCCCAAATGCAAATATCATCCGCATATATTGAGATCTGAGCTGACTGAGGCAGCAGGTCGACTAGGCCGATGAGCACAAGATTGAATAGAGTGGGGCTCAGTACCCCACCCTGCGGAACTCCGTGATCTTCTTGGAGGTGTAGTTAGAAGCTCGTGTCTAGACCGTGGCTGATCATAAAACGTATGAAGAAGGCACAAACGAGATATGAGGTGGCGTGATGCGAGGGACGGTAGCTCGAGGTATTTCTTTAATGAAGTGACACTGCATCGTTTAGAATATGTCGATGTGATGAACCGTGCAGCGCGATTTTGAATGGCTTCAATGCTAGCGGCGTGGTAAGCTTGTGACGGATTTCAAATAGCTGACGCGTATTCAAGTTTTGGTCTGATGAAAGTTAAATAAGCCAGTTTTTTAACTTCTGGTGATGAATCGCTTAAATTACGTCGCATGTAGCCCAGGGTGCGCGAAGCCTCGGAACAGATAGTTTCGATATGTTTTGTCCAAGATAGCGATGGTGTCATGTGCAGACCAAGGTATTTATATGATGTTGCGTGGGTAACCGGGGAAGAATTCAGATAGTACGTAAAATTAGTTGGGGTATAGAGGCGGGAAAATGTCATGACCTTGCATTTGTCGGTATTTAAAGGCATGAGCCAGGTGTCGCACCAAAGTGTGATAACGTTCAGGTCATGTTGGAGCGCGCATGTGTCATCTTGGTTGATTATGGTGTGGTATACGACGCAGTCGTAAGCGAATAATCTCAGTTTAGATTTGATGTTAGAAGGCAGGTCATTGATGTGTATTAGGAACAATAAAGGAGACAGGCCGGCACCCTGAGGAACACCTGATGTTACGCTAGAGAGAGAAGAGTTATAATTGTTAGCACATGTAAATTGTACGCGCCCTTTTAAGAAGTGCTCTACCCACGATAGCAATTTTTGTGATACTCCGATGCTGGATAGTTTAAGCAATAAATGATTATGGGAGACATGGTCAAACGCCTTCGAGAAATCTAAAAAGATGGAATCAATCTGATAATGGTCGTCCATGTACTGTAATAAATCATGAGTAAATTCGGCTAGTTGTGTCTCACATGAAAGTAGCTTTCGAAAACCGTGCTGCTGAGGATAAAAGTAATTAATTGACTCAAGGTGTGCCATGAGGTTAGATGCTATGATATTGTTACGGTACGCAGTGAAAGAGACGATGACGAAGTGCTGGGCTAGTGGAGAAAGAGGAGGCAATGGCCCCCGTCGCATTCACACCTCAGCCGGCGGATGCCGCCAAGAATTCGCGAACGTGGGCGTTAATTCGAGCGTAGGCCTCAGCTCTGGCCAGCCGTCCGCACACCACCTGTCCAGCCCACCGTTCCGGTGGTAGCTGCTGCGGCTCCGACTGCGCCCTTCCCGACGCGATACCCCGAATCTACCCGACGCTACCGCAACCCAGTAGAATGGCGGACCTTGGACAACCGACCCATCTGCTTCAACTGCTCACGTGCCGGCCACATTTCTCGCCATTGCCGCAGCCGTTGGGTTCCGCCACCTCGACCTCGCTACTATCATGATCGCAGCACCGCCTACGGACCACACCCAACCTCTCTCCGTGATACGTCCTCTCGTGACTAACCCGCCATCCTCGCGCATGTCCAGCCGATCGCCGTCTCCCCAGACCCGCCGTTCCCGCTCGCCCATACCTCACCGTTCCTCGTCCCCTCACTTCTCTGGCCCGCTCCCGGAAAACTGATCAATGCAGCTCCCGGAGGTGAAGCTGCATTGACGACCCGGCCCGAAAATCCTCTGCTGACCCTTGCTCATCGCCGCAATCTTCTGGATATCTGTGTAGATGGTGTGCCTGTTACCGCCCTCATTGACACTGGTGCCCAAATTTCCGTCCTCAGCTCTTCGTTTCGCCGCCGACTCAAAAAAGTTGTCACACCCGCCTCTTCATCAGCCGTTCGTGTCGCCGATGGAGGCGTCGCTGCCGTCGTGGGACTTTGCACTGCGCGCGTGAGCATTTGTGGTCGAACTACCCCTGTGCTCTTCACTGTAATCGACCGCTGCCCTCACGATGTGATCCTCGGCATCGACTTTTTAACGGCGCACTCTGCCCTGATTGATTGTTCAAGTGGCCTCCTTCGCTTAGACCTGCCTTTCTGCTCCGATCACACAGATATCAAGCCACGCCTCCGCTCCATCGAGTTTGTTCGCCAGCTGCCCGAAGCTGCCATGTATGTTCCTTTGGCCCCGTTTCCTGCTATTCCTGATGGTACATACGTCACTTGTCCAATCACCGATGTTGTTCTCCACCGTAACGTCATACTCCCTCACACTGTCCTGACCGTCACGGATAACAGAACCTATCTTCCCGTCCTTAACTTTAGCCGCTCTGTCCAAGTTTTGCCCCATGGCATTGCACTCGCTGACTTGCTTCCGTTGGCTGACTGCGAAGTTTCTGCCCTCAAGCCTGTGCCTCTGTCTGAACCCCCCGTATCAGCTTCTCGTTCGACCCTTTTTACTCCCATGATAGCACTGGATTTGACACCTCAGCAAGCCAGTGCTCTCTCCGACCTTTTATTTTCGTACAGCGACATTTTTGATTTTGGCGACCGACCTTTGGCCCAGCCATCTGTTGTTACCCATCGCATCAATACTGGTGATGCCAGCCCTATTCACAGAAGGCCTTATCGAGTCTCTCTTGCTGAGCGCCACGTGATACAGGAGGTCGACAAGATGTTGACAAATAATATTATTGAGCCTTCCTGCAGTCCCTGGGCATCTCCTGTCGTTTTAGTCAAAAAGAAAGATCAAACTTGGAGATTCTGTGTAGATTACCGCCACCTCAATCAGATCACTAAAAAAGACGTTTATCCGCTCCCGAGAATTGACGACGCCCTGGACTGCTTGCATGGTGCCAGCTATTTTTCCTTGATCGACATGCGTTCCGGATACTGGCAAATAGCTGTCGACGAACGGGATCGAGAGAAAAGCGCATTTGTCACCCCTGACGGACTATACCAATTCAAGGTCATGCCATTTGGCCTCTGTAACGCTCCTGCGACCTTCGAGCGCATGATGGACTCGCTTCTCCGTGGCTTCAAGTGGACAACGTGCTTATGCTACTTAGATGACGTTGTCGTTTTCTCTCCCACGTTCACAAGTCACCTTGAACGGCTTTCTACGATACTGGCAGTCTTTCGCCGCGCCGGTCTTCAACTCAACGCAAAAAAATGCAGCTTCGGCCGCCGCCAGATCAAAATCCTGGGACATTTGGTTGACGAAAATGGTGTGCAGCCCGACCCTGATAAAGTTCGTGCAGTCCGCGAGTTCCCTACACCACGTAATACAAGTGATGTGCGAAGTTTTCTCGGGCTCTGCTCCTACTTCCGTCGCTTCATTCGGAACTTCGCTGACCTAGCACGTTCCCTTACCTCCCTTTTGCAGAAAAACTTGAATTTCTCTTGGAGCCGTGAACAAGCTCAGGCCTTCACAACGCTCATTTCCGCGCTCACCGCTCCTCCTGTACTGGCGCACTTCGACCCGTCTGCGCCTACAGAACTGCGCACCGACGCTAGCGGACATGGTATTGGCGCCATCCTTGCCCAGTACCAGCACGGCCACTCTCGTGTGATTGCCTATGCCAGCCGCCTTCTATCTCAGTCCGAGCGCAATTATTCCATTACGGAGCGCGAATGCCTTGCACTTGTTTGGGCGTTGACCAAATTCCGCCCTTATTTGTTTGGGTGGCCCTTCAGCGTAGTGACGGACCATCATGCCTTGTGTTGGTTGTCATCACTTAAGGACCCTACTGGCCGCTTAGGTCGCTGGGCCTTGCGATTACAAGAATACACGTTTACTGTTGTGTACAAGTCAGGCCGCTTACATCAAGACGCCGACTGCTGATCCCGCCACCTCGTTGACCCTCCTGAACTTCCTGACAATACTGCTGACGACTGCGTTTTGTCCATTTCGAACTTTCTCCACATCGGCGTCGAACAGAGTCGTGATCCTTCTCGGCGCCCCATTATTGATCACCTGCGCAACGACAGCACCGATCCGCCCATCAGTATGTTTGTGCTGCTTAATAACACATTATACCGACGCAATATGCGCCCAGATGGTGTAGACCTTTTGCTTGTTGTCCCGACACATCTACGCTCTGCTGTTCGTGCGCACCTTCATGATGCTCCTACAGCAGGGCACCTAGGAGTGTCCCGCACATACGACAATGTTCGACGGCGATTCTACTGGCTTGGCCTCTACCGCTCTGTTCGTCGCTACGTCGCCGCCTGTGAGCTGATCCAGTCTCTTCACCCTAGTGGGCCCCTGCAACCACTCGCAGTTCCAACTGAGCCCTTTTCTCGAGTTGGTCTCGACATGCTTGGGCCATTTCCCACATCCACTTCAGGGAATAAATGGATTGCTGTAGCGACCGATTACGCCACCCGGTATGCCATAACCAGAGCTATCCCCACCAGCTGTGCCTCCGACGTTGCAGACTTTCTTTTGCATGACGTCATCTTGCTTCATGGTGCTTCTCGTCAACTGCTCACCGATCGCGGTCGCTGCTTCCTTTCTAAAGTTGTTAATGATCTTCTGCGCTCATGCGCTACGCGCCACAACTTCACAACGGCCTACCATCCACAAACGAACGGTCTTACTGAG
Organism: Amblyomma maculatum; assembly: GCF_055883805.1. NCBI lineage: Eukaryota > Metazoa > Arthropoda > Arachnida > Ixodida > Ixodidae > Amblyomma > Amblyomma maculatum. The sequence continues at coordinate 168,560,763 of NC_139353.1, read as the reverse complement.
CGCCTTAATCGTACCCTGACCGATATGACGTCAATGTATGTTTCTGACCATCACCGTGACTGGGACATCTCTTTACCTTTCATAACATTCGCTTATAACTCCTCACGGCATGATACCGCCGGATACTCTCCCTTTTATCTACTCTTCGGCCCCGACCCTCTACTTCCCTTCGACACCTTACTGCCTCTTGACGATTCCTCCTGCAATTACGCTTCTGATGCCATCGCCCGCGCTGATGCCGCCCGTCATATTGCTCGAGACCGGCTTCGTGCGTCCCAGCCTTCTCAAAAGCACCGTTACGATCTCCAGCACCGTGACGCCCACTACCCTCTTGGCTCCCTCGTACTCCTCTGGCTCCCTGCTCGACGTGTAGGCATGTGCGAGAAACTTCTGCCCCGCTACGTGGGCCCTTACCAGTTCTTGCGGCAACTTACCAACATGACGTACGAGATTATCCTTGTGAACCGCCACTCTCCGGCAAACCATCATCCAGAAGTCGTGCATGTCGCCCGTCTCAAACCTTACATCTCGCGCTCACCTGTGTAGTCTACGCACCGGGACTGTGCCTCTTCCGCGGGGGCGGGGGGGGGGGGGGGGGGTATTGTTACGGTACGCAGTGAAAGAGACGATGACGAAGTGCTGAGCTAGTGGAGAAAGACGACGCTGCAGCTACGTCTGGTTCTCCTGTGAGTGTGTCCCTGACGGTGAACTGTTGCGGCTACGACGTACCATCGCCTCCTAACATCTCGACGTGCCTCGTAACAATATGTTCAAGCAGCTTTGAGGGGACACTAGTAAGGAATATTGGACGATAGTTAAATGGGCCTGAGCGGTCACCCGATTTGAAAATTGGTATTATGCGCGCTTTTTTCCAGTCATCCGGCACGTCACCAGTGTCGAGGGATTGTGAAAAAATTTTGTGTAGTATGCTGCTCGAGAGTGATGCCGTGTTTTTGAGCAATTTGCTGTTGATTTCGTCGCAGCCACCTGATGTTGAAAGCGGAAGTGAACTAATAAGGTGTGATATGCCCTCCGCATTTATCTCTATTTCTTTCATCGGTTGTGAATCAATGACGGGCGTGTGATTGACAGAAGTAATGTTGGTGGGAGTGAAAATAGAAGTGAAATTCATTTAAACGGAAGCACTACTCTCGGGTCCAATAGGGTCACCGCTGGAGTCTGTCAGTTCAATTTGGTTGGGTCGGGATTTATTTGGGTTTGGGTTGGAACGAAGAATGGAAAGCAAGTCAGAGGTTTGGAATTTCTTCTTAGCCTCTGCAAGTTCATTTAGGTATTGTTTGACACATAAGTGGTATCGGTCCCATTTTTCAAGATTGTTACTTTCCTTTGCTGTTCTGTAAAGACGTTTTTTTACGGTTCAGAAGGGATTTGAGGAGTTTATTAAACCAGGGATTGTTATTGTCAGATTTTACAAGAACAGTAGGAATGTATTGATTTCTCAAGTTTACTAATGTGTTTTTATACAACTCCCAGTTAGCATTAACCGTGCGGGATAAATAAGATTTTTCGAAAGTAACGAAAAATTCTGCAAGTTTTCTATTGATAATTTCGAAGTTCGCTCTTTTATAATCTGTGATTAGTTTCCTTGATGGTGATCCTTTTTCCATTGATAATGATATGATTATGTGAAGAAGGCTATGATCACTGATCCCGGGTAGCAGATTTATAGGTGATACATTATCGGAGTTTGATGTGAGCAGGAGGTCTAGTGTATTGTCACCTCTAGTGGGCCATGATATCAATTGTTGAAGATAATGGTCCAGCACTAGTTCGATGAATTGCCTGGATTCGGCTGTAGCACCTTTTGAGACAGACAGAAGAGACCAGTTGATATTGCCGCATAGAAGACGACGCAAAAGATGACGACAAGCGCGAGCCTGGAAGTGAAAGAAGCTTGAACACAAGACTTGGTCGACCATTCAATCCATCTATCGCTAGGTTCTCCTTGGTCTTCTACCGAGACGTGACACTGGTGGAGCGCGCTGGGGTATGCATAGGACTCCTTCCGGCAGTCCACAGCGGATCCCAAACATCGACACGCCTGTCCATCGTGCTAGCCGCCGCCTTCTAGGCCTAGCGCCGGAGTACAGTCATCTGCCGAACGACTCCTCAAACGCCCAAGTTCCTAAGACCTCTCAAGCCATGGCACATACCAATCCTACACCGGTGACTCTACAGAACACCAAGGTGCCAGAGTGCTTTCGCGGGGAAGCGTTTGAAGATGTGGAAGACTGGCTCGACCAGTTTGAGCGAGTGTCAAAGATCAACCAGTGGAGCGCAGACCAGAAGCTTTGTAATGTTTATTTTGCCCTTCAGGATAATGCTAGAACGTGGTTTGAAAACCATGAGGCCAGCTTATCTACATGGGATGACTTCCGCTGCCAGCTGGTCGACACTTTCGCGAGAACTGACCGACGGGACAATGCACTGCGCCTGCTTGAAGTGCGCATCCAGAAGCCAAATGAGAGCGTGGCTATGTTTGCGGAAGACATGGCTCGCCTTTTTCGCCGTGCCGACCCTGATATGAGTGAACCAAAGAAGCTACGGCATCTCATGCATGGCGTCAAAGAACAGGTGTTTGCCGGCTTGGTCCGCAACCCCCCTAAAACCGTGAGTGAGTTCGTTAAGGACGCTACGGCTATCGAACGAGCCCTCCAAGACCGGTGCCGCCAGTACAACCGACCGGTCAACTGTGCCCCGACGACTGCGGCGGCGCTGACTGCAACAGATACGACCACTCTTCGAGACATCATTAGAGGCATTGTCCTTGAGGAGCTGCAGCGAATTACGACTACGAAGGCTCAGTCGTCAGGGGCCCTCATGGAAACAGTGAGGAATGAAATTCGATACGCCCTATCAGCGTCTACACCATGCAACGAGTCTCATCCAGTCGACAACGCGGCACCCCTTTCCGAACCATACCACGCTCCAAAACCGATCAGCTGCACGGCCAACATTCCTGCAGCTTACCTCGAGCCGCAGCCCGAGAGCTATGCTGCGGTCCTTCGTCGCCCACCTCCAGATCACGCCCCACCGAGCTCACCGAACCGTCAGGAGATTCGGTTCCTCCAGGGGCCTCAGTGGGCGCCTCCCAGGCGCTCTCAACTGCGCCGAACTGACAGGTGGCGCAGTTATGACAGCCGACCACTTTGTTTCTACTGCGGACAACCTGGCCATGTGTATCGGTACTGCCGCCACCGCGAAGAGGGGCAGTCCTTTCCGCTTGCTTCTGCTCGCCGCCGCTTCGACACTGATTCTGCCCAAATCGACGACGACCCTCCGGTCAGCAGGGAAACCGAATCCCCGGGCTTCCGCCGCCGCTCCTCCCCATCGCCACAGCGTTATTCGCCGACGCGTCGCAACACTACTGGCGTTAGCGGACGGCGGTCTCCTAGCCCTCACCGGGGAAACTAAGAGCTGCAACCTCGCGAGGGGAGGTTGCAACCAGTCTAAAAGTGTCGAAACCCTCACCACCGCCGCAATTGCCGACAACCCGGGCTTCTGACGCCGCCGCTAACATTGACATTTCCGCACTACCGCCGAAAATGCCGTACCAGATGATCAGCCATGACGACGAAGCTGACAGCGCCGACCTTGCCGCGCTTCCGCCGCAAATGCCGAAAGGGACGATCAACCCAGATAATTTTGTTAGCGCTGACCTCGCCGTTTCCATTGATGGGCTGGCGGTACATGCTCTGGTGGATACCGGGGCAGATTTTTCAATTATTAGCCAGAAACTGGCCGACACCCTGCGCAAAGTAAAAACTGAATGGACTGGGCCAGTAATAAGAAGTGCTGGGGGTCAGCTACTGGCACCGACAGGGAAATGCACTGCCCGGATAGGAATAGGAAACGCGGTGTTTGTTGGCAGCTTCGTTATTCTCCCTGACTGCTGCAAAGACCTCATCTTGGGCATGGACTTTCTGCGTCTTCATGGGGCTGTAATCAGCATCCGTGACAGCATCGTTGCCTTCACCAATAACCATGAAGACCTTGGTTATGCGCAAGTACCACTATTGCCCTTACGCGTCGCCAATGAGACGGTGACATTACCTCCGAGATCATGTTCTCTTGTTGAAGTGAAATGCGACATGGCGCATACAGGCGATGGCGTCGCCGAACGGGCAGTTACCCTGGTACTCAGCCGAGGTGTTTCTATAGCTCGAGGGCTGGTCAACTTGACCAATGGGCATACCGAACTGCTGCTGACAGACTTCAGCGACGAGCGTCAGCAAATTCCGAAAGGCACAACTGTGGCCTTTTTCGACAGCCTCCCAAATGCGCAGCACTGTTGCTTACTGCAACAGAGAGGATCAGTGTGCAAGACACCCGTAACCATCGTTGATGTGAGCCCAAATCTGTCTTCTTCAGAGCGGGACCGCCTTTTGGATCTCATAGATCAATTTCGAGACTGTTTTGCTTCAGAATCGCGGATCGGCCAAACGCCTTTGACAAAACATCGAATTATCACGGATGACTCGATTCGCCCGATTCGACAAAATCCTTACCGTGTGGCTCCGAAAGAACGTGAAGCCATTCAGCGCCAGGTGGCCGAAATGCTTAGAGACGACGTTATCCAGCCGTCACAGAGTCCCTGGGCTTCCCCCGTGGTACTTGTTAAAAAGAAAGACGGCAGCTTACGATTTTGCATAGACTATCGCAAGCTCAACCAAGTGACCAAAAAAGACGTGTACCCTCTCCCTCGCATCGACGACTCCTTGGATCGCCTACGAAATGCACGTTACTTCTCGTCGATGGACTTGAAAAGTGGATATTGGCAAATCGAAGTGGATGAGAGGGATCGAGAGAAGACAGCATTCATCACTCCCGACGGATTGTATGAGTTTAAAGTCCTTCCGTTCGGTTTATGCTCGGCGCCAGCAACATTTCAGAGACTGATGGACACTGTGCTTTCGGGACTTAAGTGGCAAACATGCTTGGTGTATCTTGACGACGTGATAGTGTTTTCGGCTACATTTGAAGAGCATCTACGCCGTTTGCTAGCTGTGTTTCAGGCCATACAATCTGCGGGCCTCACATTAAAACCCGAGAAGTGCCACTTCGGTTACGAGGAGCTGCAGTTCTTAGGCCACGTCGTCAGCCAAGAAGGTGTTCGGCCGGATCCTGAAAAGCTCTCCGCAGTCGCCAAGTTCCCAACACCTACGGACAAAAAGACATTGCGGCGCTTCTTGGGTCTTTGCGCCTATTACCGTCGGTTTATTGCTGGCTTCTCACGAATAGCCTGGCCATTAACTTCACTGACTCGTGACAACGCTGTCTTTCGCTGGGGTGAAGAACAGCAACAAGCTTTCAATGAGCTGAGGAGGCGTCTACAGACACCACCTGTCCTGGCGCACTTTGATGACGACGCCCCTACACTGCTTCATACGGACGCCAGCAACGTGGGCTTAGGTGCTGTGTTAGTGCAGCGCCAGGATGGTGTGGAAAAGGTAATTGCTTACGCCAGCAGGACCCTATCTAAAGCGGAAGCGAACTACTCGGCAACCGAAAAAGAGTGTCTTGCAGTGGTATGGGCGGTTATGAAATTCCGCCCTTATTTGTACGCTCGCCCCTTTCAAGTCGTCAGCGACCATCACTCTCTCTGTTGGCTGACGAACTTAAAGGACCCTTCAGGGAGACTCGCGCGTTGGAGCCTTCGATTGCAAGAATTTGACATGGCAGTTATTTACAAATCTGGAAAGAAGCACACAGATGCAGATTGCCTTTCGCGAGCGCCGGTCGAACCTTCCACTATGACCGATGAAGACACTGCGTTTTTAGGTGTCATAGATGACGCAACGCTTTCCCAACAGCAGCGAGAGGATCAGGAATTGCTCCCTCTTATTGATTTCTTGGAGAAGAGAACTACGGTTGTGCCGAAGATTTTCGCCCGAGTAATCCCTTCATTTCTTATTCGCAACAACGTCCTTTACAAGAAGAACTTCCGTCCTGGGGGAAACAGTCTTCTGCTCGTCGTCCCATCGGTTCTCCGCACTGAAGTTTTGCAAGCGTGCCACGACGAGCCAACCGCCGGTCACCTAGGCTACACCCGCACGTTGGCTAGAGTACAGCACGGATACTACTGGCCAAAACTGCCGGCGACAGTGAAACGCTATGTACGTACGTGCATTGACTGCCAGCGCCGTAAATCACCCCCTGTAAAACCAGCTGGCCTACTCCACCCTCTTCAAGTGCCAGCGACACCTTTTAAGCAAATTGGCATGGACCTCCTGGGACCATTTCCGACGTCTACAGCCGGGAATAAATGGATAATTGTCGCCACTGATTATCTGACCCGCTACGCGGAGACCAAGGCTCTGCCAAGGGGTACCGCCGCCGAAGCAGCTAGGTTCTTCGTTGAGAACATTGTCCTGAGGCATGGCGCTCCGGCACTTATTATAACTGACCGAGGAACTACATTTACGGCCGAACTTTTGGAAATCGTTCTTCGCCTCAGTGGTACCAGTCACCGTAAAACTACTGCCTATCACCCTCAAACCAATGGGTTGACGGAACGCCTCAATAAGACCCTCGCAGACATGCTTTGCATGTACGTCGACGTAAACCACAAGAATTGGGACGAAATACTTCCCTACGTTACGTTCGCCTACAATACGGCCCGCCAAGACACCACTCGCATGACACCATTCAGCCTCCTTCACGGGCGACCAGTAACAACTATGCTGGATGCAATGTTGCTCCCGAATGCCGACACCGATGATCTCGACCAGGACGCCGAGGAATTCGCTCAGCGTGCAGAGGAAGCTCGCCAACTAGCTCGTGTGCGGATTCAAAATCAGCAGGAGCACGATGCACAACGCTACAATCAGAGACACCGGCATGTAATGTACAAACCTGGCGACAAAGTGTGGGTCTGGACACCTATTCGCCGCCGTGGACTCTCCGAAAAACTATTGCGACGATACTTTGGACCCTATGTTGTTCAGCGACGTTTAACCGACGTCACTTATGAGGTGATGCCAGACGGGGTGTCGACATCAAAGCGACGCCAGCACCAAGCTGACGTCGTCCACGTCGTGCGTATGAAGCCATACCACTCAGTTTGACCTTAACCTCCTACTTCCTTTTGTTCTCATCGGGACGATGCTTCCTAAGGAGGGGGGCAAATGCCGCATAGAAGACGACGCAAAAGATGACGACAAGCGCGAGCCTGGAAGTGAAAGAAGCTTGAACACAAGACTTGTTCTGGTCGACCATTCAAACCATCTATCGCTAGGTTCTCCTTGGTCTTCTACCGAGACGTGACAATATTATGGTAATTGAAGTCGCCGAATAGAAAAATGGGTATGCTGGGAAATGTTGTTTCAATGTTGGTTAGCGCTTGGTGTAAGAACTCAGTTAAGCACGGGCATTTCTCCGGTGGCCGATAATATACGCCAAATATCGCCTTGGGAGGCGTGGTGCCTACGCGTACCCATGTAAGTTCTATGTTATCATCATGACGTATGAGTGAGGATGGCAAGCAGTTTTTCACTGCCACGAGAATTCCTCCTCCCTTCCGATGTTGCCTACCGCGTCGGTATAAATTGTAATCTGTGTTACAGGAAAGGACTTCGTTGTCTCTATTGTTATCGTTTAGCCATGTCTCGGTTAACAGTATGATGTCAGCGTCGATATCTTCGATGAAGCTGAGAAGCTGGTCCCGTTTGGGCATGATACTTCGAATATTAGTGAACCCGATGTTAAGATTTGTGCACGATTGAGGCCGGTGGCGCGAAGAAACTATGGGATGCTGAGCGGAGCGTCATATTTTGCTTTGTGAAGGGGTACCGTTGGCTTGGATGCTTGTGGGTGCGTTTTGAGCGTTCTGAGTGCTTTCGACGACAGTGCTAGTAACAGGGTTATAGACGTAGCATTTGTCGCCAACGTGTAGCTTGTCGAATCGAAGTTTGAACGGACATTTCTGTGGTCGGATAAACTGCAATAATTTTGATCGCTCGATCCTTGTGGCTGAAGCGAAGTCTTCTCTAATTGCGTAGTCGGTGTCCTTCAGTTTCCACATGCCAGTATGCTTTCATTGGTTGTGAAATGGGTGAATTTAACTATTACTGGACGACGCTTCGACTCCGCGAATTGCCTATGCGATGCGCACGTTCAATTGTGCTAGGATCAAGGTGTAGTTCCAATTTGTCAGCACAGAGGGTCAGAACTTCTTGCTCGGAGTCTTTCCATGACTCGTCTTTCGTGTCGTTTATACCATGAAAAATAAGGTTATTCCTACGTAGCCTGTTGTTTGTATCAGTGCTTGCAGCTTTGAGGACGGCAATATCTCTCTTAATCTGACTGGTAACGCTTGGTTCAGAGCTGAATTGCGGGGATTGCTGGGTCGATTCCAATGCTACAACGCGGATGGTATACGACTTTAGCATTTCGTTGTGAGAGGACTGTGCAGTTTTAATCTGTTCAAATTCGTGCATGATGTTCACCTGATTTTCCTGTAATTGTTTTATTATTTCCATCAAGGCCTCGAATTCGGGTGGTCCGGGAGGGTCCGGGTTAAGCTCGACATCGCCAGAAATCAACAGCATGAAATCACACAGTGCTGCGAGCATTTGAGTGCCGCAACATACACGAAAGAATCCTCGCCATTTCAAGCTGTCGGGGTACGACACCGCTATCAAGCAGCTGTTACTATATGATATTCTTTACAAAGGCTCAAATAACTAACCTGAAAGATCAGAAGAGCGTTCAACAAGGTTCGCTGAGCGGTGTCGTGCCCCGTCTGGCTTGCATTAGTGGTCGGCTTAAGTAGATAGCACTCGTCGGGTCCCGTGATTGGTAACGTGATTGATGAACGTTGCCAGGTGAGATAGGATCCGTGCGCCAAGTTTGGGATGCGGTGCCGGGGCACACGATCGGGTGCTGTCCAAGGAATCCAGTGAAAAAGTTTGGGAGCAGGAACGAAGCAGGAAGGCGCAGTTAGGTTCCAGGAAGGGCATGTGGTGACAGGCAGCCAGCATGACAGTGCCTGAAAGGTCAGAAGAGCGTTCAACATGGTTCGCTGAGCGGTGTCGTGCCCCCAACTGTCCATAATTTGGGTCGTCCATATTAACGGGGCACGACTGTATATTCAAACACTGCATTTATTTTTTTTTGTTCATAAAAACATTGAAATGCTTTAATAACTTTCATTACCTTGAGTAAATGTATATCATTCGTTACATTGATTACTTGCAGTCCAGAAATTCTTCACATTCTCATTTGGCTATACCTTACACTTACAAACACATATAAAGTTATATATGTGCTACACTATTTTTTCTTCTCATTTAGTATCTCTCTCACGCAACCTCAGAGTTTAAAGACAATTATTTGTCAAACATCACTTGTGAATATATCTAAGTGGACACTTTTTTAATTGCACAATGATGGCACTGCCATCATTGTGCAATTAAAAAAAGTGTCCACTTGGGCCCATGTATTTTTGTCTCGTTAATATGGACAGTGCTTGAAAAAAAGCAGAGGAGTCCGAACGCAAGTTAAAGAAGGGCGCGCCGCCCGCGAACCTACGCGACAGCCGATACGGCGGGATGTCTGAACGAGTCCTGTGGGGTTGGAAAGAACCAAAGCGGGCGTGTCGCCGTTCTAGGGGGGGAGGAGTGCCAGAGCAGAGAAGAACGTACACAGCAAACCGAGGGTCAGCGTAAGAAAGACCTCGAAAGGGGGGAACCAGGAGATTTCTGGGTGCAGTGTAAGTGCCGCCGCAGCCAGGAAAACAGCAACATGTGATTGCAATAAATTGTGCTGAACGTGAACAGAGAGGCCGGTAAAATCGTAAGAAAGAAATGACAGGAAGAAAGACAAGTGCCTACAGTGGCGGTGGGAACTGAAGTTTTCTTTCCCAAAGCGCAATGTGTGTTCCATGAAGCCGTTAACGCTTTTCGGTGAGGGTTAAGACACACTCACAAAGTAGAGCGACAAAAGAAAGGCGACGTACGAACACGCAACCGGGACCGGGCGTCGCGTCCTAGACGCGCTTACCTCTCATGCTCCCGGTTTTCGTCCCTGTTGCGCTGCCGAACTGCTAAACTTTGCACACTAGGCGTTCCGTATGTCGGCTTCGCTTTGAGTCAACGATGCGGCCTTGACAAGGTCTGAGCTCTTCGTAGTCGGCTAGCCATCGTTCTAAACTGTACTTCAGCTTGCAGTGTTTGTTTTATGGGAACACATAAAAACGGCGCCAAGAAGATGGGATGTTCGATAGCCCTCTGCATAGCAGCTTGCCAACTTGACTCCCTAGCTTCCTCACATAAACAGTACAAGGCAAAAAAAAAAAAAAAAGAAAGAATCAGAAGAACGGAAAGGCAGAAAGGTTAACTAGGCAAAAAAGTGCACAGCATCAGGAGCCTGTAACCCTCAACTTGAGTCTGGCTTTTGGCATGACGGGAGTTAAACGCAAAAGAACAGAGCTGAACGTAGGAGTGAAGAAATCTGTGAATACAAGCGGCAAAAGCTTCATCTCAGTCAATCCAAGCTGCCAGGGACTAGTATCGACAGATCAGCTGTTTCCTCGCCTCAGGAGAATCTCAAGCAGCTACTTAGCGGCTATTTTGCTCATTGAAGAGGCCATTTTGGAAGCGGCGGTGAGTAGAGAATCAAACGCTGATTCATCGGCCAGTGAGGAGTTCGTGCTCGAAAGTTCGATCAACACAAAGCCCAACATCACGGATGTCATGGTAAGCGAGTCGCTTCAGACTGCACTACAATTTTTCGAAGACAACGATGACAAGGCTAATGCACTCAAAATTGCCGGTGTTCTTTGAAATTTTGAGCCCAGTGCACACCGTTATGTACAAAAGCAGTCGTTAATTACAATTCTTTTTTCTCAATAAAATCCTGTTTCTTTTTATTCATGACTCGTTATTATGGATGACTCGCTTTATGGACAGTTTTGGTCGGAAACCAAAGTGTCCATATTAACGAGGCACGACTGTATAACAAACAAATTTGTGATGGCAGTCAGCAGTCTGTTTCAGGCTACAGGTCTAGTTAAAGATCACAATTGACACATATGACGGATGCAAAACTTGTTGCCGTGGAAGAAATGCAGAAGACGTAAGACGCTGTTCATTACATATTAGACATGCGTAGGCATGACAAGCTGAAATTGTCCATGCATTGCATTAGAACAAGCACTAAGTCATTAAAAGATGCATGCATCACATGGATGTCAATTTGACAGCAAACATATGCTGACACTTACAAAACATACAATGTCATTACTCTTTATGTGATATACACTGCAATATTTTCATGTTTTCTAATGGCTACGCACATTTCTGTACTACTTAGAAAGTACATATCTTATAATGCCCTTATAGTTACCCAAATATAACATGACCGCCTTAGTAACAATGTACATTATTTCTTCTTGTTAGCCTGAAATTCTGAGACTGAATGTTCTGAAATCCGGTTGTATTAATTGCGACTTTATGATCTGCTCCACCAACTTTATTTGAGGTATAAAGGCATTATGCCCTAAGTGCAAGATGGGGATTTGCAGTATTAAACTTAATCTAAAACAAGCCCTGATCAATGTTAAATGACTTACATAGTTTTATAATAATCATAGCACAAATGAGAATAGGATATTCATTAGGCACCTAATTGCTTTTGGCAACAGGCTAACCAAAACAGTGAGAGGTCATCCTTTAATATTACAGCTTATTTAGTTAGTCTTTTTTCCCTATCAACATATCACTCCCAGCATCACAATTCTGACCTAAAAAATTTGTAGAGTTTAATGACCTAGTATCGTATCTCTATTCCCTTTGTCCTAGAGGCTTTTTTTTTTGCCCCCTACAGTCATCGACTAGCTAGCTATTGCAGCTAGGATGTGCTTATAATTGTTGTGGGCGCCACTGACGACAGCGCCCCAAGCGGCAAGCTAATCAGGCGGACCGCCGGGAGACCCCGGCATGGGCGACCGCGCCAAGCAGAGCGAAAACGGGCGCCATAACCTGATGTATAAATAAACAGTTTTACTTTTTATACTGGCTACGTCTAGCACATGGAGGCAGCGGCGGGATAACCAACGTAGCGTGACACCCAGAAGGACAGCGAGCCCAGCGTAAGCGGCCGCAGCGTCATGCCAGACACTCGCGGCGCGAACGAAGAGCGCGCGAGTGGCACTCCGAGAATGATGTTCAACCCGCTCGCCGTGGAACTGCCGACAAAGCTCGATTTCCGCAAGCCCGAAGATTGGACACGATGGCACCGCAGGTGGGAACGCTACCGAATCATCTCCGGTCTGACAGGACAGGACTAGACGACGCAAATCAACACATTACTCTACGCCATGGGTGAAGAAGCGGAGGACGTGCTCGCTGCTTTGAAACTGACAGACGAACGGATGGCATCATACTCCGCCGTGGTGAGTGCTTTTGAAAAGCATTTCCTACCTCGAAAAAAAATCATCTATGAGAGAGCGCGATTTAACTATCGGAAACAAGAGCAGCATGAAAACGTCGACGCATTTGCGACTGAACTGTTCAAGATGGCCGAAAGATGCGATTACGGAACTCTCAAAGACGAACTGATGCGGGTCAGGCTCGTGGTCGGCTTGCGAGACGTAAAACTCAGCGAGAGCCTGCAGCTTGACGCAGAACTCACTCTCGAAAAAGCAATCACAGCTGCCCGCAATTCAGAGAGCGTGAAACTTCAACACAAGGAAATTCGCTCCATCGAACAGCTAGCTCTCGATATGGGAGAAGTTCGCGGCCAGACAAACGTCAAAATTTGCCGGAAAGAAGCGAAGGTGCCTTTCAAGTCGCGCCCTCAACGTACACACAAAACGGGAGACGAACGCTGCAAGTGGTGTGGTGGTGTGCGTGACTACACGGAGACACAGTGTCCCGCGATAGACAAGACGTGCAACCAGTGTGGGAAAAAAAGGCCACTACGCCCGCGTCTGCATGTCTAAGCCGAAGGACGAGACCTCGAGTATCCGACAACGACCAAAAGATCTCAGAGAGCTATATCTAGGCGAAATCAAAGTGGGAGTGAACATGCCGTGGAGGATTACTGCTACCGTGAACAACTTGTCTTTTACCTTCGAGGTCGACACCGGCGCGGATGTGACTGCAATCGCACATGACCAGTACGACAGAGCCGTCATGAGACCCATCAAGTCAACGCAACAGCTGTTGATAGGCCCAGGCCAGACAGCGATAGCAACTGTTGGCTACATCGATGCAACAGTAACCTGACGCAACACTGAAGTCCAAAAAGCAGTCTTCATCATCAAAGGATTAAAAGAACCGCTGCTCAGTCGACCAGCTATAGAATCACTTGGGATTCTACAGCGCCCTCTTCAGCTCGACGAAACCCTTGCACAATCAACTGATGTCCCCAACTTTTTGGCGTCATACCCAAAGCTAACGTCTGGGCTTGGAGTCATGAAGACTGAGTACCGCATCAAAGTGAAAAAGGATGCTGAGCCATACGCTGTCAGTTATCCTAGGCGCGTGCCTCTTCTACTGTTTCCACTTGTGAAGAAAGAACTAGAAAGGATGGAAGACTTGGGAGTCATCCAGAAGATCGAGCGAGCAACCGAGTGGTGTTTTCCAATGGTTGTCGCACGAAAAAAAGAACAATGAGCTGCGCATCTGCGTGGACTATGGTGAACTCAACCAACAAATAATACGTGAACGTGTGCTCATGCCTACGGTGGACGAGTGTCTTGCAAAATTAGCAGGTGCAACAGTTTTCAGCCGCCTAGATGCACGAGCAGGGTACTGGCAGGTGCCACTGTCCAAGGACTCTCGCGAATACACAACCTTCATCACACCAATTGGCAGGTTCCAGTTCCTGAGGCTTCCCTTCGGAATCTCCACAGCGCCAGAGTTCTACCAACAAGAAATGCTCCGTGTGCTCGAAGGACTAGATGCTGTGAGTTGTCTACAAGAAGACATCATTGTCTCAGGGAAGACAACTGAGGAACACGACACCAACCTACTGCTGGTGCTGAGGAAGCTAGAAGATGCAGGTGTTACCCTCAACATCGACAAGTACTCATTTCGACAAACAGAAGTAACATTCTTAGGACACGTCGTAAACTCAACAGGAGTCAGCGCCGACCCGGAAAAGGTCAGGGCCATAGTCCAGCTCGACCCACCGTGTGATGTGTCAGAAGTCAGGTCTTTGTTGGGCTCTGCAAATCACCTAGCGAAATTTCTTCCAGAGCTAGCAGACTTTACGAAGCCTCTCAGAGACTTGCTCCACCAAGACGCCAACTGGCACTGGGGCCCAGCTCAGCAGCAGTTTTGACAAACTCAAGCAAGCTTTAAGCAGGACGGCGATTCTCACTCACTACGGTGCTCAGTCGCCTCACACAGTGCCTGTGGATGCTTCCTCATACGGTCTTGAGGCTGTACGTCTACAGCAGTCGCACGAAACGCTACTACCTGTGGCACATGCATCCCGCACCCTAACGGATACAGAACAAAGATATGCCCAAATCGAAAAGGAGGCACTGGCAATCACATGGGTTTGCGAACATTTCCGCCAATACCTGCTGGGATCAACCTTAGCCGTTAATACCGCTGCTGACGACTAAACGACTTGACGAGCTGAGTCCTCGCCTTCAACGTTTCAGGATGCGCCTTTTGGAGTACGACTACACCATGTGCCACACTCCCGGCAAAAAGTTGTACGCAGCTGACCTTCTGTCCCGGAAGCCATCTGGGAAACCAGCAGCAAAGAAAGAACTCTCGAGAGTGCAGTGCGCGAGTTTGAAGAATTAGCACTTGAACAGGCTTCCCGCTTCAAACCAAATGCTGGACAGAAGCAGGGCAAGCATCCAGTCAGACGAAACACTTTCCAGGGTGGCTACCTTCTGCACTACCTCATGGCCAACTGTGCATGGACTGTCACCTGACCTGAAAAGGTACGTCTAGGTGGCTAGTAAGATTTCGCTCGTTGATGGTCTGCTATTCCAAGGCGACAGAATAATCATCCCGCCAGACATCAGAGTAGAGGTTCTGGAAAAACTCTATGCAGGCCACTTGGGCACAAGGAGGTGCCGAGTGAGGGCAAGAGAATGCATATGGTGGCCAGGCATAGGCAAGCACATTGAAGACTGCGTGGAAAAGTGTCCAACTTGCAGAGAGCACAGAAAGCCAGAAACAGAACCTCTGCTTCTAAACCCATTGCCAGCACACCCTTGGGACACAGTCGGCATGGATCTCATCACGCTGGAGGGGAAAGAGTATGTTGTAGTAGTAGACTACTACTTCCGATTTTTCGAGCTAGAACAGCTGCCGAGGACAGCTACAAAAAACATAGCCCTAGTCTTGGAGCCAATGTTTGCCCGATACGGTGTTCCACGGACAGTACGCACAGACAACGAGCCGCAGTTCACTTACACTGAGTTCAAAGAACTAGTGCATCACTGGGGAGCCTCACACACAACCTCAAGCCCTTACTACTCGCAGAGCAACGGTATGGCTGAGAGGGCTGTGCAGAGAGCAAAGCAGCTTTTGAGGAAGTCTTCCAACATACACGAAGCGCTGCTTGCCTACAGGGTCACACCCAGCGTGGAAGGGTTTTCACCAGGAGAACTTTAATGGGTAGTCGTTTGAACACCACAGTACCAACCACGTCGAAGCTGCTAGCCCTGAAGTGGGCGACAAAGAATTCAGACCAAATAATGAAGCCTACAGAGCTCGTACAAAACGATCATACGACACCCGGCACAAGGTACGGAGCCGAGAGCGCTTACCACCAGGTACAGCGGTGTGCATCCTCGCTGGAGCTGCATCACACGGTGTGGTAACACAGCCAACATCAGGTTGTACAAACCGACAGAGGACAAGCAAGACGTACAACAAGACACCTGCAACCGTTGCAGGACACGAGCACCACAAGAAGTGGACGTGTTTGTAAGTGACCAGAACGCCTGGACCTGTGAGATCAAACCTTTCAAGAAAGGGGGGTGTTGTGGGCTGGATGGATGGATGGAATATAGGAGCGTCCCCTTTGAAACGGGGTGGTAGCAGTAGCTATCATGCAAATTTTTCTCCATATATCTTAATTATTGATTTAGACTGGTTAACTAAACCATCATTCTATTTATTAAATTTTGCTCCTACATTACTAACATTGTCACTTCTCTGCTTTTAAGCCACCAATCTTCCAGCCGTTTTTTGCTAGTTTCCACCGCCGGTTTATTCACCCGGCCACTGTTATCTCTAAACCCCAGAGCTTCAGAAACAGTGATTGCGCCTGCATCAACTTCCGGATGGATACCATTGCATTCGAGTATAATATGGTCAATTGTTTCACTGAAGTTTCCACATACAGCACATGCGTCATCTCCATTGTTCAATTTCTTTTTGTAGCTGTGTATTCTAAGGCACCCTGATCTAGCTTCAAAAAGTAGGGCACTGCCTCTTGAGTTATCAAAGAAATCTTCCTTCCTGATCTGCGTTTTCCACTTTCGGTATAATTCTACACTCTGTTTCTTTTCCATCGAATTTATCCAATTTTTACCTTCTGTGTTTTTCACCTGTTGCTTATTGCTCTTTCTTTCTCCGTCCTGGTTACTAGCATACATACTAGTTATTTTCCTAGTTCTTTTCCTCCATTGTGAGTCAACGCTTTTTAGGTACAGGTATTTAAATACCTTAGCTGCCCATCTGTTACTGTCCAATTTCCTCAGGCGTTGTAATATTTTGCTCTGAGCTTCCCGTACTTCGAAAGATGCCCAACCCATATCTCCCTGTACCGCCTCATTTGTAGTTTTGCCGTGGGCACCTAGTGCTAATCGTCCAACGGATCTCTGATTTGTTTCTAATGTCGACTGTACCTCTGATTTTAGGCACAAAACCGCATTTCCGAAAGTAAGTCCGGGTACCATAATTCCTTTCCAAATACCCCTCAAAACCTCATACCTATTGTATCCCCACAATGCCTTATGCTTCAATATCCCGGCATTCCTTCGCCCTTTGGCCTTAAGTGATTGCTCATGCTTTCCAATGTATGCCAATCCTTCGTTTACCCATACCCCCAAATATTTATATTCTGCTACTCTAGATATTTCAAGGCCTCGAATTTTAGGACCCTGATCAGTTGAGCCGTTGAAAATCATCAGACCCTACTTAACTGCGCTGAAACTGAAGCCTAGAGCGTCCCCTTCGTCTCCGCAATACTTAAGTAGAGTTTGCAATTCTTCCAGACTCTCAGCTAGCAGCACAATATCGTCTGCATACACCAAACCGGGGAGGCGCTGCTCTACCGCCTTTCCACCTAATCTGTATGACAGGTTGTTACTGTCTTGTATCCTCCGTTCCAGGTTTATCATATAAAGCATGAACAGCACCGGTGATAGAGGGCAGCCTTGTCTTAATCCTTTGCATACTTTGACATCCTCCGTACTTCTTATCTCTTCCCACGTAATTTCTACTTCGTTATCCCGGTATATTTCCTGTATGAACTCTATTATCTCATAACCGATACCTTCTTCTTTTAATATGTTCCACAGGAGTTCCCTGCTTACGTTGTCGTACGCCCCGTTTATGTCCAGGAAGGCCAAATACAAAGGTCTATTTTCCACTCTAGATATTTCGATGCATTGGGTAAGCACGAACAGGAAATCATCTAAGCGCCTACCATTTCTAAAGCCGTTCTGAAGTTCTCCGAGTATCTTGTTACTTTCAACCCATGCTTGCAACTTTAATTTCACCGCCTGCATGGCTAACCTGTACATTACAGATGTTATGGTAATCGGCCTGTAGGATTTTATGTGCATCCTTTCTCCTTTCCCTTTATAAATCAAATTCATTTTGCTCTGCCGCCAGCTGTCCGGAATTTGCTTATTCGCTATGACTGTTTCCAAAGCTTTTAACAACGTCTCCTTACTCTTTGGACCGAGTTCAATAATCAGCTTGATCGGAATTGCATCTATTCCTGTAGATATGTTTTTAGGAATATTTTTTTCTGCCTTTTTCCAGTTTAGATTGGTCAGTTCTAAGGTGCTTTGTATTCTTTCACCTTGTGTTGCTTCCTGATTTGCGGAGATTACCATATCGTCGTTCTTAAATGACTCGGCTAAACTGATGTAATGTAGTTCACTGCGTTGTCTCCCTTTAAACAATTTCCCTCGTTATCTTGAATCTGATCTTGCTTTCTTTGATTCTTCTTCCGTAGCCAGCTTATATGGTTCCAGAATTTTCTTGCTCCGCCTCTAGAGGCATCGTGTATATCAGCCATCCAGCGATCGGTGGACTGTCTTATTTTACATTGGACGAGGGCCTGCACTTGAAGTTTCTTTTGTCGATATGATTCCCATTTTTGGTCGATTTCCTCCTAAGAGGCCTGTGCTTTCTTTGCCATTCGGTGTTCCCTTGAAGCAGCCCGTCGTTGTTCAATAGCTTCCCTTATTTCCTTATTCCAACAGCTCCGTGGCTTCCTCTTTCCATTCCAGCGGTTTGCTACTTTAACCTCCTGAATTTTACTCCTTATGAGTAGTTCTACCTGTTCACAATCCCAGTCTTCCATGGGGCTTTTCTCAATTGCTTCCTCTATGTCTGCTGCTATCTGCGCTATTTGATCGTCGTTTAATTTTGCGTTTACGTTTTGTCTAAGTCCCATTTCTCTTTTCATCAAGGGCTCCATCTGCAGACTAATACGTTTATGATCACTTCCCAGACTACACTCCCCTTCTTCGTCTATTTCCATTTTTGTTACCTTGCTATAAATTTCCTGCGACATTAGACAATAGTCAATGGTCGTCTGCCTGTTGCGGAATTCCCACGTGATTTGGCCTTCACATTTTGTTTCTCTATTTACTATAACTAGATCGTGTCGCTCACAGAAATCTAGCATTAGCTTCCCGTTACAATCCGTGTATCCATCAAAATCGTCGATGTGGCCGTTCATGTCCCCCAGCAGAATAACATTGGCCGCGTTTCCAAACTGGCTTATATCGTCACTGAGACATTCAACAAGATCCCTGTTTTCTTGCCTGCATTGATGTCCTGTTCGTAAATAAACTACCCCTAGCCATGTCCTTATGCCGGCAATGGTTCCTGAAACCCAGATATGTTCTTTACAAGATGATTTAATTCTTTGCCAATTAGTTCCCTGGTGTATCAACATACCTACCCCTCCACCCTTTCTTTCCGTTCTCGTTCTGTTGCACCCTTCCCAGACGTAGCCTTCTATAAACGGCGGATCTTCTAGATCCCTGACATGAGCCTCGCAAAGAGCGTACACACCTATTTTGTCATCCTTCAACTGCTGTTCTATCTCTAGCCATTTCGCTCTTTTTCTACCTCCTTGCATGTTTATGTAGCTGATCCTAGTGTTAAATTTCTTTTTTGTACTTTTCTTTCTCGACCTACTCTTTGCCATCTTTGGGGACTCAGTCTCCATTATTACACTTTCTTCTGCTTCACTTCTAACTACCTCTGTGCACGGAGTCCTCGCGGACCCCCTTAAAAAGCTACAGCCCTGCCTGCCAAGCGCCAGCCGATCTCTGCTCGGACCCTTCTGTTAAAATGAATGCCATCTCGCTGAAAAGCCCTGCCAAAACCTGCTTTGTGTACCTCCCTGTTTACCTCAACCACTTCGAAACGCTTCTCCAGGCTTAACTTTCTTATGTCCTGATTAACTGTCACCACGTCCTTTTCCATCTTTCCGTTCAATCCTAGCACCTCTGGTACTGTGCATACATCTATCTGCGTCTGCTGTGCTATCTCCCTGATCTCGTCAACTCCCTTAGCTAAACTTTCCACCACTCCTGCAGCGTCACCATTTAGGACATCGTTTAGACCCGCGGCTACTATTACCATACTGCGCTCTGCGGAATTCTTCAACAGCCTATTTTTACTCTCTTTTAGCACTGCCCTCATTGTTCTCCCTGGAAAGGCTCCAACCAACACTCTCTTATCACCCCTTACACGTTCCAAGGTATCTCGCTTGCACCTGTTCATGTTAGAATCTCCGGCGATAAGCACCTGGGCCTTCTCTCTCCCAACTGTTGGCTCCTGCTTTCGGTTATCTGTGTCCTTATCTCTGGGGTTTTCATTCTTCCTTTCTTCTTCCTTTTTTTCCGGCGTCTTAGCTTCTTCTAAATGACGGTTCGGATACGCCTGACCTACTTTGCTTATGCCTTCCATGCCAGTGCTGGCCCCAGCCACGTGGCCCTCATTGGAATGTTCGTCCTTGTTGGTTCCAAGGACAAAGTCGGCCCCTTTCTTTTCAATCTGAGTAAGCTGTCCAAGCAGTTTCTGATTTTCCGTCCTTAGCAAACGTACTTCATTTTCTAAATCCTCCACACGAGACACTAAACTGCGCCTTTCTTGATCAAATCTATCTAGACGTGCATTCAGTACGCAACATCGACACAAAAAGTCGCTGCCTTCCGCTTCACCTACAGAATCAAAACGCGTTTTTTTTAGAATAACCTGCGCCTCACACTGAGTACACTTTACCTTCTTTTGATTGCACATCTTAAGCGCTCATCGACTGAACTATAACTGTTACGAATTTTTAGAATATACAAATTGCCAAAAGAAGACACAAGAAACGACTAGCAAACACGCGTTAAAAACCAAATCTGCGAATGCCAATAGCCTAGAAAGAAAAATATTTATCTAAACAAGATAGCTAAACAATGAACGCCAAGAAAACCTAGCTGCCGGCACGAAAAACCAGGCCGCTAGGACCAAGAGCTAAAATCTATTCTTTAGGCTGCACCAAACCTAACTAGCTGAAAAAGAAATAAAGTTAATAAAAGAAAGAACTCATCTATTTGACGCTTCGGAAGCTCCCGCTGTCGCCAGTCCGTCCGTTTCCGGTAGCCACGTGCAATCGGAGGAGCGATGGAACACGCGTCCACACTACACGTACAGTGAACTAGAATATTGGGTAGTGTGCTCACTCCGCGGCGGCTCTACGGGGAGCGGAGGCCCCGCGTACGTCGACAGGCGTCTGCTTCGCGGCGCCGGCACCAGGTGGCGTCACGGTAGACTTCACGGTAGGATTTTGCTCCGCCCGTCGCTGTCAGCCGGTTCAATTTGTCACTGTGTTGTGTGCATTTGTGGGTTCGTTATTGCTCTGCTGTGCGCATGTTTTTTAGCGCTTATCAGAGGTCAATTCAAGCGTTTGTTCAGTAAAGGCCAGTTCAGGCTCTTGTTTAAGCTCCCGTCGAAAGTGAGTGTTGACTACACCACGTGCGTCGGTGTATGCGTGTTCTGCCTGGAGATCAGAACTCTTTGTGCTTTTCTTTCGCACATGATGGGGTAAGCGGACAAGTGGCCTGTACTAACCGGTTACTTCACTGGGACAAACTGCTAATAATAATAATAATAATAGCAATCTTTATTTATGATAGTTAGAACAACATACACATACGGAAGCGCCGAAGCCACAAGCGGGCTTGTGCGGCGACAACCGGCAGCCGCTGCAATCTTCGCGCCACATCAGAACTCCATCAGAGGCAAAAAGAAAAAAGAAACATTTGGCACAACACACTATCAAAAATGCACTGATAACATCAGTACATATTATATGTTCTCTAACGCTTGACTCTCAATATTTTGCGGGTGGTCAAAGAAAATACGTCGTCCGGTAGTTCGTTGAAGATGGCTGGAACATATATCGTCTTGTTGCTTTACCGTAATGAATGCGGACTCTCGGTTTAAGATAACGAGGAACATGTCTCAACGGTACCGGTTTCGTGTTTATGTGCCTTGCTCCAAAAATGTTTTAGTTCTACAATTTGTTTAAAAAGATTGTAGAACTCCATCAGAGGCAAAAAAAAAAGAAACATTTGGCACAACACGCTATCAAAAATGCACTGATAACATCAGTACATATTATATGTGCTCTAACGCTTGAACAGCAACTCTCAATGTTTTGCGGGTGGCCAAAGAAAATACGTCGGCCGGTAGTTCGTTGAAGATGGCTGGAACATAATAGCGTCAATTGTTGCTTTACCGTATGAATGCGGACTCTCGGTTTAAGATAACGAGGAACATCGGTACCAATTTCATGTTTATGTGCCTGTATGCACTGCTCTAAAAATATTTTAGTTCTACAATTTGTTTAAAAAGATTGTCTAAAGAAGGCAAACTGGCTGTTCTAAACACACTGCTAGGCAAATTCTCCTGTGGCATGTAGAGGACGCTTGTAGCGATGTTTTTCAAAATCCTATTAACTCCATGTGAAAGAGCAGTTAAAAAAACAACACATACCGTATCTTTAAACACTCCCAGAGTTTTCTATGACGCTCGGAGATCAACCTCCGTCACTCGGACAAGCGGCTGGATAAGAGCTGTGTAGCTTCATGTCGAACCTCGTTTCGTTCTACGGGGCTATGTTCATATTGTGAACGGAGAAGAAGTCCGCATCCCTCATGGGCTCGTGGGAAGCCAGCATTATCCCCCGATGCCACACCGACGCTATTGCCGAATCTGCCAGCCTATCTTTCAAAAAAGATACCGAAAGAAAGACAACAAAGAAAGAGGAAACCCACTGGTGTTGTAACTCATGGGCCCAAGAAAACAAAAAAGTCTGCCCGATATACCCGTAACAACAGAAGAGTAGGAATCGGCCCCAAACGAAGAGATTCTGAAAGTATATTCTTGATATTTTGGAAGTGCTTAGAAATAGACTGCATAAAGAAGTTGGTTGCCCCGTTCACGCAGAAGGCCCATCTGAAGAAGTAATAAGGTTTTATTTAGTCACCATACTGCACTTCTATGTGAAAGGGGTTAATTAAAAAAAAAGGCAGAAAAACGAGAACGGGCGAAACACCTGAAACTCTATTGCTAACGCTGCTGTGAAGTGCTGGAACAAGGGAAGGAAATAAGCGGCAAAATGCGTGAACATAAATATATGCTGCGGTGACAAATCTGGTCATATTGACACGCGCATTAGAGCTAGAAGAAGGAGCGAAATGGGACGAAGTAGAGGACGTTGAAGTGCCCGCCCGTTCCTGTTGCCCGCGTTCCTGATTCAGCTCTCTCGGTGCCCTCGTTCAGCGGTTACAGCAATTCAACAATATGTTACGATATGTTTCATAAAGCAGTGACTTTATGTCTCTCCGAATAAGTATACTGCCGTAGAAAACCTTGTGGTGCGCCTCCTGTTCTGCGAAAAACGCGAATTGTAAATAATGCATCTTCCTTTTTACTTTGTCAGAATTACATGCATTCATTCTACCTGTCATCTCCATGTCCCTTTGTTGCAGCTTGGGTGTTTGTGAATATAAACAGTTGTTGCGGCCGACACTCCTTCATTCCTCGTTTATCCCTGGAATGAATCCCATGCTATTACTATTGACGTTAAGCATTAATGGAAAGAGCTGTATAACCCCCGAATATGCAGTGCATTATGACTTCTTTCCAGTGAAACAATGCAGGCACGAATGACATACACTACGTGAACGCCCCAACGAGCCAAGCTCATTGATTAACGTTGTTTGAACATGTGCACAGCGCAGATGTAAAGTTCAATTCAAGGTCCGCTTAGCCATTTAAGCAAAACTCACGCAAATGTCGCGGTAATATTTCAATTTGTCGGCGCGGCTACTGCGACGCCGGCCGAGCGCGGCACTGGCTTTTACCCGTTGAGCGCGCGCGCTTCGAGGCACCTACCGTGGAGACGCGCGCAGCGCCACCGCGCACCGCCGCTCCCCGTCGACACCGGCGGGGACACCTCGAGCGGCGCCTGTGAGCACACTACCCAATATTCTAGTTCACTGTACTACACGGCTGTCAGCTGTCAACAACCCGCCGCTTGGGGCGCCACTAAAGCCCCTCAATTAAAACCCCTTGATACTTTGAAAGTTACGCCAACGATTGAACTTTGCTGCCGCCGCGCTACCTCCTCGCCTCCTCGCCCCTTGCGCGCCCCTTCGCTGAAGGCCGGCTCTCCGCCCGATTTCCTGAGCGACGGTTGGTCTCCCTGCCGTTGCCATTGGAAACCGACGCGCGTCCGGCGTTTTCCTTGTGTTTTCTTTTTCCTTCGCGCCATTTTTCTCCTAGTCTCGGCGAGCGAATATTGCGCGCTGTGCTTTTATTGCAGCGTGCAAGCTCTATGTCGTGCTGTTGCGCGTACAACTGCAGCAAGCGGCCTGAAGATGGTTATGCGGTATTCATGATATCTCAAGGCAAGCGGGACGGCTTGCGCACGAGTCAATGGATTCACAAGATTAGTCGAAAGACGTTTATTCCTAGAAACAACAGAGTTGTTTGCGACGTCGGGTGCCTTTCTCACTCCCCGTAATAACGCGTCACCTGACGCTGCGTTTTTTATTCCTGCTTGCTGCTCAATATTTTTGCGGCGGCAGCATGTTCATTGTATAAAAATAAGGTTGTCCTCTGCAGCATGCTGAATATTCTGCGAGGCTCCAAGGCTCCATCATTTAACATGCTTCGACTTCTGTACAGTCAGAAACAGGGCGCTATAATCTGCTTTTTGCTGTCAGAAATAACTGGAAAATTACAGTCTCTCGATTGCATTTGTCGCGATTGTGCTAGGATCCCTGGCCTCCTTCACTAAAAATCAAAATTCGGGCTTGTAGAGGAGCTAGCCTTTCCAGCTTTTACTTGTAGTGTGCGTCGGTTACTCGGGAGCAATGAATGCTGGCCCTGAAAAACTCTTTGGCAAGTAAACCCGAGGTATTGCGGGTAATCTGCACTAGTTAGGTCGTATGGCATTTTTTTTTCAATTCTTGAATGTGTCTTGCCATGCTTCGACGCACGCGTGGATTAAAAAATATGCGTTCGTTTTATCAGGGATACGGCCAATGTGCAGGAGGTGTTCATATGATCACACACGCTTCACTTTGACCATGACTACTAGGCGTTGGCAGGTTACCTTCGCTTTGAAAGCTGCAGCTCTAAAAGCGCGATTCCGTGTATTCATTTATTGCGAGAAAAGTTATCAAATTGATGTCAAATCAGCCGGAATCATTGCATCAATTTTCTGTATTTACGAAACTTAAACAATCAATAATGATTATAGTTATTATGTAAAAATAGGGGAACATTTTGCGAGCAACAATTCTTAACACTAACATATTACTCATTTCAATTGTATGCAAGAGGATTTTTTTTTTCACCTAGCCTGAGTAATTATCTCATCGCTCTATGTTCTAGCTACATTTCACTGAAGACCAGTTTGAGCCGCCAATATTACACGAACCCGAAAAAAAAAAAAACAGGCCAAACGCAGTTCCATCAATTTTCTCTCACCGACCTGTCCTGAAGTAAAGGAAGCCTCCTCGACAGAGACATGAACCTCGCGCTGATAGTAGTCAGTTATTTCTGTGGCTTGCTCTTTTCCCACCTCTATTTATGAGAAAACAAGAAAGTATAAGAATTAAAAGTCAATGTATAGTTGTCTCGTCAGATATTATGAGATAATAGAGATATGACTGACAACGTAAGTCAATGAAAATTGAAGTATATCAATGGGTCATGGGACGGCATCAGATTAAATAGTGATGGTTATGAATAGTGATAGGTAATGATGGTGACTGTTACAGATAATAATAGTAAATTATAGTAATAGGCCCGGATAGTGAGGTGATAGTGTTCGTTGCGGATAGTGACAGTTACGATAGGTCCCTGGCATTGGTAGATATAGTGATAGTTAATGAATTGGCAGTTATATGCTTTCTCATTTCCGCACGTTGAAGACCTATGTGCACCTTGTAATCTTTTTATTTGATTGTTGCGTTCAATTAAATCAAGCTCTTTTACACAGCGCATGAGACCACAGCATGCTTGCCCCAGAACTTCAGTGTATCGGCAATAGGGCCCACCACTTCTCCCAGTGTACCCTGCTGTCTTTTAACCACACGCGAAGTCAGTGAGGGGCCGCGTACTCATAAAATTATTTAATTCCTCCATCAGCATCATATCAAGACTGCCGTGGCAAACCTGTTCCTTGCCTCGAAGCAGCAAGGAACAGCTCAAAATTTAGTTTTATACAAAATTAACTAATGAACGCAGATTATCGCGGATCGCTAACTAGCACAGTGCCATTACACTTGGCCTAAGCTTTCCAACGGTATACGGTTCGATGTTGCAGCTAAAATTTAGATTTTAATTGCAATTTACTAAATATCAATTAATTTGGCCCAGTAATTGATCGAAATACATGTACAATTAACCAATAATCCAATCTCATGGTTGATCACGTGACATATACTATGCTTAGAGAGATAGCTTGACAGTAGCGAAATAGACTAAGTCCTGCTTTAACCTTTTCTAATCTTGAAGTTCAAAGCACCAGCCTGGATCATTTTCTGAAGTTTTACCGCGGTGACAGATTTCACGCTCTAAAAAAACAAACACAAAGTCAGAGGCAGTACTAGATTAAGTGCACAAAGTAAAACCTTATCATGAGACTTAAAAAGTGTCTGTAGCACAGAACTCGCCTGAAAGCTTTGTTTATCAGTATTCCCCATTCAAACAGTTCTAAGAAGAAACCAATCAATTCATGAACTTTACTTTCGGCATTCTCAATGTTTTTCTCGCAATTTTTCAAAAATTTTGTGCACTCCTGGAGTGCAGACCTGGCCCAAAAGCTCGCGCTTCACTCACTGCTGCGGCCGGCCGGCGGGCGTCAAGGGGAAAAAGCGTGTCGTGGGCAGCGCTCGCCGCCGCCGCGCGAGGAGAATCGAGGAGGAAAGCGCGGCGCGGAGGAGAGTGTCGCTACTTTCAAATTATCAAGGGACTTTACCCTCAATAAACTAAAAGTAGCGCATATCCTCTCTCCTCCTCCGGCGGCGCTGCTCCTCCTCTCGCATTTCGACCGTGGCTCCACCTACGGGGTGCGCGACTAGCGCGCGCTCTCCGAAGCAGGCGCCCTTCACAGCCGTCTCGATCAGCGCCGCGCGCGCGCCGATCGAGGCGGCCGTGCACCGGTTCTCACCAGAGCCTTGCATTTTGTCGCAATGTGTTCAGGTTAAAATGTTACTCACTGCTGAAACATAATTACCGAATGTTGACAGGGATTTCCCGCAGAATAGTTTCAGCTGTGAGTGTCATACACCACATATACGCGATTTCGGCGTTGGTTCAACTCGCCGTCATCTCCGTGTGTCCGTAGTTCGTCACATTTGGCCACTCTCAGCGGCATGCTTTATAAAATTTGTAACTAGGCGGCGGACAGGAACAATTTTGGAACAGTCTGTGTATGGTTTCTTCGCAGCGTTGACTGGATTGCGAGCTGCCGGTAAACTTGAGAAGTGTAGCAGCAGCTGTATTCCATGTATTTTCAACTTCAACTGCAGATCAAATTAACTATAGGCGGCGGAAGCTGCAGTCTGTGTGGAGTCTTTGCAGCTTTGATTGACTTGTGAGCTACCGGTAAACTTGGGGAGGGAGGTAGCAGTATTTTTTTTATATTTGGCATTGAGACGGTGCCGTGTTCAGCTGCCATGGTGTGTCACCATACGTACACGATTTTGGCGTCGATTTAACTCGCCTTCACCTCCTTGAGTCCGTCAGCCGTTGACAAAAGTGCGCAACATGCTTGAAAAAAAAATTAACTAGGCTGCGGAAGCTGCATTCTGTGTGGTTTCTTTGCAGGTTGGACTGAATTGTAAGCTACCGTGAAACTTGAGAAGCGTGGTAGCAGTTTTTTTTTATATTTTGCGCTGAAACGGTTCCGTTTTCAACTGTCAGTGCGTGACACCATTTGTACGCGATGTCTGCGTTGGTTGAACTCGCCTTCACCACCGTGCTTCTATCAGCCGCCGGCCAAAGAGCGCAACATGCTTGAAAAAAAAAATTAAATAGCCAGCGGGAACGATTTAGTAGCAGTCCGCGTGGCAGCAAAACACACGGCGATATGTGCCGCGCGGGCGCCGCCCGCCCCGCTGGAAAGGAGGAAGCTGCACGCCCAGCAAAAAAAAAAAAAAGCGCGCGCGCGCACGTGACGGCGCTCGGCCAATGAGAGGGTCGAACGACGAAGGAGAGCGCAGGAGAGGAGGCGGGCGGCAAACTTCACATGTTGGCGCTACTTTTAGTTTATTGAGGGGTTTTAGGCGCCACTGACGGACAGCGCCCCAAGCGGCAAGCTGATCAGGTGGACCGCCGGGAGACCCCGGCATGGGCGACCGCGACAAGCAGAGCGAAAACGGGCGCCATTACCTGATGTATAAATAAACAGTTTTGCTTCCTGTACCACAATAATAGCGCCGGCGCCGCGGTGTTGCCGGCCGGCATCATGTGGATTCGCCGGCGCATTAGTCTGGAGTGAGAAAATTAGGCCCTTTTATCCAATAAGAGAGGTCACCGAGAGCATTTCTGGTTAAAACAATTCATAATGAACTACTTCGCTTAGAAAAAGACCGAATTATATCGGGACGCGTGGCAACGGGACGGGCGACTGTTGCTGAGAGCCTGCGCGCCTGAAAGACGTCGCACCGAGAAAGCTATTTTGCAAGGAAACGTTTTGCAAATATACGAAATGTGCAGATGAGCGTAATTACCGCAAACATATTGTACAGTTGTCACTGGAAAATTCGCCCGGCCGGCCTACGAACAGGTCAAACTGCGTTGGCGAACCTCGATTGTTTTTTTCGCCAAAAAGTCTCACACAGATCTAGATAAAGGAAAAGCAATTAAACTGCGATTTCCCCGGCAATTGGTGCGGTGTGATAAGCTGGTTCGGAAATCTCTTCGCATCTCGAAGCGTGCATATGTTATTTGACGTCGCTGTCGTTTCCCCTGTGCCCGCACCGCACGCAAACTAGGCCTCGCGGATCTCCGCTGACGGCCATCGGCTGGGCAGCTGCCGTTTGCTTGCGGCGCGCCACCGACACCGCCGGCCATGCCGCCGGGTCGCGTCCGGGCGCTCTGAAAAGCATGGGAAATGCCGCAGCTGCGCAGCCGATGGCCGTCAGCGGAGATCCGCGAGGCCTAGTTTGCGTGCGGTGCGGGCACAGCGGAAACGACAGCGACGTCAAATAACATATGCACGCTTCGAGATGCGAAGAGATTTCCGAACCAGCTTATCACACCGCACGAATTGCCAGGGAAATCGCAGTTTAATTGCTTTTCCTTTATCTAGATCTGTGTGAGACCTTTCGGCGACAAAAACAATCGAGGTTCGCCAACGCAGTTTGACCTGTTCGTAGGCCGGCCGGGCGAATTTTCCAGTAACAACTGTACACCATGTTTGCGGTGATTCCGCTCTTCTGCACATTTCGTATTTTTGCAAAAACATTTCCTTGCAAAATAGCTTTCTCGGTGCGACGTCTTTCAGGCGCGCAGGCTCTCAGCAACGATCGCCCGTCCCGTTGCCATGCGTCCCGATATAATTCGGTCTTTTTCTAAGAGAAATTTAGATGCGTAATGGGTAGAGCATGATGCGCACCCGTCGCCTCATGGCATGCAGCAAGCAGGTTACGCCGGAATTTCGCACGCACGATGCCACTGTGCTCGAGTCACCTTGCCCCAGATGGCCCGCACCTTCAAGTACTGCTTCTTGCGGCCAGGCACTCACGTCTTGTTCTTGGCCGTGTAGACAAAGGCAGCGCGCTTTCCAAGGTAGAAGCCTGTGTCCCGGCATGCACCCACACCTTCAATCTTGAGCAAAGACGTGTGCTCGTGCTGGTTTCACAGACCTCGTCGGTAGCCAACAAACACTGCCTTGCAGTACAACCTGCATAGCGGCCCTTTTTCTGCCGCTCTCCTTGCCTTCTGCTTCTTGCCTTCTGCTCTCCTTTCTGCCGCTGCTGGCAAGCTCACGGAACTGCGAGGGAGCGGCGCTCGTCTTGCATGGCGGCCACATCGTGACTCTCGAGGCGTCGGACTGCAACAGTGCCCGGTGAACAATTTGGTGTTTGTTTATGTGACTCTTCTCGTGTTTGATCTGTGTTGTAAAGCCTCTGTGTTATCGAATACCTCTGTAATAGAGGATGGATGGATGGAATATAGGAGCGTCCCCTTTGAAACGCGGTGGTAGCAGCAGCTATCATGCTCATTTTTCTCCCTATATCTTACTTATTGATTTAGAATGGTTAACTAAACCAATATTCTATTTATTAAATTTTGTTCCTACATTACTAACATTATGTCACTTCTCTGCTTTTAAGCCACCAATCTTCAGTCGTTTTTTGCTAGTTTCCACCGCCGGTTTATTCATCCGGCCACTGTTATCTCTAAACCCCAGAGCTTCAGGAACAGTGATTGCGCCTGCACCAACTTCCGGATGGATACCATTACATTCGAGTATAATATGGTCAATTGTTTCACTGGAGTTTCCACATACAGCACATGCGTCATCTCCATTGTTAAATTTCTTTTTGTAGCTGTGTATTCTAAGGCACCCTGATCTATCTTCAAAAAGTAGGGCACTGCCTCTTGAGTTATCAAAGAAATCTTCCTTCCTGATCTGCATTTTCCACTTTCGGTATAATTCCACACTCTGTTTCTTTTCCATCGATTTTATCCAGTTTTTACCTTCTGTGTTTTTCACCTGTTGTTTAATGCTCTTTATTTCTCCGTCCTTGTTACTAGCATACTTACTAGTTAGTTTCCTAGTTTTTTTCCTCCATTGTGAGTCAACGCTTTTTAGGTACAGGTATTTAAATACTTTAGCTGCCCATCTGCTACTGTCCAATTTCCTCAGGCGTTCCTCATATAATATTTTACTCTGAGCTTCCCGTACTTCGAAAGATGCCCAGCCCATATCTCCCTGTACCGCCTCATTTGTAGTTTTGCCGTGGGCACCTAGTGCTAATCGTCCAACGGATCTCTGATTTGTTTCTAATGTCGACTGTACCTCTGATTTTAGGCACAAAACCGCATTTCCGAAAGTAAGTCCGGGTACCATAATTCCTTTCCAAGTACCCCTCAAAACCTCATACCTATTGTATCCCCACAATGTCTTATGCTTCATTATCTCGGCATTCCTTCGTCCTTTGGCCTTAAGTGATTGCTCATGCTTTCGAATGTATGCCAATCCTTCGTTTACCCATACCCCCAGATATTTATATTCTGCTACTCTAGGTATTTCAAGGCCTTGTAGTTTAAGACCCTGATCAGTTGAGTCGTTGAAAATCATCAGACTCGACTTAACTGCGCTGAAACTGAAGCCCAGAGCGTCCCCTTCGTCTCCGCAATACTTAACTATAGTTTGCAATTCTTCCAGACTCTCAGCTAGCAGCACAATATCGTCTGCATACACCAAACCGGGGAGGCGCTGCTCTACCGCCTTTCCACCTAATCTGTATGACAGGTTGTTACTGTCTTGTATCCTCCGTTCCAGGTTTATCATATAAAGCATGAACAGCACGGGTGATAGAGGACAGCCTTGTCTTAATCCTTTGCATACTTTGATATCATCCGTACTTCTTATCCCTTCCCACGTAATTTCTACTTTGTTACCCCGGTATATTTCCTTTAGGAACTGTATTATCTCATAACCGATACCTTCTTTTAATATGTTCCACAGGAGTTCCCTGCTTACGTTGTCGTACGCCCCGTTTATGTCCAGGAAGGCTAAATACAAAGGTCTGTTTTCCACTCTAGATATTTCGATGCATTGGGTAAGCACGAACAGGCTATCATCTAAGCGCCTACCATTTCTAAAGCCGTTCTGAAGTTCTCCGAGTGTCTTGTTACTTTCAACCCATGCTTGCACCTTTAATTTCACCGCCTGCATGGCTAACCTGTACATAACAGATGTTATGGTAATCGTCCTGTAGGATTTTATGTGCATCCTGTCTCCTTTCCCTTTATAAATCAGATTCATTTTACTCTGCCGCCAGCTGTCCGGAATTTGCTTATTTGTTATGAATGTTTCCAGAGCTTTTAACAACGTTTCCTTACTTTTTGGACCGAGTTCATTAATCAGCTTGATCGGAATTCCATCTATTCCTGTAGATGTGTTTTTAGGAATATTTTTTCTGCCTTTTTCCAGTTTAGATTGGTCAGTTCTAAGCTGCTTTGTATTCTGCTACCTTGTGTTGCTTCCTGATTTGCGGAGATTACCCTATCGTCGCTCTTAAATGACTCGGCTATAACTGATGTAATGTAGTTCACTGCGTTATCTCCCTTTAAACAATATCCCTCGTTATCTTGAATCCGATCCTGCTTTCTTTGATTCTTCTTCCCTAGCCAGCTTATATGGTTCCAGAATTTTCTTGCTCCGCCTCTAGAGGCATCGTGTATATCGGCCATCCAGCGATCGGTGGACTGTCTTATGTTACTTTGGACGAGGGCCTGCACTTGAAGTTTCTTTTGTCGATATGATCCCCATTTTTGGTCGATTTCCTCCTGAGATACCTGTGCTTTCTTTGCCATTCGGTGTTCCCTTGAAGCAGCCCGTCGTTGTTCAATAGCTTCCCTGATTTCCTTATTCCACCAGCTCCGTGGCTTCCTCTTTCCATTCCAGCGGTTTGCTACTTTATCCTCCTGAAATTTCCTCCTTATGAGTAGTTCTGCCTGTTCATAATCCCAGTCTTCCATGGAGCTTTTCTCTATTGCTTCCTCTATGTCTGTTGCTATCTGCGCTATTTGATCGTCGTTTAATTTTCCGTTTACGTTTTGTCTAAGTTCCATTTCTCTTTTCATCAAGGGCCCCATCTGCAGACTAATACGTTTATGATCACTTCCCAGACTACACTCCCCTTCTTCGTCTATTTCCATTTTTGTTACCTTGCTATAAATTTCCTGCGACATTAGACAATAGTCAATGGTCGTCTGCCTGTTGCGGAATTCCCACGTGATTTGGCCTTCACATTTTGTTTCTCTATTTACTATAACTAGATCGTGTCGCTCACAGAAATCTAGTATTAGCTTGCCGTTACAATCCGTGTATCCTTCCCGATCGTCGATGTGGCCGTTCATGTCCCCCAGTAAAATAATATTGGCCCCGTTTCAAACTGGCTTATATCGTCACTGAGAGATTCAACAAGATCCATGTTTCCTTGCCTGCATTGATGTCCTGTTCCTAAATAAACTACCCCTAGCCATGTCCTTATGCCTGCAATTGTTCCTGAAACCCAGATATGTTCTTTACAAGATGATTTAATTCTTGGCCAATTTGTTCCCTGGTGTATCAACATACCTACCCTCCACCCTTTTTTTCCGTTCTGGTTCTGTTGCACCCTTCCCAGACGTAGCCTTCTATAAACGGCGGATCGTCTAGATCCCTGAGATGAGTCTCGCAAAGAGCGTACACACCTATTTTGTCATCCTTCAACTGCTGTTCTATCTCTAGCCATTTCGCTCTTTTTCTACCTCCTTGCATGTTTATGTAGCTGATCCTAGTGTTAAATTTCTTTTTTGTACTTTGCTTTCTCGACCTACTCTTTGCCATCTTTGTGGGCTCAGCCTCCATTATTACACTTTCTTCTGCTTACTTCTAACTACCTTTGTGCACGGAGTCCTCGCGGACCCCTTAAAAAAGCTACAGCCCTGCCTGCCATGCGCCAGCCGATTTCTGCTCCCACCCTTCTGTTAAAATGAATGCCATCTCGATGAAAAGCCCTGCCAAAACCTGCTTTGTGTACCTCCCTGTTTACCTCAACCACTTCGAAACGCTTCTCCAGGCTTAACTTTCTTATGTCCTGGTTAACTGTCACCACGTCCTTTTCCATCTTTCCGTTCAATCCTAGCACCTCTGCTACTGTGCATACAACTATCTGCGTCTGCTGTGCTATCTCCCTGATCTCGTCAACTACCTTAGCTAAATTTTACACCACTCCTGCAGCGTCACCATTTAGGACATCGTTTAGCCCCGCGGCTGCTATTAGCATACTGCGCTCTGCGGAATTCAACAGCCTATTTTTACTCTCTTTTAGCACTGCCCTCATTGTTCTCCCTGGGAAGGCTCCAACCAACACTCTCTTATCACCCTTTACACGTTCCAAGATATCTTGCTTGCACCTGCTCATGTTAGAATCTCCGGCGATAAGCACCTGGGCCTTCTCTCTCCCAACAGTTGGCTCCTGCTTTCGGTTATCTGTGTCCTTATCTCTGGGATTTTCATTCTTCCTTACTTCTTCCTTTTTTTCCGGCGTCTTAGCTGCTTCTAAATAACTCTGATGGTTCGGATCCGCCTGACCTACTTTGCTTATGCCTTCCATGCCAAGGCTGGCCCCAGCCACGTGGCCCTCATTGGAATGTTCGTCCTCGTTGGTTCGAAGGATAAAGTCGGCCCTTTTTTTTCCATTTGAGTAAGCTGTCCAAGCAGTTTCTGATTCTCCGCTCTTAACAAACGTACTTCATTTTCTAAATCATCCACACGAGACACTAAACTGCCCCTTTCTTGACCAAATCTATCTAGACGCGCACTCAGTACGCAACACCGACACAAAAAGTCGCTGCCTTCCGCTTCACCTACAGAGTCAAAACGTGTTTCTTTGAGATTAACCTGCGCCTCACACTTAGTACACTTTACCTTCTTTTGATTGCACATCTTAAGCGCTCTTCGACTGAACTATATCTATTACGAATTCTCAGAAGATACAGAGTGCCAAAAGAAGACACAAGAAACGACTAGCAAACACGCGTTAAAAACCAATTCTGGGAATGCCAATAGCCTAGAAAAAAATATTTATCTAAACAAGATAGCTAAATAATGAACGCCAAGAAAACCTATCTGCCGGCACGAAAAACCAGGCCGCTAGGACCAAGAGCTAAGATCTATTCTTTTGGCTGCACCTAACCTAACTAGCTGAAAACGAAATAAAGTTAATAAAAGAAAGAACTCATCTATTTGACGCTTCGGAGGCTCCCGCTGTCGCCAGTCCGTCCGTTTCCGGTAGCCACGTGCAATCGGAGGAGCGATGGAATACGCGTCCGCACCACACGGCTGTCAACTGTGGATGGATGGATGGATGGATGGAATATAGGAGCGTCCCCTTTGAAACGGGGTGGTAGCAGTAGCTATCATGCTCATTTTTCTCCATATATCTTAATTATTGATTTAGAATTGGTAACTAAACCATCATTCTATTTATTAAATTTTGCTCCTACATTACTAACATTATGTCACTTCTCTGCTTTTAAGCCACCAATCTTCCAGCTGTTTTTTTGCTAGTTTCCACCGCCGGTTTATTCACCCGGCCACTGTTATCTCTAAACCCCAGAGCTTCAGGAACAGTGATTGCGCCTGCATCAACTTCCGGATGGATACCATTGCATTCGAGTATAATATGGTCAATTGTTTCACTGGAGTTTCACTGTTTACAAAAGTTAGCGCCATCTAGTGAAAGAAACAGAAAGTGTGCGCGGCGGCCATGTTTTGTTCAGTCCGCCCGCGCCTCCCATCGAGTACGCTGTCAACGTGCGCCTTCGTAAATCCCGTGCATGCACCGAAAGGTGCATTGGAATGCTCACAAGCGATTGTTTCATTTTTTAACATCACAGCAGTCGCTGTTAGCTCCAAGCTCTATTCGGAATGATGCCAGCATGTTGTTGCGTGCCCTTCTGCAGCCAGCGCAAGGTCGTAGACGCGCACGTACGGAATCAAGCTATACGCGTGTATGCGACCGTTCGTTTGCAGTCCTAATCGGCTTTCTTATTTATTCCGCCTTCCTTCTATACAAGGTCGATTTCTTGTTTATTCCCTTTGTCAGAAAGTAAACATTTGAAGCCGTAATCCCATATGAAAGTGCTGACATTGGAAGTGAGAAGAGCGTATTGCCGGGCTAGTTGGTGATCCATTGGGTAAAAAATTGCGCAAAAAAACACAAAGGACAAAGAAGAACACATAAGACGTGTGACAAGCGCTAGTCACACGTCTTATGTGTTCTTCTTTGTCCTTTGTGTTTTTTTGCGCAATTTTTTACCCAATGACATTGGAAGTTTCGAGGAACTCTGAGGAGGAGGAACTCGGCTGAAACGAAAAGAAATTTGACAAGTCAACTCACATTACTGCGAAGTGTTTGTGCTTTGTGCAACTGGCTGTGTTCATAAAATCAGATTTATATTATATCATATCGTTATAGAAAAATTAGGGCATCACTTAAGCTCCGCCATCAAAGGTATAACGCGATAGTGTCTCTCTCACACACACTCACACACGATGCTTTCTTTCTTCACGTGTTATATTTTAGCTCTTTTATTTATTTAGTTATTTTATTTACCAAATACTGCAGGCCCTAACTGGGCCCTAGCAGGAGGGGCGAAATGAATACAATGCAGTGAGATATGAATTCATCAAAAGTAACATACTACACACAAGTGTAGTATGTTATATGTTGTTATGTATGTTATATTTCTATGTTATGTATGTTATGTTATATTTCTATCATTTGTTTATTTATTTCTATTTTATTTGACGTTTTATATTTTTATACACCAATACGCATGCGTCAGCAACAATCGGCTTTCCATTTGAGCAATTTGACACTTTTGAACACATTCTCCAATTATTTGAATTAATCAGTTACATATTCTAAATTTTCTTCCTTAGCATCACCAACACTGGTTTTTCATTCTGACGCCTTTAAACCCTTACTTTTCAATGTTTCTTTTTTTTCGTTTCTCTATTTCATCAATAGATTAATTAATTACAAATATTTTATTAACTCATCGCCTATCGCACACCAATCAAAATTCAATCACTGGAAGCACAAATTACCATGGCACTTTTTTTTATGCAGTCCCCGATTATTTTCGAGAATAATGCCAACTACTGCGTCGACGGCACGGGAAGTAAAGTGCTAAGCGTCAGTCCAACTTACGTCCAATCACGCAAGATCCCTTTATCATAAAATAAAATGCATCCTGGCCAATTTCACCGACAAAGTATCTTCCAGTGGGATGAGCGACGGTGATTGCGCAAACCAAGCAAACTCGCGATGATCTCTCGTAGGCGTTTAAGTAAACAGCAAAGGCGCATAGACAAAAAAAATCCACATTACAGAACTCTGGATACTGTACCTGGATATGGAGGACGCTGCGGATTGCTGAGGGGCCCATGCACGACTCGTAGAGCAATTTGTAACTGCGCTCGGCAGTGCGGCCGGTGGGCCCCGCCACGTCTCGGCTGTTAAAATACGCTTCTAGGCGTAGCTAACAGATACCGCCAGGGACCGAATAGAGGTCCAAGCACAGCACACTAGGTTAAAACGTGAAAAGCGCGAACAGAACGGCGAGCGCTGACGCACGTACACGAAGCGAACGGATGGAGCGAACAAAATATGGTAGCCAGCGCGTGATCAGCGTGCCGCTCATGGTTGCCAGACGTACTTTTTTAAACCCTCTATTGCATGCTTAGCATTTGTATTCTGTGAACCTCTCGTCTGTGCAATTTTAAGTGTTTGTGTATTCCGCTGTATCGTCTCTTGCTGTGTATAAAGTTTGTTTTGTTTGTTACTTCTGACTCCGAACATTACTCTGGCTTGCACCGGCGACAGCTGGACACCTAACGGCCACCCCCTCCGTCACTACAAAGTAGTTGAATTCCGGCTGAGCTTGCCACGCAAGTCGAGGGCATCTCCTTTGCGACCGAAACAGCTATCCCCACTCACTCTAAGGGTGTCTGGGAGTGTGCGCATCGTTCGTAATACCCCCTAACTATTAACGGGTGACAATTATTCTGGCGTCCGCGACAGGACGTTTGGTGCACTCAAGCTCAGAGGATGGAGAACGAGTTTGAAGAGTTTACGAAGAGGTCGTAAACTGTGTAGCAGCAGAGCGATAGCGAGAAGTTGTGCCGCGCGGAAGCGTTTAGGCGAGGTTCGCTAAGCAGACTTTAGGCTACACCCAAACGGTTCGCGCTTCAGAGATGAATCTGAAAGAGTTGATTGAGGCTGGCACCCAGCTGGTGTGGTCCGGTGCCGAACTGCGCAAATGGGTTAGCCAGAGAGAAAAAGAAGAGAAAGAGAAGAAAAAGAACGAGAGAGGGCTCGAAAGGAAGCCGAGAAAGAACGAGAGAGGGCTCAAAAGGAAGCCGAGAAAGAAAGAGAGAGAGCTCGAAAGGAGCGAGAAGAGGAATTTAAGTTGGAAAAGGAATTACTGTGAAACTTCAGCTCCAAAACTCAGGGAACAACGGTTTTGCTGAAGTGCATAGCTCCAGTGAAGGACATAGCAACTTGCGGATAGACGCAAGTAAATTGATTTCGAAGTACGACGAGAAAAGAGATAATCTCGACGCATTCCTCTTGCGCTTCGAAAGGATCGCCATCAAAGCAAATTGGACAGACAGTGAATGTGCTACCATCTTGAGCACTTGCCTTAGCGGCGAAGCATTAAGCGTATTTGGAAGACTTCCTCCTGACGATGCAGGCAGCTATAACAAGGTGAAGGCTGCATTACTTAAAAGGTTTAGATTTACGACGGATTGGTTTCGTGAGAAGTTCAGGACTGGAAAACCTATGGACGGTGAAACGGCAACACAGTATGTTGCGCGATTGAGTCATTATTTGGACCGTTAACTGAACTCTCAAAAATTAAACTAGAGTATGGCGCACTTCGCGAACTCCTAATTAAGGAACAATTCCTGGGTAGCTGTCACCCTGGTCAGTCGCTTTATCTAAAAGAAAGAAAAGTGAATAACCTGGAAGAAATGATGGAACTTGCGGACCAATTTCTAGAAGCCCAAGGAGGAGTGAATTTGACCAAGATTAAAAACATAAATGCTGACAACCCAGAGGAACCCAACTTCCGCAATACCCGAAGAAGCTCGAAGCCACCGCCGAAGTGCTTCCTGTGCAACAAAGTTGGACATTACGCATCTAACTGCCGGAGCCGGTTCACGAATAATATCCCGACGGGGTGCTCAAATTGTGGACGGAAGGGCCATAGAGCAAGCATATGTCCTGACACTGGCAAGTCCACCCCCCAGGTAGCCTGCGTAGACACTCCATCGGAGTACCACCTGGAAGAAGAGGATGCTGACTGCTTTGTGAAACTAAAAAGTGGAAAGAAGGTATTAGTTGTGAATGCGGCCATGGGGCCACGCGCTGAGGTTTTATCGCAAAAGATGCCTGCCGTCACAGGAAAAGTAGAAGGAAGATCCATCTCGGTGTTGCGAGATACTGGCTCTAGCATGGCAATGATAAAAAAAGAACTAGTTCGAAGCGACCAACTTACTGGGAAGAAGAGGCCTGTATATCGTGCCGATGGAACGATTAGAGTTCTGCCCGAAGCCCGAGTGAAGGTACAGACGCCCTTCTATAGTGGAGAGGTACGGCACTATGTGCAGAACGCCCCCTGTACGATCTTATTTTGGGGAACATTGCAGGAGTAAGAGCGGCGGACGACCCAGAAGATTCGGTCAGCTGTGAATTGGAACCGTCAGCGACGACGAAAATTGAACCGAAGGACGATACGGCAGAAGATAGCGTTGCTGCCGTAACACGAGCACAAGCCAAAACTCAGGGAAGGAACTTTCCCACACTGAAGACTCCCGATGTGACTAAAGCGGCTGAAGACAGAAGCTATAATGAAGAACAGGAGCAAGACGATACACTAAAAACGTGCTTCATGCAAATGGGCAGAACATCTAAATGTCGAGATGGGAAAAGGAGCATAGAGTTTCGTAAGGAGAATGGGCTGTTGTATCGAGTTTATACCGACGCGACAGGGAGACGACTGCGACAGCTGGTACCCACTGAGCACAGAATATCTTGTAGCTGTCTTGATATGTCTATATTGGTCACATATATCTTGAGCTATCAAAGACATCTACAAGCCGTCGCTTGGTGCTAGTCTAGAAGACATCATCGGCAAGATGTCTGGAATCTGTCTTGTGAAGAATTTTTATGTCTTCAGCTACGCAAGACAGTTATTAGCCGGCTTACGCCAGATGTCTTTTAGAGTTCTGCTTCAGAAGTCTACCATACTTCCTAACAAGACGTTTCAGGGTCACATATGCGCCTATAGTGCAATATGTACACAATTTAACTGGACGACACTGTTCTGCATACTCTAAGTATAAATTGTCGAAGGTTTGTTCTAGCAATTTTTCAGCTTGCAAAATGCTGTATCCAAAGTGCCTGCGCTTTTGAATTAAGCATGCAATCTGGGCTGTTTCCAGCATGCAGGACCAATATATGGCACCAAGAAATGCTGTTTAGGCGATGGGTATCTGAACATAATGTACAAAAGCCGCTGACACCTTCATTTCTGCATCGTTTAATTGGTGCAGCCCATAGCCACACGCGTACTGCGTTCGACCTCGCTGGGCGCAGTCCAGTCCGCCGGAAGACTCCAAACTCCGAGTGTTCACTATGACAAAGTAAGCTAGCGATGTATCCGTGTGCGATAAAAGCCAGTAGTTCGCACAGAGGAACGATTTGCCGCGACGATGTTAATACGGAACGCCAGCTATGCACGATCCGCCATTCCCTAACTTCGAGCGCCGTGGCCTTTTTGCACCCCTTCTCTTTACAGCGAGATAGAAAATAGTGCGCCAAAACAATTACGCAAGACGCAGGTTGTATTTACCGTTTTGAAACAAATACGTCATAAACAACAGTTACATTTTACTTTTATAGCTTGCTTTATGAAATATATTTCAGATTTCTATTGTTTTTAAAGATATTGTATCAATGCGCTGCTCGGCCGCTGGCCATTTCGTCGTGTCTAGTCGTGTCTGCACGTTAGACCGTTG
This sequence comes from Amblyomma maculatum, assembly GCF_055883805.1. Lineage (NCBI taxonomy): Eukaryota > Metazoa > Arthropoda > Arachnida > Ixodida > Ixodidae > Amblyomma > Amblyomma maculatum. The sequence continues at coordinate 168,520,179 of NC_139353.1, read as the reverse complement.
GTTTGTGACTGCGTTGAAAATGTATCCCGCACAGCGGCTGCTACTTCTGGCTGCAAGGCAAGCTTCGCTGGATGAGTAAGGAATTGGTTCTTCTAAATGAGTCACTTAACGGAGCAGTAAAGTGACTGACGTGTTTTCTTTTTCCGATAAAAATTCTGCAAGGACCGTTGTTTGCATCCGCCGGCGCAGGCTGTATGGGCGAGCAAGATAGCGCGCGCGGGCCTTAGTCAGTACGAAAGGCGGTGTTTTATGGCGCATCTATAGTTGTGTGCATGCAGGAAGGTATTGCGCTTGTAATTCCACTCGCCGCGTTTCGTGAACTGCCATTGGCGGCGGAATCTCGCGATGTAATTCTTCAAAATGAGCTTGGCGATCCGACGTCTTTCGTTGATTGCCGCTGGTTCTAACACTTTCCCAGGAAACACAACTGAGCACGAAAGTCTGCATGCTTAGTGTGGCCTTCACTCTGCAGCAAGATACAGAAAATACGCACCGTCGAGTGGAAGCCGTGCATTGTTTATGGCAGCCTGCAGAGCTCTATACGCGCTAAGTTATGCCGCGGTTGCGAAAAAGAAAAATAACGATTTCAATAAGCCGCCTTAGAGAGGAGGGTAAGGTGCATTCTGGCCACAGCGACTCTCCCAACTGCTAGCAAAATACTCTCGGCCAGTTCGCAGGCACAAGTTGAAACACATGGCGAGATAGGAACGGCGTACAAACATTCTGCAGTGATTTAATTTTAACAGTTCATAAAATGTTTACAGTCAACCATTACATTGCCATAACAATACTATAGTCCATATATATTCAGTGGTTAAGTGATTTTACATTTTCATATAGTCCGAAAGCACAATTTAGTTCTTTTTAAGTTCCTGAACTGCATGCTGTGTGATGTGCTGGTCCTCTATTTGCTTTGGTCCTCAGGGTTTTTTTTTATTGGTGGAAATGTTTTAAGAAATTAACCTTCAGTTCAATTGGTACAGAAAGAAGTCGAAAGTAAATCTTTCGGAGGGACTTCGTATAACGAAAAGCCTATTATTAATACACAAAAACATATCAATTTCATTTGTTTTCTTGCTTCAGGGCCAATAGACTCTTCCTATCCAGAACAGGGAAAAGAAAAGAGAGTACTGAATCTTAATTTACTTTTAAGGCGTATAGAATGTAGCCGTGTTATAATATGTGTTCAGTGTATGCCTCCTGGCTGTCCTCAACAACAAAGCTGTGACTCCACGCAAACCTTTTGATAGCATATGGACTCCTCCCGAAGTGAAGGTGTTTGGCATCAAAGGTGAAATGCCTTCATTTAATTTAATGCTCTTTTTCACATTGTGCTGTTGTGTCCGTGCTTGGTGCTCTTGTTATTTTGTGTCTGCGCGAATTTTCATGTAAACAAAACACTTACCCAACAGCTCAAGCAAGTGAGCTATGCATTTTTTTTTTTTTTGCTCTCGGTACATGCTCACTGTTTATAATATTGCTTTCATTTGTTCTAGGAAAAACTGGTGATGCATACATACATAGGTACCTACAAACATACATGCATAGATACATACATAGGTAATGCATCCATACATAGATACATGATACATATATTTATTTCTTCTCTACATATGTCGAATGAAACACTTGGCAAACTCAGAGGCAGAAACCTTACCCAGCATAGAAAGTGACTCTCAATAAAAAAAAGGAATGTATAAATCAGGAAAATGGTGGTTCTCCTCAGGTGTGTCTGTTGGTGAAGACAAGGAAATGTTTTAGCCTTCGAGGTCATCAAGAAGTTATTAATATACATGTATTATACTCAGCACTATTTTGTGCTGCTAGTGTGTGTCTTGGTTAAACATATTTCTATTGTGTACTCAGTACTCTCAACCTTATGTGACATATTTTGAGGTTAAGTTCTTATCCTATAGTGGAATTTGTGCCAGTGTTTTGTAGTCAGTGATTTGCTTTATTAAACTTCACAAGAAATCTTCAAAGCATTGGAACACCTTGCAGGTTGCCACCACCTCCACGGCTGCCTAGCAACTATCCTTTTCCTGTCTGTGCTGCAAACACAACTTAGCGATGAGGGCCACAGGACTGACATCTCACTGGGCAGTCGCGGGCTACTGACTGAATACACAGGTATGGTTTGACTGTGCCAAAAACTTAGAGTTGCCAACAGTGGGACTTTTTCCTTCTGTTTGGGAGCTCATATATCTAAATCGTGCTTTTGATTTTAATCATGGCAGGTGTGACATGGAAAGCCTTCAACACCAATGAAACTTAGTTTTGCCGACGTCACGAAAGAGTGGTTGGTGTTTGCCTTGTGACAAAGACCAAGTCCACATCTAAAGGCGCTGCACAGCCACCATGAACAGTGCCACAATAGCAAGCAGCTGGGATCAAGGCACCTTCTGTGCTCATATACAACTCAAGTTTGAAGCTTTGTAATTTTGCAAAGGTAGGCCTCCAACAATTGACAGAGAGGAGCCTCCCAATCAATTGAGCCACAAAGGAATTCCCCCTTTCATGGCAGTAGGTGACAAGAAGAGGCTGTGCAGCTGGTGTTCAGTACCGATAAAGAAAAAACTGCCCAGCCTAGTTAGCTGTGGACAAGGGCTGGAGTGGTACCAGTGTTGAGAACGATCTGATTGGCAGAAAAGCCTCCTTTGAGGGATATTTGCCCCTTCATTCTTAATTTGTAACGGACTGCAGTGGATCTGATAGCCCCGGAAGTTTTCCTTTTTTTTTCATTTTTATCCGCCCTCTATGAGTTGTACAGAATAACAGATGCACAACCCATGCCAGCTCCCTCATTTTACAATGCTTTCATGCCAGAATGTTGGCAGTGGTATTCAGACCTTGTTTTTTTTTTTCAATGCCTTTTCTCCATGCATAATAACAGGCTATTTAGCATAACACAGTTGCACACAAGACAAAGGACACCATCAGCACTTACAACTGTTCAGCGGAAAGCAGCCGATATACATAGCCTACTCAGGTGATGCGCACGGGCACAAGGCAACATGGAAACAGCACCAATTTTGTCAAACTATGCGTGAGAAATGTTTCTTCAGTCTCATAAGAAAAACCAGTTTGCTGCTGACACAGCTGTAACCTGCTTTTTTATATGAAGGGCTTCTAGTGTTTCATGAGCCGTTACCCACAGTTTTCACAATTGGTGCAAACCCTACGGTGCAAGACAAGTCGCTCACCTTCATTGTTAATGTCTTTTGCATGTTCCCTAAGTTGGCCATTGATGCAGAATCCTGCCTGTGCAAAATAAGATTTTTCTACATGACAGTAGAATTTTATAGACGGTGGTGCACTTTACGAAATGCTGGCCATGTCTCTTCTGACAGCCGACCTGTTTGCTTTCGTAACTTATGTGATGGCTTAGCTGAGCAAGCTTTCAGGGACATCCATACATTAAACAGGTTTGAGCTGTGTCAGCGACACTTCAGCTTTCCTTTGAGGCTGAACAGATATTTCCCATACCTGCTTTGATAAGATTGGTGCTGTTTTCCTGTTGCCTTGTACATGTGCACATCAGCAGTGAAAGCTATGCATCGACTGCTTTCCCCTAAATAAACAGTTGTAGTAAGTACACGTGGTGTCTTCTTTCTTGTGTGTGTCTGTGTTATGCTAAATACCTTTAAATACCTTTTTTATTTCTGAAAACCAACTATCTCAGCAGTTAACTTCCTTCTTTTTATACCAGCAGAATGTGAAGAGCAGCACCGTGTGCAACACTGAATTTTATTTATTTTTTTTTGCTGTGCCTTCTGTACTCCTCGCAAGCTGTTTGCTGCACTACAAAAGGTAAGGGCAATTTGTGCCTTATCTTTTGTAGTGCTGCAAACAGCTTTTGAGATGGAATATAGTGGTTGGTATGTACAATGACAGGGATGCAAACCTTTTGCTCCTTCCTTTTTTTTTCCTTATGGTGCCTTCTAGTGTTTCTTGTACAGTGATGTATGACCCTTACCTGCTACCTTTTCCTTAGTGCTTTCTAGTTATGATAGTAGAATGTAACTATAACAGGCATGCAGCCATTGCATTTTTCTTTTTCAGTGCATTCTAGTCATGCTAACAGGAACAGCAGCAGTGAAGCAGTCTTGGCTTCTTTTTTTGCAGTGTAGATTTTTTAATAGATTTGATGTCGTGCCTAATGCTGAAGTGTTTATGCAGTTTCTACGAGATGTATGTATGACCAGCATTCAGTTGGTGACATGCATGCACATATAGTAATATGAAATGCAACACTGGTGATGATGGTCCCTTGTGAAAGCACCTTTTTCTGTATACTGAAGCTTTTACATTCGAATTTGTTCCTTTGTTTTATTTTGTATGAACATTATGCAGATAGTTCGTTCAACCACTCAACCAGTTTTGTACACTTTTGCATACCTATCCCTGTTTATTTCTAGTCATTTGCTGTTTTTGTTTGGAGTATGGATGCTTTCATTGTTTTTGTAAACATCATTTTAAGCTTGGAGAGAACTGCATTATTATTTTGTCATTTTCATACCACTTGTAGTGTCTAGTTTCTGTGCTTTTAACTTCGTACTGTATTGTTGAAAAAATCAAATATATGATTTACACATTTTGTTTCCTAGCACCTTTTGCAGTTATTGCCGAATCTCCCAAAGAGCACCCAACCATGGCTGTCCACCGTGCAGTGTGGCATGTTTTGTAACAAAGAATGTGTACAGATCTCACTTACTGTTCGCAGTTTTAATGTCTGTGAGAATGAATGACCATGTGCATCATTCTTTACATGTCATGTGTTCATGAGTTGGCTCTTTCTGGTGTTTTCTTCCTTGGTACAATATTAAGCTTCAGAGAACCACATTTTTTCATTTGCATACTGTTGCTTGTGGCTTTCCTTGCTTTTAACATGCGTGAGTTTGTTTAAGTTGCCTATTTGCAATGTATAATGTTGAGGAAATTAAAGAGTTCTGTAGTTTACTCATGTCATTTTCTAGCATTGGGTGCAGTTACTACCAAACTTTCCAAAGAGCACCTGATGGCCATTAACACTGAAATGTGGCACGCTTTGTAACAAAAAACATACAGTTCTCATTACTAGACAACAGTTGTAGTGCATGAGAAATAATGATTAACAATTGTACATCAGTTTAGCTTGCATCATAACTGAATGTGTGAAAGAGCACTGTGGGTGTGTGACGGCAATGCAGCTTTAGTTGTAGTAGCATCTGATGAGACTATATTTTATGCCTGGCAGTGATGTTGAAAACCTCTGCAAATACATAAGCATTTCAGACAGTTTTGCGAGAAATAGCAAGGAATAAATAATTTAGAGCATTGCAGGAAATTCTAGAGCTCATTTTAGACATTCAGAATATATTTTAATGATTTCTAGATGATGACTTGCGAGACGTCTTGCAGCTTAAAAAAGTGGGTGCATTAGCTGAGCTAGAAGGCAGCTACAAGATGTACCAAGACGTATAAAAATGTCTATCTTGTCAAAGCATCTTTTAAATGTCTATCAGCTGTTTTGGGTGCCACTTCAGATGTCTATAAGGTGACTTGTTTATCTTGGGCAAGATGCCTTATAGCTATCTGCTACACTGACTTCCGTTTAGTGTGTTATTTGTCTTCCAGATTTCTAGGAGATATCTTGCAAGACGTCTTGTAGCCTAAAAAAGTGGGTGCATTAGCTGAGCTACAAGATCACTACAAGAAATATCAAGACATCTGGCAATGTCTTGCATATCTTGTCGAGACATATTATATACGTTTAGTAGCCATCTCAGAGGTCTACTGAGACATCTATCAGGCATCTTGCTTGTCTTGGCAAGACAGTTTATAGCCGTCTCATAGATGGGTTGGTGTTTACTGGGTAGTACCAGAGAAACACCGAAAAACAGCCCTACAGACGGCACATGACGCCATAATGGCCGGTCACCTCGGATGTGAAAAAAACGAAATCTCGAATATCGGAGGAATTCTTCTGGCCTGGTATCTGTGCAGACGTTAAGCGATACGTCGCTTCATGTGACATCTGCCTGAGAACGATTCCAAAGGGGCGCGTACCCTGTGTCCCTCTCGGGAAGGCGCCTATTTGAAACTCCATTTTCGAGAGTGGCGATCGACGTAGTAGGACCAATTCAACCACCATCCAAAAGCGGAAATCGGTATATTCTTACCTTGATAGATTATGCCACCCGCTATCCAGATGCTGTCGCACTCCCCAGTGTCGAGACCGAGCGGATCGCGGAAGCGCTGGTCGAGATGTTCTCCAGGGTCGGGGTGCCTAGGGAAGTACTTAGCGACCGGGGAAGTAACTTCACCTCGGATCTCGTGAAGGAAGTAGCTAGACTTCTATCGCTACGCCAACTGCACACAACTCCGTACCACCCTAAGGCAAATGGCCTAGTCGAAAGATTTAATGGGACACTCAAGATGATGTTGAAGCGTATGTGCGCAGAAAAGCCCAGCGATTGGGACCGCTACCTGGCTCCATTACTTTTTGCATACAGAGAGGTGCCCCACGCCAGCTTGGGATTTTCTCCTTTCGAACTCCTCTACGGCCGTCACGTGAGAGGCCCTCTGACGATCCTCAAAGAAGTTAGGACTAACGAAGATTTGGATGAGGAAGCAAAAACAACGTACGAACACGTACTCGACCTTCGGAACCGACTTGGCAAGCACATGAAGAGCTGGAAAAAGCTGGTGCCCGCTATGCTAAGGTGTACAACCGAAGGGCTAAAGACCGGCAGTTTAGGCCGGGCGACAAGGAGCTTGTGCTGCTCCCGACCGATAAGAATAAACTACTCCTACAGTGGAAGGGGCCCTTCGAGGTAAAGGACCGAAACAGCGATGTAGACTACACTAGCGAAACGCCAAGTAGTCTCAAGCTATTTCATGCTTATTTGTTAAAACGATACGAGGAAAAAGTAGACCTGACAGGAAAACCTCAATGCTAACTATTGCAGTGTATGACCTGGACAAAGAACAGAGCCTCCCAGTTCCCGAATTTAAAAAAGACAGAAGGGTTGGAAGATGTAAGGCTTGGGCCCAAATTATCTCTAGTACAGAAAACTGAAATTGTAGAGGTGATGACTCAACACCACGCGATTTTCTCTAATGTGCCAGGAAAAACTGACTGGGTCGAATGTCATCTAGAACTTGCAAATGACATCCCAATACATGTGCGGCAGTATCCGCTGCCTTTCACTACGCGTGAAAACGTGGAAAGGGAAGTACGAGAGATTAAGGCACTGGGAATAATTGAGGAGTCCTTGTCCCCATACAACTCACCCGTACTACTCGTACGAAAATCAGACGAGACAAACAGGTTCGGTGTAGACTTCCGACGGCTGAACACTGTGTTGGTGGCCGATTCGGAACCCATGCCGAGGGCAAACTCGGTATTCGCCCGCGTCGGAGCAGCCAAGTTCTTTTTCAAAGTAGATTTCGTGAAGGGATACTGGCAGATCCCGCTCTCTGAAGCTTCGAAACCTAAAACGGCGTTCTAGACCACGTCTGAACTTTATTAGTTTCGCTACATGCCTTTTGGTATCAAAACCGCACCAGCCGTTTTCGCGAAACTGATGCGACGAATCAGAGAGGGTCTTCCCGATGTATATCACTACTATGATGACATCCTCGTGGCCAGCAAAACGTGGGAAGAACACACGGGAACAACTCCTCACGAGAATTGAGACCGCTGGACTAACAATGCGCCCCAGCAAGTGTGAACTCGGAGTAGATGAAAAAGACTTTCTAGGACACCGAATCGGAAGGGGACAACTAGCGCCTCTGGTGAAAACTCTAGAAAAGATTCAGGCAGCACCAGCCCCAAAAACAAAGCGGCAAGTGCGTTCTTTCCTGGGGCTCACCGCATACTATCGGGAGTTCATTCCAAACTACGCCAAAATCAGTGCCCCACATACGCAACTCACAAAGAAAAGGGAAAGTAACCTCGTCAAGTGGACACCAGAACACGAGATAGCTTTCACATAATTGATACGGCACATAGCTAACCCTCCAATTCTGCGGCTTCCCGACTTTGAACAACCCTTCGTGTTACGCACAGATGCGTCCCTAGCAAAAAAGACCAATATGGAGCGTTATTGGTTCTATAATAATCGGTATTGGTTCTGTAAGCATTCTATGTGTTGTATCTGCATTTCGATGGGACTTATGCAGAAACTCATAAATCTTATAGACTGGTACTTATTTGTCCTATAGGCAATAGAATCGGCCTCGTCCTTCGCGCTGTTATTCCAAAATGTATTACCAACTAGCCGGCACCTCAACGCTTGTAAATAGAATTGGTTTCATAGGTTTATCTGTGGGTTGTATAAGAAAAGTATCAGACCAGTGCAGAAGCCCATACATCTTATAGGCTGATACATGCTTGTCTTGTAGACCACTACATATTGGTTCATGTGTCTGATACATCAGTATGCCTTTGTTTATGGGTCTTACATGCAGGATCAGTCAGTTGGAGATTTTAGGTCTTTTTCATTGTTTCCTTTTCCATCTCGGACACATCCCCAAAACTCACGCATTCATCCCGTTTATTGAGTGTTGCCGTAACGTACAATATTAGCCGCAATAACAGTTGAGAACGCCGCGACACAAAATATTCTCACCTAATTCTGCGCGAGGTCTCAACAAACTACGTGCGGTTGGAGTCGTAAGACGCGCGACGCTGTTGCTACTGGATCACTGAATGGCGGTGAAATGGATTGAGAGGCGCGCGTCCAAGCAACTGTAACCGCCGCCGAAGCGAGAGGAGTAGCGCAATGCCGGCGGTGCTTCGCAGCGGAGAGGTAGGTTTCCTTTCTCTCACTCCCACTCCCGCGCAAGCGTTCCCGTCCTGGCCTCTCTCATCCTCATTTCCACCTCTCCTCTGGGAGCGTATGCGCAGCTCCGTAGAGGCATTGGCGCTGGCGCGATCGCTAACCGGGCTGGCGGCAGTTTCCATTTCATTTATTTCGTCCTTAAGGGCCCGAGGGCATTACATAAGGAGGGGCTACAGTTGCGGTAAATACAATCTTGATGAAGGCAGGCACAGTTAACACAAACACTACAAATTGCAAAAGGCAAGAGAAATGAAATAAATAAAGAGCATCAATGTATCCGTGGGATCATGCAGAAAAAGCAAGAAATGCATGTGCGGCGGCAAGTAAAGTTGGAAGCTAATAAATGATTGATGGTAACACAGATGAAATCCTTACACATCTTGGAAATGACTAGCGAGTTTTGTGCGAAATGATTTGCGATCGTCGCATGTAACTATGTCGTTAGGTAGGGCATTCCAGAGAGTAATCGCGTTGGGGAAAAAAGAACTGTTTATAGCTGAAGTGCCGCTCCTGATACCTGCTAGGGGGGGCTGTGGCTTAGGCGATTGGATTTTCTGAGTGCCCTGTGTTTATAAGTTTTCGCCGTTTTTCGGGGTGCTTCTCGAGGATATCAATGTTCCAGCGCACGTTGAGCTTTTGATCAGGTGCGTGTGCATCACTTGCAACTTCGGGCTGACGTTTATAATTTGATGTGGCTTTGCGTTTTTGCAGAATGCCGTTGCCTGCACGCCAACAAAGGAATTTGAATCGCGCGGTGTGATTTAACGCAGCGCCGAGTTTGAAAGTTGTCGGCACGATTTCTTGAAAGTATTGATGAACTTTTAGCGTTAATCTGTTTTTGAATGTTGTGCGCACTGTGTTCAAGTGGCAGAACCTGTGGTGAGGCGCAAGACGGAATGTTGGTTCAGCAGATACCTCGGCGTTCAATAATAGCGGCGCGTCCCCTATCTGCTTCCGCATGAATACGCGCGCAATCGCGGTTGCCGGTATATATGTGGGCCGATTCTTTGAAGTCGTGGTGGTGTCGCGCTCTTGAAATCGCTTATTTTTCAAGCTGTAACGCGATTTTTTTTTATTTCTTTCAGGTACCTTAGTATTGGAGAGACTATACATCATCGCAATCTTGGAATCGAGGGCTACCTGGATGCAGTCAATGTTTGGATTATGTGCCAGTATGCGTTGCCGCTGTCATTGTGGATTAAAATGTGTATACATGCACCTGCTGCGTAACTCATCCCTAGAAAATGAAACATAGCTGCCCTCTCCCTTCAGGTGAGGTAAACACACGCTGGTACTTGACGAGACCAATATTCCATAGGGCCTACAAAACCAATAGGAAGCCTACTGGTTTTGTAGGTCTATCAGATTATTGACAGCTATGGGCATATTGGCATTACAGACCTATCTGTTTTACCAGATGCCATAGGACCGATAAAACCATAACCTATACGACCAGTAAACAATTGACCTATAAAACCAATACTCCAGCAGACCTGTAAAACCAATAGGCTAGGATACCCATACGACCAATACTCTGGTAGACCTATAAAGCCAATATTAATAATCTGATAGGCTATTAGTTTTCTATTGGATGTTTTGTTAGGGGTCCGACACAAGCCTTGGGGCGGTTCTGCTGCAACCTCACAATGGTACACTTCACCCCATAGCTTATGCTAGCAGAAAGCTGCTCTCCAGAGAGGTTGCATACAGTACCATTGAGAAAGAGTGCTTAGCGCTTGTGTGGGGAATCCAGAAGTTTAACACGTACCTCTATGAAACATCTTTCATAGTACAAACCGACCACCAGCCACTCCGGTTCCTCCAGCAGGCAAAACACTTGAACAGCCGGGTGTTACGTTGGAGCTTGCTTTTACAAGAATATCAGTTTAGGGTAGAACACATAAAAGGTAGCGAAAATGTGGGAGCGGACTATTTAAGCCGAGTCTAGAAGAGACCAATGAAGGCGGGAACCAAAATAACTGTCTGAAAGTGCACCTTGAGTTCGAGGACAGCTCGTTGAAGGAAAAAAAAGCATGGGGCGCTTTTAGGTTGTTGATTCCTATGTGTATTCGACGACAGTGTGTTGCTATGTTTGTGAACTTCATGGCATTGATGGGTGGATTTTGTAATGTGTTATAGCAGTTTGTCAAATTTGTGCAATGTGTGTGATGTGGATATTTGCCCCATATAATTTGTGAGCGCATGCAAGTGAGCCCGATGTTCGTGGGTATTGTGAATACTGCGGGACAATATTCTTCAAGGGAGGGGCAGTGTCACGAAATCGGCGCACATTTTGACCAAGCCGGCGCAGCGCTGAGGCCCGTGCGGCGCCACATGGAGAGAAAAGCATCCTTCCCAGCGCGAGAGAGCGCGTAGCTTTGTACGCATTGCCGTCACCCTCTTTCCCATTGCCCGGGCATGACGGTGGTTCATCGGTCTGGAATGAGCCAGACCTTTCGAGAACATTCTACGGGACCTAGCCAATGACGACGCGCGGCTCGACGGGAGGAAGAGAGAGCGCTCTAACCAGCGAAGCTAATCTTTAGTATAGCGTGTGGACGCTTTCGTACGATAAACGCTAGAAAATTATGGGACGCTACACCGTGTGTTGCATCGGCGCTTTTAGTTGGCCGTACGAAAGCGCGAACGCAAACTACAGTGGCGACATCTAGGTTTAGAATAAGAAAACACATTCGGGCTTTTTTTTACTCGCAAGCCAAACCTAGCCAAGTAGCACCGGAGCCAGTTTCTTTGCTGTGGCAGTTTTGTTGTACTCCCTAACGCTGGTATTCCTGCGCTGACGACTTTTACCTTGTATTGCCGTCATGCTGCACAACGGCCTCCTTTCAGCCCCGTACTGCCAAGCATAGAGTTCCTTACACTAACTAGAGAGAAAGCTGAGGGCGCTGCCCTACAGCCACCATGGGCGCGCTCAGAATCATGGGCCGGTGTGCTACTTGTTGCGGGACAGTCGGTTTTTCTCGGGTACGTGGAGTGGCGTTACTGCAATGTTTCTTTTTCGTCATCATCATCATCTAAAGGTGCGTACATAGACCACGAAAGCCATAGTAGCGAAGGCGCAAACGCAGACGTCGCCAATAAATGGTTTTTGTTTCCCGAAATGCCACTAAAAACTTCCTGAAGTGATTGTACAACCATAAATATTTTTATAAGATTTTTCTGTTTCAAATTTTGCCTATGAAGTGTGAAATATTGGTATTTGTGCTGCTCAAAACTAAGCCAATAGGAGAAAGAGCCATCGCTTATACCGGATAAATATCACACTGACATGCTGTTTTTATCTCTTTTTGCAATTTACAGTCACAATATTCAATCTTAGGACATTATTTACGGTAGAACAACGCTTATCTTTGCATTAGTTTTGGCCAAAAGTTGTAGTTCTGCACTCGGTAGCTCTCCGGCCCATGATGCTTTGAGCGCCCATGGTGGCTGAACTGGCCATCTGAAAACTCCATGTAAACTCCCATAGACGGCAGCACAGCTTTCCCTCTAGGTAAGAGTAAGAAACTCTATGCTGCCAAGCATATTTTTACGGATACACGCGTGTAAGCAGTCAAGCCAAGACGATTCACTTCATGGCGTTACCATACCAACAAAGCAACGCTACTCGTCAGGGACTGCGCTGCTTGGTGCAAAATAATAAATAGAGGTAAATATTCGCTAATTATTTGTGCTCAATGCTACATGAGGCAAAGCGAAAACCCCGAGTGCCATTTATAGGCGGCAGCGCGCACAAAAACGCGGTAACGAAGACAAATTCACTCTGAAGCGGGCGGCCTGGACGCCGCCATCTTGTCAACGCTGATCTCCCATCGTACGTGAGGGCTGGGTACGATAAACTCAAGTTTCAGCGCGCGCTGGCCTATCGTACGAAAGAGTTCGGTCTCGGTTATCGTATAGCGCATGCGCAATGCCTGTCACGATATTTTTGGCGTGCGCTATTCCTTTGCGTGTGTCTGTGTACGCTATACTAAAAGTCTCTAATCGCGCTAGCCTTAGCGCGCGATAACAGACAGACGCGGCGCGCACAATTTATGGAGGCCGCGTCGCTTGTGTAGTCAGTCAGTCAGTGATTGCGGCGTGTTCGCAAGTACTTCGGCTGGACTCCCGGGGATTACCCGCTGCTGGCAAGCCCACGGACCTGCGAGGGTGCGGCGGTCGTCTTGCATGGCGGCCACATCGTGGCTCTCGAGGCGTCGGACTGCAACAGTGCCCGGTGAACAATTTGGTGTTTGTTTATGTGACTCTCTCGTGTTTGATCTGTATTGTAAAGCCTCTGTGTTACTGAATCCCTCTATAGTTGCATGCTTAGCGTTTGTATTTTGTGAACCTCTCGTCTGTGCATTTCAAGTGTCTGTGTATTCCTTTGTATCGTCTCTTGCTGTGCATAAAGTTTGTTTTGTTTGTTACTTCCGACTCCGAACCTTACTCTGGCTTGAACCGGCGACAGCTGGGCACCAAACGGCCATCCCCTCCGTCACTACAAGGTAGTTGAATTCCGGCTGAGCTTGCCACGCAAGTTGAGGGCATCTCCTTTGCGACCGGAACAGCTACCTCCACTCACTCTAATGGTGTCTGGGAGTGTGTACACCGTTAAGGGCGCATCGTTAATAATACCCCCTAATTATTAACGGGTGACAGTATCACATGAAGAGTAATGGCATTGTATGCTTTGTAAGTGTCAGCATATGTTTGTTGTCGAATTGAGATCCATGTGATGCATGCATCTTTTAATGACTTAGTGCTTGTTCTAATGCAATGCATGGACCATTTCAGAAATGGGCATGGGCAGGACATGTAGTGCGAAGAGAGGATAACCGATGGTCGCTTAGGGTAACAAACAGGATTCCAAGGGAAGGAAAGCGTAGCAGGGGGCGCCAGAAAGTTAGGTGGGCGGATGAGGTTAAGAAGTTCGCAGGGGCCAAGTGGATGCAGCTAGCACAGAACCGGGTTAAATGGAGAAATATGGGAGAGGCCTTCGCCTGCAGTGGGTATAGTCAGGCTGATGATAATGATAATAATAATAATGATAACATTGATTGCTTACTGTCCAGAAATTCTTCACGTTCTTATTTGGCTATACCTTACACTTACAACCACATACAAAGTTATATATGTGCTACACTATTTTTCCTTCCATTTGGTATCCCTTTCACACAATCTGAGAGTTTAAAGACAATTATTTATCAAACAGCAGTTGTGAATATATCCAAGTGGACACTTTTTTAATTGCACAATGATGGCATAATGCAATGAAGAATAAGTTAATGTGGTCCACTACTTCAGTTTGCAAAGGACTTATGAAAGGGAAAGGTAGCATGCACTATAGCCAAATTTTAACATAGTTTTCTCGGCATATGTCACCTATTATGCGACTAATATGTCAACAGCAAAAAAAAAAAAAAAAGAACTCATGCATTACTAAGGTGTAGAGATGAGTAAAACGAGTATTGGCTGAATTTCGGGCTGTCCAGATGTTGTGGGATTGCTTTTCAGGATATAAAAAGGCATTTTTTTTAGCATAAAGGAGGTGGTTAGAAACCTTGCCGTCTTTATAGGGGTGTGTGGACTGCACCGGGTGCAGTGCTCAGGGAAGTGTTGCTGGGAAGGGGGGGGGGAGAGGGGGAGAATGCAAAGAGAAAGGAGTAGGCACGGATGCTTTTTTAGGAAGTGCAGTTAGAGAAATATATGCAAGACAATTCACATGCTGCAATACTGTGGGCCTTAAGTTCTTTTCCTCAAGAGAATGCTTTCTCTCTTTTGTTGCTGTAAGAGAAGGTTATTGTTAAAATGAGAGATACAAGTCAGTCCATCATGAAGTAAAATCTGACGACCACCACTATCACTCGGCTGCTGAAGACCACTTTGAGACTAAATGTATTCAATTAGCAAGGCATCACTGCTCATTGGTACCTTTTTTATTTGCAAGGAGGCTACAGTAGTCTGTGACTTTGCTTTTCTATGCTACTATAGCATGCGTTACCTGAAATTTCTGATCTAAGCAGGCGCATTAGCGCGCTTGAAGGCCACTACCAAACCATACAGACGCTACGCACAGATATAGAAGGCATAAGCACTCACACCGCTCAGGCGACTCGACAGCTCTGTGATCTCGAGGATCGTATGGACGAAGCAGAAAACCAGTCACGCCGAAACAACCTGATTTTCTACAATATTCCTGACCCTGATCCATCTGAAACGTGGGCCAATTCTGAAAAACTACTAATTCGCCATTGCTCCGAATTTTCGGACATCACCCTCGACCCCAAAACATTAGACCACACTCACCGTCTTGGGCGCCACGAACCTGGCCACTGCCGTCCGCTAATTGCCAAATTCGCGCTCTTCAAAACGAAAGAAGAAATCCTAGCTAATGACCGCAAATTCAAGGACACAGACTACACCGTCGGCGAAGATTTTTCACGTCGCGTTCGTAATGCGCGCAAGCACCTAGTTACCTTTGCCAAAAGCAAGACTAACCGTTTTTCTTTGCGGTACAAGACCCTGTTCATCGGTGCCCGTCGATATATTTTCGACGAACCATCGCAATCTGTAAAAGAGATACCATAGCGGTTGCTGCGCCGCAAGCTTCCAGCCGCTCACGTATATACCACCCCCCAGTCTAATCTCTCCCTTTCGGTGATTTTCACTAACATACGCAGTTTTCTTCCGAAACGCGAAATAATCTCCAATCTTGTGTGTTCATCTTCTAGTAATTTGCTGATTCTTACCGAAACATGGCTCACTAATGACGTCACTGATACGGAAATTCTTGCTGACTTACCGAACTTTAACCTTTTTCGCAAAGATCGCACATCCGCTCGAGGCGGAGGTGTACTCATCGCAGTTCACAATCAGTTCTCGTGCACAGTTATAAATATTCCATCAGACCTCGAGATAGTATGGCTACATTGTCGCGCCACGCCCCAAACCGTACTGCTAGGCGTTTGTTACAGAGCGCCAAGTACCAACTGTGATTTTCCCCGAATACTTAACGACGAGATCAGTCAGCTATCGAGAAAATACGCAAAAGCACATATCATCCTTTTTGGAGACTTCAATTTTCCAGGAATCAACTGGCAGACACAGACAGCAGTCGGCAACAGGGAAGCGAATGACTTCATTGAGGTCTGCCTAAACTTCAACTTAACACAAGTAGTATCCGAACCGACCCGCGTTGCAGAAGGGTGTGCAAACATCCTCGACTTAATCCTAACTACCCACCCGGAAGCCCTCTCATCTATCACTTATCTACGCGAAATCAGCGACCATAAAGTTATTCACGCCACATTTGAGTTCCACTCATCACGACGCGAAAATCAAAACAAAACTATTCGGCTATACGACAAAGGAAACTATGAAGCCTTTAATCTCGAATTAAGCCAATATCTCACAACATTTGAAGTATCTTTTCACGATCGCTCAGTAAATGATAACTGGTCCTTCTTTAAGAGCAAGATTATCGAACTAACAGACAGATACATCCCTAAAATAAGCTTCCACTCCGACCGCCAAAAACCATGGTTTACCAAAACAATAAAAAGGCTCGACAACAAAAAGAAACGCCTTTTCCGTGCGGCAAAATTAAAGCAATACGACGCTTTCGCGTGGGAAAAATACTATACAGCCGAACGCACGTACCTGTCCGCAATCCGCAATGCGAAATCCTCTTTCCTTCACAACGACCTCCCGAAATTGTTGACTTCCAATCCCAGAAAGTTCTGGCAGGTAATAAGTGAGCACCCAGCACATACCATCACTCTTACTAAAGAGTCTGGCGAAGACGCAGATGACAAAGAATGCGTGATATTTTTAATAATGCCTTTTCATCTGTATTCACTAATGAAATTCAACCACCAACTGCGCCTTCCACCGCCAATATACAGTCCAACATGCCTGCTGTCGTGTTTTCTGAAGCTGGCATTTCCTCGCTAATCGAACACCTTAAAACTTCATCATCGGCCGGCGTCGACGAAATTAACTCCAAAATACTTCGCAATACTAACAGCATTTCTGCAATATACTTATTGTTGTTGTTTTCTCAGTCGCTTTCTACAGGATGCATTCCGGATGATTGGAAAGTGGGGAAGGTCATTCCCGTCTATAAATCAGGCAAGAAAGATACTCCTTTAAATTACCGTCCCATATCATTAACCAGCATACCTTGCAAAATCATGGAACACGTCATCTACTCTCAAATCATGAACTTTCTTGACAGTAACAACTTCTTTCATCCCTCACAGCACGGGTTTCGCAAGGGTCTGTCATGTGAAACTCAAATGGCCATCTTTCTTCATGACGTTCACTCCAGCCTCGACCTAAACTTACAAACTGAAGCTATTTTTCTAGACTTCGCTAAAGCATTTGACAAAGTTCCCCACAGGCGTTTACTGCTGAAACTAACCATGCTAAATCTGCATCCTAACGTCTTATTATGGATCGAAGAATTCCTTTCTAACCGCTCTCAGTTTGTTCTCGTTAATGGACACAGTTCTAACCCTCTTCCAGTAACATCAGGCGTACCCCAAGGTTCTGTATTAGCTCCCCTCCTATTCTTAATCTATATAAACGACTTACCCTCAAACCTGGTTTGCAATGTTCGTCTGTTTGCCGATGATTGCGTTATTTACCGCACTATTTCCAACACCTCTGACCAATCACAGCTCCAAAACGACATTAACGCAATACATTATTGATATAAACAGCGCGAACACGAAAACAAGGGACAAGAAACACGAAAGCCACAGTACATGCGCTGACTCACAACTAAGCCTAAGCCGTTTACTGCAAGGCCCAGAAAAACAAACATGAAGAAAACGAAAAACAGTCACGTGAAAAACCCCTGGGTTCACCTGCTGCATAAAAATTACTTTAAAAAATCACTTAGAAAAGACACTTCTTTCCTTGAAAGAGCAAGAGACGTCTTGCTGATACACTTACTGATACTGGGCCTTGCAGTAAACGGCTTAGGCTTAGTTGTGAGTCAGCGCATGTACTGTGGCTTTCGTGTTTCTTGTCCCTTGTTTTCGTGTTCGCGCTGTTTATATCAATAATGAATAAGTACCAACTCGCCCAACAAAGTATCTTGATTAACGCAATACATGCCTGGTCCGATGACTGGCTAATGTCGCTTAATCCTAATAAATGTAAACTCGTATCTTTTCACCGCCGGCGTAACCCCCAAATTTTCACTTACTCGGTTGCTAACACTCCATGAAAAGGAAATAACATGAAGAATATGATTGGGATGAAGCGCATTTGGCAAGCACTCGCAGATTATGACTAGCAGCTTACCGGTATCGCTCAAGAGGAAAGTATACAACAGTTGCATCTTACCTGTACTCATCTATGGGGCTGAAACGTGGAGGCTAACCAAGAGAGTTCTACTTAAGTTGATGACAACCCAGAGGGCTATGGAACGAAAAATGGTAGGGGTAACATTAAGAGATAGGAAGCGTGCAGAGTGTGTCAGAGAAATAACTCAAGTTACCGACATTCTAGTAGAAATTAAGAAGAAGAAATGGACATAGGCTGGACATGTAGTGCGAAGAGAGGATAACCGATGGTCGCTTAGGCTAACAAACTGGATTCCAAGAGAAGGAAAGCATAGCAGGGGGCGGCAGAAAGTTAGGTGAGAAGATGAGGTTAAGATGTTCGCAGGGGTCAAGTGGATGCAGCTAGCACAGAACCGGGTTAAGTGGAGAAATATGGGAGAGGCCTTCGCCCGGCAGTGGGTATAGTCAGGCTAATGATGATGATGATGATGATGAAGTTCTGGTCATCTTACACGTTAGAATTGATATTCCTAATGAACATCCAATCGGAATGGACAATTGTTGTGTATGGTGAAACTGGAATTCAAACTACATTTCAATGATGCATTGTGTGTGCGCTGGCTAAGATGTTAAAGGAAGCTGGTGCATTTCGCTCCCTAGTAAAAATACACACAAACATATTAGATTTCAATAGGCTTTGCGGTTAAAAAGCTTGCAACTATTTCAAAGTCCAATCTGGAGTCAATGATTTCAATTGGAACATATTAGATAGTCTCGAGAGCTAAATTAAATGTTTCAGAGAGCAACTCATGCACTTAGGTCCTGGACCCATTTACAAAGGAGCAGCAGACGTTAGCTGCAGAGTAGGATAAAAGTAATTTCACATAAAAAAAAGTGCGAGAATTAGAAACCATGCATGCAGCTGGAAGATCTATTATTGCGAAAGTATTACTTCGCTATGCTCACAGATTTCTGTCCGCAGACTGCGTCCGCACACCGCATCCGCAGAACGTGTCTGCAAAATCATGTTCGCAGCAGTTGTGATTAATTGAGAAGTGGTAGACGTTAACGAGTGGTGTCAATCGATGGAGGGTGATGTAATGTTGCAGCAGCATCCGTTCTTTTGCATTGCTCGAATGCAGATTCTGCAGTGCTCTAACTTTTGCAACATTTCTGATTTTACAACCCTAAAAAGTGTATTCATAGCTGTTTTCGCAATTTTAGGAATACCTGTTTAAGTTCATTCAGTGAGACTATTAGATTGTGTTTTATTGATTGCAGGTTGCACCGAGTGTGAAAGTGCGGGAGAAACCAGAGGTCGGAAATTTGAGTTAAAAACGTAGTGGCTTTAAATTGCAGCAGTGCCATCGAGTAAAGAAGGCTTTGACTGTCCTGCTAAGAAAAACAGTAAACATGCAACTAGTGGTACTCATAATTAAAGATAATTATACTGTATTCTGCAAGGAGCTGTCATGTCGTCAACCGGCGGTCAATATTGCCACGTGCCTAGCGCCGCGCGACAGCCGTGCTTGGTGCCGACGACGACAATGCGGTTGTTGGCACGAGAGGCGCGCTGGTGCTGGACACTGTCATCGGAGCTAGACGCACACCTGGCTCTCGGGTCTTACCTTCACGGTACCGTCTACCTTGACGGCTCCCTGTGGCTTGAGTCGTGACAATATCGGTTATGCAAGAAAAACACATTTACTGAGAATGATCATTTTATTGATATTTGCTTTTGTGGTGCTTGCCCACACAAAAATGTAATTCGTTATGTGTGGGGACTTGTATAATTAAAGGCAAGGACAGTACCACATCAAGATAAAGCTCACTCATTGAAGAAATTTTTTTTTTGCAGTGTTGCTTACATGAAATTGGTGGTACACCCGCTTTTACGGGGAGCTTTCCACTGCGCTCCATTTGGCTGTTAATTCTGACCACTTGTGAACGCCCGCATAAGAAATTCTTTAGAACAGCATAAAAAGGACCTTGAAAGCCCAGAAGGTACAGTTTTTCTAATAAAATAGTATGATTAACCGCATCAAAGGCTTTCTTAACGTCTAGGAAAAGAGCACAACTAAACGTGTTTTCATCGAAAGCAGCGCACAACTCATCAGCAAATTCCTCAAGCAATAATGTCGTACCTCTTCCCTTAATTAACCCATATTGATGGTTTGAAATGGCATCGAATTTGTCTAAGAAGGAAGTCATACATTCAAATAGGAATTTCTCTAGTATCTGTGATAAAATCGGCAGGATAGAAATCGGTCTGTAGTTCTCGATAGCATTCTTTTGTCCTGCCTTGAACAGCGGTTTTACGACAGCAGTTTTTCAATCTTCAGGTATTACAGCGTTTTCCAAAACCCCGTTAATCAAGAAAAGCAGTATGTCCGAGAGAGCGTGAAAATTCCGCTGTATCAGTGCGGCCGATATACCATCTATTCCGGCGGGCTTGTTTTGTCGGAAGCTAAACACTGGCCTGGCAAGATCCTCCTTTGATAGCTTTAGAAGATACGCGGAAGCTGATGAATTTTTTAGTGTACATTTAAAGCTTTGCCGTGTTGCTGTCATTTCGGCCGCTAGGGTAAAATACTTATTGAAATCGTGACCTTTCGACACAGGTTCGTCTACCAAAACGTCCGAACAAGACAGGTTCTCATCGTTTCCATATTCAATCAATCAATCAATCAATCAATCAATCAATCAATCAATCAATCAATCAATCAATCAATCAATCAATCAATCAATCAATCAATCAATCAATCAATCAATCAATCAATCAATCTTTATTTAATGTGCGCAGGAACAACCATGTGTCTTTGTGCTGCAGCACAAATAAAAAAAAGAAACAAAAACGAAAAAGCACAAACATGTTTACACACACAGAGAGAACACACAAAAAAAAGAAATAAATAATACATGAAATTAAACTGAGACGAAAAGTATCACGGAAAGTAAGCAAACAATGAGTAGAATCACTTATATACACAGTGAGATAATTTTTGAGCACACCAGGAAAGAAAAAAAAAAGAACGGTAGATAGAAGAGAAAAAAACAACAACAACAAATAACTGACATTGATTATAGTAATATAGAAATATACATAAAATAAACAACCATTCCAGGCGCAACAAGTGCATGGTACTTAAAACACAGGCTAGAAATACAGAATAATACAATAAAGGGACAGTAACATTCGAATATAAAGTTTAAAGTTGAAATATAAGTAAGAAACAGATAAAAAGTAGTTCAAGATAAAGACAGCATTGAACAGGAGAAAAAACAAAAAGAGAAGTAAATACAATATTAAGGCTAGAAAGTGGGAGTCATATGTGATAAAGTACTATTTAGAATACAACGCTACGAACATCCAATGTAAATGAACAGAGCGAGTTTTGGAAGATGTCAAGGTGAGGACAAAAAGAGTTAAATAACCACTGCATCCTGTCCAGAGGGGAGTGGGAATGAAGAGGAGAAACCTGAAATGGTCTGAATTCCCTCATGCTCTTTCGCGGAACGCGCAGTAGGATGTACTCTAAGAGCTGAGGGTACATAATGTGGCCATGAAGGAGTTTGTACAGAAATATGATATGAAGTCTGATACGACGGCAGTGAAGAGAAGGAAGATTCAGTTGGGCGCTCCTGGTGGAGCGAGAGGGGGAAGTTGCGCAAGGAAAGCGATAATGAAATAACCGTAAAATTTTTTTTTGTACTCTGTCAACCTTGTCCAAGTTCGATTTGCAAGTGCCATTCCAAACAACCGACGCATACTCCAAGACCGGCAAGCATATGGACAGGTACAGTTTTAGGAACGGAAGTGGAGTATGGAACTCTCTCGAAAGTCTGCAAACGAAACCGAGTGTGCGCATAGCCCGCTGAGCAATGAGTTTAGTGTGAGAGGAGAAGCTGAGGGTGCGGTCAAAAAGTACACCAAGGTCATTAATTTCATCAACCCTGTCCAACAGCACAGAATTCACAGAATAATGGTAGAGAAAGCTATGTGTTTTACGAGTAAAGGACACAACCCTAGTTTTCGAAGAATTGAGGGTAAGTCGATTCTTCGCACACCAATCAGAAAAAGCAGATATGTCCGATTGCAACAACAAGCAATCTTGAAAAGAATGTATTACTTTGAATATTTTTATATCATCAGCATAAAGAAGAAACGAGGAGTTCTTTATCGCCGAGGAAACATCATTAATAAAAACGGAGAAGAGAAGCGGGCCTAGTACTGAACCTTGAGGAACTCCACTCGTTGCAGGGTAAACGAAAGAAGTCTGTCCATTGACACTGACAAAGCAGAAGCGATCAAGGAGATAGTTGCGTAGGAGGGCTACGAGTGAGACTTCAACGCCAGAGAGTAGAAGTTTTTCAAGAAGTAGTGAGTGAGTAACAACGTCGAAAGCTTTGCTCATATCACAGTACACAGTGTCAACCTGACCCCTCTGAAGGACTGCTGCAGAGGCATACGTCATAAACGTGACTAGGTTGGTAGAATTAGAGCGACCCGACATGAAGCCATGTTGATTCGGTACTATGATATGTTTGAGATGGAAGGAAAGTACGCTGTGCAAAGCTAATTCGAAAAGCTTAGAGGTTGCACATAGAAGAGAAATCGGACGATAATTGGAAACATCAGATTTGTTTCCAGACTTGAAGACAGGAAACACGCGTGCCATTTTCCACACGCGAGGAAAGGCAGCATTTTTTAAACAGTTATTAAATATGGCAGTGAGTACTGGTACAAAGATATAACTAAAGGCTTTTATTATGGCGGCTGGAATGCCATCAGGTCCAGGAGACAAAGATGGTCTCAGACGCTTAAGACTCTCAGTTATCAACTCCTCGTCAAAGGGAATGGAATTAGATAGTGCACCAGATGGGAGGCAAACGGAATCACAATGTGGATGTTTATAAACGGAGGAAAAATGTTGGGCAAAACTGTCGGCAACATCCCGAATTTTCGAACCCTGAGAGTCAACTAAGCTGATACTTAGATCAGATTTAATGGAACGCTTGCGAACTGACTAAGACGATTTGAGGCACTCCTCTCTAAAGACTCAAGATATGAGTCATAGTCCCGCTTGTATAAGCGTTTGCAAAGAGAACGCACACGGCGAAACTCATCTGCCCAATTGTGAAACCCAGGGCGTTTCGCTTTACGATGGGCCCGTTCCTTGAGTTTTAACGCCGTTATTAGTTCCCTTGAAAACCAGGAAGGGAACTTCCTACGCGTAGGAGTATGCAAAGGTATGTACCGACGCATACCATCAAGAACTATTTCTGTAAAGCGACTGACTTGTCCATCTGAATCATTAATGTCATTTAAAAGGGACCAGTCGACGGAAGAGAAGAAATTGAAAAGACCGACATAATCACCACGTGCATACGCGAAACGGGGCGAATTCCTCACCCGATCTGAATTAGTAGAAGGTGAGGCAGAGACAGCAGTAGTAACTAGAAGCGGAGGGTGAAATTTGTCACAGCGAGTAAGCGGTAATGTCTGAACTCGAGACTCGAACACTTTCGAAATTCGATAGACAGATGTCAAGAATATTGCCACAGCAGTTTTCAATGAAATTGTGTTGCTGCAAAGAGTTAAAGGCTATAAAATCAAGTAGAGCGTTACACTTACTTAATATGTAATGATTGTTGTGAGAAGGAATAAATGAGTACCAGTTGATACCAGGAGTATTAAAATCGCCTAAAATAAGAAGTTTGTGTTTGCTATGACGGGTTATAACATGTTCGATTGAGAGCAGAACATCATCATAGGCTGGAGGAGGAAGATTCGGAGGAATGTAGAAAGCTGCAAGTAAAAGCTTTCCATGTCGATTTAAAGTGAGCTCGAGCCACACACATTCTTCAAAAGTTTCCAGATCGGAACGTCGAACACACTTCACAAAACTGTCAATAGCAATGAGCACTCCACTTCCTCTTGATTTGGGACCTGTTTCAGGGCGGTCGCTACGAAAAACAGAGTAATTATTTGGAAAGAAATCATTGGAAGGAATATCACTTGACAGCCAGGTTTCGGTAACCACAACAGCGGTATAACAAGAGGACAAGACGCTAGAAAAAAATTCAGATCCCTTAATCCGAAGACCTCGGGCGTTTTGATAATAGATATCCAAATTAGGGGCCACTGCAATTTTGCATCAGTTCAGAGGGATGAAGCATATCGTTGTAAAGCTTCCCACGAAAGTGCTTGTATATGCAACCCATCGGCCACATCGAAGGCTCAACAAGCTTACTGTAGGATTCTTCATCAACTTCAATGTGGAAGGACGAGTAGGAGTCGTACCTTGTTTTCAGCTGCCGGCAGGAAAGGGGGGTAATATTCGCAGATTTTAGATGGTTGGTAAGGTCTACAGATGTAGTATCGGGACTGAGTTTAGAGACGAAAATAGTCTTCGGACGCTTCTTTTGGTAAATGGCAACATTCAGGACAGATGAGCTCGATGCGCCAATAATGGCTCGACTTCGGTGCTTCTTCATCGCACTGGGTGAGTTAACCGCACGGGGAGGAGCAGATGCAGAAGATGAACAGGTAATATCGCCAGGAGTCATCCCTCGATGAAGAGCGGCGGAGTAGTCCACAGATGGCTGCTCCTCACGGGTAGGATTGCCCACGGAGACAGCGAGAGGACGCTCGACAAGAGGACGCTCACACTGCGAAGCAGCGCACCGCACAAGCTCCTGGCGTAGGCCGCGGACATCGGCACGTAGAGAGGCAATGACCACGGCTTGTTGTACGAAAGCCCGCGAGTTTTTTCCACGAAGGCGCTCGTTCTCTTCCCGTAGCTGGGCAACTTCATCGCTCAGAAAAGAGATTCCCTCAAGCGCGTCGAGGAGGAGAGCCCGTAGCGAGGCAAACTCACCGCCATGTTCGCCGGTCGCGGTTGAAGGGGGAAGACCGGTCGGGTGGCTGGCCAGGAGCGGGGCGACGGGAGAAAGGAACGTAGCCGCCGGCGCACCACCGTCGCTAAGCCTAACACCGTCAGACGACGACGACGTACACAAATTACACACGAATGGCCGAGAGCCAGACTTCAGGAGTTGCAGCTCGTCATCCTCCCAAGTGACGCACTTCGTGTGAACGCGTTTCCCACAGTCGGCACATCGTAAAAACTGCTGCTTGCCAAAAAACGGGCGGGAGCACAGCGCACATGCGTCCTTACTGGGCGCCATCTTGGAAAAAAAATAATAATAATAAAAAATAAATAAATAATAATAATAATAATAATAATAATAATAATAATAATAATAATAATAATAATAATAATAATAATAATAATAATAATAATAATAATAATAATAATAATAATAATAATAATAATAATATTGCCATTTCAGGTTTCTCCTCTTCATTCCCATTCCCCTCTGGACAGGATGCAGTGGTTATTTAACTCTTTTTGTCCTCACCTTGACATCTTCCAAAACTCGCTCTGTTCATTTACATTGGATGTTTGTAGCGTTGCATTCTAAATAGTACTTTATAACATATGACTCCCACTTTCTAGCCTTAATATTGTATTTACTTCACCTTTTGCTTTTTCTCCTGTTCAATGCTGTCTTTATCTTGAAGTACTTTTTATCCGTTTCTTACTTAAATTTCAACTTTAAACTTTATATTCGAATGTTACTGTCCCTTTATTGTATTATTCTGTATTTCTAGCCTGTGTTTTAAGTACCATGCACTTGTTGCGCCTGGAATGGTTGTTTATTTTATGTATATTTCTATATTACTATAATCATTGTTAGTTATTTGTTGTTGTTTTTTTTTTCTCTTCTATCTACCGTTCTTTTTTCTTTCTTTCCTGGTGTGCTCAAAAATTCTCTCACTGTGTATACAAGTGATGCTACTCACTGATTGCTTACTTTCCGTGATACTTTTCGTCTCAGTTTCATTTCATGTATTATTTATTTCTCCTTTTGTGTTCTCTCTGTGTGTGTAAACATGTTTGTGATTTTTCAATTTTGTTTCTTTTTTTTATTTGTGCTGCAACACCAAGACCACATGGTTTTTCCTGCGCACATTAAATAAAGATTGATTATTATTATTATAATAATTATTATTATTATTATTATTATTATTATTATTATTATTATTATTATTCATAATATTGTCATGACTCAAGCCCCAGGAAGCCGTGAAGGTACACGTAGACGAGGACCCCAGAATAAGGCCGGCTTCTAGGTCCGATCCCAGAGTCCAGCACCAGCGCGCCTCTCGAGCCAACAACCGCTTCGTTGTCGTGGCACCAAGCACAGCAGTCGGGTGGCGCTAGGCACCTGACAATATCCCCCCCGTGAAAGAAAAACATCGTCCCGATAACAAGGTAAGAGGAGAAAAAAAATTAGGTGTGACGTGAACTGTACAATAACTCAAGGTCTCACTTGCAGGAAGCGTTAATGTTACGAAACGCGACGTCGACACAGCGCTCAGTCACGCGAAAAAAACGTAAGCGCACCACATGCACAATGTCAGGCCGCAGACGCCGAACACTGACGGTCAAAGTTCCATCTGGAGTACCTTAGCGGTGCAAGACTTTATAGGGCCCGAAATACCGATGGACCAGTTTCTCGCTCAAGCCTTTGTGGCGCACGAGGGTCCACACCCACACTTGGTCCCCTGGTTCGTAGTGGACTTCCCTGTGCCGAAGGTTATAGTGTCGAGCGTAGGTGACATGCTGCTCCCTGATGTGCAAGCAGGCCAGCTGACGGCCTTGCTCGGCCTGTTCCGCGAAATGGGTGGCATCGCGGGTTCGACCGCTTTATTCCCGCACAGGAGCATCGCGTCCAACATCGTGCGGGTCTCACTGCCATATACGAGACGGAACGGCGTAAACTTCGTGGTTTTCTGCGGCGCCGTATTGTAGGCGAAGGTGATATACGCCAGGATCTCGTCCCACATTTTATGGTCAACGTCGATGTACATTGAGATCATGTCCACCAAAGTTTTGTTGAGTCATTCCGTTAGGCCATTTGTCTGAGGGTGATACGCTGTTGTTGTGCGATGCTCGGCATGGCAGATAATTAAGGTGTCGCGCAGTAGCCGAGCTGTGAACGCCTTTCCTCGGTCAGTAATGATGGTCGACGGCGCACCGTGTCTGAGCACAATATCGGTGTTAAATCGAGCAACTTCGCCGACAGTACCTCGAGCAAGGGCCTTCGTTTCAGCGCAGCGTGTCTGTGGTGACTACGATCCACTCGTGTCCTTTCGAGGATAAAGGAAATGGGCCTAAAAGGTCCATACCCACTTCCTCGAAGGGTGTGAGGGGTGGTTAGATATATTGTAACATGCCGGATGGCTAAAGCGCGGGTTTTTTTGTTACTGCCATTATCGACAAGTCTGTGCGTAACGTTTAACGCTCGGAGAAAGATGTGGCCAGTAATAGTTCTGCCGGACTCGGTTTAGGGTGCGTGTAAAGCCGAGATGACCGGAAGTTTGTTCGTCGTGGCAGGCCAGGAGGAATTCGTGCCTTAGATCAGCCGGTATGACTAGCAGGTATGTTTTTGCACTCGAAGTAGAATTCTTATAAAGCACCCATTGCGGAGGCAGTACGACGACAGCCCCCGAGCAAGATACCGCAGTAATTTAGGATGCCCACCTTCAAGATGGTCAATAATCAGTCGCAGCTCGGCGTCGGCACGCTGTTTGGAAACGAGGTCGGACGTAGTGACTGTTCCAAGGAATCTGTCGCCGTCGGTGGCATCTGACGAAGGAGGGTCGACGGGCGCGCGGGACAGGCTATCAGCATCGGTGTGCTTACGGCCGGGCTTATACATAACGTCGAAATCGAACTCCTGCAGGCGCAATGCCCAACGTGCTAAGCGGCCACAAGGATCCTTTAAGTTTTTCAGCCAACACAACGAGTGGTGGTCAGTGATGACACGAAATGGTCGGCCATAAAGGTGCGGGCGGAACTTGGCAGCGGCCCATACTACCGCCAAACATTCCATTTCAGTGGTGGAATAGTTGCACTCAGCACGTGAAAGTGCACGGCTGGCGTAGGCAATTACTTTCTCGACCCCGTCTTGGAGCTGAACTAGAATGGCACCAAGGCCGACGTTGCTTGCATCCGTGTGTAGCTCTGTGTCGGCATCATCGTCGAAATGTGCCAGGATCGGGGGTGACTGGAGCCGGCGTCGTAACCCATCGAAAGCCACCTGCTGCTCGACGCCCCAGGAAAATGATGTGTCATCTCGAGTCAGGAGTGTCAGAGGGCTGGCCATCTGTGCAAAGGTTTTGATAAAGCGGCGTTAATAGGAGCACAGCCCCAAAAACCGTCGGACTGCTTTTTTTTTTTGTGGGCGGGGACGGGAAAGGCAGCAACGGCAGCAAGTTTTTTAGGGTCCGCTCGGATGCCATCAGCGCTCACGATGGGCCCAAGAAACTTCAATTCGGTGGACCCGAAGTGGCACTTTCGAGGCTTGAAAGGTTGGCTGACCGGACGTCTTCGAGAACATTTCTCAGGCGGCGTAGGTGTTCCGTGAACGTGGGCGAAAAGATTATTACGTCGTTGAGATAAACAAGGCATATCTGCCACTTAAGACCTGTGAGCACAGTGCCCATCGTCCGCTGGAAGGTGGCAGGAGCACAGCAGAGCCAGAATGGGAGGACGTGGAATTCATAGAGCACATCTGGTGTCACGAAGGCAGTTTTCTCACGGCAGAGCCAGAATGGGAGGACGTAGAATTCATAGAGCACATCTGGTGTCACGAAGGCAGTTTTCTCACGGTCCCTCTCATCAACTTCGATTTGCCAATAACCACTCCTGAGGTCAATGGAGGAAAGTACTTGGCTCGGCGAAGTCGGTCGAGAGAGTCGTCGATCTGTAGCAGCGGATAAACATCCTTCTTTGTCATACTGTTAAGCTTCCGGTATCAACGCAGAAACGAAGTGTTCCGTCTTTCTTTTTAACGAGCACTACAGGCGACGACCATGGGCTGCTTGAAGGTTGAATGACGCCATCGGCAAGCATCTCCTTGACTTGCTGCTGGATAGCGTCTCTCTCCCGAGGAGACACATGATAGGGCTGCTGATGGATGGGTAGAGTGCCTTCATGCGTGATAATCCGGTGTTTAATGACCGACGTTTGCTGCCCTTTAGACGAAGACGTGAAGCACGCACGAAACTCCCGTAATAAATCCTGGAGTTGCCTCTTTTCAACGGAGGAAATGCTAGAATTGATGTCGACAGCGTGTACGGCATCATCCGGTTCGGTGCTAGCGTAGCTTCCTGAGAAGCAAAACATTCGGCGACTTCCTGCAGATGGTCGACGCAAGGAATGACAGTGCCACGGAACATATGTCGATGTTCATTGGAGAAATTAGTGACAAGCACCTCCGTCTCGCTGCCACGAAATAAACAAAGACCTCTTGCCACAGAAACTCCCAAGGTGAGTAAGAGGGAGACATTAGGCTCAACAACCCGGAGGTCGTGATGTGGCTCGTCACAGGTAACTGGCAAGGATGCTGGCGCGTGGTTGCACTGTGAGGCTGTCATCGGCGACTCGCAGCATGGAGTTGGACCCATGGTACGCATGCTTTTCGGTGGCCAGTTTGGCGGAAAACGTCACCCAGCGGTTCGGGAGATCTATAGTGGCACCGTGCTCACGAAGGAAGTCGATGCCAAGAACAACATCGCGAGAGCATTCGCGTAAAACAAGAAAGGTCGCGACAAATGTGCAGCCTCGCACCGTAACCAGGGCTGTACACATACCCAGTGGTGTAACCACATGTCCGCCTGCCGTACGTATGTCTGGTCCGTTCCATGGCGTCATCACTTTTCTCAGTGTCCTTATAAGCTGCCCGCTAAGGATAGAATAATCAGCTCCCGTATCAACTAAAGCGCTGACCTCTTTCGTGTCGACGATAACAGGGATGTCCAGGGAGACCCGGTCAAGACCAGGGCCTGTCGACGTCGGCTCGGAGTGAAGCGAGCGGTGTGGCGGCAGAAGCTGGACGGCAGGTGGGTGGTCGGCGTCGGGGCGATTCAGTGTCGACGGCAGGTCGAAGTGAAGCGAGCGGTGGCGGCAGTTGTGTGGTCTGCGTCGGGCGATTTAAGCAACACGGTGGTGATAACTGGTCGGCGATGCGGACGACGTCGGGGCGATGTGGTCTGTGTGGCGAAATCTGGAGAGGAATTCGGCGTTTGACGTCGGGGCGAATCGAGCGGCGCGGCGGTGGAATCTTTGCGGCGAATCGGTGTGCGGTGGCCTCGCTCCCAAAGGTCACCGGAGCTAGTTTTCCCAACAGGGGCTCAAGGAACCTCGGTGTGCAGCGGTATAACATGACCCAGAGGGCGAAGAGCGACAAAGCGAAGTCACGACGAGGAGAATGCGGCAGACTACGCAGGCGGGTGATGTTTTCGGCGATGGCCTGAGGCCGCTGACCAGGCCATGGACGAGAGCTGTCGTGAGAAAATCCTCCAAGGCCCGCCGGTATAGGTGACCTGCCTCGCCACAGTGGTAGCAGAGAGGGCGGTTATCTGGAGCGCTCCAGAGATCAGACTTCCCGGGCGCCTGGCGCCGATCTGCCCAGAGGGGCAGCGGTTCCGCAGCGTGCACAGTGACCTGAGGTGGCGTGTAAGACGAAGGGTTAGGTAGCAGGGCTGGGCGGCATGTGACATCAGCATACGTCATCGGCTGGGTGAGGCCCGGGGGTGGCGGTGGAATGACTGTACTTATCGGTGGCGTGAGTGCGTTCTGGACCTCCTCACGGATGACGCTGGCCAGAGAAGCCGTGCCAGGAGGAAATGTCCCATGAAGTTGCTGGAGCTCCTTGCGAACGACGGTGCGAATGAGGTCGCGAAGGGAGCTCAGATATGTCCCGGGATTGCAGTCGGTGAGGTCAGTCGGCGGTAGTGCGGAGATGGAATTCAGCGGCCGAGCGAACTGGCTGCATTGCTGCTGTAGCAGTTTCTCCATAATCGCAGCTTCAGTCAGAAATGCCGCGACGGTGGTGGGCGGGTTCCGCACGAGGCCAGAAAAAAACTGGTCTTTGACTCCGTGCATCAGGTACCGTACCTTCTCCTCACTAATGGACGGATAGGCGCATGACGTCAACGTACCATCGTGCGCAAAAGTCGGGAGACCACTGCTTCGGCGGCCGGAGCGGCTGCGGGGACGCCCTGCATCGCTGCTATCTCGCGCGGCTCGCTCGCTTCGAGAGTGCCCGGCGTGATGCAAGAGTTTCCCTCGCTCTCGGGCTGGAGCTTATCATGCCACACTAGAAGTTTGTCAGTCATGATAAGCGCCATACCGAGAGCGAGAGAACCTCTGGCGTCACGGCAGGTACTCTTGCAGCGGGCGAGCCGCGCAAGATAGCAGTGACGCGGTGCATCCCTGGAGCCACTCCGGCCGTCGAAGCCGTGGTCTCCCCAGCTTGTCGCACGAGAGTACATTGCGACCCCTTCATTCGGACGCTGAACACGAGAGGTCAGTGCACGCTCGGCGTTCTCCCGGCGGTCACTGTTGGCGTACGTACCGAGGAGCTGGCTTCGGAAGGCCAGCGACGTAAAGAATGTGGCCTCGCGGTTCTCGAACCACGTCCGAGCAGCGTCTTCAAAGCTGAAGCAGACCTTCCGCATTTTCGCAGTGTCATGCCAGCCATTAAACTTCGCGACCCTTTCGTAGTGATCTAGCCAATCCTCGGCGTCTTCTAACTGCTCACCGTGAAATGGCTTAGGGGTACGTGGGGTCTGAAGGATGCGACAGGACAACGGGGTTGAAGGGACAGTCGTGGCACTGGCGGGCGGTGTCGTTGCCATAGCTAGGGTGGAAGCTAGGGTCTCTTCGTCAAGAGGGAAGGTCTCGGGAGCAAGCCTCGGAGCCGCCGGCTTGCGCGATGAAGAGGAGTGGTCACGAGAGGCGGCCACGTCGGGTAACATTTCGACTTTTCCTTTTTTGTCCTCGGCCCTTTCTGTGGAGAGGTGGCTGACACCTTTCACATGGTCTGGGCATGAAACTTTTTAATGGTCACTGACCAAGGTCAAAAAACGAAAGACGTTTCGGGAACGCTACGGCTCCCTTGTTCACAATGAAGCAACCGGCTTATGACTCCGTGTTTTTGTAACACTTAGAAGTATGACACCTGAACCGCGCCGTGAGGGAAGGAAGGAAGGTGAGAGTTAAAGTGGAAAGAGATAAAGAGAAGCCATAGTGGAGGGCTACGGAGTAATTTCGACCACCTGGGGATCTTTAACGTGCGCTGAAAAAGATCCCCAGGTGGTCGACGCAAGCGTCCCGCTTTTGCGGCTGTCGCGTGGCGTTCCTTGGCGCGCATTGAAGTTTGGGATTGCAGATAGCAGGAACGCTAGACAAGATGAGACTCCTGGAGAAAAGGTGCAGTACCTCACTCTTTCTCCGAGAAGTGTGCGTTTGGATGGTATGCCATCGCTCCTGTCGCTTGGCGTTCCTTGGCGCGCGTTCAAGATTTGGATTGCAGATAACAGGAACGCTCCTGAAGCGGTATGAGAAGGGTGGGCCAAAATATGGCGTAGTTGTCTCCACCCTTCGAGGGCGTGAGGTCGCGCGCATTGAGGCAACAGGTGGCTACTTCCTTGGGAGACACTTCGCCTCTCTTGCTTTCCCTATCTCCTAGGCTTAATTACAGCTAAGCCACTGTGAATTTTATCTGTTGTGAGCCGTCATTGCACCCGCCACAGCTTCGGTGGTGGACGACGGCTTATGCGGCTCGCGTCTTTCCCTCTTCTTTTTCTTTCTACTCTATTTTTAACCCGACCTCGGCGGCTGCGTTTCGATGGAGGCGAAACGAAGAGGCGTCCGTGTGCTGTGCGATGTCAGCGCATGTTAAAGATCCCCATGTGGTCAAAATTACTCCGCAGCCCTCCACTACGGCTCCTCTTTCTCTCTTTCCACTTTCACTCCCATCTTCCTCCCTTCCCTTACGGCGCGGTTGCGGTGTCGACAGAAAACAAGTGAGACAGTTACCGCGCCTTTCCCTTCCTATAAATAAATCTGTTAACGAATGCCTTCAATGGCTCATACTGGAAGCCCCGCCGGGATGTACAGTATGAGCCATTAAAGGCTTTCTTTAAAAATAGGTGGGGTGGTGCAGTGGTAAGACGCCCAGGTTCAAACGCGACCTCGGCGGCAGCGTTTAGATGGAGGCGAAACGAACAGGCGTCCGTGTGCTGTACGGTGTCAGCGCACGTTGATCCCCAGGTGGTCGAAATATACCGTAGCCCTCCACTACGGCTCCCCTTTCTCTCTTTCCGCTTTCACTCCCACCTTTCTCCCCTCCCTTACGACGCGGTTGAGGTGTCCACAGAAAACAAGTGAGACAGTTACCGCACCTTTGCCTTCCTATAAATGAATCAGTTTTTTAGAGCGCAGCTCTTTGGCGTCCGTTCCTGGGTTTCGCGTTGTCGTCGGCCTCGTAACCAGCTCCGCCCCCCTTTCATCCCCCCAGCGCTAGCAGCGACCGACTGATACCGCTGGATGCCGCTGACGCCGCTAGAGAGTCAAGATAACGTGTCTGCATAGAACACCGTCGCCGCCATGCAGAAAGAGGAGGGGAGGGTCCCCCCCCCCCCCCCCCCCCCCCCCTGTTCCTGTGTGGCGGATAAGGTGGTCTTCAGTTGCCGACGCGCCGGTTATTTCACGTAGGCCCCGGCACGTCGACGAATACGTGACCACCTTCCCACGGCTAGACCTGGTTCTTGGCGCTGCGGAAGCGAGGGTATCATATTGTTTGCGTCGGCATCGGCGGCGTTGTCCCTGAAATCAACTCCGCAGCTGGGGTTGACTCACTATCGGCGTCAGCAGCATCAGTCAGTCGCTGCTATCTCTTCCCTCCTCCCTTTATCGCGTTGTCCGCTTGCTGCGCGCCCTTCTGCCCCCATCGTTTGCCGCTGGGTGTACACGCCGCCCCCTCTTCCTGCGAGTCTCCGGTTGTCAAAGCGCCGGCTCGAACTTAATTCCTTTCTTCGCTCCTCCTCCAATGCAACCCCTGTGCGGTGGCAATCAGAGAGCCAGATCGGTGGCGGCGGATCTGTATATGTCACCGCCCGAGCCGAAATTGCCGCTGCCGTTCGCCACTGCGAAATTATCTGCCAGTTCTTTCTGAGCCATGAGCTAGACGACCGGTGGAAGTCCTCCGTCTGCTGCTGCTGCTAAACGAGCTGCCAGAGAAAAAAATTCTGTGATAGCGCATACATGTGTTGCTCGATTTCTTTGCCTCAATCTATCGAAAAGGTGAAACAGCTTATTTGCTGCACTCAAATTTCGCATTAGGAAGTAACGTAATCGTCGGTATTTTTTTTAATACCAAATCTGTTTGGGGTACTCGCCTGATTCGATCAAAAGAAGTCAAATGTTCCCATCTATGCGGCGGCGACGACGCCAGACGAGCCGCTGTCCCAGCAATGGTACTGGTGGAGCCACCTCACGCTACTTAGAACAACTCTGCTGCAGGAAAAGAGAGGGCGAACATTTTTGGCAGGTTTGAGTTGTTGTAAGCAGCATGATGTGGCGCCACCAGTACTATTGCTGGGGCAGCGGCTCTCATGGTGTCGTCGCTGCCGCATAAGATGGGAACATCTGACTTCTTTTGATCGAATCAGGCAAGTACCCCAAGCAAATTTGGTATTAAAAAAGTACTAGCGAAAAAATGCCCCTTGTGTGTAAAATTTGTACTGCGAAGATTCCGCGGTTTAGTTGGGAGAAGCATTCTACATCGCGCCTCTAATTGTGCAACACGCTATATTAATATTTAACCCTCTTGACCAGTTTGATATGGCCTGAGTGAAAGCGGAGAAGGCCATTGGCTCATCGTAACTTACAAAATTAACTTATGTGATCTTGGCCAAGCATCAGATTATATTCAGATATTGTATCTTTTATGACGCGGCTGGGACACCATCACTTGCGGCGGTGGTTTGATAATAATAGTTGGTTCACGGGAAGGTAAAGGCGC
The DNA here is from genome assembly GCF_055883805.1 of Amblyomma maculatum. Lineage (NCBI taxonomy): Eukaryota > Metazoa > Arthropoda > Arachnida > Ixodida > Ixodidae > Amblyomma > Amblyomma maculatum. The sequence goes on along the minus strand of NC_139353.1, from coordinate 168,485,108 downwards.
AGTATATGTCATACTTGCTACAGATACTGCGCCTTTCCTGTGAACCAACTATTATTGTTAAACCCCCACCGCAAGCCTGCCACCAAATTTTTATCTGTTGTGTAGGCATTGCACCCGCCAAAGGTGGTGGACGACGGCTGTTGTTGTTCTCTAATTTGATGGCACATACCCACACAGGGGGATCGGCCAAGAATTGGGGTGCAGAGATATTAGATTTTGAGATGTGTAACTACATCGCAAAAAAATAAATAGAAATAATTGCTAGGGAATAGAGAAGGAAATGTAAATATGAAAAACCAAAATAAAAAAGGGTAATTATTATGTTGCGGCGCACGTCTTTCTTTCCATCTTCTTTTTCTTCTCTATTTTCCATTCTGTCCGCATGGGGCAGCGGAGGTGGCTCAGCTACAGAGCCAGTAGCAGGCCCGTGCATCTTTTCCTTCTTCCGATAGCCACAACAACATCGCACAACACACGCCTCTCCATTTTGCAAGCATCGAAATGTGGATTGCGGCATTCGAAATAAAGTTCTGTACTTTGCAATACTGAACATTTCATGAGCTGGTTCACTGACTTGCGTCGCTGTACATTCCATCACCGTGCAGTGGCGATGGTTGACACTGACAGAGATAAGACACCGCGTTTTGTCCGTGTACAGGCCGAGATATCGACGAAGAAGCCAACGAAGCTGGTTTCACGCGAGCACATTGTTCTGACCGTAGCCATGCCTCTCGACCCTGTCTCCAACAGCTTCTACGAGTGGACCCAGCCCGTGCCCCGGGAGCCGTGGGACCCTTTGAACGCGGAGCTTGTTCGAGCTGCGCGACCCTACACCGTTGTGGAGCGAACCATAAGATACGAGTTTCGGGACAAGGTGAGCTATCGTCAGAAGGCCTGCTCTCCTAACAACCAATCTTACGTCCAATGAGTCATGCCTTAGCCAACAGCGTCCACATTTTAGCCGCAACACGCGCACTTGTCAACCTGAGGCAAGTATTTAACTCGGTGCCTCTAAACGCTACGTACGTTTTATGTGCATTTGTGCTTCCGTGAAAGGCACATGGCTAACCTTACACTGATATATAAGCAATTGCTCCTTCTGACTATACGCGATGCGCAAAACGCCTACAACGCCGCCTGTCGCCAAAGCTGCAAAGCGTTGGCGGGCTCGGTCGGACGCTGTTCATGTCAGCCTCTCTTCGCGCGCGTCGTGTATTCGTCTTTGGTCGTTGTTTAACAGATATAACGCCACTGTCAACCTTTAGCAATGTCCCGGAAGAATTGCTGCGTAGTTCGTTTTTCGAACAGACATAAAACCTTTTCAGGAACACGTTAGCATAAGTTTCCAGTGATGCTTCACGAGAACGACAGCGGCCGTGGATAGTGGTTTTTTGACGCAGAAAGCAAGCAATCGCATCAAATGACATTTGTTCAGATTAATGTCATATTTTTCGACGCACTGATGCCCGACCAAAGCTAACGCCATTTCCAAAGTATGGTAACTGCGATTGACATGCCAATGTTGGTGCGCCTTCAATATATTGCGATGATGACTGCGCTGTAAACGAAAGCAGCCTTTAAATTGACATTCATGTATTGCATGCCTTGTAACCAACCTGTTGATTAGGACTATAAATAGAGGATGGATGGATGGATGGAATATAGGAGCGTCCCCTTTGAAACGGGGTGGCAGCAGTGGCTATCATGCTCATTTTTCTCCCTATATCTTAATTATTGATTTAGAATGGTTAACTAAACCATCATTGTATTTATTAAATTTTGTTCCTACATTACTAACATTATGTCACTTCTCTGCTTTTAAGCCACTAATCTTCCAGTCGTTTTTTGCTAGTTTACACCATCGGTTTATTCACCCGGCCACTGTTATCTCTAAACCCCAGAGCTTCAGGAACAGTGATTGCGCCTGCATCAACTTCCGGATGGATACTATTACATTCGAGTATAACATGGTCAAATGTTTTACTGGAGTTTCCACATACAGCACATGCGTCATCTCCATTGTTAAATTTCTTTTTGTAACGTAGGGCACTGCCTCTTGAGTTATCAAAGACATCTTCCTTCCTGATCTGCATTTTCCACTTGCGGTGTAATTCCGCACTCTGTTTCTTTTCCATCGAATTTATCCAATTTTTACCTTCTGTGTTTTTCACCTGTTGCTTAATGCTCTTTATTTCCCCGTCCTTGTGACTAGCGTACTTACTAGTTAGTTTCCTAGTTCTTTTCCTCCATTGTGAGTCAACGCTTTTTAAGTACAGGTATTTAAATACTTTAGCTGCCCATCTGTTACTGTCCAATTTCCTCAGGCGTTCCTCATATAATATTTTACTCTGAGCTTTCCGTACTTCGAAAGATATCTCCCTGTACCGCCTCATTTGTAGTTTGGTCGTGGGCACCTAGTGCTAATCGTCCAACGGATCTCTGATTTATTTCTAATGTCGACTGCACCTCTGAGTTTAGGCACAAAACCGCATTTCCGAAAGTAAGTCTGGGCACCATAATTCCTTTCCAAATACCCCTAAAAACCTCATACCTATTGTATCCCCACAATGCCTTATGCTTTATTATCCCGGCATTCCTTCGCCATTTGGCCTTAAGTGATTGCTCATGCTTTCCAATGTATGCCAATCCTTCGTTTACCCATAACCCCAGATATTTATATTATGCTACTCTAGGTATTTCATGGCCTTGTATTTTAAGACCCTGATCAGTTGAGCCGTTGAAATTCATCAGACCCGACTTAACTGCGCTGAACCCGACTTAACTGCGCTGAAACTGAAGCCTAGAGCGTCCCCTTCGTCTCCGCAATACTTAACTAGAGTTTGCAATTCTTCCAGACTCTCAGCTAGCAGCCCAATATCGTCTGCATACATCAAACTGGGGAGGCGCTGCTCTACAGCCTTTCCACCTAATCTATATGACAGGGTAAAACCTAGGTTACTGTCTTGTATCTTCCGTTCCAGGTTTATCATATAAAGCATTAACAGCACCGGTGATAGAGGACAGCCTTGTTTTAATCCTTTGCATACTTTGATATCCTCCGTACTTCTTATCCCTTCCCACGTAATTTCTACTTTGATATCCCGGTATATTTCCTGTAGGAACTCTATTATCTCATAACCGATACCTTCTTCTTTTAATATGTTCCACAGGAGCTCCCTGCTTACGTTGTCGTACGCCCCGTTTATGTCCAGGAAGGTCAAATACAAAGGTCTATTTTCCCCTCTAGATATTTCGATGCATTGGGTGAGCACGAACAGGCTATCATCTAAGCGCCTACCATTTCTAAAGCCGTTCTGAAGTTCTCCGAGTATCTAGTTACTTTCTACCCATGCTTGCACGTTTAATTTCACCGCCTGCATGGCTAACTTGTACATAACAGATGGTATGGTAATCGGATGTTATGTGCATCCTTTGTTCTTTTCCTACACAAATAAAACCCATTTTGCTCTGTCAACAGCTGTCTAGAATTTGCTTATTCGTTATTCGTCGATACGTAATGTCTTTTTAATCGAATGTCATTATATTTTCTCGTGTAGCAGCAAACAAATATCATTTTGAACGAACGTCATACGATGGAAAAGGTATTAAATTTGCCTGTGGCAGGGCTGAGTGATAACTATTTTTCAGTGTTTTCTGCTTGTCATTGCACCTTCCGTGAACACTTCTTGTTTAAACTTGGTTGCCACCGCTGTCGGTAATATACAATACGCATTAGATTTATGAAATGCTTAGCCAGACAATCTTTAGCGTGTATTGACATCGCACAACACACGGTTGCCTTTTGCGTTCGCCTCCACCTAAACGCGGGCGGTGCGGTCGACTTCGGTCCCAATAACTGGATCTTCCTCAGTAGCCTGAGCCGCTGCGGCAGGTTATTGAATAGACATTTTCCAATATGCATTTTGAAACTTGATATGCAATTACTTTGAAGACTGCAGTTGGGCGCGAGGGTGATAGAAATGAAATGAAGATGATACTACAATAATAAAATAGGATAAAAAATTTAAATCTAATATGCTCTTGGCTAACCTGTGATGCAGCTTTTCAGATATCGCCTCTGCTGTTATCTTACTCCCCCATGAAATTATCTACCCGATCGGCCTTTTTGACGACGGAATAGGGGAAATTCATCCTCTACAGGCGGTGGTAAAGCGCAGGCATGAAAAACCTGAGATCTTGCTACAGGGGCTCAATATGTGCTATTTTTCTGATGCTCAGAATGCTGGTTTGTAAGCTCGCTGGCTTTTCCTGCGGTCGCACCGGTACAAAACCGCTCGCAGTTTCGACGACGCTGCCTAGTTTACTGTAGCAATTTATTGCATGTAAACGAAGCAAGCGTCTACCATTAACCAAAGAAAAAACAATGTTCATAGGTCATGGAATGAACGAATTAGCGTGGCGTTGTAATGAAAGCGGGGCACTTAAAATGAGCTCCATTTTGTACGCAACCTTGTTGACGCCAGTCTGTATGAGGCACTTGATGCATATGGAGGCGTTGTAGTTTAAGACGGCCGTGATATTGAACACATGTCCACTATTATAAAGGGCGATCCCCTTGCGCACACTGTCACCGCCGAAGTGCTCGCGAGACGTGCACAAACGGCAGATCGCACACGTGCACCACGGCCACGCTTGTCACAAGAGGCCCGCCTCGGGTTCCGACGGCCGCCGTTACGTGGCTTTCAGTGGCGCCCCTAGAGGCGCTGCGCATGGTGTATACCCACTGCAGGGCGAAGGCCTCTCCCATATTCGTCCAAATGACCCAGTGCTGTGCAAACCGCATCGACTTGATTCCTGCAAACTTTGTAACCTCACTCACCCAATTAACTTTCTGCCATCCCCTGTGCTTTCCTTCACTTGCAATCCAAATTGTTACCTTAAGCGACCACCGGTTGTTCTCTCATCCACTACGCGCCCTGCCCATGTCCATTTCGTCTTGATTCCCACTAGAATAACAGTAACTTGAGTTATTTCTCTCACCCACTTTGCACGCTTCCCAGCTACCTCTTAACTTTACACCTACCATTATCATTTCACAGCGGTCTGCGTTGCCCGCAATTCAGGTAGTTTAGTCAGTTTCAACGTTTCAGCCCCATATGTGAGTACCGGGTACTGATATATGCTCCCTCTTGTTGGTTGGTTGGTTGGTTGGTTTAACGTCCCAAAGTGACTCGGGGTATGAGAGACGCCGTAGTGGAGGGCTACGGAGTAATTTCGACCATCTGAGGATCTTTAACGTGCACTGACATCGCACAGCACACGGACGCTTTTCTTTTCGCCTCCACCGAAAAGCGGTCGCCGAGAGCGGGATTCAATCCCGCATCCTTGGGAACAGTAGTTGAGCGCCGTAACCACTGCGCCACTCCGGCGGGGTGCTTCCCTCTTGTGTTATACCGATAATCTGCTAGCGCTTGCAGATGCTCTTCATTCCACCCTTATTCTGCTAGTTATTTCCCTCTAACTTTGTCTTTCCACCACATGCAGTCTTTAATTAACAATTCTAAACTGGTACTCCTTTCCGAGGCTGTTGAACATTACCTGTCTTCTTGATATTGATTTTGAGGGCTACGTTTCTGCTCTTTCCGGTCAAAACCAATAATTCGTCCACTAAGTTCATTAGGAAAACAATGTCATCAGCGAATTACAGGCTACTGAGATATTTTTTTACCACCCCTAACTGTTCCCATTCCAACTCTGAATGCTTCTTCCAAGTAAGCTGTGATTAATACGGGGATATCGTGTCCCTTTACCTAACGCCATTCTTTATCTGAAGTTTGTTACATTCTTTAGGGAGAACTATCTTTGTTGCGTACCCATTATAAATATATTCTAGTACTCTCACACATGGCTCCTCAAAACCCCGATTTTGGAACGCCTTCATGACTGCTAAGGTGTTGAATGCATCATATGCTTTCGCGTAGTCAACGAATGCTATGATCAGGGGCTGGTTTATTTCGAGCATTTCCCTATCACCTTGTTGATAGCAGGGGTGTGATCGATCATAGCATGCCCATTTCGACAACATGATCCATTGGTTGATTCAAGTAAGGTTGTTTTGATTCTATTAGCGTTTACCTTAGCAAAAATTCTAGGAGGCACCTAAGATGCTGAAGTCCACTAAGGCGAGATCCTTTATTTAAGGGTAACTTTAATTCTTTCGTGTTTTTTGTTGTAGTCGATACTTTTTTTCTATTTACTCTTGGTTTAACTTTAATTATTTTTAGGTTGTATTTTTAGTATTTTGATCTCTATTACTTATTAAATTCTTTCTTTTGTTTATTTTCTGTCTGTTCATCACCCATTGTTTATACATTTTAGTCAATTAGCCATTGCTGGTTTCTTATGTGGCTACTGGATTGGATTGTGCACTTTCGAATTAGTTTTACGGCCTTTCTGGATTGGCTTATGGCTTTTGGCTGTTCATTACTCAATGTTTAGATGCTTTAGCCAATGTTGGCTTGTTTGTGGCCACTGTTAGATAGGCTTTCGGTCAGCTTTCTGGTCACGCATTCCGCCGACGGTCACTTTAGTGATAAGGCAAGATAGCCTTACGCCTTAATATCTTGTACGTAACGGATAGTAAACTGATTTGTCTGTAATTTCAAGTTCGTAGCGCCCACTTAGCAATTGAGATAAATTTAGCTTTCTTCCAAGCGTCCGGTGTCGTCGACGCCACCATGCATTGCTTATACTGCATGGCCTGTTTTTCGAGCTTGATATCCCCTCCGTTCTTCAAGAAATCTGCTGTTACTTGATCCTGCGGGCTGTATTTCCCCTTTTTATAGCTTCTGAAGCTCTCCTAACCTCGTCCTTCGTTACTGATGGAACATCTGATTGCTCTTCACTACTGCAAGTTATTATTTTCGTAACTATTTCGGCTACTAGGCAATTATAGAACTTCTCGGCTACTTTAGTGAAATTTTCCATGCTAATATCATTGCGCGCCTGGTCACTTGCGCATGCGTAGGATTTTTCCCATGCCTGGTTTTCTTTTTAGCGCTGCCATAGTTCTATAGAGCATGCTCGATTTTCTCCTTTTGTCTGGCACTTGACAACTATTGAATGCTTTTGACAGTGCTACCAGTTCTATTCTGTCTGTTCGGTTGTAGACTTTAATTTTTTGGTTACCTCTACATCCTACACAATGTCAGCTTACAACGCAATATGAAGTCAATTTTTAGTCTCCTTCTTAGCGTTTTACACGCCCACTTACGGTTTTTCAGTTTGCTGAGGAAGGTATTCATGATTAATATGTTATCGCGTTCTCTGAACCCGACTAATAACTCGCCCTGCTATTCTTAGAGCCCATGCCATAGTCTCCCCTGCCTGTTTACAGGCTGCTGTTTGCTTGCCTTAACATTGAAGCCTCTCATCAGTACAGTTTATTACATTTTTACTTTCCCTATTTCGGATTCCACATCTTTGTAGAAGGTTAAGGCTGCCTGGTCACCATGAATACACGTAAGCGCGTAGGCCTGTAAAAGCGTCAGTTTATGCCGCGTAGTAAGCGTAATTAGGATGTTATATAGTTATTGAGAAGTTACCGTACTCCTTGTTCTTGTCTCTCCGTTAAATATATGCCACTTGTGGCTTCCTAGTCTCCCTAATCCCTATGATATTTTATTCTCGCTAGTGCTAAGTTAACCTCACTAAACGTTACCACGGTCCAATGGCGGTTTTAGCAGCCTCTGACTTTCGCCGTGGCTCTACGACGTTTATTCATTGCGGCCAATTACTTCTCTAGAGCGGCCTGTGCTGCTCAGGGGAGATCAATTCGTTTCCCCAATTCGATCGACACGCGGATTTTTTTATTCTTTTGGAGAAATGCGCGGCGCTGAGATGCGAATCGCGATCCTCTTGCACGCGAGGCGGGTGATCTAAAGCCAGCACTGCACTCTTCGCATAATAAAAAAAAAAATATTCTCACAAACTGCCTCAGAAGACTGGTTCTTGAACACAATTTACAAAGTAACCTACTTTTACCTTGATCGAATATCACTTTAGCGGCGCAGCGCACTACGTGTGTGTTCTACTGAAATCCACTTCGTTGCTGCCCTCAGTCAGCGGTTATCTTGACACGTCCTGCTTCTTATTCTCCATCTCGACTAGAATCGCTTCTGTTTCCTATCGGTGCCCCTTAAGTTGTCGTCCTTGGCCAGTTATAATCGAGACAAGTATTGCGGATCGTCCTTCCTGACAAGTAAACCATTTGCTTCCCATAATCGTGATGTTACCTTTCTGAATGGAAATTTATGATAGAGGGGATCCGTAAACGTGTTCCTCCAGCATAAAGCTTATTATATATATAACAACGGTAGTTCAGCTAAAGAGTAGTACTACTCCTCAGCCTACGTATCACTGCTGTCATGTCCGAAATTTTGAAACGGTAACGCCGTTATATATGGAAGTCAATATTCGCTCTGTAAAAATTGCAAATTTCATAGGCGCTGTGCAACTGTTCAATGTGTTTGTTTTATTTATTAGCTATTCCGTAGTTTGTATTGACTGTTTGATACGTATCTGAGATTTAAGCAGCCTTCGTAGGCTGCTTAAATCACTTTGTCAGTTCAAGATCCCTATAGCTGTGGAATCCACAGCTTTTCAATCATTCAATGGCCGCTGAGCCGCTTCTTTGGCTACGCCCTATTTTCAATCAGCACATCACACACAAACGCACACACCTCCTCGCACTTAACCGGCGAAGACTGTAGACCACTGGAGAATAGCCAGGCCGTCCCCGTTGCTCTCGGCGATGCCCCTCTGGTTCCAGCCAAAAGTCATAAATCATGCTTAAATGGCGCCGGCCAGGCGATGGAGCACACATCCGCACAAGTACAAAGCCTGGTTTAAGCCAATAAGTCTTAGTGGCCGTCGAGCGGCAGCAGCTCCTTTTAATCCACCGCCGCGCAATTAAGGAAGCAATCTTCCGCAGCGCTGTAGTTCGCCCCCCCCCCCCCCCCCCCCCCCTTTAAGTGTTGAGAAAGTCCCAGCCACAAGCCGAAGTCTTGCTGCAACGGCGCCGGCCAGGCCATAGGTGACCCATCTCTCTGCCGTCAAACTGGAGCCTGGGGTAACCACACCCTGGTCCAAGCCAGTACACCTTAATGACCATGGGGTGAGACAAGTAGCATCTTTGAGTCCACCGTCGCTTCCCTAAGAGCAGCTAAGGACACTATGTCCTGCTGCACGGTCACAACACGAAGGCGTGCCGCGGCTTCTGGTTCGCCCCGCCGTCCTGCTCCATTTTTCAGGAAAAAGGTGGCGGAGATCAAAGGACGCCCCGCTCCGTTTGCCGACTAAACCGCTTGACTTCAATTAACTTGTAGAAGACGCGCCTCTCCATGTCGAGAAGATAAGGATCCGTGCTTCTTTGTACTGATGTCCCGGGGGATAACAAGGAGAATATAAGATTAGGATGGAGCGCATTTGGCAAGCACTCGCAGATGAGTAGCAGCTTACCGGTGTCGTTCAAAAGGAGAGTATACAATACTTGCATCGTACCTGTACTCACGTATGGGGCTGAAACGTGGAGGCTAACAAAGAGGGTACTGTCATTTCTGAGCATCGAAGAACTGGGAGGCGTTCACGAAACAACAAAGAGCGTTGTACTGTGAAAAAACTGCGCCGAACTAAACACACCCTAGCTGTGTTTAGTTCGGTGCAATTTTTTCACATTACAATTATGAACCAACTAGCCGAAGAAACGGTGTTAAACAAAGAGCGTTTATTCCTGCAACTTGGCAGGTTTCTAGCTGGCTACATCCTGGGGGTGAAGCGTTCGTGCCAGGTCTTTTACAGCGAGCACGGACTATCGGACAACCAATAGCCGCACGCAGCGCATGCTCATGCAGCACGCGACAGTGTCACGTGTGCCTCAGTTCGCGCGCACACATCTCCTACCTCTTAATTACCCCAACTTCCTTTGCCACTTTGTACAATGAAATGAACGTATGGCTGATATCTATTCAGAGGCCGCCGGTCCCTCAGTGGGTCGTGCCGCTGGTTTGAGGGTCGCTTGTTACCGCAGCCCACACGGCATTTGACATCCGACGGACGACCGTCGGTACACCCGCTTCGGACGTTCGGACCTCCGTCGGTCAGCCGGTTTCGTCCCGAAGTCATCTCTCGGACGTCTTACGGAACATCCGATGCAAGACAACAGAACATGTACAGTTAATCCAGCGGATTTCCGAGCGCGGACATACGGACTATTCTCGGACGTTCCATAGTAGCATGCATACCTAGCAAACCCGCGTGGTTTTTGTATGTATTTGTTTGTAAAACGGTGGCAGACCAGTGTTTTTATTAAAAGAACTAGTCGTAAATGAAATGAAAGTTTTATTTCACGATATGTACATACATCAAGAACGTGCTTAGTCAGATGTGCTCTTGCGGGTTCAGCTGACCGTTCCAATGAATGCCTCGGCAACGATTTCGCGACAGCCTCGGAGGTGCCCCTTGAGTCCGAGTGTAGGCTCCTCACTGCAGCTAGAAAAAAATGCAGTTCAAAATACCACAATGAGAACTCGAAATTGTTTGGTCGCGCAAAACATTTGCACAGCGAATGACAATCACGGGATGAGATTACTACTAATACTATCTAAAAAGTTAAAAGCAGTGCCTCTGGAAGCAAGCAGTGCGAACGTATGCGATCTTAACCAGAGCTGCGTTCTAACTGTTGCAAATTGTAACGTTAAACGCGAATCGTAACAACATTTTATCGAGTAATCTGCTCTCTTATTCAGCTGTTATTTGCCAGGTAGCACATAACTGTATCCTTTTTAATATCAGGTTCGGCAATTTACTTGCCTGATACGATTAGAATCAAGCTGAAACATGTCTGTAGCATCGGTGGCCCGTGACCCAGGTAACGAGGCTGCAGAAGGGTTTCGAATGATTTGTGGTCGAATCAGGCAAGTACATAATCTAAACTGGTATTAAAAAAGACAGATGGTTGCATGCTATAAGTGTGCCGAATTTCAGCTTGACTAAGCGAGCGGATTAACCGACAGAAGCATTTTGCGGTCCGTGTTGAGAGTTGGATCATCATCATCATCATCATCATCAGCCTGACTATACCCACTGTAGGGCGAAGGCCTCTCCTATATTTCTCTACTCAACCCGGTTCTGTTCTAGCTGCATCCACTTGACCCCTGCGAACTTCTAAACCTCATCCGCCCACCTAGCTTTCTGCCGCCCCCTGCTACGCTTTCCTTCCCTTGGAATCCAGTTTGTTACCCTAAGCGACCATCGGTTATCCTCTCTTCGCACTACATTTTCTGCCCATGCCCATTTCTTCTTCTTAATTTCCACTAGAATGTCAGTAATTTGAGTTATTTCTCTGACCCACTCTGCACGCTTTCTATCTCTTAATGTTACCCCTACCATTTTTCGTTCCATAGCCCCTTGGGTTGTCCTCAACTTAAGTAGATCCCTCTTGGTTAGCCTCCACGTTTCAGCCCCACAGGTGAGTACAGGCAAGATGCAACTGTTGTATACTTTCCTCTTGAGCGATACCGGTAAGCTGCTAGTCATAATCTGCGAGTGCTTGCAAATGCGCTCAATCCCAATCTTATTCTTCTTGTTATTTCCTTTTCATGGTCCGGATCTGCGGTTACTACCTGTCCTAAGTATACATATTCGCCTACTACTTCCAATACTTTGCTACCTAATGTAAACTGCTGTTCCTTCCCGATGCCGTTGAACATTACCTTAGTCTTCTGCATATTGATTTTAAAAGCCTACCTTTCTACTTTTCCTGTCTAGGTTACCAATCATTATTTGCAGTTCATCCCCGAGTTGCTTAGCAAGGCAATGTCATCAGCAAATCGCAGATTACTGAGGTATTCTCCATCTACCCTTACCCCTAACTGCTCCCATTCCAAGTCTGAATAATTCCTCTAAGCAAGCTGTAAATAGTACTGGGGAGATTGTGTCTCATTGCCTAACACCGTTCTTTATGGGAATTGTTTTTTATTACGTCTTTATTTCTGCTTACGGTAGGCGTTTACCTTGCGGCAGAACTAAGTTGCTTCATGGATGTAGGGGTGGGGGAGCGGTTAAGGGTGGGGGTGAAGGTTGGGATAGATATGAGGGACCGGTGTCCACTTCTTCCTCGAGGTAAGGTCGTCCCGAGGTCGGCTCCGCGAAGTAATGGCCTGGTCCTTCTTCTTCCTTGAAGTAAGAAAGAAAAGTTCGCCAGAGTCGGGTTGCGTCTGATAGCCCGATGTGCGATGGGGGATCGACCCATGCCTGCAGGGTTGCAGGTCGAAGCCCGCCCAGGGACTTGAGTGCTCTCTCCCGTACTGCGTCAAAAGTCCTCGGAAAGCCGTTAAACTACCGAGGTATCTGACACAGAGTCGTGACAAGCTATAGCTGCGCAGTGTTGAAACTGAGTGGCGTCTGTGTATAGTTGGATAGCTCCTTCCTGGGCTAGCTTGTGTGACATCTTCCTATGACGTTTGGCGGCAGCTTTGCGCCTTTGAGGATTAGCCGAACTCATATTCTTTGGTAATGGTATACCATCTACTAAGTCAATCAACTCCCATGGTGGGGCGGCGAACGAAAGTGGCTCTAAATTGTCAACGTTGTAGCCTAATGCCTGCAGGATCTGTCGGCCAGCCGCCGTTGTGGAGAGACAGACTCACTGGGCTTGCATTTGCTGCTCTGCCAGATCCTGAAGGGCATTAATATTGCGGCATACGTGTAGGTTCACTACGGGGCAGTACTGTAGCAGACCAGTAACTAGGCGCATCGCCTTGCGATTGATTCGCTCAAGCTGAAGGCGTTGGGTCGCGTTAAGTCGCATGTACGGATATGCGTACAGGATTTTCGATGTTATGAGTGCTAATGCCATCTGACGGAGCCCCACCTCCTTGATTCCCCATCCACGCGCAGAGACGCGGCACATTAGGTGTAAAGCCTGATGACAGCTAAGCATCGTGTTAAGAAGCCAGCTTTTGGCTCCTCCATCCTCGTCTATTAACATGCCTAGTATACGGATTGTTGGTTTCCGGCAAATAACCGAGTGCCCTAAATGAAGAGAGATAAGTTTGCGTTCTGCCTCGGCTCGTACCCGCGGGCCGTTTATGACAACCACGTACTCGGTTTTTTCCGGAGAGGTTTTCATTCCCCACTTCTCGATGTATTCATGGACGGCATTGAGGCCTGTCTGTAGGCTTGTTCTTGCTCTGCAGGGGACCCTGAATTGGTCCACAGCGTTATATCGTCCGCATACACGGCGAAATTGAGACCGGGTATACACGACAGCATTGGCGCGAGACCTGACATAGCTATATTGAAGAGAGCCGTTGATAAGACAGCGCCTTGGGGGACACCTGTTTGGTTGCGTTACCAACCACTCTGAGTATCTCCAACCATTACTGAAAAGGTTCTTTCCGCAAGAAAGGCTTTCACGAAGCGGTAGAGGTTGCCGCCTATCCTCACTTCCTGGAGCCGGCGAAGTATGGTCGAGTGGGGCACGGACTCAAACGCCTTTTTGACGTCGACCCCAAAAACCACTCGGAGTTATGCGCTGCTAGGGTATGCGAGAACGTCGTTATGAAGCCTTCTGAGGATATCTTGGGCGCAGAGCCCTCGACGAAAACCTACTTGCATAGGAGACAGGACATTGTACTTGTCTAAGTACCATTCAAGTCTTCTTAGAGCCATACGTTCCATGACCTTACAAAGGTTGGACGTCAGCGATATCGGCCTGAGGTCTTGTAATGTTCGACTTGGCTTGCCAGGTTTTGGAATTAGTATTACCACTGACTTTTTCCAAGCAAGAGGAAGATCACCGTCGGCCCAGCATTTGTTCATCTCTTACAGCAGGGCAAGTTTGTGTGACTTGGGAAGGTTCAGAAGTGTTGAGTAGCTTATACCATCCGGTCCTGGGGCGCTATTGTGATTGGAGTCAAAAAGTGCTGCCTCCAGTTCGTCTAATGTGAAGGGAACGTCGTATTCGTTTAATGTACCTGATAAGGGGTCCGCAGGCAAGGCATCCGCATTTTCAGGTTGGGAAAAAATACCTTCTCTGCTTGTATAGCTAACTCTGCCGGGGAGACGTTCAATTTCAGGGCCATACTTTGGGCAGGGGAAATCGGCTTCTTGCGTCCAAGGATAGCTCGAAATATGTGCCAGGCCTTCGACAAGTTACCTTTTTCATTGAGTGAGTGGCACAGCAGCTGCCAGTCTTGGAGAGCGAGGTGCAAAGTATACTTCTCAGCTTCTTGGCTAATGCGAGCGAGAGCACGCCTCCGATGGGATGTCCGGCCTGATCGGCCATACGCCTTGAGAGCACGAAGCCTACGATTCCACAGACGCAAAAGGTGAGAGTCCGGCTTTGGAGCATCAAATTTGACTAAAAGCTTCGTTGTAGCTTTCTTCTTGGCATCGGTGATCTGAGTGATGAGCTCGTCTAATCCTGTGGGAACGTTCACCTCACCGAGCATCCTACGGAAATCGTCCCATGAGACGTGCTCCTCTATTCGACGGCCTTGTCGCTGTAATGACTTTCACCTTCTAGGAGCCCATGAGACCACCACGGGATAATAATCACTGCCCATGACATCATCAGCCCGTGCCCATAGGATCTCACTGGGATGAGACACTAGTGTCAAGTCTGGAGAAGTGTCTTGTTGACCTTTGTGCTGGCTAAAGCGAGTGGGTAGAGTGAGGTCGTTGGCTATGGTCAATTTCGCTCTGACAATTTGCTGCCAAAGGTACCTTCCCCTAGCATCTGAGCTATTATATCCCCAGCTGGTGTGCATGGCGTTAAAATCACCCCCAACCACAACGCGATCCTGGGGATATATCCTTAAGAAGTGCTCTAAGAAAGACATATCCACTCGATATGTCGTAGTACCGAATGATCTCGCATAAACTGAAAAAACTAAGGCTTGTTGGTCGCTATCTAAACAAAGGCGTACTCCCGCTACCTCCTGCGTCTGCGTGCACCAGGCGGAAGTATCTAGTTCAGTATGGGCAGTACGCGACAGAACAAGGACGCATGCCTGCCCATTGGCCATTGGAGCCGCTGTTCGCGATTCTGGCCCGGGGCGTCGGTGCTCTATGGAAGGGGTGCAGTAAGAATTGTACCCTATTAAATTGGGCTTATTAATGGCGGTCTCCTGAAGCAGGATAGCTATAGGAGGCGTTGACGTGATGGACAGTCTCATCTGAAGTTCCGCTTGTTTGCGACGGATTCCCCGACAATTCCATTGCAATAACCATGTAGGAGAGTCCGAAGCAAAATGGTCATGTGGTTTCGCGCTAATGCCTGCCATTTTTAAACTGAATGGTACGCGGAAATGGAGATGATGTGTGCCCAATTTCGGACTCTTGATTAGGAGAAACCTGTGACATTCCCAAGAGTGGCAGCATACGCTTGATCACCTCGGCGGTGACCAGTTCGATAATGTGCGTGAGCTGGTTTTCATCTAAGTGTAGCGTATGGTAACGTTCTTTTGCAAGATTCATTTGTGCGCAGCGTTGCGTATCACGGGGAGATACAGCGTAAGCCCGACGTACGCGCATTTGCTTTGGTGCCGTCGCGGTATGCTCAGAAGCTGTGGCTATGGATGAGGTGGCGTTCCTTTGACTATTGCTTTCAGATTGTGTAGATGATTTATGCGCGTCTTGCCGTTTAGTTTTACGTTCATTGTCTCGTGTCTTCGGCAACGGCTGACTTTGTAGGGGAGGGAAATCCTGATTATCAAGCACTGTTGCCTCCGAGGTTGATTGCTGTATGCTAACAGGGCTGTTGTGCGCCGTCGTCGCCGCCGTTTGGTTACCACGTAGAATCTCGGCTTGTTGTTTGCGCTCTTTTCGTCGCGACACTCGTATACGGCGGAAGATGTCATTCCTCAAGGTTCTTGTGGCCTGCTGCCGAGCAGGACACCTTGGGTCCGTGGCTACATGCGGACCTCTGCAACTGCGGCAGAGTGGTTCTGTCGGACAAACCTCGAGGTTTCCATGCGCGAGGCGACCGCAATACAAGCATCGTCGTTGGTTGACTAATGGACACGAATTTGCCCTGTGTCCGATTTTTTGACAGGTCTCACATATGACAGACTTCGGGTGATAAGGTGTCACCGGAAGGAGTATGCTGTATAGATGAATTTTGCGGGGAAGTCTGGAGCCCTCAAACGTGATTAGAGCTGTTCCGTTCTTGCCCATAGGCCTGGCGTTTATTACCCTGCACGAGTAGCATTTGAGGTTTGACATGAGCTGTTCGCTTGTTAACCCGTTGGCGCGATAAATGACCCCGTGGATCTGGCCGGGACGTATGGTTTCATAAGCTTGAATAGGTGTATCCTTTCAAGCAATGACGAGAGACTGCAGTCCAATAAGGTGGTCTCTGGCATGTACATGCGATATGTCAACTGCAAACTGATTGCTTCGCTCAAGTGGCCGTACTTGAAATCCAGAGGGAAAAGGGATTTTTCGAAGCTCATTGGCAACAGCTTCGTGCAGTGTGCGGGGAGTGTGCCTAGTTGTCCAGGTGAGGTTAGCTTAATTATCACAGCTTAATTATGATTGGATCGGCGGCTGTGGCTTTGTTCTTTCGTCTAACCAACTGTGAATCCTCTTCAGCATGTTCATTATCAGCCAAGTGATAGTTTCCACCCATTGTGGTGACTATGGGGGCTGAGGCAACGCCTTGCGCTCGATAATCCGCGTCCGCGAAGCGAGCGTTTGTAGCTGTCTGCTAGTGGCCATGTTTTAAGCCGTGTCGTGTGTTCACAAAGCGAGTGCTTTCTTGAGCTATCTGCGAGGTTCTTAACCCCATCCTAGGTTGCTTGGCAAATTTCGGAAACAGAAAAGTGCAAGATCCTACCTGAGCAGGGGTGTTTCCCGGCTTGTTCTCCATGGAAAGAACAGAGAAAGGGTTTGAGACAGGTATCGTCGCAACCACTGGGCTGGATTCGTGATCCGTCATGTTTTCGTCTGCGTCCAGCACGGCGTCAGGTTGGGCCGCGTTATCTGTGCCACTGCATAGCGATGTTGCCGCGGCGTCTTGCCGGGGCTGCTGTGGAGCCATGTTGGCGTCTTCGGCGGGCCAAAAAGCTTCAAAGAGTCGGAGCGATGCGAACGTGCGTCTGCTCGAGACGGCTGCTTGCAGCGCCCCCCCCCCCCCCCCCCCCCCTCCTTCTTTACGGGAATTTTGTTCCTTTCTTTATGCAGAACTATGGTTGCTGTGCAGCCACTATATATATCTTCCAGCACTTTCACGTACGGCTCGTCTACCCCCTGATTTCGCAATGTCTGCATCACCGCCGAGGTTTCAATTGAGTCAAATTCCTATTCGTAATGCTATGTATAAGGGCTGTTTAGAAGAACTTCTTGTTGGGCGAGTTGGTGCATTGCTTTAAAGGAACCAAGATGCGCTATAAAAAGACAGCCACAGGAAAAAGCCAAGGAGACAGACAGAGCACTCTGTCTGTCTCTTTGGCTTTTTCCTGTGGCTGTCTTTTTATAGCGCATCTTGGTTCCTTTAAAGTATAAGGGCTGGTTATATTCCGAGTATTTTTCTATCACCTGATTGATGGTATGGATATGATCGATAGTAGAGTGGGTTGGTTGGTTCACAGGAAGGGAAAGGCGCAGTATCTGCCACACCTGCTCTGTGGACACCTGAACCGCGCCGTAAGGGAAGGGAGGAAGTTGGGAGTGAAAGTGGAAAGAGAGAAAGGGGAGCCGTAGTGGAGGAGTAATTTCGACCACCTGATAGTAGAGTACCGTTTCCGAAAACCTGCTTGATCCTTTGCTTGATTGCAGTCTAAGGCTGTCCTGATTCTATTAGCGATTACCTTAGTAAATACCTTATACGTAACAGACAGTAAGCTGATTGGTCTGTAAATTTTAAGGTCCTTAGAGTTCCCTTTCTTATGAATGAGGATAATATTTGCATTCTTCCATGGTTCCGGTACCGTCGATGACACCAAGCACTGCGTATACAGGGAGGCCAGTTTTCCTAACACGGTACTCCCCCCCCCCCCCCCCCCCCCCGTCCTTCAGCAAATCTGTAGGTATCTGATCATCTCCAGCTGATTTCCCCCCTTTCATAGTTTCTAATGCTTTCTTGACCTCGTCCTTCGTCACTGGTGGAAGATCTGACTGTTTTTCTCTACCGCCAATCTCGTTACGGTCCTGACTTGTTTGGCTACTGTAGAGATCTGTATAGAAGTGCTCAGCTACTTTGCCTACCTTGTCCATATTCGTGATGACGTTGCCCGCCTTGTCCCTTATCACATACATCTGGTTTTTGCCTGTGCTCAATTTCTTCTTTACCGCTTTAAGGCTTCCCCCGTTCTTTACAGCATGCTCAATTTTCTCCATGTTATACTTCCTTATATCGGCTACCTTGCGCTTATTGATTAGCTTTGATATCTCGGCCAATTCAATCTGGTCTGTTGGATTGGAAGCTTTCATACTCTGGCGTTTCTTAATCAAATCTTTCGTCTCCTTAGACAGCTTGCCGGTATCCTCTCTAACTATCCTACCGCCTACTTCTACCGCACATTCCGAAATGATATCTCTGAAATTATTGTTCATTGCTTGTAGGGTAAGGTCGCCATCCTCATTTAGAGCTGAATATCTATTCTGTAGCGAGATCCTGAACTCTTCTGCCCTTCCCCTCACCGCTAATTCGCTGATAGGTTTCTTTCTTACTAATATGTTGAGTTCCTTCTTCAGAATTAGGCTGATTCGGGACCTCACCATCCTGTGGTCACTGCATCGCACTTTCGCGATTACCTCAACATCTTGCATAATGGCGGGAGTTGAGCACATTATGAAGTCAATTTCATTTTTAGTCTCCCGTTAGGACTTTTCCATGTCCATTTCCGGTTCTTCCGTTTGCTGAAGAAGGTATTCATGATTCTTAACTTATTTCTCTCTGCAAACTCAACTAGTACCTCTCCCCTGCTATTCCTAGAACCAATGTCATAGTCACCTACTTCCTGGTCTCCTGCCTGCTTTTTCCCTACCTTGGCATTGAAGTACAGTATACTGCGTCTGCACTTTTCGCATTGCCCATTCTACATTTTCGTAGAAGCTTTCAACTGCCTGGTCATCATAACTGCATGTAGGTGCATAGGCTTGTACAACCTTCAGTTTATATCACGGTGGAAGAAAGAGAAAGTATATAACAGTTGCATCTTACCTGTACTCACCTATGGGGCTGAAACGTGGAGGCTAACCAAGAGAGTTCTACTTAAGTTGAGGACAACCCAGAGGGCTATGGAAAGAAAAATGGTAGGGGTAACATTAAGAGATAGAAAGCGTGCAGAGTGTGTCAGAGAAATAACTCAAGTTACCGACATTCTAGTGGAAATTAAGAAGAAGAAATGGACATGGGCAGGACATGTAGTGCGAAGAGAGGATAACCGATGGTCGCTGAGGGTAACAAACTGGATTCCAAGCGAAGGAAATCGTAGCAGGGGGCGGCAGAAAGTTAGGTGGGCGGATGAGATTAAGAAGTTCGCAGGGGTAAAGTGGATGCAGCTAGCACAGAACCGGGTTAAGTGGAGAAATATGGGAGAGGCCTTCGCTCTGCAGTGGGTATAATCAGGCTGATGATGATGATGATGATGATGATGATGATGGAAGAAAGGTGCTCCGACGGCGCGGCCGCGGTGACCGGAAGAGAGGGCAGCCGCCAGGGGCAGCACGTGTTCTAGGGGCCATCCTCTCCGCCGGTTCTGCTGGCGTGCATATGGAGCACCGGCGCGCGCCCAGATAATTTCCCACTCAAATCAGCATTCAAAGGCCCCAACCCTTAGATATTTATTTTTCGATATATACCCCCGACTTCTAAGTAGGCAGAGAGTTGCGTAATGCTGACTAAACAAATAACTCCATTTTCGAGCAAACAGAGACGCATCGTTTGCTTGAGCGGACGACACGCTGCGCTCACCGCTCCGGACCACGCATCAGGCGCGCTTCTAGCGGATTGTTGCCGCGTCTGGCCAATTAAAGAGAAGCTCCCTGACATCATGCCGCCGGTGCAACACCTCTTGGGTAGCTGTTCAACGCATGTGAAATGAAGGTTCGCTATTCTATCCGCCCCTTGTTCGCATCGCAACCAGACGCCGATTACATGGCGGTGAAGGAAGCAAGATTAAAGCGCTGTCGGGGAGGTTTGAGCGCCCGCTTTATCCCCGCGGCCGCGACAACCGTTGCCACACGACGAACAGCGCTGCGCTGTTTGAACGTGGCGCTCCAGTGGCAAAGTGAAGTATCGAACTCAAAAAAGCAAAGCTATCTGTAGCCGGATGCGCGTGTCTATCTCAGAAGACGGCCACCACACTGTCAGACTGGGACTTTTGCCGAGCGTTAGATCTGCCGTTCACACTTCAGGCATGCAAAGCCTGGACTGCATGAAAGAAACAAAGAAACTGTGCACAGGAATGAAGGTAATGTGCGTCGTCGAATGATAAAGATAAATGATTGCAGCCAAGAAACATTCTGTTTTAATGAGGCAGTTCTCCATGACCTTAACAATTTCTTCATTTCACTAGTAATATTTGGAATGAATTGCTTGCTCATTGAACTTTATCGTATTTTTGTGCAATCTGTGTTTTGGTGAAGGTAAAATTCGAAATACATCTCTGTGCTGCCCGATGCCACAAGCGCATCAGGAACGCCACGCGTACAAATTTCTGAATCATTCACTACAGTGTCTGCCAGATAATTTGCAACGCCAAGACATAAATGACAAAATACAATATTATGCCACAGTTGGAAAATAGTGTGTGATTCACAAATGTCGTAGAATCTTGAATCCTGCGTCGTACGCTGAGGCTTGCGTAAGGCGTTACGAAATTATGCAATATGTTTTCAATGAGTTTGAAAGCTGAAGTAAAGGAGAATAGGCGGACAAAGTTTAAGATAAAAAAAAAATTGTAGTCTTCAGAAATTTTCATTGTTCGCTGTTTTCTTGAAATTAGTGTGATTGTACGTTTATATTAAAGCATTATATAAATATAAGCTTTCGCAGCTTGATAGATAAATATGCTGAGAACATAGTGTGCAAGTATTGGCGCTCTACTACAAACCTTTTTTGAGAGAAATGACTGAAAAATAGACAAAATTTCATTTCCTCGGCCGATTTCGCCCCGCCGCGGTGGTGCAGTGATTAAGATGCCCGACTGCTGTGCCCGAGTACCAGGGTTCGATCCCGACCGCCGGCGGCTGCGTTTCAATGGACGCGAGAAAAAGAGGCATCCGCGTGCTGTGCAATGCCAGTACACGTTAAAGATCCCCCGGTGGTCGGAATTACTCCGTAGCCCTCCACTACGGCACCCCTTTCTCTATTTCCGCTTTCACTCCCACCTTCCTCCCTTCCCTTAAGGCGCGGTTATGGTGTCCACAGAACATTTACGACAGATACTGCGCCTTAGTGATTAACTCATCGCTCTATGTTCTAGCTACATTTCACTGAAGACCAGTTTGAGCCGCCAATATTACACGAACTCGAAAAAAAAAATACAGGCCAAATGCAGTTCCATCAATTTTCTCTCACCGACCTGTCCTGAAGTAAAGAAGCCTCCTCGACAGAGACATGAACCTCGCTCTGATAGTAGTCAGTTATTTCTGTGGCTTGCTCTTTTCCCACCTCCATTTAGGAGAAAACAAGAAAGTATGAGAATTAAAGTCAATGTATAGTTGTCCCGTCAGATATGAGATAATAGAGATATGACTGACAACGTAAGTCAATGAAAATTGAAGTATATCAATGGGTCATGGGGCGGCATCAGATTAAATAGTGATGGTTATGAATAGTAATAGGTAATGATGGTGACTGTTACGGATAATAATAATAAATGATAGTATAGGCCCGGATAGTGAGGTGATAGTGTTCGTTGCGGATAGTGACAGTTACGATAGGTCTCTGGCATTAGTAGATATAGTGATAGATAGGATAGCGATAGTTAATGAATTGGCAGTTATATGCTTTCTCATTTCCTCACGTTGAAGACCTATGTGCACCTTGTAATTTTTTTATTTGATTGTTGCGTTCAATGAAATCAAACTCTTTTACATAGCACATGAGACCACAGCATGCTTGCCCCAGAACTTCAGTGTGTCGGCAATAGGGCCCACCACTTCTCCCAGTGTACCCTGCTGTCTTTTAACCACACGCGAAGTCAGTGAGGGGCCGCGTACTCATAAAATTATTTAATTCCTCCATCACCATCATATCAAGACTGCCGGGGCAAACCTGTTCCTTGCCTCGAAGCAGCAAGGAACAGCTCAAAATTTGGTTTTATACAAAATTAACTAATTAACGCAGATTATCGCGGATCGTTAACTAGCACAGTGCCATTACACTTGGCCTAAGTTTTCCAACGGTATACGGTTCGATGTTGCAGCTAAAATTTAGATTTTAATTGAAATTTACTAAATATCAATTAATTTGGCTCAGTAACTGATCGAAATGCATGTACAATTGACCAATAATCCAATCTGATGGTTGATCACGTGACATATACTATGCTTAGAGAGATAGCTTGACAGTATAATGAAATAGACTAAGTCCTGCTTTGACCTTCTCTGATCTTGAAGTTCAAAGCACCAGCCTGGATCGTTTTCCGAAGTTTTTCCGCGGTGACAGATTTCACGCTCTCAAAAAAAACACAGTCAGAGGCAGTACTAGAATTAGTGCACAAAGTAAAACCTTATCATGAGACTTAAAAAGTGTCTGTAGCACAGAACTCACCTGAAAGCTTTGTTTATCAGTATTCCCCATTCAAACAGTTCTAAGAAGAAACCAATCAATTCATGAACTTTACTTTCGGCATTCTCAATGCTTTTCTCGCAATTTTTCAAAAATTTTGTGCACTCCTGAAGCGCAGACCTGGCCCAAAAGCTCGCGCTTCACTCACTGTTGCGGCCGGCCGGCGGGCGTCAAGGAGAAAAAGCGTGTCGTGCGCAGCGCTCGCCGCCGCCGCCGCGCGAGGAGAATCGAGGAGGACAGCGCGGCGCGGAGGAGAGTGTCGCTACTTTCAAATTATCAAGGGACTTTAGTTCTACCGCTACGCCACCGCTGCCACACCCGTTGGAACACTCATACCAAATGAACCACTCCCCAAAACAAAATTTGCGCTGTAGATTACTAGACATTGAAGAGCCCTTAAATAACCCTGGTGGGTTCATTAAAAGATGTTTACTTACCACGACGCTGCTAGATGCTCCAGATTGTGAATCGCACACCGACGAGCAAAGCTACGGCGAGAGTACGGCTATAGTGCTCTAGAGTATTGGGCAGTGTGACGACCGGCGCCGGAGAGCGGGCCGCTCTTGTGATGACAAGAACCGACTCCCGCGAGAGGGCGCGACGTGCAACAGGGGTGCCACGTTCGCCGCTTGGCGCGTAGCGGCCGCGGAATAGCGGGGGTACAGAGGAGGGGCGCGGTTTTCTGAAGCGATTTTCAGACGCTACGCAATTAGTGTGATAATTAATAAAGAGGCGACTTATTCCAGGTGCTTAAACTGATCCCTGCCGTTCTTTTACGTCTATCTGGAAACATTGTGCAAGCTTGGGTAGTCCTTCGAAGCAGCGCGCTATGTTTGAATCGCTATCTGAAACTCTCAACATTTCTTCCTGCGGACAGTTACAAATCGCCCAGATGAGCAATTTGTACTTAATGTTTGCAACGAAGCGTGGTGTTCTCATTTGTTTTTCCCGTAAGGGAATAAAGCCAGGAGCGCTATTAACACGCGGAGAAAAACAGTGTACATGCGAATCAAAGCTTGTGCTTCGTAAGGCCTCCTTAGGAACACTTATTTTTTACAAACCTTATTTACGAACACCTGCTTACATTTTGCAGCTTGCGCTTATTAATACATAACAACGTTTATCTTAAATCGTCAGTAATCTGTAATATATCTCTTTAATCGGTGTTCTTTATGTGCCCTAATGACCGCTTATATAAATTACAAATACAGTGTGCGAGCAAAACACATTTATTCACTACCGTACTAATTTAAAGCACTGTGGTATTTACCGGCAAAAAAAAAATAAACAAGACATACGCGACTCAAGCATTTATTCTTTGTTCGTGATTAACATATACGTATATCACGAACATTTGCTTGCGTGCCACTAACCAAAGGGTAAACCAGCTGTTTAGATAAAAAAAAGGAAAAGTCAAGTACAGCTACGGCATTACTTCAAATAAAATTTCAAAAATTAAACCTGTCACATACGTAATACGTTCATAGTGGGCACTTGAGTGCGGACGCTTTACTGGCATCAAATGGTACAGTGCAAGCAAACAAAAATAAAAGCCCTGATAATTGCGCGTCGAATTGGCAGGTATATGCAGTTCTTGGCGCGCACCGAGAGAAAGCGGAAAAATGCGAAAAAGATGACGAACCCCCTAATACGCAAGCAATTAATATAATGCCGAAATCAAATGCGGACATAATGCGTGTTTATTATTTGAGTGTGTGGTATGAAATATGAGTAATCGACTGGATATACTTGCAACTACTGCTTACCGGACTATATATAATCGGGCTACTTGCCGCGGGTGCTCTTTGCAATACTAACCAGACTATAATTGTTAACAAGGTTGATATTACCCGTGAAATACTTCCAAGGGATTTTAATTATTTTCCCTTTGGGAACTCTTGTCGTGATTCGCTTACTTCGCAAAGAGAGAAGCCGCAAAAACGCTATAAATTTCATTGCTTCAAGCGGGAGCTTTTTTGGTGCTCGTAGGTAAACTTTTTGAACCTTCACATTTTACAGGAAGTTTGCAAAATCTGAAGTGCCTAGCAGTCGAAAAGGACCGTGCATCCGAACCAAATTTTTGAGTAAATTGCGACCTAGCTTCGAACCTATAGCGCTATTTTTGTTCGTGGCGAGAAACCGTGCCGGCCTCACAACCTCTCTTTCGCAGAAGGATGATCTAGCGAAAGCGAATAAGCGTACCCTATAGCCTCTGCGTCCTCTATTTTCCGTCGTTATATCTTTTTCAAAGCTATTCATTTTTTTTATTTTGTATGCACATAAAACAGTACTAGAGCTATCTTCTGGAGGCAATGACTTGCATATTACCGGTGGCTTGCGTACCCTAGAATGGAAACATTTTCTTGAACAATTAGGTCATCTCTACCTCCATGCGGGGTAGTCCACATTTAATTAATTCCAACTGAATGCCGACTTCTCTTGTGGCTTCAGTGACGTACTGTAGTCGGCATAGTTGGCGTGGGAAACAACGGAATATACCATTTTGGACTGTTTTGATAGTGGGGTTACTGTGACCAGTTTTAGTCAGCGCTCGAACGCACGTGTTGTATGTTTCACTTCTTCATACATCCTGCCTCCAAACTGCCCTCTTTTCAAAACGACTACATTTCCGGACGTGAATTAGGTCCTTTAGGAATGCTAAAGGAAGCTGTACGGCGAGTGAAGCGTGCTGTGCGAGTCGTACGCAGGCCCTCTCCAAGCTGTTTTCTTCGGAGCCAACTCCTGTCATGTTACTTCCCCGAGGTGTTGCTGACTGCCAAAATGGAAAATAAATTAGGCGATTGCTAACAGTACTGAGCACCGTTAACCGGCATATTTGTAAAATCTTGTCGCGAACAGCTCGAGACGACGCACAAGCAAACAAGAACGTACAGTCCGCGCGGTATCCGCCCCGCCGCACAGCGCGCATACGCGGGCGCTCGGACGGCTGACACACCAGTTGCTGGTGGCGCCCTCTGCGCTGCGGCGCCTCCGTCTAAGGTCCCTCTATAATTTTTAAGGTAGCGACAACTGCCGCGCGCGCCACCTAGAAGGATCCTGCAGCAGACGACGCCCGTGTTAGATAGCGGCATTCGCTAGTTGAAAACATATCTCCACATGCGAGGAAATAAAAGCTACAGCATAAAATCTAGCCGCATATAAATAAAAACAGAATACAGTGCTGATGTACCGGATTTTCATAAGAGTCGACGCCATTGACAGTAAATAAGAATAAGTCGGAGCCGAAGACGACGCGAGACGCGTTTTCCGTGGCGTTTCGTGCTGACCGAGTCGCGGTGCTTGCTTGCGGTTAATTGCGTTTGCTCTGTGGCTTGTTTTTTTTCTTGTAATGATGCAGGATAAGTATAGTGGTCACTTTGGTCGAATAGTGCTTGCAAAAAAAAAATAATAAGGCTGACATTCGCCCGGACAGAAAGACTTGCGGCATGACGGGCGCTGGAAGTGCGATCCTCACGGAAAGTAAACAATTCGTGCGTGAGTGTGTGCAAGCGTATGTGTCAGCAGTGCTTCTTGAAGCTGAGTGTGACGTGTAGTTATTACGCGATAACTAGCGTGTCTATTGTGCTTATTTGCGGCGAGCTGGTGCAAGTGCTGCATTCTACAGCGGTGACATGGACTGTGCGATGTCGCCACGTAGGCTTGAATCATCACGCGTATTGATGTGTGATCTGCATTTTCAGTCTGCCTTTGCGCCTCTGTGCAGTGTTCAATGCAAAAGCCTCTGAATAATTAGATCGTACACGACACGCAGGCGCATTGGCCCAGTTATGAGTGCACTTAGCTTCGCTGCAAATTTGTTTATTCCTTCTGGCGCCTCTGTTATGTAAGTTTGAAGTTCTTGTAAAAAAAACAAAAAAACATCGCCACTTACCGAAACGTTTTGCTTCATGTCCGAGCGTGAGAAGCTTGTGAGCAAAGATTTCACACCTGTGTGTAGTACGCTTCGATATATGAATATATTTTATTTGATGACCAGTAGCAGTGGCTATGCATTGTTTGTTTTTTAAAGCAGAGTAATGGATGATTTGTTCACATATCCAGTGTACAATATACTGCGGTTAGGACATAGTTTCAAGCAGCAAAAGAATATGAAATTGTGCTGACACTGAGTACTAGGACATTTAAATAAGTGCTAAAAATGTAAGAACATATAACTTCCACACTGTTTCAGGAGTACAGAAAAGACCATGTATTTTTTTGCACATCAGCCTTTGTACCAGACATTCCAAAATTAGCACTGAGGAATTGGAGGGAGAGGGGGGAGGGGCACTACCTAATGCTATTTGCAGCAACATGCATTCCAATGCCGTATTTTTGTGAGCTTTGAACTTCTTTTTTCCTTCTCACAAGAATTGAGATCCTGGTTCTCAAAAATGTAACAAGGAGTGTGTCTGAAATGCAGTGACATTTGGGGAAGCAATTACCTAAGTGCAGTGCACTTTAAATGGTGCTCTGAAGCTTGGATGAAGAGACCGTGTTTGCTATCAGACGATCCTCATTCAAGCGCACATAACTTTCAGCAGTCTCGATCACGTGCAAGACAGCTGGTGATGCTACAGTTAGTGCCGGCTTAGATACATTTTGCTTTCATCCGGCTTGTTCTCGGCCATGCCAGTTAAGAGAAAGCAGTCTTCTTCGGCGTAGCTCCCATCCTTACTTGGCCGCAGAAACTGGGCCACTGTAGCAGCACGAAGTGTGCACTTAAATTCAAGGACACGGGGTACAGGGTTCTTGCACCTGAGTGTTGAGAGAAGGTTCTCTAAGGCATCTTGCCCAAACCTGCTCAAGAGCAGGAACTTGAAGTTGTACTTTTCAAAAAATAGTGCCTGCAAAAGCAACACGGATGTTGTCGCTAGTATCACTCCGGTTTGCACTGGCTTCCAGAGAGCTCGTTTCTCATCCCCAATAGAAATTTTCTCAAAAAGTGCAATCGTTTCTTCCAGAAACTGAATGGCCTTTCCATACTCAACATCATCAAAATGGCTCAAAGCCAGTTTTGTTGGTCTAGAAGTCATCAGTCGAAACCATCGAAACATTGTCTCAAGAAACCACGCAGTCGTTAAGGCTGACTTATCTAGAGTTCCATTATCTACAAGAAAACGTAATGCAGCAGCAGTATCGCTGTTGATTAGGCTGTACGCAGGCCCCACCTTCATTTTATCGTAATGGCTGGGGTCAACTGAAGCAGGTTTGAGGTGGGGTGCTAGCTTTAGCTCCACATTGCTGTCAATTTCAACTAGCTTCTTGATGGGCTCTATGGATACTTCTTTTCCCGGAAGGTTGTGTTTCTTCACTACCTCTTCTGGCACATATATCTTCTGGCCCTTCGTTAAGTGGCTCCTCAGGTTCTTAAGGAGATGAGGAACGTCAGCCATGAAGAAAAGCTGCCTGGATTCATCACATGGATGTGGACAACAGGTTTTCGGTCTGCTATTTTTGCCTACAACTATACCAAACAGTTTCCAGACAGCTTGGTTCCCTCCTCCCATGTCTGTCACTACGACGTCTACCTTCAGGGAAATTGCCTCACATGCTTTTATAATGAGAATGATTATATCCTTAACTGTTTTGGCATGGAATGAGTTACCAGTTAAATGATAAGCAACTGTTTGCTTCCAGCGAGTTGTTATGCCACCAAGCATAAATACCAGTCCATGAGTGGCCAAACATTCAGGTGGCAGTGTTCCATCGGCGAGAGGAATAGTTGGGGCTCCAAGCACTGTGCCTGAAGATGGATTGTACACCAAGCCTGGTGTAAGCTGCATTTCATCAAGCATTAAAGTAGCGTGCCGTTCTTCAGGTGACACAAGGCTGGCCTGGGCAGAGGAAATGTTTAGTTGGTGGATTACTAACAGTGCTGGTGTATTAACAATGTAGGTGAATGCTCATGGGCATCTACATTTGTACTTACCTTTAGTGTGAGAGACTCCATGATATCCTGCAGCAAACCTGGTGCAAACTTGTACCCTTCCAAGTGACGGTGTAGGGTTCGTTCTGTTGGCAGAGGTTGTCCAAGCTCCCTGACCGCTTCATAGCCACGTGCTCCACAGGAAAGTCTCACTTTCAGAGCCTTTATGATGGTTTTTTTGGTCCATCGAGTTCCCTTCTTAGTTGCCATCTTCAGACATTTAACTTGATCTTCATTTAAATACTTCTTCAGGCCTGCGACAAGGTGCTTATTCGCAGTTAACGCCTGCAACCGCTGCTTCTGGGCCAGTCGAAGCTTCCGTCGTGTTGCCTGTAGTTCAGTTTCAAGCTGCGCTATCTTCTTTTTTAGAGCGGCCTGTATCAATTGGGCTGCAAGAGCGAACAGAAATTGTATTCAAAGGAGTTATAAATAAACATTTAAGCAAAACATTGCTGGCAGCAAATGAATTGCATGAAAGAAGAGGATCAACAGGGAAACATATTGGGCAAACTCGCAGATTTATTAATAATGCACGTTTCTTCGCCTCTGTTATTTTCATGCAGTTCATTTCCTCTCATTTTGCACCAATATCCTGTAAATCACCGCTGTTAACATGTTTTGCTTCTTGCAGAAGAATGGAGTTTCAGCATAAAAACTTGCCATATAAATAAAGGTTGGGCTAGCTTGCATAGCTAAGTACAAAAGAAGCATTGGATGATGTCACACGATGAAAAGCAAACAAAAAGTTTTAACTCACCAGCTTCCGTACCTTCCAGCTGGAATGTGGCAGCCATCTCTGTGTCTGGTTGCACGTCAGGAATGTCTGTGTTGAGCAGATGACAACAATCCACCATGTAGAGAGGCATTAATATCTCACACGGGGAAAATGCACACAAGGTGCTACATGCTTTGGCCCACACAAAATATTTGCCAAAGCTTCATGAGGCACAGAAGCAAGTTTGCGACATAGATTAGAACAGAATATAAAACTTACCTATCTCTCGGCTGTCTGTACGTGTGGCGTCTGCATGTAAATACATGGACGGCATGAAGGCGCAAAATACAAGCAGGTGGAAAAATCAAGAGTGCATAGACGTGAGAAGTTTACCATTTTCAGTGCCCACTGGCTGAGATGTGACGTCCATCTGCACGTCTTGCTTGGCTATGGGGACATCTGTGCAGGACACATCACATATGATAATCGAAGCACAGTTTTCATTGCCATTATCAATTTGTCTTGAAAGCTGGAAATCTCATTCAAAAACATTGGTCGTAATGAACACCATGTACTTACCAGTGCTGCACACTCCTGTTCTTTTAGGAGGTGGCTTTCGTGGCTTTACAGCTGGCCGGTGCAAAAAAATGCTTGGCGTCGCAAATGGTCTTAGCTTTTTTCACCGGTGTCTTTCAGAATAATTTGCTCGAATTGGTCTTCCGTGAAGTGATCCTGTAACAGAGATGGCAAGGGCTTTTGGGACTTTTGTAAAGCACACATAAAAATCAGGACAAAAGCAAAGGAGGAAGGGAAGTGTAGAAGTGGCACTTGCTGCTTAAATTTATGAATTTTCGTCTCCTGTAATGCAGTGCGGATATTTGTGAGTGAGTTAATGCACTCACGCTGTGTACTTGCTCTGTATGTCAGACGGCATGAGCTATGTCAGCGGACTCATAATGGACTAAAATGAGTAATTTGCACAACGTTTGGTCATCAGCATTCATACGCGCGAGTGAAATACTATCAAAGCTCGGCAGACGCACGTTTTTTTAATACATACTGCAGGCCATTGGTGAAGTCCAAGCAGGAAGGGCAACAGTAGTGAACAATACAATAATGTAAGACTATCACATACAGAATAAGCAGACCTGATTTGGCAATGAATATTAATAGTGAAAATACAATACAGAGATTTCCAACAAGGCTGTAAAGAACACAGGTGACAAATTTTTAAAGCTGCGATGGTTGGGGTAGTGAGTTCCAGTCGTTGATGGTGCGAGGAAAAAAACAAATTGGTTCTTGAAAAATAAGGTGTTAGATCTTTGTGGTAGTGTCGTGTATTTCTTGTTATAACGCCCCAAAACGACCCGGGCTGTGAGGAGCGCTGTAGTGAAGGGGATTCGAGTAATTTCTAGCAGCTGGGCTTCTTTACCATGCACTGGCCTTTAGCGTTTCGCCGCCATCAAAGCGAAATGTGACTGCCACGGCCGGGATATAAAGCTGCGTCTTTCGGGTCAGCAGCCGAGCACCTGGGACACCGCGACGGCTTCACACGCAAGTGTGTCGCTCTACGTTACTTACCTCGCATAGTCGTGCCGTTGGTGAAGGGTCAGTCTTTCCGTCCGATTCTATGCAGCCACACTTTTCTTCTGGTCAGGTTCTGTTTCCCGCGAGGGATGCAGAATAGCTTCTTGCCGTCCTCCGTCCGGTTTCGGCACCCAACCGCACAACATGGCATTTCGGCCCTTCCGGAATGAAATTATCAAAGCACTGTGCATGTGCTTTCACTCAGAGCTAAAGAGGGGAAAATGAAGTGAATTCGACGCAAACGAAAAGGTTGCGGCGTGTATAAGCTGAGCAGGTGAAACTGCGACAGCTGTCCGCTTTGTCTACTCGCGCTCTCCGCCCGGCGCGCGGGAACTTTCATGGCGGCATAGGGTCACGTGTCACGGATGAGCCAATCGCTGGCATCGTCGGCTGGATCAAAGCCTTTCGATACTTCAAAATTATGGAGGGATTTTACCTCCGTCATCGCAAAAGCGGCCCCTCGCTCCCATGCATTTCGCGGCGCGGTCGACACACTGCCCAATCTTCTCGTGCTGAGCGGCTAGTGGCTATGGCTGGCGTAGGCTTAGGCCGGCTTAGCCGAGACTGGCTGAGCCGCCAGTAATGTATATATAGCGTGTTACCACTTTATGTCGAAATAAAAACTTCCAATTAAATTTTTAATGTGTCACAATGAAGAATGTGCAACATTTTGTATTAAAATAGTTTTTTAACAGCAGTTTAATAATATTATTTGTACACTTTGAGTCAAGACAAGCCGAAGCCATCTATGATGTGTAAGCAA
This sequence comes from Amblyomma maculatum, assembly GCF_055883805.1. NCBI lineage: Eukaryota > Metazoa > Arthropoda > Arachnida > Ixodida > Ixodidae > Amblyomma > Amblyomma maculatum. Next base: position 168,453,349 of record NC_139353.1, on the reverse strand, counting down.
ACATGGCGGATAAACGTCGGTAATATATTCAATATGCCATAGTTTTAGTGCGCTCGAAGCGCTGGCTCAATGCATGCGTGATTGAAGTTCATGAACTAAGGACGTTTCTTTGCGGTTAGTGACATTATGAATGTAGTAATTAGGATCAGAGCGCTGTGAACACGTCAAAAGAGTGGTGCGAAAAGGTCAGCGCACTGCTGAACACCGCAGAACTGTTCTGACAGCTTCTTAAATGGATAGCGTTTCGTTAGAAAACGCGACCATTGATAACTTTATATCAATTGCAATGACTAGCAGGGACTATTGCTTTTTTACTGGTACATTGATGTTATAATGAGTGTGCTCAGGTCGGAATTCCCTTGGTAGCCCATTTCACTAATGAGTGCCCACCAGTGCCCACACATGAACTGATGAGCATGGGTTCTATAGAGGTCTGTATCGAGAGACTATTTTTCTGAAAGAATTGTTTGACTGTTGATCCGAGAACGATTATCCCTCGTAAATCCTACGGACATCCCAATACGGATGTTCGTTTTCGGCTGTTTCGTTCCTACCGGTTTATGTCCAAATTCGGATGACCGCTCTCGGATGTGTTTCGTTCTTCCGGCGGATGTCCAGCTCCGGCTTCGGATGTGCGGACTTTAACCAGGCGTCCGGCGGACATTATTGGCCGTGTGGTAGGGGCCGGAAGTGGAGATGGCTCGGTGTCGCCTTCAGGATCCCTGAAATCAGGCACAAATCAGTCATCATAATCTGATTTGGGCCCTGGATGCTGTGAAGGAGTTCGCCCTGATGATGGCGCTAGATGAACACACTACAAGTCGTACTGACTCGAACCTTGAATGAAACAGGACCAGACTGCTTAACAATCGTGCCAGAAACCCATTTGTCGGGACCTCTATAGTTCCGCACGAGGACCTCATCATGGATGTTCAAAAGCCGCTCTCGCGCTCTGCGTCGCACTGTCTCGGAGAGCTGTTGCGGCGCTACTCTTCCCCGATTGATGGCTTGACTGCGTCGAGTATTGTGCGAAGTCTGCTACCTAAGAAAAGGTTTGCTGACGTTTCTCTTTCTCACGAAATTGGCGCACATTTTTACTAAGTCGGCGCGGCGCGAGGACGGCGCATCACCGCATGGAAACTTCCACAAAGTTCGAGAAAAACCTCCTTCCCCGCGCGAGAGAGCGCGTAGCTTTGTACGCGTCGCCGTCGCCCTCTTTCTCATCACCCTGAAGCTCCGAATTCTCAGAACAGTGAGAATGTGCCCTCCGAAACGACAGGTTGCGCCAAAGCTGTGAAAGCAGTTGTCGAGCTAGAACCCTCAGTCATGCGCTCTTCGCCTGAGGAGGAAGGGCAAGATTCTAGCTCCACGTCGGAGTGCATGAGTAACTTAGAGGAACAGCTCTCAAATAACAGCTAACACGAAAGCTCAGATGGAGCCGAAGCTCAATACAGTACTCTTCAAAAATGCAAGAGCCTGTTTCGAGCGCTGACACGAAAACCGAGGAGGTTCTTCGCACAGAGAAAGATGAGAAACCTCTTCCCACCGAGGAAGATGAGGAAGCCTTTTTCTCAGAGGAGAACGGCAGCGCAGATCCAAGACTGATAGATTCAGAAATGGAAGACATCGAGGACCATACTGCAATGAAGGAATTCATGGAAATCTTTAAGGAACAAGAATTAATGAAAAGTGAGGAGAATGAATCTCCAGTTAAAAATGGGCAGTACTCCAAGAAGGTACGGCTGAAGGCCGTAAAGAAAAGAAAGTCTACAGAATCAAGGGAGAACAAATTGATTCTCAACGAGAAGCTCCGTCGAGACAACAATGTCCTGACTATGCGAGGGAAACCGAAGCCAACCTTCCTCAGCCAGCAGTGCGAAAAAAGAAGTCAAAAATGAAGAGAAAAGAAGCCAATTCTGCCAAGGCAAGTGAAGTCGAGTAGGAAAGCTCGCGAAGAAAAGCAAGGAAGAAGTTCATGAAGGTCTGGAAGCGCAAGCGCAAGGAGAGCAGCCGAGGCTCAGAAGGGAGACGGCCGACAGGAAACAGGACTAAGAATGCTAGCGCTAGCACTCCCCGCAAGAGTCATGCTGGTCGCACGAAAGGCAAGAGCCAAATTTCTGACATTGAAGCAGATTGGAGTAAGAACCGAGACAGGAGCGAGAACAACTCGCGATGAAAAAGGCTCTATAGAAAAAGAAAAAAGAGCCGAACTCACGAGAGGAAGAAACGACAGAGTCTAGTAAAAAAGAGAAAGTGTGCCTTGAGCTTGAGAAATGCTCACTGGGAAAAAAAAAGTGTTTCAGTGTTGCTGATTTTTGTCATGTATACCGACAACAGTGAGTTATGTTTGTGAACATCAATGCAGTGATGTGTGAAAAAAATTGTTATCATGGTCTGAGAAACTCGTGAGACTTTTGATTTGTGAATTGTAATATGTTATTGCAGTTTGTGAAATTGGTGCAATGCATGTGCGTGATGTGGACATTTGCCCGTCAAGTTTGTGAGCGCATGTATATGCGCGCGATGTTCCTGTGTGTTGTGAATATTGTAGGACAATATTCTTTAAGGGAGGGGCAGTGTCACGAAATCGGCGCGCATTTTTACTAAGCCGGCGAGGCGCGAGGCACGCGCGTCGCCGCATGGAAACTTCCACAAGATTCAAGAAAAACCTTCTTCCAGTACGCGTCGCCGTCGCCCTCTTTCTCATCACACGGCGATAAAGGTGTCTCAACAGTCTGGAATATGCCAGAGCTCTCCAGAGATTTCTACGGGTCCTAGCCAATGACGACGCGCTGCTCGACTGGAGGGAAAGGGAGCGCTCTAACGAACGAAGCTAAGTGTGTGTGCGCGCTAGCTCTGGCGCGTCTTAACAGACAGACGCGGCGCACCCTATTTATGGAGGCCACGCCGCTTGTGTGTCAGTAAGTCAGTGGTTGCGGCGTGTTCGCAAGTGCGACAACTCGACTCCCGGGGATCACCCGCTGCAGGCAAGCCCACGGACCTGCGAGGGAGTGGCGCTCGTCTTGTATGGCGGCCACCTCGTGACTCTTGAGGCGTCGGACTGCAACAGTACTCGGTGAACAATTTGGAGTTTGTTTATGTGTCTCTCTCGTGTTTGATCTGTGTTGTAAAGCCTATGTGTTATTGAATACCTCTGCAGTTGCATGCTTAGCGTTTGTTTTTCTGTGAACCTCCCGTCTGTATATTTTTAAGTGTTCCTGTGTATTCCTCTGTATCGTCTCTTGCTGTCTATAAAGTTTGTTTTGTTTGTTACTTCTGACTCCAAGCCTTACTCTGGCTTGAACCGGCGACAGCTGGGCACCAAACGGCCACCCCTTTCTGTCACTACAAGGTAGTTGAATTTGGAGAAAGAAGATGAAGTGCCGCCTGAACCAGACGTGTTTCCAGTGCGATCCATCAGCTTCGTCCATTTCACCAACGACTTTCTATTTCACCAACAATGCAGCTTCGTTGCATGTGCTGATCAACCACCAGCTGTTCTCCAAGTCGCACCGGTGATAGTTGTCGTTCACTTAAGCTTGGACTCGGACTCATGGAACGCCTTCGTCCTCCAGGCACCACGTCTCCCATTAAACGAACTGCCCAATTGACATCGGAGTCAGAAACAGGCCTCCAGGGAACTGCCTTTCTTCTCAGCCTGGACAGTCATCGTGCTTTGATGTTACAACTTTGTCCCACCGTTTTCTCCAACCAACCCTTGATTAATGCCTTGGAACGACGAGATTTCAAGGCTTCGCTATTCACCGTCCTACTAATAGTATAACCGTCTGGGTGCGCTCCCTTTCCGACATTAATCGGCTCCGGGAATTAAAAACTCTGCCTGTCTCTGACATACCCGACACAACCGTGTTGACAGTACAAGCTTATTTTGCATCTGGATCGGATTTTCGACGTTATGTCGTTTCTGGTGTCGACCCGAATATCGCTCCCAAAGATCTTGCGTCTTTATTACACTGTTCTACACACAAGGTGATAGAAGCACGCTACATGGGTAAAGGACGTACATGTCTGGTTACGCTGCAAGGGCCTCTGTCTCCTCCGGCGCGCATCTCACTTTATGGGGGAATCTTGCAGCACCGCGTGTACAAACCCGGAGTGGTGCATTGTTATCGGTGCTTCCGCCCGGGCCACATGAGAGCTTCCTGCCCATCTCTAGCACCCACCTCTACGAGGGACTCTGATTCCAAAGAATATCGCTGTGGCCTTTGCCGTCAAGACGACCATGACATTACGTCCAAAGACTGCCCAGTAAAGCTCCGCGCCATAGAGAAATGCCGCATGCGCTCCCAGAAACATCGCGTGAAGCCAACATTAGAGTTACTAAAAGATCCCTTGGTAACATCGAACCGTTTCTCACTGCTTCAGCTTCACGAAGATGAGACCATTGCAAAACCTGCTGTAAATGAAGGTTCCTCCGCGACACGAAGATATTGTTACGTGGTGGCGTGACAAGCGATGGAACACGGCGACACAACAGAAACAGAACGACGTGATGACATGACGATGAAATATGCTTTAATGGCCAGCGGCCCTGGCGCAAGCGCTCTGCCCCGCGCCACTGCCCGCTTCGTCATCTTCGTAGCATTACCCGGGGCCACCGAGCGATCGTCCCGATCGATTGCTAAAAACACAATGCCTGACGTGACGATGAACACAGACACAGGATTGGGACATGAAACGCTGGACACCACAATGAATGCGAAGATGGGTGGAATGCTTTACCAGAGCAAGTCCAATCTTCACCGTTTGCCGAAGGCCAAGGCTCATTGGCACGCCGAACGGCTAGGGCGGGGGGGCTGTCTTCGCTCGAGTGGTCGTGAGGTCGCTTCGTCGTGGGGTCGGTAGGGTCGGCTTTGGGTTCTTCCTGGTCGTTGTGTGCTGTGGTCAGGGCTGGGGACAGCGGCTGGTCGGGTCTGAGCAAAAAGGGTTGGGGCAGAGCTGGGCGGCGATCGCCACGGGCTTTCGGCAGATGGATCCGGCGTACGGTTGGCTTCGACGGTGCAAGACAAGGATGGGGATGAAGAGGATTCACAGTTGGTTAGACGAAAGAACAAAGCCACAGCCGCCGATCCAATCAGTGTTAAATACACTGTGATAATTAAGCTAACCTCACCTGGACAACTAGGCACACTCCCCGCACACTGGCTGCACGAAGCTGTTGCCAATGAGCTTCGAAAAATCCATTTTCACTCTGGATTTCAAGTACGGCCACTTGAGCGAAGCAATCAGTTTGCAGTTGACATATCGCATGTACATGCCAGAGACCACCTTATTGGACTGCAGTCTCTCGTCATTGCTTGAAAAGAAACACCTATTCAAGCTTATGAAACCATAAGTCCCGGCCAGATCCACGGGGTCATTTATCGCGCCAACGGGTTAACAAGCGAACAGCTCATGTCAAACCTCAAATGCTACTCGTGCAGGGTAATAAACGCCAGGCCTATGGGCAAGAACGGAACAGCTCTAATCACGTTTGAGGGCTCCAGACTTCCCCGCAAAATTCATCTATACAGCATACTCCTTCCGGTGACACCTTATCACCCGAAGTCTGTCATATGTGAGACCTGTCACAAAATCGGACACAAGGCAAATTCGTGTCCATTAGTCGACCAACGACGATGCTCGTATTGCGGTCGCCTCGCGCATGGAAACCTCGAGGTTTGTCCGACAGAACCACTCTGCCGCAATTGCAGAGGTCCGCATGTAGCCACGGACCCAAGGTGTCCTGCTCCGCAGCAGGCCACAAGAACCTTGAGGAATGACATCTTCCGCCGTATACGAGTGTCGCGACGAAAAGAGCGCAAACAACAAGCCGAGATTCTACGTGGTAACCAAACGGCGGCGACGACGGCGCACAACAGCCCTGTTAGTATACAGCAATCAACCTCGGAGGCAACAGTGCTTGATAATCAGGATTTCCCTCCCCTACAAAGTCAGCCGTTGCCGAAGACACGAGACAATGAACGTAAAACTAAACGGCAAGACGCGCATAAATCCTCTACACAATCTGATAGCAATAGTCAAAGGAACGCCACCTCATCCCTAGCCACAGTTTCTGAGCATACCGCGACGGCACCAAAGCAAGTGCGCGTACATCGGGCTTGCGCTGAATCTCCCCGTGATACGCAACGCGGCGCACAAATGAATCTTGCGAAAGAACGTTCGCACACGCTACACTTAGATGAAAACCAGCTCACGCACATTATCGAACTGGTCACCGCCGAGGTGATCAAGCGTATGCTGCCACTCTTGGGAATGTCACAGGTTTCTCCTAATCAAGAGTCCGAAATTGGGCACACATCATCTCCAGTTCCGCGTACCTTTCAGTTTAAAAATGGCAGGCATTAGCGCGAAACCACATGACATTTTTGCTTCGGACTCTCCTACATGGTTATTGCAATGGAATTGTCGGGGAATTCGTCGCAAACAAGCGGAACTTCAGATGAGACTGTCCATCACGTCAACGCCTCCTATAGCTATCCTGCTTCAGGAGACCGCCATTAATAAGCCCAATTTAATAGGGTACAATTCTTACTGCACCCCTTCCATAGAGCACCGACGCCCCGGGCCAGAATCGCGAACAGCGGCTCCAATGGCCAATGTGCAGGCATGCGTCCTTGTTCTGTCGCGTACTGCCCATACTGAACTAGATAGTTCCGCCTGGTGCACGCAGACGCAGGAGGTAGCGGGAGTACGCCTTAGCTTAGATAGCGACCAACAAGCCTTAGTTTTTTCAGTTTATGCGAGATCATTCGTTACTACGACATATCGAGTGGATATGTTTTTTTAGAGCACTTCTTAAGGATATATCCCCAGGATCGCGTTGTGGTTGGGGGTGATTTTAACGCCATGCACACCAGCTGGAGATATAATCGCTCAGATGCTAGGGGAAGGCAAGTTTGGCAGCAAATTGTCATAGCGAAATTGACCATAGCCAACGACCTCACTCTACCCACTCGCTTTGGCCAGCACAAAGGTCAACAAGACACTTCCCCAGACTTGACACTAGTGTCTCATCCCAGTGAGATCCTATGGGCACGGGCAGTGATCATTATCCCGTGGTGGTCTCATGGGCTCCTCGAAGGCGAAAGTCATAACAGCGACAACAAGGCCGTCGAATAGAGGAGCACGTCTCATGGGACGATTTCCGTAGGATGCTCGGTGAGGTGAACTTTCCCACAGGATTAGACGAGCTCATCACTCAGATCACCGATGCCAAGAAGAAAGCTACAACGAAGCTTTTAGTCAAATTTGATGCTCCAAAGCCGGACTCTCACCTTTTGCGTCTGTGGAATCGTAGGCTTCGTGCTCTCAAGGCGTATCGCCGATCAGGCCGGACATACCATCGGAGGCGTGCTCTCGCTCGCATTAGCCAAGAAGCTGAGAAGTATACTTTGCACCTCGCTCTCCAAGACTGGCAGCTGCTGTGCCACTCACTCAATGAAAAAGTTAACATGTCGAAGGCCTGGCACATATTTCGAGCTATCCTTGGACGCAAGAAGCCGATTTCCCCTGCCCAAAGTATGGCCCTGAAATTGAACATCTCCCCGACAGAGTTAGCTATACAAGCAGGGAAGGTATTTTTTCCCCAACCTGAAAATGCGGATGCCTTGCCTGCGGACCCCTTATCAGGTACATTAAACGAATACGACGTTCCCTTCACATTAGACGAACTGGAGGCAGCACTGTATGACTCCAATCACAATAGCGCCCCAGGACCGGATGGTATAAGCTACTCAACACTTCTGAACCTTCCCAAGTCACGCAAACTTGTCCTGCTGAAAGAGATGAACAAATACTGGGCCGACGGTGATCTTCCTCTTGCTTGGAAAAAGTCAGTGGTAATACCAATTCCAAAACCTGGCAAGCCAAGTCGAACATTACAAGACCTCAGGCCGATATAGCTGACGTCCAACCTTTGTAAGGTCATGGAACGTATGGCTCTAAGAAGACTTGAATGGTACTTAGACAAGTACAACGTCCTGTCTCCTATGCAAGTAGGTTTTCGTCGAGGGCTCTGCGCCCAAGATATCCTCAGAAGGCTTCATAACGACGTTCTTGCATACCCTAGTAGCGCACAGCTCCGAGTGGTTGTTGGGGTCGATGTCAAAAAGGCGTCTGATTCCATGCCCCACTCGACCATACTTCGCCGGCTCCAGGAAGTGGGGATAGGCGGCAACCTCTACCGCTTCGTGAAAGCCTTTCTTGCAGAAAGAACCTTTTCAGTAATGGTTGGAGATACCCAGAGTGGTTGGCAATGCAACCAAACAGGTGTCCCCCAAGGCGCTGTCTTATCACCGGCTCTCTTCAATATAGCTATGTCAGGTCTTGAGTTATTTCTCTGACCGACCCTGCACGCTTTCTATCTCTTAATGTTACCGCTACCATTTTTCGTTCCATAGCCCTCTGGGTTGTCCTCAACTTAAGTAGAACTCTCTTAGTTAGCCTCCACGTTTCAGCCCCATAGGTGAGTACAGGCAAGATGCAACTGTTGTATACTTTCCTCTTGAGCGATACCGGTAAGCTGCTAGTCATAATCTGCGAGTGCTTGCCAAATGCGCTCCATCCCAATCGTATTCTTCTTGTTATTTCCTTTTCATGGTCCGGATCTGCGGTTACTACCTGTCCTAAGTAGACATATTCGCCTACTACTTCCAGTATTTCGCTACCTAATGTAAACTGCTGTTCCTTCCCGAGGCTGTAGAACATTGCCTTAGTCTTCTGCATATTGATTTTCAAGCCTACCTTTCTACTTTTCCTGTCTAGGTCATCAATCATTATTTGCAGTTCATCCCCCGAGTTGCTTAGCAAGGCAATGTCATCAGCAAATCGCAGATTACTAAGGTTTTCTCGATCTACCCTTATCCCTAACTGCTCCCATTCCAAGTCTCTGAATACTTCCTCTAAACAAGCTGTGAATAGTACTGGGGAGATTGTGTCTCGTTGCCTAACACCTTTCTTAATGGGAATTTTGTTACTTTCTTTATGCAGAACTATGGTTGCTGTGCAGCCACTATATATATCTTCCAGCACTTTCACGTACGGCTCGTCTACCCCCTGATTTAGCAATGCCTGCATCACCGCCGTGGTTTCAACTGAGTCAAATGCTTTTTCGTAATCAATGAATGCTATGTATAAGGGCTGGTTATATTCCGAGCATTTTTCGATTACCTGATTGATGGTATGGATATGATCGATAGTAGAGTACCGTTTCCGAAACCCTGCTTTATCCTTTGCTTGATTGCAGTCTAAGGTTGTCTTGATTATATTAGCGATTACCTTAGTAAATACCTTATACGTAACAGACATTAAGCTGATTGGTCTGTAATTTTTAAGGTCCTTAGAGTACCCTTTCTTGTGAATGAGGATAATGTTTGCATTCTTCCATGATTCCGGTACCGTCGATGACACCAGGCACTGCGTATACAGGGTGGCCAGTTTTTCTAGCACGATATCCCCCCCCGTCCTTCAGCAATTCTGTTATCTGATCCTCTCCAGCTGATTTCCCCCTTTTCATAGTTTCTAGTGCTTTCTTGACCTCGTTCTTCGTCACTGGTGGAACGTCTGACTGTTTTTCCCAACCACCAATCTTATTACGGTCCTGACTACTTTGGCTACTTTGGAGTACTGTATAGAACTGCTCGGCTACTTTGACTATCTTTTCCATATTAGTGATGACGTTGCCCGCCTTGTCCCTTATCGCATACATCTGGTTTTTGCCTATGCCCAATTTCTTCTTTACCGCTTTAAGGCTTCCCCTGTTCTTTACAGCATGCTCAATTTTCTCCATGTTATACTTCCTTATATCGGGCACCTTGCGCTTATTGATTAGATTTGATATCTCGGCCAATTCGATCTGGTCTGTTGAATTGGAAGCTTTCATACTGTGGCGTTTCTTAATCAAATCTTTCGTCTCCTTGGACAGCTTGCCGGTATCCTCTCTAACTATCCTACCGCCTACTTCTACCGCGAACTCAGTAATGATATCTCTGAAATTATTGTTCCTTGACTCTAGGGTAATGTCGCCATCTTCAGTTAGAGCTGAAAACCTATTCCGTAGCGAGATCCTGAACTCTTCTGCCCCCCCCCCCCCCTCACCGCTAATTCGTTGATGGGTTTCTTTCTGACTAATCTGTTGCGTTCCTTCTTCAGATTTAGGTTAATTCGGGACCTCAACATCCTGTGGTCACTGCATCGCACCCTCCCGATTACCTCTACATCTTGCATAATGGCGGGGGTTGAACACATTATGAAGTCGATTTCATTTTTAGTCTCTCCGTTAGTACTTTTCCATGTCCATTTCCGGTTCTTCCGTTTGCTGAAGAAGGTATTCATGATTCGTAAGTTATTGCGCTCTGCAAACTCAACTAGTAACTCCCCCCTGCTATTCCTAGAACCAATGCCATAGTCACCTACTGCCTTGTCTCCTGCCTATTTTTTCCCTCCCTTGGCATTGAAATCGCCCATTAGTACAGTATACTGCGTCTTTACTTTTCGCATTGCCGATTCTACATCTTCATAGAAGCTTTCAACTGCCTGGTCATCATAACTACACGTAGGTGCATAGGCCTGTACAACCTTCAGTTTATACCGCTTATTAAGCCTAATTACGATGCCTGCAACCCTCTCATTAATACTATAGAATTTATCTATATTACCCGCTATATACTTATTGACAAGGAAACCTACTCCTAGTTGGCGCCTCTCTGGTAAGCCTCGATAACACAGTACATGCCCATCCTTCAGTACAGTATATGCCTCATTCGGCCTCCTAACCTCACTAAGCCCTATGACATCCCATTTCATGCCCTCTAGTTCGTCTAACAGCACTGCTAAGCTAGCTGCAGTAGCTAGGGTTCTAGCATTAAACGTTGCCAGGGTCAGTAGTCGGGGGAGGACGATGTCGACATGCCGACGCCAGTTAGGAGCGAGCTCACGCGCAGCCCCGGTAAGTCTACTTTCTGATTAGCCAGCTGTAATTTTTCTGCCATAGTTCACAGCAGTATTCTTTTTCTACTTAACCACGTTGGCAGTAATAAATTTTTCAGAAATAAAAGCTTGAAAATGCCTTTTAATAAAAATCGGCCCAGTGAAATTAAAATATTATGGGGAAATATTCATTAGGCATCTTCAGTAGTGTTAGCGCTGAAATCCATGTCCTTAAATTCATTAGGCACCCTGACTGAATTATATTTTTGTAACTGATGGTGTCAAGAGTAGGTATCAGCCCTGTGTACGATTACATACCTTTCAGCCCGTAAAAGGGCATCTAACTTATGTCTTCAGTCTCCAATTCACCCAAATAAAATATTCTTCACGATATATTCCTTATCACATGAAATCAGAACTTATTCTCAGTACAAATGTTTTTCTTTTCTGAAGCAGAACGAACGTAAAAATCAGTTTATTATTGTGCGTGGCACTAGAAGTTTCTGCGAAATAAATAACTGCACTAAGCCCTTTTTATTTTCCATGCATCTATGCGAGCTTAGAGACCATTAAATAATTACACTTTAAATAATGGAAATGTGTGTTTTTACTTTAATGCATTGTAACCTAAGCTACAGCTCTTCACCCAAGCTGCACCTTACGGGGAGAAGTACCGAAGCTGGAAGGCAGACGCAGGCCTACTACGAGATGCTAACGAATCACAGACCCACAACCTTAACCAGCATACCTTGCAAACTACTAGAGCATATCATATCTGCCAATATTATGTGCTTCACAAAGCACAACCTAATCGTATACCTTGCAAACTGCTAGAGCATATAATATCATCTGCAAATATGATGTACTTAACAGAACACAACTTCTTCGTATACCTTGCAAACTGCTAGAGCATATGATATCATCTACCAATATGATGTACTTAACAAAACACTTCTTCGTATACCTCGCAACCTGCTAGAGCAATCATATCTGCCAATAGTATGTACTTAACAGAGCCCAACTTCTTCGTATACCTTGCAAACTGTTAGAGCATATGATATCATCTACCAATATGATGTACTTAACAAAACACTTCTTCGTATACCTCGCAACCTGCTAGAGCAATCATATCTGCCAATAGTATGTACTTAACAGAGCACAACTTCTTCGTATACCTTGCAAACTGCTAGAGCATATCATATCATCTGGCAATATGATGCATTTAACAGAGCGCTTCTTCGTGTTGCTTGAAAACTGCTAAAGCATATCATATCTGCCAATATGATGTACTTAACAGAGCACAACTTTTTGTATACCTTGCAAACTCCTAGAGCATATCTTATCATCCGCGAATATGATGTACTTGAAAGAGCACAATTTCTCCGTATACCTTGCAAGCTGATACAGCATATCATATCTGCAGCCAATATGATGTACTAAACTGAGCACAACTTCTTTGTATGCCCTGCTCGAGCATGTCATATCATCTGCCAATATGATGTACTTCTTCATATACCTTGCGAACTGCTAGAGCATATCTTATCACCTCCCAATATTATGTACTTAACAGAGCACAACTTCTTCGTATACCTCGCAAACTGCTAGAGCATATCATATCATCTGCCAATATGATGTACTTAACAAAGCACAACTTCTTCGTGTACCTTATAATCTGCTAGAGCATATCATATAATCTGCCAATGTGATGTACTTAACAGAGCACTACGTTTTGTATACCTTGCAAACTGCTAGAGCATATCATATCTGCCAATATGATGTACTTATCAAAGCACTTCTTCGTATACCTTGCAAATTGCTAGAGCATATATCATTTGCCAATGTGATGTACTTAACAGAGCACTACGTTTTGTATACCTTGCAAACTGCTAGAGCATATCATATCATCTGCCAATAGGATGTACTTAACAAAGCACTTCTTCGTATACCTTGCAAATTGCTAGAGCATATATCATCTGCCAATGTGATGTACTTAACAGAGCACTACGTTTTGTATACCTTGCAAACTGCTAGAGCATATCATATCATCTGCCAATATGATGTACTTAACAAAGCACTTCTTCGTATAGCTTGCAAATTGCTAGAGGATATATCATCTGCCAATGTGATGTACTTAACAGAGCACTACTTTTGTATAGGGGAGAAAACCTGGGCCAGGGGGCGCTGCGCCACTCTGTGCGTCAGCGCCCTCCATGGAGACCCCGTCAAAATCTACGCGCAGCCCGGCCGCGTCGTCTGCTAGCCGCCGCATAGAAAAGCATGTTGTCGTCTGCTCCGCGCTGCTTTCTAGCACGTGTTTGCGCGCGCGCGCTCGGTTGTTTCTCCCCTCCTCCGACCGCATTGTGGCCACCGTCGCGCTCTAACAATTAGGGGGAAGAAGAAAGAAAGGAAAGAACTAGAATGAAAAAAAAATGACGGCGCACTTTTTTCGCGAAGCTTGTGTGGAAACGGTAACGGGATGGTTGTGGGCCTTTCTTTCTTTTTTTTTTTTTGGGGGGGGGGGATATCTCGTACCGTTCGTGTGTCGTACTTCTCTAACTGGCGGTGCCGAAGCAGCCATCGTGGAACCGAGTCAGCCTCAAGAAACAGATATTCGTCATTAACGCGATCACTTTACGTCAATCATCCTATCCTCATACGCGATCCTGCTTCGGGAGCTCAAAACTGCGCGTTCGCTATAGGAGATAACTGAACCAGGAATTGCGCAGCGTAACAGTGGAATTAAGAAGACAAAGGTTTCCGTGGAGAGATGTCCCCGTCTGCATGGAAAGTCGTCAGACATTTCCTCGCTGTTCGTCTCGTGGAGAGGAAACTGCCGCAAAAATGGCATGCCTCGGCTTCTGGGGAATGACCCAAGTCGTTAGGAACCCCTCATCGTTAAAGGCAGATAGGTCATTGATTTCGAACGGCAGCGCCGCAGCAGCGAACTTCCCCTGGCCGGTGTCGGCAGGAACCAAAGGGTAAGGCGGCATGCTTTGTGCCTTTGTAGGGAACGCATCCTAAACGCGCCGAAAACAGGCCCCACGGCGCCGGCAGCACTGCCTAAAACGTTTGTCCCCACAGAGCTGAATAGGCTCCTTTCAAGTGACCAGTCACAAAGGGAAAGGAAGGAGCACTCGTCGCTGTGTACAAGCCTATCGGTTATTCTCAACCAGAAGGCTGGACCCTTCATTCTGTGAACATGGATAGAGGCATCAAGAGGTGTCGCCTCAAGTCCTTCAAAATACCTGTCGTTTGCCTCCCGCCTTCAAGTAGCGATTTCGTGCTCATTTTTTTTTTTTTATGTCTGAGCCTGCCAACAAGCGCTCTTTGAAAACAATGTCCGGCGATCAATTAATCATAATTTCTCACTTTCGAAAGCACTGATAAAAAGCGTGCCTCCAGCCAGCCTCTATGTCAGCCGGGGCACAGAAAAAAGCAAAATTAAGAAATCCCACTGGCAAAGAGCGCCGGCTTTGCGCGCGAAGACGCGCCACCACCCCCCTCGTCCTCACTCTCCTTCTCCCGCTCCGCGTGCACGCGCGGCTGAACGTAGCACGCGCTCCGGAGCGAGCAGGCTGCGCAGACTCCGCAGACAGCCGCGCGCAGCGCGGGCGCGAATGCGCGTAGGTTTTGTAGTTCCTCTCCGCTCCGCTGGAAACCGAGCGCTGGCGTCGCGGAGCAAACTCCAGCTTTGGTTCCCTATACCTTGCAAACTGCTAGAGCATATCATATCATCTGCCAATATGATGTACTTAACAAAGCACTTCTTCGTATAGCTTGCAAATTGCTAGAGCATATATCATCTGCCAATGTGATGTACTTAACAGAGCACTACGTTTTGTATACCTTGCAAACTGCTAGAGCATATCATATCATCTGCCAATAGGATGTACTTAACAAAGCACTTCTTCGTATACCTTGCAAATTGCTAGAGCATATATCATCTGCCAATGTGATGTACTTAACAGAGCACTACGTTTTGTATACCTTGCAAACTGCTAGAGCATATCATATCATCTGCCAATATGATGTACTTAACAAAGCACTTCTTCGTATAGCTTGCAAATTACTAGAGCATATATCATCTGCCAATGTGATGTACTTAACAGAGCACTACGTTTTGTATACCTTGCAAACTGCTAGAGCATATCATATCATCTGCCAATATGATGTACTTAACAAAGCACAACTTCTTTGTATACCTCGCAAACTGCTAGAGCATATTGCCAGGGGGCGCTCGGAGTGAAAATGACGTTAAAGTGAATCGGCTAATGCCAGGGGGCGGTCGGAGTGAAAACGACGTTGAAGTTAATCGGTTCGGACTCGCAGGAAGTACCTAAAACTCGGACCGTACAATTCCACCTGTGCCGGCTTTGTTAACCTAGCCCCAGTCGCCAACACCGTGACAAATGTGGTGGAGGTGAGGTCTCATGTCCCGTACCACTACGCAAAGAAGGAGTGCTGTTCATATGTTCGAGGAAACCTGTTCACCGCACTAGCCACAGACAACGAGGCCTACCACCTGCGTTTTCCCCCTCGGGCATGACTACCGGCAGCAACGACGTCGTCTCAATGCCTGGCGCGACCCCCACCTACGTGACGTTTCAGAACTCCCGCGTCCCAAAGACCTTTCCCGAAGGCACCTACCAAGACGTCGACGACTGGTTGCAGCACTACGAAAGCGTAGCTACATTCAGCCTCCGGGATGACGCCGCACGGCTTCGAAATGTATACTTCAGCCTTGAGGATGGCGCTCGGACGTGGTTCGAGAACCATGAAGAGTAGCTGTACTCTTGGAGTGAGTTCAAACGTCGTCTTGCGGCAACTTACGGTAGCTCAGATCGCCGTGAACGGGCTGAACGCGCTCTCCAATCTCGGGTCCAAATGCCTAATGAAACCGTCGCGGCGTATATCGAAGACATGATGCGCCTGTTTAGGCGTGCAGATCCTACGATGTCCGAGGAGCAAAAGCTGCGCTGCCTCATGTGTGGCGTCAAAAGAGCAGATTTTCGCTTACCTGGTGCGCAGCCCACCGAAAACTGTCGCAGATGTCCTTGCGGAAACATCCAGTGTAGAGAAAGTGCTTCAGCAGCGAGCTTCGGCACAGTATCGCAACATCCACGCTGCCTCCATCTCTGCTGAGTTCCCATCTCATAGCATGGACAGATCGGCGCTGCGGGAGATCATACGTTGGATTGTGCGCGACGAACTCCGTGTATAGCACATCTCAAC
Organism: Amblyomma maculatum; assembly: GCF_055883805.1. Classification (NCBI taxonomy): domain Eukaryota; kingdom Metazoa; phylum Arthropoda; class Arachnida; order Ixodida; family Ixodidae; genus Amblyomma; species Amblyomma maculatum. Next base: position 168,437,167 of record NC_139353.1, on the reverse strand, counting down.
CCGCTCCCGCCTCCATTGCGAGCGGTGTCCGAAACGAGGTGCAGCAAGCGCTCCAGCCTCCATTTCCAGGAGGTGAAGCTCGCCCTGCTCCTCCTCTTACTCCACGAGTGTCACCGCCCCACATACTCCCAAGTGCTGCGATACTCTCCGCCCTCGCCTCCGCCCCTGATTCCTGCGAGCGTAGCTGTGCCGAAAACAGCAGCCCCCGTGATTCAGTACGTCACAGATTCCCGACCGCCTACACGGAAAGCAGACAAGTGGCGTACCCCCGACCGACGGCCGTTATGCTTTCATTGCGGCGAACCGGGTCATGTCTATCGGCGCTCTCCCTACCGTCGACTGGGTCTCGAAGGGTTTTCCGCTGATTCCCCGCGGCCTCGCTACGACGAACGGCCTCGAGCCGTTGAAGATTTCGTCAATGATCAGCGCCGGGTTGTTCCGTCTCGTCGGCGACAATCTAGATCACCGTCACCCAGGGCTCACGCGTCGCCATCTGATACGGGTTCCCCATGGGCAGCGCAGGGCCAATCACCCAATTCCCGGAGGGAAAACTGAAACCAGTGACCTTCGGGGGTAGGCTCGCTGGACATCGCTGCGCGGGAGACCCCCCATTGATGCGGACACGGAAAAACTACGCATCGACATTGGAAAAGTCCGCGGCTACCGATCATAACGCCACCTCGACGCCACCACGACGCACCTGCAACCACGATGAATTGCCGGTTGAACCGACGACGAAACAACTCACCCGCAACGACGACCAATTGCCGGCGGAACAAACGAAGCAACCACGCACCCGCAACGACGACGAATTGCCGGTGGAACGGACGCGGCAACAACGCACCTGCAACGATGACGAATTGCAAGTGAAGCAGACCGCGTATACCGACGCAGAGCACTCAGACTCAGAAGCCTGACATTCGCGAGCAGCTTTCGTTGGCCATACCCGTAGTACTGGATGTTCGCCATATTCGAGCTCTGTTGGATACTGGCGATGATTATCCTATTTTGAGCAGCCAGTTTGCCGCAGTTCTCAAGAAGGCTTTGACTCCGTGGGCTGGCACACACGTTCGCACGGCGGGTGGTCATCTGATTACTCCTCTGGGCATGTGCACGGCCAGAGTTCAAATTCAAGAGTCAACATTTGTGGTAAGCTGCCTCGTTCTGAAAAGCTGTTCGCGTGACCTGATTCTGGGCGTGGATTTTCTGCGTGAATATGGCGCAATTATTGACCTCCGGGATTCTAAGGTCTCGTTTTCTACTGAGAAAGCAGTGGCCCTCAGCGGTGCAAAGCGACCACTCAATGTGCTTCGAGTTTATGAGGACAGTGTCACTATACTTCCTAATATCGTTATACTTTTGTTATACATAGACACACACTATAGACACACACTAGTACTTTTCCATATCCATTTCCGGTTCTTCCATTTGCTGAAGAAGGTATTCATGATGCCTAAGTTATTGCGCTCTGCAAACTCAACTAGTAACTCCCCCCTGCTATTCCTAGAACCAATGCCATAGTCACCTACTGCCTTGTCTCCTGCCTGTTTTTCCCTACCTTGGCATTGAAATCGCCCATTAGTACAGTATACTGCGTCTTTACTTTTCGCATTACCGATTCTACATCTTCATAGAAGCTTTCAACTGCCTGGTCATCATAACTACATGTAGGTGCATAGGCCTGTACAACCTTCAGTATATACCGCTTATTAAGCCTAATTACGATGCCTGCAACCCTCTCATTAATACTATAAAATTCATCTATATTACCCGCTATATACTTATTGACAAGGAAACCTACTCCTAGTTGTCGCCTCTCTGGTAAGCCTTGATAACACAGTACATGCCCATCCTTCAGTACAGTATATGCCTCATTCGGCCTCCTAACCTCACTAAGCCCTATGACATCCCATTTCATGCCCTCTAGTTCCTCTAACAGCACTGCTAAGCTAGCTTCAGTAGCTAGGGTTCTAGCATTAAACGTTGCCGGGGTCAGTAGTCGGGGGAGGACGATGTCGACACGCCGACGCCATTTAGGAGCGAGCTCACGCGCAGCCCCGGTAAGTCTACTTTCTGATTAGCCAGCTGTAATTTTTCTGCCATAGTTCACAGCAGTTTTCTTTTTCTACTTAACCACGTTGGCAGTAATAGATTTTTCAGAAACAAAAGCTTGAAAATGCCTTTTAATAAAAATCAGCCCAGTGAAATTAAAATATTATGAGGAAATATTCATTAGGCATCTTCAGTAGAGTTAGCGCTGAAAACCACGTGCTTAAATTCATTAGGCACCCTGACTGAATTATATTTTGGTAAGTGATGGTGTCAAGAGTAGGTATCAGCCCTGTGTACGATTACATACCTTTCAGCCCGTAAAAGGGCATCTAACTTATGTCTTCAGTCTCCAATTCACCCAAATAAAATATTCTTCACGATATATTCCTTATCACATGAAATCAGAACTTATTCTCAGTACAAATGTTTTTCTTTTCTGAAGCAGAACGAACGTAAAAATCAGTTTATTATTGTGCGTGGCACTAGAAGATTCTGCGAAATAAATAACTGAACTAAGCCCTTTTTATTTTCTATGCATCTATGCGAGCTTAGAGACCATTAAATAATTTCACTTTAAATAATGGAAATGTGTGTTTTTACTTTAATGCATTGTAACCTAAGCTACAGCTCTTCACCCAAGCTGCACCTTACTGGGAGGAGTACCGAAGCTGCAAGGCAGACGCAGGCGGACTACGAGATGCTAACGAATCACAGACCCACAACCTTAACCAGCATACCTTGCAAACTACTAGAGCATATCATATCTGCCAATATTATGTGCTTAACAAAGCACAACCTAATCGTATACCTTGCAAACTGCTAGAGCATATAATATCATCTGCAAATATGATGTACTTAACAGAACACAACTTCTTCGTATACCTTGCAAACTGCTAGAGCATATGATATCTAACAATATGATGTACTTAACAAAACACTTCTTCGTATACCTTGCAACTTGCTAGAGCAATCATATCTGCCAATAGTATGTACTTAACAGAGCACAACTTCTTCGTATACCTTGCAAACTGCTAGACCATATCATATCATCTGGCAATATGATGTATTTAACAGAGCGCTTCTTCGTATTGCTTGAAAACTGCTAAAGCATATCATATCTGCCAATATGATGTACTTAACAGAGCACAACTTTTTGTATACCTTGCAAACTCCTAGAGCATATCTTATCATCCGCGAATATGATGTACTTAAAAGAGGACAATTTCCCCGTATACCTTGCAAGCTGATACAGCATATCATATCTGCAGCCAATATGATGTACTAAACTGAGCACAACTTCTTTGTATACCCTGCTCTAGCATGTCATATCATCTGCCAATATGATGTACTTCTTCATATACCTTGCGAACTGCTAGAGCATATCTTATCATCTCCCAATATTATGTACTTAACAGAGCACAACTTCTTCGTATACCTCGCAAACTGCTAGAGCATATCATATCATCTGCCAATATGATGTACTTAAAGCACAACTTCTTCGTGTACCTTGTAATCTGCTAGAGCATATCATATAATCTGGCAATATGATGTACTTAACAAAGCACTTCTTCGTATAGCTTGCAAATTGCTAGAGGATATATCATCTGCCAATGTGATGTACTTAACAGAGCACTACGTTTTGTATACCTTGCAAACTGCTAGAGCATATCATATCATCTGCCAATATTATGTACTTAACAAAGCACAACTTCTTTGTATACCTCGCAAACTGCTAGAGCATATGGCCAGGGGGCGCTCGGAGTGAAAATGACGTTGAAGTGAATCGGCTAATGCCAGGGGGCGGTAGGAGTGAAAATGACGTTGAAGTTAATCGGTTCGGACTCGCAGGAAGTACCTAAACCTCGGACCGTACAATTCCACCTGTGCCGGCTTTATTAACCTAGCCCCAGTCGCCAACACCGTGACAAATCTGGTGGAGGTGAGGTCTCATGTCCCGTACCCCTACGCAAAGCAGGAGTGCTGTTCATATGTTCGAGGAAACCTGTTCACCGCACTAGCCGCAGACAACGAGGCCTACCACCTGCGTTTTCCCCCTCGGGCATGACTACTGGCAGCAACGACGTCGTCTCAATGCCTGGCGCGACCCCCACCTACGTGACGTTTCAGAACCCCCGCGTCCCAAAGACCTTTTCCGAAGACACGTACCAAGACGTCGACGACTGGTTGCAGCACTACGAAAGCGTAGCTACATTGAGCCTCCGGGATGACGCCGCACGGCTTCGAAATGTATACTTCAGCCTTGAGGATGGCGCTCGGACGTGGTTCGAGAACCATGAAGAGTAGCTGTACTCTTGGAGTGAGTTCAAACGTCGTCTTGCGGCAACTTACGGTAGCTCAGATCGCCGCGAACGGGCTGAACGCGCTCTCCAATCTCGGGTCCAAATGCCTAATGAAACCGTCGCGGCGTATATCGAAGACATGATGCGCCTGTTTAGGCGTGCAGATCCTACGATGTCCGAGGAGCAAAAGCTGCGCTACCTCATGCGTGGCGTCAAAAGAGCAGATTTTCGCTGGCCTGGTGCGCAGCCCACCGAAAACTGTCGCAGATGTCCTTGCGGAAACATCCAGTGAAGAGAAAGTGCTTCAGCAGCGAGCTTCGGCACAGTATCGCAACATCCACGCCGCCTCCGTCTCTGCTGAGTTCCCATCTCATAGCATGGACAGATCGGCGCTGCGGGAGATCATACGTTGGATTGTGCGCGACGAACTCCGTGTATAGCACACCTCAACCCGCTCCCGCCTCCATTGCGAGCGGTGTCCTAAACGAGGTGCAGCAAGAGCTCCAGCCTCCATTTCCAAGAGGTGAAGTTCGCCCTGCTCCTCCTCTTACTCCACGAGTGTCACCGCCCCACATACTCCCAAGTGCTGCGATACTCTCCGCCCTCGCCGCCGCCCCTGATTCCTGCGAGCGTAGCTGTGCCGAAAACAGCAGCCCCCGTGATTCAGTACGTCACAGATTCCCGACCGCCTACACGGAAAGCAGACAAGTGGCGTACCCCCGACCGACGGCCGTTATGCTTTCATTGCGGCAAACCGGGTCATGTCTATCGGCGCTCTCCCTACCGTCTACTGGGTCTCGAAGGGTTTTCCGCTGATTCCCCGCGGCCTCGCTACGACGAACGGCCTCGAGCCGTTGAAGATTTCGTCAATGATCAGCGCCGGGTTGTTCCGTCTCGTCGGCGACAATCTAGATCACCGTCACCCAGGGCTCACGCGTCGCCATCTGATACGGGTTCCCCATGGGCAGCCGTACACACGGAAGCTGTGTGTGTACATCGCTTCCAGCTTATGTGTGTACATTGTCTTCCTTCGTCGTCGTCCTTTGGCTGGATTTTATTCTCTAAGACTATGTACCAACTGACCCAGATTTCAACCCTCCTTCTGTAAAGTACATGAGTACTAGTCACAGTACTGCAGTTGCAGCGGTGGCGTAGCGGTAGAACATCCGCCTAGCATGCAAGAGGACCAGTGTTCAAATCCCGGTGCCGCGCAATTCTCCACCGGAATAAAAAAACATCCGCGTGTCGATGGAATTCCATAAACAGGTTTGGGGTGCGACCTGATGCCGGTGAACACCTCCGGCAACGCACGCCCTCACCAGAACAGGAGTTGGCCGCCCTGGTGCAGTAATTGGCCGCAACCTCACATGATAAGCTCCACAAAACCCCGGCCCTCAGTCACCAGCGGCTGCGGAACAACTGACCACGGCTGCAGCCAGACCTGTAACGCAGCCCGGGGTGCTAAGAATGCCTGGCTCCGCTGGACAGGTCGCCATTGGAAACTGACCCTGGCAACGTTTAATGCTAGAACCGTAGGTAGTGAAGCTAGTTTAGCAGTCCTCTTACAGGAACTAGAAGGTATGAAATGGGATGTCATAGGGCTTAGTGAGGTAAGGAGGCCGAATGAACCATATACTGTACTGAAGGATGGACATGTACTGTGTTATCGAGGTTTACCGGAGAGGCGAGAACTAGGAGTAGGTTATATTGATGAATTCTATAGTATTAATGAGAGGGTGGCAGTCATCGTAATTAGGCCTAATAAGCGGTATAAACTGAAGGTTGTACAGGCCTATGCACCTACATGTAGTTATGATGACCAGGCAGTTGAATGCTTCTACGAAGATGTAGAATCGGCAATGCGAAAAGTAAAGACGCAGTATCCTGTACTAATGGGCGACTTCAATGCCAAGGTAGGGAAAAAGCAGGCAGGAGACAAGACAGTAGGTAACTATGGCATTGGTTCTAGGAATAGCAGGGGGGAGTTACTAGTTGAGTTTGCAGAGCGCAATAACTTAGGAATCATGAATACCTTCTTCAGCAAACGGAAGAACCGGAAATGGACATGGAAAAGTCCGAAGCGGGAGACTAAAAATGAAATCGACATCATAATGTGTTCAACCCCCGCCATTATGGAAGATGTAGAGGTAATTGGGAATGTGCGATGCAGTGACCACAGGATGGTGAGGTCCCGAATTAGCCTAAGTCTGAAGAAGGAACGCAACAGATTAGTAAGAAAGACACCCATCAACGAATTAGCGGTGAGGGGGAGGGCAGAAGAGTTCAGGATCTCGCTACAGAATAGGAATTCAGCTCTAACCTAGGATGGCGACATTAACCTAGAAGCAAGGAACAATAATTTCAGAAATATCATTACTGAGTGCGCGGTAGAAGTAGGCCGTAGGGTAGTTAGAGAGGATACCGGTAAGCTGTCTAAGGAGACGAAATATTTGATTAAGAAACGCCAGAGTATGAAAGCTTCCAATCCAACAGACCAGATCGAATTGGCCGAGATATCGAAGCTAATCAATAAGCGCAAGGTGGCCGATATTAGGAAGTATAACAGACACACAGGAAGTATAGACACCCTGAACATAGACACACACACACACACACACACACACACACACACACACACACACACACACACACACACACACACACACACACACACACACACACACACACACACACACACACACACACACACACACACACACACACACACACACACACACACACACACACACACACACACACACACACACACACACACACACATATATATATATATATATATATATATACCCTTAGATTTAATGACGTTTCAACCTGATCATCGTGAGGAGGAGGAGGAGGTCCTAAAGGCTTTTTTTTTTAATTTCAGTGAACATCTTTCGGAGGTCCCGCAAGGTAGCTAGTCAAATGCTGACAAAATTTCCCAGTCATGTGGCTCGTCTGTAGCCTCAAGTCTGACAATGGAACAGATTGCATCGGGGCTTCACTACATGAAGAGACCTGTCCTAGTTGCTGCTATAGTGTCAGTGAGCGTTTTGCAATGTTATATTCCGGTGCCCTCGGGACGCTGCCAATGCGAATTTACTAACAAAGGTCGTTGATGCTGTTGGCGCAGGGGTTTCTGCTCCAGG